>NW_023425529.1:82015237-83367737 GCF_014108245.1 Pipistrellus kuhlii
CCTGTTATCCCCCACTCCCACCTTGTCCTTGCTCTTCAAAGACCAACGGTTGAGGAAGACGCGGAAGGTGATGTAGGCCTTCATGGACATTTCTCTTTGAGTAAAGCCCATCACCTTATCATTCCAAGAATCCAGGTGCTTCTGGGCAGTGATGACCAATCCGTGGAATACTGTACGGAGAGAAGGAAGCCAGAGCTTCCCATCACCTTTCCCTTCCCACAAAGTAAAGCATACACACCTAAAAGTACAGTCCTCTCCTCCCCAACCCACAAAGGACATTGGGGGTCCTGTGCTGGGAAAGACTAACCCGTCCACCACCTCTCCAACTATCTTTCCTCTCCCCCCATGCCTAGTTCCAGTATAGGCAGGGAAAGTGAAAGAGAAAGGCTGTCAGCACCTACAGCATCCCTATCAAGTTTGCCCGTTGCCCCAAACCAGGCCACGAAAGGTCAGATGGAGAAGAGCATCTACTCACACCTGGCCTGCTCTCAGCCATCACTGCCCCTTCCATAGACTTATGGGATCCAACTTCCCATAAGAGACCCAGTCTCTTCCTGGCCTTCTTCCCTCCCTCCCTGATTCCAATTAAGCCTTCCCCAGGTCCTCCTGACTCTTACCATGACATATCGCCAACATGTCATTCTCCTCTTGGGCCAACTTCAGAAGGGGCAGGATGAATCTCCATATAGAACTGATGTAGGAAACTGTATCTGAGAGGGAGAGTACAAGAAAAACATCCCTATCCCAGGGAAAGCAGCCTCCTGCCTTAGTGTACAAAATCTTATGATTTGGGACTAGGAGGTTTGGGTTCTGATCCTAGCTCTGCCTCCAAAGAGTCTGCACAGCCCAGACTAAGACACGTAATTTATCCTAGTTTCCATGTCCTCAACTGTTAAGTAGGACTACAGTTCCTAATGTGCCCACCTCACAGGGCTGTTGGGAAAATTAAGCTCAATAATGTTAGCACAACATACAGATGCAAGGTATTGCGACACCTTATACATGCACACTCCCCTCCAAGGACCCTTATGAAACAGAGCTGTGCTGCCTGAGGCTCTTCTCACTGTTCTAAAGTGAGAACATTTGCCCTGATTAGATCAAGAGACACATTTCCAGCTTCTGTGCCGTGTCCTCTGCGTTGGCGATGCAGCCCAACCCATAAGTCTTGTCATTTTGAACCTAATGCCCGGAAGGCCAGCTGACTTCCCACAACCTCTCTCTGGCCCAAACTCCAGGTGGTAAAGAAAGGGCAGGGTCTGTTATTTGTCTGGTGACTTAATTTTTTTTCACATTGTGTGATTGAAGGGAATAGAATGGCAAGAGAATTAATGCTGTCACCAACAGCCACCAGGATGGAGATTGTACGGTGATTCTCTGCCTCATTCTACTACACTATTACCTTCCAAACCTCTAATCAAAATCGAAACTTCAGGTTCCCCTAAGCAGAGCACTCTTCAGTTTTCTTTTTCCCCTCCCCACCTCTGTTGAATAGGGGCTTTCTATTCAGCCTTCCCTCTAGTTACCCAAGTCTGACCTCCAGCCCCACAGTCTCCTGTGCTTTAATATGCTCTCCTGTGCCACTCCTAGTCTCCAGGAACTCCCTCCTGAGTTCCCATCAGTCCCACAGGGATGCTAGTTTGCCCCCTCCCCTCTACACACACACACACACACACACATGACTAAACTAAGTGGAGATATACAGTGAAAGGAGTCAGGAGAATAATGCAGCACTCCCATGGCTTGCTGACCCTGTTTTTTTTTTTTGTTTGTTTGTTTGTTTGTTTTTTTTCTCTCTCAGACTAGCACTTCCACCACGGAGAGCAATACCTTGGGAAAGGCTTATCTTCCCCACTGCAACCATGAGGCTCCGTGGGGGCAGACAGTATATATTCGGTCTGTCCCATAGCTTGACAATGATCATCTCTGGAAAGTGGGACCCCAGAGCCATTAGGACCGCTGTAAACATCTTCTCCATTTCTCCATTTGTCTCCTGGAAAAAGAAAAACTGTTCCAAGGCTAATCTCTAAGACAAGTCTCTCAGCTTCTGAGAATTGGCTTTGGTCAGTATGTGGTTCTCCTCTATCCAGAGGGTAGTAACTATCCTATTGCATCCTACAACTCCATTCAACATATACCTTCCCCTTGAAAGAGGGCAAGAACTTCCTAGAGTGTGCGAGAGGGCAGGGAATCAAGAACTCTGCCAAGTCTCTGGGCTTGTGTGTTGGGGTGGGGATGGGGGTTGGCATTTACAGCGCACAGAGCTTTCCCTGTAGCAGCAAGGAAAGGGGGGTAGATTACTGAGGAAACTTTGAAAAGTTCTGATCAGGAGACAGGTGTGCCAAAGAAGGCAGGTAAACTGGAAGAATCTTGCATGTAGACAGTTAACCGAGAAAATCAGAAACCAGACTTACCCAGTACCAGGAAATGTAAGAACAAAAGTATCTGGATAGATGAATAGGTAGTGTTCAGTGCATGAATGTTCAGTGCAAAGTTGGGCAGGCAGGCAAGTGGGTGGATTTAAATAGGTTAGTGAATAAATTGAGATGACTAGCTGAGTTGCAACAGCAACAGTGACTGCCTGAGATATCCCAGGAGGTGGATTAGGACAGATTAGATTTTGAGGCCCAAAGCCTAAATCCTTTCCCGCTTTCCATCTTACTTCTTTCACCTTACCCTCTTACTTCATTACTTTATCTTCTAGCTCACAGTTCTTTAGACATAGGCTCTAGTATAAGACACAGGCTCTAGTAAATTGTTTAGAAACTTGAGGTACTCATCTCTCAGATACCACTTAATTTCAAAATGCCATCATCCACCAGAAAGAAGGAATTCCTGGTGTTAGGCCTGGAATCCTTTCTTCCCCCACAGTCCCCAACCCACAGGCATGGGCTCCTCACATTTCTCCTCAGGTAGTTGATAAGGACACCTGTAATTTTCTGGCATAATGTAGTAGACATCTTAATATTTAGAATTTTGACTTCCAGTAATTTGAGGTTTTTTATTATATCATCTTCTGACATCTATAGGAGAGACGGGATTCAAGAAGAAAGGAAGGTTGAAGGATGGGGATTTAAAAGAAAGAGAGAGAATAATGAGTCATGTTAGAGAAAGGAAGAGGAGGACTGAGTCTAGAGAGAAGATTAAAGCTGGACCTAAGTTTGAGGGGAAGCAGGTATGGGTTAAACTAGGGACATGGGAACCTGACCTGGAACTGTGAATGGACTGAGCCGGGTAGTGACTGGAAATTCTTCCCACTCTCCTGACACAATGGCTATGCACCCAACCAGCTACCTTTATGGAGGTGGTTCCACCCTGGGGCTGGAGCCAGGAAGATGTTTGACATGTCCTCACCTGACCTCCACGTGAAAGTACCATCAAAAATTTATGGATGTTTTCTTCTGAGATATAATTGTTCACTTTCCCTTTAAAGTTCTCTGAGGGAAGTGCCATAGCTCTTAATATCTCTGTAAGGAGTAAAGAGGGTTAGTAGAGGGGAACTGTTTCTCTCTTACTAGATTAGGGTTATGTTTTTCTTTAAAAGTGGGTAACATAGTATGATGAAAACATGCAAAAATGATGAAAAGCCAGAAGACACAAGTTTGTTGGCTGGTTATTACTTCACTGCTTACTATCAATATGTCCTTTGGCAATTCATTAAATCCTGGAGATTCTATTTTTTATATAAGACATTAATATAATAAAAATCAATATGAAGATCCTAAGAGATGGGATATGTGCTATTAGGTATCAACTTTTAGGATCTCGGCCTGCCCATTGGACACACTTTTCTTTTAATTTAAATATATCTTTATTGAGTTCAGAGATGTAGGGAGATGGGAAGAGAACTAGAAACATCAATGATAAGAGAGAACCATTGATAGGCTGCTCCCTACACACCCCCTACTGGGAATCAAGCTCAAAACCAGGCATATACCATGACCGGGAATTGAACCTGGTGGTTCCTGGGCAATGCTGGGCTGGATCACATCTTTTCTGTTGAGATAGTAAGTGCCTTCGATGACTGAGAGTATGAGAGTTGGGAAGGGGAAGGGATTATCCACAGGATAATAAAAAATAGGTTACTATAAACTAAAAATAAATAGAATGAAATAAGAATTTATAGATTGATTTGAAGAAAAACCAATTGGAAATTTTAAAAGAGGCAAAGAAGCATCTAACAGACTGTCAAACTACAGCGGGAAGGTAGGGGAAAATAGGGGAAGTAAGAAATCAACCAAAGGACTTATATGCATGCATATATAAGCACAACCAACAGACACAAGACACTGGGGGCGGGGGAACAAGGGTAAGTGCGAGTGGGAGGTGGGGGTCGGAGAGGTCAGGGGAAGGCCAGTGGGGGAAAAAAGAGACATATGTACTACTATTTATTATTCCTTAAACAATAAAATTTAAAAAGTAGGCATTAAAAATTTAAATCTCTATAAATAGGATAGACTAGTAGTCAAGACTGAACACAGTTAAAGAGAGAATTCATAAGTTGGAAAATAGTTCTGAGGAATTCACCTTATAAGAAATGCAGACAAATGAAATAATTTTTAAGCAAAGAACAATTGACACACTATAAGATAGACTGAGGAAAGCTCTAGAATAGGGGTGTCGAACTCAATCAGAGAAGGGGCCAAAATCTAAAATCCAGCCTAAATCGTGGGCCGAATGGTTTACTGAACAGTCATAAACTGTCATTGTGATGGAAACGCAGCGGAGTGCAGTGATGACAGCGCGGTGCGGGCCACATTGCAAGGCCTGGTGGGACGGATTTGGCCCGCGGGCCTTGTGTTTGACACATGTGCTCTAGAAGAATGGATGAAAGTAATTTGAAAAAAGGAGAATAATTTTCATATGGAAAGTGCACTCTAAGTACTCACCAGGATAAAAGATAAAATGATGCTTTAGTGAAACTGAAGAATATATGGATAAAAATGAAAATTCTCAATACATTAGAGTAAAATACCAATTACCTACAGAGGAATAACAATCACATTGAGAATTACTTTCTTTTTTTAATTTTAATTTTTTATTTTTTAAAATTTTTATTGTTCATATTATTACAGATGTTCCTCTCTCCCCCCCCCCCCGTTGCTCCCCTCCACCAGGTTCTCACCCCACCCTCTGCCCTTTCCCCACCTCCCATTGTCCTCATCTATAGGTGCACAGTTTATGTTCAGTCTCTTCCCACATCTTCATATCCCCTTTTCCCCGAGAATCATCAGTTCACTCCCCTTCCATACCTCTGATTCTATTATATTCACCAGTTAATATTCATCAGATTAAAAAAAATTTTTTTTTTGGTTTTTAGATTCACTTGTTGATAGTTACATATTTGTTGTTTATAGTTTTTATCTTTATTTACTTTCTCTTCCAAAAGAACTCCCTTCAGCAATTCATATAATTCTGGTTTGGTGGTGATGAACTCCTTTAGCTTTTTTTTTTATTGGTGAAGCTCTTTATCTGGCCTTCGATTCTGAGTGATAGCTTTGCTGGGTAGATTATTTTTCGCTGTAGGTTCTTACTATTCATCACCTTGAATATTTCTTGCCATTCCCGTCTGGCCTGCATGGTTTCTGTTGAGAAATCAGCTGACAATCGTATAGGTGCTCCTTTATAGGTAACTACCTGCTTTTTTTTTTTTTTTTTAATATATTTTATTGATTTTTTACAGAGAGGAAGGGAGAGGGATAGAAAGCCAGAAACATCGATGAGAGAGTAACATTGATCAGCTGCCTCTTGCACACCCCCTATTGGGGACGTGCCTGCAACTCAGGTACATACCCTTGACTGGAGTTGAACCCAGAACCCTGGAGTCCAACCCAGAACCCTGGAGTCCGCAGGCCGACACTCTATCCATTGAGCCAAACCTGTTTGGGCACTACGTGCTTTTAATATTCTCTCTTTGTCTTTTGCTCTTGGAATTTTAATTATGATTTGTCTTGGTGTGGTCTTCTTTGGATTCCTTTTGTTTGGAGTTCTGTGCGCTTCCTGGACTGGTAAGTCTAATTATTTCACCAGGTGGGGGAAGTTTTCTGTCACTATTTCTTTCAGTATGTTTTCGATATCTTGCTCTCTCTCATCTTCTGGGACCCCCATAATTCTGATGTTGGTTCACTTGAAGTTGTCCCAGAGTTTTCTTACATTATCTTCAACTTTCTGGATTCTCTTGCCTTCTTGCTTCTGCGGAGGAGTGTCTTCTGGCTCTTTATGTTCCAAATCTTTGACCTGATTCTTGCAATCTTCCGTTCTGTTTTTAGGACTCTGTATAATATTTTTTATTTCAGACAATGTATTCTTTATCTCTTGTTGATCCTTTATTATTTCTAGTTGATCCCTTTTCATATCCTCATAGGTCTCGTTTATTTTATCGGCCTTTTCTAGGAGATTCTTGAACAACCTTATAAGTGTGGTTTTGAACTCTGTATCCAGTCGCTTTTTGTCCTCCATTTCTTTCGTTTGTAATCTATTTCCCTGTCTCAACATTTTCACAGCTTCCCTGATGGGGTGGAGTTTCAGGGTGGAGCCTTAAGCCTTGGCTTCTGTCAGCCCCGCCCTATGCGGCTTCTGAGTCTCAGTATTCCTCAGGGTACTTCGGAATTCGCTGCAAGCACCTCTGAGAGTGAGGTGCCCTCGAGTTTCGCCTGCTACCAAACAGTCTAGTCTCTCCCCCAATGGGCCCAGAACTGGGGCTCAGTTCAGTTGGAAGTGGAGTTGGAGGTGGCATTCAGAGCAGTCCGCAGCTTTTGTCTCCTTCCCGCCAGGGCAATCTCGTGGCACATCCCTTTTCTCCGCGCAATGTGTGCGCCTCTGGGACCTCCTTTTGCCGCTCCCCTGAGATCCCACCTTACAGCCCAGCTCCCTATGGATGAGTCTGGGTCCCCTGGGTCTGGCCTAGAACTGGGATTCAGAGCAGTCGGAACTGGGGTTCAGCACAGTCCGGAGCTTTTATCTCCTTCCAGCTAGTGAACACCAGCCAGGCACTCAGCTGCCCCCTCCACTCCTCGCGCTCCATGTGTCTCTGTACCTTAGGCTCTTACAGCTCCTCCACGCTTCCTTCTGTTTTTCTCCTTGCTTCTCATTATAGAATTTCCAGTCAGTCTACTTTCCTGTAGTTCTGGGTAATGTCCATTTTGTATTTTAGTTGTATTTTATTGAAATTGCTGTGTGCGGCTGCGGTTAGGTGTTTACCTGTGCAGCCATCTTGGATCCTTCCTGAGTCATTTGAGAATTACTTTCTTAATAGCAACAACAGACACCAAGAGATAATAAAGAAATAACATGATGTAGTTATACTTTCTACAGTTTCTAAAGTAATCCATACAAGAAGTATAAAAGAATGTCTAACTACCAAGGTTATAGAAGGAAAAACAGAAAGATTTTAAAATAATTCCATCCAAAGACAGTCAAGAAAACAGAGAAATTAGGAACACAGAACAGGTGGCATATTCAGAAAGTGCTTTTAAAAAGAAGGTAGACTTAAGCCCAAATATGTTAGCAATGGCATTCAATGTAAATGGGCTAAATGTTCAAAGTGAAGAAAAAAAAAAAAAAGGTTGTTAAACTGGCCTGTGAATCACTCCTTGGTCCAGTGCATCTAGGCTTTATAGCTCTCACCTGGTAGTCACTTAGTGGCTGTTTAGAGCACATGTGTCAAACACAAGGCCCGCGGGCCAAATCCGTCCCACCAGGCCTTGCAATGTGGCCCGCACCGCGCTGTCATCACTGCACTCCGCTGCGTTTCCATCACAATGACAGTTTATGACTGTTCAGTAAACCATTCGGCCCGCGATTTAGGCTGGATTTTAGATTTTGGCCCCTTCTCTGATTGAGTTCGACACCCCTAGTTTAGAGTATTAGATAGAATGTCACAGTGCTTGTGTTTAAGGAATCCTTAATAATGATCCCAAAGTGCAAAAGTAGTGATGCTGGCAATTCAGATATGCCAAAGCAGAGACAAAAAGTGCTTCCTTTGAGTGGAAAGGGGAGTACAATCTGGCCAAATAAAGAGGAGACTATCAGGCCAACGGCAGTCTTCTCATCAGCAATAGTAGATGAGACAATGCAATAGTAGCCTCCAAGTTTTTGTGTTTTTTAAAATATATTTTCATTGATTTTTTTTACAGAGAGGAAGAGAGAGGGATAGAGAGGTAGAAACATCGATCAGCTGCCTCTTGCACACGCCCTACTGGAGATGTTCCGGCAACCAAGGTACATGCCCTTGACCGGAATCGAACCTGGGACCCTTCAGTCCGCAGGCCAATGCTCTATCCACTGAGCAAAACCGGTTTCAGCAGCCTCCAAGTTTTGAAGAAATATATCTATCGATCTAGAAACTTGTACTCAGCTATAGCATTCAAGAGTGAGGGCAAAATGCATACATTTTCAGGTATATGTACACAGATAATAATTTAATTAAAAAATTAAAAAAAATAAAGTGTATGATTATTTAAAAAAATAAATAAAATTAAAAAATGAATACATTTTCAGATACACAAGACATGTATTATTAATAAGCCCTCACTGAAAGAAATTCTAATCTATTTTCTTCACCAAGGAATAAAATAAACCTGGAAAGGAGTAGTGGGATACAAGGAATTATGTGCTAAGAATTAATAAAAACACTTGGCATCATGAGCATCTTCTGTTGTCTCTCCAAATCTTCCCTACCCCCTGCTCCACTCTAAGTGTCTTGGAGGCTGGCCAGTGTGGACTACATCAAGTAAGTTCCCCATTTTCTTGCTTGCAATTGACTTTTGCCAACGAATAGCCCCAATAGGACACTGCAGAAAGGGAGGATGCTCATGCCAGAGTGTATAGTCTCCTGGTTCCTCCTGCCATGATGGTCCTTGGCTTGGGTGTAAACCTTGGAAGCCACTGCTTCTCTCAAGATAACCCCGTACACACATCCCTTCTTTCCGGTTTCTATGACTGCTCCTTTCCCAAATCCCTTCAGGCCTACCAGTGCTAAAACTCTGGTTGTTATTAGCTCTGGCACATTACACTGCCTCTAGTAGGTTTCTTAATCTCTACTCATACATTCCCATTAGAAAGAGCTGCTTTAATTAATTAATTCATTAATTCATTAAACTCTCCTAGAAATGTCCTAATTTGAGTATGTAATCTGTTTTCTGTTTAGGACCCTGACTAAAGAAGTTGGCAAATCTAAATAAATTATTAAATGTTTAAATATAGTAATAATCACTGAATTTGAGGAATTAAAATCATGATAGAACTAAAAGATTAGCCAACACAACAGAAGAGATGAGAACGATGAATTACAGGGCAATTAAGGGATTGAAGACCCTTAGCTTGCTCAGAATGAATATAGAGAATTAGTGAAATTTAACCTTTGCTAGAAAAATATAGTCAGAATGAATGTTTAAAATTTTTAGAGTAACAAAATAAATGTATATATATCCAGTCTTGAGTTGCAAACCCTTATCTCTGTGTTTTAGAATTCCTTATTTCTTACGTGAACTTCAAACTCAATACATCCCACATTGAACTTCGTATCTGCTCTCCATCCAAACTTAATTTCTGTGTCTGGCAGTGCCTGAGTCTTACTCCTTCTCTCTTGAACCACCCACAGCCCTTCAAGAACAGAAAATTGTACCTATGAAATACCCCTTGAATCCATCCCTTTCCTATTCTTACACAGCCACTGTCCAACTTTATTTCTCATATTTGAACTCACCTCCGCTCTAGGCCTGAGCCTATTTCTATTCTCTCACCAACACCAAATGCTCAAGTAGCACTGTGAGAAAGCAGGTACAGAAATGTCTCCTGAGACTACTGCTCAGCTGTTGAGAAATAGTCGTATCTTAGCAACCAAGCCTAGAATGCCCAATGTTTAACTGACCAATCAGCTCACATCTAAAGAACCTAAGACAGAATGGAAAGCCCCTCCCCCCAATTTTGACTCCTGAGAGAAATGGCACAAAGCAGTTACTCAATAAATATCTGTTGAGAGAAAAAATTAGTAAATGAACTATTTTTTCTCTTATGTTGAATCAATAAGTAAACTTCAAAATGCTCAACATTTTACAGTATATAGATACATCACAGTTCAAATACATGATGCAATTTATTAAAATAAATTTTACACACTTTTTAATGACATAAAGAAATGTTCATACTACATTAAGTTTGAAAGAAGAGGTTTCATGCCCTGGCTGATGTGGCTCAGATGCCTGAGTGTTGTCCCAGGCACTGAAAGGTGCCTGGTTTGATTCCCAGTCAGGGCACAAGGTCAGTCAGGTTATGGGCTTGATCCCTAGTTTGGGTGGGTATGCAGGAGGCAGCTGATCAGTGTTTCCCTCTCATATTCATGTTCCTCTCCCTCTCTCCCTTCCTTCCTGTCTCTTAAATAAAAAACAACAACAAAATTTTTTTTTTAAAATATATTTTATTGATTTTTACAGAGAGGAAGGGAGAGAGATAGAGAGCCAGAAACGTCGATGAGAGAGAAACATTGACCAGCTGCCTCCTGCACATCCCCCACCGGGGATGTGCCCACAACCAACGGATGTGCCCTGCAACCAATGTACATGCCTTTGACTAGAATCGAACCCGGGACCTTTCAGTCCGCAGACCGATGCTCTACCACTGAGCCAAACCGGTTTTGGCTGCAACAACAAAAAATTTTTAAAGAGGATACATTTGAAACCTATATATTAACCAATATCACCACAATAAATATACGTAATACAATTTAAAAAAGCAAATTAGGGCCCATTTCGCTTAACGATTAGAGCGTTAGCCCATGGACCAGAAGGGTCTGGGTTTCATTACCAGTAAAGGGCATGTAACTGGGTTGCAGGCCTCCCCAACCTGGGTCAGGACCGTGCAGAAGGCAACTGATCCATGTGTCTCTCTCTCTCATATCAATGTTTCTCTCTCTCTCACCCCCTCCGTTCCTTCCACACTCCAAAAACCAATGAGGAGCTAGCTGGTTTGGCTCATTGGATAGAGCGTTGGTCTGTGGACCTACGGGTCTCAGGTTTGATTCTGGGTCAGGGCACATGTCTGAGTGTGCATTTGTGAATGAGATTCAGCTAAATTCCAAGCCTGGGTTGTGGGGGCAGGCAGGAGGCAGCCAATCAGTGATTCTCTCTCATCAATGCTGTTTCTCTCTCTCTCCCTCTCTCCCCCCCTTCTCTCTCATCCTTCCCTCCCCACCCCTTTCTCTTCCCCGCTGCCTCTCTGAAATCAATAAAAATATATTTATTTAGCCCTAGCTGGTTTGGCTTAGTGGATAGAGCGATGGCCTGTGGACTGAAGGCTTTGGGTTTGGTTCTGGTCAAGGGTACATACCTTGGTTGCAGTCTTCGCCCTGGCCGGGGACCTGGTCAGGGCTGGTGCAGGAAACAACCAATCAATGTGTTTCTTTCACATTGATGTTTCTCTCTGTCTTTCCCTCTCTCTTCCACTCTCACTAAAAATCAATGGAAAAATATCCTCTGTTAAGGATTAACAGAAAACAAAACAAAATGCTTAAATCTATAAGTTCATAATAATTCTTAAGGAAAAATAAAGTGTGTTGCAATTGAAGGGCATGAAACAACCAATTATTTTGAAAAATCATAAATAAAAGTGTAAATCAAGTTATATCCAGATTTTCTATATAAATTGGACCACTGGGTAACAGTTTATAGGGACAGAATCACTTTATGGAAGTATGCCAGCAAATAAATGAAGAAGAAATAATATAATAATACCACCACCTTTTAACCCACAATGGACCAACAGCTAATATCACTGAAAAAATAGACAACCAGGCACTGTGTACCTCCTGATAGAAGAACTTAGCAAAATATTTGTTGTCCTTCCATGTTTAACCTAAATCTGATCAAGCCTTTATTTATATTAAAAAGTATTTATAATATGTTTTCATTGACTTCAGAGAGAGGAAAGGTGAGTGAGAGAGGGACAGAAACATCAATGATGAGAGAGAATCATCGATTGGCTACCTCCTGCATGCCCCACACTGAAGAAGGAGCCCACAACCAGGGCATGTGCCTTGACCAGGAATCAAACTGTTACCTCCCGGGTCATGTGTTGGCACTCAATCAGTGAGCCACACTGGCCGGGCTGATCAAGCCTTTAGATCAAACTATTAATTTACAGTAAGTACAGAGAAACGTGTTAGACAACTTCATGAAGACATCATTAGCAAAATCCAAAATATGGGAAAATTACATTGTTTATTCAATAAATAAATTGCAAGGGAAGGAAAAAAGCGATAAAAGTGGAAACCAGGATTTGGAATGGAAGATGGCTTCCGATGGGAAGGCTGGCTGCAAGATAGTGTGTGAGAGAACAAAAGGAAAGTGTGTGGACATTCAGGGAGTGCCTATTTGTGAGTGAGGGACAGCTGTATTCCAAGGGACTGTTGGGGACTGCCAGACCTGGCTCCCCTGACCTGGCAGCTCCTACTGCTGCTGAGATCTCTCCCAAGTGACCGGCTCTGCTGCAGAGACCACACCGTCTTGAAGGGGAGAGTGGCTGTGATCGGAAGCCTAGCCTTACCTCCAACCAGGAAGGATCCAAAACCTCCGGGACCCTACAGCCACAACATCAAAGGACCAGCAGAGAACCCACAAACACCGGGTCTCAAGCCACGCGAATACTGGGACCTGGATGAGCTCTGCACCTTCATCTTCAAAATCTGAAAGGTCAGATTTTGCCCAGAGAAAGGTGAGGTCTGCGATCCAGGCTAAAGGGAGAAACATGTGCAGTGGATTCTAGAGGTTCAGAGGAAGTCTGCGCCCCACAAGATCTTTAGATGTTGGGGCCACGGTAGCCCACAAATGTGAAAGGGGGTCCACAGGGCTGCTGACAGAAGGGAACTCTAGAAATCAACCCATAGCTGAGTTGCACACAAAAAGGCAGCCTGAAGCTTTACCAGTAAACTGCTTAGTGCCAGGGGAAAAAGACATGCGCAGAGATGTGAGCAGAGTAGTTCCCAGAGCTGGGACGAAAAGGTCATGAGTTTGCATACTTACTCTGGCTCTTTTTTCTCTTTAAATCATTGCTTTTGATGCCTAAACCCAGTACATAGGATCGCCCAATTAAAAACACTCTCAGAAACTGCAGGGGAAAGTTGTTATTGTGGAACTTGGAGATCAAAGCAGGGAGAAACGATCAGAAAACCAACTCTGGGGCAGTCCACACCCCCAAACCAGTATTAAGTGCAGCAGGGAAAACAGATTCTAAATACTGGGTAGAAAGGACTTATAGCCCTGGATGTCAATACGGAAACAATGCTAACCAGGGGTTGAATGTCAAACTGACTTTTGTGTAAATAGGTAGACTGAGTAACAAAGAAATACTGCCTGCCTGAAAAAAAGATTGTGGCATATGACACAGAGGAGCTGTGGAATGCATGGAACTTCAATACTGTCCTGACTACCTGACATTTTTCCTGTTCGTACTTATTAGTTTTTGTTTGTAGCTTGCCTTGATATCTGGATGTTACTTCTTTGCTTTTTTTAAAGATTAGTTTTCTCTCCGTATAAATGGTTCTTCCCCCTCCCTTTTTTTTCTTCTCTTTATTTTCTCTCTTACTTTTTTTCCCTTTTGTCAATATCACTTTTGTACCCCCTTTTAATCCCCTGCAGTGGTGTGTAAGGCAGACATAGTTCCTCCCCACCTGAAGAACATGCAGTTTTGTGTTCTTTTTTTACTGCCTTAAAACATTTTAAAATTAATTTATACTTTAGAACATTTGATATATTAATATTTGTTATTTCCAATTATTTACTATTCATGCTACCATGAACATTCATATATATGCCTCCTTATATACAAGTGTAATTTTTACTCCAGACTATGTACTACAAAGTAGACTTTTTATCAGGCATGTTGAACTTAATGGAGTTTAATGTATAACAACATTTTAACCTTTCCTATTATGGTGACATAAATTTCGATCACCGCCTCTCCCAATTTACAGGCTTTTATTAGGCAGTATTTTAGTTCCCTTTTTAAAACCCATAATTTATATGCTATTTTTAATATTGTTATTTTATACAAACCATAGATTTACAAAGTGTTTCATGGTTACCATTCTTTTTTGTACCTCTGACCATCCCTCAGGGGTCATTTTTCTCCATCCTTCTAGAAGTAAATATTTTATAAGTTTCTTTAGTGCTGGAGGATATGTTTATTGATTTGAGAGGGAGAGAGTAAGAGAGAGTAGAGAGAGAGAGAGAGAGAGAGAGAGAGAGAGAGAGAGAGAGAGAGAGAGAGAGAGAGAGAGAGAGAGAAGGAGAGAGAGAGAGATCTATCGGTTGCCTCCTGTACATATCCCAATAGGGGATGAACCAGCAACCTTTTTAAAAAATATATTTTATTGATTTTTTACAGAGAGAAAGAGAGAGGAACAGACAGTCAGAAACATCAATGAGAGAGAAACACCGATGAGCTGCCTCCTGCACATATCCCACTGGGGATGTGCCTGCAATCCAGGTACATGCCCTTGACCAGAATTGAACCTGGGACCCTTTAGTCCGCAGGCCAACACTCTATCCACTGAGCCAAACCGGTTTCAGAGAATCCTGCAACCTTTTGGTGTAGGAAATGACACTCCAACCAACTGAGCCAACTGGCCAGGACTAGTGCTGGTATCTTGGTAATATACTCTCTTGGATTTTTGTTTGTTTGTAAGAATTCCTTCTTACCTTCATCCTTGCAAGATAGCCTAACTAGTTATATAATTCTAAACCTGCAGTCATTTTCTCTCAGCACTTTGAAGACATTATACTATCATTTCCTGGCTTTCTTTGTTGCTAACTAGAAGCCTGCTATTCTAGCTTTTCTTCCTTTGTAGGTAATCTGTCCTTTTCCTCTGGCTGTTTTAAGATTTTTTAAGTGTTATTTAAAAGTATAGAAAATAATATAATAACCAGGTACCCATACCCCGATTTCAACAAGTAGCAACTCACAGTCACCTTTTCTTTTTTTAAAAATATATGGTTTGTTGTTGTTTTTTATTTCTGAAAGAGGAAGGGAGAGGGATAGGGAGATAGAAACATCAATAATGAGAATTATCAATCGGCTGCCTCCTGCACGCTCCCTACTGAGGATTGAGCTCACAACCAGGCATATGCCCTGACCAGGAATGGAACAGTGACCTTCTGGTTCATGAGTCAATGCTCAACTACTGAGCCACGCTGGCCAAGGCTCCATTATTCTTAATCTTACCAAAGTCCTAGACAAGAGGTAGGGAATGGGAGTTGGTGTAGAGAAAGAGGAGCTGCTATTCCCAATGTCTATCAGAAGAGAAAGTTTTACTTCACTTTCAATACCCTTAGTTTCCTTCAGTCTTCGAATAGCCACACTTATGTTTTATATAGGATGTACTTCTGCTGACTCCCTGCCATTGCTCTCCAGGAATTACATTTGTTAATTATTGAACACCTACTGTATACTATGTGCTATTAAGTCTAGTAATAATTAATGTCGTTTTCTAATACTTTTTAAAATCGAATTTATTTAAACAATACAACAAAATTTAATAAACAATATAGTTGCCTTTGTTTTCTACTACTTGTGCCCAATGCTCAGGAAGCATTTTAATCCTCTGTTGTAAAATTCTTGTGATTTTGATGCAAAAAATTCGGTCAATGCATTTTTGAGGCATTCTTCATTATTAAATTTTTTTCCAAGAAGAAAGTTTTGCAAAGAACGAAACAAATGGTAATCGGAAGGGGCACTATCAGGAGAATATGCAGGTTGAGGGAGAACTTCCCATTCCAACTGGCGCAGTTTTTCAGCAGTGATTCTTGCAGTATGCGGTCGTGCGTTATCGTGGTGAAGAATTACGCCCTTCTGATTAATCAGCGCGGGTTCTTTTTCTCTTAAAACTTGGGCTAACCTTTCCAATTGGGCACTATACACTGCACTTGTAATGGTTTGGTTAGATGGTAAAAGTTCATAATGAAGAATTCCTTTAAAATTCCACCAAACACACATCACTTTTTTCGCATGCAAGTCAGGTTTTGGCGTGGGCTGTGGAGCCTCATTTTTGTCCAACCATTGAGGCCACCTTTTCAAATTAACATACAGCACCCATTCTTCATCTCCGGTAACAATTTGCTCTAAAAACGGCAAACGGTTTTGACGAGAGAGGAGCGAACTGCAAATTGGGACTCTTTGATTACGGTTGTTGCCGGTCAACTCATGAGGAACCCATTTTCCAAACTTTTGGACTTTGCCAAGTGCACGCAATTGATTGGAAATTGTTTTTTGTGAACAATTTAAAGTTGTCGCAAGCTCTTGTTGGGTAATTTGAGGATGTTGCACCAAAAGAGCTTGAAGAGCTTCTTGATAAAAATTGGACACACGGCCTCGACCACTCTTGTCATCTAACGAAAAACTTCCCTTGCGAAATTTCTCAAACCAACGCTGGCATTTTCTGGCGCTAACTGCATCTTGACCAAGAGCACTACAGATGTTTTTTGCAGCCTCACTTGCTTTTCTTCCTAATTGGAACTCGTAAAGCATGCAGTGCCGAATATGCTCTTCATCCGCCATCTTCTTAGCCCTAGTTTTGCAACAAAAACAAAACCAAACACAAACTTTTTCAAGCAAAACTTGTTAATTGCACTTCACACGTTCTGTAGATACCACGTGTTTGAAGGTTATGTCAATACAAGTCAACGCCAAGCAAGATTTTAAACGAATGTTAAAAACGACATTAATTATTACTAGACATTAATTATTCTAACATTAATAATTAACAACATTAATTATTCTAAGCATGGAATACTGCAGTGACCAAAACTGATAACCTTGCCTTCATGCAGTTTACATTCTAGTGGGGAAGGGAGGAATACATCCTCCACAAATACACAGGTGTTAGATAAGCACTGTGGAGATCATTATCTCCATAAAACAAAGGGGAGGAAGGGCCAGAGAGGGGTCAGAGGTACCCCTCTGCTATGGGACATTTAAGCAGTGAGCCAGAGGAAATGAGGGAGTGAACCATATGACTATTTGAAGGAAGAGCACTTGGCATGTTCAAGGAAGAAAATAAGATCAATGCGATGGCATGGAGTGAGCAAAAGAAAGGTCAGGAGGTGACGAGATCAGAGAACAGCAGTGGGGCCAGATTCATGCATCCTTTGGCCGTGGTAAAGATTTAGGGTTTTACTTGAGTGTGGAGGCGCAGCATTGAACACAGTTCTTAACTCTGCCAATGGGTGCTGGGAAGAGTTTAGGTTGCTTGTGATCAATGGTGGGTGGTATAATTCATTCCAGTACCAAATGGAAATGATTTTTGAATTATTTATTCTTCACTATTTTTCCTAACAGTTTCCTTCCTTGATGTAGAGACAAGATGAAGAGAATGTTTGCTTCTATACCACCTGTTCCTATGCCTCAGCCCTTTTGTAGTTCAGAGTGTTATGTGTTTGTCTGAAAGTCCTTACATGAATGCCACAGGTTTGCTGTTCTGGTGTTCCAGATGCCTATCCTCAGGGGGGTTTGGCCTCTGGTTTGAGCCCAAGTAGAGTTTCCTGTTGCCTGGTGTGAGCTAATACTTTGGGAATGCTGTTTTTGAAGAAATGGCAGAATCCTGTCTGGAGACAGACAAGTTCTTGTTGTCTTTACAGCTCTTTGAGAGTAAAATGGTCAATAACTTCTAGGGGTACTTTCTTCCTCAAAGTCAGCATTACTCAGATCAGTTTCAAATACTAGATCTCTTGCTAATGAGCCATGTGAGCTTGGATCAGTTACAGTGGTGCCTCACACAATGAACTTAATTCGTTCCAGGAGCAAGTTTGTTATGCGAAAAGTTCATTATGTGAAACGCGTTTTCCCATAACAATACATGTTAAAAAAAATAATTCGTTCTGTAGCATAAAATATGCTAAGATGACATAAAAAAAGATAATTTTTTTGTTATTATTTTTATTTAGATACATCATGATATAAAAAAAATATTGGGTTTAACTTAAAAGGACGACTGCCGTGATACGTGCGTGATTTAATTCGTAATGAAGAACGATTGCCGCGATACGTGCTTAAGTTAAGCGCACTGACTAACGACTGCCTGCAGTGCCTGCGCGGAAGGATGCAATACATCGGCAGCGATCGTGGAAGCTCGGGCGAAGCAGTCGTGGAAGCTCGGGCAAAGCGGTCGTGGAAGCTCGGGCGACTTCGTTGTGTGAAACGAAGTTCGTTGTATGAATCATGAAATGAAGTTCGTTGTGTGCAGCGTTCGCTGTGCGAGGCGTTCTTTATGCGAGGCACCACTGTACTGTGCCTCAGTTTCTCCATTTGCATCATGAGGATAATGGTGTTGATCTTGAACATTGTTTTGAAGATTGAACACAAAATATGAGAAGCACTAAGCTTTGCTGGGCACATAGATGTCCTACAAAACACCTGTGCTGAACCAACTCAGGCTCCTGGGCCAGGGAAGGGCGTGGTATTAGAAGGGCAGGTAGAGAGTCTACTTGTCGCTATGGCCAAGGAAATATGGTTTGTTTGTTGCTTCCCAGAGAGAAGCCATGCTATTGCTATCACATTAACGATGAGTTAGTATCATCCTCCCTCTGAGGGCTTGAACCCTGGTTTTAATATTAACTGTGACATTTTGTAAAAGGCGAAAGATTTATGCGATCTGAAGAGAAACCAGAGCATTAACTGTGACATTTTGTATGTTGGCTGCCTTCTCTTAGATTTTACAGTTGAGCTCTCTACTGTATAGTAGACACCTATTCCAGCTACCATCGGGCAATTTCAGGGAAAGTATATCCAGAATGGAAATCCTAGACCCCTATGTCTATCAGAGATCTCACCTTGCCTTCCTCTTCCCACCCAGCCTTCTAGAAATACCTAGATAGAAGGAGACATTTCCCAAGGAAAATCATTCTAATTACACTTTCACCTATATCTAATGCTGCACAAACCAGTGGCTGAGAAGTGGTTCTTTAAAAGATTATATATTTGTCTGTATAGTGTAAGCCCAACTCTTTTTTTCTGTTCTTGATGATATGAGATCATCATCAAGCTGTAGACTTTGATGGGCCTGCTTGGCTTTTAGATTTGTTGAGCCAACACTCTTCCTGCCCCTTTTATCCTGTTTCTGTCTCTCTGTTCCCACTCAACTCTAACTATGCACCTCCATTCCTTAACTGCACCACTTTGACAGCTCCTGACATCCTGTTACTGTCTCTATACTACTCTCCATGCATCAGCCAGGTTCTCCTTGAAACATGTACACTAGATCTTATCACCAGTTGTTTAAACCCCTTCAGTGGCTTTCTACTACTTTCTGGGTCAAAGTCTGGTCCCTTACCGTTGGCCACAGACCCTGAAAAATCTGTCTTCTGACTTCTCTCCATCCTTAGCCTATTCCCCCTCACTAGAAGGGGCAGCCACACTGGCCATTTTCTGCACTATGACTTGCTCCCTGCCTCCCATTGCTAGAGTTTCTGCCCTTGATCTCCATGGGGCTGCCTTGGAGACTGGCTCTCATTCTTTGCATCTCAGCTCAAGTATCACCTTCTCAGAAAGGCATTCCCTGACTAGCCTATCTAAAGGGGTCCTTCCTAGTTAGTTGTTCTCATCATTCTGTTAAATTTCCTTCTTTGCACTTGATTTATGTTTACTTGTTTTTTCCTCCACTAAAATATTAAGTTCTATTTTAAAAAATAAACTTTTTATTGATTTTAGAGAGGAAGGGGAAGGGAGAGGAAGAGAGAGATAGAAACATCAGTAATGAGAATCATTGATCAGCTGCCTCATGCACACCCCACACTGGGATGAAGCCTGCAACCCGAGCAAGTGCCCTGACCAGGAATCGAACCTTGACCTCCAGATTCATAAGTTGATGCTCAACTAATGAGCTACACGGGCTGGGCAAGAATGTTAAGTTTTGACTGTGGGGAAACTGTCTTACTTATTCACCACTGTTTCTCCAGCACATAGTACAGTGCTTGATGATAGTAAATCTAAATTAATAGTTGATTATTGTTTATAACAGTGAAAAATTGCAAATAGCCTTATTATTCACTAATAAGCTATTAATCAAAGAAATTATGGTAGAATCATGTGATTGGATATTGTGTTATATGGGGTAATATTTTATGGGAAGAAAAATGTTAATCCTATTTTTATTTTAAAAAGTGTCTATGTTAGATATTTAAGAAATACTTCAAGGACAGGTATGAAAATATCATTTTTCCCCCCTGAGTTTGAGTGCTTTTCTTCCTTTTCTTTTTATATACATTGTTAATGCTGATATGTAACTGGCCCAAGTCCTTCAGTTGCTCTCTTACCTCCCCACAAAACCCTCTCATCCTTTCCACTGTAATTAGACAGTCTGTTTGATGTTTCTCTGCCTCTTCATCTATCTTTTTGTTCTTTATTATCCATAAATGAGTGGGATCATGTGGTATTTTTCTTTCACTGGCTTATTTCACTTAGCATTATGCTCTCCATTCCTTTCCTTTTTAAAAAACAATTTGTATTTGAACATTTTCTACAATAAAACAATATTTCTTTTACAGTTACAAAAAAGTATTCTAAATGAGGTTGTATTATAATGTGATATGTGGGGAAGAAAACAATGGTGTTTGAGTAAATAGTCTTTGGAGATTGAGAATCTGAGTTGACTTCCTTTCTGATTTCAGCTCTTGAATGTATGAAGAATGATCCTGTGGAATCTAACCAGCTCTTGGTGAATACTCTTCTGCAAAATATTGAGGAATATGCTAATCCTAAATACAGCTCTACTTCCATTAGAAGTACTCGCTTCTTCAGATTATCTAGCAGGAGAAGAAAGAGGCACCTATTTAAGACTGTCAGATGGGAAGGAAAAAATGATACTGATCGGCAGAGTAATTGGCTCCTAGGCCCTCTAAATTTTCTGTGCACCTGGTGCAAGGGAGGGTAAAAAATACTCCCCTTATAAGAGGCAACTTAGAAAAGACAACATAGTCACAAGCACCAAAGTCTGAAAGTCCCCCTGAAGATACTGAATTGATCCCAAAACCAGTTGCTCCTGAGTCACTGTGAACATTTAGAATTGGTGGCAAAGCCTTTTCCAGCTGTTTATCCAGATGTCAGTGCTTGGCTCTACCATAGTCTCTCCCACCTTTTGTCCAACTGGATGGGCTACTTTGGTTTAACCCCAAATAGGTAGTTTTGATCTTAGACAATATAGTATATTCCTTGTTCTTGGTCTCCCCTAGGATATTGTTAGCTATTAGTCGATACATTTGTAAATAAAAGTCATTTTTCCATCCTAAAACAAAATGGCTCCCATCCTAGTTTTGGGGTTAGGGGTAAACCTGAGTGGCAGCAACATCTCTGGAAGCAGTTTCTTCTATTATACCTTCAGGTAAAGTTTCAAATGACAAAAGGGAGGAGTAGGGTGGTAGAATCACATGGTACGTAGTTTTCAATCTCCCTGCCCCCTACACAGGTTGCATGAAATTCACATGCTTGACATATTCCCATGTGTGTATTCAGATTTCAGGTTAGAGGTAAAAGGCAGGCTTTGGGTTACATACAGTGGAGCAGCAATAACTCACTCAAAAAGCACATCAGATTGCCACGAAGGCACATTATTGTTGAGATAACTTTGAATCCATTCTATTTATTTAAAAAATTATTCTAGAACTTAGATTTGTTTTTTTTCTTTCCCCCCCATTTTTATTATATGTGTATATATCTTTCCATTGCCCCACCCCAACTCCCATACATGCCCCCATCCCCCAGAGTTTTGCGTCCATTGGTTATGCTTATATGCATGCACTCAAGTCTTTCAGTTGATCTCTTATCTTCCCCACCTCTCCCTAACCTTCCCACTGTAATTTGACATTCTGTTTGATGCTTTACTGTCTCTGTGTCTTTTTGTTCAACAGTTTATAATTTTCTTTATTATCCATAAATCAGATCATGTGGTATTTTTCTTTCATTTACTGGCTTATTTCACTTAGCATGATGTTCTCTAATTCCATCCAGGTTGTTGCAAATGGTAAGAATTCCTTCTTTTTTAGGCAGCATAGTATTCCACTGTGTAGATGTACCATAGTTTTCTGATCCAGTCATCTGCTCATGGGCACCTAGGCTGTTTCCAAATCTTAGCTATTGTAAATTGTGCTGCTATGAACATAGGAGTGCATATATCCTTTCTTATTGATGTCTCCAGTTTCTTAGGATATATTCCTAGGAGTGGGATTACTGGGTCAAATGGAAATTCCATTTTCAGGGTTTTTTTTTTAGGAAACTCCATACTGTTCTCCACAGTGGTTGCACCAGTCTGCATTCCCACCAGCAGTGCTTGAGGGTTCCTTTTTCTCTGCATCCTTGCCAACACTTGTTGTTTGTTGATTTGTTAATGATAGCCATTCTGACAGGTATGAGATGGTACCACATTGTCGTTTTGATTTGTATCTCTCGGATAATTAGTGACTTTGAGCATGTTTTCATATGTCTCTTGGCCTTCCTTCTGTCTTCTTTTGAAAAAATTCTATTTAGGTCCGTTGCCCATTTCTTTATTGGATCATTTATCTTTCTTTTATTAAGTTGTATGATGTTGGAGATTAAACCTTTATCAGTGATAACATTTGCAAATATGTTCTCCCATGCAGTGGGATTTCTTGTTGTTTTATTGATGGTTTCTTTTGCTGTAAAAAAGCTTTTTATTTTGATGTAGTCCCATTTGTTTATTTTCTCTTTAGCTTCCATTGCCCTTGGGGCAGTATCAGTGAAGAAGTTCTTTTAGCATATGTCTGAGATTTTGCTGCCTGTGGATGCCTCTAGTATTTTTATGGTTTCCCGTCTTATATTTAAATCCTGTATCCATTTTGAGTTTATTTTTGTGTATGGTATAAATTGGTGATCTAGTTTCATTTTTTTTGCATGTATCTGTCCAATTTTCCCAACACCATTTATTGAAGAGACTGTCTTGACTCCATTGTATGTTCATACCTCCTTTGTCAAATATTAATTGAGTATAGAGGTTTGGGTTGATATCCGGATTCTCTATTCTATTCCATTGATCTATATGTCTGTTCTTGTGCCAGTACCAGGCTGTTTTGAGAAGTAACCACACAGGATGGTCTGGAATTAAAACTCTAAGCAAAAGCAGTTCATGGCTGGTAGTCATGTCTTAGCTAGAATCCTCCCTCACAAAAGTCAGTCTTTCCCTTAATTGAGCCTGTCTATTGCCTTTCCCCTCCTCCCCCCCTTTTCTTCCAGAACCCATTTCTTCTATAGACACATTGGGTGTGCTATGGGGACTTCTTTAAGGAGAAAAGAAAAGATAAAAAATATGAATAAGAAAATATAGGGAAGCCCTGGCTGGTATAACTCAGTTGGTTAGAGAGATGTCCCATATACCAAAAGGTCATGGGTTTGATTCCCAGTCAGGACACATAGTATAATAGTACCTAGGTTGTGGGTTCAATCCCAGCTCTTTTCAGGAGGCAATCAGTTGATGTTTCTCTCTCTCCTTCTTGCTCTAAAACAAAACAAAACAAAACAAAACAAACAAACAAACAAAAAACCACTCCACAAACAAAACAACAAAAACATGTCCTCAGGTGAGTATAAAATAAAAATTAAAAAATAAAGAAAATATAAGAAAAAGCTGTCAAAGGCAAATAGTAAAAGCAGTGGATCAATCAACTATACAGCTAGTACAAAGGTTAAAAGGTAAATGTAGAAAGATTATGTATAATTACAACAATAAATTAAGAGACACACAACAACTAAAAATAATGACAAAAACATAAATGTAAAGAGGATGAGTAAAAATTGTAGTGATTCTAGAATGTGTTTGAATTTGTGGTTGTCAACTTAACTGCTAAACTGCTATAAACATAGCTTGATATAGCACATTGGAACCACAAACCAAAAATTGACAAGAGATATAAAAAAGAATAAAGAAATCCAAGTATGACACTATTGAAAGTCAACAACATGAAAGAGAGAAAGCAAGGGCATAAAAACAAACTCAGAAGAACAACAAAAACAATTAGAAAACAATAAATAAAACGGCAATAACTACATACCTATCAGTAATTGTTCTAAATGTAAATGGACTAAATGTTCCAATCAAAGAGATAGGGTGACTGAATGAATTAAAAAATTACTCATATATAATGTCTACAGGAGACCCACTTTAGATTGAAAGATACACACAGACTAAAGATAAAGGGGTGGGGGGAAATGGTATTTCATAAAAGTGGAAATGAAATGAAAAAAAGATGGGGTAGCAATACTTATATCAGACAAAACAGACTTTGAACCAAGGGTTGTAACAAGTGACTAAGGCATTTCATAATGATAAAGGGATCAATCCAACAAGAGGACAAAATTCTTGTAACTATGTATACCCAATGTGGGAGCACCAGAATATATAAAACATATATTGACAGACATTAAGGAAGATATCGACAGTAATACAGTGATAGGAGGAGACTTTAATACCCCATTGACATCAGTGGATAGATCAATCAGTCAGAAAATAAAAAAAGGAAACAGTGGCTTTAAATGACACATAAAACCAGATGGATTTAGTTGATATTTTTAGGACAGTTTACCCCAAGCAGCAGAATATACATTCTTTTCAAGTGCACATTTTCCAGAATAGATCACATGTTAGGTAACAAAAGTCTCAATAAATCTGAGAAGACTGAAATAATATCCCCCATCTCCTTCAATTACAATGGTATGAAACTGAAATCTATTACAAGAAGAAAACTGAAAAAAAATATAAACATGTAGAGGCTAAATAACATGATACTAAACAATGAATGGGTTAACAATGAGATTACAGAAGAAATCAAAAGAGACCTTAAGTGAAAATGAAAACAAAAACAACCTAAAGTCTATTGGACATATCCAAAGCAATTATAACAGGGAAACTTACAGCAATACAAGCCTACCTCAAGAAACAAGAAAAATCTCAATAAAACAATCTAACATTACATAAAGGAACTAGAAAAACAAGAAGAAACAAAGCCCCAAGTAAAGAGAAGAAAAGAAATAATAAAGATCATAGTGGAAATAAAGTAAAAAAAAACACACACACACACAGTAGAAAATATCAATAATATCAAGAGTTGGTTCTTTGAAAAGATAAGTAAAATTGATAAACCTTTGCCAGATTCATCAAGAAAAAAGAGGGCCCAAATAAGTAAAATCAGAAATAAAAGCAAACTGACAATCAACACCTCAGAGAAACAAAGAACTTTAAGGAAATACTATGAACAATTTTATGTCAACAAGTTGGACAATCTGGAAGAAATTATGAATTCCTAGATACATACAATCTTCCAAGGCTGAATCAAGAAGAAACAGAAAATCTTAACAGACTGATAACTAGGAAATCAAATCAGTAACCAAAAACTTCCAACAAACAAAAGCTCTGGACCAGGTGGCTTCACAGATAAATTTTACCAAATATTCAAAGAAGAATTAATACCTATCTTTCATAAACTATTCCACAAACTCGAAGAGCAGGGAATGTGTCTAAACTCATTTTATGAGGACAGCATTATCCTGATACCAAAACCAGATAAAAACACTACAAAAAAGAAAAGAAAATTATAGGCCAATATCCCTGATGAACATAGGTACAAAAATTTTCAACAAAATTCAGCAATACAGCCTGACCGGTTTGGCTCAGTGGATAGAGCATCGGCCTGCGGACTGAAAGGTCCCAGGTTTGATTCTGGTCAAGGGCATGTACCTTGGTTGCAGGCACACGGGGGTGTGTGCAGGAGGCAGCTGATGGATGTTTCTCTCATTGATGTTTCTAGCTCTCTATCACTCTCCGTTCCTCACTGTAAAAAATCAATAAAATATATTTTAAAAAAATTCAGCAATACATTAAAAAGATCACACAACATGATCAAGTGGGATTTAATCCATTAGGCTGTTTTGATATCGGCAAATCAATTAATATGATACACCACATAAACAAAAATAAAATATAAAAATCACATGATCCTATCTATAGATGCAAAAAATCATTTGAGAAAATCCAACATCCATTCATGATTAAAAAAAAAAATGATAAAAAAATCAGCAAAATTGGTATAGAGAGAACATATCTCAACGTAATAAAAGCCCTATATGACAAACCCACAATTGACATCATACTCAATGGTGAAGAGCTAAAAGCCTTTTCTTTTCTTTTAAAGTCTGAAAATCTTTAAAAAAAAAAGATTTTTATTGATTTCCGAGAGGAAAGGAGAGGAAAAGAGAGATAGAAACATCAATGATGAGAATTGATTGGCTGCCTCCTGCATGCCCTACACTGGGGATCAAGGCCACAACCCTGGCATGTGCCCTTGGCCAGAACTGAACCCAGGACCCTTCAGTCCTCAAGCTACACTCTACCCATAGAGCCAAACTGGCTAGGGCTAACAGCTTTTTCTTTAAGATCATGAACAAGAGAATGATGTCCATTTTCACCACCTTCATGCAACACAATCTTGGAAGTCCTAGCCACAACAATCACATAAGAAAATGAAATAAAAAGCAAATTGGAAAGGAAGAAGTAAAACTGTCATTATTGCAAGTGGCTTAATACTCTATATAGAAAGCTCTAAAAAACTATTAGAACTAATAAATGAATTCAGTGAAATTGCAAGATTAAAAAATTTTTGTCCTCCCCAGGAATTGGTTGCATTTATATACAGCAAATAGAGGCCCAATGCTTGAAATTAGTGCATGGGTAGGGTCCCTAGGCCTGGCCAGTGATCAGGGCCCATCAGGTTCCTTGCCTTACTGCCTCCTGCTTCCCTTGCTCCCTCAGTGCCCTGAAGCTACTGCTGCTGCTGCCGCTGGTCACCCACCATATTCTGTGATGCCCCCTGGTGGTCAGCACGCATCATAGCAAGTGATTGAACTCGCAGACTCCCAGTTGAACTCCTGAGGGGACACTGCATATCAGCCTTTTAGATAGATAGATAGATAGATAGATAGATAGATAGATAGATAACAAACTATCAGAAAGAAATTAAGAAGAGAATCCCATTTACAATTGCATAGAAATAAAAATTAAAATAAAATACCTAGGAATAAATTTAACCAAGGAGGTAAAAGACCTGTACTCAGAAAACTATGTATAAGGTATTAAATAAATATACTGAAGAAGATACAAAGAAATGGAAGGTTATAGCATGTTCGTGAACAGGAAGAATTAACATCATTAAAATGCCCATACTACCCAAAGCATTCTACAGATTTAATAGAATTCCTATCAAAATGCCAATGTCATTTTTCACAAAACTAGAGCAAGTACTCCTAAAATTTAAATGGAACCACAAAAGATCCTGAGGAGTCAAAGCAATCCAGAAAGGAAAACAAAGTTGGAGGTATTGAGTTGCATCATATCAAAATATACTACAAAGCTACAGTAATCAAAACAGCACACACACACACACACACACACACACACACACACACACACCAATGCAGCATAATAGAGAGCCCAGAAATAAACTCATGTTTCAGTTAATCTAAGATAGTGGAGTCAAGAATATATAAGGGGGTAAAGACAGTGTCTTCAATAAATGGTGTTGGGAAAACTGGACAGATGCATACAAAAGAATGAAACTGGATTTGCTTTCTTATATCCAAGAATAAACTCAAAATGGATTAAAGATTTAAATGTAAGACCTGAAACCATAAACCTCCTAGAAGAAAACATAGGCAGTCAACACTTTGACATTGCTCTTAATGATTTTTTTTTTTTGGGGGGAGGGATATTTCCTTGGGCAAGGGAAAAAAAAAAAAAAAAAAAAAGCAAATGGGACTGTCAAACAAAAAAGTTTTTGTACAGGTAAGGAAACAATCAACAAAATGAAAAGACAACCCACTGAATGGGAGAACATATTTGCCAATGATACACCAACACCAAAAAACTCCCTAACAATCCAATTTAAAAATGTGCAATGGACCTGATTAGACACTTATCCAAAGAGGACACACATATGGCTATTAGACATTTGAAAAGATGCTCAATATCATGTATCATCTGGGAAAGCAAATTAAAATCATAATGAAATATCTCCTCACACCTGTCAGAATGGCTATCATCACTAAATCAATAAACAAATGTTGGCAATGATTTAAAGAAAAGGGAATCCTTATGCACTGTTGGTGAGATTGTAAATTGGTGCAGCCATTGTAGAAAATAGTACAGAGCGTCCTCAAGAAAATTTAAAATAGAACTACCTTATGACCCCAAAATTCACTTCTGGATATTTATCTAAAGGTATCCAAGACACTAATTTGAAAAGATATATGCAGCCCTATGTTCATTGCACCATTATTTACAAGAACCAAGATATGGAAACAACCTAAGTGTCCATACATAAGTGGATAAAGAATGAATAAAGAAGATGTGGTACAGGGGGGATGAGGACAAATATGTGATACCTTAATCAATAAAGAAATTAAAAGAAAAGATGTGGTACATATATAATAGAATATTACTCAATCATAAAAAGATGAAATCTTGCAACAAAACAGATAGGCCTAAGAGGGTATTATTCTAAGTGAAATAAAACAAACAATACAGGATTTCATTCATATGTGGAATTTAAAAAACAAACAAGCAAAACAGAAACAAAGCATATACAGAGAACCAATCGTTGGTTGCCAGATGGGAGGGAGTTTAGGGAATAGGTGAAAAAGGTGAAGAAATTAAGTACAAATTGCCAGTAATAGCCCTATCTAGTTTGGCTCAGTGGATAGAACATTATTGGCCTGCTGACTCAGGGTCCCAGGTTCAATTACCTGTCAGGGCCATCTCCAGAAGGGGTGTGCAGGTGGCAAAGATCAATGATTCTCTCTCATCATTGATGTTTCAATCTCTTTGTCCCTCTCCCTTCCTCTCTGAAATCAATAAAAAAATATTTTAAAAATAGCCATTATAAAAACAGTCATGAGGAAGTAAAGTAGAGCATACAGGAAAGTCAATAACATTTTAATAGATATGTATGGTATCAGATGGGTACTAAATTTAATTGGGTGATCACTTGGTAAGTTACATAAATGTCCAATCAATATGTTGTACTCCTGAAACTAATATACTATTGCATGTCAAGTGATATTGGGGGCGGGGGGGAAGACGTCCAAGTTCCTGTACAGTCCAGTTGAGGCGTGTACTGTCCATTCAGAGGTAAATATAACACATTCACCTACTTTATATTAAGGCCTGACAAGAGGGAGGATCAGAATATTGGTTTCTCAGTTCTCTGCCTTTTTGCCCGCGGTGTTTAGTAAAGATCGGCCAATTTCTTCAAGTCAATCAACTGTGGAGATTAGTACATCTGCACTAATAGGCAGAGGATCAAACATCCTGCACCAGGCAGGACGGCAAGGGAGGTCGTAAGATGGCATTAAGTTAAGGTGACCAGACGTCCCCATTTAAAAAATATATATATATTTTATTGATTAGGGGAAGAGAGAGGATAGAGAGCTAGAAACATCAGTGAGAGAGAATCATCGATCAGCTGCCTCTTGCACACTCCCTACTGGGGATGTGCCAGCAACCAAGGTACATGCCCTTGACGGGAATCGGGAATCGAACCTGGGACCTTTCAGTCCTCAGGCCAACGCTCTATCCGCTGAGCCAAACCGGTTTCGGCAAGACGTTCCGATTTTTAACAATTTGTCCCACAAACACCTCTGGACGCGGGACAAATTGTTAAAAATCGGGACGTCTGGTCACCTTACATTAAGCCCAAAGGCTGTGGTCAGAAACCAGGACCTGAGAGTCCGTCACCAGCAGTTTTCCCGCCGCCAGGAAACAGTCCCGCCCTGAGCCAGCCGCGCAGGCGCACTAGTGCGGACAGAGAGGACCCGCCCAAGTCCCTGAGTGAGCACGCGCAGTGGCGCGGGGCGTGGCAGCGCTGCACGCTCTTGCGGGGAGGGAGTCGTGGCCGGGTTCTTATCTGATGCCTCAACCTTCTGGCCTGAAGCGAAGCTGCCTTGCCCGGGGAGAGAGTGGTCACGGTGTCGCGTGGTAACAAAGCTTAGGACAAGGAGAAACGAAATGAGAAAGGACGTACTCCGGTGTAAGTGCTAACTGGTGGCTGTTTGGGAAGGAAGGGGCGGGGGGGGCGTCGGGAGCGGGAAAAACCTTCGCGAAGGGGAGGGGCGGAGCTAACGTGATTGATAGGCGAGAAACTATGCGAGGGCGAATGGGAGGTGAGTGAGGGCGGGATCTGCAGTTGAACTGGAGCGGTGCTTTGGAGTAATAATAACTAACACGCACCTGGGACTTCAATAACCAATCTATGCTAACCACTTTCTATAAATTACCTTATTTAGTGGGACCTTATGGATATGAAGTTTTATCTCTTCTTTACACGTGGGGAAACTGCGGGTTAGGGGTATTAACCTAGGCAAGAATACAGCGGGGGTCCCAAATTTAGAAGCCTGACCTCAGAGCCCATACTGTTAATGGCTCTGCCCTACTGCCTGCCCTTCAGAAAAATCAAGGTGGAGTGGGATCCAGTCAAGAGGATTCGGTTGAATGGAATTGACCAGATTGTTGGAGGATGTGCAATGGAAAGTGGGGAAAAATGCTGTAGCAGGTTTTTCCTACACTATGTGAGAGCGCTGAGGATGGAGCTGGGAGGCCGGGCCATGCCCCCAGCTGTGGGAACATTGCAGCCCCGCTGAGTGCTGTGACTGGATTAACTGTAGGATTAACATTTTCTTTTGGGGCTGTGTTGTCTTCCAGGTGTGTGAAGTTAAAGCATTTTAGGGACTTGAGATAGTGCGTTTAAATTGTTCCTGTCTTCTCTGGCTGCCAAACAAAATGCCATACACTGGGTGGCTTAAACAACAGTGTTTTTTTGTTTTGTTTTTGTTTTTTTGTCCTATTTTAATTCTCACCCGAGGATATTTTCCCCATTGACTTCTAGGGAGAGTGGAAAGGAGGTAGGAGAGGGGAGAGAGAGAGAAACGTCGTGAGAGAGACACTTAGATTGGTTGCCTCCCGCCCTACCGGGGCTGGGGAACTTGCAACTGAGGTACCCTTGACCCGGACCCTTGGGTCTGCAAGCTGATGCTCTAACCATTTAGAAAACTGGCCAGGGCCAGAGTTTTTTTTTTCTTTCTTTCTTTTTTCTTACAGTTCTAGAAGCTGGGAAATCCAAGATCAAGGTTCCCTGTTCAGGACTGTTTTTCTCTCTTGCAGAATGCCAGTCTCCTTACTTGCCCTCACACGGCTTGTGAAGAGAGAGGTGTATTACTCCTAGAAGGCCACCAATCTTTATAAGGATTAGACCCGCTGTTATGCCTTAATTTAATCTTACTTACCCTTTTCATTTTATGCTAATACCTCCTAAAAGCCCTCCCGCCAAATAAAATACTCATATTGGGGGTTAGGGATTTAACACATGAATTTAAGGAAGAGTGGAACACAGTTCAGTCTGTAGCAATATTTTATACCAAAGTAAATAACAAGTGATAATTGAAAACTGAAGAAAATGAACACTTTCAAACCTTATATGTACCTGAGATTCTTTCACATAACCTCTTATTACCTCATTTAGTGAAGATAAGCTTTGTGCCTTTCCACTGGTGGGGAATTCTAGGGAGAACTTGTGTGGGAGGTCATGGTTGTCATTCAGGCAGCCAATCTGAAGAGGTCAGAAAAAGCTACACTAAGCATTTTTAAAGCGAGATTAGTGTATCAACTATTCGTGGATTTATCTAAACCCTTCTTTAACTTCTGACTTAGCTTGTGCTGTTTCTGGAATAATGAGATCCATAATTACCATCCATGGGGAGTGAAATAATAATTACTTTTTTTTCTTTTTAATCCTCACCCGAGGATACTTTGAAAGAGAGGGAAATACAGAGTAATATCGATGTCAGAGAAACACATCGATTGGTTGCCTCCTGCACATGCCCCAACCAGGACCTAGGCCAGGAAGGAGCCTGCAACCGAGGCATGTCCTTGACCGGAATTGAACCTGGGACCCTTCTGTCCACAGGCCAACACTCTATCCACTGAGCCAAACTGGCTAGGGCAGTAATTACTTTTTTTTCTGTATTGTTTCCTGTTGTTATTCTAAAGTTTGGTAACCAAGTCTGTTTTCACCTTACCCTGGTGAGGGAAGAGTGAGGAAATACAAAACTTAGCTGCTTGAAGGTCTGGCAGATGTGCATTCAAATCTTGGATTCAGGCCATTGCTATGTGACTGTGGGAAAGTCACTTAACCTTTCTTTAAAAAAAAAAAATAAATTAATTAATTAATTAAAAAAATATATATATTTTATTATTGATTTCAGAGAGGTAAGGAAAGGGAGAGAGAATCATTGATTGGCTATCTCTTGCATGTCTCCTACTGGGAATGAAGCTTGCAACTCAGACATGTGCCCTGACCGGGAATTGAACCATGACCTCCTAGTTCATAGGTCAGTACTCAACCACTGAGCCACACCAGCTGGGCAAGTCACTTAACCTTTCTGAGTGTCAGTTTTTTCATCTATAAAATAGAGTTAGTGCTACTGACCACATGGTTGTTGTGAGTTATATGAAAACAGTTTGAGCTATTAAAGAACTGGCCTTAGACAAGATATTTAAGTTATGGGACATCCTTCACTCACACCTCTGAAGAACACAGTCCTCCACCTACAGCCTCCATGTCTAACTGGCTATTTATTTATTCATCAAACTTTTATTGAATGCCTGCTAGTTGTCAAAGCACCTGGCACTCTGAGTGCTAAGGGCAGTGAAGAACAAGACAGCAGCTTATACTGTGATGGGGAGGACTAAATTGAGTTGAGTGCTAAGAGCTATGAAGAAATTAAGTGCAGGGTAATGACATCAAAGAGTGACTTAAAGTAGTGCGGCCTGCATGTGTGCATGCACATGTATTTGGAAGGAGGGTATTTGACCAAATAAAGGGAGAGACTTCTCTAGAAGCTGAGCTGTGGTTGAGGACTCATCATTCCCTCTGGGAGGGACAGAAAGTGCAAAGCTCATCAGATCAGGCTGGATGCTTTAGATGTCTGTAGGCTGAGCAGTGATCTGTTTTAAAAGGGCAGGAGCCTGACAGAAGGCTTTGATTCTTGAGGCCAAAACTTTTTTTGGAGGCAGCTCTGTTTTGTGCTGGAAATGGAAGGTAGGATGAACTAAGAAGCAAACTAAAGATGTCTATAAAATAAGGATATGTACATTAACAGGTGCCATGTAAGAAAAACTGAAATTGTATTTGTATTATAATTCTCTGCCTGTGTGTCATGTTTTTTCTTACAGGTCTCCCAAGAGGATAAAGCAGCATTTGTCATGCAAATACTGCCCTGTGCAGAAGTGAGGGAAGGCTGCTGCAGAAGTGAATACAGGCAACATCTTTGACCCCAGAACACAGGTCTGTGAGAGGAAATCTCCAAGACTTTCATAGAGGCATTAGAAGGCTATCCAAGCAGCAAAGTATCTCAGGTGAAACTCAGGGAGTTTCTGTATAAGGGTGTTCAAATTCTGCATTCTTCTAGAGCCCTCTGTGATAAATGCCACTGGGTGGATTGCAGGATTTGGTATGGCTTCATGGGGATATGCACATGTTGGAGAGAACATGATCTCTGCTTGCCAAATAATGTACAGCCTAAGGAGAAAATCCGTAATTAGTATTGAGATTGATCTTAGAAACTGTTCTAGATTTCAAGCCAGTTCTTCCTGGCTCATCAGATAACTACCAGATATTTTTCTCCCCTTAGGATCATGGCTGATAAAAACCAGGAGATTGGTGGCATCCATTTCCCTTTTCCCTTCACACCCTATTCCATCCAGAAAGACTTCATGGCAGTGCTATACCAGGTGCTGGAGGATGGCAAGATTGGGATATTTGAGAGTCCAACTGGCACTGTAAGTGTGAACAGTTGGCCCAAGTGGGCTCTTGGGAGACCCTGACTACAACTAGTCAGAGGTTTATTTGCCTCTGCAGAGGTTTTCATGGTTTGGAGTTGGGCAAAGTAGTTCTCTCAGTTTACCTTTCTGAATAATGCTCACTTCCCTCTATTAAATTGTTAAACACAACCCCAGGTTCTAAGGACAATTAGGCTACAGGCAAAGAAGAATTTGAATGGCAGTGGAAGCATAGCACTGAAAGTTTTAAGACTTCTCTGGGCACACAACTTCTTTGATATTGAGCAACATAGAAATTACTTTGGCTTATTCACAGATTTAACATGTTGATGTAGTCTCCAGGCACTTGATTACTGAGTGCTGGAGGGATCCAATCAAAGCCTTAAGTTTTTTCTTCCTGGCCTGGAATGAGGGATTTATTAGACATTGTCTATTGAGGTTGCTAGGGCTGTGGTAATCGGTTCCCACTTCTCTCTTACACTTTATTTTTTATAGCAAGTACTATGTGATAGTGAAATGTATGTGTTGCTGTGAAGGTCCCTCAATGAGGCTGTGACCTCCTGGAGGATAAGGACCTTGTGGTCTGTACCTTTGTGTCCCTATCATCTAGCAGAACTTGGCCCATTTGGCCATAGGAGGCTCCTAATAGGTTTGTGGAATGAATGAATAAAAAGAAGTAACTCATTCTTTTCCTCTCACTTGCTGATGAAAGCATGCCACTCTCTCCTGAGATGACATGACCTCCTGGGACAGGAAAAGTGCAGCCAGGGGTACTATATTGTTTCATTTTGTTCTTTAATACACACTGAGTGGCCAGATTATTATGATCTCTGAATGCATAATAATCTGGCCACTCAGTGTATATCCTACAGAATAAAAGGCTAATACACACACACACACACGCACACACACAATTTGTTGTTGTTCAAGCAAATGCCACTGCAAGGCTAAGTGAAAGGCCTGTGATGGAGGCTGTGGACCCAGCCACTGTTTGGGGGCTTCCATTTGTCAGTATTTGTAGAATTTTCCCTAGAGCCATCTATCAATAGTTTTTCCAAAGAAATCTCTCCTTTGAACACTTGCCTAGTGGGTCCAGGCCTGACAACCAGTATTTTTGAGGGACCAGAGACGTGACTTTAGGTACACAGTCTCTCACTTAATGCTCTGCTTTCAGCCCTCTTCCCCACGCTCTGTCAACCTGCTGTCTCCAGGGCCTCCTGGCTCAGCTTTACCAGAGAATACTGTGAGGAGTGGGGACTGCAACTTGGGGGTCTAATTATCCTTAAAAGAATAACAATTAATCCCTTTGTTTTTAGTGCTATGCCGTGGCCTTGCTAGTTTCTGGGCATTTCTGAGGGGAAATCTGAGGAGACTTCTGTAGACACCTGTACTCAGTGTCTTTTACTCTGCTAAGTCTGTTCCATTTCTCTGCTTTCTCCTAAAACTTGTTACTATCCCTTCTTCCACTTGTTTTTGTGGGTATAAGCCTCTTTTATGCCTTTGTATAATTTTAATGTGTTTCAGAAAAGGATGTAGAAGAGCTAGACGAGCATGTGTACATTCCACTTGTTAACCTAAAGGCCCACCTCCTCCCTCTCAGGTCTTTCCGTCTTCAGCTCCTTGTCCATTCCAGGAATCCTCTCCCGCTGCTCAGCCCTTCCTGTTGGTGCTCTCGGTTCTGTGGCCTCATCTGTGTTCTTCAGTTACCTTCAAGAAAAAGCCACTGTCTTCCATGTCCCACCCCTAAAGAGCTCCCTCCTGTCCTGTGCCCCACTGCCTGCAGGGGTGCCGTGCTGTTACAGACTGTGCCTCACCTTCTAGTCCTCTGCCTCAGATGCCTGCTCCCCGATGATGCCTATTTTCTCTTAAGTGTCATCTTTTTAAGCCTTTCATGAGACCACCACATTGAGTTGACCTCTTGCCTTTGTGCCCACTGTGCCTTGTATAGCATTGCGGTTCTGGAGTCCATGTCCCGCAGGAATGCATAACCCTTCAAGTCATATGTTTCGGTTTGTGCCTGTGGGCACTTTCTAGAGAGCTCTGTGTTCCCACCATCAAACCCAGTGCATGCTACAGTGTAGGTGTTTAGAAAGAATTAATTTATTTTCTTTGCATAAACTTTTTAAACTGTGTTATTTTAACAAAAACCCTAGGAAATAACATTGTATAAAGCTAGGTATACTGTGGGTACTTTATTAAATTTTATTTCATAACAGGTGAGCAGTTGATTATACATCTTTTTAATGTTTTCCAGTCTAAAATTTCTGTGGCCTTTTTACAGAACATGAATCTGCAGGGCTTTGGTGGTCTTTTTTTCTTGGTGTTAGAGTTTGCCACTGTTGTTTCTGGAAGATAACTTTGCCCTCAGAAACTTCCTCAGCTCACTTTCAGGAAGAGGTGCTGGCTATCTAACCAGCATCTGTGCTGGGACCATTGTTACATGTAGGGATAGTCTCCTACTCCTTACTTGATGACAGCTGAAGCTCCCATTCCCAGGCAGCGCAGAATGGCTGCCCCAGGCTTTCCTGGAGACTGCTGTCTGCAAGTCTTTGTCACTCAGTCTCTATCAAAATGGACAGAAAGGGAACATATGGAGCTTTTCTAAACATATATGAGCCATCCATTCTTCAGAAGTACCCATCAGTCACAGAGCCTTCTGAGAATTTGATGAAAGTGAATAGATCCTTATCCCTCAGCCTGGCCTGCTCCCTCTCGCACTCAGGGGATGTCAGAGAGCTGGTTTCAGTCCAAACCTGCAGGCCAGACTGAGGGACTCAGTGGTGCACGTATTCATGCACCAGGCCTCTAGTTACTTAATAATCGTAACCCCCCAAAAAACCAAACAAACAAAATAAAAAACAGACCCTAGTTGCTCATTTATGTACCAGGTGTTCCTTTAATCTTGGTATAGATACTATTATGTGTATTAACTTACTCAATGCTTGCAGCAACTCTGAGGAAGGTCCTATTACTGGTATTCCTATTTTGCATTTTTATAAACAAGCCTAGAGAAGTTAGCCTAAGGCCACAGAGTGATAGGTAAAGGAGCTAGTATTTGGCCCAGGCAACCTGGCTGTAGAGTCTGAAGCTCTAGCCACTATGCTCTGCTGAATCCACCCAACCTAGACACACATGCATTTTACCTGCAGTTCATTCAAGCCCAGATTAGGCTCAGAACCTCACTCTGGATACTTTGAGATCACCCCTGGATGAAGCAGGCGTAGGGGAGTGATGGCCTGGACATGAAGGTTTTGGCCCTCCTGAGATTCACCTGAAATGACCTGCCCTTTGGATAGCAGAAGCAGCAGTTTCGTGGAACCATGGCAGCAGCCTTTCCGGAAGGACTGTTATAACAAATCATGCAGACATGGGTGGCTTAAACAACATAAATTTGTTCTCTCCCAGTTCTGGAGGCCAGAAGTGAGAAAGAACCAAGCCTCCCAACAGCTTGGTTTCAGGGTTGGTTCTTCCTGAGGGCCGTGGGAGAAGGGCTGTTCAGGCCCCGCTCCTTGGCTGGTAGATGTCTCTCTTTTCCCTGTCAATCACCTTCCTTTGTGGCCTGTGTATCTAAATTTCCCCTTTTTTAAGGACAACAGTCAGGTTGGATTAGGGCCCACCTCATCTTGATTAAATACTCCTGCAATGACCCTGCCTCCAAATACAGCCACATTCTGAGACATTGGGGGTAGGGACTTTGAGATGGATTTGGGGGAGACAAGATTCAAACCTATAACACAGACCCACAGGGAGAATTCTGGTCTGTAAATCAAGAATTGTGTCCTTGAGAGCCGTTGGTTTGCTTCAGCAAAGTTATAAACCCCAGGACCATGGGCCGGTCACATTCTGCCTGCACACCAGCTGCTTGGAAGGTGTTCTCGGCACGTGGGTAGCATTTCATGCTCCACATGTTTTAGCTTTAATTGTTTTGGGGGCTATTTATCTACTTTCTCACTTCTAGTTATGTTGACTTACAGTAGTTATGTGTAACCTGACAAGCCACTTCAAATTCTTTCAGGAGCTTCGTTTTTATTCCTTTCATCTTCCTACTTTTCCTGGCTATTTTCTTGCTAATTTCTTTCTCCTTCTTCCCCAGGCTGGTCTAACATTTAAAGTCAGACTTTCTTTGACGCTTTAGTAAAATGGGAAAGGTCATTTGGGAAGCTTGGTTTGTTCTCTATTTCTGAAAACATTTTTTTTTCCTGTAGGGAAAATCCTTAAGCCTTATTTGTGGGGCTCTTTCCTGGCTTCGTGACTTTGAACAGAAGAAACGACAAGAGGAGGCACATCTCCTTAAAACTGGAACTGCCCCCTCCAGTGATGGGAAGGACCAGCCCCCATTTATTTTATCCTCACATCAAAAGACCCCAGACACTCTAAGGCCTCCTGGAGAACCTGACTGGGTTACTCAGTTTGTGCAGAAGAAAGAAGAAAGGGACCTGGTGGACCGACTGAAGGTGAGATCCAGGGTGGCAGAAGTGGCTGTGATCTAGGAAACAGGACTTCAGTGATTATTTTGGATTGATTCTGAGATGTAGACACGTGTTCTTCGCCTTTGCAATGCCTCTTAGCTCTCCTGCCAGCTTTGTTGAGTTAATGGTGCTGCACCCTTGCTGTCTGTTTTTGTTGTTAATCCTCACCTGAGGATATTTTTTCCATTACTTTTCAGTGAGAGTGAAAGGGAGGGTGGAGAGAGAAGCATGAATGTGAGAGAAACTCTCACATTGACCAGTTGCCTCCCCACACATGCTGCCCCGACCGAGGGCGCAGAGTGAATCCATAACCCAGGTTACATGCTCTTGACTGGAAATCGAACCTGTGACCCTTTGGTGCATGGGCCAGCACTTTAATCACTAAGAAACATTGACCAGGGCCTTGCTGTCTTTTTAAAGCTGATATCCACAGGCCTTCTCTAGATAAGGGAGTTCCCATTCATTACTCACCTGTGAAAGGAACCTATTTCACAGTTGCCATTGGCAGCATGGTTTCATAGCTGCAAACTCAATAAGAAATGCATTTGATTGTGAGAGTGTGTGGCTGTGGGAGGGGATATAACGACTTCCTGCAGTGAGCAGCGAGGCCGGGACCTGGCGAGGCTCCGGGTCTGGTGATAAGTGCCAGCCAGGGGAGGAGAACTGCCCTGTGAAGAGGCAGAAGACTGAGCAGCCCCAGACTCTGTAAGAAAGGCATGGTTTGGGGCTTCCTGCAGGAATCTCCTTTATGGCTTCTTTTCCCCTATAGATGGAGCAGATCAGGAGGAAGAAGCGAGAAGAACGCCTACAGCAGCTCCGTCACAATACACAGCTCAAGTATGCAGCCAAGCGTGAGGTGAGTGTGATCTCCTGGAGTGGCTGCCGGGGGGCCTTGAGGTGTAGCTCCTTTGGGTGAGTAACCAGGTCCTCAGGTTCCTCTCCCCGACCCCCACTCCCTAAATCCTAATGACCCAGTGGATGGGACCTTGAGCAGAGGTAGTAGTATTACCTGGGATAGTGATACCAGTAAAGCAGCAAGGCCCGAGTTAATGGTGTGTGTGTGTGTGTGTTGTCCTTGGGGATGGCCACACTGAGGCTGACTGTGCCGAAGGTGGGGCATCGGTACTGAGGTTGTTATCTTTCCCCTCCTGCACTGCTCCTGCACAGAGACAGGAAGAAGAAGAGACAGAGCGTCTCCTCCGTCTCAGCAGGGACATACTGGCGGCAGGAACGGAGGCCGAGCCGCTGGAGCAGCTAGCATCTGGGGAGGAGGATCTGGTCCTCTCGGAGTACGAGAGTGATGAGGAGAAAGGAGCCCCTAATGGGTAAGATAGCACTTGTGCTCCACCCACCGCCCTGCTGAGCCCACATGGGAGGCAGCTGCTTCCTGTGCCCAGAAAGAGCCAGGCTTCCTTGTCACCCTTCGGGCACCTGAAGGGATGGAATGCCAGCCTTGCCTCTTCTCTCAGCCAGGCTCCTCCTCAGGGTGCGTAGTGATAATGGCAGTGACAGTCAGCCCTCTCTCTCTCCGGGCACTGGGCGCACGTGTGTTAATGCCGTTATTCTCACACCAGTATTTGTGTCTTCCCTTTACCCCTGAGGAAGCTGTGGCCCAGCCAGGTGTGATGCCTTGGCCACGGCCACAAGGCCAGGCAGCGGGGAGCTGAGACTTGAACCCGCCCACCCAGCTCTAGATCTCAGACTCTTAAGTACCAAACTGCATGGGGTACAGGTGCTTACCCACACCACTGTCTTGGTTCCTGTGTCCTGTGATTTAATTCCAGGCCTTTCAGACAAAGCTGACTGAACAGTTCTTAATTGACAGGAAACTAACCCTGCAACTAACTCCTTTTCTAATAGCACAAGGCAATGAGCATTTCTGCTTTTTTAAAAAACTGAATTGCTAGGTGAACAAAAACAACGAAAAAAATCCATTGGATGACCCTACCTTATACACAGGTAGAGTATATCTATCTGAAAAAGGATTTGGTGTTTCCTAAGAAGCTTAGACTACTACATTGACTAAACAGCCAGCCCAGGAATGCAGGTTGACTTACAGCCCCCATGCTGATGGGCTCCTCATTCATTCCTAGAAAGGGCGGACTCCGTTTATTCACACACCTAGCCTTGCACCGAGATCCTTCTGAGTGTGTGCACTATGTGGCATGTGATTTATTTATTTATTTACTTATTTATTTTTTTTAATTCTGAGGGGAGAAGAGATTGATAGGGTCATAAGTGACAGCATCTTTTATTCCCTCACCCCGTCATTTGGGGCTTCACTCAGGAAATGTGCATGGAGTTGCTGCTGTTTTGCAACCTATGGGGAGGGCGGAGGGTGGTGGGGGGCCGCTCCATAGACACAAGACATACCCAGATCCGCCTGTGGACAGGATAGGGTGGTTGAGGAGACAGGAGGAAAAACGGTGTTTGAAAGAGATGACTATCACAGGGACCATGCCAGTGTGTCAGAGGGCAGGCAACCCTTCCAGGGAGATTGAGGAACGCTGCCCAGACCAGGTAGTGTTTATGAGGAGGTCTTGGAGTTGGCTAAGTAAAGGGAAGAAGTGAGGGAGAGAGCATTCCTGACACACAGCACAGCATGCCCGGGCTCTGACAGAGTGATAGAGTCAAATCCTCTTGGTGAACTGAGAGAAATCTCATTTGCTGGAGGTTAGTCAGTGAGAGGAGAGTAGCCTTGGATGACAGTCAAACATTGACCCTATGGTTTTGGGACTACCACGTGCTTTCTCTCTGTCCTCTCCTGAGGGGCAGAGGGAGGATGGCTTTGGTGTTAGCCTGGGCCATCTCTCTGATTGAGAGCGCAAGCGAGCACCAGCGGCTTTGGTGGAACTTCATTACTGGGGTGTATCCATCTCCTTCTGGCTCAGAGCGCAGTCCTCAGTTTGGTTCTCGTTTGTTTAGGTGTAGGGCTGATCGCTGGCTCGTGGTTCGATGCTTAGTAAGTGTTTCTAGTAGGCCTGCGTTTGCTGAGAAATATGCTTTTTTGTGTTTTGTTTTCCTCTCAGATTAAACGAGGATGAGGATGACCTGGAGGAAGAACATGTAACTAAGGTAAGATGCCGTGTCCTAAGCTTCATGCTGTGATTGGCCTGGGGTCCAGGGAAAATGCGAGGGTCCCTCCTGTAGGTGAGGAGCCTCCAGCCCACTGACTCTGTCTCCCCAGCCCCAGACCTTGGTCTCTAGGAGCTCACCTGGCAGGCTGGTCTGAGACCTGGGAAGACATCTCATGGGAGCAAGGCCTGGGCTCATGCCGCAGGACATGGAGGAACAGCCATTCTGGGCCAAGGACCTTGGGTCTCTCTCCGCATCAGGGGTTGGGGAAGGCCAGGGCAGGTCAGAGTGAGAGTTCTTTGTCCTTTGGATGTGTGATGGCATGCTTCTCTTTTGTTCATATTTTCATTTGCATGGAAAGCTATGAGGCGTATGTGGTGCCAACACTTCTCAAATCCAAATCATTTGATTTTATTCATGTAATACCTTTGTTTTCTCCTCACTCTTCTAACTCTTAGTGGAGTCAGAGAAAGAGTGTTCAGCTCAGCCTCCTCCTGCTTTACTGCCAGCCCCACCCTCCATGCCCTGGGGAGGTGTGTGTGGAACGGCCCTCACCACGCCCCGGAATCTGAGGGACCTTTTCCATGTCAGGAGTCACCACTCATGGAAATACCATTCCTAAGTCACCTGGATTAGGGGCTGAGCATGACTGATGGGAGGAGTCCCATCTTATGGGCATTCTCTTGAACTTCAGGAGTTGAGGATGAAGTGGGGAAACCCTGTTATTTTGCCAAGATCTGTGGGAGAGTCACCTTGCTTTGGGTTTGTATATTTGTGGCACCTTTCCCCATTCCCTCAGCCCATCACCCATGGCATCCCTTGATGTGCAGAGAATATTTCAGGATGTTACACCGTCTTTGAAATCCCTTGCTTTTCCTTGGCACAGATTTATTACTGCAGTCGGACCCACTCCCAGCTGGCCCAGTTTGTGCATGAGGTCCAGAGGAGCCCCTTTGGCAAGGACACCCGGCTTGTCTCCCTCGGCTCTCGGCAGGTAGACAGAGGCAGGGCGCCTCGGCCCTAGTGCCATCTGCTCCCTTCCGTGTGCCTTCGTCTTCCTCTTCCAGGCAGGCTGAGGAAAGGGAGGATAACCTCTTCCCTGGCCTTGCTGACCCTTGGAAGGAAAGGGGGGAGGGCTGGTTTGCGAGGCTCGGGGGGGAGGAGGAGGGAGGCTGCTGTGTATCATTCAGCCGGCACACAATTTCTTTAACTCTTGCTCCTCTGTCTCATAGAATCTTTGTATAAACCAAGACGTGAAAAGCCTGGGTTCTGTGCAGCTGATTAACGACCGCTGTATGGAGCTACAGAGGAGCAGACACGGTAGCCACCTGCCCCTTGAGCTGAAGGAGCAGCCTCTGGGACCATCTGTGGCCGCGGGCAGTACTGGGAGTGAAGCGTGGGGGGGGGGGGGGGGGCCCGCATGGGCCAGCTCAGTACAGACATGGTTTCTTCCTAAAGAGCCTCTCGTTGGGAAAAGGAGTTTTTGCTTTCTGGGTCAGTGTTAATTCTGAAATCCGGGTTTTGAACAGAGTAAAATACCAGAGTGTTATGATGAGACCAGAATAAATAGTTCATGTAAAGGTTTTGTAGACATGACCTTAGCGGCCTGCTCCTGGCCACAGGACAGTTACCGTTCTTTCTGCCTTTGCCCCCGTGCTGCCACCCGCAGAGAGCAAGAGCCAAGCTGAGGACCAGGAACCCAAGAGGAGAAGGCAGGCACCCCGGGCTGCCTGTCCCTTCTATGGCCATAGGCACCTGCAGCTCTTCCAGGACCAGGTGCTGCTGGAGGTGAAGGACATCGAGCAGCTGGTGGCCCTGGGGAAGGAGGCTGGTGCCTGTCCCTATTATGGGAGCCGGTTTGCCATTCCAGCTGCCCAGGTGAAGACCAAGGAGGGCTGGCCAGTAGCAGCCTAGGCCGTGAGGGAATTCCTTACTCCTCTTAGTTTGGGAAGGTGTCACTGGCCATGGTTGGACTGACAGACACACTGCACACTGATGACACGTAACCCCCCCTCTCCTAGGGCATCCGGTCGCAAGAGGCCCCAGGTCCCTTGGTGGCTGTTCTGCAGGGACTGTGGCATTATGGGGGTCAGATCCAGGAGAAGGTGTGCATTCCTAGTTGAAACTACAGTGAGAGATGCCGGGGCAGACACCGAGAGGAATGGGAGCTACAGAACATAAATCTATTTCCAAATGGCTGTTCTGAGTGACTGTCCTAACTGTATAGTTATTGCAGCATTTGAGAGGACTGTTTTCTAGACTGGCCATATGGAGTATTATTATTAAACAGAAAAGCTGCCAATTTAACAGGTCAAAAATTATACTGTTATTTGGTTGTTATGATTTAACATTTCTTGCTACTTCATTTGAGTGACTTTTGGAAATAGGATAGTATTTGTAGAGAATTCCATATAATCAAGAAAAGGTTAAAGTCGGTTTTAAAAGTTGCAGGAACTGTGTTAGTAATAATTTCATGTGGCAGTAATTGCTCATCAGGCTATTTCCCTGGATTGCATGTATGGTCCTGGGAGCAATGCAGCAGCCCTCCCAGCCCTCACGTCCTTCCCAGGCCTGCTGCAGCGAGGGTTAGCGCTGTAGACACTGTGTGCCAGTGCAGTCAGATGGCCTGAAATTCTTTTTCTTTTTTTTATATATATATTATTGATTTTTTTATAGAGAGGAAGTGAGAGGGATAGAGAGTTAGAAGCATCGATCAGCTGGGCCCCCCCCCCCCCCCCCCCCAGGGGATGTGCCCGCAACCAAGGTACGTGCCCTTGACCAGAATTGAACCTGGGACCCTTCAGTCCGAAGGCTGATGCTGTATCCACTGAGTCAAACTGGTTTCAGCCTGAAATTCTTATGGTCTTGACTTTTTAAGGCCCTTTTCACCTCATTTTTGCTTTTATGATATCCCGTTGAGGTAGCTAAGGCAGCTACTTTCCATATTCTACACCTGGGGACACGGGTCCAGAAAGGTTAAATAGTTTATCTGTTTCTCACAGTAGGTGAGTAATGGAACCATATTAAAACCTGGGTCTTAAGTTTCCAATTTTCTGGATTTTTACTTTGTTTATCAGTATTCTTTTAACTGGAAAAACATAACACCAGAGCCACTAAAAAAATGTACAGAATGTTTTTATTTTTGTTATCCAAACCCATTTCTTAACCCTGTTTTGACAGTTTATCAAGCCCATTTGCAGATGAGGAAAACAAGGCTTACGGAGGCTAAATGACTTTCCCAGAATCACACAGCTAGGCGGTGACAGCTCCTGGACCAGAGCCCTGGGCTGCCTTCTGCTATGCTAGCGGTTTTCACCATTTATTTATTTTTTTAAGGAAACTTGGGTGCCTCAGGAGCTACCTTGGGGGAATGGACAAGGCTAAGCTACTGGGGTTTCCCTCCCCATAACCCCACCCTTGGTCTAGTCAAAAGTCAGATCAGCTTTACTTTTGTTTCATATATTTGATGTTCCACATAAAACTTTTGAGGAAAGAGTCTGTTGCTAAAAGCACAGTACGATGCCATCCTTTCCCTACACCTGTTCTGGGCAGGAAATAAAACCATTCACACGGAACTTAGGGCAGGCTGGTGACCCTGCTCCAGGAGGGAGTCCCGCCCACTCAGGTGGCCCGTCTCCTCCCAGGTGGTGGTGCTGCCCTACCAGATGCTGCTGCACACGGCCACCCGGCAGGCCGCGGGGATCCGGCTGCAGGGCCAGGTCGTGATCATCGACGAGGCGCACAACCTGATTGACACCATCACAGGCATCCACAGTACGGAGGTCAGTGGATCCCAGGTAGGTCAGCCTCTCCCTCCTGGAGCCAGGGTCCATCATGGGGCAAAGGACCATTTCCCCAACTGCCTGGACCTGGGATTCCTCCATAAATGGCGCTTGGTAGTGGTGCACTGCGTCAAGGCGGCAGCCTCGCGAGAGGCGACTGCTTTCTGGCGGATCTCAGAACTGGGATCTAGCTCAGGCAGATCTAGAAGGCACTCTAGCTGGTGCCTTCGTCTTCACCGGCCTGTGTTGTCCTGAGTCCCTCCAGCCCAGGATGCTACTAACCACTCCAGGATCCAGGATAATGGCTTGAGAGAAGCAGGGTCCTCATGTGGTTAGATGATAACTGCTGTGAGAGGATTTAACTGAAGAATGCCATGCACTGTAGGAGTTACCTCTGATGTTCACGTCTACTCTACATTGGGCTGGTATTCCTGTTTTATACACTGAGAACTCCAAGATCAGGGAGGTTTAGGCAGTGCCTAAGGTCACATGGCTAGTAAGTGGGAAACTGGGATTTGACCACTGGTTTCTGACTCTGAAACCCACATGACATTCCACCTCTACTGACCAATGCCGGGGTTGACCTTAGGCCAGGACATGATGGTTACCTTGAACTATCACTCTTAGTAGGCAACGCCTTTTCCCAGCCCAGTAAACACTAGAGTGGGCTTCATTACCGGAGATTCAGCCTCTTGCTTTTTCCCTGGCACAGAGTGGCCCCTGCAGCAGAACCTGCCTGCCTTCTCTCTCTCTCAGGTCCCACCAGCCCACGGGCCTCTAAACCAGCCCCACTCTCCTCATCTTTATTGCCTCTTATGTGTCCTGGGCTGACATTTTCTAGCCACTGTCTAAACCAGTGGTCGCCAGATTGTGGCTCGTGAGCCACATGAGGCTCTTTGGCCCCTTGAGTGTGGCTCTTCCACAAAATACCATGTGCGAGTGCGCAATGCGATGAAAACTTCGTGGCCCATGCGCAGAAGTCGGTTTTCAGCTCTCAAAAGAAAATTTCATTCATTGTACTGTTGATATTTAGTTCTGTTGACTAATGAGTTTGCTGACCACTGATCTAGACAATTGGCACAGCCCTATGCCACTTGCCCAGACCCTAGTCTGCCTTCATGCCCATTTCTTCTCTCCTCAGCTCTGCCAGGCACATTCCCAGTTGCTCCAGTACATGGAACGATACAGGTGAGACACTACCCCCAGAGGGGAAGGGAAAATCCCTCTCAGCCTCAGCACCCCTAAGCCAGCCTCTGAGAGGGGGCATTAGGTCGGCATCTTGGCGGGGTGGCCTAGCGTGCTGCTGTCTCCTGTGTGTGTGCACAGGGGTGCTCAGGTCACAACATCTGGCTCTGAAGGCTGTGGGCCACAGCCAGCCTGTTCTTCTGGGGGAGTATTTGTAGCTTGTGGCCCAGTTAGAAAGACACCAGCCAGAAAGGCCTCAGCTTGGGGCACTAGAAGGGAAGGTGCTGTTGGAGTAACCCACTTGCTATCTATCGGTTTGTCCTTAGGAAGCGTTTGAAGGCCAAGAACCTGATGTACATCAAGCAGATCCTGTACCTGTTGGAGAAGTTTGTGGCTGTGCTGGGGGGTAAGGAGCCCTGCCCCGTGCCGCCTAACTCCCTCCTGCTCCGCTCGTAGGACTCGGCTCCCTGGCTGTCAGGACGTCTAACTTACCACCGTAGTAGATCTTTTTTAGGGCCCTGGTGTATTTCACTGTTCTGGGGTAGCAATAGCACTACAATACAGTGAATGACGCTTTACATAATATGATAGCAGCTTGAGTGCTGCTGTGAGGATGGCAGCAGGGGTGTGTTGACTCTCAATGACACGCGTGAATGAAGCTAGAGCCTCTGGTTGCTGAGCCCATTGAGAGGAACTAGAACCCACTGGATCCAGGTCCCAAGCACCTTTCCAGCATTCTGTGCAGCACCCCTGTCCTTCCCTGGGGATCCTTTTGAATGCTTTCATGGAAGCGGAAGTCCAGCGTGGTGGTTCTGAGGGGATTTTGTCTCATGTTGGTGCTCTTGGCTTCCATCGCTGCCTTGCCTCTGTCATGGAGCAGCCGGACGTGTCCTGTTGGCCTGCCTAAACTGGGGTGGCTGCTCTGGCCCTGCCGCCCTGGGAAAAGATTCTGGAGGCTTTGGGCTCCATATCACTTGTGGGTCAGACTTTGAGGCTTCCTGGAACATCTGTCCTCAGTGGGGGGTCTATGGGTATTAAAAATAGCAAAAAGCCGGTTCACAGACAAATGTTCTTATTTGCCTGTGGAGTGAGAAGTTTGGGCCAGAGGATTACCATCTTGACCTGTTTAAATTCTCTTTTAGGGAACATTAAACAAAATCCCAATACACAGAGCCTCTCACACACAGGTAAGAGGGTGGCCCTCATGGGCCCAGGACTGGTCTGAGCCAGTTCTGAGCTTCCCTCTGGGACCCCAATACCATGGTCTTCAGGGCAGAACCCAAGGCTCGTTTGTTTACCCTTAGGGACAGAGCTGAAGACCATCAATGACTTTCTCTTTCAGAGCCAGATCGACAACATCAACTTGTTCAAGGTAGAGGTTTTACTGGTTCATGTTAGCTCATCAGATCTTATCCTTACCCCCACCTGTGGCAGAACACTGTGCTAACTCTGTGGAAGGAATAGAAAGGAAATTCCTTCTGTCCTCAATCAGTCCAGAGTGCTGAGGATCTACAGCACAGACATGCCATTAACCCTGGGGGGAAAAAAAATGTAACGTCAGTAACAAAACATAATCCAGGACCTAGGGTTGAAGGGTCAGAGAGATTAGGGGGGAAAGATGCCTTTCTTTGTACTTAATAAGCACAACCAGAGATGCCCCGGCCCCCGCTTTACTCCATCTTTCCCCGGGGTGCTGGGTAGAGCTGGAAGTTAATTTCTGAGTGTGATCCTGCTGTTGGGCTGCGGTGAGTGAGGTCACAGCTGGGCCACTCTGCTTGACCTTTCTCTCGTCTTCCCACTCCAGCTGTGGTTTATTGCAGCCTCATGTTTTTGCTTGTTCCAGGCCTACATATTGGTGCTCTCCCCGGGGCCAGTACAGCCACTGCTACCAGACTCACAACCTTAATGATTCTAGTTTACTAACAGTAATGGAGCAATTACTGTGTTTGAGGCAGTGGGCAAGGTTCTGTGATTGTAAAGTAGGCTGTGCCATCGCCATTCTAGAGCAAAGGAAGCCAAGGCTCAACGAGGTCACCATAGGAGGACGCCACGCACCAGCCACACAAACGGTGCATGCCGCGCCAGTGCGAGCCCAGCCGCACAGACTCAAGACCCTGCTTGCTTTCATAGTGCCTTTCCTTTTCAAACCAGCTGCCCTGACTTCCCTGGATTGGCCATGGTGACTGCCCTGACCCCCTGCAGACAGGCTGGCAATCCTGCCATCTTGGAGTCCTTTCTCCCATTGTGCCCCGTAGCCTGGAATAGCTGTTGAATTTACCCCACCTTTTCATTTCCACAGCTGCTACTTCAGAGCAGTCTTCTCCTTTGCCTTCTTTCTGGTCTTCTTGATTTCATTCTGTCTCCCTTCTAATAACGTTTACAAACTGTAGTCTAGTGAATCTTAATGGGAAGATACCACTCTTTTGAGAATTCTTTAAAGGCTCCAAAGTCATCGTCTTGCATTCCAGCCTGCACGCCAACCTAACTGCACTCCAGGTGTCCCTTGAACAAGTCCCAGGCTTTACCTCCTTTGTGCCTTGGCTCATAGGATTGTTTTAAGACTAACTCTTAATCCCTCAAGATGTAGCTTAGGTGCCGTCATGGTGAAGGAAAGCAGAGGGACACGGCCATCACACAGCACCTTAAGGAGGGCTGGAGCCATGCAGACTGGTGAAGGCCGTGCCTGAGGCCTGGCAGGGCCCTCTCGTAGAGAGCCCTGTGTGGTGTGGGACAGTGGGGGCAGCGTGACTTCAGAAAGGAGGGTGACCCGGTCGGCCTCAGGAGGCGTTGGGCTCCCTCGGAGATGGTGGTGACTCATGCTCCCGGGGTTTTGGAGAGTGGTTATCTGCTTCTGTTTCCCATATGCCTACAGCGGCTTTGGTCTTGCAGGTGCGGCGCTACTGTGAAAAGAGCATGGTCAGCAGAAAGGTACGGCTGCCCTGCCCTGGGGCCTGGGTGGGGTCCAGCTGCACCCCTGCTTGCTGCCCTCACAGAGCCTCTCTCTCCTGCCCTGTGGAAGCTCAGAGGCACCCTCATCTCTATTGTTCTCACTGGGGAGCATCCTTGGCCGGGTTGGAGAGGGGCTGCCAAGATTCCTGGTGTTGGGGTTGGTGGGAGGGTGGGTGTTGGTTGAGATGCAGATGAGAGATGGAAGCCTTCTGTCCACCGTGGCCTCCCTCACTGCTGCCCTCATTTGTCTCTGCGGTTCTTATTCCTGTTCAGCTCTTTGGCTTCACAGAAAGGTATGGGGCAGTCCTCGCACCCCCCAGGGAGCAGCCTAGACTGGCGGGGTTCCAGCACTTCCTACAGAGCCTGCAGCCCGGGGTGACTGAGGGTGAGTCAGGAGGCGGGGCTGGGTTGCAGGCCCTGGGCAGGAATGGTCCTCACACGTGGACCCTCCCCAGAGAACCCATTAGTCCAACTACAAGAAGGCTCTCTGCTCTAGCCTGTGGTCCCAGACTCTCCCTTCCGCTCTGCAGCTCCCACAGCCCCTGTGGAAGAGGGGGAGGCCAGGGTGCCTCGGCCTGCTTCCCCGCTGATGCACATCGAAGGCTTCCTGGAAGCTCTCACTACTGCCAACCAGGACGGCAGGGTCATGCTGAGCCGCCAAGGTAATCCGAGCTGAAGGCCAGAGCATGAAAGGGCCTTTACTTCCATCCCAGCACCTCCGGGGTCAGGATGAAGAAATGTGATGCCAGCCTCCTGTGACCTGGGCAGGCAGTGGGGGTAGTGAGGAGGGAAGCAGGAGTGTGGGATGGTCAGTTGTCTCAGGCAAGGATGTGAGAGGAGCCATGTAGCCTAGTGGTTAAGGTAACATGGGCTTTAGCTTGAGCCTTGGTTCCATCACCTACAAGCTGTGTGTCTTGGACCAGTTTCTTTGTCTCTGAGCCGCATTTTCCTCATGTGAAAGGGTGCTAATAGTACTTACCTCATGGTTGTGCTGCAGATTAAGTGGGATTTGATTTAAAGATAAAGTGATTATCTCTCGTGCCTCCTACACGGACCCAGCTGGGGGTCCCCTCTGCCTCGGAGGGTAGAAGTGTTTGTTGGGCCTGCACCTGCCCCTTCCAATGTAGACCTTTTCTTTGTGGTTTTATTAGGCAGCCTCAGTCAGAGCAGCCTGAAATTCTTGCTACTGAATCCAGCAGTGCCTTTTGCCCAGGTGGTGAAGGAATGCCGGGCAGTCGTCATTGCGGGGGGCACCATGCAGCCGGTAAGGACATCAGATCCAGACTCCTGTGCCTGGGTATGGATGGGACAGTGACAGGAATGATGCATAGTCAGGCCTTTTCACCTCATCCCTTGGGTTCCCAAACCAGAAAGTGCTTGGCTTGAACAGGCCAAACCATGTCCACCAGGTGGCACTGCTGTGCTGTCTCACTGCTGGGCCTTGTAGGCTTGGGGATGGGCCTTACCACTGCTCCTGTGTGCCTGAAGCGGTGGGATCACATTTCTCCTGAGAAAGTCCTGTTACGAGTTTCTTCCTCACACTTAGTGCCTTAGTGCCACTTCCTTCCTGTACCCGCCATAGATATGACCTTCCCTCTTATAAATTCAAATGTATTTTTAGAAAAGTATATTTTCATTGTAGAAATCACAGATAAGCAAAAACAGGAAGAAGGGTCATAATTTCACTAGCAAAAGATTCATTCGGTGCATATCATTATAGTTGTATGCATAATTTCTACAAATATACCTACATTAGAGGCCGATGCACGAAGATTTGTGCAAGAATGGTCCTTCCTTCCCCTGGCTGCTGGCTCCGCCTTTGCTCCAGCCCGGAGCCACTTTTCTGCCTTTGCTCCCCAGAACCACCTCTCCGCCTTCCCACACTGCCCAGATGAAGCAGCTGGGGCAGTGTGAAATGCCTGCGTCGTCGCTATGGTGACGACACAAGTGTCCCACCCCCTGCCACTCAGAACCTGTGTATGCAAATTAACCTGCCAACTTTGTTGGGTTAATTTGTAAACTCCTGATTGGCTGGTGGGTGTCACAAAGGTATGGTAAATTTGCATCTTTTTTATTAGAGTAGATATTTTTAAAACAAAAATATGGCATTATCTGTAAATGCGGTTGTTATAATTTGCTTTTTCTCACTCAGCAACAGAACGTTATCCGTATTTTTCTTGTCAGTAAACAAGCATTTATTCCACCATCTTTGGCTATAACATGAATGCATTATATTTTATATAACCACTTTTTTTTAGGTATTTAGGTGATTTCTAGTTTTTCTATAGAAAACAAAGAATTTAAACAGTAGAGTGGTAAATGTAACCAGTCCCTACGTATTGGTTATTTCCTTAGGAGACGTCCTAGAATAGCGGTCGCTAACTGGTAGTCTGTGGACCACTGGTGGTCTGTGAGGCCTGAAAGGTGGCAAACGCTGTCCTAGAACAGGACTTCCTACATGAAAAGCTACTCAGCAGCTGCCTGTCAGATTGCCCCTGTAGCTTTACTCTTTTCCATTCTTTCATGTGTCTAGACCTGTATGTTTTTTTCATTCGTGTGTTAAAATAATTGGTAGTCATTATAGCTCAATGCTCAAATCCATTGTGGCCTGTGGGAACCTCCCTGCTGCTACTGGTCCTTGTGATGTGGCTTCCTCAGTCTTAGGATGCTTTCTTGCACAACAAAACACCCCAGACTACCTGGTGCTTTCTTTACCCCAGATCTGGAATCATTCATTTCTCCAAGGCGCCCTAGTTTCTTTTGTTGGGGATGGGTACTTAGAAACCAAGATTTGGGTGCTATGCGCGTGCAGTGTTTGTGGATGATTATTGTTTATGGATCTTTTCAGTACCGACCTGGGAAATATGTTTTCAGACATCATGAGACCATATTGATATTTCTGATTCAAAAATCAATCAATTTATTTGACCTTATGCTCTATCTCATTTCTTAAGCTAAACTTGTTTTTTTATCCTATACTAGAGGCCCAATGCACGAATTGGTGCATGGGATGGGTCTGGCTGACTCACCTTGATCAGGGCCAATCATGGCCAGGCCAGCTGGGAGGAGAGACTGCAGGCAATTGGCCAGCAAGCCCTACCCCAAATAGGGGTAGGGAGGCCAATTGGGGGTCAGCGGCCAGGGGAGGGGCCATGGGAATGGGAGGTTGGCTGTCTGGCTCTGCCCCGGATTAAAGTTGGGGGCGGGGGGTATTGATTGGGGACAGGGCTCTCCAGGGGGAGGGGCTGCAGGAGGTTGGCCAGCCAGCCCACCTCCTATTGGTGGGGCAGGGCTGGCCAGGGGGAGGAGCTGGAGGCCAATGGGGTGGGGCAGGCAATTGTAGCTGGACTGGCTGGGAGAAGGGCTGAGTGGGTGTTGGCTAGCTGCCCCACCCTTGATTGGGGTGGGAGAGGCCAATCAGGGGCGGGGCCGACCGGGAGGAGGGGCCAAGGGAGGTTGGCTGCAGCCCCACCTGTACTCCCCCAATCTGGCTTGTTTGCTGGCCACAGTGGGCATCATAGCAGCTGGTCTTCCGGTTATTATGGCATTCCAGTCGCTGGCTTTTTATATATCTATTAGAGGCCGCGGGGAGGCGGGGGGTGTCCCTTCAGCCTGGTCTTTCCCTTCTCACAGTCCAAGAGCCCTCAAGGGATGTCCTACTGACAGCTTAGGGGAGCCGCCTAAGCCACAGTCTGGCCTCCCTCTGTGATCAGGGGAACTGAGCTGATCAGGGGAAGGCGCAGATCATATCAACATCACCACCACCACCACCACCCCCCCCCCCCCCCCCCACCCGCTGCTGACCATGACAGCTGCGAGGCCTGAGCCCTGGGCCTCGCAGCTGCCAGGGCTCAAGGCTGCCTGAGCCCAGGCCTCCACTCAAGGCTAAAAAGTTTCAATTAGACAAGATAAATGAATCCAAAAAAAAAATGGCAGCAGCCATGGAGCTGGAGAGAGCAGGAGGCTTGGGTTTCCTCTGGCAATGGAGGAAGCCAAGCTTCCTGGCTGGCCCTGGCCTCTGCTCAAGGCTACAAAGTTTCAATTATAGAAGATAAATAAATCCCAGATACCAGGGCCTACACTTGGGTCACGAGGGGACATGGCTAGCCTACAAACCACCACAGGCCCCTTGCCCAGGCCGCCCCACGCCCCAAGGGAACCCGCACTCTGATCCAGGACACCCTTCAGAGCAAACCCGCTGGCCCCCACCCATGCATCAGGCCTCTATCCTATCTAATAAAAGAGTAATATGCAGATTGACCATCATTCCAACACACAAGATGGCTGCCCCCATGTGGTCAAAGATCCTGCCCTCATGTGGACACAAAATGGCCACCACAAGATGGCCAGCAGGGAGGGCAGTTGGGAGGGAACAGGCCTGCAAGGGAGGGCAGTTAGGGATGACCAGGGCTGCAGGGGAGGGCAGTTGGAGGTGACCAGGCCAGCAGTGGAAGGAAGTTGGAAGAGACCAGGCCTGCAAGGGAGGGCATTGTGGGTGATCAGGCCAGCAGGGGAGGGCTGGTCTATCCTTCTACTATTTCATGATAAATTTTCTTTTTTCCCCCAAAATAAGCAGATGGCTTTTTTCCTTTCCTTTTTTTTCTTAACGTCAAAGGTGGCATGCTCAGTTTCTGTTCACCAGTATGCTCTGGTGATCACTCCGTATCAGCACACAGGCACGGTCTGCGTTCCTTTCGTTGGCTGTGCAGGTTACTGTTGGGTGGATGCAGCATAGCGCAGTTGACCAGTCCCTCTGGGAAGGCAGTCTAGCCCTCATAAACAACTTCACAAGAAATATCCTGTGCGTGTGTTAATTGGTTTGTTGAGCTGTATCTTCTTGGGAGACTACTAGATATGGGATTGCTAGATTAGAAAATCTAAATATATCTGATTTGTTAAATATTGTCCCATTCCCCGCTGGCTGCGGAGGTACTGTGCTGTATTCCATCTGCAGTATATACACATGCCTGTTTCTCCAGAGTGGTCAAACTTTTGGATTTTTGCCAATTTGATAGGTAAAAAACTTGAATGGAGCTTTTAAAAATACAAAAGCATAGTCCTCGCACTAGAGATTCTTATTCAATAGTTTAGGCTGGGCCCTGGCCATGTGAATATATATTTTTAAGTTCCCACTGGTGATTTTGTTGCATATGCGGGGCTGAGAGCCACTGTGCCAAATTTCCTTTGCTATTCCCACAAGTAGTTAAATGGGACTGCCAGCATTGGACACCATATAATTCTTTTATCCTTTTCGCTAATCTGTTATCAGCTTTTCTTTTTACTTCTCTGTTCTTATGTACTTGCCGCTCGCTTCCTCACCTAGACTTCTGTCTTTCCAAGCGATTCTCTCTTCCTCTCTCTATTAAGGCCCCTGCCTGCTCAGACCTGAGGCCCTGTCCCTGGACCTCAGGGAGGTCACAGCGCCTTCACGTTGTGGTCCACAGGTTTCTGACTTTCGGGAGCAGCTGCTGGCATGTGCTGGGGTGGAAACCGAGCGCCTGGTGGAGTTTTCCTGTGGTGAGGATCCATGTCCAGGGTGGAACAGGCCGCGTTGTCATAGTTGAACCATATGCTGTTAGCAGGCGTAAGGGGCTGAGGAGACACGGGATGGACATCTCATCCTTTGCCCGCTCTCTCTGAGCTCGCCATCTCTGTGCTCTCGTGCTCTGTGCCCCCTCTGTCCACCTGGGAGAGTTCTGAGCATTGCTGCTGTAGTGTGGAAATAGGTGGGTGGGTAAGTGATATAAACAGCTACTCCTAGTCTGGAAAGCAAGGGTTGGGCAGTGCTCTTTCTGGACTCAACCTCAGCCTCTCTCTGGGTCTCCCCAGGTCACGTGATCCCTCCAGACAACATCCTACCCCTCGTCATCTGCAGTGGGCCCTCTAACCAGCAGTTGGAATTCACATACCTGAAAAGAGAGCTGCCTCAGATGGTTAGTACCAGCCATCCTGCCTCACCTTGCCTTTGCTAGGGCAGGAGAGAGACTTCTGGGGTGGGGACACTCTGGCTAATCCCAAGTGTTCAAGCATTGTGCAACTTAGTCCTGGTCCTCATCACAGCTGGCACGGGAGGAATAGTGGCACAGGATGAGTAGTGTCTAGGTGCTTATCAGGAAGGTCTGAGCTTCCCCGAGCCCCTCACCTCTGACGCTGCTAAATAACTTTTTTTGTCCTGGCCGGTGTGGCTCGGTTGGAGCATCAACCCGTGTGCCAAAGGGTCTTGGGTTTGAATCCCAGTCAGGGCACATACCCAGGTTTCGGGTTCAATCCCCAGTGGGGGCATGTATGGGAGGCAATCAATCAATGTTTCTCTCTCTCTCTCCCCTTCTCTAAAATCAATGAAAGGTATGTCCTTGGGTGAGGATTTTTTAAAATAGTTTTCTTGACACCTCCAGCCATCTCTTTAGGATGAAGCTCATGAGAAACCATTTCCTTCTGCCATTGGGTTATATCGAGCCCTGCCAGCAGGGATGCCAGTGCTGGGGGCACTTCTCTAGTGGCATGCCTGGGGTTTCCAGTGCCCGGTTTGACATAATCTCCAGTTGCCCACAGGGGGGGAGGGCGGACCTGGCACACACCAATAACTGGTGTAGTTCCTTGTGCTAGGGCTGCGGTGTGTCAGATGCTGCTCGTTACCAGGAGCAGCCGTTGAGTGTATTTGGAGGGAGGGTGGCACAGTCCAATTTGTGATTCCCAGGCAGGGGGCACCACCTGGCCATAGCCCTCCCTGACCGCACTCACCCTGAGTCTCTGTACTTGGTTCTGAGCCCTAAGGTTCGGAGCCTCTCTGGGTGTGCCTTCAGGAGTGGCCCCATGGAGGGCCCCTTGTCTCTCTTTCTCAGATGGACGAGACAGGTCGCATCCTCTGTAACTTGTGCAACGTGGTGCCTGGAGGGGTGATCTGTTTCTTCCCCTCCTATGAGTACCAACGCCAGGTCCATGCCCACTGGGATAAGAGTGGCCTGCTGGCCCGCCTGGCTGTCAGGAAAAAGGTGAGTGATCCCTCAGCTGGACCTTCCACTCTGGGGACGGTGTCCCAGAATTCCCGTGGGATTTCTCCTGCACATCAGACTGGTTGGTTGGGCCTCCCATATGAGGGCGTCTCCCACCACTTCTAATCCCTGGTCCCTGCCCTGAGGAGTCCCCAAAGCACAGGCTGGAAAACAAGATCTGGAGCAGACCTGTGAGCCAGGCATCCTGAAACCCTGTTCTGGGAGATGTCTTTACTTTCAGATATTTCAGGAACCCAAGCGAGCAAACCAGGTGGAACAGGTGCTGGCAGAGTATTCCAGGTGCATTCAGGTGAGAGCTGGAACCCAGGCCTTGGGTCCAGACCTGTGGGTTGGCGGCTGAAAACCTGTGGATGGCGTCCCAGCTTTGGGCTGTTCCTGCAGTGCTGTGGCCAGGCAGGAGGCATGGTGACCGGGGCCCTGTTGCTCTCGGTGGTCGGAGGAAAGATGAGTGAAGGCATCAACTTCTCTGATGATCTCGGGCGGTAAGTAGTGGGCTTCCCATCTCCCAGGACTCTGATGCCCACCCCCTCACTCCAAGCAGCCCTCCCTCCCCCTGTAATCTGCTGCCATCTGAGTTTGCACCCAGCTGCGTAGGAAGTGATTCGCAGCTTTGGGTGTGGTCCTTTGAGGCCAGGTGGAAAATTAGGCAGATGTAATTTTATCAGAACTCAATTCCCTGGCCTAGATGGACTCTGGCCTAGAGGATCTCTTAGCTGAAAAACCCCTTTCCAGGCGGTATAGGTGGGGAGGGAGAGGGGGAGCCACTGAGCACAGCTTGAGAACGGGAGTGGTAGGCTCAGCAGCCGTCATGTGGGTGAGGACCCGGCCCTGCCTCCTGGGCCCTGTGAACCCCAGGTGCCTTTGGCTCTTGTGCGCCTCCACTCAGGTGTGTGGTTATGGTGGGCCTGCCCTACCCCAACATCAAGTCTCCAGAGCTCCAAGAGAAAATGGCCTACCTGGACCAGACCCTTGTGAGTATCTTCCGGGTCTGGAGGATGAGAGGGTGGGGGGAGGGAGCTCTGTAGCCTCTAGAGTAGGGGTGTCGAACTCAATCAGAGAAGGGGCCAAAATCTAAAATCCAGCCTAAATCGCGGGCCGAATGGTTTACTGAACAGTCATAAACTGTCATTGTGATGGAAACGCAGCGGAGTGCAGTGATGACAGCGCGGTGCGGGCCACATTGCAAGGCCTGGCGGGACGGATTTGGCCCGCGGGCCTTGTGTTTGACACATGTGCTCTAGAGCTAAGATATGATGTCACTTCCCCACTGCCCCTGCTGTGTGTTCTGGGGGGAGTGGCAGCATCCTCCATACCCTCTTGAGCTTCTCATGACATCATCCATTGTATCAGCTGTTGCCATTGTGCCCGTGTAGCTGTCTTGCTTAGAACCTGGCAGTGCCCTTTTCTCAGAACACTAGGCAGAGGACAAGAAACAGTTCTGATAGATCATCATCTTGTGCTTCCCAGCCCCGGACCCCAGGTCAGATCCCCCCAGGAAAGGCTTTGGTGGAGAATCTATGTATGAAGGCTGTCAACCAATCAATAGGTAAGCCGGGGACTGGCCTTGGATGAAGAGTTGGGGAGGGAAGGATGAAGAGTGAGGTGGCAGGATGGGATTTTACTTACCATCTCTCTAGTCTGAGGTCTGAGGAGGAGAAAGGGACACAGAGTGTACTGTCGGTAGGTAGGTTTAATCAGAGCCCGAACCTGTCCCATCCAGGGAGGGCCATCAGGCACCAGAAGGATTTTGCCAGCATAGTGCTCCTGGACCAGCGGTATGCCCGCCCACCTATCCTGGCAAAGCTGCCAGCCTGGATCCGAGACCGGGTGGAGGTCAAAGCCACCTTTGGCCCTGCCTTTGCTGCTTTGCGGAAGGTCAGTCCTACCTTTGTCTTTTCCTTCCTGAGGACATTCCCACCAAGATCCCCACCTAGTGTTTCACTGTCTTTCCCTGTCTCCCCAGTTTCATCACAAGAAGTCTGGCCTTTCCTGAGGGATGGCCGCACCCATCTGGAGTGCAGACCAGCCCCTTCTGGAATCCCTGGTTGCCAGTAGGCGAAAATTAGGTCGATCCTGAACAAGCAGTCGCTCCTGGCCACCCAGGGCAGTTCCCCTCCCTGAAATTGGTCTTTCTTGCTGTTCACACATCCAGTTGAGCCCCCCTCCCTCGGCCAGCTTCCAGGGGCAGCTGTGGAAGCTGCACCTTCCACTTCAGTGTCTGCGCGTGCTCGTTTCTCAGCACCCTTTTCTCAGCGGCAAGATGGAGCAGGCCTCTCCCGCCTCTCCCTTTTCTTCCCTTTTAGCTAAAATTAGTGTTCTAAACCTTTGCTTTTCCCTCTAAATTAAGAATATTCCCCATTTCCGGCCCCTGGTTCTGGGCTCTTCTGCCCTCTGGCTTCTGGTTACTTTGACCCACTGCCACCTGGGGGTTAAGCACCCTCTATGACAGGTCGGGCACTGAAGTCATTTGGAAGTGGGAGCAGAGCCCTGTGTGATGCTCCCCGCCTGCTGGCCCTAACCTGTCTGTCCCACAGCCTCCACAGCATGCTGCCTCCTGGGCTGGTTCCAGGTCCCTCTTGCCACTTGAGCAAACTCCAAGATACTTCTTCCCCTGGCATCAGCAATTACACCAAGGGCCATTAGGCTCTCAGCAGGACTATTTTTACCCTCGACGTTTTTTTTTTTCTCCTGTGTGAAAATATCCCTCTCTCCATCCGCAACAGCTGCCCTGTTGACTGCACCTCCCTTCCCTGGCCCCAGAGAAAGGGGGCTTGGTCCACTCGCACCTTGTCCCATTGCCCGAGACCAGGGGGAGCAGGGCAGGCCCTGGTTCGGAGATGTTTGCATTCTGCACAGCTGTAGTTCCTTAATTAAAAGTGCACTGTTGGTTGATGCTGTTATATTTCTTTATTGATCTGTGTACTGCTGTATCTGTCTCAGGGAATAGAACATGCTAGTGAAGGAGGTAGGTAGAGCACAAGCAGAAAACAAAGGCCCCCTCCCACCACCCTCAGAAGCCAGCCTCCCCGCTCCTTGAAGATGGTCCAGGCACAGACCTGGGCAGTCCTCTGTGATCCCCATCCTTCCAGGGCAGCAGGGGCTGAGAGGCCCAGGGCCAAGGAGCCCATCCCAGCTGTTTCCATGTGAGGGCAAGAGCCTCAGCCTGATTTGGTGAGAAGGACTGCTGAGCCCCTAGGATTCCCAGTCCTCCTCGTCCTCCTCTCCAGGTGGCTGCTGTGGGGGTGGCAGAGGCGGGATGGAGTCTGACATTCGGGCAAAGGCTCCTCCTGGCCCCTCGCTGGCCTCGGCCCCAGGTCCTTTCCCAGAGATGCCTGGAAGGGAAAAGGTGAAAAGAGAGGGTGGGTTGTTTGGGGATCCTAGCCCCTAAGGTCTTAGAAACAGGAAGAAAAAGGCAGAATGTGTATGACACACCCCAACCCCTGGCCTTGGGAAGCAGCAGTGCTCTGTCCTACCTTTGCGCCTCATGACCAGCTTGTTAAAGAGATCCGACATCAGGTCCCCGCCATGGCCTGTGGCTCTCACTGCAACAGGAAAACCACGGGGGGGAGGGGGAGGGACCAATGTGAAGCCTGTTCCTGGTGATAACCTCAGGGTTTAGTCACATTTGTCCTCTTTTCCTTCATGACTGACACACCCCAGCCCTCCACAGCCAACATGTCACCAACAGCTCTTGGATCCAGCACCAGGGCGCTGATGAGAAAATGGGTAACATTTGAGTAACACTGTCACGGCCACCCTGTGAGACGGCATGAATAAGCAGCCCCACAGTATGGATGAGGAAACCAGCTCAGAGATGTTGGACAATTTGCCTGGGTCACAGTGCAAAGCTCAGAAGCAAAGCCAGGACTCAAGCTCAGGACTGTTGACAACCAGGACACTTGCTTTATGCCCAGGTGTTATATTTATGCAAGTGTCATAGAAGTAATCCGTAGCCCCAAGAGTCCTCTGTCTCTAAAGTATCTCAGGTCCTGGCCGTTTCCTCAGACAACTGGCAGAGGAGATTCTCTCCTGTTTGGGCTGGATGAGGCTGTCCCCTACCCGCTTAAGAGGAAAACAGGCTCCAGGACCCAGCAGGAACCCTCCCCCCGAGGCAAGGATGTTGGGGTGGCCACGCAGGGTTTACAGCAAACACCCTGGGGAACGGGGCAGGCCTTTTGACATGGGAGGCAAGGAGCACCCTATCGGAGTCTGGTGGTGGGTAAAGAGGTGGCTCTTTTCTTAGAGCCCCACTGGAGGGGTGTAGGGTCCCCTCACCTTGCTCCTGCTCCTTCTGTTTCTTCTTCTCCAGCTTGCGCTCCTTGACGCTGCGAAGCTTGGCCTTGCCGATGCCCCCAGCCTGGCGGATAGACTCCAGGAGGGTTGCCCGGCCACTGGAGGGGTCCACTACTTCCTTGGGAGCCCCCTGGACTGGAGCTGGGGGTGGGGGAGGAAGGCTGCTCAGGCAGGGCTAGGCTGAGGGGTAGCCTTGCCCAGCCCACAATTGTAGGGTCCAGAGAAGCCCTCAGCAGCTGGCTGTGCGGAGGGGCTGTTCCTGAAGGGGAACCCAGCTGTGAAGCCTGAGCTCAGGAAGTCCTGGGTCCAGGCACCGGTCCCTCTCCAATCCCCACCCAGCTTAGCTGCCTCCCTGCAGAGGTGGACCCTGGGCATTACTCATGTGCTGAGGATCTATACGTGACACATGCCCACTGCTGCTCCTACCTGAAGGAGACATGCTGCTGTGGTCCTTGGCACCTTGACCTGGAGAGGGCACAGTCTGCGGTGGGGGTGGGGGCGGGGGAGCGCTGGCCAGCACCGCTGGAGCCGGGGGAGGTGGAGGAGGAGGCGGCGGAGGTGGAGGTGCTGTTAGGACCCCATCTTCTAGGTCTGGAACAAGTGAGAAATGTAAGGTGGCTGGGGAAGAAAGTGGCCCAATTCCCATTCGTGGTTCTCACTTACCTGGCTTGAAAGGCTCGGCCACCTCTGTGTGGAAGGCGGGCAGCTCTGGAATGGTGCCAGGGGCAGAGGGGGCAATGCCCGGGCCCAGATCAGCGCTGTACATGAGGTCATCAGCAATGCCTGGTAGGTCGGGCAGGTAGGACGGCACGTCGATCTCTGGTACTTGGCCCAGGTCAGGCACATAGAAGTAGTTCTCTGGAACCTGCAGAATTAGGCGGAGGTATGTGAGATGGGGTGCTGCAGGGGTCATGGGTCCTGCAATTTGACCTTAGGGCAATCAGTGGGGCTCAGGGGGGATAAGGGGCTCCACAGACCTCTTGCCTAGAAAACTCTAGCAGGGCCCCACATTATCAACCACCTATGCCCCCCACCCACCCAAGAATAGTCTACCTGTTGCTCCAGCTGCTCTCTCTTGCTGATTGACAGAGGGGCATCAAACAGCTTCTCCTCTGTCTCCAGCATCACATGGGTCTTAGTTACAGCACCAGCCAGGGGGTCCAGGAAGACATACTTTTTGTACCTGGAGAGGTAAGGTGGAGATGAGGTGATCTATCATCTGTTCCAGGCCCATGGCCCTGACCTAACTTTCCTACTTCATCAGGATCACAATTAGTTTGTACTGTGGATTCCCAAGCCTTACAAGACAAAGCAAACTGTCCTGGCCTTGCAGGCTGCAGACTTCTGCTGCATCTGAGTCTGATGTCCCTGGGGTCTCCCACTAAGCCAGCCAGGGCTCCCACCGCCCCTCTGTAGCCCCCCTTCTGGCCATACAGGTTCTCAGTGGTGTTGAAGAGCAGCAAGGAGCTGACGGAGTTGATGTTGCTGGGAAGACCCCCGAGCCCCTCCTCAGCCTCATCCTCAGGTTCCAACTTGGTGTTCACACACACAGGGAAGTATTTCAGCTTCTCCTGGGGGTGGGCAGAAATGTGACAGGGGGGAGGTGGTTACAGGGCCAGACCAGTGACCTCCACCCCATCCTGCCAGAATCCTCTTGGGGGAAGAACCCTATGCTGGGCCCTTAGTTCCTCCCTGACATCCAGGACTGCCACTTGCCACTGGTCACGCCCTGCAAGCGTGTGAATTGGGGGTGCCCATCAGACCTGCAGGGCCCGCTCATCCAGGGGGCGGTGCTTGCTCTGGATCCTGTGGCGGGGGCGTCTCTGCAGGCCAGAGTCCTGGGCACCCGTGAAGATGGAGCTGTACTCCTGCAGGTGCTCTGGGGCGGGGTACTTGGCACTGGAGAACACCTGTGGACATGGAGAGTCTGACATGTCCTTTCAGAAAAGAACTTCCAGAAAGCCTAGGCTTGGGATGAGGGGATTCTGAGAAGGAAAGCTTGAGGTGCGGCTGGACAGTAATAGTAGGGATGTGGGCAACCTCAGAGGCACAGGGATATGGTAGAGAATGGGTTATCTGTGACGGCCCATCAGCCACAAGGACACATAGCCTACCTTGATGGCCTTCTTGCTGCCCTTGATCTTCTCAATCTTGGCCTGGGCCAAGGAGACCCTCTCCCCAATGGCCTGCAGCTGGCTCCGGCTCAGCTCTACTCGCTGCAAGATCCTGTCACAGAAAAAATAACAAGTTTGAGGTTGCTCCTCAAACCCCTGCAGCCTCCTGCATACCTCCTGCGTCTAACAGCAAAGCTAGAAAAAAAAATGAGACTTAACAAAGGGTCTTAAAAAAAAAGGTTATCTGCTTGTCAGGGTCAATCTTGGAACTCTTCAGCTGACCTCTCAAAGATCATCCAAACTGAAGGGTCTAGAATGCACTGCATTAAGTTTCTCGGAGCTCTGGGTAGGGCTGAGCAATTACCCTGGTGCCTAGACATGCCACCTGAAGGACATTGCTCCCACCTTCCAGAGTTTGCAGCCTCTGGCTGGGGCAAGCAGAGACAGAATCTTCATGACTGACATGGACACAGTCACCCATTTACAGACAAGGAAACCAGAGTTCAGCAAGACTGAATGACAGGCAAAGCTGGACCTAAATTCAAGTCCTAGACCTGCTCACGACTCTTGTAAGTACATCCCCAGTCCTGACCAAGGCTCTCCATGGTCTGACTGCTCATGGGCCTCCTCCCCTTCCTTCCTACTTTAATCAGTTTGCTGCAGCAACACCCGCTGCCCTGGTATTCCCCGAACATTCCAAACTCATTGCATGGCATTTGCATCAAATGGAATGCTGTCCCCCAATATCCACAAACTGGTTCTTTCACTTCACTGCGCCCCTCATGAAGCCTTCCTGACCATAGAATCTGAAAATGCACCCAACTGAAAATGTCACTTCCCAACTCCCACCCACTCTTTCACACAGTGCACTTGACATTGTGTGTCTCTTGCCTGTATGTGCTCGAAGGACTGAGAAATCTGCTTTGTTCCTGGGTAGTCCCAGTGCCTAGGGCAGTGCTGGACCTTTCAGGCCCCTCTGTAGTTCCTGATGACTAACACCAATGTGCCCTAAATGTAAATGCACATGGGTGTTAAAAAACCTCACTTACTCTGTCCCCACGTTACTCGGCAACAGCAAGGGTCTTCTTGCTGCAGCATTAACCCTGGCTCTCGTGTGCCAGTCTATCCCTCCATAGGCTACCCCACCGCCCAGAACACCAGTTCCTGCCCATGACCACCACGTTCCACATTCAGAGCGGCCACATCTTTGTATTCACCCGGCAGGAGTGAGCACATAGTGAGGCAGGAGAAATGAGGCAGAGTTGCAAGTTGAGTGCCTGGGAAAGGTGGGGAGGATACAGTGGGTGGCAGGGTGGCCTCACTGCTCTGCGGTGGGAGACTGCAGGGTTAAGGGACTCGGAGATTTCTTTAAAAGTTGAAAGGAGCAGTCAAGACTGGCCCAGCCTTCCTAAAGCATCCCCACCCACTCTAAAAGGGTTTTGGCCCTCCAAAGAACCCACATCTCCATCCGACAATTTCACAATCCAAGGGTTTCTGTCCTGACAAAGTCCCTGATTATGTGGCTCCTCGTGTGCCAGAGGTGGAGTGAGGTGGGGGCTGGGACACAAGCAGGCACCCAGGGCAGCTTAGTTTTCCTTGACAGACTGGTCTGAGTGGGGCAGCAATACTGACAGACAATAAGAGGGCAGTTTCCAATGAGAGAATGCAAAACTATCCGTCTTTCCAGCATGGGCTCCCTCTTTTCCACAGGGAGAAAGGTCTTCCACTGGGTGGGCATACTTGATCAAGCTGCTTTGTCCAGTTCCCACCTCTCACACTGACCCTGGGTGCTGAAGCACCTAGTGGTTATGTAACCACTCCTCTTGGAGTCAATGTGGAGAGGGAGGGACATCAGACCCAGAGATGGATCAAGGCTACTCTGTTCTGCTTCTTCCATTAAGGAGAGAAGGGCCAATTCCTTAATATTGTAAACATCAAGCTTAACAACAAACTCTGGCAAATTTCCAGAATGGATTATTAAATAGAGCGTCTGTAAAGAAAAAGAAGAGGCAGGTCCTGGGGGCCAGCACTGTTCTACATTCACAGCATTTCTTTCTTAGGGTTATTAGATTCGTGTATCAGGGGAAAACCTTAAGCACAGTGCATCTTGAGTCAGCAAGGATTCCGACGGCTTCTCACACAATCCTGCAGACAAGATGGAGCTATGAGGTTGGAGGAGAGTACACTTGAGAAAATCAGGGCCAGATGAACAACAGTTTCTGAAGGGCACTGCAGGAGAAGGGGCTGATTTTGGCTGCACCAAGCTATCTGGCACGGCCCAGACCAGCTCAGTCAACACTGGGGATATCAAACGGAGAGGGTAAAGAATGGTCTGCATGATGGAACCTAGGCTTAAATAATCCTGCGGCCAGAAGGATGGAATGCAAGAAGCAAGATAAAATTGACAGAGATGAATGGGAAGCCCAGCATTCAGATTAAAGTCAAGCTCACAAATACAGAAGGTGAAGGCTGAACACTAGCTCAGATGAAGAAAGGCCTGAGGTTGTGGTTAACTTTAAACTCAGAATGAGCTAAAAGAATGTTAAGAAGCTTAAAAAGGAAATACAGCCCTGGCTGGTGTTTCTCAGTGGTTAGAGCACCGACCTGCCTACTGTAGAGTGTGGGTTCAATTCCCAGTCGAAGGCACATACCTGAGATGCAGATTCAGTCCCCAGCCCTGGTTGTGGCACATGTGAGAGGCAACCAATCAATGTGTCTCTCTCACATCCATGTTTCCCTTCCTCCCTCCCTCCCTCCCTCCCTGCCTCCCTCCCTGCCTCCCTCCCTCCCTCCCTCCCTTCCCCTTCCTCTCTCCCCCCTCATTCTTCCCCTCTCTCTAGAAATCAGTGGAAAAAATATCCTCGGGTGAGGATACATAGCTCCTGGTCCATCTCCTTTATTTATTTATTTATTTTTAGAGAAAAGAAATATTGATTTGTTGTTCCACTTATTTATGCATTCAATTGGTTGATTCCTGTATGCGCCCTGATCAAACCTGCAACTTTGGTGTAGTGGGAGGATGCTATAACCAAATGAGCTATCTGGCCAGGGCTTCTTGTACCTTCTTTCACTGTGTGTGTGTGTGTGTGTGTGTGTGTGTGTGTGTGTGTAATCCTTTTTTTTCCCACTGATTTTTAGAGAGTGAGTGAAATGGGTGGGAGGAACGAGGGTGGGCAGGGGGGAAGGGAGAAAGAGGGAGGGAGGGAGGGAGGGAGAGAAACATTGATATAGAAAGACACACATCTATTGGTTGCCTCCTGTATGTGCCCTGACTTGGGCCAGGGATCAAACCTGCAACTGAGGTATGTGCCCTTGATTGGGAATCCAACTCAAGAGCCTTCAGTAGGTGGGCCAAGGCTATAGCCACTGAGTCGAATTGGCCAGGGCTCTACCTTTTAATAAATAGGGAACATTCACTCTCTTAGAGGTACCTCAGAGAAAATAAGAGTCCTGAATTAATGATCTACACCAGGCACCAATCTCATCCACAGCTGTCTCCTTTAAACTGGATATATTTTTTAAGAGGACTCTGAATTCCCTTCTAGGCCCTTCCCTTATTCACTGCTGTATCTCTAGCACTGGGGATAGTGCCTGCCATGTAATAAACACTGACTGAATAAAAAGTAATGAAGTTAATGAATGTCCAAAGGCAGGTACTGAGTGACAAACTTATGTCATACAAAGGTAACTGAAGGTCTGGCTACACCTGAGATGATTTACAGAATATGATAATTTTCTCCAAATATCAAAACTATGCCAAGTGCTGTTAGAAAAACAATTAGACTTATTTTCTGTCACCCCAGAGGGCTGCATTAGGACCAGGGGGCAGAGTTGCAAGGAAGCAGAACTCAATTCTAAATAAGAACTTTCATAGCTTTACAAAGCAATCAGATTCCAGCTGCATGACCACCTGTCAGGAATGCTTCAAGGGAGATTCCTGTGTGGGGCAGGGGAATGGAAGACATGATTTCTGGGTCCTTATCAAGAATCTATAAGTCAAAGGAATGGCTAGTCTGTTGACAAAACTCCCAGACAGTCTAATCCCTTACAGTCAGTCATATCCCATGATGCCGAGGAGAATACAGGCCATAAATGAGAAAGCTTTCAATTTGTGTGTCATTATCTACTGGCAGCGATAGTTTGGAAGGCTGTGTTAGGAAGGTCTATTAGACCACATTGGGGCTGGAACTGAGTGCAATAACTGATTAGCAATGGCCACCATGAGGGTGGGGGATGGTGGCAAAAGGGCAATTGTTTGCCATTCCTGATCCCCTGACTTGGTGGCCTGCTTCCAAGTAGGTAAGTTTCCAAGCTTATCTCTGAAGCCTTGTGCAATGTACCATAGACATGGGTTAAAATCTACTTAGCAGAGTAATCTTGGGCAAGTCACTTAATAGGCCTATGCTTCAGCTTCTTCGGCTGAAAAGTAGTAGTAGTGGTAGTAACTTCTATATTATGGAATTGTTGTAAAAGTTAAAATGAATGTATGCATGTCCAGTGTTCTTGTATTAGATGACATATCTTAAGTACTTGGTTAACATTTGCTCTTACTAAGATGTAGCGAGAGATGAGGGACTCTAGACACTGAGGGGAAGCCAGAAAAGGCAGTGTTGGGCAGACAGAGAAGAAAATTCCAGGCCGGAAAAAAAATACTTTGCAAGAGACCACCATGGAGGGCGGAGGGTAAAGCAACAATACGTTGCTCCCGGGGCTGGGGTGGTAGGCACCAAGGAGGCACCTAGGGGCCACTCTGTTCCTGGTGTGACAGAGGGAGGGGGACAAGTTGGCCAGGGCAGTGCTTGGGCTCCCTCTCCTGACTCTTCCAACACTGACTCTCCATCCCCCGTTTATGAAGCCAGGCAGGCCCATGGCCCCTGCAGTGCTGCCATGGCCACTCACAGTCAGATCAGCTCTTCACAATCAGATCACATGCCAGTCCGCAGAGGCAGGCTGCTGAGGGGAAGGAGGCACCCCCTCCTCCATAATTGCTGCCTTTCCTGCCCTGCCTGCCCTGTTCCCAGGCGCAGCAGACCCTGAACCTGGGCCTTGCCTTCACCTTTATCTTCTCCACTCACAGGGATAATTTTCAGGGATAATTAAGAATGATCTGCTAATTATGCAGGCAGCTGATTGAGTGCCTCCTAACCTGGAGAGTCACCAGGTGCCAATCAGTAGAGAAAAAGGGAGGGGGGTAGGGGGAGGGGAAGAGGTAAGAAGTAGACAGAAAGGAAAGGCTTTGCAGAGAAAATGGACCCTTGCCCAGGAGAAAGGGGTTGCAGTTCCCTGGTGGGCTGCCAGGAATGGCAAGAGATAGCACCCCAACTTCCACATGCAGAATCTGCCCACCTCCTCTTCCCAAGCCACTGCAACACCTCTGGCTCGTCACCTAAGTCTTGTAAAGAAGATGACATCTCTGGGCAGATATTTTGGGCCTGGCTTTTCCCAGGTGAAAAGGGCAGAGAAGCTGGGACTGGGCTGGAAAGAGAGGCTCAGGAGAGCCTGTAAGGTACTTGTCATTCTCTCCAGTCTCTGCACAGCTCCCACTGCGGCAAAGCAGGAGGAAGGAACACCAGCTTGGAATGCTAATTTGCCATGAGCTCACCTATCAGCAGAACTGCACCCAGGCTCCACAGGGCCAAGGGGCCAGGCCTGGGCCTGAAATGGGAGAGCAGTGGGGAGGAAAGGTAGAAAGTGTCTCTTTTCTGCAAGGTTTACAAGCAGGAGGAGCAACATGCTTAAGGGGGAAATGTCCAAGCTGAGGTCACATCCCACCACAAAAGCCCATTAGAAGTGAAAAGCCCCCTTGCCTGTTGATTGCTACAGGATGAGGTGGGGCAGAAGAGAGAGGTTAGGTCTAGGCACTCCCCACCCCTGTCCCAGTTATCCCAGATTCATCCCTTTCCCCCATCCTCATTCCCATTTTGTCCTCATCATTCCCTTTGAAATGTCTCTTATCCAGTTCTCCCTGTCGACCACTCCCCTGGCCTGCAGCCTCATCCCTTCCATGCCTCGACCACACAACGGTCAAAGAAGCCACTCTCGCCCCTTCTTGTCCACTCTGTGACCACTGCTTGGCGAACCTTCCCAAAACTCTTCTGTCCCATCACTTCTCTGCTCAAGCCCCTATCCAGGCTCCCTAAAACTCCTGGACCAAGCTCAAAGTCCTGCCTTGTTCAGAGAAGTCCCCATGGGCCCTGACTCTCTTATCCCAACTTTTCACTCACCCACCCTCTTCCCTCCCACTCCACCGCATGGAGCACACTCACACTGCAGAAAAGAAGCCGGAAGCAAACTCTCAAGGGCACATGAGCAGAAGGGGAAGTGAGACCCACAAATACACAGTCAATTGAGTTCACACCCTGTTCTGTTCTGATTGTATGAGACAGGCAGCAATGTCTGTACTCTGAGAGCCAGGAAACACCACTTTCTGGCCTCTAAGCCTTTGGCACACAATTCCAGACCCCACCAGATGGACTGTAGGCTCGCATTCCCAGTCCTGCCCAACCATACCCGGTCTTTCCTGTGGCCTAGTTCATGCCTCTTTCCTTCAGGAGGCTTTCATGATCACATGTAGTAGGCATGTGATTCTCCTCGCTACCATCTACTTTTTTTTGAGTAACAGCCTCTGTTTTCATGGCAGAACCCTTCACTCCCACAGACTCAGTCCGTGGGCTTCAGGTGGGGCTAAAGCCAGGGCTTAGGATAATGGGAATACAGTGATAAGGTCTGAGCCAGTCCGTGTGTCATGCCCCTCTCTCCCCAGCATTTGGCTCTGGCATGGAGGAAGAGAACCATGCTAAGCCAATGGATGAGTGGGACTTCTGAGGAAATGCTGGACTGGAACTAGAACCTGGGAGCTCTGACCCTACTGGGGTGACCTTGCCACCACAAGAGCAAGGCCTGCCTGGGAATGGGCCAACCCAGAGGCAGAGAGCGGGGATGGAGTGAAAGCAATACCAAGTCCTGATGACATCCAAAACCTGCTCTACTGATTGGTTGCTTTTTACTTAAACTAGTTTAAGAAGTTCTAATTGATAAATATGCTGTCAATTCTTACTTATTTCTCTCTACTCTATGTCCTAAGAGGCCCACAGTTTATGCTATGAAATTACTAGTAAGAAACAACCAAGACCTACTGCCCTCCTATTCCAAAATACAAGATCCTTGAGGACAGGAACCATGCCATACACATCTTTGGTATCCCTAAGATCCAGCACTGGGGTGACCTGAAACCTAGTTCTGAGGGCTCCTCAGATACATTCTCTCCTCCCATACCCATTCTCAACCAACTCACCATCCCTGCCCTGGAGATCGTCCCACTAAACTGTCTACAGGAGCCAAATACCAGGAAAGGAAATTAAAGTATGCTAAAAATCCAATGCCCTCTTTAGAGAAAGGCAAGCATGCTGTCACAATTTCAGTGAGAAACACAAATATTTCAATCACTGGGCATGGGGTGGCCATAATTGGGGACTGACAGCTCTTTAAGGCCTGTGTCCTCTTGCTTATGTTTTCCTTGAAAATAGTTAATACGAAAATAAGCACAAAAGGGGCACAAACACTTTCTATAACTATTGATAGCCGCTTAATAGAGGACCACCATAGGTGGCAAATGAGCAGGGATGATATTAAGAGTGAACACTGATTGCATACTTACTATATTCCAGGCACTGTAATTTCTTTGCAAGTTTTAATTAACTTAATCTTTACAACAATCCTATTTATAAGATACAAGATACCATTATTATTATTACCACATTACAGAGGAGAACACCAAGGCTTAGAGAAGTTAAATAACTCTCCCAAAGTTACAGAGCAAGCAAATGGGGAAGCCAGCTGGAGCCCAGGCAGCCTGCTCCAGAGTCAATCTCCTGAACCACTTGGGCATCGGTGCCCTCGTTATATTTATATTCTGGACAGGCTCAGGCAGGCAGGAACATCGGTGGGAAGGCAGCACACACAAGAGTCCAGCGGATCTGGTGATTATAGTAAATCCAACTAAAGACAAGAACTCCATTCTCTGCCCCTGGGAGGACTTTAGAAAGAGGTGGACTCACAACTGATGGAGGAGGAAAAGGTCACCTGGTGATGCAGAAGGGGATTCCTGGACTGGGGTGCAAGCAGGGGATAGGGTGAAGGATGACTTAGACCAGGAGATCAACCTGAGTCAGGCAGTCAAAACCTTTACACTGGGTGAAATAAAGGGTTCCCATGTGTGGCATGATGGGGGCTCTCAGAAAGAAGATCTAAGCCCATCTCTGGTTGCTTATGGCCAGAGAAAGACAGGACAAAACCTGGGACCTTTGCAAGGAAATAGCAAACACCCTAGTAACTCATCTACATATATAAAAGCCCAGCAACCATTATGGCGGAACAACCAGAACGACCAGTCGCTATGATGTGCACTGATCACCAGGGGGCAGATGCTCAATGCAAGAACTGCCCCCTGGTAGTCAGTATGTTCCCACTGTGGGAACACCATTCAGCCAGAAGCTGGGCTCATGGCTGGCGAGTGAAGCGGTGGTGGCGGGAGCCTCCTCCGTGGCAGCACTAAGGAACTGCGAGCCAAGCAGTAAGGAGTGAGCAGGTGGGCAGTAAGGAACAGCAAGCCAAACGGTAAGGAGTGAGCAGGCGGGCGATTAGGAGTGAGGGGTCCTTGATTGCAAGAAGCCACAGGTGGGACTGAGGGACACCATCACCCCACTCCCTGACCTGAGCACAAGTTTCATGCATCAGGCCTCTGGTGTTAAATAAACATTGAGTGAAAAATCATTATAGCTAAGGACTGTGCTAGATTAGCACTGGAGTAAACAAAAAGCTGTCACTCATCAACTCCAAATCGCCAAATACCACTAAAGCTCTGCCTCTACACCAGCTTCATGAGGCGACCCGACACTGACTTTAGCTCATGTACTCCAGCCACACTGGCTTCCAGTCAAGTCCTTCCCACCTCAGGGCTTTCGCTCATGCACTTCTTTCTTTTTGGAACATTCTTCTTCCCAACCTACCCATTCACAATAATTCCCACTCACCCTTCAGATTTTACCATGTATCTTCTTTCCTACATATGCCTCCTCTGATTCCCCCAAGCTAAGTCAGGCTTCCCATTAATAACTCTCAAGGCAACCACCTTCCCTTCTCATAAGACAGTAAGAACTCCAGTGTCTAGAGCCACCATACCTGGGTGTGACCCCTGGCTCTGCCACTTGGGCAAGTCTCTTAGTCATTCTGTGCCTGAGTTTCCTCATCTATAAAATGGAGGTAACAACAGTAGCACCTCATAAAGTTGTTGTGAGGGTTAAATGAATCAATGCACTTTGGATCAATGATGGTATGTGGTAAATGCTATATAAATATTACAAAATTATTTAAAAATAGGTCTTAATGCATTTGACAAAATCCAATATCCATTTTTGATAAAAAACTCTCAGCAAAGTAGGACTAGAGGGAGCATATCTCAACATGATAAAAGCCATATATGACAAACCTGCAGGCAATATTATACTTAATGGGCAAAAACTAAAAGCATTTTCCTTAAGAACAGGAACAAGATAGGGATGTCTGCTTTCACCACTCATATTCAACATAGTACTGAAAAGTCCTAGTCACAGCAATCAGACAAGAAGAAATAAAAAGCATCCAAATTGGAAATAAGGAAGTAAAACTCTCATTATTCACAGATGACATGATATTGTATAATATATAGAAAACCCTAAAAACTCCACCAAAAACTACTAGATCTAATAAATGAACTTGACAATGTAGCAGGATACAAAATCAACACCCAAAAATCAATGGCTTTTTTATAAACCAATAATAAATTATTAGAAAGAGAAACTAAACAAAGAATTCCACTTACCAATCAACAAAAAAATTAAGATACTTAGGAATAAACCTAACCAAGGAGGCAAAAGAACTATATTCGAAAAACTACAGGATGTTAAAAAAAAAAAAAAAGATAGAGGAAGATATAAACAAGTGGAAGAATATACTGTGTTCATGGGTTGGTAGAATCAGCATCATTAAAATGTCCAAACTACCCAAGGCAATCTACAGATTCAATGCAACCCCTACTAAAATACCAATGGCATAATTCACAGAGCTAGAACAAACTCCCCCCAAATTTATATGGAATCAAAAAAGACCCCGAATAGCTGCAGCAATTTTGTGAAAGTAAAACAAAGTTGGAGGAATCACAATACCAGATTTCAAGTTACACTACAAAGCTACTATAATCAAAATAGCCTGGTACTGTCATAAGAACAGGCATGTAGGTCAATGGAACAGAACAGAGAACCCAGAAATTGACCCAAGCCATTATGCTCAATTAATATTTGACAAAGGAGGCAAGAGCATACAACAGAGTCAAGAGAGTCTCTTTCAATAAATGATGTTGGGAAAATTGGACACATGCAAAAAAAACCAAAAAACTAGACCACAAACTTAACAAGAGAATAAATTCAAAATGGATAAAAGACTTAAATGTCAGTCATGAAACCAAAAAACCTAGAAGAATCCATAGGCAGCAAAATCTCAGACATCTCTAGTAGCAGATGTTCACAGATACATCTCCTTAGGCAAAGGAAACTAAGGAGAAAATAAATAAATAGGGCTACATCAGAATAAAAAGCTTTTGCATAGCAAAAGGAACCATCAACAAAATGAAAAGAGAGCCCACTGTATGGGAGAACATATTTGGCAATGATACATATGATAAAGGATTAATATCCAAAATATATAAGGAACTCATACAACTTAACAAAAGGAAGGCCAGCAATCCAATTAAAAAATGGGTATAAAACCTAAATAGAACTTCTCCAAAGAGGACATATAGATGGCCAAGAGACATTTGAAAAACTAGAGGCCAGGTGCACAAAAGGGGGCGGGGGGAGAGGAGGAGTAGGGGGCTCCTCAGCCCAGCCTGCACCCTCAATTTGCATATTCCCTCTTTATTAGATGGAATAATAAAAGTGTGATATGCAAATTGACCGAACGAACAAACAGCAGAATGACCGTCCAGATAACCATGCTATGACATGCACTGGTGCGGGTGTTCTGTGATTGGTGGGGCCCCCATCACCCCACGATCGCCCTGCAGAGGGAGGCCCAGGCTACTCAGCCAGCAACACTGTGGCAGGTGTACAGGGCCAGCCAGTGATCACTCCTCAGAGGGAGGCCCAGACCAGCCAAGCAATCGCACCCCACGCCTGTCACTCTCAGAGGGAGGCGACCAGTGACGGGTGGGCCGGGGTGGGGGTGGGGTTAGGGACAGTGCTGCACAGATAGCAAGCAGTGGCAGCAGCAGGGGTGGTGACAGCATTTGGCCCCAATAGGCCCTGATCACCGGCCAGGCCTCGGGACCCTACCCAAGGGGTCCCAGATTGCGAGAGGGCACAGGCTGGACTGAGGGACACCCTCTCCCTGTGCACAAATTTCATGCACTGGGCCTCTAGTAAAAAAAATGAAAATATGTCTTATTACAATTGTAATTTAAAAACTAATACACAATTGATTAATTACACTCTATCTTTCCTGCCAGAGCACATCCTCTAGTTGGCCAGGGGCACTGCCTTATTCACAACTGTGACTAAGGAGAGTAGCAGTGCCTTGCACACACGAAATGTTCAATATGTATTTGCTAACTGCAGGAATAAGTGGGGGAATAGGGCCCCCAATGGCAGGAAGAGGATGAGTTAGGAGAGCACTATCACCATCAGGGCCTGTGGGGCAAAAGGGAACCCAGGGGGCTAAGCGGAACATTAGGTAGCTCTTATGAGTACTTATGAGAACAAGCTTCTAAGCGGGGCCCCTTGGGCACAGGGAAGCCAGCTTGGTGACCCCAGGGCCAAGCATTACCAGAAGGGCTGCTTCTAAAGGGTGCCTTCCGAGGAATGGAGAGAATGACTGCCCAGGGTAGGGAGAAGCCCCTGATCAGGTGGGATTGGGTGGCAGCACCCACCTGCTAAAGATGTCTCCAGAGATCTTCTGTAGGTACTGCAGGGCATCTGCTACCTGCTGGATGGCCTCCTCCCGCCGCAGGTCCGGCTGGATGAGGGGCACTGTGTAGGTCTGTCCTGCCAATGAGTGCTGGGTCCTCATGGGAGTCATGACACCTGTGGGTGGGAACCAGAGCATTAGGACTTGTGGGGTGAGTGCCACACACTCACCCACCCTCACCTACCACAAGGCAAGGTACAGAGAAGACAGCACAGCCCCACCCCACAAGTCCAACCTGTACAGGCGGGGAGTAGGGGACAGGCGGGAGGCCAGGAACCCACAGGAGCTGGTCTTCTGTGCTTACTGAGTGAATGAAAGAGGGAAATTGGTAGGGACAACAGAGACGGATGAGAAGCGTTCTGAGGTGTAACACTGACTGACCCCGTAAGTTGCTTAGGACCATGCTAGACACCCTCATTTTACGTTATCTCATTCCATTCTCCTCAGCCTGGAGAACAAGAAAGAAACCCTTGTTGCAGATGAAAAAAAGCCTGGGAGCAGAATACATTTGGATGGGAGGAGGGAGGATTGCCACAGTTAACTACCAAATGGCACCCATGTCTGAAAACCAGAGAAGGTGGACCCCTGGGTTCCTCTCACTTTGGCCTCTGAGGGACTGAGGGCCTGTTCCTGAGACAGGACAGGCAATGGCTCATGACTCTAGGTATAAGTGTCCAAGTTCTGCTCACCCAGGCTAGAGCTAAGGGGGCCAGGAAGAAGGGGCATGTGGGTGTGGGAAACAGGAAGGAAAAACACTCGTTTGACTTGTAAGACAGGGCAGAGTCTATTTATACTGGGTTTAATTAACTCCACTCCCTGGTGTCACTAAAGCAGCAATCACACTGCAGACAGCACAGATTTGATTGGCAAGAGATGCACCAGGCAGAATATTAAGGCACTGGGCCCCTATAAATAGGGCTAATCACAGCCCCTTGGAAGAAGATGGTGAGGAAGACACTAATCAGGCCTGGCACTGTGCCCCACACCTGTTTTCCTAGGCACCATGTAGGGGCCCCTGCTTGCAAAGAGGTGTGAGTGGGGCTGAGTGAATGTGGCAGAGAGGGCTTAGGGAGGGCTTGAAGTGCTATGTGACCTTGTGTAAGTTGCTTGCCTTCTCTGAATATCTGACTCTATTTCCCATTCTACACATAGAGAGGGTCACTGCTAAGTAGTTAGTCCTAATGTATCACACCAACATCTTCAACAAGCAGGTGTGCTTACTCCTTTGCTCCCTCTACCGGCCTTCCCAGCCCTTCCTTCTACCCTACTTGTCTCCTACCCTTCTCAGGCCAGCACTTTTCGTCCTCTGAGACTATTGCTCTGCTCTCCAACTTGTCTTCCAGTAAAGACATCCTCAGTTTAGCAGAAACCGGTTTGGCTCAATGGCTAGAGTCGGCTTGGGGACTGAAGGGACCCGGGTTCCATTCTGGTCAAGGGCATATCCCCAGTAGGGGGTGTGCAAGAGGCAGCTGATCGATGACTCTCTCTCATTGATGTTTCTAGCTCTCTCTCTCTCTCTCTCTCTCTCTCTCTTCCTCTCTGTACAAAATCAAATATATATATATATATATATATATATATATATATATATATATATATACATACACACACACACACACACACACACACACACACACACATACATCCTCAGTTTCTCAGACCTGACCTGCCTTGAATCCTTATCAGAGCCCAGTGCTACCTCCTCATCTCCTCACTTCCCTCCTATCAAATGACCGAAGTGGGGCCAGTTATTCCTATCTGAAGAATCTAGGAATTCTAGAAGGAATCCCATTCCTTTCAAGGAGAATCCTACCGTGTGTGTGTGTGTGTGTGTGTGTGTGTGTGTGTGTGTGTGTTTTACACACACCTCAGTTGCAGGGCTGGGGAGGAACCTGCAACCAAGGTATGTGCCCTTGACTGGAATCGAACCCAGGATCCTTTGGTCCTCAGGCTGATGCTCTATCCACAGAGCCAAACTGGCTAGGGTCTTTGTATTTATATCGATGCAAATTTGCTGGCCATCCTAACAGTTCTGTACTTCAATTTTCCCTTCTTTAAGATGGGGAGGGGATTAAAAGCAGAAGACACTTTTCTGTGCACATCTTTTTTGTTGTTGTTGCTGTTAATCCTTACCAAAGGATATTTTCCCCATTGATTTTTTTAGAGAGTGGAAGGGAGGGAAGAAAAAAGGGAGAGAGGAAGAGAGATACAGAGACAGAGAAATATCGATTGGTTGCCTCACACACTAGGTGTTGGGGATGCACCTGCAACTCAAGCACATGCCCTTGACCAAGAATCAAATGTGAGACCTCTGGTGTGTAGGCTGACGCTCTAACCACTAAGCACACTGGCCAGGGCAGAGCACATCTTGAAATGCATTTCTGAGGTTATTTACCACCTGTCTGTGTGTATGTACACTTATGTACAAGGAAGTAATTCAGGCACAAATCTCCAAGACAAGAAAGTAACAGATCCATTCAAAAATTTAAAAAATGAGTATAACTGATTGGTAGTTTACTCATTCTGACTGCAAACATCTACTGACTGGAAACAACAAAGATGACTAGGAGGGTATACTAGCTATGGAGATGGCCACAAGAACAATTAAATAGCATAGGAGAAGTGCTCTAATCCAGCCATGAGGAAGGTGTGGCGAACCCCTTTGCGGTTATGGGAGTCAGGAAAAGCCTCTTAGTAGAAGCTCTATTTGCCTAATAGGCCCAGAGAGAGCATTCCAGGTAGAAGGACAGCTTGAACAAAGGAAGTGGTTTGAGTGCTGAGGGTATAACGATCCTTGACCAAGTAGCAGGAAAAAGAGAGATAAAGATAGGCCAGATTATGAAAAACACAATACCATGGCAAGGAGTTTGGACTGAGACCCTCAGACTTATGCTGTCCAATATGGTAGCCACGAGCTACATGTGGGATGGAGCACCTGAAATGTGCTAGTCTGAACTGAGTTGTAGCATAAGTGTAAGACATACACAAATTTAAAATACGTAACAGGAAAAAGGATGCAAGATATCTCAAAGTATTTTATAGTCCTTATTCATGAGGGATATGTTTCAAGACCCTAGGTGGTTGCCTAAAACCACAGATAATGCTGAACCCTTATACATATTTTTTATGCATACATATCTATGATAGTTAGGCACAGTGAGAAATTAATAACAATCATGAAACAATTATAACAAGATACTGTAATAAAAGTTTGTCTGAATCGCCAAAACCGGTTTGACTCAGTGGATAGAGTGTTGGTCTTCGGACTGAAAGGTCCCGGGTTCGATTCCAGTCAAGGGCATGTACCTTGGTTTCGGGCACATCCCTGGTGGGGGGTGTGCAAGAGGCAGCTGGTCGATGTTTCTAGCTTTCTATCCCTCTCCCTTCCTCTCTGTAAAAAATCAATATATATATATATATATTTTAAAGATCATCTGAATGGCTTCGGGGCAAAATAAAGGTTGCTTGAATGCAAGCACTGTGGGTGGCACCTTGCAGGTGACCTGATAACCTCGTCAGCTGTTAAGTGACTAAGGGGTAGGGAGCAACTAGAGGGGGACACCTTCGAGATTTCAATATGCCCCTCAAAATGGGGTGCAACTTACAATTTGTGAGTTATTTCCGAAATTTTCCATTTAATATTGGCAAACTATGGTTGACCCAGGATAACTGAGACCATGAAAAGCGAAACCGGGGGTAAGTCGGGAACGACTGTATATATAGTGATTACATGCTGAAATGATCATATTTCAGCCATACTGAGTTAAATAAAACATATAACTAAATTAATATCACTTGTTTCTTTTTACTTCTATTTATTTATTTTTCATCCTCACCCGAAAATGCGTTTTTATTGATTTCAGAGGGAGGAAGGAGGTGGGAGGGGAGTGGATAAGAGAAGACACATCGGTTGCCTCCCGAGCGCGACAGGGGATCGGACCCACAACCTGGTTATGTGCCCGGACAGGGATGACACTCCAACCAACGGAGTCGCCCGGTTAATTAATTTCTTACTGGGCTCTTTTTACTTTTAGGATCACATCTGTGCCTCACACATTCCTAAGGAACAGCACTAAGAGAATCTGGTAGGAACTACGGCCTCTTTCAGGAAATGAACCGACCCCTCCCGTCCCTATAGCGCCGGTTATAATTTCGGAAGCGCCTGGAATCCGCCCTGCACACCCTCTGGGACCCCGGCTCCGGGAGCCGCGGAGTCCGGGGACCCGCTGGCCGGGACGGAGCCCAGCCCGCGGGCGGAAGGCGCGTGAGGGGCGGGCGGGCCGCGGAGGAAGTGAGGCCGCGGCCTGCAGCCCGGCAGGTCCCCGCGGGCCTCCAGCGCCGGCTCGGCCTCGCTGCGGGGCGGGGGCCGCGGGGGCCGGGCGCTCGGGGAGAGGAGCCGGGGCCCGGGGCGGTGCAGACCCGTCTTACTGGTGGGAGGAGCCGGGACGCCGCTCCCGGGCAGGCGACGGCGGGGCGAACGGCGCCGTCGATAGTCCACAGGGCGCGGGGCCCGCGGTCCGTCCGCGCGCGAGGACGCAGCTCGCGCCCGCGCTGCGGAGCCCCGCCCCGCCCCTCGCCCGGTGCCGCCCCGCCCCTCGCCCGGTGCCGCCCCGCCCCGCCCCGCCCCTCGCCCGGTGCCGCCCCGCCCCGCCCTTGCCCGGCTGGCGGGGAGCTCCTGCGGCGGCCCGGCTCCTCACCTGCGGGCCGCACCCGGCGCCGCCGCTCTGGCTCCCGAGTTCGGGCCCCGATAGCGGCCCAGTTGCACGGAAGCCGCGCTCCGGCCGCTGGCGGACGGCTTGGCACCTCCTCCGCCCCCTCCCCTCCCTCTGACGCGGCTGGGCTCCTGGCCCCGCGGGCTTCCTGTGCCCGACCCCCAGCGCCGGCGCGGAAACAGCCCTCCCCTCGCCCCAGACTCACTGATTTAAAACGTCTTTTATTTCCTTGTCTTCAATTCCGTGGGCCGTTCTCCCCATGGAATTCCCTTCGTTCCATCCCCCCTTTAAAAATAAAATAATGTGCCGAGACCGGTTTGGCTCAATGGATAGAGCGTCGGTTTGGGGACTGAAAGGTCCAGGGTTCGATTCCGGTCAAGGGCATGTACCTTTGTTGGGGGCATATCCCCAGTGGGGGGGGGGGGGGTGCAAGAAGCAGCTGATCGGTGTCTCACTCTCACTGGTGTTTCTGGCTCTCTGTCCCTCTCTCTTTCTCTCTGTACAAAATCAATAAAATATATTTAAAAAAAATAAAATAAAATGTCATGTCAGACACAAAAGGAAAAGCACTGTGACTCCACTTACTATACAAGGTGGCGGGCGGGGTCAAGTTGACGGAGGCAGAGCAGAGTGGTGGCGGCCGGGCGGGGAAGCCTGTGGGCTGGGAAGCCTGTGGGCTGGGAGGGGTTGTTTGACCAAACCTGAGCCGGCTCCTGGGACTCCTCTTCCAGAGAGGGGCCTCTGCTTGCATCTCCGAATTACAGTGAGAATCCCCCACCCTCTGCATCAGATCGTCCAATATATCTGACCAAGTCCCCCCGGATATCTGGTCACCCTGCCCTGCCTTCAGCAAGAATCCAGGCAGGTCAGTTTTGCAAAAATTACTTCTCGCTCTGAGTAATTTTCCATCCAGGACCACTGCCCCGTCTCTTTGCTATAAATCCCCGTTTGTTCACATTATATTCGGAATTGACTCCGGTTCTATACTGAGGTCACTTTTCTCCTGTTGCAAAGTTCTGATAAAAATCTGTTTTCACCTCTTTAACTGCTGAACACTTCTGGTTTCCTTCCTTCCTTCCTTCCTTCCTTCCTTCCTTCCTTCCTTCCTTCCTTCCTTCCTTCCTTCCTTCCTTCCTTTTTTTTTTTTTTTTTTTTTTTTCTTTTTTTTCTTTTTTTTTTTCTTTTTTTTTTTTTTTTTTTGGTTAGCACTGATTTTCTATGACATACCATCTTGGGATGATGAAAAAATTCTGGAGATTAGTGGTGATAGTTGCAAAACAATGTGAGTGTACTTAATGCCACTTAAAAATGGTTAGAATAGTAAATTTCATGTTACGTAAATGTTCCCTCAAAAAAATCAAGCTAGATAATTTTAAAAAACAGGATTTAAAATGTTTAAATATATAAAGGTCCAGATCCTGCAGTAGTTCCTCAATTCATTGGCTTGTCTTAGAGTTCTTGGCCTTTCTTTTAGGGTTGCCAGAGAAAAGTACAGGACACCAAGTTAACTTAAATTTCAGATAAAATTTACATTCTTATACTAATACATTTTTATAATTTTACAAATACTAATATATGCATATACATATATATATACATGTTTGTCCAAAACTAAGCACAAGACATACTTAAACTAAAAAATTATTTCTTATTTGAAATTGAAAATCACATAGGCATGTGATATTTTTATTTGGTAAATCTGGCAACCCTACTTTCTTCCTAATACTCCCTGAGTTTTGTCCTCCTTCCCTGCCCCTCCTTCTGGGGAGTTAGGTTGAATAGTCTTTTTTTATTGATTTTTTTTTTTTTTTTTTTTACAGAGAGGAAGGGAGAGAGATAGAGAGCTAGAAACGTCGATGAGAGAGAAACATCGACCAGTTGCCTCTTGCACACCCCGTATCGGGGATGTGCCTGCAACCAAGGCACATGCCCTTGACCGGAATCGAACCTGGGACCTTTCAGTCCGCAGACCGACGCTCTACCACTGAGCCAAACCGGTTTCGGCTGAATAGTCTTTTTTTAAATGTATTGATTTTAGAGGGATGGAGGGAGGGAGTAACATAGATTTATTATTCCACCTATTTATGCATTCATTGGATGCCTCCTGTATGTACCCGGACGGAGGATGGAACCTGCAACCTTGGTGCATCGGGATGATACTCTAACCAACTGAGCTACCCATCAGGGCTTGAATTGTCTTTTTTTTTTTTTTTAATGCTTTTTTAAAAATTGATTTGAGAGAGAGAGAAAGGGAGAGGGAGAGAGAGAGAAACATCAATGAGAAAGAGAAACATCCATCGGTTGCTTCCTGGGGATCAAACCTGAAACCTAGGTATGTGCCCTGACTGGAAATCAAACCCTCAACTTTTTTGGTGTATGGAACGATGCTCCAACCAACTGAACCACCCAGCTGGGACGTTTGCTTCACATTTTAATTTAGGGACCCATTAATGGCTCTCCTATCTAAGACATAGGGCTTCTGCTTTTTTGGTCGTTGTTTTTTTGTTTTGTTTTGTTTTGTTTGTTTGTTTGGTTGTTTTTTTTGATTGTTTGTTTTGTTTTTTGTTTGTTTTTAGTGGTTAGAGCATCTGCCATGCACCCAAGAGTCACAAGTTGGATTCCTGGTTCCATTTCCAGCCCCACCCCCTGTAAGGGTGGATGCAGGAAGCAACTGATTGATGCATTTCTCTCACATTGCTGCTTCTTTCTCTCTCTCCCTCCTTTCCACCCTTCTGCTCTCTCTAAAAATCAAAGAGGAAAAATATCATCGGGTGAGGATTAACAACAACATAAATAAATAAATAAATAAGCCGTAGCCAGTTTCCCTTGGTCATTAGAGCATCAGTCCAAGGACTGAAAGATTCTGGGTTTGATTCTGGTCAAGGGCACCTACTTGGGTTGCAGGCTAGATCCCTAGCCCTAGTTGGGGCACATGTGAGAGGCAACCAATCAATATGTCTCTCTCACATTGATGATTCTCTTTTTCTGTCCCTCTCCCACTCTATCTAAAAATCAATGAGAAAAATATCCTAGGGACGGAATTAATAATAAACAAACAAACAGAATACTGGGCTTCCAAGGTTGGAAGGGGAAAGAGCTTGAAGAAGATGTGGGAGGTTTGCTGGAACAGGCCTTGAAGCAGCATATAGCATTCCATTCCATTGGCCAGGCGAGGCTGGGAAAGAGAGTCTATCTCTATGCTCAGGAGGAAGAGCTAGCCAGTTTCTGCAACATAGGGTCCCTTAGGGTTTAGGAGATGCATGTCTGTGGGGAAAAGTGGGAGAAGAAGAAGGGAAATGGGATGGTGGGGGCTCCCCAGAGGGAGAGAAACAATGGTCAGGAGGTGAGGAAATGTACAGTTCAGTGTGTAGTGGGAAATGAACAAGACCATAAGCAGGTTGGTGTTGCTGAAGTTCAAGGCAGAGAGGATGAGATGAATTAGAGAAGTAAATAGGAACCAGACCATAATACTAGGTACCATTTTTGGAGCCTACGTATATAATCTCAATTGTGACAGAGCACCTGAACGGTGGAGAAGAGGCAGGAGATCTTCTGTGTGTATTTGTTTTGCATAACAATACTATTTCTAACAAGTGTATAGGGTTTCATTGTGTAAAATACATGTACATATACAATAGTTAATACTTTTTAAAATTGGCGAGGAAAAGATTCTGTCATTCATATGTACAGTCGGAGAAAAATGAGGCTTTGAGAGATTTAAGACCTTATCCAAGGTCTGATAGGTTCATCTCTTTCTAAGCACTCTTATCCGTTATATTACCTCTCTAAGAGGGTCTTATATGTCAGAGTAAGGAGTCTAGACTTGAGCCGTCTCTTCCTATTGCCAAACTTGGACTCCCTCGGATTTATCTCTAAGCAGTGGCATGGAGGGACCAGGAAGGACTTCATGAAACCATAACTGCATTCTTTGGTCAGCACCTGCCTTTCTTAGGTGAGGAAGGTCTCCATTTTCAGAGGGAAGAGACAGGGAACTTTTGTGTCCTTCTCTGAGCCCAAAATGACCCATGAGAGGACCTTACAGCTCTCCTCCCCCCCTCCCCTCCTCCCTAATTCTGGCCTCCTCTACAGCAGTTTGCTTCACCTTTTAATTTAGGGACCCATTAATGGCTGGGGAAAGAAGATTATGGCTGGGGAAAGAAGGGGGAGCATCTACAGGCCCTAAGCAGGCCAACTTTAGTCACAGTAGACACAATACTTTAGGGGCCCACAAAAATATTTTAATTAAGATCAAAAGAAGAAAATGAACTTTGGATTGAAGAAGATATTTTAATATAGAATATTAATATATTCATCTGTGAGCCAGCTTAAGGAATAATTTTTAATATTTTTTAATAGAATAAGGTTCCTGGCCAAGCCTAGTGGCTCAGTTGGTTGAAGTGCCATCCTGTTACCTGAGAGGAGACCAGGCCCTTGTGAGAGTGCTTGTTTTCGTGCAGGAAAACTTCACCACACCAGTCCAGATGACGATGAAGGCGCCTTTATTAAAGCTGGGGCTGTGACACAGGAAAGGGCTGAGCATAGAGGAAGCGAGAGGAGAGCCGAGGCTGGGCTGCTCGAGCTCTCTGGGAAGTCGGAGGAAAGGGTCCTTGGGAACAGGTTCAGGGGATCAGCTGCCGCTGCCCATTGCTGCCTGGTTGCAAGTCACATGGGGTCCCTTAGGGTTTAGGAGATGCATGTCTGTGGGGAATAGTGGGAGAAGAAGAGGGGAAATGGGATGGTGGGGGCTCCCCAGAGGGAGAGCACACACTGGGTCCTTTGTCTTGAAGCTTTATTTCTCTCAAAGGTGGGAATCTGAGGAGGGGTCTCAGGGCAGGGTTTCAGCAGAGTATTAATCAGTTTTCTAGGTTTGCTCCTCTCAGGCCGGGGTCTTCACTGATTGGTCAGTGTCAGGGCGTCATCAGGCACTGCAGCTGGTCCTGGTGTTGCCTATCTGTTCTTGCTGCTTCTGGCTCTCGAGCTGACATACTGTTGAGGCCTAGATGCTATTTCTAGGGAGGTGATCTTCCGTATCTGCTGTAAATTGCTCTGTCAGTTTGTTCAGCTATCTGCCTCGGTTTCCCTATTCCACTTGCCCTGGCTTACCGGACTGTCTACATCCCATATACCAGTGGTAGGCAAACAGCGTCTCGCTCATGAGCCAAATGCAGCTCTTTGGCCCCTTGAGTGTTCTAACGCCACTTCTTCAAAATAGACTGGCCCTGGCCGAAATCCAACTTCTGCGCTGGGCCACGAAATTTCAACCGCACTGTACATGCGCACCCGCATGTGGTATTTTGTGAAAGAGCCACACTCAGGGGGCCAAAGAGCTGCGTGAGGCTTGAGAGCCGCGGTTTGCCGACCACTGCCCTACACCAAAAAGGTCGCAGGTTTAATTCCCAGGTAGGGCATATACAGGTTGCAGGTTCAATCCACAGTTGGGGCACACATGGGAGGTAACCCATCAATGTCCTATCACATTGATGTTTCTCTCTCTCTCTTCCCCTCCCTCTTTCTCTAAAAATCAATAGAAATATATCCTCAGGTGAGGACTTAAAAATTAGAATTAAAAGTTAAAGTCCCCAGGAAAACAAAGTGCTTCGTCTATGAAAGTCATAATGAGGTTTGGTGTGTGAAAGTGAAGGGAGGGTGAGGGGGAAAGAAGAGGGGTGTGTGTGTGTGTGTGTGTGTGTGTGTGTGTGTGTGTGTGAAGGCTGGTTCTCCATTCCCCAGCTCTTAGATTTAGGGCCCCTGGCTAAATGAACTTCACTCACCATGACATGCTCTAAGGAACCTGGAACCTTGAGCCCAGGACCCACTGCCTTTGTATGTGCATCACAGAGTTGTGCCCCTCCCTTAGTGGCATAGTGTCTACCGCTCTGAAATTCCAGTAGTGTGGGAGCTGGGCACAGGGCAGTAGGACTTATCCTTGAAATAGCTCAGGGAGGATTATCCCAGCCCCTCAGCAGCAGAACAGCAGGCTCATTTCCAGGAAGGGGGAGGCCAGAGCTGGGAGGGGGCAGGGGGCTGCCACAGTGGGATGCCTGGAGAGGGCAAATGCCCAGCAGAGGCTTCGGGGCAGGGCATGGCTGGGGGTCCTATGGGGTGGGGGCAAATCTCAGAGTTGGGGTTGTGTAAACAGAGCCATTTCCCCCCAATGATCTGAAGCCTGAAAACAAAACAAAACAAAAAAACAAACCCAGCTTGAGGAAAAGAATTTAAATTATAAAAATTTAAAATATGACTGTGAAATAATTCTTTAAGGTGCTTCTTTAACAACCAGATCATTCCAACAAATGAACCACTCCCACAGCTCCCACACAGGCACCCTCTTTCCCACCCACACTACCACTCATGCTCAGGTTCCTTTTCTGGTCCTCCTTCCCATTTCTTAAAACAAGCAAATACTGAAATCCCATCTCCTCCAATAGGTGACAGGAAGACAAGATCCAGTTTCCTGGGGCCTCAACCAGTGAGGGGAGAATGCCTCCTGATCCTGTAATTGTGTGAATTTGACTAGGGCAGAAGTAATTAGTATGCAAATTGGCCTTTCGATATGCTAATGTTTATGTACAGAGGTGATAATCTAACTAGGAGAACCATGTCAGAAGTGGGCCAGGGGAACCAGCGGGGGGGGGGTATGAGTCATGGGTGCCTCCCTCAGGCTGGAGATGACGGTGCAGGGAAGAAGGGGAGGCATTAGGGTCCTGTGTGTCTGGATAGAGGTGCTGGGCACAGCAGGATCCGGTGAAAAGGGTGACTGGAGAAAGCGGAAGCTGAGTGGTGGACCTGGGGCCCAGAGGGGAGAGGCCGATGTTCTGGTAGCTGCTAGTCACATGCAGGTATTGAGCACTTGAAATGTGGCTTGTGTGTGCCACTGAGGAACCCTTCAGGTGCTTAATTTTAACAAATTCGAAAGTAAACTTAAAAACTGATATTCTATTGGAAAACTCAAGCATGTATGAGATAGCTTAGGGATGTGAATTTACTTTTTCAATCTAATTTTTTGAAATCTTAACACAGACCACATATTCCCAATAAAAATTCAGCATCCAAATGGAAATGTGTTTCTGTTAGCATGAACAAAAGTTTTCAAGTACCACATTAATAATTTTTCTTTAAAAAAACACATATTTTTATTGATTTCCAAGAGGAAGGGAGAGGGAGAGAGATAGAAATATTAATGATAAGAGCTTTTCACGAAGATGGCACCGAAAGCAAAGAAGGAAGCCTCTGCCCCTCCCAAAGCTGAAGCCAAAGCAAAGGCTTTGAAGGCAAAGAAAGCAGTGTTGAAAGGCGTCCACAGCCACAAAAAAAAGAAGATTCTCACGTCACCCACTTCCGATGGCCAAAGACACTAAGGCTTCAGAGGCAGCCTAAATATCCTTGGAAGAGCGCTCCCAAGAGAAACAAGATTGACCACTATGCCATTGTCAAGTTCCCTATGACTACCGAGTCAGCCATGAAGAAGATAGAAGACAATAATACACTTATGTTCATTGTGGATGTCAAGGCCAACAAGCACCAGATCAAACAGGCTGTGAAGAAGCTCTATGACATTGATGTGGCCAAGGTCAACACCCTGATCAGGCCTGATGGCGAAAAGAAGGCATATGTTCGACTGGCTCCTGACTATGATGCTTTGGATGTTGCCAACAAAATTGAAATGATTTAAACTGAATCCAGCTCCTAATTCTAAATATAAAAATTTTACACTGAAAAAAAAATATTAATGATGAGAGAGAATCATTAATCAGCTGTCTCCTGCACACCCCCTACTGGGGATAGAGCCTGTTACTCGGGCATGTGACGTGATGGGAATTGAACTGTGACCTCCTGGTTCATAGGTCAATGCTAAATCACTGTGCCACACCAGCCAGGCCACATTAATAATTTTATGTAGCCAAAACCGATTTGGCTCAGTGGTAGAGTGTTGGTCTGCGGACTGAAAGGTCCCAGGTTTGATTCCAGTCAGGGGCATGTACAATGGTTTTGGGCACATCTCCGGTAGGGGGTGTGCAAGAGGCAGCTGGTCGATGTTTCTCTCTCATCAACGTTTCTAGCTCTCTATCTCTCACCCTTCCTCACTGTAAAAAAATCAATAATATATATATTTCACACAAAAAATTATGTAATTCCATGTTGAAATGATAATATTTTGGATAGATGGATTAAATAAAGACATTATTTAAATTAATTTCACTTTTTAAAAAATGTGGCTATTCAGAAATTTTAAAATCACTCATGTTCTCACATTATATTTCTAGTAGACAGCTCTTCCCTAGGCAGCTAAGAGGGACCTAAGTCTGGCTTCTGGTGGAAGTGAAGAATTAGAAAGGTGGGTGCAGAAGGCTCTCTAGCGTAGGGTCAAAGGTAGCTTGGTAGTGGGGGTGGGGATAGGAAGGGAGTGGAGGCTGAGGTGGGGAGGTAGAGACTACTGGAGCTGCCAGTGTTAAGAATGTGGCTATGTCTATTAGTTTATATCACGGGGCTTAGGTATCTCTTAGCTCCATCTAGGTCTTCACTCCTGACTAACCCCTGAATCTCCCATCATTGTTCATGTGCTGGCAGAGTGTGCTCACCGACAGTGCCCTAACACTCACTGGATCATAAACTTCTCTGGCACACAAATCATGCCTTATTTCTTCTTGTGTTCTCAGTATTAGCACCATACTATAGTTACTTAACAATATTTTGCTGATGGACTGAACAGCAGTTCAATTGCTGTCTGCTTTAGTGGGCTGGCTAGTGTGTGTGTTGCACTGAAGAGACCTTGAAGAAAAAGGGGGGCAAACCCCTGAGAGAAGCCTAAAGCCTGCTGGGGGAGAGGAATCCTCATCTCCTGAGGAAGCTCTGAGGACCCCTAAGGCATGGGAGAGAACTTTGTGTCAACCCAATAACAGCTCACACGCCACTTTTCATCTGTATTATGTTTTGCAATAGCTTTCTAACTCTTGCTTCCTGCTTCTACTCTTGGCACCTGCAATCTGCTCTCAACCTGGTAGCCAGGGGTGTCCTTTCGGAACATGTCAGATCATGTGACTCCTAAGCTCAAAACCCTCATCTCAGAGTAAATTAGCCTACGTGGCAACAGACTCTAAGGTGACCCCCCTGACCCCCACCAGCTGGTGTTCACACCCTTACACAACTCCCTCCCCTGAGTGTGGGCAGAACCAAGGACTTGCTTCTAAGAGAATACAGCAAAGGGGACAGGGTGTGGTTACATACATGTGATGAGGCTACATAAGACTGTAAAACTGTAATGCCCACGGGCAAGCCCTTGCTGCCTTTGAAGAAGCAGGCTGCCGTGTTGTGAGCTGCCATACAGAGAGGGCCGTGCAGAAGGACCTGTGGAGGCATCCAGTCAGCATCCAACGAGCACTGAGGCCTTCCTCCCAGCAGCCTGCAAGGAACCACTGCTGCCATGTGAGCTTGGAAGCAAATTCTTCCCCAGTTGAGAACCCAGATGAGAACCCAGCCCTGGCTAACACCTCTTTGTTTGTAATTGAGAAATAATTCACATACCATAAAATTTTCACCTTTAAAATATATAACTCAATGTTTTTAAAATATATTCACTAAGTTAGGCAACCATCACTATTATCTAATTTCAAAATATATTATCACCCCAAAAAGAAACCCCATACCCATTAGCAGTCATTCCCCATTCTTCCTCCCCCAACCCCTGAAAATCACAAATCTATTTTGTCTCCATGAACAACGTTATTGCAGCCTTACAGAGTCTCCATCAAGCCCTCCCCAGACTGCTTACCTACAGAAGCTAGTGAGGTTCTAACTGTGTGGTGTTTAAAGTTTGTGATGAAATTATTGCATGGCAATAGATAACTACTGAAGATTTTGGTTCCTAAAATGGGGTGCTGCTATAACGGGTATCTAAAAAGGTGGGAGTGGCTTTAGAACTGTGCAACAGGCAGAGGCTGGGAATATTTTGAGGAGAATGAAAAGAAAGCCTAGATTGCTTTGCTTAGACTGTTAGCAGAAATGTGGACTTAGAGGACTTGCCAATGAGGATTCACAGGCAGTCGGGTTTTATTAATAGCGACTGGAGGAAGGAGACCCTTGTTGGATAGTGGCAGAAAGCTTAGAAAAATTGTCTCCTGCAGTTATGCGGGGACAGAATGTGTAAGTGATGAATTGGTTAATGCTCTCAGGAGATTTCCAAACAAAATGTTGAGGTGCTGCCAGATTTCTTCTTGCTGTTTATAGAAAATGTGAGTAGAGAAATAAATTAAGGAGAAAGCTCACTTAAAAAACTACTGAAAAGAAATCATGACTTGATGATTTTGAAAATTTTCAGCCTCTCCACATGGCGGAAGATGCTAAAATTAAGAAATGGTCCTGGTCTAGAGAAAAAGCAGAAAGTGTGATATAATCTTTTGTTAAAACATCAGGAAGATGAAAGGATCAGAGTAGAAGTGAGTCAAAAAGAGGGCTGTTCAGGAGATTAAGGATATGCCTCCCAGAACCTCTTAATCCGCCACAAGCCTCAAGGAAGCCTAAGTGAGCTATCGCTCGTGATTTTGGGAGGAGCTTCTCACAAAGATCTTTGCTGCAGCTTTTGCCTAATAAAGTGAAACCCATTGAAATCAACACTAGACACACAAAGCCTTTTTAAATTTTATCTTTATTGTTGAAAGTATTACAGAAGTTCTCCCTTTTTTTTTTCTTCCCATTGACCCCTCCACCCTGCACCCACCTCTCCCAGGCCTTCACCACACGATTGTGTATGTACATCGGGGCTATGCATGTAAGTCCCCGAGTCATCTCTCCCCACCTCCTCCTTCCCTCTGAGATTCAAAGTTCTTTTTCAGAAAGAGCACTGCTATCTTGAACTGTGAGGGACAGAGAGAGTGCACAATTAAAGGAGGCTTTAAGATCCCCCAAATTCTACTGGAAAGAAGAAAGCTGATAAAACTACTCAGCTGCAAACATGTGCTACCTTTTTTGAAAAAGGAAGGATGAGCTTTATGGAATCTTGGGAGGTGAGGTGATGATTGTATTTGGCAAATGCAATGGACATCAGTCAATGGGGGACAGATGGCAGAGTGGACAGACTCCAAGCTGATTCCAATGACCCCCATCTCATATTCAAACCCTTGCATAATCCCCTTCCTTTGAGTATGAACAGGATTTGCGACTTGCTTCTAATCAATAAAGAATAACATAGGTTATAGTATACAGGGTGTTCCCCAAAATGTATATATACTTTGAATAATTATTAATTCCAATGGGTTAAGTCTGAAAAGTAATAAACATCAATTGAGCTATCAGCTGTTGGGACACCCTCAAATGTGTTATATATCCATGATCACATTAATGAGATCATAATATCTGTCTTGCTTGGGCACTGTCTTGCTGGCTTCAGGAGCAGGATGCCATGTTGCAAGTTGCCTTATGGGGAGGACCATGCAGCAAGGAGCTGAGGGACCCCTCCCGCAGCCTGCAAGGAACTGAATGCTGCCATGTGAGCTTGGAAGCAGATCCCTCCCCAGTCAGGTCCCAGATTAGAACTCAGCTCTGGCCCACACTTTGATTACAGCCTTACAGAGGACCCAGTTAAGCTATTTTCACACTCCTGGCTTGTGGAAATTATGAGATAGTACGTGTTGTTTGAAGCTGCTGAATTCATGGTAATTCATTACACAACAATGGGGAACTGATACTGCCTACAAGACCTTTCTCAATCTGAATCTCACCCCAGCTTTCGGACCTTGTCTGATGCTGTTCCATCCCTGACTCACTCCACTGTCACCACACTGGCCCCTTGCTGATCTTCAAAACCACCAGGCAAGCGTTTGTATGTGTTGTCCCTCTTCCTGGAATGCTCTTTCTGCACATGCTACATGACTCATCCCCTTACCTCCTTCAGATTATTGCCTACATTTCCCCATCACAGTTACCTCTTTCCTGGGCCACCCTTAAAAAAATTGTAACTGATCTCTATCCCCATTCCAAACACTCCATATCCCTCTTTCTTTATTTTTTTTCTCCAATGTTATATCATCATTTTTGCCTTTTTCTTTCTTTTTTTTCTGTTGCATTCCCAGATCATGAGAAGTGTTCATTAAATACTAGGAGAGAAAATAAATGAACCATGGAGGTTTTTGGATGTTGGGACTTGTTAGGATAATGAAGAGGAAGAGACTTTTTTTTGGAGGACTTTTTCTGTCTGGCAGATTTCTATAGAGTCCAACTTCTAAAATGCTTTTTCCGGACACACTCCTTTTTATAGAAAACATAATCCCAGAAGTGAGGAATAGATTGTGGATCTATTCCCATGATCTACAAAATAGCAATGATATGTACATCTAATTGATGTACATAGAAAAGTTAACATAGCATTATATACCCAGTAAGTGGTCCACAGGGAGGAATGCCCTCTCATGTGACCCTCACTATGCACACGAGAACGGCCAGATCCAGGAAGTCAGCCAACGTCACCAAAGTCACTTGGTTATTTAATTCCATATCCAGGAACCAGAAAGGAGGTTTCTTGTCTCCACTCAGTCCTGGAAAAAGTGGCTCCTGGAAAAACTTTCTTAGGAGCATCAGTCCACCGGAGTGGGAGGTAGGAGCTGTGGGTTCAAATCCATCTCTGCCACCAAAATGCCATAGGTCCTAGGCAAGCTTTCTCCTCCCAGGCGAGGAGCTGACGTTGCCCGCTGAGCTGAATGCTGGTCACTTTCTGACCAGATGAAACCTGAGGGAGCTGCCCTTTGCCAGATGCTGGTGGATACACAGAAGGGAGGATAAGAAGCCCTGAGCCAGAGTAGCGGGGCAGAGAAGAGACACACACATATTTTACCCACACACTTTACCTTTGCGGTATGAATGAACGAGGAAGGATTGAAGGGAAAGGAGCTATATAATACTCTAGCCTTGCTTTTCCTTCTATGAATAATTTTGGCATATGTGTTGGTTAATACAGTGATTATCAACAGTAGGAAAGGAGACGATAAGGTTCCTTGGTCATTTCTGTTTCTTGAAATACCATTGTCTTCTTCCTGTGTGCAGAGTAAATTCTGGTTTGAATGGGAAGCATGGCTTCATAGACTATTGAGCATCACATTCAAAAGCCTATGAACCAATACCCTTGTTCTCAGTTTGAGTGTCCCAGCACTTCCCTGGGGGGCAAGTCCTCCAGAATCCTGTGCTTGTGGGATATTGAGAAGGCTGAATATGGATGGGGCAGCAAGGTGTGGTGGATACTCACTTGACCTGAATCTCCTCTTTTGCTGTAACTGCTTCACTGTCTCATTGAACTTCACTTATAAATTGCAAATGTAAAGGTAAATTTATTAATAATCTCTATATGGCGATTTCAGAGCATTTAAACCAAGTGGTGTGCCCTTCTGAGCACAAGACCCCATGTCCCACACTCATGGAGGTGACCCTTCCTAACAAAGGCCTCCCTCCTCTACCACCTTGGAGATTCAACATAAACACCACTGCTTATAACTGCGTGTCTTGGGGAGAGACACTTCCAATATTTCACAGCGAGAGTGAGAGAGAAGGAAGTGAGGGGGCAGAGGAAACCTGTCAATTAATCACTGCACTTTGCACATATAGCATGTAACACCTTGTAGCCTTAGCTCTTAAGACATGGCCTTAGTGTGAATTAAGCTTCACAGCTCACTGCCTTCATCCACTCCCTCTCACCCCATTCAGCCTCCACCCTGACTGAGAGAGAGAGCTAAAGTTGCTACTTCATTAGCAGAGGACCTCTGGGACCCACCCTGGAGGAGAAGGCAAACAGGCAGCTCAGCCAAAGTCAGGCCACTGGTTGCTCAGGTTCCTTGTCTGTGGCCTTGACTTCTGGTCCACAGTTTGGCACATGCAGAAAGATCTCTGAGAACTGCAAAGGCCAAGAGTTAAGAGGCCTCAGCTCAGGATCTGGCTTTACTATACACACTCCATTGTGTGACCTTAGGCAAGTGATGTTCCCTCTATGGGCCTCATTTTCTCCTCTAACTGGTTCATAAGTAATGTTCCCAGACTTCCAATGTCACAGGAATCACAATAGTTGAAGGAAGGGTGAGTCTCCCTAATTTTAGTCATTGGTGGTAATAATAATCATCATATATCTATATATCCATATATCCATATATCCATATATTTATATATTTATATATCAATATATATATATATTTATATAAATATATCTATATCTATCTATTGTATATACCCTGTTTCCAAGAAAATAAGACAGTGTCTTATATTAATTTTTGCTCCCAAAGATGCACTAGGTCTTATTTTCAGGGGATGTCTTATTTTTCCATGCGCTAGGTCTTATTTTCAGAGGATGTCTTATTTTCGGGGAAACACGATATCTATATATCTATATCTATATATCTATATCATCAATATCATCTATATAATCTATATCATCTATATCTATATCTATATCTTATCTATATCTGTAACTATATATCTATATTTATATCTATATCTATATCTATATCTATATCTATATATCTATATCTATATCCATATCCATATCCATATCCATATCCATATCCCTATCCCTATCCATATCCATATCCATATCTATATCTATATCTATATCTATATCTATATCTATATCTATATCTATATCTATATCTATATCTATATCAAGAGCCAGGGTCCATAATACCCAAAACGACTGAAGGGACAACTAAACGAAAGGCTGTGTGCATGGCAGGCTCGGTGGGAGGGAACTGGCAAGCAGGCTGAACTGTTGATCTCTCGGAGAGAGAGAGAAGCTGGGCTTCTGGTGAGGCTTGGAGAGAGAAGCAGGGCCTGATCCGCAGCCTCCGTGGTCTCTCCATGCCTTGCCAACAGCCATACCTCTCTCTTTCTGAGAGGTCATCAGTTCAGCCCACTTGCCAGCAGCCTGGGGTGGCTGCTAATCAGCCCTATCTCTCTGATCAGGCCTGGAGATAGGCCCAGAGACACTGACTGGCATAGAAATCGACCAATCAGAACCTAATCTGGGTGAACTGTGAAGACAGAACCTAAGGTGAGGGCTAAGGAGGGGTTTTAAGGGCAACAGCTATTTGGTGTAAGGTGTAAGAAAGCAGTTTCATTTTTTAATGACCGGTGTGGCAATATAGTGCATATGGCTGGTTATCAGCCCAGATATAGGGATTATGTATTTTTGTCTGCCAAGATTATCTCTTCTTCTGAAAAAAGCTCCCCCCACCCCATTTAAGCAATCCTATTCTATACAATCTATCTATACTAATAAAAGGGTAATATTCTAATTAGACCATGTTGACCAGCCATCTTCCAGACATCCAACTTAGTTCTGGACAAAGCTATGGTGGTGGGGGCTGAAGCAGAGGCAGTTAGGGAAAATCAGGCTGGTAGGGGAGAGCAGTTTGGGGTGAGATCAGATCAGCAGGGGAGGGCAGTTAGAGGCAATCAGGCAGGCAGGCAGAGAGGTTAGGGGTGATCAGGCAGGCAGGCAGGCAGAGAGGTTAGAGGCGATCAGGTAGACAGGCAGAGGCAGATAGGGGTGATCAGTCAGGCAGGCAAGTGAGCAGTTAGGAGTCAGTGGTCCCAGATTGCAAGAGGGATGTCTGACTGCTGGTTTAAAGCCTGATCCCACAGAGGTTGGGCCTAAACTGGCAGTTGAACATACCCCAAGAGGTTCCTGATTGGAGAGGGTGTAGAATGGGCTGAGGGAACTCCTCTTGCCCCATGCACAAATTTTGTGCACTTTGCCACTAGTAGTAATAATAATAGTAATAGGAGATACAGAACACTCACTGCTCCAGGTGTTATCATAAGTGCTTGATATACACCAACTCATTCAGTAGTCACAATATTCCTATAAGATAGTTTTAACTATTTCTCCATTTTCAGATGAGGAAATTGAGGAGTTAAATGGTTAAGTGACTTGCTCATGGTCACACAGCTAATAAATGACAGCAGGAATTTGAACATTGTAGTCTGGCTCTAGAGTACATCTTCTCAACTACATTATCTCCATTTTACTACCTATTTATGCATCCATCCACCCATCCATCCATTCACCTGAGTTTCATGTAAAACTTTATTTGATAAAAGTATTCTTCTAACAAATAATAAAAATTAAAAAACTACTATTGCCATTCAAACTGGAAAAACCCCAGGGCGTGGAGTGCTATGACTGCTTCCCATTTCCTGGGTCATTCTTTTTTTTCTCTTTTTTTAAAATATATTTTAATGATTTTGTTCAGAGAGGAAGGGAGAGAGATAGAGAGTTAAAAACATCGATGAGAGAGAGTCATCGATCAGCTGCCTCTTGCACACCCCCTACTGGGGATGTGCTCGCAACCAAGGTACATGCCCTTGACCGGAATCGAACCTGGGACCCTTCAGTCCCCAAACCGACGCTCTATCCATTGAGCCAAATCGGTTTCGGCTCCTGGGTCATTCTTAGAGCAATTTCTTTGGTGGGGATGAGGAAGAATTGGCAGCAATCAGAAAAAGAGAATATTTTAAACCAATTTGTCAAACATGATACCTTCAGCTCATGTGTAAACATGCTACGTAAGAAAGCTCAGTTGGCTTGGATTTGGTTTCCTCTCTGCTTCCCTTTTTCCTCATCTTTCCATCTCTTCCTGGAAGGCAGAGCTGGAAGGAGTGTAGGAATTGATGTATAGGATGAGACTTCAGAGGACTGACCTCAGCCAAATGGGAGAAAGGTAAAAGAAGGCAGATCACAGCTCAATATAAGAAAAAACTTCCTAGCCCTTTCATCATCCTAAAACTACAATAGATAACTATCCTATGATGTAGGGACTGTTTGTCCTGGGAAATTTTGGCAGAGCCTGGGGATCAGGAACAATGTGGTGGGGATGCTGGCATTTGGGTGGCAGGATGTCCTAGAGTAGGAGAGCTCCCAGGTCCTTCCTTCTCCTCGGTCCAGGGATTCTGTCCCCAAATCCACTGAGGGACTGCAGAGAAGGGTGGACCTTGGTCCCAGCTCATGCAGCTTGCCAGGGGCAAGAGGGCAGGCTAGAACCAGTAACCAGGGTCCCTAGACCTGTGGCTCCAGCTTGAAACTTTCTCATGTATTCTCAATGACACCCCACAGCCCCCTCCCCCCCACCTCCAAAAAAGGAGGAAAATTCTCTCCATGCCCTTTTCACTACAGGGATTTCTGAATGGTCACAATATGCCTATCCAAATTTGAGGCCAGCCATGAATGGGGCTAGAGATGGGGGAACCATGAGGAAGGGGTACTCTCATCTTCACCTGGACCCACAGGTTCTGTTTGGATCTGGGTTTCTGCCTCCAACACTTTCCTGTTCATATGGAACATACATTGGTGTGAGTTCAGGGGTTTCCCATGTCACAGATGAAGATGGGGAAGCTCAGAGAAAGTATGTGACTCACCCAGGTACCATGACCGAAGGTGTGAACTCCATCTTCTGACTCTAGGGAGATATCACAGCTCCTACTGAATGCTTAACACCAATAAGCATGGATATTGTGCTGTCATAACAACCCCATGATACCCATTGCATAGGTGAGGAAACTGAGATTCAGACAATTTAAATAACTTCCCCAAGATCATATAGATAGGGAGGAGAAGAGTGAGGGTTCAAGCTCCTGTCTGCCTTTTCTAAAACCCATGTTTCTTTTCTATGACTCTAGTCCATTCCTAAATCCAGAGAAGCCCCTAGGAAATGGTATCTTGGGGGAAGGGGTGTGGGGTCTCTGTTCAAGCCACAAAGCTCAGGGTGTCTTCAGAATACCTCTGAACCTGGTAGGACCTGCTTGATCCATCAGGTGGGCAATTAGGTGTGAATAGGGCTTTCCCAGGCCAAAACATGACTGGGAGACAGCCTGAGGCTCCTTCTGAGGTCTATGCCATGAATTGCATTCTTTCAACCGACCTTTGCTAAGCAAAGTGTGGGAAAGTCACCTGCACGCTGCATTTAAGAGGAGCTTTGGTTGAAAAAAACCTAGAGCAGCCTGGCCTGAGCGGGATTCTGCTCTGTATTTACTAATCTTGTCGTGTCACTTCTTTGTGTGCCCCTGTTTCTTTTTCTGTAAAATGGGGTTAGTCAAAATACTCTGTAGGCTTTTGGTGAGAACTAAATAAGACTGTGTATCTGTGAAAGTACTTTGTACATAGTATAGAGTTAACCACTCAGGAATAAAGCTGATTTTTACTGGACATATGTTCTTTGCCAGACCATTGTTCTAAGTAAGGTAACAGGAGTTACCTCATTTAATCACACACACAATTATAAGGCCATTGCTGCCCACATCCCTGTTCCCAACTTATCTGCTCCATGTTGGATGTCCTAACATGTGGTGAAGAATAAAACACAGTAGGGGCTTAGGAGATTTGAGTTCCAGTCCTGGTTCTGCCTTTGCCAGCTCTGTAACTTCAGGAAAGCTATCTACCCTCTCTGAGCCTCATTTGGCACATCTGAAAACATACATGTCTTGGTCACCACTCACCAAGAATCAAATACAATGAAAATGTGTGACTGTGTATTACATGCATTATTTATTTATCTTTACAGCAACCTGGGATGTGGACTCAATTATTATTCTCAATTTATATATAGTTGAATAAACCAATGCCCAGAGATATTTAAAACTATACTGTGAAATACAAATGCTGACTAGGAGCACCATCATTATTATTATATAACAATAAGGCAAGTTTACTTGAAAACAGATCCAAAAGGTCACAGGAGAGGCAGTATTTGCTTTACTTCCTTTAGGCTGATAGCCTGACTTAGTTCCAGTCCTGGAAACAGAAAAGCATGTGTGTGAGCAAGGAGTTCTGCTGTGTGTGGGCAGAGGGCTGGATGAAATGATCCCGAATGCCCTCTCTAGTTTAGCATCCATGGAATCTTCTGGGCAGGAGCAGAAACAGCCACTTACTTCCCCACCCACATGCCCATCTGGACAACTGTCCAGTCAGAGCCAGTGTGAAACCTGTGAGCCTCAGGGGATGCAGCTGGTGGGCAGAGGTGGCAGCACCTTCTGTTCTTGTCAGTTCCTGGGGGAGAAAAGAGGCACTGAGTCATTACCCTGAGCCAGATAAAAAGAAAGCCTTGCTGTTCCCTCAGGCGGTTATTAGACATCAAAGCTTTCATCAGTATCCCTTCTGCTCCCCTCAAATTACCCCAGAATTATAATTTTATAAATATATATGTCATAGCTAAGAAGAAATGCAGACATGACCTTGTCTTATAGTCTCAATTTTGAAACATTTTGTTATTGATTATATATAAACATGTGTAAAAAAGTACACATACACAAGTCCCACCACATGTCCTACCATGTCATTTTATTTTGTTTATTTCCTTATGTAGCTTCCCTTGGCCTGGATTTTGCTGATTACATTCCCTAGGTATTTTTGACATGTTTCTGTTTCTTCTAAAATTTTTTTGTAAATTAATAGTTGAATCTAGAAGCTTGATAAGGTTCAAATATAATTTTTACACCATGTTATTTTAAAATAGAGACATCTGAGACCTAAATGGGTAAAGTGCCATTTTCTATGGCTGAATTCTTCTCTATAGCTAAGCATAATTGTTCATTGTCCTCTTTTCCCCCACTTCCATCTGCTACTTTATTCTTTCCTTGAATACTTATTGTGTTTAAGGCCCTGGGATAAGGTACCAATTCTTGCCCTCAAGGAGCCTGCAGTCCAGGAGGAAAAGAACAACACAGATAACCATACCACAGAAAAATGGCATAAGTGGCATTTATATTAAGCCTTGGTGAAAGAGCACCTAAAACAATAGAAAATACTTTTACAGGATAGTGAGAAGCTAGGAAAATTCTAGGGCAGGAGGAATAGGAAAACTGAGACAAGAAAATTAAACAAGGCCAAACATGCAGCCAGCTTGCTACAAAACCTTATCTTGAGAACCAATGACACTAAGGAATGCCAGAAAGCAAGGGGGAAGGGAAGAAGAGAAGGGGAATTTTAATATCTCTTCTCCTCAACCAGAGTCTACATAGCATAAATCACCCTGGAACTGCTAAGGTAGAAAATAAAGAAGGGAAAGCCTGTCTCACTAAACAAAGAAATCCTCTCTCTCTCTCTCTCTCTCTCTCTCTCTCTCTCTCTCTCTCTCTCTCTCCCCTGCCCACCATCCCTGCCTTTCACTCTCTCTATAAATCAATGGAAAAAATATCCTTGAGAGAGGATTAACAAAAAAATAAAAAAAGGATAAAAGGATTACAATACATAGATATAAATCTATAATGATAATAGCACAGAGAGTGGAAGAATGGAAATAAACTGTTGTAAGTTTTACATGCAAAATCCTATCTAATAAAAGAATAATATGCTAATTAACCATCACTCTGCTACACACACAAGCCACACACACCAGCTAACCAGGAGTGAGTATGCAGATTAACCAAACCAAGATGGCTGCAGCCACAGAGTGATCAGGAGGCTTGGGTTTCCCTGGTAATAGAGGAAGCCAAGCTTTCTGCACAGCCTGGCTAGTCCAGGCCTCCACTCAAGGCTACAAAGTTTCAATTATAGAAGATAAACAAATCTCAACAAAAATGGCTGTGGCCATGGAGCAAGCAGTAGGCTTGGTTCTGATCAAGGCTACAAAGTTTCAATTGTAGAAGATAAATAAATTCCAGATACCAGGGCCTCAGCTTGGGTCACCGGGGGGCATCACCGGTTGGCAAACCACCATAAGCCCCTCGCCCAGGTCACCCCACACCCTAAGGTAGGGGTGTCGAACTCAATCAGAGAAGGGGCCAAAATCTAAAATCCAGCCTAAATCGTGGGCCAAATGGTTTACTGAACAGTCATAAACTGTCATTGTGATGGAAACGCAGCGGAGTGCAGTGATGACAGCGCGGGTGCGGCCACATTGCAAGGCCTGGCGGGACGGATTTGGCCCTCGGGCCTTGTGTTTGACACATGTGCCCTAAGGGAACCCCCACCCTGATCCGGAATACCCTTCAGGGCAAACCAGCTGGCCCCCACCCATGCACCAGGCCTCTATCCTATCTAATAAAAGAGTAATATGCAGATTGACCATCACTCCAACACACAAGATGGCTTCCCCCATGTGGTCAAAGATCCTGCCCCCATGTGGACACAAGATGGCCACCACAAGATGGCCAGCAGGGGAGGGCAGTTGGGAGGGACCATGCCTGCAAGGGAGGGCAGTTGGGAGCAATCAACCCTGCAGGGGAGGGCACTTAGGGGTGACCAGGCTGGAAGAGGAGGGAAGTTGGGGGTGACTGGGCCTGTAGGGAAGGGCAGTTGGGGGGGACCCAGGCCTGCAGTGGAGAGCAGTTGGAGGGGGAGGGGGACCAGGCCTGCAGGGGAGGGCTGTTGGGGGGGGGACCAGACCAGCAGGGGAGTGCAGTTAGGGGCAATGAGGCTGATAGGAGAGGGCAGTTAGTCATTTATCAGGCTGGCAGAGGAGTGGTTAGGGAGGATCAGGCAGGTAGGCAGAAGTGGTTAGGGGCAATGAGGAAGGCAGGCAGTTGAGAAGTTGGAAGCCAGCAGTCCTGGATTGTGAGCGGAATGTCTGACTGCCCATTTAGGACCGACCCTCAAGGGGTCTCAAATTGGAGAGGGTGCAGGCTGAGCTGAGGGACATACACACCCATGCATGAATTTTGTGCACTGGACCTCTAGTATTATAATATTTGAAAGTAGAAAATGAAAACTTAACAAGTATTGTAAAACCTAGAGCAACCATTAAAAAATAAATAAACATGGTGATAAAATGGAGTACCAGAAAAATACTCAATTTAAAGAAAGGCAGGAAAAGTGAACAAGAATAAAGAACAAATGGGACAAATAATAACAAAGCAAGATAGTAGATTTAAATCTAACCATACTTATAAATTAAATTAAATTAAATTAAATTAAATTAAATGTAAATGATCTAAGCACCTCCATTAAAAGACAGATTGTCAGGCTGGATTTTCAAAAAACCAGATCCCACAAAAGGTTATCTATAAGAAAAAACACTTTAAATTTAAAGATATAGGTTAAAAGTAAAAAGATGGGGGAAATGTAATGTTCCGTATTAGTTTTCTGTTGCTTCCATTACAAATTAATACAAATGTAGTGGTTCAAGCCATTCAAGTTAATTATCTTACAGTTCTGGAGTTAGAAATCCAACATGGGTCTCACTAAGCTAAAATGATGGCGTCGGCAGTGCTTCACTTCTTTCTGAAATGCTCGGGGAGAATCAGTTACCTTGCCTTTTCCATATTTGAGAGGCCACCCCTTGGCCCCTTCTTCCATCTTCAAAGCAAACAAAGTAAGTCTAGTCCTTTTCACATCACACTACTCTGACCATTCTTTTGTAGTCACGTCTTCCTGTGACCACAACCAGAAACGGTTCTTTATCTTTAAGGATCTTACAGTTAAGTCGGGCACATCTGTATAATTCAGGACAATCTCCCCATCTCAAAGTCTTTAACTTTTTTTCTGGTATCTTTGAATTTTACTTTTTTGTTAAATTTACTGGGGTGACATTGGTTAATAACATTATATAGGTTTCAAGTGTACATTTCTACAATATGATACATGATCTGTATATTGTATTGCGTGCCCACCACCCAAAATCAAATCATTTTCCATCACCATATATTTGGCCCCCTTTACTACCTCCCAAACTAGTAACCACCATATTGTTGTCTGTTGATGAGTTTCAGTTTAATATCCCACAAATCAGTAAAATCATATGGTTCTTAGCTTTTTTTTTTTTTTTTTTTTTTTTGACTATTTTGCTTAGCATAATATTCTCAAGGTCCATCCATGTTGTTGCAAATGGCAGTATTCCATTTGCCACACTGTCCAGAGCGATTTTTCTTTTTTCTTGGGATTTTTATTTTTTCTTGACATAGGTCTGCAATGATTAAAACTTTCCTCTTATTATTGTTTTTGTTGCATCCCAGAAGTTTGGTATGTTGTATTATCATTCTCATTTGTCTCTATATATCTTTTCATTTTCCCTTTTATTTCTTCTTTGACCCAGTAATTTTTTAGTGGTATTGATAGTGGGGAGGGGCACATAGTAAGAATAGAGCCACAGTTGTTTAATAATTATTCAAGATAGATAAGAAGTTTTGCTGAAAGCGGTTTGGCTCAGTGGATAGAGCATCGGCTTGCGGACTCAAGGGTCCCGGGTTCGATTCCGTTCAAGGGCATGTGCCTTGGTTGTAGGCATATCCCCGGTGGGGGGTGTACAGGAGGCAGCTGATCAATGTTTCTCTCTCATCGATGTTTCTAGCTCTCTATCCCTCTCCTTTCCTCTCTGTGAAAAACCAATAAAATATATTTTTTAAAAAAGTTTTCTTACAGACCATGGGAAACTAGAGGATGAAACAAGGCTGTAAAAAGATAAGATGCCTCAATGAGTCCATTTCTGATCCCTTCAGGAGTTTGCCTCAGGAATGGTGACCATTCTCTAGTCCCAGGAATGGGCTGAGCTGTTTGTAACAACATAGAAGCCACCTTGTTATTGGACTTTGAGCTACTGAAGTAGCTACTGAAGGCCGGACTGCAGATCCTCCTCTCCCCCTTCACTGTGACACTCATAGCTCAAAGCTGCGTGAGGTTATCTTCTCCCTTGCCCATATATATTCAGCCAACTGGTGAGGTGAGTCAGAACAGAATTTCCAGGGTAACCAGCCACCCTCCCCATACAGCCAGCATTATTGGAATAAATGCTCATTAAGATTCAACTCTGTCTCTGCTTAATTTGGCTCAAGTAGTGACAGTGGCCTCAGACCCATAGTCTCCAGTATCAATATGTTGTTTAGTCTCCACATAATTTTGCATTTCTATGCTTCCTTTTTGCAGTTGATTTCTAATTTCAAAGCATTGTGGTCAGAGAATATGCTTGGTATAATTTCAATCATCTTGAATTTGTTGATGCTAGTGTTGTGACCCAATCAACATATGGTTTATCCTTGAGAATGTTCCATGTGCACTGGAGAAGAATGTATAATCTGATGCTCTGGGATGAAAGTCTCTGTAAATGTCAAGTATTTCAGATGGTCTGGTGTGTCATTTAAGGCCAATATTTCTTTATTGGTCTTTCTGATTGAATGATTTGCCTAGAGCAGTCAATGGAGTATAATATTTAAATCCCCAACTATAATTGTGTTTTTGTCAGTGTCTCCCTTTAGTTCTGTTAGTAGTCCGTCTTATATATTTTGGTGCTCCCTGATTGAGTACCTGTACATTGAGAAGTGTTATGTCTTCTTGATATAGTGTCCCTTTTTAATTATAAAATATCCATATTTGCCCTGGCCAGTATGGCTCAGTTTGTTGAGAGTCATCTCATGCACTAAAAGGTCACTGGTTTGATTCCTGGTCGGGGCACATGCCCAGGTTGCTGGATCAGTTCCTGGTCCAGGCTGTGTGTGGAAGGCAACTGATTCATGTTTCTCTCTCTCTCCCTCTCCATTCCTGTTTCTCTGAAATCAATAAAAACATATAAGAATAAAATAAGATGTTCATCTTTATCTCTTGTTACCTTTGTTATCTTAAAATCTTTTTTGTCAGATATAAGTATTTAGCTACACCTGCTTTTCTGTGGATGCTATTTGCTAAGAGAATCACTTTCCATCCTTTCACTTTTGAGTCTATCTTTTTCTTTGCAGCTTAGATATGTCTCCTGGAGGCAGCATATTGTTGGGTATAGGTTTTTGATCCAATCAGCTACTATGTGTCCTTTTATTGGTGAATTCAGTCCATTTATATGAAGTCTTTAATTTTTTAAAAATATATATTTTATTGATTTTTTACAGAGAGGAAGAGAGAGGGATAGAGAGTTAGAAACATTGACAAGAGAGAATCATCGATCAGCTGCCTCTTGCACACCCTGTGCTGGGAATGTGCCCGAAACCAAGGTACATGCCCTTGACCAGAATCGAACCCGGGACCCTTCAGTCCACAGGCTGTTGCTCTACCCACTGAGCCAAACCAGTTTTGGCCTGAAGTCTTTAATTTGAATGGCACTTACAAAGTCCCTTTTGCCAAGTCAGGTAACATACTCACAGGTTTCCAAAATATGAACCATTTGGGAGCCACTTGTAAACATTATTTCCCCTCCTCCTCCTCCTCCTCCTCCTCCTCCTCCTCCTCCTCCTCCTTCTTCTTCTTCATCTTCTTCTTCTTCTTCTTCTTCTTCTTCAATCCTCAGAACAATGACATGCTTATTGATTTTAGAGAGAGAGAAAGGGGGAGGAGGAGGAAGAGAAGGAGGAGGAGGAGGAGGAAGAGAGAGAGAGAGAGAGAGAGAGAGAGAGAGAGAGAGAGAGAGAGAGAAATTGATGTGAGAGAGAAGCATCAATCAGTTTTCCTCCCATATGCACCCTGACAAGAGGTCAAACCCAGAACCTTTTGGTATATGAAATGACAATACAACAGAGCTACCTGACTATGTGATGCAAACATTATTAATTAGCAAGCTGGAGTAGATATCAGACAATTGTACATGAGGCACTCAGCAAAATGGACCACAATTGTACCATTTAAAAGTTCAAAAGAAATGTCAATAAATTTAAAAAGATTAAATTAGAACTCAATAATAGAAAGATTTGAAAGTAATGGAAAAATTATAAAATATTTGCACTGAATGAAAATGAAAACATTTCCCGAATGCATCTAAAACAATGCTTAGTGGTGACTTTAAAGCTTTTAAGTGTTTACATTTAAAAAAAAAAGAAAGGTTTAAACTCAATAATTAAGCTTCCATCGTAAGAAGATGGAAGAAGCCCGGCCAGTGTGGCTCAGTGATTAAGTATCGACCTATGAACCAGGAGGTCACAGTTTGATTCCCAGTTATTGAATGTGCCTGAGGCTCAGTCCTCAATGTGAGTTGTGTAGGGGGCAGCTGTTCAATGTTATTTTCTCATCGTAGATGTTTCTGTTTTTTTCTTCCTCTCCATTCTTCTCTAAAATCAATTTAAAAAATGTATTTTTTAAAAGGTGAAATAGTCCTGGCTAGTTTGCTGTGTGGTTAGAGCATCAGTCCATGAACCAATTCCAAGTCAATGGCATTTACCTCGGTTTCAGATTCCCCAGACCTTGTAGGGGTTAATATGGGGGGCAACCAATCAATGTGTCTCTCTCACATCAATGTTTCTCTCCCACATTGATGTTTCTCTCCCCTCTCCCTCTTTCACTCTCTCTAGAAATCAATGGGGAAAATATTCTCTGGTGAGGATTTAAAGAAGAAGGAGGAGAAAGAAAAGGAGAGGGTGGAAGAAGAGGAAGAGGAAGAGGAGGAGAATGAGCAAATAGACACAAAAGTAGGTAGAAAATGGGGGAAATATAGAGAATACGTTGGTGAAATAGAAAATGAACAAACTATAGTGAAAAAATCAATGACACATATAGATAAGTTTTTATCTAATATAATTTTCAAAATATACAAATTAGTAATATCAGGAATGAAAAAGGAGACATCATCACACAGACTACAGACATTAAAAAGCTAATAGGAAACAACTTCATGACAACAACTTTGACAGCTCAGATGAAATGGTTACATTCATGAAAGACACTTGTACACATTTCCTACTACTGCTGTTCAATTACCACAAGCATAGTGACTTAAAACAACACAACGTTATTATCTTACAGTTCCAGAAGTCAGAAGTCTAAAATAGGTTTCACCTGCCTAAAATCAAGGTATTGGCAGGATTAAATTCCTCCCTCTGGAGGCACTGAAGTAGGATCTGTCTGCCTCCCTTTTCCAACCTTTGTAGGCTACCTGCATTATTTGGCTTCTGTTTCCCAAATATCAATTGCTTCACTCTGGCCTCTGCTTCTGTTGTCACACCTTCTTTCTGACACTCTCACCTCATTCATAGACTCTGATGATCACATTAGATTCATGCAGATAATCCAAGATAATCTTCCCATTTTAAGACCTTAACTCAACCATACATTTAAAGTTGCTTTTGCCTAGTAAGGTAATCTATTCACAGGTTTTGAAGATTAAGGCACACACATTTTGGGATAACATTCTGTCTACCAGCAACACAAATTAACAAAATGGATACACAAAGAAATAAAATATTTTAATAACTCCATATCTGTCCAAGAATTTGAATTTGTAGTTAAAAATATTCCCATAAAGAAACCTCCAGAAATTCCAAAATGGCAGCAGAGTAAGTGGAAGCTACACTGAAACTCCCAGGACCAAACTAGAAATACAACTAAAATTCAAGAAACCCATCCTAAAAAATCAACTGAGGACTAGCAAGAGAGAACCCTAATAACCAAGGATGGAAAGTGGAGACTGCATAGAGATAGGTAGGAAGAGTAGAGGCACAAAAGGGCTTCCTAGGCTCCCACAGACAGCAGCTGAAGTTTGGAGTGATATCTCAGCTGTGAGGGTTCCCACTGAGAATTCTGGGGTCAAAATCCAAAGTTGGGTTCCCAGCCCAGAACACCAAACTGAGAAAGGTGCACATATAACATCTGGCTGTGAAAAGCAGCAGGGTTGTTGTCTGCCAGGGAAAGTCAGGTAGAAATGCAGGCATCCTCTTAAAGGGCCAATACACAACATTTTGTGTGCAGCCACTCACTTTGGGCCTTAAAAAAGGTAGGGCATAGTTGACTAGAGTTGTGCAAGCAAAGCCAGAGTTGGGGCTATGAGGTTGGAGCTTGGAGGAAAGCTACCCTGGTTTCCTCTGCTGAGCTATTCCGTCACACTGAGGAGGACATCTTTCTTCATGGACCTTTGCTATCCAGGTGGTTTTTGCCAGGGGAGAAGGCTGTTGCCCCACCCCATTGGAAGACCTCTCCCCCTACCCTGTGGTAGCTGGAGGATAATAAAGACTGAGTGTTAATTGACTGTAGGTAGAGGAGGACCCCGGAAGCTCTGAGTCTTTGCCTGATCTCCTTTTGGGCCTGGGCTAGGAAAAGCAGAACATGGTGCACATCTTTGTCCTTTCTAAAGACACTCAGTCCCAGCAGAGGGAGCCACAAGCTGTGGATTGCTGATAGTTCCAACCAGGGTACTTAGAGCCAGTCACAAACAGTGTCTGACATTGTCCGGCTTTAGAGATTAGGAGTCATAGCAGATCTACCTAACACAAAGACACAAACCCAAACAGACAGCTAAAATGGAGAGACAAAAAAACAACCCCCAAAATAAAGAACAAGAGATTTCTCCAGAAGAAGAGCTAAACAAAATGGAGATAAAAATTTTATCAGATATAGAATTAGGAATCATGATGGCAAAAAATGCTCAACAGCATGCATAAAGATATAGTAACTATGAAAAAAAAAAAAAAAGGCCAGTTGGAAATAAAGAATGACATAGCACTAATAAAGAACACATTGAAAGAAATACACAGCAGATTAGGGGAAGCTGAGGATCAGATCAGTGAATTAGAAAACTGGGTAGAAAAAAAATCATTCAATCAAAGAACCAAAAGAAAAAAATTAAAAAACAGCTTAAGGGAGCTATAGGACAACATGAAATGTAACAAAATTCGCATAATAGAAGTACTAGATGGGGAAGAAAGTGAGTAAGGTATAGAGAATGTGTTTGAAGAAATAATGACAGAAAACTTCCCTAACCTGGTGAAGGAAAAATTCACACAAGTCCAGGAACCACAGAGAGTTCCAAGCAAGAAGAACCCAAATAGGCCCACAATCAGACACATTATAATTAAAATACCAAAAATTAAAGATGAGAGAAAACTCTACAGGCCAGAAGGAAATGGCATGAAGTAGTAAAAGTAATTAAAAGCAAGGATCTGAAACCAAGATTACTATTTCCAGCAATGCTGTCATTCAAAACAGATGATGAAATAAAAGAGCTTCCTAGACAAAAAAATGCTAAAGGAGTTTATCATCACAAACCAGCATTGCAAGAAATGCTAAAGGGCCTGCAGTAATGAGAAGAAACACACACACACACACACACACACACACACACACACACACTAGAGGCGAGATACACAAAATTTGTGCAAGAGTAGGCTTTCCTAGGAGAGGGAAAACCAAGATGGCAGCATAGGTAAACATCTAAACTGCTGCCTTGCACAACAATTTCAAAACTACAACTAAAAGACAAAACGTCTATCACCCAGAATCACGGGAAAGCTGACTGAGTGGAAGTTTTACAACTAGAAGGAAAGAGTAAAGAGCACAAGCGCTAAAAAGCGGAGGTACTGAGGCATGGGAATTGGGTTGGTGGCAGGCGACTGGGCACGCAGCTTTTATTCAACCTGCAGGGAGACAAACTCCCGATCACTCTAAAATCCAGTTTCTGGGGAGACACAGGAGACCCAGATACCTACAGGGGAAAGCTGGACTGTTGGCCATTGGGTTGGAAAGTGAGGGTGACTTTCTTGCAGAGGTGCACCCAGCAATCATTGCTTATTGCGGTGTGGGACGTGGGGACGTGGAAATGCAGAGAGGCAGAGAAGGCAGACTAGCAACCATCACTGTTTGCAACACTCTAGCCTAGTGACACTCTGAGACCCTGCCCTGCCCTGAGACCTCATCCTGCACAATCTATAAACACACCCAAGCTCACAGGAGCAGCTTTTGCATATAAATGACCTGCCCTGTCGAAGCTTAACCAAATAAATTGCAGCTCCAGTCATACAGCTCCAAAACCTCCAAATCCCAAGCAAAGAGGAGAAATTGTAGTTTTTGCTGTAACTCCTGCTGGGTGGCCTCAGACAGTAACTGACCTGCACCCCATTGGAGATCCAGAAACTAGTGTATCAAGTGGTCTGTGTGAGACAATACCAGATTTCAACTACTCTCATAAGAGAGACATTCAAGAGGCAGACTCAGTGAACACCAAAGCCCCACTGGAACAAGTCTTGCCCCATAAATGTATCTCCAGCACAGGAATTCTTCTGTTATAGACACAGCCGGTCCTCACAGCCAATTGGCCTGTAGGTCAATTCCACCCAGTGACTCCAACAACAATCAAGACTTAACTACAACAAGGTTGAACACACAGTTCACAAAGGGGTGAATCAAGAGTATCCACCTCAGGTAACTGGGAGGCTAACCCATTGAACCATATAGGACAACTAGCACACAAAGCCACCCTACCAACTCAGGGAAGCAATGAAAATGCCGAGACAAGGAAACAGATCTCAAACAAAAGAAATGGCAGAGAACAAATGACTGGATATGGAGTTCAATACATGGTTATAAGGTTTTTCAAGAATTTCCTAGAAAAGGCTGATAAATTTAATGAGACCCTCGAGGATATGAAAAAGGACCAACTAGAAATTAAACATACACTAACTGAAATAAAAAATATCATACAGAGACCCAACTGAAGACTAGAGGAACACAAGAATCAAGTCAACTATTTGGAATACCAAGAGGCAAAGTACACACCTCCAGAAAAACAAGAAGAGAAGAGAATCCAGAGATTGTGTTCATTTATAGAAAATAACAATAAATGTCACCTGATCATTTGATCTTCTAGTAATATTTTATAGTAAGATGTATTATTCTACTAATTTAACTATTACAAAACTGAGGTATACAGAAATAAATTATGTCTAACAATAAAGAATGACTCAAATATCAAAGTATAGTACACTTAGGGCCTCCCTTGTCCTGTGCCTCAGATATCATAGCATAGTACACATGGAACTCAGCTTCCTTTAAAATAGGAAGGGATGCCATACTCATGAAGCAGCTGATTTTTATTTAAGGGTCTTACTTGTTATGCACTTTTACAGAGGGGTGAGTAGGGGCTGAAGGAATTTGAGGAAACTCAGAATTCTCCTCCTAAAAGATTGTGCTAAGCTGGCCACTGGGACCACTGGGTATTTGTCCAATTAAAACCCGGACACACAGCAATAACAAAGGCACTGGTCTCCTGCTGCTAATGCATAAGGATCAAATCCCAGCCTGCAGGAACTCACCCCCAGTCAGGACCAGGCCCCTGTGTAAACCTGGGCTGGTGCTCCAAACTCTGGGGAGGGGGAGACTTCCCATGGCTGCAAGCTAGAAGGGAACAGGTCCATAGCGCAGATTGGTCAGCAGAGCGGCTTCTTTACTTGGGATTGCAGGACAGCTTGGCCAGGCTCTGCCTGGCCTGTTCACCCCATGATCACAGGGTGGCTTGGACCTGGGATCTTTGCCCCATGATCATGGGGCTGCCTGGACATGGGCTCTTGACCTCACAATCACAGGGTGGCTTGGACCACAGCTCTTCACCCCGCAATCTCAGGGTGGCTTGGACCTGGACAGGTGGTGTGGCAGCCTGATGCTGCCTGCCCGGGTTCCCATCTCAGCTTGGATCCACCAGTGGCTTCAACCGCTGCCCCCTGCTGCCTACCCATGTTCCCAACTCCATCAGCCACATAGGACCTCTGCCTCTGCCACCTGCATATGTAAGTTTACCTGCCAACTTTGCTAGGTTAATTTGCATGTCACTCCTGATTGGCTGTAGCGAAGGTCAATTAGCATTTTTCTCTTTTATTAGTGTAGATTTGAGATAGGCAATATTTATTTATCTTGTCAGAAAGCATATCAGCAGTTGACTGGGGCTGAGAAGGAAAGTAATTTACTGCAATGGGGCATGAGGCTACTTTCTGCAGTGATGGAAATTTTGACTACATGGTTGTATATATTTATCAAAATTTATTGAACTGTGCATTTAAAGTGGGTGCATATTATTACATGTAAATTGTAATTCAACAAAATTGATGTTTCTCATAAAAGAAAAAACAATCCTACCTAATAAAAGAGTAATATGCAAATTAACCATCACCCTGCTATGCCCACCAGCCAATCAGAGTGAGTATGCAAATTAATCCCAAACAAAATGGCTGCCACCACAGAGAGCAGGAGGGAGGCTTGGGTTTCCCCAAAAATGGAGGAAACCAAGCTTTCCACCTGCCCTGGCCGGCCTAGACCTCCACTCCAGATTACAAAGTTTCAATTGTAGAAGATAAATATATCACAGATACCAGGGCCTCTGCTTGGGTCGCCAGGGGAACATGGCCGGCCTGCAAACCACCAGAGGCCCCTCATCCAGGCCACCCCACACCGGGAACCCCCACCCTGATCTGGGACACCCTTCAGGGCAAATTAGCTAGCCCCATCTCTGCACCAGGCCTCTATCCTACCTAATAAAAGAGTAATATGCAGATTGACCATCACTCCAACACACAAGATCAAGATAGCTGCCACCCTGTGGTCAAAGGTCCTGCCCCCATGAGGACACAGATGGCCACTACAAGATGGCCAGCAGGGGAGGGCAGTTGGGAGGGACTATGCCTGAAGGGAGGGCAGTTGGGGGCAATCAAGCCTGCAGGGGAGGGCAGTTAGGGGTGACCAGGCTGGCAGAGGAGGAAAGTTGGGGGCAAACAGGCTGGCAGGGGAGCAGTTAGACATCAATCAGGCTGGCATGGGAGTGGTTAGGGGGTGATCAGACTGTCAGGCAGAAGCAGTTAGGGGCAATCAGGAAGGCAGGCAGGTGAGCAGTTGGGAGCCAGCAGTCCTGGATTGTGAGAGGGATTCCAGATGGAAGAGGGTGCAGGCTAGGCTGAAGGGACCCCGCCCCCCCCCCCCACCTCGTGCACAAATTTCGTGCACTGGGCCTCTAGTTTTTTATTATAATAAAAGTGTAATATGCTAATTAGACCAGACATCCTTCGGGATGACCTTCCAGACAAAGCCAGGGTTGTGAGGGAAGCACTGGTTGGGGTGCTAGATGGAAGTCAGTGCCAGCAGCCAGGGGAAGGAAGGCCTATTACTATTGCATAAATTTTGTGCATTGAGCCTCTAGTTAAAAATAAAAACACTTGGGCCATCATAGCAGAACCTTGTGGGACCTATAATCTGCATTTTAAATAAGCCCCATTGGATAATTATGTTGCAGGTTGTTTCTCTTATAGAAATAATATTGGTTTCCAAGCACCCAATTTTTAGACAACAAATCAGCAAGCTTCATGCAAGCAAAGAAAATTCAGAAGGAAAGTAAGTTTTTATGTGCCCTCTTTCCATCCCCCTAACCTTTATTTACTCTAGCTGGAATACTGATCACTACCAAAGTATCCTACTGGGTGTTCTGTTCTCCCAACTGCTGACTCAGCTGTGGATAAGCTTTCTTCACTCATTCTTTACAAAAGGAAGTTTGCTATGAAATTAAGTGAGAGAAAATAAAAATAAAAACATATTACAAGCTGGAGGAGCAGGTCGGGGGGTGGGCAAGCCTATGGAAGCTCCACTGCTGTTTTTTTTTTGTTTTTTTTTTTTTTATCAGATAAGGAAAGCTGTGTTCCATGGCAGGCAATTCTTGGCAGAGCTTCCATTATTTGCAATGGATTTTTGATGAACAAGATCTGTGGATGGGATGCCAAAGGACTTAAAGTTTCTCTCAGAAGAATACTGAAAATTACAAATATTTTTTACAAATGTTTTACAAGCATTAGGCGAACATTTTAAATTAAGACAACAAGTTATTGCCACTGCTACAGTCTATTTCAAGATATTCTATGCCAGGTATTCTTTGAAAAGTACATATCCCATATTAATGGCTTCTACATGTGTGTTTTTGGCATCCAAAGTAGAGGAATTTGGAGTTGTCTCAAATGTAAGACTGATTTCTGCTGCTACTTGTATATTAAAAACTAGGTTTTCATATGCCTTTCCAAAAGGATTTTTTTATGATAAATGCTTTTTATTATTACATAATATTTAGTAGTTATGCTCAATAGGTCAACAGAAACTTGTAAATATTCTGCTAAATAATTAACTATAATACTTTTTTTTCTTATAGGATGAACCATATATTAGAATGTGAATTCTATATTTAAGAACTAAGGATTTTTGCTTGATAGTGTAACATCCCTATAGACCTTTTTTTCTCCAATATGTGCAGGGTATAGGTCAAGAAGACATGTTGTTTCACCTTGCATGGAGGATAGTGAATGATACCTACAGAATGGATCTTTGCCTACTGTATCCTCCTTTCATGATTGCTTTTGCTTGCCTACATTAGTCTGTGTTGTACAGCAGGAAGATACCAGATAGTAGTTTTCTGAGCTTTCTGTGGATATGGAGAATATTTTAGAAATAATCCAAGGTTATTTTAAAGTTATATGAATTGTGAAACAATTTTGATGAGAGAAAAGAGATGGCCACTATTCTTAGCAAAAGATGCCAAAATCCAAACCTAATCTGAACAGTGAAGGAGAGCAGAATCCAAATGGAAATCAGAATTCTAGCTACAGCCAATTTTAAAACATTCCTAAGAATTCTGTAGTGGACCAGTTGGAAATAAACCATTGGACAGATTTCAGTAATGTCTTCAGTGTAACACAAGTAAATATGAATAGCTTGTTTCTATCAAGCATACTGGGAAGTGGCTTTATTATGCAAATAAGTTTTTCCTTATCTAATTGTATTCTAGTACATACTTGGCTAAAGGCACTTGATCATAAAAGTTTGGAAAGGTTCTAAGGGGACCTACAGATAAACATTTCAAAATTAATATCTTTTGCCTAGTATAATTTCTTCTTAATATAGATAATAATAACTGTAGTCTTTTATTAAGCCAGGAAACATGAAACATAATTTGTTTAAAATTCTCTTTGGTCATTGAAGGATCAAAAAAGAAATAAAAAGTAAAATATATGAGGGTGCTTCCCCCATCTAAAGTTAAATTTTAAAACTGTATTTAAGGAATCAAATCTTACAAAATTCTGGAAGGCTTTGGCAATGATGTTGATAATTTCAGGATAATTAATCTAGTACTTATTGATTTTAACTTGTATTTTATTCAGTAGTTTTAGTATCTTGCCATGGGAGATACTAGCCCAGACTAGCAGAAAAGTGTAAAATGTATAGCATAGTTTGACATTTTTAAATTTTAAAGTTATATTAATTCTTAACCATTTTGAAATGCTGAGCAAACTTTTTTAAAAAAACTACAAAGTTATTTGCATTTGATTCAGTTAATTCAGGCATTAAAAAACTAATTGGATAAAACATAATATGGTTGAAATTTGGTAACATTTTTTTTAAACATATTTCTTTTTTTAAAAATATATTTTATTGATTTTGTACAGAGAGGAAGGGAGAGAGATAGAGAGTTAGAAACATCGATGAGAGAGAGTCATCGATCAGCTGCCTCTTGCACACCCCCTACCGGGGATATGCCCGCAACCAAGGTACATGCCCTTGACCGGAATCGAACCCGGGACCTTTCAGTCCCCAAGCCGACGCTCTATCCATTGAGCCAAACCGGTCCCGGCTTGGTAACATTTTAATGTTAATTTATACTCTACTGTGAAAAGTTTTTGGTATGACATACACACTCTAGTCTATTTTTGTGTCTTAGTGTGGATTTACAAATTTGTTATAGGTATCCTGAGCCAGCAACACAATCAGGTTTCAGGCCAGTTTGATATTTGCTATTCTTAATTCTCACATGATCATAAGATTTAAGACTAAATGTTATGTCAGTGGACTGTGCTGTGTGCTGAACTTAATAAATTAATCATTTTCTTCAGACTTGAAGAAGAATGATAAATAAAATTTGGAGTCATAGGATTCTGATGTACAATTTAAGGATTAAAATTTTATAAATTAATTGTGAACAATTAATTATGAAATTTAACATTGATTTTCTAATATAAAATTGCAAAAATAAAATTATATTTTCTAGCTTAAAAAACACACACCACATAACAAGTGAAAAGAAACCAATATATTTTCAGAACACAGATCCCTTCCCATAAGGTCATTCAAGATGGGGTTGGCTGGCCAGGTCACTAGGCACATGTTGTCTGTGGATATACCTACCCTGAGGAAAAGCAGATGGCCAGGGAGCCTGATGGACATCTGTGTGGAGAACAGGACAGTACTACAGTAGATATGCTAAGAGCACTCATAGCCCAGAGGAAAGGGTCATTTCTCTGCCAAATTAAACCTAGGTGCTCTATTTCCGTTCCTTCGTCTGTTCCTGCTATCTGACATATCTTTAGGCCCCTATTCAGTCGATCCTTCTCAACTTTCATGGCCCAGCTTGACTAACGCCTTCTCCTTATCAGGCCCTCGTAGTCCAGCTCTCCTCTGGAACTTGGCCTGAGAACTCTTACCGAAATTTTTATTTGTATTTTAGTCATCATGTACATACCATATCTACTCTACCGAACTGTAATCTTGTTGATTATAGAAACTATACCTTTTTATCTATTAATATGCTAGGTGTAGCCTGCCTACTTCCTACTACAATATTTAGAACTTGGTGGGTGTGTTGTGTACATTTATTGTAGAAATTAATGAGTGATTCATTTAATGCTGATTCATATCTTTGAGCTTTTGCTTATGCTCTTTCCTTTTCTGGAAAATCCTTCCCACTTCAAGTGTTATTTCCTCCAATAAGTGCCCCTAGTCCTAAGCTTTGGGGATCCTGTAGCATTTCCTATATTATCACTTACAACCACTGTTGTATATTAAAATTAAATATTGCTTCTCATTTTGACCTACTTTACCATAAGCTTTAAGAAGTAAAAAATCTCATCCTTACTTTAGCCCAGTGTTGGGTAGTAGGATGCACTTTATAAATGTTTTTCAAACATTTATATAATCCCTCCAGAAGTTTCATGACACAGAGGCTCCGGATTTACTTTGTGTTCTTATTAGAGAGGGCAAAACTATCCTGAGCTCCAATTTCCAGGGAGAGCCCAGCATAAACAAGCTTGCCATTCTAAGTGTCCTTTTGGCTGAACGAAGGAGTAGGATTAGGTGTTCTCTAGGGCCTCTTATAATCCCATGATCCTTATGTTCCAGAAATTCCCCAGCAGAGTAGGTTGTTGAATGCAAAAGAGGTAAATGTGTCCTCTCCTCCGAAGGTCTTTAAGATGACCCCCTGTCTCTGGGATGGCTGGACATAGGGAAAAGAATTTGTGACCCTTCAGAATACCCATTATTTCTCTTTTTAAATATATATCTCTCCTTTTGCCATCTTCCCTTTTCCTGCTTCCTCATTCTCCCAGCCTCTCTCTCTTTTCCCTCTTTTCTTATCTGTCTCTCTTCTCCTACCCATTCCATTCTACTTTCCGGAATCTCTACAAAAGCCTCTCCCGCTTTCCCTTTCCTTCCAGATTTACTTGATCCATCTCAGTTCTCCTTCATATATCCTGCATCTCTACCCATTCCCTCTCTTGCCTCCCTCCTCTGCTGTCAGCCCTGCTGGAAGCCAAAACTCCTCACGACTCCTGGAGGTGGGAGGGTGAGTGGGTGGACCCTGGTGCAGCGGTCCCGCCCCTCGGTGCGTGTGTGAATGTGTGGTAGTGACGCGGCACAGGCAGCTGGGAGGGAGACTGGGCCGGCAGAGAGGGAAGCGAGCGGATCGCTGGGGCTGCTCCGCTCCTGCGCGCCCTCCGGCTCCCTGCCGCCCGCCGAGGCGCAGGCAGGGCGCAGGCGGCGGCGGGCGGCATGGAGAGTCTGCTGGAGAATCCCGTGCGTGCTGTGCTATATCTAAAGGAGCTCACGGCCATCGTGCAGAACCAGCAGAGCCTCATCCACACCCAGCGCCAGCGTATTGATGAGCTGGAGCGGCGGCTGGATGAGCTAAGCGCCGAGAACCGCAGCCTGTGGGAACACCAGCAGCTGCTGCAAGCCCAGCCTCCGCCCGGGCTCGTTCCTCCGTCGCCAGCCCCGCTGTCCCCTATCCCAGTCACCGCCGCCACCGCCACTGCTGTCGCCCAAGAACCGCTCCAGAACCACGGACAGCTCCTGCCCACCTCGCCACAGACTGTACCGGAGCAGCCACCGATTCAGCACCACGGACAGCTCCTGGTGCAGCCCTCCCCGGCCCACAGCAGCAGGGCACACGCACCTCAGTCGCCCCACCAGCAGACGGTGGCGCCAGGGGCTGTCGCCAACAAGGAGAAGGAACGTCCCCCGAATTGTTGCGCTGCCGCTGGAACCCTCCTTCAGCACAAATCCCCCGCTGCCCTCGGCAAGGGCGTCCTGAGCAGGAGACCTGAGTGAGTGGGGAAGAGGGTTTGCGGACAGTTGAGGTAGGAGAAAGGGATGCAAATGGGCATGAGGAAGAGCCAAGGGGGAAATGGGTGCACCTAAGAGTCTGAAGGACTAAGGTAATATGAAGTGATGGGGTGAGAAGATGCTTGAGGGTAGAAGTGTGTCAAGGAGATTTGGGGGAAAGGAGGAAATGATATCAGTGTTTAGGGGTTGTTGGAGAAAAAAGGAATATCCAGATCATCATTGGGGGCAAAGAAGAAAGAAATTTGGTTTTAAGTGACTGGGGATGTTGAAAACTAGCAGTTTTTAATGGGGACAAGATTGAGATAAAGTTGGGGTGAAGATTTAACTGAAGAAAAGAGAACAGTTGGAGAATGTATTTAAGTTAGAAAAACCTTAGAAGAGAGTTGGAGTGGTAAAATTATTTCAATGAAGAGTAAGATATGAAAAAGATGGAGGCTTGGCAAACAGGCATGTTACGGGCTTTAAAGGGGCTAGAGTCCAGGAAGAGTAGACTTGGACTTGAGGGAATTCAGGAGGCAGAGGATATGGCTGAAAAGCAGGAATGATGCTAAAAGTCGGGGGGAGGGGGCTGTAGATAGAAGATGAGCTGGCTCTTTAATTGATGCAGTGGGAATCAAAGCCAGGAGTGGCTCATTTGGGGAATCTTATGCTGCTTTGACCTGAGTGACTGACTTTCTTATAAATCCCCACAGAACTAAAGGGGTGCAAGGTAACAACCCACCAAGCTAATGGAGGACTGAGTTATAGTATGAGGACTCAGTCTGGTTATAGTTTTCCCTCTGACTCAAAGAGGATTTCTGGGCAGGGTGCTTGGCAGTCGCACAAAGGGAACAATGATGAGAGACAGTTGCCAAACGGAGTTGGTAGTTCAGTGTAATTCCTGTTTAAATCTCTCTGTTAGGTCTAGTGACTGTCAACCTTCTTTCCCTTTGTTTTTTTGGTGATAGCTGAAATCTCATGTTGAGTTCTGAGAGAAATAGTAACCCACCATGAGGGACTCTAGGACCTTGAGCTCTTTCTTCACACACAATATCCATAAACTAGGAATATGGAAAGAAGAGATGAAAGGGGACTGGAATATTTCTCCCCTGAGTATTGGGAAAGCTGTGATCATGTCAGCTTCCTTTCTCTGAGTAGAGGTGATGGGGTAACTGCATGGAAGAACAGCTCTGGGGAAATCAGCACCTGGTCAGCATCTGATCCTGACAATGATGACGCTAAAGGAATTGATTAGGGGAAAGAGTGAAAAGAGCCAAGAATCTCATCTTCATCCAGTCTTGGTGTGCTTTAGATATGGGAATACTTATGAAGATTTTATATATTTCTTAAAAACCCATTTTCTCCTCACATCTACTGCAGGTTAGAGAAGTTGGGTCAGGACATGTTAGCTCACAGGGTAGATTTGGCCAAAACCATGAGATTTAAGGGGGAGAGGTCTAGGATCATCTGAGTTGGCTGACCTAAGGATTTGATTCGAGTCACAAGGAGATAGTTTTCTTAGCTCCCTCAGTAGTTTAATTGCCCTCCCTTCAATTTCATTGTTTTCTTTCCTTATCTAGCATAAAAAGCAGAAAGTCAGTTTTCCATGTTCACAGCTAGTTAAAAGGCCCATGATACTATGTGGCTTTCCCCCCAAACAGGGAGATAAAAAAACGATTTCATTCCCTTTTCCCGAGGGCAGCCACTGCTTCATAAAAATGATGGTTCTTCACCTGATTCCTCTCATCTTGTTCTTTATTGTCTCCTTCTCTTCCTCTGCACCCTACATTGTCTGCATCCCTTCAGGATATGTTGAGAAAAGATCATTTTTATTGAGTAATAACTTTGCTGTGGCCCCAAAAGTGGCTTATAGAACCCCAACTCTCCTGCTCAGGTGCTTTTGCTGGGAATTCAGGGGTTTAGGAATCATCTGAATTCCATCCAGCCTCATACGGCAAAACTGGAGAAGAAACATAATTTTTTCCTCCTCCCCTGTTCTGCTTTTGCTTCCCAAGAAAGCAGAACAAAAATAAGAAATAATTAGAGTAATGGAAAAGAGTAGAGATTGTTGGAAATCTCTCATATAGGAAGTTGTGCCAGGCACTAAAAGGTTGATACCACTAGTAGCTCCTTCATTTATCCAGATCCTCCAGATTTTCCTCCTGCTCCCCAAGTTTGAACATCAAGAGACTTAGAGAGCATGGGTATGGACTTGCATAGCTCACCTCCTTCCTAAGGTTCTCTCTCTCCCATAGATGTGAAATGTTGGCTTGCTGAGTATCTTTGGACTACCCATTTCTCTCCACAGTTTTGCCTAACTTCAACCCAATTTTCCCCCACAGGAACTCAGGAAGGGATTATCTTTGTTGACTAGATTTTTGGCCTCAAGCTGCTCTCTACCCATGACACCCTCTTTGTATGTCTGTCCTCCTCTGCCTATACCTCTCAATGGTGCAGATCTAGATGCAGCCCACAGGCAGGGAGATACCTTCATGGATAGCCATTAGGTGAGGAGAGCAGAGCCAACAGCTCTTCCCCCTCTGCCCTTCCCCCCCGCCCAATATTTCTCCTAGGGAACTCCCTGCTGAATCAGTTCTCTACTGGGGGTGCTGAGTAGAGAAAGAGATGAAAGAGGGAGAGTGTCTTTGGATTATAATTTTGCTGCACTCTTTTCTAATTTCATACTTTCCTTTCTCTGGCCTCATTATAGTGAGAATGAGGCCCTGGTGAGGTTGCTGAAGGGTAGGTGAGGGTTACAAGGGGCAGGACACTGTGTTAGATACGCTATCTCATCATACAGTTTGTCTCTTATCCACAGAACTCCTCTTCTTGCCCAAATCCAGAGGAAGCAGGAGCCCTAGGGAACCTGGAACTGAAAAATAATGGATTGTTTAATTGTCATCAGATCTGCATTAATATGCAGCTTGGCCTCTCTCCCTTTTTCAGCTGAGGGAGATAAAATAATGGTGGCCTTGGAAATTAGGCCAAGGAAGCAACATTATGGAGATGAGTGCAGAGACATCATGGAAAAAGAGACTTCAGGGGTTAAAATTCTTTTTTGCATGTTTCCTGGCTCTTGCTACACTCCAGCCCCCACTACTTTTGCCTCTTAATGAAAGCAGCAATCTTAGCTTCCTCCTCTTTATTTTTTCAATCAAAGCTCACTACATCTACAGAATTGGTTATGCTCTTCCTGGCTGAAGCCAAGGGCCTCAGCCTGACCTGGCAAAGTCTCCTCCTTGCCACAGAAGGACATGGCCCTGCCTGGAGCTACTGGCTTCAGCATGATTCCAGTTTCTCTGTTTGAGCACAGGTTTGCCCAGCTATCCAGCTAAGCATTTAGAGCACCTGGACCCCAGGGCTTGCCACCATCCCCAAGCCCATGGGCAGAGGATTTTTTGGAGGCTAGGTAAGATCATTACATTTTAATTCAAATTTAACTTGTACCTCAAACTCCCCACCTGAGTGGCCATGAAGTCTGAATGGCTCAGTAGCACCTGTCCTCTTTTCTCTTCTTTCTCCTTTGTCTATTTTTCTATACACTTCTTCACTATCCACCCTTTCTCTTTTTTCTTCTTTCTCTCTTCTCCTTTTCTTCCTGCCCCTCACACATTTTCTCTCCCCCATATTTTCTTCTTTCTATATTTTGCTTTTACTGAAGCTGCATAAGGAAGTCTCCCCTTCTCCACTCCCATCCTCTCAGCATAAAATAAATATTTGTCATCTTTTGAGTTCTTAATACTGACTGGAGGCTGGAGGATGGTTAGAAGATCATTGGAAGTGATCTTTTTGCCCCGTTATCTCAGGTGCTGGTTGGAGTAGGTTTCTTTGTTTGGAGGTGCAACTCATGACTGACCCATCCTGAGAGCTATTTAAAGAGTATGTAGGTATGTCAGTCAGTCAACTCCATTGTATCAATTGTCCAGTTAATTCAAAATTATGCATTCTGTGCTGTGTAGAGAGGAAATAAGCAAACAGTTGTGGTTCAACATGCAGGAGACACATATCTGGAAACATCCAAACAAGTATAAGCAGATTGCGGCTGCCTAGAGCTACCCTCTATCAGAACAGAATGGTGAAAGGGGTGAGCATACAAATCACATTCAGAGTTTAGAGAGAAGATTTTATTGGTTGGATTCAAGGGTTTACGTCAGGAACAGTAAGAGCCAAGACTAGCTGGATGGAGGACAGGGCCTAGAAGATTCAGTGTATGGAATCACTGTATGGCATCTACTAATAATTAATGTCGTTTTCTAATACTTCTTTAAATCGAATTTATTTAAACAATACAACAAAATTTAATCAACAATATAGTTGCCGTTGTTTTCTACTACTTGTGCCCAATGCTCAGGAAGCATTTTAATCCCTCTGTTGTAAAATTCTTGTGATTTTGATGCAAAAAAATTTGGTCAATGCATTTTTGAGGCATTCTTCATTATTAAATTTTTTTCCAAGAAGAAAGTTTTGCAAAGAACGAAACAAATGGTAATCGGAAGGGGCAATATCAGGAGAATATGCAGGTTGAGGGAGAACTTCCCATTCCAACTGGTGCAGTTTTTCAGCAGTGATTCTTGCAGTATGTGGTCGTGCGTTATCGTGGTGAAGAATTACGCCCTTCCGATTAATCAGCGCGGGTTCTTTTTCTCTTAAAGCTTGGGCTAACCTTTCCAATTGGGCACTATACACTGCACTTGTAATGGTTTGGTTAGATGGTAAAAGTTCATAATGAAGAATTCCTTTAAAATTCCACCAAACACACAACATCACTTTTTTCGCATGCAAGTCAGGTTTTGGTGTGGGCTGCAGAGCCTCATTTTTGTCCAACCATTGAGGCCGCCTTTTCAAATTAACATAAAGCACCCATTCTTCATCTCCGGTAACAATTTGCTCTAAAAACGGCAAACTGTTTTGACGAGAGAGAAGCGAACTGCAAATTGTGACTCTTTGATTATGGTTGTTGTCGGTCAACTCATGAGGAACCCATTTTCCAAACTTTTGGACTTTGCCAAGTGCACGCAATTGATTGGAAATTGTTTTTTGTGAACAATTTAAAGTTGTCGCAAGCTCTTGTTGGGTAATTTGAGGATTTTGCACCAAAAGAGCTTGAAGAGCTTCTTGATCAAAATTGGACACACGGCCTCGACCACTCTTGTCATCTAACAAAAAATTTCCCTCACGAAATTTCTCAAACCAACGCTGGCATTTTCTGGCACTAACTGCATCTTGACCAAGAACACTACAGATGTTTTTTGCAGCCTCACTTGCTTTTCTTCCTAATTGGAACCCGTAAAGCATGCAGTGCCGAATATGCTCTTTATTCGCCATCTTCTTAGCCCTAGTTTTGCAACAAAAACCAAACCAAACACAAACTTTTTCAAGCAAAACTTGTTAATTGCACTTCACACGTTCTGTAGATACCACGTGTTTGAAGGTTATGTCAATACAAGTCAATGCCAAGCAAGATTTTAAACGAATGTTAAAAAACGACATTAATTATTACTAGACCCGATATTCTGTCCTCTGATGGTATAGTTCCCCACTACCCTAACTCCTCCCTCCAGGCAAAACCCTATCCAAGGGTAAAGACTTGGGGTCCTTGTCTATCTCATGGCTAGAAGGCCTGGTTGCTGAGGCCAATGCTGCATATCCCCCTTCTCTTCCTCTGTCTGCTGCAAGGAAAGGACTTCCAGCTGGTAGGCTGGAAATGGGGCCAGATGAAGGTTCACTGAGAGGAGGGAATGTGTGTCTTTTTGCTCACATGAAAGCTGACATGGAGTGGGCACTTGTAAAGATTTGCTGTCCCCCTCCTTTCCAATGGCCCAGACTGCTACTCTTCCCTCCCATTCAACTAAAAAGAACACAATTCAAGAGAAACAAGTCACCCTGCCTTCTGGGAAATGCTGATGGCCTTTCTCCTCCTCACCAGCCCCTTGTGCCTTGTTCCACCACTGCTCTTTTCTTCCTTTCTCTTGAGCCCTTCTCAGACCCATAAAGCCAACACCGTGAGGCTTCACAGTGGCATGCTGGAGCATTTTCCCGTTGGCCCAAAACCAAGCAAGAGGAGCAGCAGTTGGTGCTGCTGATTCAGCAAATACCGAGTTTCAAAGGTTACTCATGAAAAAAGGTAGATGGGGTCAGGTCTGGGTGGAGAACCAATGAAAGAGATCGTGATATGAAAAGGAAGCAGGGTGCTGGGACAAATAGCTCCACTCATGAGCTGTAAAAAGATTCAGATCCTGAGTTTAAATCCTATGTAAAGCTTTTCAGACAGCCTGGCTTTGTTGGGAAACTTAAACATTTTTCATGCGGCCCAAACATACTCTCAGTGACCTGGACACAAGGCAGCAGCAGCTTAGTATGGGGTTTCTTAGTAAGACTTCCTGGGGACTCTGATTGCACCTCACAGATCCCCAGACACAAGTCCATCTGGCAGCTTCCAAGGCTTTGGGCACTGCAGCAACTTCCTCCTCTGCAGGTTCCCACAGGGGCTGTAAAGGGCTTCTTTTTCAATAGAGGGAGAGGTAGTCTTCTCCATTTCACTCAATGAGAAAATTAACTGGACAAAAAAGGGTCAGGAGTGAGGGAGAAATTAGATTTTCCTGGCTGAAAGGAAAACCAGAGAACCACAGAATTGTCAAGATCTAGGGAGTTAAGAACGAGCTCTGGAGTCAGGCAAAGCTGAGTATGAATCTTGCTCTCCTACTACAAGCGTGAGATCCTACATTCATTACTTACCTTTTTGAGCCTCTGTTTCCTCATTTATAAAATGAGAAGTAATATGTACTTTGAAGGGTTGTTGTAAAGTTTAAAAATTAAATAGTATCAGTTACTTAATACTGTTCTGGGCACATAGTAAGTGCTCAATACATTGTAGTATTTCTAGAGATAGAGAGCCCAGGTCCCGGGACCCATCTACAGTCAGACCAAAATGACAGACTGGAATCCAGGCAGGATTCCCTCCCTTCTAACAGGCCAGCCATCTCCATCTGCCCTTTCCCCATCTGCCCTTCTACCTCTGGACAATGTGCACTCAAGCTATTCTAGATAAATGAATGTAGAGCTTACACTGAAATGCAGCCAGGCAGGCCAAATCCACCATCCATTAGTGATCTGTGTCGAAGGCTCACAATTTGATAGCTGAGAAATGCTTCCTTAAGCCCAACTTAAGTCTCATCTGTTGTCTTTTGAGATTTGTATTTAAGGTCGTTGAAAGGATCTGAGTTATCATCCAATGCCCCATGGTAATAAGAATGATCTCCCCATTTTCTAAATGCATAAACCACAGTCTCATCGAGTCTATGGACTTAACAGGGACAGAAGGGAGGGTGGGGACCATGAGGCCTGAACCAGGTGACTATCTCCCACCTGAAATGAATGAAAACTAAATCCACTCCTTCAGATTCTTCCATCCTGGGAATGGAAGGGTAAACCTGTTCTTTTTAGGACTCGGAGGTCAGAAAGCTGGAAGGAAGAGCAGGATGAACCAAGAAAAGGAGAGGCCTGGTATGTTCTTGTGGGGCATTTTTTGTGGTGGATGGGGGAAGTGGAGGTTAGGGATAAATTCTGCTTTAATTGGTCAAGCATAGAAGTAAGAGAGTTTCTTCTCCAGAAAGACTTTTTTAGATGAAGTATCTCTTAGGAAAAACAAAACAACGAGAAAAATAGAGATGGGTTCTAAAATTCTCTCCCAGGATGGTTGTGGCTGTGAGGCCACCATAGGCAAAGGCTGCTGTGTGTGTGTGTGTGTGTGTGTGTGTGTGTGTGTATGTGTGCGCGCTGCTTTGCTATTGCTCTTTGGAATATCCCACCTGGAAGGGTTATGTAACACTGAAAACTGGTGTATGCACTGAATGGTGCCTCTTTGGCAAGTGGGCAGGTTACTGTGGTCATGCAGGCCTGACCAACTCCCTGCCCACTTTCTGTGCTGGCATCAGGCCATTCTCTCTAGGCCATACTGCAAGGGATGGAGGGCTTTAGGAAATAGAATAGGATCCCTCAGCCCCTCTGAGGAGTCAGGTGAATGTCAGGGCTAGAAAAGTCCTATAAGAGGTCATTTAGTCCAAACTTCTCATTTGGCAAATGAGAAAACTATAGCCCAAGACAGAAGTGACTGGTGCTTCCAAACTAGTTAGTGGCAGAACTCTTCACCCGGTGCTCTTGATAAATGTGGTGATGTACCCAAAGAACCCACAGGACTGCTCTACGAGTGTGCAGGGCCAAACGTACAGCTAGTTACAGAGGTTTAGGGGACCCAGGGACATCTCTCTGCCTTCCACAATATCTTGCCTATGCCAGATATCCTGAAATTAGGGATTCCTTGGGTACTTCAAGATTATACCCTTGTTAAAATGTAAACTATCTGAGGACAGGAGAAAAACAACATATTTAGCCATATAAGCCTTTTATACTTCAGCTTGAGTTTATCTGAGCCATGTCTGAGAACAGGTTTGATAAGGGAGGAGGTCGCCATGGTTGACCAAGGGCCAGGTCAAGAGGCTCAGAAGGAGTTGAAGGGCCCATGAAGGGGGCTGTCCAGTACCTACATGATCTTTATCACTGCTATATTTTGCGTGGAGTTGGAACTGCCTTGCCTGAACCTGCCAAGCATAGGGGAGGAAACTGGGCACTCCCTCCTTGGCTTGTCTTGGAAAAGTAATTATCTGAGCCGTAGAAGGGGTACTGTCCCACTGAGCTTCATGTATAAAGTCAGAAGGCGGAAATTTAAGGGGCACCCTGGTGCTTGGTAACCTCTTTTGATTCTTTCTAGCACCTAAAATAATATTTCGGAAGAAAAAAATTCACACAACTCTTTTGGGGTTAGCTATGGAGCAGGAAGATGTGGGCAGGAAGGGCTAGCAGATAGTAGAGGCTGGTGCTGCATGGACCTGAGGAGAATGGGGGATGAGTGGCTAAGCCAGCATCTAGGAGGTATTTGATAAACACTGCTGAATGAATAAACTCTTAGTGTGTATGGCTCAGGCAAGCTCATAGGTAGTTGAATTGAGGGAGAGGGGTCAGTGGGAAAGAGAGAGGTCAGCTGGTCGGAGGCCCCACTGGGCAAATAAGTTATGCTTAGGCCCAATAGCAGTTTCTGCAGCTGAGCATGTGTGAAAAGCTGGATCAGCTCTTAAGGCTGTTTGGCGAGTGACAGGATGTGGGTGCTCCTCCCAGCTAACAGATCCTACCCTCACTCTATCCATGTGAGCCCTCCTCTCTTTCTGTGTCTGCCTCTGACAACTCCAGTCCTCAGCCTGGGAAGCTGCATTATTAAGCATGACAAAGAACTTGAGTGTTTTATCTCAGACACACACACACACACCACAAAAAACACAGCCTTGTCAGCAGGTTGAACTAGTAACGTGTAATGGGTCTATGATAGTGGGAGGGAAAGGAAGCTTAAAATGTGGCCATGTCTCTACGTAGAAAGAGACACAGTGAGCTGGATATTGGGATCACCCTCTGGCCTGGAAACGCAGCAAAACCCAACACCCAGACTCTATCTAGCCTTTCCTCCCTATTTCTCTATCAGGCAGCGTCAGCTCTGTTCAGGGAAATGTTAGGACACTGCCTGGAGGTGGGCGGATGTGAGTGGGGTTGTGTATGGTATGGATGTATTTGGGGGACTGAGTGGATACAGCTGCGCATGGGTGAGTGCATTACTGACTTGGGCTGGGGAGACTGATGTCACCCACACCATGCAGAAGGTGTGTGGGCCTCACAGCAAAGCTCAGCACAGGTTTTCTTCCTGCTTCCCCATTGCACCCTGGTCTGTCACCCTGTTAGGACTTGGGGTTCCTTCTTCTTTCTCTGCATGGCTTGTTTCATTTCCTTGGCAGGCCAGTTCCTTCTGGGTCTTTTCCTCTACAAAATGGGGTGAGTCTACAGTGCCTGGCTCTAGTCTTTCTCTGTCTCAAGGAGGTCTGGGGATCAAGGGATTTGCAGTCTCCGGAGGCTGTAAGCTCCTGGGAAGAAGGCTATCTGGAGGGTGGACGGGTGCAGAGGTGGGACTCTCTATTGAGCTATTATGTTTCGAAGCTCATTAACTGGGCAGTGGGAAGATGCCGCAGATGCAGGGAAGACTGCAGTGTGGGGTTTCTCTGCACCTGATTTGGCCTAGCTGGGCCATGGCCTTGCACCACATGACCTCTCAGGGATCTGGATAGGTCAGGTCAAACCGCTGTCTCCCTGCCCACAGTGAGGAATGCACCCCACATGCCAGGCAGGGAGGCAAGGTAATCCCATAATTTCTTGATAAATGATTTGAATTGACCACGCTATTCGTTCAACACATCCACTCAACATAATGATTTTTTAAAAACTGCAACAGCCACAAAAATAGTTGGGAACCTCTTGCCTGTGTCTAGTTTCAGTGATTCCTGTGCACAGCCTGGGCTTTACAAACAGATGCCAGAATGCTTCCAAACTGGCTATTTGCCATCTTTGACATTCTTGGAGCTACTTAGCTCATATGATCCCATCAGGGAAGGCCATAGGGAATTTCAGGGACAGATAAGGAAGACACTTTCCTTCCAAGCAGCTGGTCTCCACCAAGAAGCCAGGGCTTCCCGAGTTCTGTGCCCACCTTCACAGAAGCCAAGTGTAAGCTTGGAGCACCCCTCTCCCTTTCTAGGCCATTAGGAACAATCACTTTTTGCCCCTCTCCCCCCTCAGCTGACCAAGCCTGCGGCAAAGCAGAGCTGTTTAGAGGTTGCTGCAGCAGGAAGGACCCAGCTTAGATGTGAAAAGTGATTTCCAAATGATAAGAGCCTTAGGAAGGGAGCTCAGGATGGGGGACCAAGAGAGAATGAATTCACTTGTCCTTTCAGGGGAGAGAAAGGGAAAAAAAGGAGAGTGAGAGGGGGAAGAGGGTGAGGAGGAGAAACAGACACCTGTGGGCCAGAAGTATGGCGGCCTTGCAGGTCTGCAAGGATGACGTGAATTCTGCAGGGCCTTCCAGCTCTAAATACCCCAGGATTTTCTGCGGGGCCCCTTCAGGTCATTGCTGCTGAAAATCTGGGAGCAGCTAGAACGTAGAGATTAGGGTCGAACGCTCTCCCCACCTGGGGTCCCCTCTCCCGCCTCCGCCCCCAATCTCGCTCCGAAAGCCTGGGGAAAGCCCTTCCTCCTCCGCGTTCCGGGGGCTCCTCGGCGGCAGGGAACGCCGAGTCGGGCTTGCTGCTGCGTGGGCGGCCGGAGCTGCTGACGCGCAGAATGGAGCCTCCCAGGCCTCGCCCTCCTCCGCCAACGCCGCGGCGGGCCCACAGCTGGGGGACGCCGCGCCCCCGCCGTCCCGCGCCCCCGCGCCCCCGCCGGGGAGGCGGCGCTGAGTCACGGCGCGGGCAGCGCGGCCCGGGCGCCGTCCCCGCCTCGAGTCACACCGGGGCGCTCGGGCTCCGGCCGCGGCGGGGGCGCGCGGGGGCGGGAAGGAGAGGGAGGACGCGGCGCCTCCGGCGGGGGCCCGATTCGCCGTGCTCTCCCGGCCCCGGCGTGAGGCGAGCTCCCGACCGTGGCTGATTCCCTGCATCTTTCTCCGCCCCGGCGCCCTCGCCGGCTCCTCCGGGGCGCACGCCGCCCGCCCACGGCGTCTGTGAGCACCCGGCGCCGCCGCCGCCCCTGCCCCCCTTTCCCTCCTCCTTCCAGGAGCCGGGGAGGGAAGGGGCTCCGTGCTGCGTCACCGCCGGCCCTGCGGCTCCTGCCGCCGCCGAGCCTGGGATCCCGGAGGCCTCCTGGATCACCACCGGTTCAGCCTCCACGCAGGCTGCTCCCCAGGGTGCGGGCCTTCTGGGCTGACGTGCGCTCCCGCCGCCCCCGCCCCCGCCCCCATCTCCCCCCTCTCCCCCGCCCCCACGCAGGCCCAGCCCAGGCTGCTGTGAGTGGATTCCCTTTGAAGAAGGTGGGAGACCACACGGCTAAGAAGGTCGGGGACCAGGATGGTGCCACCGAGGTCGTCTCAGTGTCCACCTTCCATAGCCTTCCTTGTTCCCAAGACATCTTTGCGAGAAAAGCCCAGCTCTTAGTACCCCCCTATTTGTATTTTAATTTGTTGGATCACATGATCTTAAAATTCTAAGCCAACCTAGGATGAAGCATAATAGTTCAAGTGTGACACAAGGTTTGAATCCTGACTCGGTCATGTATCATATTTACCGTGTGACCTTGATCAGTGACAGGCTTGGTTTTCTTATCTGTAAAATGGGCATACAATTTGTACTAACCTGGTAGGATTGCTGTGGAAATTAAAGAGGTAATGCCAGCAAAACACCAAGTAAGGCAAGCGCACAGTAAGGACTCCAACTAGCGTAGTTGCTATTATTTTGGGATCCTTCTGGCAAGAACTGGGCCAGAACGTGCTTTTGACGGTAGAGCACATTTCCTTACCTTCCTGTGTCTTCCAGAGGACTCAGAATAGAACTCCTCTTTTCCTCTTTGGCAGCTCCTCAAATATTTGAAGACAGTCATACCTCCTTCCTGGTCTTTCTGTCCACTATCTCCCCACCCCTAGTCTTTTTTTCTTTCTTTCTTTTCTTTTCTTTTCTTTTTTTTTTCTTTAAGGGGAACAAACCTAAGCCCACCACTTCCCGCTGTTGTGGCTTTGTGGGTTGCTGTGCCTTCTTATCACTGCTCTCCTGACACAGGAGCCAGAAGGAGCCCTTCTATGCAGGGGGTATGGCCACACCACCCCTTAACCTCCTGCCTCAGCTAGGCAAATTCTGACCCAGCCTGGCTTTGAATGGTGATTGGTGCTGAGGAACCCACTTGGTGCCTCACACCAAGAAGGGTCAGGTCAGCTAAAGCCCCTGGGTGCTAGGGTCTTTCCTCATTCAGGGTTTAGGAATCTGGAGAAGGGCTGCGTGTAAATGAATAAACTGGACATGAAATATAAATTTGGGAGGCATTTTGGGGGAGCCAGGGGAGGCTCAGCTTTAGTGACTAAGCTCTCTGAATCTCAGGACCCAAGGCTCTTTAGTCATACATTTTTCCCTTTAGCAAAGCAGATATAGCTATCAAAGGTAGGATTTGATAAACAGTAAAGGAGCATCAGGTTGGGGGAATTGCCTTTGGCTATTCCAGCAGCAGGTAACAACATGCAGATTTTCAGCCCTGCTGAAAGAGTACACTCAACCTTTTGAGGACTTCTGCATTTATTATGACCTGCTGGACTCAGCATCCAGGACCCAGGCTCCTTCCACTTGAAGGACTGTTCTCTGACTCCAGGCCCCTATAGTTTTGCAGGTGGCTTGCAGTGTAACATAAAAAATAAAATAAAATAAAAATGCAGAACTGTTTATAAGGACCTATTGGTTTTTATTTTGTCAATCTGGTTGTGTTATTTTAAAAATTTAATTCACTCTTTTCAAGTAGGTAATCTATTGACATAGTACAAAATTTACAAAATGCAAGAGTTTACAATGAAGAGTATTTCCCCACCCATTTTGAACCCACTCACCCCCACTAACATCCCACTAATATGTTAGCAATTTCTCATGTATCTTTCCAGGGAATTCTTTATACATTTAAGTGTGTATGTGCATGCATACACACATGTATTTTCTTTTACACAAATGGTAGCATATTTTACACTGTACCTCACCTTGCTTCCCCGCACTAATAATCCATCTTTATTGTTGAGAATATTACAGATGTTCCCCTTTTCCCCCCATTGCCTCCTTCCACCCAGTTCCCACCCCACCCCTTCACCACCCCACTGTCTGTGTCCATAGGTAAGATCTTTGGTTAATCTCTTCCCACTCCCACTCCCCCTTTCCCCTGAGATATGTCAGTCTGTTCTATGCTTCCATGCCTCTGATTATATTTTATTCATCAGTTTATTTTGTTCATTAGATTTCTTGTTCATTTATTTTGATTTTTAGATTAATTGTTGGTAGATATATATGTGTTACCATTTTATTGTTTATATTTTTTAATCTCTTCTTAAAGATACCCTTCAACATTTTAAGTAATACTGATTTGGTGGTGATGAACTCCATTCGTTTTTTTCTTGTTTGTGAAGATCTTATCCTTTATCTGACCCTCAATTCTAAATGAGAGCTTCTTTTGGATAGAGTAATCTTGATTGTAGGACCTTACTAACCACCACTTTGAATATTTCTTGCCATTCCCTTCTGGCCTGTCTAGTTTCTGTTGAGAAATCAGCTGACAGTCATGTGGGTACTGCCTTGAAGGTAACTGTTTTTCTCTTGCTGCTTTTAAGATTCTCTCTTTGTATTTAACACTTGTATTTTAATTATGATGTGTCTTGGTATGGGCCTCTTAGGGTTCCTCTTGTTTGGGACTCTATGTGCTTCCTGGAGTTATAAGTCTATTTCTTTCACCAGGTAGGGGAAGTTTTCTGCCTTTTTTTTTTTCAAATAGGTTTTCAGTATCTTGCTTTCTCTTCTCCTTCTGACAATCCCATGATGCAAATATTGGTATGCTTGAAGTTATCCCACAGTCTTCATATGCTATCTTAATATTTTTGGATTATTTTTTTCTTTTTGCTCTTCTGGTTGAGTGTTTTTTGCTTCCTCATATTACAAAATGTTGATTTGCTTCTCTGAATCATCTACACTACTGTTGAATCCTTGTAAATTATCCTTTATATCAGTTACTGTTTGATTAATTTCTGACTGTTCCTTTTTGTGTCTTTGACATCCTCACTGGAACCTTGAAAGTCTCATGAAGATCCCTGAGTAACCTTATAACCCTGGTTTTGAATTTTGTATCCAGTAGTTTGCTTACTTCCATATCTTTTATTTGTGACATGTTTTTTGTCTCTGCATTTTGGCTACTTCCCTGTGTTTGTTTCTATGTATTAGGTAGAGCTGCTATGGCTTCTGGAATTGGTAGAGCGGCCTTGTGTAGTAGGTGTCCTGTAGGGACGAGTGGCTCAGCCTCCCCAGTCACCTCAGTTGGTCACTCCAGGTGTGTTTCTGTGTGGGCTGTGTGCACAATCTTGTAGTTGAGCCACCATCCATCTTCAGAAAAATAACTGCCTCATTCTTTTTAATAGCTGCAAAGTATTTCTTTAATCGGCTGTGAATCTAGGTTCTTTCTCTTTATCTACTGAGAGTTTGGAAGGCTTGCCTCTATGTGATCGTTGGGGGTGGGCTTTTCTGAGGATCCAGGGGTGAGAGTGGGCAAACATTATCAAAGGGCTCCATTTGAACTTGGCCCTGCAACTGCGGACTTGATGCTTCAGTGTCCTATAGGTAAATTACAGTAGAAATAAGATTGATGGAGTGTGCTTCCCAGCCTGGAAACTTTTTAACACTTCTAGCTTGGCTCACTTTTGTTCCCTGGGGTTGGGGGAGCTGCCAGGGTGTTATAATCTGGTTCAAAACAAGTTGAAGGGGAGTGCCCTAAACCCATCTCTTCAGGAAGTTTTCCTGAACTGATTTGAGAAATAAACTGAGATTCTCATAACCTCTCCCCCTACTTACCACCCAAAGCTGAGCATACTTCAGTCCTAAGAATGAAATTAGTTATTTATTCCTGTGACTTAAAAGTGCTTGTTTTCTTCTCTCGGTAAGTTCACGTTCATAGCACCTGTATCTTTTCTTTCACTTGACAAATATTGATGGATTGTCTTCTATGTACCAGTTACTGTTCCAGGCACTGGGTACAGCAGTGAACCCCACATCCCCAAATCCCTGCATGAAGCTTACAGACAAAACATAAGCGAGATTAATAATAAACACATATAGTACACTTGATGGGCTAAGTGCTCTAGAGAAAAATAGAGAGTGGGCCATGGGAATCCAGGGATTTGCGATTTCAAACAGGTTGTGCTGAGAAGGCCTCACTGAGAAGATAGTGCCTGAGCGAAGACCTGGGGAGGAGAGTTATCTGCATTGGGAGGAACTTTCCGGGTGGAGGCCACAGCCAGCACATAGGCCCAGCACAGGAGCCTGTCTGGTTGGTCCAGTAAGACAGCAGAAGAAGTGCAAAGAGAACAGTCTGAGGCCAAATCAGAGCTATCAATGGGGTGTAGGGGAGGGATGGAGAAGGCAGGGATGCAGCAAAGCTTGTAGAGATTCTCAGCTGGGATTTCCACATTCACTAGGCAGTGTTTAGAAATGTGTGGGGATATTTAAGTTGTCACAATGACAGGCAGGGTTAAAGAGGAGGGCCTAGGTACTTTCATGATAGCATCTTTGACATCTTTGCTGTGGCATTTTTGCTGCAAACATTTTTGCCATACAACTATTGCCTGAAAGGTAATTATGCTGTAAAAAATATAAAATAACTGTTTGACAGTTTCTTTTGTTTTTTGTTGGGGTGAGATGTGAGATTGGTCAGGTTGGTTTCATTTTTCCATTGAGGAAATGGTGGAGAAAACAGTTACATATAATGGTGTTTTAAAATAGTTAACAGTGCCCAGCTGGTATGGCTCAGTGGTTGAGCATCGACCCATGAACCAAGAGTTCGCTGGTTTGATTCCTGCCAGGGCATATGCCCGGGTTGTGGGCTCAATCCCAAGTAGGGGGTGTGCAGAAGACAGCCAATCAATGACGTTCTCTCTCATCGATGTTCCTATCTCTCTATCCCTCTCCCCCCTCTCTCTAAAAATATCAATAAAAACATTTAAATAAATAAATAAAATAGGTAGCATTGCTCTAGCTGGTTTGGCTCAGCAGTTAGAGTGTTGGCCTGTGGACTGAAGGGTCATGGGTTTGATTCTGATCAAGGGTATGTACCTCAGTGGCAGGCTTGATCCCTGGCCCTGGTTAAGGCACATCTGGGAGGCAACCAGTCAATGTGTCTCTCTCACATACATGTTTTTCTCTGTGTGTCTCTTCCCTTCTAAAATAATATTAATAAGAGAGTTAGCATTTCTTCCACATGAAGATTTTTGCCCCAAGAGTTCACTGGTTTCTTGTTTTGAAACACACTACACTGGAAAGAGAAAGGCACTGAGGGGCCTCTTTTAGGGCACAGAGTTTAATCCACATTTCCTGTAGAATAAAGATGGTGCTTAGATACAACCAAAATATAAAAGCATTTGTTTGCACAGTATTATCATGAATCTACATACATCTAAATGTATTCAAATATTCTGTATTTTACAATAAAGTCTTTTTTATTTTGTTACTCATTTTTAATGTCCCTCTATTTGTTGTGAATTTATCTTTTTTTTTTTTCCAGCAAAATTGTCTCACAGCCAATTAGTTATGGGATGAAAATGTTTGCAGGGAATATGTTTGTGGCATAGATGCTATAGTGAAACAGTACCAGGCACATTCGGGGAAAGTGGTGCTTTATGGACATTGAGAGCACAAGGGCTGTGTTAAACCTATATGGTCCTATAGATAGGCTAGTAGAAGAATTTTTCTGCCCCAAATAAGTGTTTCTTGTTGAGAAACACTGGTAGGGCCTCGGAGTCTGTTGTGAAGAGTTTTGCATGTAGTTAAGACAATTGGATAGTGTGAGCAGAAAATGCTTAAGAGAACTTCAGATGCTCGATTGAGTTTGGGTTGAGAATAGACTGAAGGTAGAAGAAAGCCAGAAGCAGAGAGATTGGATAGGGGGTTGTTGCAAAGTCCATATAAGAGAAGGAAGTAGCAGTTGAAGCAACAGTAATTCCTTGGGGGTTAATGTGGGATGTGAGAGAAAAAGGAGGAGTTGAGAGTGATTTGAAGAGTTTGGGTCAAAGTTATTGGAAAGATGAGTTGGGGGAGTCTATGGGGAGGAAGATAAGGGTATGTGCCAGTTATATGCAAATACTACATATATGTGACTTTTGAGCATTCACAGATTTTGGTATCTGGGGGGCGGGATTCTGGAACCAATCTCCTGCAGATACCAAAGGACAAGTGTATATTCAGAACCTATGTGCATTTTTATGAGAGCTCTGGATGTGAGGTGTACATATTAAGGAGTGTATGTACACCAAGAAGCATGTGTATATGTTTATATATATATTAATATTTGCACATCCAAACAGGAATAAAAAGCATGTTGAATGCTAGCATGTAGGTGGTTTACCAGAACTAAGAGATATTTCTGTAGGCATGTGAGTTGAGTGGGTATGCATGACTCATTGTCCACTGAGCAGGTGGGTAGGAGGTTGGTTGGAACTGTGAGATCAGGGTTTGGCTGGATGAGATTTTTATGTTTTTGTTTAACTCCAAGAGTCTGCCTGTGCTATGGAGGGCAAGATCAATCCTCTTCCATTCACAACCCAATGGCCACCTCCCCTGCAGATGCCTGCTGTGGGCTTTAGTGGCGTAAAGAGAGTAGGTGCTGGGGGCACCATGCAGCAAGGAAGGGCATGGGCTAGAGTCTCAGCTATGTGTTATCAGGAGGTCATCAAACCTTGCTCATCAGTCAAGTGGTATTAATATTAACATTAATTATTATAATATATTAGAGGCCCAGTGCACAAAATTTGTGCATGGGTAGGGTTCCTAGGCTTGGCTGGCAATCAGAGCCAATCTGTGGAGCGACCAGTGGGACAATTGGGGTGAAGGGGCCCTGCTGGCACCTTCCTTGGCTGGCCTGGAGTCTGAGGTCTGGGGGCTGCTCCTGCATTGAATATCTGCCCCCTGGTGGTCAGTGCACATCATAGTGACCAGTGGTTCTGCCAGTCAGTCTATTTACATATTAGGCTTTTATTATATAGGATAATAATATTACTACCATTTTCCATAAATCGGAACTACTGCACAAATGTAGTCATTATTATTTATCAGGATTTATCTTCGCTATCCCTGGAAAAGCAATGCATGCTCACCATTGATTAAGGGTGTGGGAGTGATGCCATGTACTCTGGCATCCTGAGGTAGGCCACAGTGTGAAGCAGCCTCTGAGGCTGCATGGGCCAGATGGCCTTGATCTGTCCTCTCAAGCTGGCTTTGCCCAGCAGCCAGGTACCCACCTGCCAGGTAATAAAGAGATCTCTTGTGAAGGAAGCTGGCAAAGGGCAGCCAAGCTCCAGTCCTGTCATTCACACTGAGCCACCCCTGCCTGGTGCTGGCATCCTCCTGGCTGCCTTCAAAGGTCTTGGACTTTACACAAATAGGCTTGAGCTAGGAAACTAAATGGCTCTGAGGTTGCTGGCAGTGCTACCCAATGGGCAGGAAGGGGAGAGGGCAGCATGCAGTGTGGAGACTGAGGCTGAGCTGGGGTGGTGAGTGTGGTGAGGAGGAGCTGGGGGCCTCCTGACACTCTCGAGTTATAGGCTCAGTTTCCTGGTCTGATTAAGCTTCCCCAAGACTGCCAGGTTGATGCCAAAGCTGTATGATATTAAGCAAGTGTCTTGGTCTCTCTGAGTCTCCTCATCTTTAAAATGAGGATTAAAATGAGTGAATGTATAGAAAGGGCTTGCACATATGATGATAGGGTTTCTGTGGTACATACTTGGGCTTTTTCCATGCATGTGCCTGTTTCATGCATGTGCTTGTTTAGTTCCCATTTCTCTCCAGCATCCTCAGAAATAAAGACTTATTCACGCATTGAGTTGATAAATGGTACCTACTGCCATGAGCCAGGCTACATCTGCACTGGATGTAGACATGAATTGGTCACAGTCATGGCTCTGTCCTGGAAAGCTCACTCTAGTATAGGGAGGTGCAACATGCATACTGACATTGGCAATACGATGTTTTAGCCTGTGCGTGTTGCAGAGAGGCTGCTGTGGGAGTCCGGAGGTGCATGCTTCCAGCCTGGGCAGGGGCAGGAGCAGGGGCAGGAGGGGGGGCATGGCATGAGCGAGGGAAGACTTTGCAGGGGAATTGTCTTTGGCTGGGCCCTGAAGAGTAGGCAGAATTGGGAGATTTGGAGATTGGAGCAGCCAGGGATCTCTGACTGAGGCTTCCATCCACTTTAGCCTGTTTCCTAATCATAAAATTCAAACATAGGTAGAAGCTGTGCCATCCGCATAGCATTGTTGAGAGGCTTTTGAGTACTCACCTCCAAGGCTGAGGGCGAGGAACTCTGGGTTTAGGAGCAGCAGGGGCGGACTAGGCCTGGCACAGTTCTAAGCACTTTAGATATATCTGCTCATTCAATCCTCACAATCACACTTGGAGGTAAATGCTAACAGTACCCTATTTTACAGGTAAGGAAACTGAGGCTCAGGCAGACCAAGTGTTAACTAAAAACGGCTTTGAACACTGGACTTCCTGTGCCCCATACCAGTACATGTTCCAGATGTTCTATGTTGCCCTGCTGTGTACTAATATTGTATACTAAGCATGACATGGATTATATTGTTGGACCTTCACAGCAACTCTATGAGGTAGTTTCTTTTATGACCTCCCCTTCATAGCTGGGGAAACTGAGGCTGAAGAAGGTCAGATAATCTAAGATTCCAGAGCCATCCCAGTGGCTAGTGGACTTCACAGATAAGGGCATAGGCTCAGAGAGCTCAGGTGACGACCCCCAAACCGCACAGCTAGATCTCTCTAGAATTTGAACCCAGGCTTCTTGTTTGGCCCACTGTACACCAGAGCCTCTTCTGTGGGTGCAGAATAATGTGGGGGCTGGGTCCTGGCTTGGGTTCAATTCCTACCTCAGCCTCTACTTAGCAGTGTGCCTTTGACCTTGTTACTAAATTCCATTACTCATCTGTAAAACTCTTACGTTATAGTTGCTGTATGTCAGGTTCCTGGCAGGCAGTAAGTGTGCTCAGTAAGTAATTGGACAAGCAAGCAATTATGGTGTGTTCATTGTCTTCTGAGCTCTGTAGGGAGACACGGTGGGGGAGATATGATCTTTTCTGAGGGTAAAGGGTGCCCCGGCACCTTGTTAAGGAATTGTGAACAGGGGATTGGGGCCCACTGTTTGCAGTTTGAATAGACCCACTTCCTTCCCCTCAGCCTCAGTTTTCTTATCTGCAAAAAGGGAATACTGGCAACATTGATACTGACCTTACAGGGCTAATAGGTGTCAGTTATATCTGATGCAGAAATGTCTCTCCCTGAAGCAGCTTATAGTCTAGTTGGGGAGACAGGCCAACAACTATAATCCACTATGAGATGCATCATAAAGCACCCCAACTTAGTGTCTTCCAACCATCCCAGAACTTACACATCAGTAAGTATCTGCTTTGATTAGAAATCTGCTCGTTATCCATGGCAGAAATCCACATAGCATCAGCTGGAGAGGCTTGACTAAGGCTGGAAGATTCGGTTTCAGGATGGCCATCGAATGGCTGGTGAGCTGTGGTGGTTGCTCCTTCCCACAGGCACCTCCCTGTGAACTTGTTTGGGCTCCTCTCCGCGTGGTGGCTGATTTCCTCCTGTTTCCATGAAAGCAAGGAAGCGCAGGCAGAGCACTTCCCCTGAAGCCAAGGGAGGAAGGTTACAAGAAAGAAGGTTTGCCCAATCAATAACGACAGAAAAGTTCATTAGGAACTGACAAATTCCACTGGGTTGGGCAACTAGATCCTTGGGGACTTTCCCAGTGAAAATTCTGGGGGGAAGAACTGCATTCCAGCAAGTTGGCTGATCAAGATGGAAGAAGTCCCTGAACACAGACATCTCTTCCTAAAAGGCTGGCTGAAGAACGACGGGAAGAGCTGTAGGGGAAAACAGTAGTTTGGGATGAGAGATTTGAGCATATTTATATGCTGAAGAGAAAAGGCACTGAAGACAGTAAGGAACAAAGGATGAAGAGCGGGAGAGACTGGATGGGGCTTGGAGAAGAGGGAGCACCTCTTCCCTGAGATCAAAGGGAGAGAGGCAAGATGGGCAGATATAAGATATTAATAACAGCTGACATTTATTAAGCATTTACTGTGTGCCAACTTCTATTAAGTGCTTTACACGTTTTAACTCATTTTATCCTCACAACAACACTGTAAAGTCCTGTTACTAATCCCATTTTACTGATGAGGAAACCAAGGCAGAATTTGTACAGAGGAGGTGGGTAGGAGTGCTTAAGGGGCCTTCCTCCAGGCAATGAGAAAGAGAGGGCAGTGCGCCACTGCCTGAAGGGCAGCCAGCAGCTCCTCCCCAAGAGGAGCTGTGATTGGCTGAGATCTAGGGAGCTACAGTAGCTGCAGTAGCAGGGTTTTTGGTTAGAAGAATACTTTCCCAGTTGTTTTGTGTGGTTTTTTTTTTTTTTTTTTTTTAACAAAAAACAACAAGGAAATTTTATCTCCAACTTAAACCCAATGGGCATCCCTAGTAGATAAAACAGATCAAACCAGAGCTGATGGGTTGCAGTGTAAGGTTCTATGCCCTGCCCTCCCTCTCCACTTTCCTCTGACCTCAGAGAACCCCCTGGGGCAGCGCCTGGGGCGGTGGGGCTCCTGAGAACACAGGAGAGAAACTCAGGGTACCACGAGATCAAAGGCGCTCTCTTCATATGAACATCTGAAGAGCCTACAGCGTGTTTTCAGGGAAAGGCTCTCTGAAAAGGAGAGGCAGGAACTCTCCCCTGGAGTCTGTAACCTTCTGTTCGTTGGGGGCATGGACTAGGTGACCTTTAAAACTCACCCAAAGGAAAGTGAGCAGAGAATGAAAGAAGCAAACCCAGGTGAGGGTGAGGTCCCCGAGGAGATTTCAGACTTTGTCAGGACTGAACAATGAACGTTGAGCCCGGTTGTCCTCTGGACCTGGATGCCACCAGGTGGTGTTTTCTGTTGCTAGAACAGCTGTAATCATCAGCCTTGTTAAGATCTTTCCAAAACTTTCCATGGAAGACCGTATAGTGGCAGATTTTACCAATGAGGGAAGGAAATCTACCCTCGCAGCCCCCAGGTCTGCCTGGAGGAGGGGGTGGGACTAGAGAGCAGGACTTTAAGATGACATCCTCGGAGGTCTCTGCTGAGTTCATGGTGGCAAAGACTAATAATATCAGTAACAGTCATGATAAGGTTTTGCATCTATGCAGGGTTTATTATGTTTCTCCAGAGGCAGTTTCACATTCAAAGTCTTACTGAGTCCCCACAACTCAAAGTGAAAGAAAAAAAGTGAAAGAAACCAGGCAGGAATAAGAGCCCCATTTACCATGACTGGCCCGACACTCCTGAGGGCCAGCAGTGGTGGAGTGGGGCGGGGTCTCTGTCCTCAGCACTGTTACTCCTGCACTTCCAGGGACTCTCAGCCCCTAGCTCTGGTCCACATTTTCCCCATTCAGCCATCCCAACCCCTGATTTTCTCATTGTCCTAGTTTCTGGCCTCCTGGACTCTTTTGGCTCAGTCATGAGCCATCTGGTCTCTGAAAATCCAATCTAGCAGTTGGAAGGAAGGGAAAATACAGTGTTTTTCCCTGCTGCTTGGAGGGGGGTTAATAATTAGGTGATCTAGGGAGAAATGGGAGGAGGGAAGTTAGAACAGAAATTTTTCTAAAGCCGCTGAAACCAGTTTGGCTCAATGGATAGAGCGTTGGCTTGGGGACTGAAGGGTCCCGGGTTCGATTCCAGTCAAGGACATGTACCTTGGTTGCAGGCATATCCCCAGTAGGGGGTGTGCAAGAGGCAGCTGATTGATGACTCTCTCTCATTGATGTTTCTATCTCTCTCCCTTCCTCTCTGTACAAAATCAATACAATATATTAAAAAAATTTTTTTTTCTAAAGCCTCTCGGAGTATTAAGAAGTGAGAAGGGGAAGAAAAAGATTTTGGTCTTTTAAAAATGTCAGTTGTATTAAGATACAATTATATATAATAAAATTTACCCATTTTTAAGTGTATCATTTGATAAGTTCTTACAAATGTCTACAGTTGTGAACTATGATCTCAATCAAGTGATAGAACCTTTCCATCACCCCAAATGACCCCTTTTTCCCTTTTGCAGTTTGACCCCGCACCTTATACCAAATGAAACTGATCTGCTTTCTATCACTATAGTTTTTTTTCTATTTTAGAATGTTCTATAAATGGAATCATAGACTTTTGTGTCTAGCTTCCTTCACTTAGTATAATGCTTTTGAAATTCATCCACAAAGAGGCATGCATGTGTAGCTCATCCCTTTTTATTGCTCACTAGTATTCCATTGTATAGATGTACTACAATTTTATTATTTACCAGTTAATGTTGCTGTTTTATAACATCAGTCTTTATTTTGTTGATACTAATTCTTTGGCATCCATTTAGAATGCGCCATCCATATGTGTGCAGGATATATCCCTCATTTAATTTACAGGCAATGCTTGGTGTGCGTGTTTGTGCAATCCTTGTATTAACTCCGGACCAGCTCCCTCTCACTCCTACTCTCCTGGCAGGCTCAGGTGCTCACAGGTGGGAACCACGCATTTCAGTCATACAACTCAAGAAATAAATATTCAAACCAAAGCACTGATGTTTAACTTCTTAGTTTTAGTTTGTTTTATTGTGGTAAGAACTTTGTTAAGATCTTCCCTCTTAACAAACTTTAAGTGTATAATACTTAAATTGTTAACCAGAGACACAATGTTGTACAGCAGATCTCGAGAACTTCTTCGTCTTGCATAGCTGTAAGTTTATGCCCATTGATTAGCAGTTTCTCATTTTCCCCTCTCCCCTAACCTCTGGTAACCGCCATTCTAGTCTTTGATTCTATGAGTGTGACTATTTTAGATATTTCGTATCAGTGGGATGATGTAGTATTTGTCCTTTGTGACTGGTTTATTTTGCTGAGTATGTATTAAAATTTTATTCATATGATGACATATTGGAGGATTTCCATTTTTAAGGCTGAATAACATTCTATTGAATGCATATACTTTTTAAAAAATTAATTCATCCATCAATGGACATTTAGGTTGTTTGTGAATCTTGGCTATTGTGAACAGTGGTGCAATGATCCTGTAGTGCTAATATCTCTTCGAGATCCTGATTTTAAATAAATACTCAGAAGTGGGATTTCTGGATCATATGGTAGTTCTATTTAAAAAATATATATATATATATTTTATTGATTTTTTTTACAGAGAGGAAGGGAGAGGGATAGAGAGCTAGAAACATCGATGAGAGAGAGACATCGATCAGCTGCCTCCTGCACACCCCCTACTGGGGATGTGCCCACAACCAATGTACATGCCCTTGACCAGAATCGAACCTGGGACCGTTCAGTCCGCAGACCGACGCTCTATCCACTGAGCCAAACCGGGTTCGGCAAGGTAGTTCTATTTTTAATTTTTGAGGAACCACCATACTGTTTTTCCATAGCACTATTTTGCATTCCCAGCAACAGTGTTCAAGGGTTCCAATTTCTTCACATCCTTGCCAACACATGTTGTCTTTTGTTTATTTATTTTCATAATATCAATAGTCATCCTGGTTTTGATTTGCATTGCCCTGATGAGCAGTGACTTTGAGCATATTTTCATACACCCATTGATCATGTGTATGTCTTCTTTGGACAAGTGTTTACTTGAGTCTTTAGGTCATCTATAGTTATGAAAGCCCAAGCTTTTGCCAAGACTATTTGATCATTTGGCCAGTAGCTATGATGTGCGCTAACCACTAGGGGTCAGATGCTCAATGCATAGGCATGGAAACATGGAACAGATTGATGAATCTCAGGGGATGGAGGGAAGGGGGAAGGGCGGGAAGAGATTAACCAAAGATCTTACATGCATCCTAGAGGCACAGTGCATGGATTTATGCACCAGTGGGATCCCTCAGCCTGGCCTGTGGGGATCAGGCCGAAACCAGCAGTCCAACATCCCTCAAGGTGTCTCAGATTACAAGAAGTTGCAGGCCAGGCTAAGGGACCCCGGCCTCTAGTATAAAATAATAGTAAATGTCAACAATAATTTAAAAATGAAATTTAAGAAAGAATTATTTGTTTTTCTTAATAGTTCTTTTAAAAAGAAAAAAATTTAAATTTTTGATGAAGTCTAATTTATGAAATTTTTCTTTTATGATTTGTGCTTTTCATTTCCTACCTAGGAAATCTCTGCATAAACTAAAGTCCCAGATTTTATTCCATGTTTTCTTTTAGCAGTTTTATAGTTTTGTCTGAATGGTGGTTTTTGTTGTTGTTGTTGTTGATTTTAGAGAGAGGAAAGGAGAGGGAGAGAGATATAAATGTCAATGAGGATAGAGAATCATTAATCAGCTGCCCCTCCTTCACACACCCTACTGGGGTTTGAGTCTGACCTGCTAGGGAATCCAACCACGACCTCCTATTTCATAGGTTGATGCACAACCACTGAGCCACACTAGCAGGGTTATCTGTTGTTTTTTAAATCTATAATCTATTTTGTATTAATTTTTATACATGGGGCAAGGCATGGGTTAAAGTCTTTTTTTTTTTTTTTTTTTTTTTTTTTTTTGCTCATGGAGATCCAATTGCTTTAGCACTGCTAAAAAGGTTATCATTTTCCTTTTAATTATCTTGGTACTTTTACCAAGAACCAATACAAGTTAAATACTTTCTATTTCCAGCCCCTCTATTTGATTCAATCACTCTGCATGTCTGTTCTTATGCCAACACCAAACTGTCTTTATTTTGGTAGTTTCGTTGTAAATCTTGAAAGCACACAGTGTGTCTTTCAAGTTGTTCTTGTTTTTCAAAGTTGTTTTGTAGATTTAACCTCTCCCTCCTAACCCTAACCCTAATCCTAAATCCTAACCCTAACCCTAACCCTAACCCTAACTCTAACCCTAACCCCACCTCCTGTAATAGCAATGATTTCTGAGGAAATGAGGGTACCTTTTTCTCCTATTCATCATGTTTAAACAGAGAAGGCTTCTTAGAGGAGGTGAAAAAATTAAGAGAAAGTGCGGGGGGGTGTGGGGGGGGAAGGAACTCAGTCTTCAGGCTCTTCCCAGCACTAGTGATGGTGGTACCAGGACAAATGGGGGTGAGGAGGTGACTGGAAATGATTTCAAGTTTCTCCCTTTTATTGGAGTTCAAGACAGCGCCTGTAGAGACAGACATTCCCTGACTGCTTCCTGTCAAAGACTGGGGGTTAATCTGATTTCTTCTACTTGGTGAAGGGGAGGGTTGTTGTTTTTTTCCTTCAGAGTTGCCTCACTAGGCTCCTGGCTTTTCCTCCTTGATTCTCCTCCTGGGAGTTCCCTTTTCTATCCCTCTGCCAGTTTCACCCAGGCAGGACTGCACACATCATCAGTTCCTCTAAACAACTCAAGTGTTCTCAAGGCCTTGCAAGTGGAATCCTGAGCCTCAAACTAAATATAGATGTGGGAGTTAGAGGTGCGCAGCCCCCATAGTTGCTGACTGTCCCTGGCAGAGCTGCAATCAGCTCCTTGTAGCACTGTTTTCTTCCCCTTCCTGCCACCACCTGGCCCTGCAGGTCTCAGCAGCACCACCACTCTCTTCCCAGCTTTCTAGCTAAGAAAAAGGGTCCTTTTCTGGCTGAGCCTGAGGTTCCCCTCGGCTTTCAGGTCCACAATACCTTCTTCGAGGACCCTTAACCCCCATCTTACTTGGGTGATGTCTGAAATTCCCTGAGCCAGCTGCTCCTCGCTGTGCTCCTCTCCTCCCCAGCCCACCCCCAGCATGACCAGGGAATGGCCACACATCACTTTCCTCTCTGTGGGTCTGGGCTGCCCCAGATTTAGGTTTCACCACATCCACCTTCAATCCAGCTATCTCTCAATATTCATCAGATGGGGCACTTGAGACCACTAAAACCAGAAAGAACTGGATTTTGCCTAAAATCATGGGCCCTAGAATTAAGAATCCAAGTAACAAACTTTTGGCCTAAATACCACAAACCTTCCTCCTTTGGAATTTCAAGAGCTAAGAACTCAGAATGGGCCATCTGCCTTCTTCAGAAGGGCTCTTCCATTGCCTAAATCCTTGGGTCCCCTCCAGCTCCAGAATTCCCAAGGGCCACAGCCTTAAGGCTGTGAACCCCACAGACTACAATGTGGATGATGCCCCCAGAACAGTGCAACATGGGGGCCCTGAGAGAGCCCTTCCAGTCTCATTCTCAGGGGTGAGCTGAGAGTTATATGATTCTGAAGCCCGACTGGGATTTAGGCTCTCCTACCAACCAGTTGTGTGACCTTAGGCAAGTCACTTACCTCTTTTGAGTCTTGGTTTTCTCAGTTGTAAAAAAAAAATAAATAAAAAAAAATAAAGGGAGGGGGGACTATAAAACATACCCTAAAAGTTGTCATAAGGAATAAAGCACATGTTGAATGTATAATATTTCATCAGCAGTACAAACTCACTATGCCTCAGTTTCCTTATCTGCATAGTGATGAGAAAGTTTTGTTGGATGTTTTGCGAGAATTAACAACTTAATACATGGAAAGTGCTTAGAATTATATGTGCCATATAGTAAACATAAAGTGGTAAAATACAATTATTAGTCCTGTCAGTGTGGGTCAGTGGTTGAGCATTGACCTATGAACCAGAAGGTCTTGGTTTGATTCCAGGTCCTGACATGTCCGGGTTATGTGGACACTATCCACAATGGAGGTGGCGTGTAGGAGGCAGCCAATAAATGATATTCTCTCATCATTGATGTTTCTCTCTCTCCCTCTTCCTTCCTCTTTGAAATCAAGAAAAACACACAAAAAAATATTCAATTATTAGCATCAATTTTGCCTCCTGTACTTGCCCTGGCTGGGGATGGAACCTCCAAGCTAGGTATGTGCCCTGACTGGTAACCTAACCCACAACCTTCGGGTACATAGGATGATACTCCAACCAACTGAGCCATACTGGTCAGGGCTCTCATTTTGTTTTTAATGGCAATTAATTCTTTGGGTCCCTTTGTTAGGTATTTCCTTTGGGATGGAGGGAAGGGGAGTCTGAAAGGCTAAAAGCAATATTCAGCCAATTTAAGCTAAGACTTGCCCAGGTCAGGGCACTCGGACCATGACCTTGGGTAGGAGAGGTGGCCAGACTGGTCAGAGAAGGCAGAATAGGACTTATAAGTCATCATGAACGAAACCCCTAGTGAAGGCAAAAAGAGAGGTTCCACACCAGGTTTAGGAGGCCCATGGGACAGGAGGTAGATAGAGGAGAAACTGGAGAAGAGCTGAAGGCAAGCTTCTCCTCTCAGTTGGACTGTCCTGAGGAACCCCATTAGCATGAACGGCAAAAGAGAGTACAACCCCAATAACACTGCATCCCAAGCCTGAGGTGTGGACGGACTTGGGGACATTCAGGCTTATGTTATCCATTGCATAGGTCAACACAGCTGAGTCTGGAGACCTGGGAAAACCATCTGGAGCCTACCTCAGTGCCTGGTCTGAGGAGCAGCTCTCAGCCCTGGGAGGATGCTTCTCAGAAATGGGCAGGATCAAACAGCTTGTGATGGTGTCTGTGTGTATTCTCTTTCCTGAAATGCGAGTGTGGTGGATGGTGAACCAGCTGTGCCTCTTTGCCTAGGCTCTCAGGGATTTTGCCAAAATTCTGAACCTGCTCTGGGGCAGAGGTGCACTTGGCAGTAGGAACTGGGGTGAAGGGGTTGGTTCTCTGCTTTAACTACACACCTGGGTCTACCGCTCCATTGTTTGGCCTCTGAGCCCATCTGCCTTGTCTCCTCCTTCCCCCTTTTCTCATGCCAGGTGGCCCTCAGGGTATCACAAGACAATTATCTAAAGGCTCTGATTTGCCCCAAAATGCCTGGGCTGGATGGGAATGGTAGGGTTGACTGGAAGATGGAACTTTGGTCTGGAAACAACTGTAGACAAATCACTCCCCCAACTCTAGGCCTCATCCTTCTCAATTGTAAAATGAGGGGTCAGATTCAATTATTGCTTCATTGCCCTTTAAAAAAGTTATGTTAGTTGTAGTAAATATTAATCTATAATCTATAGGTTATCCATAATCTATAATTACTAATCTATTAAATTAATAAAAATCTAATATAAAATTGCTCCTGCTTCATTATGAAGTGACATTAATATTTGTATTGGTTCCTGACACTTGCTAGTCCTTGTTCAGGTACATTTCAATTTTTATGTATTTATAGTAATAGCATAAGTAGGAATTTATATTTAACATTTTCAATTAACATTACACCATTTTTTCCTTTTCCTTTTTATACCTACACTCCCCCCCCATTCTAATCTTGCTGAGATAACCAATGTTAATAGCTTAGTTATGAATGCATTCGTATATGAATACAGCACAATGTACAGAATTTGCATTTGGGGGAAAGGGGTTAATATTTATTTTACAAAACTATATAATTTCTCTGCAACATTCATTTCTCATTTAGCCATATATTGTGGAAATCAAACCAGGCCAAGAGCTATAATTCCATAGTATGGATAAAGCTACAAGTTTACTCAACCACCATTCCCTGATTGATTGGGATTCGGGTTATTTCCAGTGGTTTATTTCTCTCCCCTCCATGCCCATTCACCCCATCCTATAAAAATAAGGGTCCTTGACATATTTATACTGGAAGATGCTAAATCTGGCTATCCTCATGGAAGAAAATACTGTTAAAACCTACCCTAGACAAAAATAAATTCCAGAAAGACTGCATATTTAAATGAGAAAATAAAACAAGGGAAGATAAAGAAGTAACCTTAGGGATATAGGTTATTTTTACCTCCCACCTCATCCTGTAAAAATAAGGCTGCCACAACATTTTCTACAAATACCTTCATAAATGGGTACTTGCTTATCTAGGGTATAAAATTCCAGAGGTGGGATTCCAGAGGACCTGTGTTCTTTTTAATTTCCACATCTACACAGGCAGTGGATGAGGGCATCTCTCGCCCCACATCCTCACCAGCACTTGCACTCATTAGTCCTTTTCGTGTTTGCCAGTCTGGGGGATGGGAAATAGTTTCTCAGGTTTCCCTTAATTGGCATTTGCCTGTTTACTATAAGGTGGAGCATCTTTCCATATAGTCACCAGCTCTTTGGATCTCCTCTTGTGTCAACTGGAATTCATATCCTTTGCCCATATATTTTTACTGGGTTTGTCTTTACACTATGAATTTGCGGGAATTCGAAGTAGGATATTAACGTGCTTTCTGTCACATGAGTTTCAAATATATTTTCCCATTCTGTCATTTTTATTTTGATTTAATAGGGTATCTTTTTTCATACTAGATGTTTTTATTTTGTGTAGTCAGACATGTTTATCTTTTTTCGACTGGTTTTTTAGTTTCCTGTTTTATTTTAAGCCTCCTTAACGCATAGGCTATATTCCTCAGGTTCCTTCTTTATCTTCCCTTGTTTTATTTTCTCATTTAAACATGCAGTCTCTCTGGAATTTATTTTTGTCTAAGGTAGGCTTCAACAGTATTTTCTTCCATGAGGATAGCCAGATTTAGCAGTTTCCAGTACAGACTGGCTTTGGACAAAGTGTCCTGAAGCTAAAGAAGTTTAAAAATCCCTTTCAGGTGATCTTTCGGGACCTTTCCAGGTCTGACATTCTCTGACTCCATAACGCCCAGTACAGCAACTGCTTGGTAAGAGAGAGAAGGCAATGGATAGTATCACTTATAAAAAAAAAAGTAATTTCAATATTAAACTCCAAGTTGGCTCAAAGTGTATATTAGAACCGCAGCATTTTAGAGGTGAAAGAGACCTGGGAAATTATGTAGTCTAATTGCTCTGCTGGGAACCTATAACAAGTCCTGGTGCCACCCCGCCTCACCCGCCCCTGAGCCAGGCGAGACCAAGTGAGTTAGTCCTTAGGGGTAGGGTCCAGGCAGGGATCAATTTTAAATTTCCTGGTGATTCTAATAAGCAGCCAGAGTTGAGAACCACTTCTCTAGTTCATCTCCCTTATTTCACCAATGAATAAACTGAGACCCAAAAGAGGTGAACTAGGTGTCACACAGCTGGCTAGCTGCACTGGAGCCCAGGTCTCTGCTTCCTGGATTGCTTTTCCATCCGTGTCAAACAAATCCATCAAGCACCATACCTTGGATTTTCAGCTGGCAACACTAAGGCCTCTGTGTGAGTGCTTTGTACCTTTGCATATGATCAGCTTTGAAATGTTTACTGTATGCAGTTCTGTGCATCACAGGTGGGTAGATGAGTTCTGCCTTGCCGGCCCTTAGTGGGGAATAGGGTAATAAAGAACTATGATGATAATAAAAGACAGAGGAAACAAATTGCTCCTACAACTGGAGGAGCCTACTGAGGGGAGGGAGGTGCAGAAGGTGGAAGAGTTCCCTTGGCAGGAAGTCAGGGGCACTGTAAGCAGGAGGTGGTGTTTGCATTGGGCCTCAATGGCAGAGCATCCTTGCTGGCAACTTTAGTGACACAGGGGTAAGGTTTCAGGGCAGGAAGGCCTTGGTGTGAGAGAGCTGTGCCGGGCCCAGCCTGTCCAGGCCGAGCTCTGACCTTCTTCCTCTGCTCTGCCCTCAGGAATGAGACCGTGCTGCACCAGTTCTGCTGCCCAGCCGCCGATGCCGAGCAGAAGCCCTCCTGCGCAGACCCTGCCTCCCAAAGGTGAGAAGTCATTGGTGGATGGTCCTCCCCTCCCCACCCACAGTCCTTCCCCTCGGAGCAAAGCACACACCACCGCACCATTTGGTCTCTTCCTGGAGTCTTGTGCTGTTTGTTTTTACTTCCTTCCTCGTACTTCCATTTCTCGTTGCCTCCTCTGGACCCCAGATGAGCCATTCCCTACCTTTGAGGTCATTATACCCTTTCCTATACTGCTCCCCTCTAAGTGACCTATGTAGGTCACATTTTTAAACATCAGGGAAATAAAGGTGGCTGTAATTACAGAGCACAATAGCTGCTTAACCAATGAGAGTTCCCACTGTCCTCTTAGATCAGATATTTCCATTTGTCTTCCTGATCTTTCTCCTTCCATAAGGAAGTCAAGATGGCTGATTTTAATTTCAGGGATTTTTCAACCTTCAATGAGTTATCTGACAACTTGGGAAGGAAGGCAAGTACTAGTGAAAAGTCGAGATTTGGTGTCACTGTCCCAAGCTTTCTCCTTCATCTTGTTTTGGGTTATTCAGATGCCCTCTTTCTTCCTGTCTCCTTCCCTTGTGTTCTCTCTCCATCATGCTTTCATCTTTCTCCTCCCACATTCATCTATCTGGCTGCCCTGCTGCTCCTCCATTCCCCTCCTCCCCGCCCACATCAGTTTCTGCACCCTCTCATCTTGATGTGTGTGCTGTCAGTCTCTGTCCCTTATTCCACTTCATTTTCTTCTCTTTCCCACCAATTTTTCCTGTCTCACAGTCCTGCATATTTCTCTTGTTCTTTACTTCACTCAGTCATGATCCTTCGATTTGAGACAAAAAACTTGCCCCAGGTACAGTCTCCTGTTGTCAGAATGAATTTGGGCAAGTGACATAACTCCCCTGGGCCTCAGTTTCCACATCAGTATAATGAAGGGGTTGGTCTGTCTAGAAAAATGACATTTACATGTAACCTCACTGAGCTTCTCACCTGCTTAAGAGAATAAGACCAGGCAGATTTTATAAGCCCTGTCTTACCTGAGAGGTGAGTGAGCTCAGAGCACTTATGGGATTGGCCCACAGTCCCACAGCCAGTAAGTACCGACGCCCAGATGCACACTGACGGGGTTTGACTCCCTGCTTGCCACTTCCAGGTTTAAGATTTAACAATCCCATCATCATTCCCTTTCTTCCTTGGAAAATAACTATTAATAGATAATAATCGGAGATGATGGCTATCGAACTTAAGGACAGAAAACACCCCACTGGAAGGCGTTACTGCTCATTTCCCTTAAAGAAGTCAGAGGGGCTGGGCATGAGGCAGGACTCTGAGGAGGGAACCAGGGCAGTGGGGCCACAGTAACGCCTCCAGACCCTTCAGTCCGGGTCTTCGGGAGGCATGGTGTTCCCTGCAGCCAACCACGTTAGAGGGCAGAAGGCAAAGGGAAGGACCAGGCTCTGTGCCATGCCTGGTAGTCTCTGTGCCATGTTCTGTGCCGGGACACAGGACAACGAAGGCCACTTGGATTCCCGGGAGCTCCCCATCTAGCGGGACACCGCAATGCCTCCAAGTGGGAAATGGCTCACCTAGAAACCGGAAGGAAGAAGAGAAATGAAAGAATGCGAAAGTGGAGAGAAAGGAGAGAGGACAGAGGGTGGAGTGGTGTGAGAGTGGTCTGGGAGGAAAGAAATAGGGGGCCCTGGCTTCTTCCATGAGCTGTCACTGTTCAGAGATATGTCTGAGTCTTCTTCCTAAAAATGTCCTCCCTGGCAGCGAAGGAGAAGCAAGGAAAGCTGTGTAGTCTGCCTCCCCCTCCATCAGTCCAACTTACTTCAGCGGACAGGTAATTGTTGCTCCCTGAGCACCAGGCATTGGTGAGGACGGGTAACTTCATATCCTCACAAAGTCGGTGCCAGGGGCCCCAGCAACAGAAATCTTCCCTTGACTTTTCCCTGGTCCTTCCTCTCTCTCACACTCACCCCTCCCACTCTTCCACGTGCTAACACTCTTCTGCTAGACCCACCCTGCAGTCTGGCTCCTGGGAGGAAGGGGTGGGAGAGAGGCCGGTATACGTGGAGGCAGGGAAGGGTGCTGCCCCTCATGGGACCTGGGCTCCAAGGGAAGAGGGTTATTTTCTAAGATTCGGGGTGGGATTGTAGCAAACCTATTGTCTGGGGAACCCCTTGAAGGGCAGGCCCCAAGCTTGGGGTGGAGGTGCTCTAGGGAGGGAGGTGGGTGGAAGGCTTTCTGACCTATGGCAGCCCTCCCCTCGGGTGGGGCAGGGACGCTTGCACCCAAATTGGTCCAGCTGTTGTCTGTCTCTGTCCCCAGGTATTCCAAGCTGTCCTGTCTGTCTGGTTTGTAGTTTCCTAGAGTGTGTTTCTGTTTGTCTGTCTGTCTCTCTGATGACAGTTTCTCGGCTTCTCTGGAAGAAGGCTACCTTGATGTTTTTGTTCAGTGTGTCAGTCGATCTGTCTGTGCTTGGATTCTTGGGGGAATTCCATCCTGAGATACATTTTCTCCCATCAGATTCCCAACATCCCTGCTCCCAACCCTATCCTTGACTCCTTCACAGTCCCGAATCCCTCTCCTTTAGCCAGGTGTCCCGCCTCCTGTGTAGCTCAAGCCCCGGTGAGTTTCTCTACAAGGAAGTAGAGGCCAGAGAGCAAGCTGACGGCAGCTCAGGGTGGGCGCGTCACAGAGCCATCCAAAGAGAGCCAGGCTCCTCCCCACTGGTCAGTCTGGTTTCCCACCAGCTCAGCCAGCCTTAAGCCCCTCCGAGCATTTCTCAGAATTAGCCTGTTGATCTCTACAGGAGACACCAATATAAGAAATCCAAACCAATCGTCAGATCTAGGGTCATTGAGGTCTTCCGTGTGACCTCAGAGCTGGTCACAGAGACCCCCCCCTCACCTTCTTCCTCTGTACCCCGACGCCAGTGGTGACCAAGGTCAGCACAAATGTTGGGGCTGGGGGCCTGTCTCCTCCCTGTCCCCAACCCAAGCTGTGGGACTGAGCAAAAATCGCTTTCCATGAGCCACTGGTCTCAAGCCCTGGGGCTGAATGGCAGCTGATCTGTGTAAGCCTATCACCCACAGCTGATCCTGGGGAGAGAGGAGCTGCTGCTGCCGCAACCTGAGGCAAACCCTCAGCCCAGGGGAGAGCCCCAGGGCCCCAGAGAGACCCTCACTTCCTTCCAAAGAGGGGGAAGCTCCAGCCTGTTAGTGTGTGCTGGCACAGCCTCCCCCGCCACCTGTAGAACAGCCTTTGAGGGATGGACTCAGGAGAAATCTCTCTGGGGACCTGGAGTCTGCCAGGTGGTGATGTTCCCAGAAGCGGGAAGAGCGAGTCCAGAAGCTGCTGTCTACAGAGGGAGGCTGAGTGGTAGGCATTGTGTCTTGGGTATAATGGAACAGTTATGGGGATGGCACAGAGTTATCATGGGCTCCATTGTGCTTAGGCTCACACATCCCTAGGCAGCACTCTATGCTTACCAGGGTAATAGGCCCTCAGGTGAGAGCTGGGCCCAGAGCCAGCCAGGGGCAGCAGGCCGTGCCAGCCTCTTTCATCCTCGCTGCTAGCTGACGGCAGGGCTTTATTCTGGGGAACTGAATAGACAGTAATTGCAGCCCTACTTTCTATGGGAGCAGGGACCCTCCCTCTCAGGCTCTTGGTGACGTTTGGAACAATGACCCTGGCGCTGGCCAGCTACCTACTGGCATCTAGCCCATTTGTCTCCGTGAGTGGCAACGAGGCAAGATGAGGAAGACGGGCTTCTATAAGGGCGATTTTGGGAGGCTGGGGGGGGGGGGGGGCGCGCATTAGAGAGAGGAGGTGCTAGGAGGAAACAGAACAACCCCAGCCCTGGGGAGCAGGAGGAGGAGATAGGAGTGTGGATGGTGGCATTCTGGGCCCCTGCAAATGAACTGATTCACCCTCAATATTTGGTCCTTCCTTCTCAACCACCCTGACCTGCTCCAGGATGGAAGACTCATATTTATTCAATATAGTATTTATTGGTCATGCCAGTGTTGTTGCACGGAGCACTATCAATATTTTATCTCACCAAATACTGTGAGATACTGCTATTCCCATTGACAGATAAGGAATCTAGGAAGGAGAGAAGTTTGGTATCTTTTTTAAAATACATATTTTATTGATTTTTTACAGAGAGGAAGGGAGAGGAAGGGAGAGAGTTAGACACATTGATGAGAGAGAAACATCGATCAGTTCCCTCCTGCACACCCCCCACTAGGGATGTGCCCGCAACCAAGGTACATACCTCTGACCGGAATCGAACCTGGGACCTTTCAGTCTGCAGGCTGACGCTCTATCCACTGAGCTAAACCGGTTTCTGCAGAAGTTCGATATTTTGATAGAGGAACCACTGCAGATCGGTTTGGAGCTGGAAGGTGAGCCCAGGTCTAACCTCTTTCCACCGAGCTTCTGCTAGGAGTTTTTTATTTAATAGCATAGCAGAAGTTTTTTGAGACATTTCATTTAATACTAAATAACACTTATTTTCTCTGATTACCAGTTACATTTGCTAGGAGTGGGAAATGTGAAAAATACAGGAACATAAAGAAAATAAAAATTGAATCCAGTCAGATGGAATTAACCACTGTCATTATATTAGTGCACAGGTTTCTGGGGTTTTATTTTCCTATGTACTGGGTTTTTCAGTGCCCTCATTAAAAAATAAGGACTTTGTGGCCTGCATTGCTCACTGACTGCATACATTCATTGAGAAAGCCACCTGCCCTAACCAGAACCTCCTGGTGCCTCCATCCTTCTTGCCTGTCACCTGCTAACTAGCCCGAAGACTGTGTGCAGCAGAGGCTGAGGCCCCTGAGGGAGGGACGCCCTTCCCAGGATGGCTATCCGGAAGAGCACTATGTTAGCTGGCACTGTCCTGTGCATCCGGGGACCTTCCTCTCTCTCCAGCCTGCCTTAGGCATGATCAATAGACTCGCCATGTTTACTCAACCATTATGGAGCAATTAAATTCTCAATCAATACAGTTTAGTCTTCAAACTGCTGGGCTTGGGAGCTTTGGTGTCAGTGCCTACTCTATTTGTCACATCCGAGGCTCAGAGGCTGCTGGGAAACCTGCCTACCCACCAGTAGGGGTGGGGGGTTGTTCTGGGGCTGCAGGACTGTCTGCTCCCAGTCCCCAGAGGCACAGAGAAGCCTCAGCTTCCCTCCCAATCCATGGGGTGGGGGTTTGGTGGGGGCAGGCCATTGGTTAGTTCTCAGAAGCCTTTGCAAGCGTTGGGCTTCTGGGACCTGACCTAGGGCTGTAAACATTCCCATGCCATGCCCTGGAGTGGAGCATCCTGCCTGCTTGGCCCACGTGGGACTCTGGAGACTGAGAACTGTGTCTGATGTGGGACACAGCAGGGGTAGGGGAGGGGCTGCTCCTTCTTATTTGGGCTTTTTGAGCAAATTTGCTCGCCAGTCTTCTGAGGATCTTGTTTAATTAAGCAGAGTCCACCTTGGCTGGACTCCTTACCTGAGGGTGACCACACAAAATGGCAGAATTTGATCCGAGAGCTGGTGAAATCTGTCCCCCAGGGAGCTATGTGGCCTGTCGCTTCACCTCCCCATGCTTATGGCTCCACCTGTATCTTCCCTACCAGACTAATAGGCACAAAAACAAAAGATATCCAAACACTGTGATCTGTGATGCCTTGCAATGAGTACCCACACTACTTCCCGAACATGTTAGGAAAGCTTTGTCTTGTCACGATGTTTGCCCTTTTGTTCAGAGGACTTTCCTCAGCTGGGATGTGAAACTCGTGTTTGGAGTCAAGTACTTGTCCAGCCAATTTCCTTGCATGTTTTCCCTCTACAACTGGTCTCTTCCTGGGGTTCAGGCTGTCATCTGAAGGGACTTAGGAAACCATGGGGCTGAGCAGCGGGCTACACTGTGTGAGCGAGGCTGGGTCGGAGCCCACCTTCAAAGAGCTGCCAATTAGGGCGGACAGCTTCCTGCCAGCCACATTTAGAGATGATCGGAGAATCCCTCCCACTGTTGGTATTTTGTGTCCCTTGTCTGTGAGAGAGGGAAGGAGAATATAAGCTGTCATTTACTGAGCACTTGCTTCGGTGCTACATAAGTAGTATGTCATGCTCACTAAAAGCTCATAAAACGTGGTTATTATTCCCATGTTAGAAACAGAGACTGAGGATGAGAGATAATGAATGACTTACCCAAGGTCCATCTGGTAAACGACAGAATGAAGATCTGAGCCAAGCATCTGTTGTAGCTTCTACGCTGGAGTCAGATAACCAAAGGGAGGTGTTTTAAAAAGGCAAAGGGGAGTGTTTAAAAAAGGCAAAGGGAGGTGTTTTAGGCACAAGAAGTGCAAGTGTAGCTGGGGCGTGAAAGTGTGACTGGGCACGAACAGCTGGCTCCCGCCTCCCAGCCACAGGAAGCAGGCTGCTCAGGGCCAGCTCCTTGAGAGAACTTGGCTTGGAGGTCAAGGGTTGAGAAGGCCAGGCCTTTCTTTCCTGCCCGTCCACCCTGTGCACGAGGTTGCTTTCGGACTCCAGGCAAATTAGGTAAACACATCAGCACAATTAAACTGAGGAGAGAGATGACCCAGATGACATTTTTAGAGATAAAAAAAAGCTCTAGACTTTATTATTTAAAGAAACAAACATAACTAAAGATAACCCAGAACAACAAAATGAAATAAACCATAAGGAATGTCAGGCTATCTCTGTTCAGTCAGCCTTCATTAATGTAGAGTTTTGAACCATTTTCTGGGAAACACATTCTTGTTTTATTAACCAAAAACTTCCTGTTTGAGTCTTTGGCTATAGACTTCTTCTATTCCCGGAGAGTCACCTCTCTTTGCAGGCCTAGAGATTTTTCAGCATCTCCTGTGCTTTTCTTGTCTTGCTTTTCTCCTCCGAAAGGGCATCTTTGCTTATTCATTTATCTTTACCATGAACATAATTTATAATTCCAATAAGTGTTTCTGAGGTATGACAAAAGAGGTTTTAGATTTGTTTTATAAAATCAAAAAAGAGGAAATAATCTTGCTCTATAGCGAGAGTGATTTAATCACACCAGGCATCCTTACAGGCATTACTGCCTCTGAGGGGCCTTGGAACGGCTTAAGAAGGGAGATTTCCAGAGATTTCTTTTGTGACAATTAAAAAGCAAAACGGGGAAGACAGCTGGTCTGAGGGAAGACTGGCATGTGTTGTCTCTGGCGGGGACAGGTGCCAGCGGGAGCAAAGAGAAGCGTCTGTTCATTTAGAATCTCAGGATGTCACGGCGGGAAGCGAGCCAAGGTGCGCAGCGGCCCTCTATTAGCAGAGGACCCCGTGGACCCGAGAAAGGTGCCTTGCCCAGGTCTCACAGCCGGTCCCGTGCAGAGCGAGGCAGAAGTCCTGATGAAGCTGGGGCTTCGCACCACCTCACAGACCAGGAACTCCCCTTCCCTGTGCTGCCGTGTCCTCAGCTAAGACGTGATGGGGGAAGGGGCGCTGTCTAACCCCCAAGCCCCTCCGGCAGCAATTCTAGAAGAAGGCACTGTGCCCGGGCCAAGAATGAGACATACACACGGGGAGACCAGGAACATCCATTCACAAGCAAAACAAAGGGCAAGTGGTATGACACAGACAGGAGACCCAAGAGGCAGATGAGAAAGGTGACATGCAGACTAGTATGAGCCTGTGGGGGGAAAACGTCTTGGATAGGCCAGTGCATGGAATTTTCCTTTCTCTGTTTTACTTACTGGTAAAACATAAAAAGAAAATTTAAAAAGGAGAACAAACTCATCTCACTCATAACCTGTAGTCCTTGCACAAGCACCTCCTCTCATTTTCCCTGTTCTCCACACATTTGAGTGCTGCAGTCTGGACAATGTGTCCCCAGCATGCCACAGGGAGAGCTCCCCCCCACACACCCTCCCCCACACCCCCACTCCCGGTGCTGGTAGGCTTCAGCATTGGTCCTACATCGAGGTGCACACTGTTCACTCCCAGGACAGAAATGATGAGGATGAAGGATGCTGAAGTGCACAGTCAGCATGACCTTAACACTCCAAGGACAGAGGACTGAGCAGCAGAAGACTTTCACAGCTTCCCTTCTAGCTTGGAAAGGAAGAGAGAGGTGAGGAGGTGGTAAAGGAGTGTCCTGGGCTATGAGACCAATTCAGAACGACTTCAAGGAAGCGCTAGAATGTGGAGCAGCTGAGAACATAAGAGAGAGCAATTCAAATCCTAGTTCTAGTCCTGGCATGGCCACTTATTAACTCTGTGACCTTGCTTAAATTACTAAGTGTTCTCACCCTCAATTTACTTATCTGTAAAATGGGGGTCATAATACCACTTACCTCTTAGGGTAGTTGCGAGAGTTAAATGAGATGATGCATGGCAAGGTATCTGGTATATAGTCAGCATGCAATAATAAAGCTATTTTAAAACTGGATTTTCAAGAGCAAAGATGAGGAAGTCTGTTAAAATCTAGGAGTCCCAGGAGAAGGGGTGTAGAAGCTCCATTGGGAGAGAATGTCTTGAGTACTTCAAGTGTGAGAACGTAGTGGCAGAGCCCCTGGTATGGCAAGCAGCAAGGGACACACTCCTTGCAGGTTGTTGGGGGTCACTGAGCCATGCCCTTCACGGAGAGGGTTCATCTCTTCTTTGGATGGCAGACAATGGGCATGGAGGAGGCGGAGGAAGCAGTCTTTCAGATGTTTCTATTCAAACGCAGTGCGTGTCGGCTGGAAAGAGCATGATATCAGAGAGAGAAAGAGGCTTTCAGAACTGAAGGACTAACTGGAGAAAGAGGCCAGAGAAGCTAATGGCCCAGATGAATGCCAATCAAGCAGGGCCACGGCGGGGAAAGAGTGTTTCTAGCCGTCAGGGCAGGAGAGGAAGTGATTTCTCCCCGCACCAGGCCGTCACAGTGCAGGCTGGGATGAGAGTAAGAGCAGAGGCACTTGTATCAAGAAAATCTTCTTGCCAGTTTGACTGTCTGTTCTCTTAAGAGAAGGAGACCATTTAACCCCCCAGGAAACCGTTGATGGCCTGGCACTGATTCCTGCCCTGCCTGTGGAGGGCGCCCAATCCTGGGATTTCTGAGGCTTCTTCCCAAAGCTGGTGTGTCCTGCAGTGTTCCTTCCTCCTAAACACGTTGGAAACCACAGACATGTGGGAAATAGCAGGGCCATTCTCATACTGTAAGTAGTTTCTACTGCAGCAAGGAAGATTGAAGCTAGATATTAGGAAGAACCTCCAGTAGGAAAGGTGAAGATAAGGAAGATGGCTGTAGAGAAACAGGTAGGAATCTTGCTACTTCGTAACTTAATAAATGTCCAGAGCAATATCCTACGTTATAGGTAATTCTGCCATCTCTATCTCTTGTGTCCCGTTTTGGCAAGCACACACCTGTGGGCCATCAGTGTCCCTTTCCCCTGGCATGTAGTAAAACTGAGCCTGTAAGGAGCTGGAAGGATATCCATCCTTCCCTGGAAATGGCTCAGGACCGAAGAAACATCTACTTTGGGGTGAGCTAGGACTGATCTGGGTTGCACCAGGAGAAGGGTGAAATGAAGGAACTTCAGGTCTCATGTCCTGCATCTGGGTTGGGCTGTGTGCACACATGGTTTGTGTAGGTCACCATCACAGGGCTCTACGACAGATCCAAGAAGGACAAGACCAGGTCTTTGTTCTGCAGGGAGCAATTGCTCATGAGCCAGAAGGTAGGGAAGCACCACCAGCCCAGATTAGGGTAGGCAACCTACCTTTACTGAGCATCACATTGGTGCCAGAGGCTTAATGGACATTATTTTGCTAACTCTCCCAGCAAAATCATGTGGCAAGCATCTGAACTTCACACATGAGGAAATTGGCTCAGAGAAGTTAAGGAACTAACACCGATAGGGAATGGCCAGATTTTAACCACAGTGGGTCTATCTGGTTCTCAATCTCATCTCGTTACAATCTGCTGCCTCCCAGCCCTTACTGCCTTCTGATGAGCTCCTCTTGGCATCACCTCTAGCTCAGAGCTTCAGTAATTACACCATTAAGAAAAGTGTAATTTGTACACTTCTCCATTTAAAGAATTCTAGCACAAAACACCAAGAACATAAAAAATGATAGTTCAAGTTAAAGGACTTTTTTTTATTCTGAAATTACATCCTTCCTACTTTTCATATTTTTTTATAATATTACTAGAGGCCAAGTGCACAGACTCATGTACCAATGGGGTCCCTTGGCCTGGCCTGCAGGGATCAGGCTGAAATCAACTCTTCGACATCCCCCCAGGGGTCCCAGATTGCAAGAGGGTCTGTACCAGTGCATGATCAATCGGGGCTGGAGAGGGACGACAGGAAGGCTCCAAGGAGTGTCCGGCCTGTCTTGCCCAGTCCCAGGACCCCAGCAGAAAGATAACCTACCAGTTGGAGCATCTGCCCCCTGGTAGTCAATGCACATTGTAGCGACTGGTTGAACAGTCCAACAGTTGGAGGGATGACTAGCATATTATGCTTTTATATATATAAACTAGTGACCCGGTGCACAAAATTTGTGCACATTAAAAGGGAATTAATTAGAGGAAATATTTTAATATTGCTATTTGCCCTTTCTCTATATTAATAGACGTGTCAGAGATGAAAGAAATTAGTAAAATGTATACGAAAATCTTTCTCCTGTCAGAGTCAGGAGCACACTGCAGGACCCAGAGTCAAGTCCCCTCCCATTCACATGTGCCTCGAAATCACATAAGACCCAGACCTCTAGACCTGGCTAGCCCCACTCCCATTGGTTGAGATCCAGACCAGGCCAGCCCCATCCCCATCAAGTCCCACTGGGTGGGGGACACAGCCTCAGATCCCCTGGCCTGGTGCCAGGCAGGGGGTGCAGCCTCAGGTCCCCCGTCCAGCCCTGGCAGGTGGGGGGTGCAGCCTCAGGTGCCCTGCCCCAGTCCAGTGCCACACAGCCTCAGGTCCCTGCTGATTGCTCATTATGGGAACCCCACCTCCACTGTGGGTACAGCCATCTTATGATGGTGTGAGGGTTAATTAGCATATTACCTCTTTATTATATAGGACTAGAGGCCTGGTGCATGAAATTCATACACAGGAGGGGGGTGTCCCTCAGCCCAGCCTGAACCCTCTCCAATCTGAGATCCCTCTCACAATTCAGCACTGCTGGCTTCCAAATACTCACCTGCCTGCCTTCCTGATTGCTCCTAACCACTTCTGCCTGCCAGCTAGATCATCTCCTAACCACTCCCTTGCCAGCCTGATTGATGCCTAACTGCTCCTCTGCTGACCTGGTCACCCCTAACTGCCCTCCCTTGCAGGCTTGATTGCCCCCAACTTCCCTCCCTTGCAAGCCTGGTCCCTCCCAGTTGCCCTCCCCTGCTGGCCATCTTGTGGTGGCCATATTGTGTCCACATGGGGGCAGCCATCTTGTGTGTTGGAGTGATGGTCAATTTTCATATTACTCTTTTATTAGATAGGATAGGAAAATTAAAGAGCAATTTTAACAGTTTTTCTTATTTAGCAAAATAGCATGTTGGAAATTCTAAAAAGGTAAAAGATAGTTACTACTTCTGTAGGGGTTACTGAGTGTGTGACATATATCACTACCTAATTCTTTCACAGAAAGAAAAGTGAGGCACAAGGAGGTTAAGCAATGTGCCCAAAGCCATGCAGTAGGTGAAAGGCAGAGCCAGCATTCAGACCCAGGCAGCCCAGCCCCGAGCCACATTGGAGCTGACATAGTGCTGCCCCTGATCATGAGTTGGCCAACACTGCCCGCAGCCTCATGTGCTCATCCCTTGCAGGACCCCTGAGGCTCTCGCACCCTGGACCCACCCCCAGATGCTAAACAGCTAACATCTCTCTTCAGCACACCTCTTCCAGCCTCACCCCAGGGCTCCCGACAGTCACCATGATCCATTTGGAGATTATTACATACCCAGGCCAGAAAGGAACAGCAGGGCAGGTGGGTCGTTAAGGGACAAGTCCATTTTCTTCCCTGAAAGTCTCCCTTGCTGAAGTAATGGGCACACCCAGCTGCAGTCGGACCAGGGCCATCTCTGCAGTCCTGCCACCACATAGGAGGGGCCTCCTGACCCCTTTAGGGGCTGTCAGACCTGGGGTGTTCCTGAGCCTCCCACCCAGCATACTGTGCCACGTGTGCTCCTGCCAAGCAGCCATCATGCTTACACAGGGGACTCTGCCTGAAGGGAAAGCTAGGAAATGATGAACATGGGTGCGGTACAGGGATTCCTCTGAGGAGGAATAGACGGGTATTAAGGCTTCTTTCTGATGGGCGATTTCTCAAGCTGGGTGCAGGTGTGTATTTTCCTTTATACCTTATGTATGTTATTCATATTCACATTATAGACTGGTTCATAATAAAAGGAAAAATGAAATGAAAACCAGAGTTCACTGGGCTGTAAATATTAGGGGCTGGCTTAGGTCGTATGTTCTGGGAGAGTTTGAAGGGGAGCCGATCTGGAGCTTCATCTCAAGGTTGGTGAGATGAGAGTGTTGGAAATATCCTGTCTTAGGGGTAATAACACAGCACACACAAAAGTGCGCCAGGTGTACTTGGGTGTACACTGAGCCTGTGTGCCTGGGTGAGAGAAGCACGCATTTGTGAAACTGTGTGTGTGTGTGTGTGTGTGTGTGTGTGTGTGTGTGTGTGTGTGTAAGGGGCAGGGAACAGGTAGGATGTCCTTAGAGCTTGACTTTGCTACCAGATCCATGCCTATTTGTGAGAAAATAAAGTAATAAAAAATATTAGGATTCCGGGGGCTATAAGATGGCATTAGTCAGTGTGGCCAGCTGGGGAGCCTGTGAGGGAGCTATCCTGAGGAAGCTTCTAGATAAGGTGTCTCTGGGGTGTGCCAGGGGCTAGTGTTCCACTGGGGGGTGAGCTCAGCAGAGGTGCTCCCACATTGGGCATCTGGGCACAGGCTGCCCGCCTGGAGTGAGCCCCTTGGTACTGTGGGCCTGGGTTGGGACAGGCACAAGCTCAAGAAGTGCTAAGATCCCTTTGACAGAAAGCCCCACAGACAAACCAGACAGGTTTGGAGCGGCTGTGAGACCAGAGGTGGGAGTCTCCAAGGAGCCGACAGGAGAGAGAATAACTTACTTTCTCGGGGCCCTTGGGAGAGGGAGGGAGGCTCTTCTGTCAAAACGGATGAAGTCAGGGCAGTGACTGCACGTGGATGAGCCCAGAAAGCCACAGCTGCCCTCCTCCAGGGCTTTCTATTCTGAGACCTGGCTTTCAGCTCAAATAATGGAGGTCACAGAGCCAGGGCCAGAGGAGGTGCTGGCGTGGATTAGATGACATAGGGAGGCAGGGGGAGGCCGGTGCTGTGTTCTTGGGTGTGGAGGGCTGACTGGTGGGCGTAACAGGGATGGTGCGTGTGGGCCCTGGGCCAGTGTAGGGGAAGGGAGAGGGAGGAGTGGCCCTCCTTCCTTCCAGATGTCACAACAACTTGCTCAAACTGCCCATTTCATGATGAGGAAAGAGGTCCAGAGAGAAGATGCCTAAGGTTATGTGAACACTGTGAGCAGAGGCCACCGGACTCCCAATGCTCTCTCCACCACCTGGAGCACCATTTCCAGCCTGTGCTCTGAAGCAGCACAGAGTGAATTTGTTTTTAACACTGGCCCTCGGTTCACTCAACCCTCCCCAGTACCATCTGAACCTCAAAGGGTGCCTGGGCTTCCCTTGTTCCCTTATTCTGACCACCTAAGATCACTTTATTGATTCGGACAAGGGAGAGAAAGATGTGTTTTAATAAAGGCTGAAAAATCTCGAGATGTGAGGCATGTTACTAGCTTTTTGTCTGAAAAAATGCCTCGTTTCTTCATCCCGGAAGAGCTTGCCGGGTCTGGAATAATCTAGTGCGGGGAAATCCTCCAGTCTGAAGAGGCCTGTGGCCTTTAAAACACCATAGCAAGTCTCTAGTAATTACTGTTCTAGCCACTGTGCCCATGGGAAAGCAGCCTCTCCCCCACACCCACAACCTGCCCACCACCGTCAGTACCAACAAGCCTCAGAGCTGGGCCTATAGTCCTCCTCATTCCTCTCTCCACCTTTGTGCCAAGGGCCACCCTCTTGCCCCCCGCCCCCAAACCAGCTTCTGGTATGGAAGCCTGAGGCTGGCCGCTCCCACCCCTGACATCTTCTCTCCAAACAGAGCCCAGACCCTCGCCTTGCCCTCACACAGCGCTGCAGTTCTGGCCCCTCCAGCTCCTCGCAGGGACTCGGGTTCCTGACAGGTGCTTCCTTCTCCCTCATTCCTCTTATGGAAAGACTACATTTCCCCTGGGCCCACATGCCAATCTAGGAAGTCATTTCCCTTCCTCACTCTTTTGGAAGAGAGATATTTACATCCCCGTGTTGCAAATGAGAAAACTGCAGAGCAGAAAAGTAAGGTATCTTGCATAGGGTCACCCAGTTAGTAAGCTGCTGAGCCAGGGACCTCATGCCACTCAAGCTTTCTTTCTTGTGAACGAGGATTCCCTCAGAGTTGAGGACAACAGTGACCTGTGTCTGGGAGCTCTTTGGTGTGTGGCACAAACATTTTCTTTGTAGGGACAGAGCTGCCTGCAGCTCTTGGCACTGTCCTCAGCATATGGAAGATAATCCATGATCCTCTCTTCAGAATAGTGTTTTTAGCCTGGGTCCATGGAGTCTGTAAGACCTCTGATCGTGGGGGTAAATTTTGGAATGTATGAAACAATGTGCATTTTTCTGGGAAGAGAGCCCAGGGTTCTTATCAAAGGTATGTGAACCCAGAAATGTTCACAGGTCTGGGGGTAGAGAGACAAGGGTAATCCTGCTGTTGAGGAAAAGGAAGGAAATGAAAAGCTGGGTATCTGTCACTGACTGGGTTCTTCAGGAAGCAGACTCTGAGCTCAGGGAGCCAAATGATTACTAGGGGATGCACTTGGGATCAACACCTATGGAAGGGCGGGGAGGAACACAGCATGGAGCAAAGGGAGAATGCAAATGCAACAGAAGTGCAACAGAAGATGTGGCCAATCCTCTGTGAGCTCTGGAATAAGAACAACCTATCAACTCACTCCTTGTTGATGCTGAGCCTTTATATCACCACCTCAATTACTCATTAGCAGCAGACAGCCCTGGAAAGGACGTGACTTTGGGCCAAGGAGCTCTCTGCAGCTGAGACAGCCCTGAAGTAGCGGAAGGGGCTGACTACTGAAGGCAGGCTCCCGCACCACTCCCAAAGCCGAACAGGAAGCCACTCTTTATTTTGTTCTTTAGATTTCATTCTTTTTGTGGCTGAGTAAGGAAGTCATTCTTTGAAGCTTGCATCACCAAACCCAACCCAGTAGCTCTGCCCTTGGGAAAGCATAACAGATTAAATGATAGTCATCCACCTACATGTCCATCCATCCTTTCACTGAACATTTATTAAGCACGCTTCATGAGCCAGCCATAAGCACCTGTGAGAAAAGAAGTGTATGGCACAGACTAGGGGAGGAGAAAGACAGACACTTCATTGAAAAATTAGAGTGCAAAATGGTTGTTGCTGGAATAGAGGCAAGTTCCTAGAATTACTAGAGCACATTGGAGGGTGGATGGATTCTCTCTGGGGGCAATGAATGAGTCAAAGTCAAAGAAAGGAGTAGGCCAGGGCATGGAGAGAAGGCATTTCAGGCAGAAGGAAGTCATGTGAGGGGCGTGGTGATCTGAGAGGACTTGGCAGATTTGGGGAGAGTTTCACTGTAGACAGAGTGGTTAGTCACTCAGTGGAGATAAGGCTGGAAAGGGAGGTTGTGGTAAGATCACAAATGCTCCTGAGTGTCGCATGGGTGGACTTCACTGGAAAGTACTGCACTGGAAAGTCTCAGATGGGTTTTGAACAGAGAATTGATATCAAAGTGTCTGCATTGTAGGAAGTCAACTATGGTAGCAGACATGGTAGGTAGGCTGGAGTGGTCACTGGAGCACCAGGGCAGTCGCATATGGGCCAGGACTGGCGTGCTCAGCAGGCACCCAGCTTCCTTCTGAACACGAGCTGGCTTTCCAATGAGTGGCCCTTCCCCAGTGTGATTGTTCAGCTCCAACGTACATATTTTTCCAAGCAACTCTTGTTTTCTCAATTTCTCAAAGACATTCATTTCCCATACTCAAATCCAGTGTTCTCATGTATAAAATAACCTCATGGATGACCCGGGCTCCTCTATATGTAACAGCCTAATATCACATGGGCACAACTGAAGCCTTTTAAGAACCTCTACTTTGGTGCCACTCACATTCTACTTTTCATCTTCTCAAATGGGTCCCTTAACCCAGGGAAGACTCTTGTGACTAGTATCCCCCAAATGTCAGCAGTGACCTTAAGTGTCCTCAGGCTAGTGGACTGCCATTCAATGATTCTGTTTCTGGAGATGGACATGGAGCCCAACACAGCTACAATCACCAGGATCTCCCTCCAGCAGCTCAAGGGAGGGGCTGCAAGATTTCTTTATTCTGTGACCTTCTATACAGGTCTCAGAGTAAATTCCAAATAATAATTGTTCTATAGCCAGGCTGCCTGGAATCTGACCCACTAGGATGGAAGCTTCGTGAAGTGAGATCAGCCCAGCAAACTCTGGAAACTTAAGGGACACACAGACTGTGACTTGGGAGGAATGATGTCCCAGGAGCTAGAACAACGGCTGCCAATTCCACAAAAGACTATGGGTTGAAGGAGATAGTCCTTCCAGCTACGACAGCCTAAGATGAAGATTAAAACCTCTTTCCTTGGACCATTTTTATAGATGGCGTGCAGAGAGGGAAATAGAGGCTGAGAACATTCTATTGGTGCTCAGCCTTTACATAGAGGTACTAAACACTCTGGCCTCCACTGCTCTTTGATAAAGTGACCAAAGCACAAATCCACACAATAGGCACTGGACAAATGCCCCCCAGGGGATGCCCACACTATGGTGGCTACAGTTAAAGGGATGGTCAATAGGTGGTTGATATACACAGATTCCTCAGAGGCCATGGGGATTCTATGGGTCCCCTGACTTGGTGACATTCCAGAGCAAGGCCCTTCACTGTGCTGTTGCTCCCATGGATGGAGGACAGAGGTGGGAGTAAGCCTCAAGGAAGCCAGCCCATCTTCAGTCTTCTCCCTAAACACCCTGGGCAGATTTGGAGGGCTGGAGGGATGGGAAAGGCCAGGAGGTATGATAAAAATACACACAAATTCTATTGTTTCTGTTTTATGAAGGTTGGCAGGAAGACTAAATGTTGAGAACCCTTTCCACTTAGGAATTCTCCCTGCTGTTTTTCTGGGATTCTTTTGAGATTCTATGTTACAGGGTTCCAGCTCAGAATACAATCACCACTGCCATCACCACTTATTAAGGACTACTGTGTGCCAGGCACTGTACTAGGTGCCTTACAGACTATATTTATTTCTCACAGCAATCTTGCAAAAGAGTTATTAGAATGCCCATTTTGTAGATGAGTTTAGATAACTTGCTCAAGGTCATGTAGTAGGTAGCAGACAAGGGTTCTACCCCAAGTCTTCCTGAAATCAAAGCCAATGTTCTTTGCCTGCCATTAAATAACCTTAAATGTTGCCATACTAATGACAGCAGTCCTGGGTTTCCATAGACACCTTCTATACCACAAGTCTGTGGAGAGATTTAAGAAAGGAAGGCACGGACAGGGTCTCCTTTTTACACTCTTAATTATATACCTTTGAGGGCCACAGTCTCTCAGGTCCCCGTGCACATAGGTGGGAGTTGATTCTACCAGTTACAGAGCCTGGAACCTTGGAATTGGTGGGCCTGGTTGAACAGGTCTCAGCACTGCAACCCATGCTCCCAAAATGTCTGAGCTGGAAGGGTCCTGAGAGAGGAGTAAACTCCTTATGTGACTGGAGAAGAAACTGACCCAGGAGGAGGACATGAATTACTCAAAGCCTCACAGCTATTTAGAAACATTGTGCGTACACAAGTGTATGTGTGTGTACATGCACACGCACATGCATCTGTATGTGCTGGAGATGGCAGTGGGGCAGCCTAACTCCTAGGCCTTGTGAATGAGTTCTGGTGAGCAGGCCTCAGAGCCCTAGTCTATATCCAGAGGGGTGGCCCACGCAGAAGCCTATTTCAAAAGTTTAAGACATTTATTTGGAGCAAGGTAACTCTACAAAGTGTCAATAGGAGAGCTGGGAATGAGACACAAAAAAGAAGGAAACAAATTCATTAAATGATTAGATCATTGCTTTGGCCAACCAGAGCTCCATTGCCCTGGGCACTTTGGGGAGATGGCATGGAATGCGCCTCAGAGTTGCTTTGCCCAAGGGAGGAGGAAGCTGGTATATTTATCTACCAGCCTCTGCTTGCTGGTTGAGGCCTGATATTGAGTGACATCAACTCCCCAGAACCTCTTGCCAAGCACACTCCAGCAATCAGACAACACAAAGGGCTAGTTTTAAAGATTTCTATAGCCCTGAGTAGCCACCTGTTTTCTAAAGTCTTGATACCTTTTTGGGTGGAGAGGCCTTGGCTGTCAGTTCCAAGGACAGTCGTCGGGGAGATGGATGTTTGTAGAGGAGACTGAACATTGCCTTCCAGAGCCTGGAGGCAGGTTGTGCTCTCAGAGGGAAAGGGCTGCTTCCATGTGCCCTGAAGGAAGAACGGGCATATACGTTAAGCAAGAGGAGTTGAAGTCAGAGCTTTAAAAGAACCTCCTGGTGATACTAATTAAGAAGGAAACCATAGCAGATATCTAGAGCTCATCCAACTGTGTAGCTTCATTGGTGCTGCATAAGCAATGACAGAGCAAAGGAATGCACAGTAGCAAGGACGGGTACCTTGGGGAGTTTGAGGTTCCCGGTTCCAGGGCAGGCTGATGAGCTCTCCTTTATTTGGGGGATGCTGGGAGGACAGATGGAGATTTAGTGAAGAGAGGCTTCCTCACTCTGCCCCTGGTTATTCTTAACACCAGGAGGCTCCAACATTGGGTGGAGGCAATAAGAAGAGGTCTCTTCTCTGGCACGATTTGGGGCATCTTAAGTGGAGGCAAAACCATGGAGGAAATAAGCAAGTCCTGATGTTGCCTAGCTCTCTAATTAGGCTCACGCCACCTCCCTGGTCCCCTGCTCCTCATCTGTGAAAAGGGGAGATTGGAAGACTGAACTAAATGACCTGAGGGTCCCATTCAGTCCTGGCCTTCTGTCCACTGCAGAGGCCATCCTCTGGTCCTTGGATTCTCTTTAATTCTATCATCAGCAAATATGTATTGAGTACTCATCCTCTGTCCAGCACTAAGTTGGGGAAGAGAACCAGGTGGAATACAGATCCTGGCCTCTGGGAGGGGACAGATGAGAAAAACAAGAGTTTATGTTTATTGAGCATGTACTCTGCCAGGAACTGTGCTAAACACCTTTCATATACTGACTCCTTTATACCCACCCCCAATAACTCAGTAAGTTAGGTACTGGTATCTCCACTACACAGATAAGAAAACCAGGGCACAGAGAAAAAGCAACTTGATCAAAGCCACACAGTGGAAGAGCTTGGATTTGAGCCTATACTGTGAGCCATGATACTTCTCCTCTGTGACATAGATACCGACTCTCTAAGTGCTCCTAGGATTCCAGCAGATAGGGCAGTGAAAGCTGGAGTCGCCTGGGAAAGCTTCCTGCAGGAGGTGGCTTGGCACTGGGCCTTGAGGGAAGGGAAGAATTTGGAGGCTGATGGGGAAAGGGAAAGACCTAACTGCATTAACACTCCAGGGCAGGCTGTGGTGTGGTTGTCCAGCTAGCAGGTGTCTACTTATAGTGGGCAGGCAGGCAGCAGCTACAGCTCAGCCTGTTTGGTGGCTTCACGGGAGAAGAGGAGGGCCCAGAGAAGAACAGATACTCCTAAGAACCCTCCTCTTCACAGCTACAGCCCAGAAAATGGCATCCACCTGCCCTGAAGGGGCTTTTGCCCCATCCAGGCCTATAAGCATGACTCCTTCCCCAGACTCATCTGACAAAAGAGGGAGCTGGTCCAGTGGGGGCCAGCTTTCTCCTCACTATCCAAGCCAAGTATCTGATAACTATGATAGCTGGCACTTGCACACAACAATGACCATGAACCAAGCACTTTTTTAAAAATTTTAACTAACTTAAGCCTTCCAACATTCCTATGAAGTAGATACTGTTATTATGCTCATTTTATAGATGGGGAAATAGGTACAGCGAGGTTAAGTAGTCTGCTCAGAGACCCACTAGCTACTAAGAGGCAGAGCCCACATTTTAACCCAAGCAATCTACTCTTAGCCACTCTGAACTACTGCCCCTAAGTAGAGGTTCATGAGCTCTGGCCATAGCTGCTTTTTTCCTCGATGAGGGATACCCTCCTCAAGTTTAGGTCCTCCTCCTTGCCTGGGGCTATTCCATGCCAAGATAGCCCCTCCCCAGAGGGGACTGCAGAAGACATCTCCGCCAGCCCTCACCTCTAGAAAGGCCCATTACTGCCATACTGCCCAGGTTCTCCCCCCACCCCTGCACCCACATGCACCCTGTCCCACTCTCCGCCAACCGAGCACCGTTGCCTTTTGTTCACAGTGACGGCTCCTGTGCCCAGGCCAGTGGGGGCATGGAGGACTCCGTGGTGGCAGCCGGCAGACCCAGTGCCCATTCCCCGAAGGCTCAAGCCCAGGAGCTGCAGGAGGAGGAGGAGAGGCCAGGGGCGGGGGGTGCCTCCCCAAGGGCTGGCCCCCATCGCGGGGCCTCCCCTGGCCTGCAGCAGCCTGCCCTGGCGACAGCGCTCTGCTCTCACGCCCCTGCTGCCTCCGATTACGAACTCTCCCTTGACCTAAAGAATAAACAGGTACCCAGGGCCTCTAAGGGGGGTGGGGAGGGTGGTGAAGGGGCCCTGCTTTTGGGAGCTGTCCAGGGTACCAGGTATCTGCCCATCTGGGCCCACCTTTGCTGCAACTGCATCTTTTTTTGCCACCTGTTCTCTCAAAGTGAGCTAAATAATCTGCCCTTCCTCACAGCTCAGTCTCCAATATAACCAACCCTCACTTGGTAGGGTCACATCCTTGCAAGGCCAGGCCCTTTGACAGTGTGTCTAGGGCTCTGCTCCTCTCACCTTAGGAGGAAGCCTAAGCTGCCCCACAAAGCATTACACAAGTGGCCTATTGTTCTCTGGGGAAGTTCCACAGCCACTCACTACTTAGAAGAGATAGCCCAGTTAATATGCCCACTCAAAGGGCAGTCCCATGCCTAAGCGCACACAGGCTCAAATGAAGTTCAAAGACAGTGGTCTCCTGGTAGAGTGAGGATTCCCAAGATAAACCCAGGTTAGGGGGATCCAAAGCTCCCCTGCTGGAGAACAAATCCCTGTGAGGGGTTCTAGCAGGAGAAGAAAGTGGTCAGTAATGGGGTCCCAGTTGAACCCCAAGACGATAATGCCACATTTTTTTCTTGGTGGACAATTAAGAGACCTAAAGGGAGATCTATAAGTATGTGTGTATTTATGCATGTGTGTAAGTGTGTCCGTACACACGAGTATGAATGTGCTTAGAGAAAGACATTATGACTTGATATTGCTATGAAAGAGCCTTGTTCTTGTTCTAGTAAAGCTATGACTTCAGGAACACCAGTTAAGTACTCTGGTTTATCATCAGCAAAATTGGGGATCAGATCTTGAATCATCTCCAAGGTCCCTTTTGCTCTGAAATAAGTAGGTTCTAAAGAACCAATCTTTAATACAGTGGACAAGGTGAGTCTTAGGAAGGGAAGCTAATAGAAAGGTCAATAAAACTGAATCAAGCCAAACCAACCTCATGTCTTTCTTTAGGCATCAATGCAAAGCTATTGTCCTGGACCGGGGCCAGCTGCAGTACAGTGCACCTGGCTCTCTAATGGTATTTGATAAAATCTCTTATGATAGCTCTGCAGACATGATAGAAAGTAGATTAGCTCACAATATAATCAGATGAGTTCTTAAACAGAATTCTCAAAACCGTTTATTTTCCATCAGTGCCAATTCTAAGGTGAGCGGGTCCTGTCAGGTTCAATCACTGTAACGAGGCAGAACTTTCTGATGACACAGCTAGTAGGGGACAGCTAATACTTTGATGATAGAATCCAGGACAGAAAGATGGTTTGTGTGAAATAAGTCAAATTAAATATAAAAAAATCTAAAGTTCTGCTCTTCACTTTGAAAAGCCCACAGCACTCATATAAGATGGGCAGGCTTGGTCCTGGGAGAAAGGCCTTAGGGTTTCAGTTCACTGAAAGCTTAAGATGAGTCAACAGCCGGTGAAGCAGCTGCCAGAGAAGTGAGCACAGCAGCCTGCACAGCAGGGTAGGCAAGGCCCCAGAAAAGGGAGCAGCCGCAGAGCCCCGCAGTGGCTCCTGCTCGGGCCTGTCTGGAGCCCATGCTTGGCTCTGGGGCTTTGTTTAAGGGGGAAATGAGAATCCTGCAAGATTCTCCAGGATTGGCTGGAGACATGGTGAAACTGTAGCCATGAAGACAATCTTTAAGTATGGAAGAGCTGGCATGTGATAAAGAGATTACATGTATTTTCTTTCATTCTAGGCAAAACTAGTGGTACTAATGTATGAAAACTATAGGAGAGGAAGATTTTAGCTTGATTAACAACTAGAGCTGTTACAAACTCAGAATGTCTTGCTTGTGAAGTAGCGAGTCTGTGCAGTGGCTGGAGCACAGCTCATCTGGAACACCATGGGGTGATGGGAGTGGCCAGTTGGCTCGGATGAGGGAGTCCTCTCAGTTCCCCAAGACTCTGCTCCTTGGGCACAGAGACCATCTCTTATTCATCTTTGTACCCTCCCCTTAGCATCTAGCGGCATGTCTTGGACATAATAAGGGCCCACTGAGTGAATCTTTTTTAATAACTATGATGTGCAAGGCAACAAGGAAGGAGAGCATGAAAAAAAAAGAAGCATGATCTCTCCACAAAGAGATTACAGCTCAACTTAAGGAGCATCCAGTTAATAACAGCACAGAAAACTCATGTTTCAGCTTGGGCAGATTGATTCCTTTAATGCCAATTACTAGGTGGGAGATAGAGTGCACAGGATTCTGATTAGTTTCATGGACACATTTTATAGTGGACATGACATAGTACAAATAGATGGGCTTGCACTCAGGCCAGCAGGAGTGAGGCAGGAAAGGTGAGGGTTAGTAGAAGTGACAGGATCCTCATGCAAGGTGGACCCAGCCCTGGGAAGGAGCTCACCTCTCCTGGCTCAGGTGTTTCTCTGGGCCAAGCATGTCTGGAGGTAGAAAGAAGGGGGAAAAGATATTGCCAGGCTAGAGCAAAGTGATTGAAAACATGGCACACATTTACTAGAGACTGAGCTCTGCTCCTCTCTCTTCTTCTGCACATGAACTGTGACCTTGAAAAAATTGCTTAATTTCTCTGGGCCTCATCGCCTCACATCTCTTTGGGGCTTTGTACATGCTGTTCCCTTTGCCTCCACTGCTGATGCTCCTACTCCCTCCATACTCCTGCACAGGGCCTCCATCACTCCTCCTCTTGCTTTGGGACTCACTTCCCATGCTCCTTCTCCCCATGGCAGCTCTCCCTGCCCTCCCAACACGGCACTCCGATAGCCCTGGGGTTCCGTCATAGCTGTTCAGCCCTGTATCATCGTTTCCTGTTTCCTTGACTCCCTCTTGAAAACAGGGCACCCAACTTATATCCCCAGTGCTGGACATGGTGCCTGCATGAAGAAGATACTGGAAAGATGAAAAGGGGAAAATAATAACTCAGTGACCTGAAGGGGAATGGGGATGGGCATGAAGCCTTCAGCCAGGATGTAACTCTAGTTTTCTTTGAGATCTTGGTTTTAATATTCTGATCCCATGATTTCCACCAGTCACACAGATCCTATAATTCTTGGGCTGGAAGGAATCTTGGACAATCATCATTTCCCCAGCTCTCCAACCTGCCAGCCCTGCTCCATCAGCCAGTCTAGGATCCCAGTCATTTGCTCCCCTGCATCTGCTTCAACCCCATATCCCACTGATGTTACCTCTCAACTATTTTCCAAGTCCCACTCTCTCCTGCCACCTCCTGCCCCCACTCTAGGCCAGCCCACTACCATCTCTGGCCTGCACCCCTGGACAAACCCCCACAGATCTCCCTGAAAGTTGTACCTCTTCCAACCTATCTCCACTCTGCAGCCGAGTCCTCCTTATAAAGAGCACATCTGATCATCGTACTCATATATGTAGGACAAACTCTTCTCACGGCTCTTCTATCACTCCACATCATGGCCACTTGGAGTTCCAGCCATTCCCATTTACCTTTTTCTGTCTCCATGCCATCCTTTGCCTCCGGGCCTTCACATGTTTTGTTTGCTGGGAATACTCTCTCTTCCCTCCCACCACCCACCCCCACCCCTATCCCTCAATCACCCTCTCCTGGGTGATCTCTCCTCACACTTCAGGTCTCAGCCCTGCTCCCCGAGCCTGGCTGTGTGCTTTCACTGGGTACCCCACTGCTGGTGCTGCACTGTCTGATAGCTGTCCTGCTCTAGGGCAAAGACTGTGTCATTCTAGGGTTATCACGGAGTTGAGCAGTTTGTGCACCAAATACCTCCAGGGGTGCTATTCACTTCATAGTCTGTGTGAGGAGCAAACACTCCCTAGAGCTGGGCACTAGATGCTGCCCTGCTCTTGCCCACCATTGTTTTCCTACACCCAGCATATCTCTGGTGCCTAGGAAATCCTCAATGTTGGAAGAATACAAGAAGGAGGGGCTGCCCCGGGCTTCCCTGATTTCCCCGTTCCCAGTACCTTCCCCACAGTCACACAGTGAGCAGGCCCTCCTGCACAGCTTCTCTTGTCCTCTGCTCCCTCTCTCCTCCTTCACTTTCCTCACAATGAACCTTGGAACTATGACCTTGAGGGACATGCAGGTCGCTTGGGAGAGGGGGGAGGGATGAAGGGGGGGCTTTTAAGAAAGTGGCTGTGGTGATTTCCAAATTCATTCAGGCTCTCTAGAGTTGCTTCCTGTTCCTGCCACTGTCGAGAGCAGCCCATTGGAGCCAGTTTCAGGTGTCTGTATTACATAGCTCTTTGTGCTGTCCAACCAGGGCCATGGAGCTGTAGTCAGCGGCATCCAGGTCCTGTTCCCCAAGTTAGGGTCCTGGATGGAAGCCATGTCTCTTCTGGAAAGCAGCACTTCCCCAGTGGGTCCCCTATACCCAAGCCTCAGGGTCTGGCCTCACTATGGGGGTAACTCTCAAGGGGAGAAGTGCTGGCTTCCAATTCTCTGGGCCTCAGTTTCATCTTAATAACTATGATGTGAAATAAGGGGTTGTACCAGATGTATCTGAGGACCTGCTCACTCTGAAGGCGAGAGCCCTACCATGGGCAGGGAAGGTCCCAGGGGACCCAGCTGATGGTGAGGCACATCAGGGTGAGGTACTAGGCATTTCCTGTTGCATTCAGTGCAGCTGCTCTGGCCAGGGCCTGTGAGAGGCCTGGGGACACCACAATGCAAAAGACACAGTACCTGTGCTCAGGGAGCCCACAATCCAGTGGTGGGCACTTACATGTAACCTGTACTAGCTAGCATGAAGGGCACTATGTGTTGGGCATGGTACTAGGCATTTCCTATGCATTATGTCCTTAGCTCTGCACCATATCTCAGTGAGTGAGGTACTATTACTCATCCATCTAAGAAGAAGAAGACTAAGGCTTAGTGATAGAAAGTAACTTGCCCGAGGATACATCCCAGGTATGGGTCACCCCTCGTGCAGCCACAACTTGGACTTTACAATCTAGGATTTTAACCCAGCACCTGCCACTATTTCCTGTTACAGTGAAGCGTAGTTCCAAGGAAGTGGCACCCAATGCACTTGTGGGAGCACCGAAGAGGGCAGCAGCCCAGCTGGGGTTCAAAGCAGCTCACCTGAGAGTGTCTCTGACCTAGGGGTAGCTGAGCTGCAGCGCCCACTACCCCTACCTGACTGTAATCAGGGAAGGTCCGCAGGGTGGCCCTGCTGGTGGGCAGGTCTCAGTGCCCTGCCATGTTGAGCATTTCTGTATTTGGACAATGGGCAGGGAGATGGGCACACAGACAAGACGCAGGGGCCACATCCTGCCCCGTCAGGCCAGCCTCTCCTGGGCTGCCCTGAGCATCTCCTAGGCTCCTCTGCCCTCCCCAACTCTGCTACTCAGTCAAGATAAGGTTTGCTTTGCCAAGTCCTGCAGGCTTATTCCATGTAATGTCTCAATGTTGTCAATTGAGAAATCTTAATCAGAGGAAATCCTTGCTCACATCAGAGGAAAGCCCCCCCACCATCCCCATTCCCACCTCCCTCCCCCACATTCCTCAGCACCATGGCTCTCCAGCTAGCTGCTTTCTTCCCCTCCCTGACTTGGCGGCCATCTCTCAGCAGCAACCTGAAGTGGAAGCATGTTCTAATTAACACTGAGAGACTCATTAGAGAGACTGAGCCCGGAGCCCCCTCCATTGCTTCTCTGGCAGAGGCTGAGAGGTTGCTCTCTTGGGAGGAGGGGAGGCTGCAATTACCCATGATTCAAAGGGTTTAGAGAGAAGTGAGCAGAGCTGCTCCTTGGCCCAGAGGCCCCTCCCACCCACATCTATCTCTCAACTCTCTGGCCTGGCCCTGCTTAAGAACAGGATTAGGGCCCTGACCAGATTAGTTCAGTGGATAGAGCATCGGTCTGTGGACTGAAGGGTCCCAGGTTTGATTCCGGTCAAGGGCATGTACCTTGGTTGTGGGCACATACCCTGTAGGAGGTGTTCAGGAGGCAGCTGGTCGATGTTTATCTCTCATCAATGTTTCTAACTCTCTATCCCTCTCCCTTCCTCTCTGTAAAAAAAAAAAAAAAAAAAAAAAAAAAAAATTAATAAAATATATATAATTTTTAAATAAAAGAACAGGGTTAGGATGGGTGGCGCTGACCTAAGGCACTGTCAAGACCCCAATCTCTATGGGAAACACAAGGTGGAGGGGGTGTGTGTATAGCATTTGACTCCAAGCCCAGACCCAGAAGAGAACCTGAATTTTTATTTCCCCTAGGATATAGGAGAAAGTTCAGTTTAGTTCATGTCTGCAAGCATTTATTAAGTCCTAACCATAGCCCTGGCTCAGCGCTGGGCACCAGGAATGCAGAGACTGTAAGTCTAGCCTGTAGATGCAGAGAGAGCACTGAGGGTGGGGGAAGGAAGAAAGGGGGTGCGGCAGGCACAAAACTGGAATAAATGGGAGATAGTTGCATTTAATACATTGGAGCAAATGGAGAAGAGCCAACAACTGACAGTGAGCAGTTGTTCCATGCCAGGCACTGGGCTGGGTGCTATACATGGATCAGAGGATGACTAAGACATATCTGAGGCCTCGAATAACATATGCTATGTTGGAGTTTGGGGGAAAGAAGGAGGGATTAGACAAATACCACAAAGATAAGTGGGGGGGGGGGGGCATTCTCTGTGGGGCCCAAGGCAGGGAGACCTGGTCTATTGGGGGACTGAAAAGGCTTTGTGGATGAGGCACACTGGAGATAGGTATTAAAGAAAGGAGCCAAGTTTTACCTGGAGGGAAGGGGACAAGAGTAGGATTTGGGGGTAGGGAGAACATTGCAGGCTGAGCAAGTGCTCAGAGTGAGAGAACTGAGCAAAGGGGAACTGCTGAGTGCATAGACTCCATGGAGAAGACTGGGAGGTAGGCTGGGCCAGATTTTAAGGAGGAAACATTTATACATCTTTTGGGCACCGGTCTCAAGCAACAGAAAGCCTGTGTTTATACCTGCTTTTTGAGAGCAGTGATCAGGATAATTGGGTGTAAGGTGGGGATGAGAAAGAAGCAGGGAGGCAGTGAGGAGGCTGCTGGAGTGGTCCAGGTGGGGAGTCAAAGAGAGCCCACATGACACCAAGGTGATTGAAAGGTCAAGGTGATTGCAAAGGATACTGGGAGAGGGCATGGCTATAGAACTTTGAGGCTGATATATGTGGAGGATAAGGCAAAGGAGGACCCAAGGACAAATGAAAGGTTTCCCAACTGGATGGCATACAGCCAAGGTGCTATTAGGCAAATAAGGTAGTCCTTGAAATTGGTTTGGGGAAGGTGGGGAGAGACGATGGCTTTGAATAGGAGACCCATGAGCTGTTGGAAATGCAGGATGAAGGCTAAGAACAGAGATTTGAGAGTCATTTGAGAGTCATTCTGGCAGAGGCTGATGATTGCATTGTCATCATCAGATAGCTACCACTTACTGATCACCTACTATGTGCCAGGTGCTATGTGAAATAACTTAAGCCTCACAACAAGCAGCAGAGTCAGCAAGCTCAGACTTATTTAACAGATAAGAAAACTGAGAGATAGAAACATGTTAAAAGTCAACCAGCAGGGAAGAGGTAGATCTGGGACTGAGCATATCCCCTACGGCTTTCTCATCAATCCATTAAAGTAGAGTGAAGTTATGGCAGTGTGGACTAGGTTCTCAGGCAAGAGGTAAGAACAGAACATCTTTAGAGTTGCCACAAAGACTCTGCCAGAGATAGTTTCCCTCTTAATTATTTGTTAATTATCAACTACCAGGGTCTTCTCTAATGACTTTCAACATAGAAACCATGGAAAATGTCCAGAAGTGCATAAAAAATAATTAAAATGTGTCTGAAAATAGAAGATGGCACATATATGACTTGTAACTGACATGCTTAGGGATTTTGTGGTCAAAATGTAGGATTAAGGAGCTCTACTGAGACAGGAGAGCTGAGGACAGAGTTTCAGGGTGATAAAAATATCAAGAGCTGCAGAAAAGAGGAGGAAGATTGAGGATGGGCCATTAGGTTTAGTCACTAACGATCATTTTAGAAGATGGGTGGGGGCAGGAGGCAGACTGCAAGGAGCCAGGGCACACAGGGTTGGATCAGCAATTTGGCATCTGCTCACAGAGTGAGGCAGAGGGTGTAGACTGGTTCTCCAAGAGGTTCGGTGGAAATAAAAAGAGATTGGGCTGGTGCCCCAGGCAGGGGAGCCAAGCAGAGTTGTGTTTTAGCCTGGGGAGATCTGGGAGTATGTAGGCTGGTGGAAAGGGGCAATGGAGGGGTAAGGGTTGGAAATACAAGTAAAAGAGAGCCTAGAGGATGAAGTAAATGCAGAAAGGAGGCAAGAGAGATTGTAAGCTGTTTATCTCAGCCCACCTATCCTGACTCTTAATTCAGGAATGACACTTCATGGATGTGGAGTGTATGGTTGTGACTAGGACATAATTTCAGGGCCTAGAACACTTTCTTGCTATCTGAACTTCCCTAAGGACTGATTTTCTAGGAGAGGAAAGTTGCAGGTCAGATTAGGAGGGTTTTGGAGAGTCATAAAGATAACTTTGGAATTAATCCTTTAATTTATTCAATAAATATTGATTGAAGGCCTACTATGGATTGAGCATTCTCCAAGCATTGGGGATAAAGCAGTGAACATGGCCAGCAAAGTCTCTATCTTCATGAGGCTTATAATCTAGTGGAGGACTTGATGGAACAGACTCAAGAATTTAAAATCAGGTTTTCTTCTCTACTTTGATGAAGCATGGACAGTGGCTGGTAGAAGTCTCCTAGGGTTGTCCCAGCTAGCCTCCTGCCTCCTTGATACCATGCAAGGAGGATGGGGCCCCTTTACTGTTTTGGAAGCATTTCAGGAAATGAGATTTCATACTTTCCCTCTATTGTCAATAGCATCTCATAACCTGAAATGAATGCTCTTGGGCGTGGGATTTCCCTAATAAATAGACCAGGTAGAAAAGAGGTGTAATTTCCTATCTGGTGTCAGTTTCTCTTGGTGCTTGGGGAAGGGTAAGAGGGAGACAGAAATTGAGAGAAGGGGGCAGGTAAGTGGTCAGTTCCCCTCACTCTATACTTCTCCTTGGAGAACTTTCCTGCCTAAGCCAAGGCCAACCTACATTTCAGGCCTCAGGAAACTTGCCAGAGCTTTGCAGGGAGAATAGCTGAGCTACAGTACTCTTTCCTTTCTAGCACAATTTCTGCAAAAGCAGGAACAGAATGCCTGGAAGGCAGATGTGTCTCTGGAGCTCCTGGGTACATGTGGCCATGCTCAGATAAAGACCCGGTAAGCAACTGTCCAGTTGGTATGGTGGCAGAATTCTAAGAGGGTCACCAGACTCCTGCCCCTTTGTGTACACATCCTGCACAACACACACCAGTGTGGGTGGGACTAGAGAATGGAGAGAGAGATCACTCCTATCATTAGATTACCAATCCATTGATGCATCAAAAGGTTGGTCGTCCTGGATGGCTTGATCTGATCAGTTGAACCCCTTTAAACAAGGGGAAGCATCAGAGAGACCCTCTCCTATTGGCCCTGACAGGGCAAACAACCCTGCTGTGAAGCGGGCCCTGTGGCTGAGAACAGCAGGCAGCTCTGGTAACTGAGGCCTCAATCTTAAAATCTCAAGGAACTGAAGTCTTTCCACAACAGTAAGCTTGGAAGAGGACTCTGAGCTTACATGAGATTGACACTTTGGTTTCAGCCTGGTGAGATTCCATAGACAGAACCCAGCTGAGCTGTGTGCCCAGACTACTGACATGCAGAACTGTGAGAAAATAAACGGGTGTTATTGTAAGCTGCTAAATTAGTGGTAACTTGCTACGTAGCAATAGATAACTAATGCACTTAGTATGATTTTTTAAAGAGCATATTGAAGGCCCCTACAATATGAAGATCATGAGGACTGGGAGAGCTTCCTGCTTTCTGTTTATGCTTTTGTACTTTATAAAATGCAAATACTTTTGGGAGGAGTCATATAGGAAGCCTTTTGGGCCACCCAAACCTTAATATGAAGTTTTCAAACTATCTTTAGAGAGGGTTGAATGTGGGAGAGAGAGAGAGACAGGTAAGGGCACAGGATGGTGGGACTAGGAGAGAATCTTGAAGATGAGGGCATTCATTTTACCTGGGACTGTTCCAGAGGATTGGGATTATGTCTGTGAAGTCTCCTTGGGTAGGAGGGTGCTCCCACTGGTCCAGCTGTTGGGTACCCACAGGGTGGGAACAGAAAGGACTGCTGGAGTAATGGGGAGGCAATCATGCCAGCTGCAGTTCCTGGTGGGTTGAGTGGAGCAGGAAGTGAGTAGAATGATTCTTTCTATTGAGGAATGAAATTTGGCCTATTTGTACCCCTCCCACGCCTGGTTCTGGGGGAACGTGGGTGGGATAATGCTGTTCTTGCTGTAAGTTGTTTATCTCAGCCTACCTATCCTGACTCTTAATTCAGGAATGATACTTCATGGATGTGGAGTGTATGGTTGTGACTAGGACATAATTTCAGGGCCTAGAACACTTTCTTGCTATCTGAACTTCCCTAAGGACTGATTGGAGCCCACAGTGCTACCATTTGTCTGTCCATCTCCTTAACATAGCCCTTGCCTCTTATTTAACTGCAAAAATCCTCAGGAAAGGGCATGGCTAAATGACATCTCAGTGGAAATATCTTCCAAGTCCTTTTCTGATAAGAGAGAAGTAAGAGCATAACCTAAGGCAGTGGTCAGCAAACTCATAGTCAACAGAGCCAAATATCAACAGTACAAGATTGAAATTTCTTCTGAGAGCCAAAAACCAACTTCTGTGCATGGGCCATGAAGTTTCAATCGCACTATACGTGCACACCCGCACATGGTATTTTGTGGAAGAGCCACACTCAAGGGACCAAAGAACCGCATGTGACTCTAGAGCAGCAGTTTGCCGACCACTTACCTAAGGGTTAGAAAAGACCGGAGACTGGGGACAGAGCTGAGAGGATGTGAGTAAAGTCGGATAAATTGGCCCCTTGTCAGACATTTTCCTGGGTTCAGATCTACCCAGACGAGGCAGTGTGCCCCTACCCGCAGCCCCTCCACGCCGGGCCCTGTGGTACAGCTCCCATTGATGACAACAGAGGTTACTGGAATCATGAAACACAGCAGCCTGGAGGGCCTCTCACTCTTGAAAAAGCCATCCACCCTCCATCCTCCACCCACCCATCAACTTTCAATTAAATTAACATTTACTCAGCACCTACTACATGCCAGCCCTTGGGCTGGGTACTAGGAACACAGAGATGATCAAACCCCAATCCCAACCCTTACGATGCCCGAGGGACTGCCCCAATGCAGGGACAGGAATGCTGAGAGGGAAAGCAGAGGACAGGAATAGCAGCAAAACTTTAAAGCATTTCTGTTTAATTTTTAAAATTATTTTTAAATGTGCACAAAAGTAGAAAGAATAAACTGCCTTATAACCATCACCAGCTCCAATAATTTTATAAGTATTGTTTCACCTAACCCTTCCACTTTTTTGATAGAGTATTTTAATACAAATTCAAAATATTTTGCATTTCACCCATGAATACTTCCATATGCATCTCCGATAGGAACATTTTATTTTATTTTGTTAATCCTCACCCAAGGATATTTTTCCATTGATTTTTTCTTTCTTTAGAGAGAAAGTGGAAAGGGGGAGAGTGAGAGCAAGAGGGAGGGAGGGGAGAAGAGAAGAGGAGAGAGAGAGGGGGAGAGAGAGAGAGAGAGAGAGAGAGAGAGAGAGAGGAGAGAGAGAGAGAGAGAGAGAGAGAGAGACCCATTTGTCGCCTCTCATGCAGGGAACCAGCGGGAGCTCTAACCCGAGACCCTAGCAGACGGATGCTCTGACCACCGAGTAACACTGGCCAGGGCTGATAGGAACATTTTAAAATCACCACCAAACCAGCAATATCTTACTACAATCAGCAATACCTCTTCCCCCTGCCTGCGCCTTTACCAAGCCCTGGAACCCATTCCTGCATCCTACACTTCTAGGGGTCTTGCCAAGGACCTGGTATCTCCTGCCAACATGCTGGTTTTCAGACCTGAACCCCTCAGTGTTTCCCTGGTTGTGCAACCTGGGTCCCTGCAAAGTTTAGCCAGGCGACTCCCTGCGTTGATGGACAGCCATCAACCCCATGTTTTGAAAGGGCCAGAACACCCCTTCCCTTACTGTGCTCTTCCTCCTCTCTGTCCTTCAAGATTGAAATGCTAGAACACAAATACGGGGGCCACCTGGTATCCCGGCGCGCAGCTTGCACCATCCAAACCGCCTTCCGCCAGTACCAGCTCAGCAAGAACTTTGAGAAGATCCGCAATTCGCTCCTGGAGAGCCGCCTGCCGCGCCGGATCTCTCTGCGCAGGGTGCGTGCGCCCACAGCGGAGGGCCTGGCGGCGGAGAGGGCGCTCATGGAGGGCTACGGCCTCCTGGGGCTGCCGCTGGTGCGCGCGCCCTCTCTGCCGCCCACCCTCGCGGGCACGCTCACCGAGCTGGAGGACTCCTTCACCGAGCAGGTGCAGTCCCTGGCCAAGTCCATCGACGACGCCCTCAGCACCTGGAGCCTCAAAACCATGTGCTCCCTGCAGGAGAGCGGCGCCTACCAGATCCACCAAGCCCTGCGCGCGAGCGCGGGGCAGCCCGGCCTGGAGGCGGAGGCACGGGAGCAGGAGAGTGTCGGCCCGGGGTCCGAGGAGGAGGCCTCGGAGGCCGCGGGCCTGCCCCCGGGCCACAGCAGCACCCTAATGATGGCTTTCCGGGATGTCACCGTGCAGATCGCCAACCAGAACATCTCCGTCTCCTCCTCCACCGCGCTGTCAGTAGCTAACTGCCTGGGCCCGCAAACTTCCCCGGCCCCAGCAGAGACCCTGAGGGGCCAGGCCGAGCTGGGAGAGGCCCGAGGTCAGGAGGCTCCAGTGGCCCCAACCGAGAGCCAGGGAGACGCGCCCGCCGAGACCACGTGCGCAGAGGCGGGAGTTGGGGAGACCCTGCGCGCCTACTCGCCTGGAGCAGCAGATGGGGCGGTGGATGCGATGGTGGAGGAGGCCCCAGCCGCGCAGGTAGAGGAGGCAGAGACAGGAAAGATGGGGAAAGGGGCCGAGGCCGAGGCCGAGACAGAGGCCGGAGACAACTCGGAGCAGCTGAGCAGCAGCAGCACGTCCACCAAGTCCGCCAAGTCCGGGTCGGAAGTCTCGGCGTCAGCCTCCAAGGAGGCCCTGCAGGCCATGATCCTGAGCCTGCCGCGCTACCACTGCGAGAACCCCGCCAGCTGCAAGTCGCCCACGCTCTCCACCGACACCCTGCGCAAACGCCTCTACCGCATCGGCCTCAACCTCTTCAACATGTGAGTGAGCTCTGGCTCCTGAGCTGCAGTGCGTCCTGGAGGGGAGGGACGGGGAGGCCCTGGAGGGAGGGAAGACAGATTAGCAGGGTGCCGGGTAATTTAGCATGTCATCCAGTGTCCTCCCAGGTGGCATCTGTGCCGTGCCCGCTCCTTGAGATACTGTGTACAAATACATACATATTTTACTTTTGCTTGTTATTCATTTATTTTAAGAAAAATTAGGAACAAAATAGCTTTTCAAACCCATGCTTTCACCACTGTTCCTGCTTAAAATGAAGCTAGAATTCGAAAAGTCAGAGACTTTAAAAGAAAATGTAATATTCAGTAAATAACAGTAGAGATAACGTGAGGATTGAGCAGAAATCCCTCAGATAGGATATGAAGTTAGGGACACTCAGCAATCCCCTGCGGTTGATGAAGAGGAGAAACAGACAGTAACGTGAGGAAAGGTGCATGAGGGACTGGGTGGGGGAAAGAGACCTACTTTAAGGAGTGCAGGTGGAAAGCAGAAGAAGGTGGGACAAAAGGGGAAAGGGCGACAGAAAAAGAATGTGAAGCAAGCAGAGGTGTAATACAAAGAGAAGGGGAATGAAAGGAGAAAGAGAGTGACTTCCAGAGCCCAACCTTTTCTCCCAACCAGAATGTATAGAGCTGGTGGCAAGCAGAGGGCATTCACATGGAAATTTCAAGTTCCTGAGGCACTGATCTCCACCCTCTGCCTGGCCCTTTCTTCACAGACCTGAGCCAGGAACTATGACAGCCCTCCTGCCCACATGCATTATTTATTGAGTGCCAGGCACCATGACCACAAAAATGAGTAAGACATCCTCTGGTCTCCAGAATCATATATCCTGGGAAGAACAGTTACTGTTCATAAAGCATCTGCAATCTTCCCAACAGTATTAGAGAGAGCATGGTTATGCCATTTTACAGAAAGGAAACCAGCTCATATTAGTAAGGTGAGTTGCACACTGACACAGCTAGTAAGCAGCAGGCTTCGGTGAAGCCAGATCTGTCTGACTCCCAATGCATTGCTTTTTCTTTTACCTCAGGCTGCCCTCCTGGTGTATTTGTGTGCATCACTTGGGCATGCACACAAATGCTCACACAGACACTTGGGTCCCTCAAGACAGTGGTTCTCAAACTATCTGTGGTGAAGGAGCAGTTTGGATTTTTACCCAACACCTTATGGGTCAATACTTGTGTAAAATACAATAAAAATGAACTGCTAGAAAAACAATCACATGCTTAGTTGTCCTGAAAATGTCAAAGTGCTATAAAAGGTTCTAAATGCTTACCCTCTATTTCTGTACTTATATTCTCCTGGGCCAGTAAAAAACAGTTCAGGGAGCAGCATGGATTTGCAGACCACACTGTGAGCACAATTGCCTTAAGACACAGCACCCACACCCACACCCACACATAGAGACTCAAGCCTGAGAAAATAAATGCTGGAGAGCAGGATTTTTGTGTATCCACCATGCCCAGGAAAGAGGGGGGTGGGGCAGATCTTACTGCTGTTACCCAATCTCATCCTCTCCAGATTGCAGGGTGGGTACTGCACATAGACAACAAGATGCAGGCAGTCTTAGGGACCTCTTGGCAAGCCTTGGGAACCTAAGGATGAGATCTGATGGGAGTGAGGCCAGAAGAAAGAGGACACCTCTTCTCCTGCTCTGGAATTCACTCTGCTTGGCCAGACTTCCCCTTCCCCCTCCTACCCCACATTACCTTTTCTCCCTTGTGGCGAGGTTCAGGAGAGTGAGGCTCGGGTGAAAGGTGATTCTGATGGAGAACCACTCTGTGGAGGAAGGAATCCTGATATTTCCTGAGAATTCTTCCCAAGGACCTCCAGGCACTATTTTGGGTTGAATTGGCTGGAAGAATAGAAAAAGAAATCATGGATGGCCTTGGTTCACTCTCTACTCCTTCTCCCCACCCCCATTCGCACCCCCAGAAACCCCGACAAGGGCATCCAGTTCCTGATCTCACGTGGCTTCATCCCTGATACCCCCATCGGAGTGGCCCATTTCCTGCTCCAGCGCAAAGGCCTCAGCCGGCAAATGATTGGAGAGTTCCTGGGCAACAACAAGAAGCAGTTCAACCACGACGTGCTAGAGTGAGTGCCCCACCATCTATGCACTCCTCCTCCTACACCCCCCTCCCGTACCTCCCCCTCCCCCACCCCCCACCAGGATGTCCAGAGGAGTAGGGGGATCTCAGCTGGGGAAGGACTCAGGGAAGAGAAAGGGCCCTCTGAAGTTTTGGTCATTTTCAAGAAATCCTCTCTCCAGTCTTAGCAGCTTCCTGATTGGTCCCAGAAACCACAATATCGGTGACCTTTAGCCAGAGGGCTCCTGCTACAGAGGGGCAGAGGGCTCCTGTTACAGAGGGCCAGAGGCCGCATTTTGACCGGCCTGTTTCCCTAAAAAGTCTTTTATTTATTGGGCACATTGTGCACAGAGTACCATTGGTACAGAAATGGTCAAGGGTGATAAAAGTCCACCCTCTCTGCCACCCTCAGGAGCAGAGAATGAGCCTGGAAGAAAAGAGGGCTGTCAGTGCTGGGGCCATCTAGGCCTGGGGAACAGACCCTCAGCCCATCCTCTCTGTGCTACCTGTCCAGACCCCAGACCCCACACAAGCATCTGTCTGCTCCCAATCAGGGTCATTTTCATATCAGTAGAGGCAAAAATGAGGAAAAAAAGGGGATCAGACTGAGGGTTTTTAGAGCAGGAAAACACTGACCACCCTAATCACAACAAAGAAAATTGCTTTAAAGTCTAATAGATGTGGGTAAGAGGAGGACTGCTTCTGCCAGTGCTCAGCTTTGTCAGTGTGGATGGGCAAGAGTCTCTTCACACTCTCTCCCCCTCTGGAGATGCAGGGCAGAGGTGGCATTCCTTGGGGCTGAGGAGCACCCCTCCCCTGGCAAAGAGAGGGCAAGGTCCGAGGAAGTCTGCTCCAGGTCCCTACCGCTCTCCGATGCTTCTTCTCTCTTCCACTAGGCCCCCTTAGGCTCAGATGTTCTTGAAGGTCATTATTCTATAGGGAGCCACCCCCACTTCCCTCCCTTCTTTCTCCTTAGATACAGTCAGCAGGAGTTTTTCCCTGGGGTGCTAGGAAAACCTCCCCTTTTTGTCCTTGCTCTTGGAATAGCAAGGGCCTGCTACAGAGGGGCATAGGGCTCCTGCTACAGAGGGGCAGAGGGCTCCTGCTACAGAGGGGCAGAGGGCTTTGGAAGCCTGGGAGTCACCCAACCTGTCTGTCAAGGTTGTCAATGTTAGTTTAAGCGTTTCCCTGCCTGTGGAGTTGGGATATTGGATTATGAGGGATGCACCAGTTGCCCTCTGGAATCCTTGTCACATTCCTAAATTCACTAATAGGGTGGTTGTTCCTAACTGAGCACAGTCAGAAAGAGTGGCGGCTTGGACCCATCCGAGGGACCATGAAGGCCCTTGGTTGGCAAAACCCAGCTCCTGCCTGTGACTCTGGGTGGCCTTGGACAATTTGCTGTCCCTCTCAGATGGTTGAGATGCTCTGAATGCCTCCCAAAGGAAAGTAAACCAATGCCTGTGCAGCATTTCCCTGCACCCTCCTTTCTTCTCCCTCTGCCTCAGGCTCCTCTTTCCCTTTACCACATCCCTGCTGTGCAGGGTGCTCTAAGGAAAATAGAAAGAGAAAGGTCGAGTTTTCCAGGTGCCTTCCTTCACCTGTTTTCCTCCATCTGGTTCATCTCTCTGGCTTTTTCTTTTTTTTCTTTTTTTTAAAATTTATTTATTTTTATTTATTTATTTTTATCTTTATTATTCAAATTATTACAGTTGTTTCTCTTTTTTCCCACCATAGCTTCCCTCTACTTAGTTCCCACCCCACCCCCTGCCATTATCACCCCCTCCCACCACTGTCCTCATCCATAGGTGTATGATTTTTGTCCAGTCTCTTCCTGCACCCCGACACCCCTTTCCCCCGAGGATTGTCAGTCCACTACCTTTCTATGCCCCTGATTCTATTATATTCACCAGATTATTCTGTTCATCAGATTTTTTATTCACTTGATTTTTAGACTCACTTGTTGGTAGATATGTATTTGTTATTCATAATTTTTATCTTTACCTTTTTCTTATTCTTCCTCTTCTTAAAGAATACCCTTCAGCATTTCATATAATACTGGTTTGGTGGTGATGAACTCCTTTAGCTTTTTCTTATCTGTGAAGCTCTTTAGCTGATCTTCAATTCTGAATGATAGCTTTGCTGGGTAGAATAATCTTGGTTGTAGGTTCTTGCTATTCATCACTTTAAATATTTCTTGCCACGGTCGTCTGGCCTGCATAGTTTCTGTTGAGAAATCAGCTGACAGTAATATGGGTGCTCCCTTGTAGGTAACTGTTTTTCTCTTGCTGCTTTTAAGATTCTCTCTTTGTCTTTTGCTCTTGGCATTTTAATTATGATGTGTCTTGGTGTGATCCTCTTTGGATTCCTTTTGTTTGGGGTTCTGTGCGCTTCCTGGACTAGTAAGTCTATTTCGTTCACAAGGTGGGGGAAGTTTTCAATCATTATTTCTTCAAATAGGTTTTCAGTATCTTGCTCTCTTTCTTCTTCTGGCACCCTCATAACTTGGATGTTGGTATGCGTGAAGTTGTCCCAGAGGCTCCTTATACTATCATCATATTTTTGGATTCTTTTTTCTTTTCTTTTTTTCTTTTCTGGTTGGGTGTTTTTTCTTCTTCTTTGTATTTCAAATTTTTTACTTGATTCTTGCAATCCTCTAGTCTGCTGTATATTATTTTTTATTTTAGTCAGTGTATACTTAATTTGTAGTTGATCCTTTTTAATATCCTCAAGGGTCTCACTCACTAAATTTATCAGTGTTTTCTAGAAGATTCTTGAGTAACCTTATAACCATGGTTTTGAACTCTATATCCAGTAGTTTGCTTTCTTCCATTTCTTTCATTTGTAAACTGTTTCTTTGTCTCCACATTTTGGCTGCTTCCCTGAGTTGATAGAGTAGCTTTGTGTGCTAGGTGTCCTATAGGGCCCAGTGGCTCAGCCTTCCCAGTTACCTGAGGTAGACACTCTTGGTGCATCTCTTTATGGGCTGTGTGCACAGTCTTGTTGTAGGTAAGCCTTGATCGTTGTTGGTATCACTGGGAGGAATTGACCTCCAGGCCACTTGGCTGTGAGGATCAGCTGTGTCTATGATGGAAAAACTTCTGTGCTGGAAACACCCTTATGAGGCAAGACTTGTTTCAGTGGGGCTTTGGTGCTCACTGAGTCTGCCCTCTGAGTGTGTCCTTATGTATCTGAGGAGTTGTAATCTGGATGGTCCTGCTCTGATCCCTGTGTACACTGGCTCTTGGATCTCCAAGGAGGTGCTAATTTAGCCTCTGCCTGAGGCCACCCAGCAGGAGCTATGGAGAGATCTGCAGATTCCTCTTCTTTGTTTGGGTTTTGGAGGTGCCCAGATGAGGCCCAGCTATGAAGCAATGCAAGCTGCTATGGGGCCTTGGGCCTTCTTTTGGATGTCCTGGGTCTCTCTGACTTAGCTGCAGTTTGTTAGGTAAGTTTAGATTTCAAAGGACCAGGCCATTCATATGCAAAAGCCTCTGCAGACAGCTTGGATGGGGCAGAGTCTCAGGGTGTAGCAAACAACAATCACTTCCCATCAGCCCTGCCTTAAGAGGCCCCCAGGGTCTCAGTGTCCCTTGGTGATCACTGCAAGCACCTCAGAAAGAAAGCCACCTTCGAGTTCCGCCCACTGCCAGACAGTCAAATTCTCCTCATATGAGTCTGGATCCCCAGAGTCTCACCCGGAACTGGAGTTCAGAGCAGTTGGGAACTTGTGTCTCCCTGTGGATTGAAAAAGACAGCTGCATCCTCAGTTGCCAGCCCTCTCTGCACACACGCACCTCTATACCTCTGCACATTACTTCTGAATCTCCTCTGAGTCTCAGTGTGCTTTTCTCTTCCCTTCTAGTTGTAAAATATCCATTCAGCCAGCCTTCCTGTGGTTCTGGATGATGTCCGTTTTGTCTTTTAGTTGTAGTTTTGAAGTGATTGTGTGAGGCAGCAAGTTCAGGTGTTTACCTATGCCACCATCTTGGTTTCTCCGGTCTTCTTATAGTTTTCCTCTCTTGCTTTTTCATTGGCTTTGCCCCCTTTCCATTCTGTAGAAAGGTGAGTGGAGGTGTTGTGCCCTATGGCTTTGTTATTTCGGATGTTCCAATGCCCTGGGTGACCCTGCTTTGTCTCTAAGATTCACTTACAGTCCTTGACCTTCTGGGTCCAAAGTCCTGGTATTTCCTGGTCCTGGAATTTTGACCTGTCAGGCTCACATTGACCTAGAGTCATGCTGAACAGCACAATGGAAACTAATTGCCATCTTCCCTGGGAGACAGAGTGTGTGGGCTAGAGACTCAGACCAGCCATGCAGCCTGTGCTGGCAGGGGACCTATACTGGGCCCTGGGCTAGCATCTGAGGCAGAGCCAGGTCTGGGATGAGGAAAGCAATGTGTGTGTGCGGGGATGGGGGGTGGGGGGTAGGCATGGTAGGACAGATGGCTGGACCTGAGAGAAAGAGCCGTCCTCTGAACCTGGCTCTGCTCCTAACAGGCTGTGTAGCTTTTGGAAGGCACTTTGCCTCTAGGCCTCAGTATTCTCATCTGTAAAGCCAGAGGGTTGGGCTGTGTGACCTCAGAGGTCCCTACAACTCCTGTGAATCTATCATTGTTCCCATCTCCAATTGTATTGGTAGCACACTGGCATCTGCAGAGTCATCTGCCCTGAACATCTCCAGGCTATGTCCTCCTGCCAGAGCATCCCTCAGGCTCCAGGGCAGCGCTGGCACTGAAGTTCATAGAAGAATAAGATGACCATTCACCATGCATTCAGCAAATATTACGTGCCTACAATGTGCTGGAAATAGGGCTGTCCCAGTGTGTGTATATGGGATGAAGGAAGAACAGGAATGGTTCATGGCCTCAGGGAACTTACAGACTCAGGTGTTAATTGGGAGAGAGGAATGGGGAAGGGAGGCTGGGGGGGTGGGAAGTGGAGCAAGCTCCTGCTGGCATTGTGGGTTTAGGGAGGACTGAGTACAGAGCTGAGCCCCAGTTCTGCCCCAGTGAATGCGTCGGTTTCTGGTGCTTTTTTCTGCAGCCATGCAGGCTTGGGCTCCAAGGTCTCCGCACACTGGCCTCTGCACACAGAAAGGAGCCCTCTTCCCCCAAGTCTGCAGTGAGCTGACACTCAGTTTGTCTCCTGCAAAGAGCCAGGAGAAAGAAAGTGGAGAAGCAGGAGGAGGCAGGCAGTAGCAGGGGAGCAAGGCGCTGGGGGATTTGGCATTTTCCTGCCACTCCAACTGTCCTGGTATCTTTCGGATCCTCTGCCTCTTCCTTACTCCCACCAGAGAGGACACACAATAACCACGTCACCGGTGCCATTTTGCCCAGGCCTGAAAGGCTTCATTGGGATTCTGCACGACTCCCCTGCCCCCACACGGTGACATTCAGCAAGTTGCATTTGTTCTGTACAAAGCTGTTTGCTGAATAAAAGGACATAAGTCACCCATCCCCTTGGAAACTGAGACAGCCCAAGCCACAGCATTCTCTAGCCAGACAGGAAGGGGAGCTGTTGAAAGCCTCTGGGAGGGAAAAGGTGGGACCCCTAGGACTCCCCTCCCTATTTTATGCTTATGGGGGGCAGGAAGCTGACCTCTCCATCCCTTTGCCTCCAGAATCAGGCCCTCGGGGCTCCTAGAAGCTGACCTCTCCATCCCTTTGTGTCCTACTTCCATAGAAGACACATTCCAAGAAGGAATGTATTCAACTGGGCTTTGTTCAAGCAATAATAGAAGGCCTTCTGAGCTCAAAGCATCCTGTCCATTCGTGTTTACCTGGAAAGGGCCTTTTGTTTTTTCTCAAGGCAGTGGTTCTCAACCTTTTTAACCCTTTAATACAGTTCCTCATGTTGTGGTGACCGCTGAATAACAAGGCCTACCTGATTTAAAATAACCATGAAATTATTTTTGTTGCTACTTCGTAACTGAAATTTTGTTTGGGTTTTGGAGAACTGCTAGCAGGGTCGCCTAAGACCATCAGAAAACACAGATGTTTACATTATGATTCATAGCAGTAGCAAAATTACAGTTATGAAGTAGCAATGAAAATAATTTTATGGCTCGGGGTCACCACAACATGAGGAACTGTATTAAAGGGTCACGGCATTAGAAAGGTTGAGAACCACTTTTCTCATCTGTCCAATGGAGATTAGGGTACCTACCTCCTATGAATTAAACATTTTAGATGCATATAAAGTATCTAACTCAGCACCTGATGCTTAGTAAATTCTTTTTTAAATGTTAGCTATTTCTATTATGATCTTTTCTATTTGATACACCCCACCATGAACCCACCTACCCCCACACATCCATCCCCAACACAGGGAAACCGCAGACTCCTCGGGTCTGCTTTGAGAGTGGGTCTACTCCCCAGACACCAAGAACTTCTGGGGAAGGAAGGGACCATGCTGCACTCTGAGGAAGACCTCTCGGTACTGAGGAGACTGGGTCAGTGGCTGCCCAGAAGTGGAATGGGCAGTGGGAGCGAGAGAGCCCCAGGGATTGGGATCCTCTGGGGCTGAAAGCTTCTCCCTCTCAGTGCTCACATGGCTGGGAAATTTGGCTCTGCTCTACTTCTTTCTGAAATGTTCGCTTCAGCAGGTGTAAAGGCCAGTGAACGGGATTGGCGGTGCTGGCTTTGAGTGGCTGTGAGTGGTCTCTTTTCAGGCCCACGTGATCTTTGCAATGTGACCCTCATGCAAATAAAGAGCATCGGTGTCTGTCATTCCCACAGAAGTGCCCGCAAAGGGCAGTTTTTGGTTTTAACTGCTGGAAGAAAGTTTCCTGAGCGTTCCTTCTCTCACTGTGTCTACTTCATTCTTTGTTAAATATGAAGAGTTTTACATTTTAGTCAGATTTCATTATTTAATTCCCATAGAAATGTGTTGGCCAGAGTGTAACAGATTTGTTCTGAAGGGACATTCAGAAATGAAGACAGGCTGTCTCTCACACTCAGCAGTCTGGAAGGCTCTGGAAGAGAGCATTTGAGGGTTTCCTGCCCCTAGTGCCCTGTACCACCTCAGAACCACTGCCTGGACCCAGTGAATTCCACGAGGAGAGTCCTTAGGGCCCAGGCAGACCCTTGTGCATCTGGAGGTGGGTGGAGAGAGGCCTGGGGCAGAAAGGGGTAGAGACTTTGGGGTGATTCCCACCGCTCTGAAAACTTGAGGCTGTCACCACCAGAGAAATGGAAGGAGGGGGTCTTTTCTAAAAGTGATGTCTTGGGGTTTTTGTGGCCTTGACCTCCTACCTCTTCAGGGCCTTTCCCCCATCCCCAATCACCTTTCCACCTCCCCCCCATCCCATCCCCACACACACATTGATGAGAGATTCTCCTTAACAGTGAAGAGTCATGAGCATTGAAGAACCACTTACCCCTGTGGAGATGTTGGGATCCTAAGTGTGAGGTAGACCAGTCCAGAGTTGAGACTCCCTTGGCTTGGCCACATTATCTTATAAACTGGGCTTTTACACAAAAATGAATATACCTACCACCCAATTTCTTTCTGATTAGCCAGGCCCTAGCCCTGGAGGGGTATCTCTTAATCCATATATGATGTCTAGGTGTGGTGTAGACTGGCCACTCTTTCATGGAGGACTTTGGAAGAGACTTCCTGGGAGTTACGATCTCCTGGGGTTTTAGGAGGTCAGCTGTGAGTGAGCAGACCTCAAATGTAATGATGGCTCACACATACGTATTAAGCATTTACTGTATGCCAGCAGGCACTGTTCCAAGACCCATGCCATGCAAAACCTCATTTCATCTTCACAGCAACCCTGAGAGGTGAGTGCTGTCAAACTGTGCAAATGAAGGATCGATGGCTGAGATCTGAAGCCAGGCAGGATGGTTCCGTAACCTGAGCCTTAAGCCTCCATCGTCCTACCTCTGCACTGCACTCCGAGAGGAGTGTGCGCCCAATGCCTTTATAGACCCAGGTGTGACTTGTGGAGTCAGAAGACCCCTTGGATGGTCAGGTAGTCCAGCCCCCTCACTTTACCAGGTGGAAACTGAGTCCCAGAGAGAGGAAATGACTAGTCCCCTGGCCAGTGGCAGAGAAATGGACAGAATCAGGTACTATCCATTGGCTCACCTTTATGTGCTATGCTCTGACCCTCTCATCTGAGAAGAAAGCAGAGCCGAAAAAAATGGATTCATAAATCTCAAGAAGTCTGAGCTAGATTCGGTTTCCTCTTTCTGTTTCTGGTATAGGTATATTTTAAGGGGTCCGTGGATGAATGTCTGATGGTGTAATTTCAGGCAGAGTTAATTGGTGATGAGGGGAAAAGTCTTAATCCTACGCTAGAGGGAAGGAACTTCAAGTCCACTCTGTCACCTAAGCGGCATGTCAATTCCACTTGGTCTCCAGGTACATAATGGAAACGACCTTTATTAAGTTCTGTTTCTAGGAACTCCCTTAAAACTCATAACCAGTGTTATACAATAGGTATCAGCCCCTGAGGTGTTATAGGTATCAGCTCCATTCTACAAACGGGGACACCAAGGCACAGAGAGGCTAAGTGACCGAACAGCTAAATGATAGAAACAAGATTCAAATCCAAGGGCATCTGACACCAAATGCCTGGCTTCTCATTCCTCCCACTGTGACTAGCAGAGAGCAGTGGTTCTCAAAGTGTGTTCCCCAGAACAGCAGCAGCCCCTGGACACGTGTCAACACCATCAGTTCTCAGATTTGACCGAGACCCAGTGCATCAGAAATTCTGGGAGCAGCAATTTGTGTGTTAATAAGCCCGCCAGGTGATTCTGATGCCCACTCAAGTGTGAGATCCACTGGAAAACAGATGCTGCCAGGCCCAGCAAAAGGGAAATCATCTCAGGCATCCTCACTGACTTCCAATGTGTTTGGATAGTTTATATTGAGTTCTTGTGGTTCCTGAATCCTCAAGGTGTCACTGGCAGCCATCTCTCGGAGACCCCTCAAACGATTTTCTTTGTCTTCATGTCATCACCAGGAGCACGGCAGATCCTCCTGCGTCCACTTCCTCCTGCTCTGTTTCCTTAGCCATGTCACACTTCCCCAAAAAGCCTTGACCTTTGTTGGGCACGTTGTGAGTTCCGTTAACAGAAATAACTCTGCGGATGGGGATATTTTTAATTGAATTGTGTGAGCCAAGAACTGCAGAAATAAAACCAGGGCTCCTGCATCCGTGGCTGTGGGTGGTTTCGTTTTCCACCCTCATCCTGGAACCTGACACCAGTCTCCACCGGGAGCACAGGTCCCCAGTCTGCAGCACCGGCCGCTCCTCCCTGCCTTGGCCTGCGCCTCACCTGCCAGGTCTTCACTGTCTGTTCTGCTATCATTACCTAGCTTCAGCTCCCAACCAGTTCCTCTGTCTGCCAGACTCTGTCTTACTGTCATTAAGTCATTTTTGCCCTAGCTGGTTTGGCTCAATGGATAGAGCGTCGGCCTGTGGACTGAAGGGTCCTGGGTTTGATTCTGGTCAAGGGCACATTGTGGGTTTGATCCCCTGTGGGATGTATGCAGGAGGCAGCCAATCAATGATTCCCTTTCATCATTGATGTTTCTACCTCTCTCTCCCTCTCCGTTCCTCTCTGAAATCAATATATATATTAAAAAGAAATCATTTTTGATCACACATCATGTGGGACTCCCTGCAACACAAACTGATGCCACGCACAGATCAGGGCTGAGCCGTTTTATGCACGACTGTACCTCTTTACACAGGCGCAGGGGACATCGGTACTGAGGTTCCCCCCATCTTGTGGGCTACTTGCTGCAGCCCCTGCAGATATCCACAGGGGAGGGAGGCCTGCCCAGAAGGAGCCCTGCACTCCTCCTGCCGCCCCGCCCCTCAGCAGCACCTGCGAGTCCAGACAAGCTCTGCGGGAAGCCCTCTAATCAGCCTCCCATGCCACATCATCACTCACAGCGTGTGTGGCTGAGGGGGGCGGGGGGGGGGGGGGGGGAAGGACCCGCACGCCACTCTGCTGCGCTGCCTGCCGATGGAACCCATGGGGCCATTCCCAGGCAGCTTTTCCAAGTGGCAGATCAGCTCTGGGTGGTTTTGCACAGCAAGCCGGTGAGCCCGGCCATCCTGGGTCAAGGGGCAGAGCTTCCAAAGGCGCAGGCCACTGAACTGCTTCCCCAGCTGGCCATGTTGCTCGAGGTCTCGTTCATTCACTTGGTCTCTTACTCATTTTACAAGTGTTTGTTGGACTCGTGTTTGGACAGGGATGCAGAGATTCAGAGCACTGCCTCTTCCTGCAGGAGCACGTACCCTGGTGGGAAGACAGGCAAGTAAATGTTAGGACACGGGCACAGCTGCGGTGGTGAACAGAAGGCATGCCAGGGTCCAGTGGTGGAGGAGGAGCACTCCTGGAGAGATGACAATTACACGGAGACGGCAAAGTTGGGCTTGGGTGGCAGAAAGAACAGTGTGTGCAAGAGGGTGGAGGCACATAGTGAGGTGGCAGGAGGGGTGCCTGAGTGCCGAAGGGGCAGGAGACGCTGGGAAGCTAACAGGCCTGGCTTGCTTTGCTGAGAAACTCCGGTTTCCTACAAGGGATGTGGGAAACTCATGAAAAAAATATAAGCAGGGGAGTGACAGGGCCAAATGATGTTCTAGTAGGATTGTTCTGGGAGATTATTTGGAGGCAACGAGACTGGTTAGGAGGCTGTCACAGTCACGCTGTGGAGGGAAATGATGCCCTAAATCTCAGCAGTGGCCGTGCGGAGGGGAGGAGTGGGTGGAGCCCAGAGGCACGGCGAAGCAGGGGCCTGGTGGCAGTGTAGAGGACAGATCCCAGTGGACAGCCTCCTGAGCTGCTGAGAATTCAGAACACTCCGTCTTCGATACGAATGTTTGTGTACAGTACAGTAAGGTGTGCAAATTATACTAAATAATGTGCCTATATTTTCAGGGGGGGGGTTTTGCGGGGGGGGGAGGGGAGGGAGATACTGGCTTTGGGACTTCAATCTGAAGAATTCCTCAAATCAGACATTGTCAAATATGTACTGACAAGTTAAAATAATAAATACCAAGTAAAACATAAAACATGTAGAACCTGACTTCTCTGCAAGAGATGCTAGCACAACCTGTGGTCATGTGAGTACTGCCCATGACTGGCATTCAGACAAGAGCACCCAGATTCACACAGCGGCAGGACTCAAAAGTGGGCCGGTTAATCCCTGGCTGGTGCTGCGCGGTGGATAGAACATCGGCCCACGGAGAGGAACGAGTAACCTGAGGGAGGGTGATGTGGGAGCAGGAGAGGAGTCTTTGAAGAACGGGTTGATTACCGTGCTGACGCTGCCCAGAGGCTGGTGGGACGTGGACAGAAGTTAGTGCCATTGGCCTTGGCAGCACCGCGGCCGGTGGGGGTCCCCACAAGAGAAGTGTGAGCAGCATGCTGCAGGTGGACGCGTGGCTGGAGCGGTGGAAGGGAATGGGGCTGAGAAAGTGGAGACAGCACGGAAGGGACGCCTTCTGGAAGTTCAGCTCTCAAGAGGATTAGAGAAAAGCGTAGTTTCTAGAGAGCAAAGAAGGGTCAAAGCAGGGTTTTACTTTGTAAAACAGAAAATAAGTGCTAATGAGAACGTAGTAGAGAGGGAGAACTGATACTGTATGAAAGAGCATTGCAAACTTAATGTGTCCAAAGCTGAAGTCTCCCTGCTCCTCCGCACCTGTGTCAGCCTATCATCAACGCTTCCTAAAAAGGAGCAACAGGCCCCCAGAGCCAAGCCAGAGCTGAGACTCTTCGCTGACTCCTGCTTCCTCACGTCCCACATCCCTCCATCACCTGATGCATCTGTTCTTCGGGACGATATTTAGACCCACTGGGATAGGGTCTAAACGGGCAGTCAGACATCCCTCTCACAATCCAGGACTGCTGGCTCCCAACTGCTCGCCTGCCTGCCTTCCTGATTGCCCCTAACCACTTCTGCCTGCCAGCCTGATCACCCCCTAACCACTCCCATGCCAACCTGATTGATGTCTAACTGCTCCTCTGCCAGCCTGTTTGCCCCCAACTTCCCTCCTCTGCTGGCCTGGCCACCCCTAACTGCCCTCCCCTACAGTGTTGATCACCTCCAACTGCCCTCCCTTGCAGGCCTGGTGACTCCCAACTGCCCTTCCTGCTGGCCATCTTGTGGTGGTCATCTTGTGTCCACATGGGGGCAGCCATATTGTGTGTTGGAGTGATGGTCAATCTGCATATTACTATTTTATTAGATAGGATAGAGGCCTGGTGCATGGGTGGGGACCAGCTGATTTGCCCTGAAGGGTGTCCAAGATCAGGGTGGGATTCCCTTGAGGCATGGGGCAGCCTGATCGAGGGGCCCATGGTGGTTTGCAGGCCAGCCATGGCCCCTGGCGACCCAAGCAGAGGCCATGGTATCTGGAATTTATTTACCTTCTACGATTGAAACTTTGTAGCCTGGAGCAGAGCCAAGCCTCCTGCTTGCTCCACAGCTGCAGCCATTTCTGTTTGGATTTGTTTACTTTCTATAATTGAAACTTTGTATCCTTAAGTGGAGGCCTAGGCTGGCCAGGGTGTGTGGAAAGCTTGGCTTCCTCTATTGCCGGGCAAACCCAAGCCTCTCAACTGCTCTCTGTGGCTGTAGCCATCTTGGTTGGGTTTAATTTGCATACTTTCTCTGATTGGCTGGTGGGCATGGCTTGTGGGTGTGGCTTGAGCAGAGTGATGGTTAATTTGCATATTACTCTTTTATTATGTAGGACAACTATTTAAACTCCATTTGTTTCTTTCATCAGGACAGGACCTGTGTTTGTGTTGTCTGTACTTATACCAGGTCCTTAGCACAGCATCTGGCACATAGGAGACACTAAATGCATATTTGTTGGAAGGAAGAGATGGAGAAAGGAAGGAAGGGAGGATGGATGGACAGAGGGAGGGAGAGAGAGGAGAAGAAGGGAGTGAGGGAAAGATGGAGGGCAGACCAGAAAGGGCAAGAAATTAGCTCCTGCCCCTGCCATGGGCTCCGTGTGCCCACGCCAGCTCTGAAACTGCAGGGTGGCCACACAGCCTCACGCTGACTGCTGTAAGAGAGGTGGCTCCTCGCACATGACTCTATGGCTGTGGCCAATTGCCCCCCCCCCCTTCCCCTTGTCCCCTCATAGCTCCCATCAGGCATCTGGGTAAGGGAGCAGCCCCAAGGGAGAGACACATTAGCATCAGACATTGAGAGGGGGCGGGGCAAGTGCCTGGCCTGGAGATGCTGGCGAGGAAGTGGATGTATGCAGACTTCCTGTGAGTGTCACTTCCCTGTATATAATAAAGATAACAGATAATTAACCCCGCGCAGGACTGAGGAGGTTGTCACTGCACACTCAGTGCGGCACTGAGAGCGGTGAGAGCATGGGGGGGCCTCTCCATGGTGTTAGCACCCAGTGAAGTGGAGAGGGCCCGGCGGTGCGGAGGGGCCACAAGCAGGAAGCCAGACACCTGCTCTTCCCAGTTGTGGGAGCACAGAGCAAGAGCTTTGGAGTCTCAGTTTTGCCTTCTGTAAAATGGGGAGATTATACATCAAAAAGTACCACCCAGAAACGTGACATTTTTCACCTTAAAGGTTATCTAAGAGGAGAAATGGTGGTTGTCCTGGGTGGAGGCAGCAGGATGGTTTTGAAAAACTGTCAACAATCGGCTCCCCACGAGAATTCTAGGGTGACAAAGAGGACAGGAAGAGGGGGGTTTTAAATGCTGCTAGATATTGCAAAATAAGAGAGCGATGGAAAAGGTAAGAGGAGAGGAGAGATGGCAGAGGTCAAGGTGCAGGCCCACGCTGCTTCTTTGGAGGTGGGAAAACAACCACGCTGTGGGGAGGGGCAAGGATTATGGGCGATCCCAGGATTGGCGACCCCAGAGGTGAGGGCCCACCAGAGCACGCTTGTTAGACAGCACAGCCACCTGCCCCGAGCCACAGGCTCTCCAGGGGGGCAAAGATGGTTCTCAGGGAGACGCGGGGAGAAGCAGTCATCGTGAGCTGTATTCCAAAGCCAGCCAGAGACGAAGCCTGGTCTCCTGCCATCCCCGAGCATCTGCAGAGCCGTAGAGACTGGCTGAGTCCTTGTCAGAGGATGTCAGACTGCAGAGAGTCCTGAGAGGTCACCCGGCCCAACGCCAGCTCTGCAGAGAGGAAAGCATTTGTCTGCTGGAGGCAATAGTGCCTTTCCACGGCGCAGCACGGCTTCCTGCTGCCATCTGGGGGTTTCGCAGAAAACACTGATATTTCCCCCCACGGGACCCAAGAATGCCAGGACATGAGCTGCCCATTAACCACTGCGGCCCCATGGTGGCAGTTGCAGGGAGGAAAGTGTGAAATGGGTGTTTGTGTGTGGAGACTGCATCTGTCTGCACTTCCATCGTCCCCCACTCACCACCCCCCTGCAAAGGCAGCCCCCGAGAGCTGATGGGGACCATACGCCCTCAGGAGCTATTGCTGGTTGGCCTATGAGTTGCTGGACTCACAGCTTAAAAGCTTCTACACGGGCCAGACCCCCCTCACTCGGCTCAGCTATTAGTTTTAATTTTTAAAGAATCTTTGAAGGATGCTGATTCCCAGGCCTTGCCTCCAGCTATTCTAGTCGGTAGATCTGGGGTAGGGTTCAGGAATCTACATTTTAACAAGCTCCTTCTGCGGGGTTTTCAAAGGTGTGAGATATAGACTGTCTGCCCCACGGCCCAGGTGTCTTCCCCTGAATCACCATCCCCATGGCGTGATTGATTAATTTATGTAGCGCTTCCCATCATGGGCTGGTGCTTCCACCCGGTTGTGTCTCCATCCCAGGCCTTGACTCGCAGGCTCTGAGCTCATTGTGGGAGCTTTTAGCTGCAGCCTGAAAGCGAGTGAGCCGGCTTCGCGTCACCTGAGTAAAGGGCTGGAAACTAGGCCATCGTGCTTGGCTGAGCAGATCCCTTCTTTCCCAGCTGCTCCACCGCCTCCTCCTGTCCACTGCGCACAGGGCCTGGGCCTCCGGGCGCACCCCCGCCCCCTCAGGGCTGAGGCCTGGACCAGAGTGTGGGGGCAGAGGATGCATGCACAGAGAGTCTGGGAGGACACAGGGAGGGGAACACTGTGCCAGGGCCTGCAGGGCGAGGTCAGGGCCAGGTAAGGAGCAGGTAGATGGACCACAGGGACAAGTGGCTGTGGGCAGGGGGGCAGCCAGACACCAGACCAGGGGAACCAGGAGCCATTCTGGGGTCCACCAGGGAGGTAGGCCCCGCAGGCAGGCGTGGCCAAGCTGGGGTTCATTGCCCTTCCCCTTGGCCTTGCAGGAGTCAGGGTGGGAGTCCCTGGGGTGAGAGGCTGCAATGTGCCCCGCCCTCCGCCCACTGCCACTTCACCCCGAGGCACACCAGGTCCTATCTTTGCTGTTTTCTTCCCTCATTGCCTCTGTCTTGTCCTGTCATTGTCTCCTCTTCCTCCTCCACCTTCACCTCTCCTGCCTCCTTCTCCCCCTCTTCCATTCCCCTCTCCCCCTTTTCTCCCCTAGTTTTTGTTTTTCTCTTGTTCTCTCTCCCCCTTTTTGCTTGTCTCTCTCTCTCTTCATCCCCTTGCCTCTCTTTGTGTGTCTCTCTCCCTCTGCCTCTCACTCCTTGTTCTCTCTGTGTCTCTCACTGACTCTCTGTGTCCTCTGTGTCTCTGTCTCCTCCCTCCTATTATTCCCTCCTATGTCTCCCTTTCTCCCTGTCCGGTTCACCTCTTCCGGACAGCTGGCATCCCTGTATGGCTCAATCATGCTGGATTTATAACACCTGGGGGACATGCAGATGCAGGCCGCATGATGCTGATCTCAGAGCTCACGTTCCACCGGGGAGGAGTCAGGGAGGAGGATGCAAGAGTTCGCCAAGGCAGAACCTGGAGGGCCTACTACCCAATTATCCATCCCAAACGCTCAGACACCGATGTTGCCAATTCTCATGCTTGGGCCAAATTCTTGCCTCCCCCTCCCAGCCCCACCCTCTGACTCACTCACGATCCAGATGGACAAGCCTGAGAGAAGGCTGGGCTTGACCAGGCTCCCAGCATGAGATGGCCATCCTCCCTGCCCGGGAGGGTGGGGGAAGGAGAGTCCCTGCCAGCCCTTCCCTCTGAGGACGTCCTCGGGGCCCTCTCCCCTTTGGTCCCCCTGAAAGGAGTGGGGGGAGCCGATCCATGACCACCACCATGTGGAGCTCTCCCCTTTCTTTCTCCTAAACATTGACAGCACAGCCGGGCTAGGCGGGGTCTCTGCGCAAGCTTCAAGCTCCACACGGGAGCCAGGATGATGGAGGGAGTGTTGTCAGGGCTCAGCCCTCCACTCAGGCAGCCACTCTCCGGAGTCTGTCGGCATGCTGGGCCCTGAGCCACACACTGGACTCGAGGCCTGCATGGGCTGGCAGAGAGCAGTGCGGGGACATTGATGCCTGGGGTCCTGACCCTGTGGTGGGGTCTCCAGGGGCTGTGGGAGCAGAGAGGGGCCTGTTCACCTCCTGAGGACGACAAGGGGCTGGGTATAAAATGATCGGGAGAGAGGAATGGAGTGCAGCGGAGGTGCAGAAGCTGAGGAATCAGTCCAAGAGCCTGGTTAGGATGCATAAGCTCAGGGAGAATTAGGTCTGCACTGAGCCAGGCCTACATTCCCGCCTTGCTGCTCACAGCCCAGGGAACAGGCTCCCCGAAAGAGGACAAGCATGACCCAGTGGGCAGGAGGCATGGCCCTCCAGGAGCAGCCCGAGCCAAAGGAATGAGACTGCCCAGTGGGGGTGATTGGCACGTGCACCACTACCTCCTCCCCCACACCCGGAAGGGGAACGTCAGAGGCAAACTCTCCAAGGTTAGAGGTGGCGTTTAAGAGGTGGAGGGGCCCTTGGAAGCAGGACTCTGACCTCCTTCTCAGGAGAAACCGAGGCTCCAGGTGGTGAGTCTGTGAACTAAAGTCACAACAAGCTCAGTGGTGGGCCCAGGCCCAGGCCCAGGCCCAGGCCCAGGTGGCTGTTCTTTTCACACTGTCCTCTCCCACGTTAAGGTATGTCATTTCCTCCCAATGACCACAGCTCCCCTGAGCGCTGGGGCTCCTTGGCTACAAAGGAAGGACCTGGGAGCCAATGGGAGGGCGGTGCAGGAGGAGGTCCCCTCACCAGAAACCCCAATGGAACCTGGGAAAGGAAGTGAGGGAGACATGCACGCTCCCAGCAGGACTCTGAAGACTGAGAGCAAATTGCACATCTTATACCTTCGCCTGGCACTGAGACGCTGTGAGGTTGAGAAGAAAGGACCTGGGCTTAGGAATTTCCGCCTCCTCCTAGCTCTGTGGCCTTGGGCCACCTGCTGGCCTCTCTGGGCCTGGGGTGCTTAGCTGTGAAGTGGAGGCAACAGTCGGTCATCCGCCTCACAAACCGTGGTGTTAGATGAGGGGGATGGGAAAGGGTCTCTGGTTATTGAAGGGAGCCCCTCGGGGTGAGGAAGGCTCAGGAGGTTCCAGGAAGCAAAGTCGCTCCCTCTCCCCAGCAGAGTGGGGTCCTCCGGCCACTGGTGGCTGCACCTTACTCAGCTCCTGTGGGATGGGGGAGTGTGGGGCCGACCCTCCCTCATGACCCTCCTCCCGCCGCTGCAGCTGCGTGGTGGATGAGATGGACTTCTCGGGCATGGAGCTGGACGAGGCCCTGCGCAAGTTCCAGGCGCACATCCGCGTGCAGGGGGAGGCCCAGAAGGTGGAGCGGCTGATAGAGGCCTTCAGGTAGGACCTGCTCTGCGCCCCCCCCCATACACCTCAGAACACACACCTGGGGAGGTGGGGGGGAGGGGGGGAGGGGGGGGAGGAGAGCTGCTGTGGGCCTAGGAGTGGGAGAGGTGGGATAGATAGAAAGGAGGAAGAGAGAGAAAGGGATAGAGCCCCTCAAGCTCTCCGAGCTGGAACAGCACTGAGGCCTGCGTGCATTTTACTCATCCCACAACAAGCAAATCTTTAATGAGCATCAGTGCAAGGTTGGTGTGGTAGGATCCGTGGGTGTTTGACACCTGTCCTGTCCCCACAGAGGGGAAGAAGACCAGGCTGCAAGGTGTGAGGGGCTTGGGGGAGTGGGGGGCTACGAGGTGTGTGTTTGGGGGGGGGGAAGACTAGGGGAAGGGAGCTGCCCGGACCTAAGGCCTGCAGAGCCTGATTCCTGCCCCACAGCCCCCCTTGCTGGAGCTGGGGAGGTTGGGGAGAGGCCTCAGCCCCCGCTCTGTGTCCCCCACCGCAGCCAGCGCTATTGCATGTGCAACCCCGAGGTGGTGCAGCAATTCCACAACCCTGACACCATCTTCATCCTGGCCTTCGCCATCATCCTCCTCAACACCGACATGTACAGCCCCAACATTAAGCCTGACCGGAAGATGATGCTGGAGGATTTCATCCGAAACCTTCGAGGTGAGGAGGTGGGGGCAGCCTGTTCTGTTCAGTGTTCATTCTGTGAGTTTGAGCCCAATTGCAGATTGTCTTCAGTGGCCAAGGGCACTGGACGCTGCCCTCTGGGCCTGGTCACGCAGAGCAGTCTGGGAAAGTTGCCCGCATGCCAGGCACCTGGGGCGTTTCCAGGAGGCACTGCCACTGCCCTGTACCAAGCCGCAAGGGCCCTGGGCAATGTCCTGGCCCTTCACGGACTGTCCTCCATCGGTTGACCTCTAGGCCCCTGGCACTAAAGCTAATGCCTAGTCCTTCCCACTTCGCAACTTCTGAGGTCTCTTCGGTCCTGGGTCCATTTAAGTCAGCCGTGCAGATAGCGAATGGAATCTGCCAGCCAAGTCCTCCTCTTAACACGGTGCGCCACCGGGCAGGGTGTGGTGGTGCACAATTGATTTTTTCTTTATTTTTAGCTTTTTCAAAATAAAAGTTACACGCAAACATAATTTAATAAAGTCAAATAATTCTACAAGGCTTACTAAAAAAAAAAAAAAAAAAAAAAAAAAAAAAAAAAAAAATCAGTCCCCGTGCCTGTTGCCACTCTCCTGCCTTAGGGGCAACCATTTAATTTCCCCCTCGTTCTTGAGTTTCTTCTATATCATTAAATTACATGCTTCCTCCTGCTGCTTTTTTCTTATTCCTTTTGTTATTATAACAAAAAAAATGCATACTGTAAGGTTTATAAACCTGAGATCTTGATGAATGTTTATATTCCTATACAGCTATGTAATCACGCCCAGATCTAAATATAGATCACTATCCTCACCTGGGAACCTTCTCGCAGGTTCTGTTCCATTCAATACCCCTGCCCTTGAGTAACAACTCCTCTGGCCTTCCATCACCACTGCCAAGTTGTGCCAGCTCTGGAATTTCATATGAACGGGATTATACAGTACATATATTTTGGTATGCAGTTTCTTTCACACTCTACTACTTACTCATTTAAAGAAAACAATTAAGTGTTATCTATTAATTTCTGCCTTAGTCTGTTCAGGCTGATAAAACAAAATACCACAGCCTGGGTAGATTATAAACAGCAGACACATTTCTCACAGTTCTGGAGGCTGCCAGTCCAAGGTCAAGGCACAAGCAGATTCAGTGTCTGGTGAGAGCCCTCTTCCTGGTTCTAGCTGATGCTTCTCGCTGTGTCCTCCCAGGTGGAAGGGGTGAGGGAGTCTGTGGGGCCTCTCTCATAGGTGCACTGATACCACTCATGAGAACTCCAGCTTCCTGACTTAAGCACCTTCAGAAGGCCCTGCCTCCTGATACCGTTGGGCATTAGGATTTCAACATATGAATTTGACAGGTACATAAACATTCAGGAGATAGAGTGGAATAAAAGGATTTAGCCTTCTTTCATTTACCTTCACTAACCCATCCCCCCTAAAATTACATCACAACCCCATGCATCATTTGTAGCATCATATTTGTAATGTCATTGTTTATGTTAAACACAAGCCAAAGCTGAGTAAACATAATGCAAAGCTGAGTCTTGAAGTATAAAATGATTACAAATCCTTTCTATTTCTTTTTTTCTTTTTCTTTTTTTGGAGTGAATACTTGTATTCTTTTCCCATGTGTTCAGCTCTTTATGTACCTGCCATTAATTCATCTCCAAACTCTTCACCTCAAGTGTCAAGTTCCTCCAAACACATTGAGCCCCAGCAGGTATTTCCTGAGTTTCATATTCTGGGAGCTGTGTCTCCCGGGGCCTCTAGTTCTGCTCTGGTCTGGACAGCTGCACGGCTGTCATTCTGGTATCTCCCTTCACCATCGTCTGGGGACCCTTCACCTTGCTCCTGTGTTAGATTTCTGTTGCCTACATTTCATAGCTTCCTCTTTGAGAGAGAAGAGGTATACTTCCCCCCGCCCCCTAGGAAAAAAGGTACACTGGAGGCAAATTTTTTGAAAACTTGTGTGTCTGAATATCTTTTCCTATCTTGACTCTTTTTTTTTTTTTTAGTAAATCGGATTAATCCCATCACTTTTTTAAAAATACATTTTTATTGATTTCAGAGAGGAAGGGAGAGGGAGAGATATATAGAACCATCAATGATGAGAAAGAATCATTGATCGGCTGCCTCCTGCATGCCCTACACTGGGATTGAATTCACAACTCACGCTATGTGCCCTGGCTGGGATTCAAACCGTGACCTCCTGATTCATACGTTGACGCTCAATCACTGAGCCATGCCAGGTGGGCTTTTATCTTCACTAGTGATTGGCAATCTCCTTCGGAATAGAATTTCAGATTGGAAACATTAAACACTGAATTTTTAAGGCATTGCTCTATTGCCTTTAACTGACAATGCTAACGAACACTGCCATTCCAATTCCTGGCCTTTTGCTATTATTTTTTTTTTTCTTGCTCTCTCCAAAATGTTATAGGTTCTTCCCTTTGTCCTTTCTGTTCTGAATTTTCATGAAGGTGTACCTTGTGGTGGTGTTTGTTTGTTTGTTTGTTTATTGTTCTAGGCACTGGGTTGTTCCTTTAGTTTAGAAACACAAGCCTTCCAATTGTGGGAAGTTTTCTAAATATTGTATTTGTTCATTTCTCTGTCCTCTTTTTCTGGAACTCTCATTACTCAGATGTTAGATCTCCTAGTTTGATCTTCTAATGTTTACAGTTTTCTACCTGCCATCTTTGTCTTCTAGTTGACTTTCTTGAAGATATCCTTACCTTTCAAGTCTCTTACTAAGTTTTCCGTTTCTGTTGTCATACTTTTCATTTTAAATAACTCATTTTTTCTTCTCTAAATGTTCTTCTTCTATAGCATTTTATTCTTGTTTTATAGATGCAATATCTTCTTATATATCTCTGAAGATATTAATGATATATTTTTATTTGCTTGTTTCAATTTCTTCCTGCTTGCCTCTATTTCTTCTGGCTTCTGTTTTCTGTTTTCCCCACACTTCTTTTCATATGTAGTTGATGAATGGGTGTCTATATTTAAGAGTGAGCCACTAAACAGCTGACTAAATACTATGTGAGTACAGGCGGGCTGCTGAATGGTGGACTAATCATAGGGTGGTTTAGTTGAGCTGTTTCATTGGGGAACCCCTACTGCAGTATCTTTAGATATTTTCTCTTGTGCTGGTTGGAGAGAAATGTCTAATCTGTTGTTCAAAGGCTATGAGTCTGGCTGCCAACATCCTGAGATCTTTGTGAATGAATAGGGTTGGGGGGGGGGGGGGTCTCTTAATATATAGACATCAGTCTACCCCCAGTTTTCAGTGCAGACTCCCTCCTTTGGATGGGCTTAAAGGAAGGACCCGCAACCCAGAGTTCCTGGCTCATTCCTTTCAGAGGATGAGCCTTCAGTGTTCTGCTGCAGTGGAGGAAGGGATAGGAAAACCTAAATGTTTTCTAGATTTTCAACCTATTTTCCTGTTCCCAGCCCACCTCCACCTCCACTTTAAGAGATCTGATTGCCGCCAAATCTAGAGCCCGTCTAGGTTCTGTGGTTCTTCAGTGTCCACTTTCTTAGGTTTGCTAATCCAGTCACTCCTTCCTCTGCCTTCTTGTCATCCCCCTCCCCTTCATCTTTGTGGGTGAAGCCTCTTTTAAAAATTCCTTTTTACCAGAATATTCAGAAAGAGATGTACAACCTTTCATCTTTACCTGGGGCCCCTGTGTATTCTCTCTGGATCCCTGCTTTGTCCTGCCCCAGCCAGATTTCTTTCAGGCCCCCAGGGGTGCTGCATGGCCCATTAGCCCACCTTTAAGGACCAAATACATATACGGAAGAAACAGGGTCAATACAGAGAATGGCTCATAGAAGGTGAATGTCCTCTCAGTTGTAAGAAAACTCCTTTAAGGACACTTGCCGAAGTTAATTAATTTTCATTTTCTTCCTCTTATCAAAAAAGTGTACTGTACTGTTATTAAAGATTTAGAAAAAGTAGAATTTTTATTGCCTCTGTTTCTGCTTCTAAAGAAATTTGTTTTCATGTTGATACATTTCCTGTTAGTGATGTTTGTTACAAGAGTTTTTCCATTGCTGTGAAGTAGGAGATGGGTACAGGGTCTCCTTACCTGCATTGCACATGGGCTGCCTCTGTCATTCAATGTCTACCTCCACCTTCCCATCTTGTCATCCATTCAACAACTAGTTTCTGAGCACCATTCTTCCTTATTGGGAGGGAGGGAAAAGCCCGGGAGGGGGGAAATTCTAAAGGAAATAAGAGAACATTGGCCTTCAAGATGCTCTCATGGTGGGATGGGGGAGAGGAGGTGGACTGCAGAAGCAAAGGCACATGGGAGGAACAGGGAGGCTGAGGGGAAAGGTCTGGGAGGTGGGAATACAGCCGAACCTCACTGCCTCATTCCAGACGAGGCTGGAAATGTAGGGCCATATTATAGCAGTTTTGATGCCTGGCTAAGGGTTTGTCCTTAATGTAATAAATATGGGTGCCAGCCATTGAAGGCTGGGACAGGGCAAAATCAAGGCTACTCTTGGGCATCAATCTGGAAGGGGGCTTCCCCTCTCTGGCTCCAACCTCTGACACCTCTCTCCTCCCCTCCCCGCCTCCTTTCTCTCACCCCAGGTGTGGATGATGGCGCAGACATCCCCAGGGAGCTGGTGGTGGGCATCTACGAAAGGATACAGCAGAAGGAGCTCAAGTCCAATGAGGACCACGTCACGTATGTCACCAAGGTGGAGAAGTCCATCGTGGGCATGAAGACGGTGAGTGCCCGCTGCAGAGCAGTACCCTTGGGGTTCACATCCTCTCCTGTGTCTGCTCAGCTCCCCACCACCTCTCCTCTCATTTCTTTCTTCCTGACATCTCCTCCCATTCGCTTTCTTGCCGTTCAAACACTTTTCCTTTATTAATGCACTTCATACTTACTGAGTCCCTGCTGTGTCTCGTAGACTGCACCCTCTTTTTTTCCCTTGCGTCACTGCCTCTTGTCCAGCTGCTGCAGCGGGAGAGACTGAGCTGAGGTGTGGGGTGACTGCCCAGAGCTCTAGGGTTAAAGCATCTGATAGCTAAATAGGGAGGTTTAGGAAGGAATGGCCCTGGGCACACCTGGCTGGTCCTCCTGGATAGACACAGGGATGGGCTAATGCAGGCTTTGGACTGTGGTGTCCTGAACCACTGGGGTGCCCTTCGGTTGTGACTGTGTCAGAGGAAATATGCTGTGGTTTTGCAGTGATTTTTAAGGTGAGCGTTCTCTGTAGTTTACTGCTCTACTTGCATGCCAGCGAAGGCTCTTTATGCCATAAGTACAAAGGGTGTGGAGTCAGTTCTGGGATCTGTCTCCAGTTCCTCCTCCTGAACTGCTGGGGAGCCCTTTGGGGACCTTGTGGAGGCTGTGCACTGGCTCCGCTGCCCCATGTGTGCAGGGAGGGCCCTCTCTGCCCAGAGCCTGTGTGCTGAGGTTTCCGCGTCTCTGCTCCGCTGATGCCACTGGAGTGGATTCGAGGTGTTCCTATAATCCCCTCCCTCTTGCACACTTGCATTTGGGTGTGCAGTGGAGAGGGAGTGGGGTGCCATCCTGCAGGCCACAGCCTGGGACATGCGGTGCCCTGAGGAAGGTCTTGGAGGAAACGGGTTGGCAGTGACTGGATATGAACAGTCTGGAAGCGCTTATCAACTGTCTTCCCATCCCTTTACCTCCTCTTTACTCCAGCACACTGAGCCCTTCACCCCAGCCGTGCTCCCTGAGAAGCGTGATGAAGGGAAAGGGGAGGTTTAGGGTCCATTCGGGCCGGTAACAAAGCCGTGGCCCTCCATCTGCTGGGAAGTGGGTGCTGTCCTGAGCTCGGGGCGCCTCCTGCTGAGCACGGCCTCTCTCCAGGTGCTGTCGGTGCCCCACCGCCGCCTGGTCTGCTGCAGCCGGCTCTTCGAGGTGACGGACGTGAACAAGCTGCAGAAGCAGGCGGCACACCAGCGGGAGGTGTTCCTCTTCAACGACCTGCTGGTGGTGAGCGGGCCGGCCCCGGGCTCCTCTGCCCTGCTCGGCCTCAGCAGGGACCCCCAAGAGGGGTGGAAGGGGCCCCCAGATTTCACACCGAGTGCTGTGTACTTAGTGGCTGATTTACCTTGTTCGTGGCGTTTTCACATTGTGGGGTGTGAGGTAGCTCAGGTAGGTAGGATCATTGCTAACTTATCAGTGATGAAACTGAGGCAGAGAGAAGCTAAATCACATCCCAGTCACAGTGGAAATGAGCTAGATTCTGACCCTCTTCCTCTCCGTTTAGTGGAAGCCTGGGGCAGGCAGGGGGCAGGGGTGCACGTCATGTCCACAGCAGGGGGTATGGTGCTGGGCGTGGACCTCAATGGGGCATATGCTGTCCCTGGGCCTGAAGGGGTGCTGGTGTGTGTGTGTGTGTGTGTGTGTGTGTGTGTGTGTGTGTGTGGTGGTGGTGGTGGTGGTAGTGGTGGTGGTGTGTGTGTGTGTGTGTGTGTGTGTGTGTGTGTGTGCGCGCGCGAGCGCCTACATCTTTAAGGTACTCATTCTTTGGTCTTTGAAGCCTGGTATCCATTCCACATGTGTTCAATGAGTGCCCATTGTGTGCCAGGCATTAATCTAAGTGCAAACAGTGGTGAACAGGATTTGCTTTCTGTCTTTCCTTCAATCCCCACATCCCCTCAATCCATGAGTCGTGTTGGCACTACCTCTAATAAAACTATCCCAAATCCAACAATCACAATCTGCCACAACCAGGAGCGGTCCCTCCAGAGTGCAGATCAGGCCCGTCTGCCATGCTTCAGACCTGACCCTGGCTTCTGGTGCAGGAGAAGGCAGTCCATGGGCCTCCAGGACCTCTGACCTCAGGCCCCACCCCCTTCCCTGGCTGCTCTGGCACCTTGGGCTCCGCAGGCTGCCTGTCATGGGCCAGGCTCATGCCATCACAGCCTTTGTTCTTGCTGCTCCATCTGCTTGAAAAGCTCCTCCCCTCACCCCACCTCTCCCACCTGTGCCACCACCCTCCCTGCATCCAGTTTGAGCATCACCTCCTTACACAAGTCCTCCCTGCTCACACAAGCAAGGGAACCTGCCAGCCACTGTCTAATCCTTACCCTATTTATTTTCTTCAAGACACTTCTCAGTTTCTGAAATTATCTTATTGATCCATTTCTTTGCTTTTTTCTTTTTTCTTTTTTCTTTTTTCTTATTGTGCTTTATTGACCGAGCCAATCCTCCTCCATGGATAAGCACCCTGAGGACAGGGCTCTCTGTCTCCCGTTCTCCTGTGTCCCCAGAGTCCAGCTCAGGGGAGGTGCTCAATATTTTGTGTGTTGAGCAACTGGCTTGCAGAGCTTTCATTTTAGCAGAGAAGGGAGGTTTAAAAAATAATTAAGAAGATAAATAAAGAAGATAATATCAAATTGAAAGGAAGGTGCTATGAAGAAATAAAACAGGGTAACAGGATCAGGAGTGACAGGTGGACTTTTTTGTTTGTTTATTTTGTTTGTTCTTTAGGAAGGAATCTCTAAGGCGATAGCATTGCATTTCAGATCTAAGTAATGAGAGTAACCCTGCTGTGCAGAAAGCTGTGTGGAAAGGAAATAGCATGAGCAAAGGGCCTGCGGTGGGCTGAGCCTGGCTTATGCTCAAGGACGAGAGTGTGGCTTGAGCATAAGCCAGAGTAAGACAGGGACCAGATCAGGTGGGGCAGGAAGTGTGGCGTGACCTCTTCTAAGTGCAGTGGGAATGGCCCCTGGAGGGTCTTACACAGTAAATACACACACACACACACACACACACACACACACACGCACGCACACACACATTTTGCTGCAGGGGGGCGTTTATATAAGTAGCTATGTGTGTGCAGACGTAGATGTATAAGTACATGTGTGTGGATGTATCCTAAGTACAAAAGTGTGCGTTTGTGTGCATGTATCTTTGCATGCGTCTGCTTGTGTGTTGAAGATCGTCCCTGGAGGTCTATGCATCCGGGCACATGCATGTGAACACCCGCCAGTGCATCTCTGTCTCCCTCTCCTGGACAGATCCTCAAGCTCTGCCCGAAGAAGAAGAGCTCCTCCACATACACCTTCTGCAAGTCGGTGGGCCTGCTGGGCATGCAGTTCCAGCTCTTTGAGAATGAGTGTGAGTCTCCGTGGGACCCGGAGATGCGGCAGAGGATGGCTGGGGGGAGTTGAGGGCTGTAGGGAGTGGGGAGGGACAAGCAAGCCGGCTGCCGCCAGCCTCGCCCGCTGCTGCTCATGGCCCATGGGCCTGGGTCTGGTTTCCAGATTACTCACATGGCATCACCTTGGCGACCCCGCTCTCGGGCTCGGAGAAGAAGCAGGTGCTGCATTTCTGTGCCCTGGGCTCAGACGAGATGCAGAAGTTTGTGGAGGACCTGAAGGAGTCCATCGCGGAGGTGACGGAGCTGGAGCAGATCCGGATAGAGTGTAAGGACACAGTCAGCCAGGCTTCCTGAGGTGGTCAGCAGGGCGGGCGGGCCAGCTCCCAGTCAGCAAGGGGCAGAATGAGCTTGTAGACAGACATGCTGGGCCTCCTTCCCCCACTTTGGTGTGAGTGCAGGGTGAGCCAAGGACCCTCCTGCCGTCCTGAACCCTCCAGGCCCACTGCACCGTCATGGCTCCCCACGGCTGCACTGCTCCTCTGTTTCTTCTCTGGTAAAGTGAGATCACTAGAGCTGTGTGCGTGTGCTCACCTGCCAGGTTGGGGGGGTGGGGCAGATGCACCCCTTGCAAGTGAGAACTCCGCTAGTTGGAAGGGACACTGAGTGAGCCGGCCAAGGCAGGCCTGCAAACCAAAGAGGTCCGGACCTGGCTTCTCTCCCGTCAGATTCCCTCCGGCTTCTCTCCTGTCAGATTCCCTGTACAGCCTCTTCCCCTGGGCCCAGTCCAGGTTCACACACTACATCTGGTTGTTTCATTTCTTTCTTCTGCTTTCATCTCAAATAGTCATCCCGCCTAGTTTTTCATGGCGTGCTTTAGAAAGCCCAGGCTGGTTTTCCGACTGCCCCTCACCGTGGTCTTTCTGTTCCTAAGGAAAGCCTTGGTTCTTGACAACTCCAACTCAGGCGGTTAGAAAACATGGGACTCTGGTTTACTGGTTGCTTTTTTACTTATGTCCATTTGTAAACTTTAACTGTTTAAGCACTGCTGTTGCTTCAGATAGCCTTTCAGACAAGAATGGATTCAGAAAGTAAAACAGAACATAAAACTAAACTTCAGGTCTGCCTTATACAGCCACTTAGTTGAAAAGTATTTCTAAAAATCATAAAAATGTACCCTGGCTTGGTAGCTCAGTTGGGTGGAGTGCTGTCCCATACAACAAAATTTTGCAGGTTCGATTCCCAGTCAGAGCACATTCTAGGTTGTGGGTTTAATTACTAATCAGGGTGCATAAGGGAGGCAACCAATCATTGTTTCTCCTCTCTCTCTCTCTCTCTCTTTCTCTCTTCCTCCCTCTCTCTCTCTCCCTCTCTTCTTCTTTCCCTTCCTCCCTCCCTCCCTCCTTGCCTCCCTCCCTCTCAAAATCAATAAACATATCCTCTAGTGATGATTAAAATAAAATCATAAAAATCTACTAAACAACAGGAGAGGCAGTGGGAGTTTTGGAGCCAGGGCTGTATTACATAGTATTGCTTTTTAATCAGTATTTGAGATCACGTACTATGTGCCAGGCAGTTTCTTATGTTCCCCTAATCCTCACACAGATGCAGCACAGTGGGTGCATTGTCCCCATTTGCCAGATAAGACAGAGACGTTAGCGGGTATGTCCAAGGCCATGCATATTAAATGCAGAGGAGCTGGAATTTGCATTTGTCTGATTTTGAGGTACTTTCCACTCGGGGAGGGAGAACAGAAGATTTGTTAACAATCTCCTAAGAAAACAACCAAAAGTAAATCAAGTTGAAACAAGAAAACCGCACTAGACCAGCCTATATAACTCCAGTCACTGGGTGGAGGGAGGGTGTGTGAATTCCCTTCTGGCCTGCTAGAGCTCACAGGGTAACCAACAGCCTCTTTCCAAGAGGGCTGGGCCGCATGTTCAGAGATGCCACCTCGGCCTTTGATGTCGAACTGAAATGGCTTCACTTCTCTCATTGTCAGAATGTCACCCGTGGCTCCGCACGCCCCGGGGAGCACAGTGGTTCCCTGGGCACCAGCCGTAGGGGAGGGACACCTTTTCCCATCCGCCTGCGGGCAGACACCGTGTACAAAGGAGTAGACATCGCCAGAATCCGCATGCCAGGAGCTGAATATCCTCCTGCTGTCTAGAGGGAAGGGATGTAGGGAGACCATCTAGCTCTTATTCTTCAGATGAGGAGGGAGGAAAGGCGAGCTGAGGGAAGATGCAGAGCTGGGCAGGGAGGCAGGGAGTCAAGGAGAAAGGAGGAAATGAAAATCAGCCACAGCTACCGTTTACTGAGCACCAATTTCCCCAAAGCCGAGAAAACCCCTCTGCGGGGAGAGGAGCGAAGCTCCGTTCAGTAAAAGTATTTCGTGTTGATTGATGCTGTGATTCCGGCAGTCGGGACAAATGGCTTTGGGTCGGGGGTTTGCAGGCTGTGTCCCTGGATTATAGACAATGAGAGAGGCAGGAAATGGGGCCCAGGAGAATAGCTTTAATAAAAGGAACTTGAGTTATGTCTCCTGGAAGAGAGAGGCTGGAGTGATTTAATAATGACTGTCAAATCTCCGAGGATGGTAACTGGCAGTTCTCTAGCAGCACCCAGAGCACAAGGAGGAACGGCTTCACAGTCCAGAGAGAAAAATTGAAATTGAGTGCCAGACTCAGTTGAGTACCAAGACAGATGCCCTGGCCATGCGGGCTGTGCAGCACCACATACCCCCTCCTCCCCCGCACACGGCCCCCTCCTGGGGAGACTCAGAAGACCCTGTGGAAGCACCGCAGGCTGGGCGCTCAGAGCCCAGGGGGGCATGGCGGGCAGGCGGGCAGCCTAGACGTCACCACAGAGTCTGCTGTGCCCAGTGCGTCTTACACGTTGTAATGACAGATATTAATTGAGCACTTGCCACCGCCAGGTCTTGTTCTAACTGCCTCTATATATTTTCTCGTGTAAATCCCCTTAGTGATGCTGTGACCTGGGCATTGCTGTCCCTCAGTGCCGCATGGAGGAGTTCAGTAACTTGCCTAAAACTGCACAGAAAGTGTCAGAGCCAGGGTTCAATCCCACACAGCCCTCCTTCCTCTTCTCCACCCCTTCTACAGCCAAGCAGATATTTCTTCCCCATACACAGATGAAGAAACGGAGGCTCCAGAGGGTAGTAATGGCCATGAAGTGGGGTGCCAGACTCCGAGGCCCATGTTCTGTAGCCTGTGTCAAGGATTCGTCCTCATCCTGCTCTCTCTGCTTCTCCGTGTGTTTTTTCTTGTGGTTGAGGTTAGGGTTTCTCTCCATTCCCCAGGGGAGCTGGAGAAGCAGCAGGGAGCAAAGACACGCTCCAAGTCCGGAGGAGCCCAGGTGGACCCACCGCCGAAGCAGGGATCGCCCACAGGTGAGCCGAGGCCCTGATCGGGAGTGTCAGGCCCTGGGGCTGGCGGGCTGGGCCCGGGAGGGCATGGAGGCCACTTTCCGTCCCCAGGCGGGGGTTTGGGTGAGGAAGTGCTCATTTCAAAGGCCATTTTCCCCTGCTGAGGGGCTCCAGGCTCACTCCCAGGGGCCTTCACAGTGGGAGTGGGGAGGAAGGAGAGGGACTGCCCCACGGCCTGGCATCCACCTGCTGCCCAATGGGGAGTCAGGCCTGAGTCCCTGTAGCCCTGGTCCTCGCGAGGACGCCTTCCGCCCTCACACACCCAGGCTCTCGGAAGACTGCTGTGTCCCGGGGGTGCTGAATTGTCCAGACGAATGAAGCCGACTTTCGGCTTTATACCCACATTGGCCATGCTCCCAGGCCTGCTTCCTGACGCATTCTACCTACCTACCCCTGCTCTCCCCTCACCCCCACCTTCAGGGAGGGCGTACTCCACCTTCACAGTCCCCGATGGAAAAGAATCAGGAGAGAATTAAAGCCCATCGCCTCAAACCCCCGGCAAACTACCCAGAACTGTGCGCTCATTAATTCATTCAGGCACCTATTCTTACATGCCACAAGCACTCCGAGTGCCTGCTGTGTGTCCCGCGCCAAGCACGGGGGAGCCGGGGTCCTAGCAAGACATCGGCTTGAGCCCAGAAACCCCAGTGGGTTTCATGCTGGCCACGCCCTCGGGGACGGCCAGGAGGCCAGGCTGCTGCAGCGTGCGTGCTCACAGGGCGAGTCACAGCAGCTGGGAGATGGGACTCGTGTTCCGGGCCGGACCCAGGGTTCTTTGAGTGGCATGCAGATGCTGTCTGTGACGTCACCTTCTGTACTGGAGTGCGACCTGCCATCACGCATTCGTGATTCTCCCCACCCCACGCCCTTTCTTTCTGTCAGGTCACAGCTGCTTGTTCCCACAGCTGTTGAGCTCCAAAGCTGAGTCACAGCTGTGAGTGACTCCCCAACAGCCCCCTGCACACTGCAGCCCAGCTGCCTCTCTGAAGCTGCAGCCCTGGCCAGACCAAGTGTGCGTCTCCAGGCCTGGCCCCCAGGCCCTGTCCCCCAGACCCTGTCCCCCAGGCCCTGTCCCCCAGACCCTGGCCCCCAGGCCCTGGCCCCCAGGCCCTGGCCCCCAGACCCTATCCCCCAGACCCTATCCCCCAGGCCCTGTCCCCCAGCCCCTGTCCCCCAGCCCCTGTCCCCAAGACCCTGTCCCCAAGACCCTGTCCCCCAGACCCTGTCCCCCAGACCCTGTCCCCCAGGCCCTGTCCCCCCAGACCCTGTTCCCCCAGGCCCTGTCCTCCAGGCCCTGTCTGTCAGGGGCCTCCAAACACTTGATCCCAACACTGGCCCAGCTCGCTTTTGTGCTACAGAAAGCTGAGAGATGGGAGCAGCATGGGAGCTGACAACCTCTCCAGGGGGTGAGACTAAGAGGGGTTCTGGCAGAGGAGCCCTGGAATGCCTGCTGGGTGGGGTGGGCAGGGAAGGAAGATGACTGAGCCAGGAAAAGTCATCACGTTGTCCCTGGGGGTCCACAGGGTCTCTGGGGCAGCGCCAGGCCGTCATCCACGGTTCCAGAGCCATCGTGGCTCTCCGTGCCAGGCCCTGCGGTCTGTGCTTGGAAGCCTCACTTCACTGAATCCCCACCAGTGGGCCAAGCAGCGGGGATGGGCACAAAGAAGGAACAAAGAAGCGGCCCCTCCCTCACACACGGGAGCCTGGGTTTGAAGGAGACGGATGAACGTGGTGCCCACTAATGCCCAGTAGAGCCTCCTTGTGTTCCTGGGAGCCAAGAACCAATGCCAGCTCATAACCAGCCTGCACAGTCCATGTCGGGAAGGCTCCACAATGCCCATGTTAGGCGGAATCTCAGGGACCTTCTGGTGTGTGGAGGCTCAGAGAGGTGTAACATCTTGCCCAGGGTCACACAGCTGGGCTCCCTGCCAGGCAGTGACCTGGCTGCATCTCACCTCTCGTTGTAGGCATGCTCAGTTGGAGGGTAGGAGGATAGGAGGGGCGTCTGTATCGGGAGGGTGGAGAATGAGCCCTGTGCTCTTTGCATTCAAAGCCAAGAGGGAAGCTGCGCTGGGCGAGAGGCCGCCGGAGAGCACGGTGGAGGTGAGTGGAGGCCTGGTTGCCGCGGTGAGTGGTTCTGTGCCCTCGCTTGTCCTTCTCACCGTCTCTGTTGTTTCTCTTCTCAGGTATTAATCAATGCCTCCCCAGCCCGACTCACCACTTTACCAAATTCAAGAGATACAATTAAAAGTTACCGCTAGCATGGGTAATGCCACTGTTCAGCGCCTAGTTTAGCTGCAGGCCTTCCTCCCAGCCCCAGCCTGGCCCGGCTGATCGCCCTCCAAGGCCCAGCTCCCAGACCAACACCCACACACCCCAAGCCCCGTCACAGGCACACTGCTCACTGATCCCCCAACACGTGCTGTATCAGAGAACCCACTGCCCCCCTCCCCTGCCCCATGCCTCTTGGACCCTGCCCTCCGGTGCCTCTGGGAGAAGCTGGAGGATAGAGCTTCTCCCTGGAACAGCTGGTCTATCTGGAAAGTGAGCCTCAGGGTAGGGTGTGTGCAGGAGAAAACGAAGCAGAATGCTTTGGGGTTGTCTTAGGGGTTTTCTGGGGGAGAGCAGATCTCTCTGGAGACTGTCCATGTGAGAGGGGAGCCCATCCTCAAGCCACACGGGAAGGACTGGGGCCGTAGCAGCAGCAGCCACTCCTCCCCAGGCACCAAGAGTCACCTGCTTACTGCTGCGAGCCCTGTCCTCCTGTGCTGGCCCCTCAAACCCCAATGAGCCTCCTCGCTCCTTTCCTGCCAAGCCTCCAGGGACCACTAGCTGCTCACACAGACACCTCCTTTCCCACTGCCTCCCACCCCAAGCTGGAGGAGTCCCCACGTAGAGGTCTGGGGAAGGAGATCTGACTAAGCTCAGGGAGGCCCCAGGATTCCCAGGGGAGCCCAGTGTCTCCCGCTCCCCATGGCCCCCCTCTCCCACACACCTGTGTCTGGAGGAGGCACCTTTACACCGAGGAGCTTCCTGCCCCAGCAGCTGACCAGCCCCCAGGGTGGGTATTCCATCCCCCGCCCCCTCCGCTCCCCATCTTCCTGCAGCTGCCCATCCTCTAGCCTTGCAGATAAGCACAGCAAGTTGCCAGCCCTCGGGTTTGTTCTGCCAGCCTGCCCGCGCCTTAGCAGGACCTGCACAGGGAGGACCAGCGCTCTGGTGTCCCGTTCTCCCCTTCTTCCTCCCCAGAGGGCCATGTGGCTATCTGCAAGGCTGCCACCCCAGCTAGCCCCAGGGCCCTGCCAGCCTCTGCTCCCGCACAGAGGGCAGCCTCGCTGCCCCCCTCTCAGCTGGACCCTGAGCTCCTTTGTCCTCTGCCCCCTCTCTGTCCTTCCTCATTGCCTGGCCAAGCCCCTCAGGGAGGCGCTTCTCCATCTTCCGGGCTGCTACTCATGTTCCATCCCGAATCTATCTCTCTCTCTCTCTCTCTCTCTCTCTCTCTCTCTCTCTCTCTCTCTCTCTCTCTCCCCTTTCTTCAGCAGGGAGGTGGGAAGGGGGTCAGAATGAGATGTTTTGCTATCATTTCCTGCTTTTCACTTACTATTAAAGATAAGGGGTCAGGCTGGGTGGGGAGGAGGGAGGTGAGACAGTGGAGGTGAGATCAGACAGGGAAGTGAAGAGGAGGGGCAGGATGAGGCCCAGAGCTTTGGGCTACCTGGGGGAGGCTGGGGAGGAGGAGGAGGAGGGCTCAGGGAGTCTGGACTGGGGCGGCTAATCATTTGCTGGGGATGGGGCAGCCATAGAGTCTCAGGGGGTGGGGGGAGCAGAAGGGACACAAGCCCTTCCCTGCTGTCTTAGCCACTTTCCCCCTGGGAAATAGGCCAGAATAGGAGCAGGAGAGAAAGGGAGATTGTCCCCACCCCCACCCCCCAGCAGCAGTGGACAGCGAGGGCCACAGAGGGCTCCCCGGGAGGGAAGTGGCCAGCCATGCTCTGCCCGCCCTATGTCTTGGCAGGGCAGGGCTTGGGGGCCCCTTCATTTGTTTGGGGGATCTCAGGCCAGGAAAGTGCTGCCCAGGTTGGAGGCTGAAAATGAAGAGGAAACACTGCAACATGCTGAGCGTGGCTGGGGCGTGTGACTATGGAGGGGCAGACAGATGGGGCTCGGAGCTGTGAAGAGGGACCCAGGAAAGGGGGTCACTGAAATTGCACCTTTTGCCAATAAATAGAGTTAAGATCTGCTGGTGAGGGCCCAAGGATTGTTTTGGGCTGGGCCGTCCTGGTCTAGGCCTGGGGATAAGGTCCTCTCCCTGCAGCCTGGTTTGGAGCAGCCTGTCCTGGGAGGCTCCAAGGACAGTAAAAACATCCTCAGAGAGCAGGGGCTCGGGTGTCGGGAGGGGTTTGGCCTGGGGGGGGGGGGCACCTCTTCACTCCCCACCTAGGAGACAGGGATTAGAGTCCTTTCTGGGCGCCCCCTCCCGCTGCAGAGTGAGTTTAACCAGGAGCCGGGTTGGGCCATAAAGGCAGCCAGGGATCCGACTCCGGCCTTTGCTCTCTGGGCTGCTCTTGAATGTGTGGTCATGGCCTTGGGAGTCTGGGGGCAGAGGGAGGTGCAGATCACCCCTCAGGGCCCCTGGCATTCTGGGGTTTGGGTGCCTTCGTGATGCCTCCAGTGACCACGAGGCTTCCCCTCTAACACAGCCAGAGGAAGGAGAGGGCTGGAGAGTGTCAGGTGCTTAACCCTGTTCCTGAGTCCTCCCTTGGCTCTCAACACGCCCAGGGAGGCAGGGAGGGAGCAGGGACCCTTACCCCAATTTTACAAGCTCAGGAGCTGGCAGAGAGGGAGGTGGGGAGAAGTTTGTCCATAGCCCACAGCCACCCAGCAGGGCCATGAGTCACTGCAGAGCGATGCAGAGCCTGAGTGAGTCTATGTTCCAGCCGCCCGCCTCACAGATGGGGAGGCTGAGGCCGAGCGCACCGAGGCTGCTCAGGGTGGTGGCAGAACACAGCGCTCTCTTGACTGCAGGGAGGGAACCTCTGTTGGCTGCCAGTTTTCCTCTGGTGGAGAGATGGGGAGTGGGTCAAGTGAGGGCTGAGAGCCCTGATGGGCACAGGAGCCAGGGGAGGGGAGAAGGGAGGCTCAGGGTAGCCAGTTCTAGTAGCTGGGAATTAGTCTTGTAACATTTCATGCTTCTCTGGCTGTTTCTAAACTAGGTGTCAATTCACAACAGGCTTCAAACGTCCCAACACAACTCCGGGCTGGGGGCCGAGAGGAGAGCCCCAGTGCCGCCACCGCCAGACCCACAGCCTAGCCCCCCGAGAGAGCAGCCCCGGCCGCTGCCGCCATCGCCACCCACGCCCCCAGGGACCCTGGTGCAGTGCCAGCAGATTGTCAAGGTCATTGTCCTGGACAAGCCCTGCCTGGCCCGCATGGAGCCCCTGCTCAGCCAGGCTCTCTCCTGCTACGCCTCTTCCTCCTCTGACTCCTGTGGCTCCACACCCCTGGGCGGCCCGGGCTCCCCGGTCAAGGTCATCCACCAGCCCCCACTGCCCCCGCCCCCACCCCCCTACAACCACCCTCACCAGTACTGCCCGCCAGGCTCCCTGCTGCACAGGCGCCGCTACTCCAGCGGCTCCAGGAGCCTGGTGTAGACTGACCCCCACACTGCTGCCCCTGGGCGCTGCCGCCAGGGCCAATGGGCTATACCCAGGAGCCCCGGCCGCCCCTTCCCTGCTCCCCACACCCCAGCACGCTGTGTTCCTGGTCACCGTCATCAGTCCTCCCCTGGCAATTGGGTTTGCCTCACCGGACATGCTCCCCTCACTCAGTTGAACACCCCCTCCCTTCAATCTGATGACACCGCTGTACCCTCGGGGCCCTGCACAGCCGCGTGGCCCGGCTTCCTCCTCCTCCTCCTCCTGCCACCACTCACCAGGGGGACCATGGACTGGCGGGGATAAGAACTGAGGACCTACCCAGCTCCTGGGTCCTGAGTCTGAGTCTGTCGGGCCCTGGGCCTCAGGCTGGGAGGGTGGGACAAGGGGCTGGGAGCCAGTGCCCAGCTCCGGACAGAAAGTGGCCTGGCTGCGCGCTCAGCTCTAGGTGCTGCGCTGAGTGCAGGAGAGTTATCCCTGGAGGGACCAGGGAAGTGGGAGTGTGAGGAGGGGCCTTTTTCTGCTGCTCCTGCCCTGCCCCCCACGACTGGCAGACGCAGGAGGTGTGTCTGTCCACAAGGATGTTGGTTGTCCTCCCCCTCCTCCCAGGGCCTGCCCTTACTCTGGAGCTGGGCCCTGCCTGCCCAGGGCTGCACAGACTCCAGGAAAGCTTTGCGAAAGGGAGGGAAGAGGGGGACCCGTCTCAGCTCTCTCTAGGTCAGTCCAACCGGCTGTGGAACCGTGAGGTCATTTATCTAAAATGAATCTTTTTTAGGGTTTTAGTTCCCCAGCCCCACAGGGTTGGTTTCTTCCCCTGTGGCAGCAGAGAGGGAGGAGGGGCCATCTCCAGGGGCAAATGCAGCCAGAGGAGGTAGATGGGGAGAGCCTGCGACCTCTCGCATGGCTTCCGTGGCCTCCACGGGGGATGTGGATGCAGAACTGGGCGGGGGGAGCAGGTGCTCCACACGCACTTGCGTTTCCCCTGCTGCCATCCCACACTTGCCCTCAGCCTTTAACCTTCGCTGCTCCCCGGCACCCCCAGGAAGGCGCCTCCTGGAGAGTCCCTGCACTCTCAACATTGCATAGGAGCGCCAAGCGGCTCTCACCGACCCCCTCAGGGCCAAATAGCATTGGGAAGTCCACCTTTAGTTGACCCCACAGACCTGGGCAGCCCCCTCAAGGGCCGCAGGAAATACCAGGGCCCCAGTCACGCCCTTTCAGGAAGTGTCTGTCCAAACCGGGCCAGATTCCAGTCCTGGGCCATCATTCCAACGCTGTCCTTCCTCCAGCTCCCCTCCTGCTTGGAGCCCATTATCGAAGTGCCCGAGGCGGAAGTGAACGTGGGCCAGGTCTGAGTGAGTGTGCTTCTCCGTGACCCTGCCCCACGCCCCAAATGCAGTGCCCTGGGCCAGCTGGAGACCCCGGTTTTCCCCCCATGCTCAGAGCTTCCAGACGGCCTGGTTTCTTGTGTGTGTGTGTGTGTGTGTGTGTGGTCACCAAACGTCATTATGGCATCACCCCGAGAGTTTATTTCTAGCCCCGTCTTTGTCATCCTGGGATCCGTAACTCGTGACCAATTTGCCGTCTCCTCCATGCGGCTCCCCAGCAGGGCTGCTTTTGTCCTTGCTGTCCTGGTCCCTCTCTCGTGTCTCTACTGTAACAAGGACACTCCGATCAGAGCCTTTCAGAACAGAGTGGCTGACAGATGGGGCCACAAATTGCGACAGGGCAGGGATCACCCGTAAAGAGTGCCAGCGGAGAGCAGGAGCAGAGCTGGGTGGGAGTGGATGAATCTTGAATAAGGGGTGCTGGAAGTAGAGTGGAAGTTAGTGGGTGGGCAGCAGGGACTATGAGTTCTGAAGGAAGGGGGTGGGGGTTGAGGTGGCTAAACCTGATTATGGGATGGGGGCCACGAATGCCAGGGGCTGGTGAGGAAGCAGCAGCCCCTCCCGTCAGGCCCCTTGTCACCGCCCACATACAGCTTCTCATTGACAAAGTGCTCTCCTCCCTGTCAGTGGGCACGGCAGCCCTGGCCCCTGCCTCCCACCTCTGCTGCCTCCATGACTCTCTGACAGAACCTCAGAGGTCTTGGGGATGGAGCACACAGAGCCTTTCTCTGAGGACCCGGATGCTCGGGGGCTGGGGCTTGCCCCCGGGCACTGCGGTGGCTTCCCTGGGCCCCTGGCAGCACTGGGAGCCCTGGCCGAGGAGGCAGGCCAGCCTGGGCTCTGCAGCACAGGCCAAGCCTGAGCCATGAGGCTTGTCATCCCCAGGGGCCTGGGCCAGGGACAGCTGGCCCTCCTCACTGTTAGGGAAGCAACAACTCCCAGTGTCTGCATCCTCTCCCCCCACTGCTCTGCCAACAGGCTAAGGCTGGGACCTCCTCTGCCCCCGCCCCCAGAGCCTAGTCCCCCCAGAAACCTGGGACAAACCTCCTGCCCTCGCAGAGGCCCCGCTGGAGACGTTCACGGGGCGCCCTGCTCTCCCAGGGCTGAGGGCAGTGGAGTGCTGACTGAGCCCCAGACACCGCCCCAACATGGCCCCACTCTATCAACGCTCTAGGCCTTACTTTGGGGGGCCTGAGCCCCTTTCTCAATGTTATCCATTGGGCTCCAGATCCAGAATCAGGAGTGGACACGAAATGAGCTTTCCCACCCACTTTTGGGCAAGTCCCACCTCCAGACCTGGAGTGAGGCCCTGCCTGGGCAGCTTGACCTGGAAGCCTGCCTGCCTGCCTGCTTGTGTCCAAAGGCACATGTCTGACGCCCGGGCCCTTGACCCCACCCCACCCCACCTCACCTGATCTCCGTAGCTGCCAGAATGTCTCTTGTACCCGCTAGCTGCTGTGATAACCATCTGTCTGTCTGCCCTGCGTTCTGCTGTGCGTCCCTCCCTGCTGCACCTCCTCACCTCACCCTGTTGGAGAGAAACCTCTCTAGGGAAGGCAGGGTGGCTGCACCCAGCGACTAATCCAAATGGCAAATATTTTGTAACAAAATAGCCCAGAGGTATTTTATCTGTTCAATTCATAGAGTTTTAGAGATTATATTGAAATATGTCACTTGAGCAAACGGTGTCTGTTGTGTTTCTTTTGTTTTGCAGGAGGGAGGGTCCCCCTTCCCTCAGAGTGTGTAAGTGGGGAGGGCCCGAAGCGGGAGGACCGCCTGAGGTTCTCAGCCCTGGGCTCTTTCAGGGGCAGCGGGGCTGCCGGGCTGGTCTGCTCCGGCCACAGTGGCATCACCCCTTCACCCCAGGGAGACACCCTTCTGAGCTCTGCTGTGGCACGACTAGGAAGTCCTGTCTTAAGTTAATGGGGCGGAGGGTCATCTGATGGGTGGGCACAGGGTTGGAGCTAGGGGTGCAAGGCCCACTAACACACACACACACACACACACACACACACACACACACACTCAGCTTTGAGCCAATCGAGAGAGTAGGTTATAATGGGGACCAGAGGCACTTTTGGAGGGATCACCGTGACGGCCAGCGTGCACCCGGCAGGGTGAGAGCCGGGGACCAGGAGCGCATGGGCCCTGCTTGGCTCTCTGTCATGGGAGTGCGGGACTGTTGAGAGGTCAGGGTCCCACTGAGCATGCTGGGTCATCACCCTTAGGTGACTCACCAGACATCGGCTCCAAAAGCCTGACCAAAGCACAGCGTGTGCTGTGTGACAAGCCCCGGGGTGTACCACTCCGCAGCGGAGGGGGCGCAGACCCGGTGAAAGGATCGGGGGATATTGTTGGGAAAAGTGCACGGAGCCATAGAGCGCAATGGAGCAAACGTTTACCGAGCCCCACAGTGTGCCAGGTGCCCTGCTGGCTGCCGGGAGGGGTGCCAGGGCTCTGCGGAGGGACACAACAGCGGCCAAGTGGCTGCAAACCAGGAGGGCCGGCTGACACCAGGTCGCTTGGCGAGCGTCCATAGCTGCGTCAATGTTCAGCTCAGCCTCCACTACGGGCTTGGCACAGAGTGACCTCTTCTGGCTGCGAGAGGAGAGCCTTCCAGCCGAGCTGAGGCCAGAGCCGCCGCCAGTGGTAGAAGTGCAACTGGCCACGATGGCTGGTCCCGTCAGGCTCACAGCCAGCTCCCCTGGCAACTGGAACTCTGAACACCCTGAAATCTCGATAGCTCCCCAGGCTGGGTCCCCTTATTTCCTTAAAATGAGAGAAAACTCGACTTCACCCCCCTTCCGGAAAAAGGGAATTTCCAGGAGAAGCCTGGGGCCGGCTATGACCTGTCACATCCTGGGAACTCTCTGACCCCGGGGAGGCTGAGCTCCAGCCTCTTGAGACACCGCTGAGGGGACCAGCTGGGCTCAGGCCTGGGAGGACTAAGGCTCACAGGACCTGCTGCCATCTGTGCGGGGTGTGGAGTGGTGCCACTGTCCTCACAGCCGCTGCCCCTGACAGAGCCCCCTGGGATCTCAGCCTGCCCCTGCCCCCCTCCCCGTTCCATCGGTCACAGGGAGGGAGAGCAATGGCCCGTGTGGCTCCCTTATAGTGACCGTCTAGATGGAAACTCAGCTGCTGACTTGGAATGTTTCCAATAAGGCGCTTGGGATTTCCGGTTTCTGGCTGAGAGCGACGGGCCAGGACGCGAGGCCAGTGCTAGAAATCAGGGAAACGCAACCAGCTCATGAACATGGCATGTACCAGGGGCTGGTCTAGGTATCAGGATAGGCCCAGAACGTGACAAGCCATGCCTCTGCCCTTGAGTTCCCACTGGGCAATACCCTCAGAAATCAACAAGCAGACCGGCTACTGTCACACAGACGGTGGTACAACAGGGGTGCTGAGAGGGCTGCTGGACAGTGAACCAGCAAGGAAGGTCTCTCCGAGGGGCCAGACTCAATAAGGCGAAGGTCAGGCTCCAGGGCAGGTGAGCCATTCAGAGACCACCTCTGGGGGAGAGTCTGCTAAGGACCATTCCCTGATGCATGAATTTACTTACCTGAAAATTCTTACTAAATCTTACTGAGATGCATTTTACAATCTCCTTTATTAAGGAAGTAATGAAACTGGAAAACCCAGGGCAAATGTCACCACAATCAGTGGGAAAGGAAGGGGCTGACAGCAGCAGGCTGCCACTGGAGATGGCAGGTGGATGAGGTAACATCAAAGGCTGGGCTGCAGCAGGAGGAGCCAGACCCCCAACTAGGCCCCAGCCGCCAGGACAAGCTGTCAGGGCAGTTCCTGATCAGGAGGTGCCACCAGGGCCTGGTGAGCCTTCAGGAAGCCCTCAGTCCACCTCCTCTCACCACCCCAATCCGAGGTCATGTTTGCTATTTAAAATAATAACATGGTGGACTTCATAGCCTAGTACCCACTCGCTCCTGGGATTGACAGCCCTTCACACGCAGCGGGAACAACGGGAAGCTGTAGTAAGACTGATGTCCCCTGCAGCAGCCAGGCAGGGCCTGAGCCTCGCTCCCCTCCTCCTCCCCCCGCCAACGCAGGCATGCCTAATGGATCAAGCTTCCCAGGAGTCACCATCAATCAATGTACATCGACACCCAGCATGAAATTAACTTGCCACCCAGCCCTGTCACCCTGTCATCCTCCTTGAGCCACCTTGAAGGCAGGCATTTCGGAAGCTGTGAGCTATGAGGCCGTGAGCCTGGGAAGGGAAGCAAGGAACAGCGGCAGGAGAGGCTCAGGCCTCAGATTGCTCGTGGAAAGGGCTTTGCTTTGCTCCTTAGCTCAGCAACACTCTGCCCCAGGGATGCTCAGGGCTGCTTCCTGCTAGGATTCACCACTCCGGCAGCTCTAGCTCACTTCACTTGCTCCACTCACCTCCCACCAGCTCCCTCTGCTCTGACCAGAGATGGAGCCCCTGAGGTACAGATGGCAGCCAGTCATAGCTGCAGATCGGGAAGGCCAGGGAGAAGTCATCAGGGGCTCTCCTTCCCCGGCCAAAACATGGCCTAGAGAGGCCACAGCCAGGCACCGCGGGCCTTGGAGAGACCCTTCCGGAAGCAGGGGAGGTGTTTCCTCCGAGGAGGTGAGGCCCACACAGAGCCCAGTGGCCTGCAGTCTCAGGCTGAGTCCTTATCTGCTTCCCACCCCTTTCCAGAAAGGTAGTCCATCCAAGCTTTGAGCCAGAACTGGTCCTACTGGGAAAATTCCATTCCGGAAGAGGCTGGAGGATGAGGGAACTGGGCTCAGGAGATGGGGAGGAGGGATGGGAATTCTCTCCTCCCTGCAGGTCTGGATGGCTTCTTTCTCCTGAGAAACAAGCACCCTAACCCCACTCACCAGCCCCCAGCACCTCAGAGCTTCCTGCTCCCATGACCCGAAGGAACCTCCAGGCAGGCTCTGGGAAAACTGTGGGAACCAGCTGCTGGGAAGGCAGGGGACCACCAGGAGAGCGGGCTCCTGTTCCCATATTCTCAGCTGCCCTGGACACACTGCTGCCTCCCACCCTGCCGCGAACCCCAGCCCCCTTGCCTTCCAAGACATCCAGGCTAGGAAGTATCTCCCTCCCGAACTTCACAGAGGACAGAGGCAGGCGTAAGGGAGCCCTGTCCACCAGCACAGGGAGCCACCGAATTCCTGAAAACCAGACTTGGAAACAGACAGGTTCGTTAGGCCTACTGCTTCCTTTCATAGCTAAGGAGACTATTTCACTTAAGAAGATACAAAAAGAACAGCAGAATAATCACAAAGTAAGTAGGAGGAAGGCAAAAACAAAGATGAAAGCAGAAATAATGAAATAGAAAATGCATATACAATAGAAAAGATGAACAAAAAGGAGAGTTGTAAGAAATGACTAATAAACTTACAAGCCTTTGATAAGATTAATATGAAAATAGAATCAGCACAGATAAATAATAGGGGGACATGCTAGTTATATTGCAGAGATAAATTTAAATAAAATTCTACAAATACACTAAAAACTTATGACAGTAAGTTTGAAAACTTTCACAGAATGAAAACTATCTTAGAACAATATCTTACCAAAACTCGCTCAAGAACAAATAGAAAATTTGAGATGTAAACCCCCTAAAGACATTTAAATATATTTTATTGATATTTTACAGAGAGGAAGGGAGAGAGGTAGAGAGCTAGAAACGTCGATGAGAGAGAAACATCAACCAGCTGCCTCCTGCACACCCCCAACCGGGGATGTGCCCGCAACCAAGGCACATGCCCCTGACCGGAATCAAACCCGGGACCCTTCAGTCCGCAGACCGATGCTCTACCACTGAGCCAAACCGGTTTCGGCAAGACATTTAAATATGTAGTAAAAAATCTACCCACACACCTCCCCCCTAAAAAAAACTCACAATAACGGCCAGATGATTTTACAAAATTCTACTGTGCAGTCAAAGAGCAGATAGCTTCCATCTCTTACTAACTCTTTCAGAGAAAAGAAAATGAAAGAAAATTTTCAAACTCTTTCTTATAGGTGTCGTGTAATCTTAATAACAAAAATTAAATCAGGCAAGGATAGTGTGAGAAAGGAGCATAAATACAAAATTCTAAACAAATTGTTAAGAAACTGAATCTAGCCCTAACTGGTTTGGCTCAGTGGATAGAGCGTTGGCCTGCAGACACAAGAGTCGCAGGTTCAATTCTGGTCAAGGGCATGTACCTTGGTTTCGGGCATATATCCAGTAGGAAGTGTGCAGGAGGCAGCTGATTGATGTTTCTTTCTCATCAATGTTTCTAACTCTCTATCCCTCTCCATTTCTCTCTGTAAAAAAATCAATAAAAATATATTTTTTTAAAAAGAAACTAAATCTAGCATTGAATGACTAACAAGCAAAAAATGGTGCACTATATTAAGTTAGGTTTGTCCCAGGAATTAAAAGATAGTTAATTATTAGGAAATTTATTAATATAACTCACCACAATAACAGATTAAAGGAGAAAAACAAAATAATCTTCTCAATAAATGCATAAAAAGCAATCAGTGACAGTCAACACTTTTTAAAATTGAGATATAATTGACATATGCCATTAGTTTCAGGTATTCAACATACTAATTCAATATTTGTATATATTGTGAAATGATCATCACAGTGGTCTAGTTACCATCCGATCAACACGTATTCTTTCAAAAAACAAACAAAATGAAAACAGAAACATTGAAACAGAAGAAAACTTCATAGCCTAATAAATTATATTTTTCAAAAATCTACATCAACTATTATTACCCTTAGTAATAATTCTAATAGTTAAATGTTAGAATTCCTTCCAAAATTAGGAAGGAGACAAGGATGCCTCCTACTACCACTTCTAGTTACCAAGTGAAGGAAGACAAGAAAAAACTGAAAGGAATGGTGATCAGAGAAATTAAATTGTCATTATTTCCAACAGTCTGATTATCTATGTAAAAAGCTCTAAAGATTCAAGAGGTAAAAGTGTTAGAATTAATGCAGAGGAGAAGCCTGCAACTGGCTAGGAGCTGTTCCTCTGCCCCATGTGCCCTCCTGGCTTCTCTGTCCTCGTACCTGCCTCCTCCGGGACTCTCCTCTCAGCAACAGACCCCGATTCCACCTGCAATTGCCAAGCACCCACTGGACCAGGGAGGGTGCCAGTTCCCTTCCCAGACCCCTGCGGAGTGGAGACAGGGAATGAGTGGCGCCTGGAGCAACGGTCCACTGACGTGACACTCGGCAGTTGCAGCCTCAGGCCCCTGGCTACACTGCAGTGGCCCTCCGGGGGTCGGTGACATGGTGTGCAGAGAAAGCCCTGGAGTGCAACTGTGTCAGGAATATTAGCTCAACTCTTGCTGCAGCCATGGGGTTGGACACTGGCCTTGTGGAGGAACCCAAGCCATCAGAGCCTCTCTCTCTGTCTGTTGCTTCACCTAGCAATGATGTGTCCGCCTCTCCAACCTGTCAGCCCATCAACTATGCAGGTCCCAGGAGCAGCCATCTGACTGCTGGTCATCACACTGGATGGAGAGCAGCCTGGCATGCAAGGTGCCAGGACCCAGGACACCAACCCACGTCAGCCTCATTTGACCTGAGAGGCTTGGCCCTCACTGTCCTCTGCTGTCCTCCCCGCCACATTCTGTACTGATGGGTGGTTAACAAGCTTTCACTCTTGTCAAGTCCAATCAGCTCATGTTACTTCCCTGAGCAGCTAAACCCGCAGGGAAGCCAGTGCTCTGGGCACCAGGGAGCGGGCATATGAGGCCTAGGGCAGCAGGGAGAGAGGCTGGCAGTCCTCACCTGCCAGAGAGCTATGGAGGGTCAGAGTGGTAAGGACGTGGGAGAAGCCGAGGCTGGTTTGGCTCAGTGGATAGAGCACTGGCCTGCAGACTGAAGGGTCCCAAATTCAATTCCGGTCAAGGGCATGTACCTTGGTTGCGGGCACATCCCCAGTGGGGGGTGTGCAGGAGGCGATTGATTGATGTTTCTGGCTCTCTATCTCTCTCCCTTCCTCTCTGTAAAAAAAAATCAATAAAATATATATTTTAAAACTTGGGAGAAAGGCAAAGGGCTCAGAGAGGATAAACACCAGCAAGGTCTCCCTTCCTACAGAGCTGAGGGTCAGTGCTCTGATGAGGGGCATACCCCGCCCTCAAAAAGGGTGATTCTTGTACTTAGGGAAGCCAAGGACCCATATTAGGTATCCACTGCTGCTGAATAAATGACCCCAGAACTCCGTGGCTTACACAATATACATTGATTATCTTTCATGTGGGTCAGGAATTCAGGGCCCACCTGGCGGCTGCTCTCTGGCTCAGGGCCCTTCACAAGGTTGCAGTCAGCCAGGCTTCCAGGCTTCTAAAAGCTTGCCAGGGGCTGGGGGATCCACGTCCACAGTGGCCATTCTCCTGGCTGACCTGTTGGTGATGGCTCTTGGCTGGAAGCCTCAGCTCCTTCCACATGGGCCTCTCTGTGGGGCTGCCTGAGTGGCGATCAGCTTCCCCAAGAGGGAGTGACCAAGAGATCATGGAAGCCTTAGTGCCTTCTATGACCTAGCTGCAAACGTCCCTCACTCGCCCTCCGTCTGTGCTGTGGGTCAGGGCATGAGTAGCAGGAGGGGAAGAGCTGGGGTTCCAGGAGAGAAGGAGGAAGGGTGGGCTGAAAGGTTCACCCAGGAGCTTCCTTTCAGGGCGAGGTGCCAGCCTCTCCAGTGAGCTGGGCGTAGTCCTCTGGTTATAATGTTTCCCCACAAACAGCAGCCTGGCTCCTCCCTCCCAAATGCACACCTCTCTCCTCCTGGCCTCCTAATCTATGTCCCTGTGACTCCCTTTCTCCTGCCCCAAATCTTATTCCGTAACCTTTCCACTCACCGCGGAGGCTAAGGGCTCACAGGGCTGACAGGCCAGCCGGCTTACATTCTCTTTCTCTCTGATGGGGGTGGGAGGAGTTCTGACCTGAGGACCAAGGCTGGCACCCCCAGACAGCACTAGGATGAAATAGTGGGTGCTCCCTTTCCATGGGAGCAGCAGACAAGGAGACCCACAAGGTGGTCTGGACCTGGAGGATGGTTTGGGAGGTCAGCGGGAGGTGGAGCCCGGCAATACCTGGAGACCCCAAACCAGAGCCAGGCCCTCTTTTGTGGGGGCCCTGCATGGAACCAGGTGAGAGAAGCTGTAAAAGGGGGATGCCAGGCCAGACAGGGAACAATCTTTCTGGTCAGGTGCCCTTCCAACCTAATCCACACAGACCACGGTCTCACACATGGGGTTGGGGCTCCAATCTCAGTGGAGTTCAAGGCTCTCTTCAGCTCTCTGAGCTCTCCTAGCTTGGGGGTAGGGAGGAGAGAGGGCACAGAGCATTCTCCTCAGCTCCCACACAGGCAACCCACATGCTGGATGGAGAAGGGGCTCCCAGTTGAGACAACAGGGGGAGACTCCAAACCCAGGTTCAGCTTTACCGAGGGGAACATAGGGAAGAGCCAAGGTGAGTGGTTGGGAGCTGCAAACCCCAAGACCAGCAGCCTTGGTGAGTCAGCTCCACAGGGAGCCCAGCCTGGGAGTGGCAGGGGGTGCGGGTAGGCAGTGGTTCCCAGGAGGAGCTCGGTTACGGACAAAAGCCAGTCTCAGCCTCCAGGTGGAGGAGTGCCACAGTCAGGTTAGATGTTTTTGCCTAAAATAAAGGGAAGGAGCTGGGGGTGGGTCCTAAGTACATCTGAGATTGGAAGGCAGAAGTGATACCAAACATCAGAAAACCCAACAGAGGTCTTTGTGGCTGGGCCACTGGTCTAGACTTCAGGTCTAGCTTTGAAAGTAAACTTGGCCACCACCCTTCTTTGGGGGAGAGAAGAGCCTGGTGGGTGGGGGAGAACTGGTCAGAATTCATGGGTTACCAAGTGGGAGACCCACAGATGAACAAGCCAGGACTTCCCCTTTCTGAGGTGCTGGGACCCTGAGAGTGCTGGCCTCTGCTCAAGCAAAGGTTCTGGTTCTCTGCCTGGCCCACAGGTCTCAGTCCTTCCTCTGGGACAGGTTAGGAAGTCAAATGCCTTTAGACTCGGGTTTGGCTAATTTAGAGGGGTGGAGCCTGCAGCAAATTGGAGAGTACCTACAAGCATACACTTAAAAATGTTTTAATATCATACTGGCCAAACAAATCATAGCTGCCAGACTAGGCCTCTGGCCACCAGTATGAAACCCAGGCTAGATGAGATGGAAACAAGCCCAGCTAACCCCATAGCTGTTCTGTGTTCACATATGTGCATGCACACAAACACACACACACAAAAAACACACACACACATTCACACACACACATCAACCTGTATCAGCGCTCTGGGTACGTTAAAGGCCCCATTGCTCTCCTTGTCCATGTTGTGAGTGAGCTCCTATGAGCTATGAAGTGGTGGGAAGTCCCTTTCCCCACACCCTGTTTCCTCCAGCCCCAAGCCACCCCTCCACATCCTTTGGACTCACAGGCCACGGGGGCTCTATACTGAGTACTCCCAGCAGTCCCAGAGCCAGAGCAGAGACGTCCTATGACAGTCTGTGAGTTTAGCCAGGGGGTCTGGTGAATTTATGTGAGGTGAGGAAGGTGGGAGAGGATGATGGTGAACAGTCTGCAGAGACAGAGAGACAAATTCATGGCCCCATGAGCTGGGAAGAGCTTGTGCCCCACCACTGTGCAGATCTGCCCACAACAGAAAATGCTGTCCCCCAGGCTGACAGAGCTGAAGTGTAGGTGGCAGCAGGTATCTGAGAAGCCTGGCTGGCTGTCGCTCACTGAGCTGGCTGCCCCAAAGCTAGCTGTCTCTCTAGGAGAGCCCCACCAGGGTCTTGGGGAGAAGGGTGAGGGAAGTATTTGGGTTCCAGATGATGAAAGCTGACAGGGAAGGAGAGCTGCTCACCTTGTTCATTCATCCTGAGGACAGGGGTGAGGGCACTTTCCTCCTGTCTGTGAAGGGCACTGAAGAGGTCTCAACAGGAACCTAGTGAAGCGGCACTGTTCCTGTTGGCCACCAAGAGGCAGCAGAGAGCACTGTGCCAACCTCAACTAAGGCTCCCCAGTTTCATCAGTGAGTGTGATCTGACTGAAGCCTTTTCTCTCCGTCCCTTCCTCCTGTACCCACTTCCTGACCCACTGACTGTCCAAGAAAGGTGAACACAGGTGCACGGAGAAGTCCAGAGGAATGCAGAAGCAGACTGCCAGAACCCAGGAAGCTGGACATCTGCTCATGCCCAGTGTGACAGCACACTTGTTCTTACAAGTGAGAAGCACCTACATATCTGGGCAAAAGGTGGTGAGTGATCTGAGGATGGCTGGGCTGTTAAAGATGGAACTCACCATAGCCAGACCGTATTTTTACTCTAGCCACTAGGCATTGGCTCTGGGTGACATCCACCTACACATAATTCTCCCCAGGTGATTTCCTTTCTTCCAGCGCTCAGGTCCTGCCCCAGGAAACTATCCTGAGTGGCATATCCCATCTCCACTCTCTCTCTTCACTTCCTTCTGAACACAAGTCCTGCCTTCCACCTCCACAAAGCCTTATCCGGCCAGAGAAGGGCCTGAGTGATTTGGTTGGGATGGGGAAAGGAGCACCCCACATACACACACCTCCCTCTCTGTTTGAGACCTGAGGGCTCTTGCAGGTCCCAAGCCTGACCCTGTAGGAGGAGAGATAGCAAGTGCCAAGAATGAAGGGTCTAGGGAGGAAATCTGGTCAGATGAGTAGGGGCTGGCAGAGAAAATATGATGGTGAGGGCACCACTCCAGGAAGAGCTGCTCACCCCTTCACAGAAGTGACCTCTTTCCCTCCTACCCCAAGACAGAATAACTGAACAGGTATGGGGTGAGGTAAAGAAGGCAGCACATGGGGCAGGCAATTCACATATGCTTTGTTATTAAGGCAGAAGGGGGACTTGGGGGACACACTGGTCAAGAAACAGAGGATCAGGTTCTAGTCATATCTTTGGTGCTGAGGAACTGTGTGAATTTGAAAAAGCCACTTTGTCTCATTGGTCCTCATTCATGAAGTCAGGGATGTGGACAAAAGCAGGATGGCAAGTGAAGCTGCCTGGAGCACTATATTTGGAAGGACTATGAGGTGGGAAAGAATTGGTGATCCACTAGCAATGTCTGTCTTGGACATAGGACATAGTCCAGGCATCATCTGTAAGTCCCTTCCATTCGAACGCTCCATGAGTTGATGATAATATTTGAAGAAGAGTATAGAACTAGCACTGGCACTAGGAACACTGGCAGAGACTGGCTCCTGGAAAAGTCGATGCAATGATAGCCTGTGAAGATCTGCCTCCTGGCTGATTCTCAGTCCCCTCCCCCAGACTCCAGAATGCTACACCTAGTGAGGGATCCCCTCTAATGGGATGTCAGAATCCAATATGGTGTGTTCAATGCCACTTCCAGCACAGAGTTCCGTCGAGTTCTCTGAATCAGATCATGATGTGTATTCCAATTGGCACTGTCTTCCAGTGCACAAATATGGTAAACTCTAACAGGAAGCATCCCTGCAGTGGGAGATCCTCACAGTGTAATGCGCTGTGATCAGATGGTGAACGCCAAAAAGACCACCCTCCTTTATAAATAAGACAGTGGGTTCCAGCAGGGAGCTGCTTCACAGCGTGGTGTGTTCCAGCAGGACCGTCTTTAGCCCACCAGGAGGAGCTGCTTCCGCTGGGAGAAGAGAGAGGGAATCTTGCCTTCGCTGGGGGTGCCCCAGACATCGCAAGCATTCTCAATAGGGTTGTGGTGGGGACAGAGGCAAAGGCTGTCCACTGGGGGGAGAGGGTGGCCCTGACCCAGGTTCCTGGCTCAGGAGCCCCCTGGCCTTCAGCCACATCCTATAAGTGGGTCTCTTTCTCTCCAACTATCAGTCCCTCCTTCACTGGGGAGGGTCCACAGTTCTGGCTGCTGCCACCATCCAGATACAGGTGTTGCTTGGGCTGTGGCAGGCTGGGGTCAGGGGTGATGAGCTGTCGCAAGCGCTGTGGAGAGAAGAGGGAATGAGTGGGTATTGTTGGTGAGAGAGGCAAAGATGCTTTCTCATGTCTGTATCTTCAAAGCCCAGCACAGAGCCAGGAACATGGGAGCAGCTCAGTACCATATGAGTGAATAAATAAATATTTTGAGAAGAGAGAAGAGGCAATAATATGGTGATTAGGAATGTGAACTAGGTTCCACTTCTGGCTCTGTTACTTGTGCAATCTTAAGCAACCCATTTAAACCTCTCTCTGCCTCATCTGTAAAATGAGGATTATAAGAGTACCTTATAGAGCAGTATCTGAGACAGGGTAGAGCATCAATAAGTATCTATTTTTGTTCTTCTTATTATTACTAATTTTCTTACTACTATATGCTCAATAAATATCTATTATTATTTTCACTAGTAGTAATACTGCATTACTATCATTATTGGGGTCTGTGGTATCATCCCCCTTGTCCTCCTTGCCTTGATTGCTGATGTGAGGGCTGGAGTCATGACAACCTTCTCATGACGATGAGGTGATACAATGAAGACACAACATGCTCACTTAGGCAGTGCAGGAATATAGGATGAGTCTGGTCCCTAACGCCCTCTTTAAGCTGCTGAACAAAATGTCAGCACCCCCTGCCTCTGATCTTCTTGATATGTAAGGAAAAAAAATAAGCCTATTTGCTTATTGCAGGTTGAGTTTTCTGCTACTTGTAGACCAGATAGATTTCTATATTGTAATATCTCTGTGAGACACTGACTATATGTTCTTCCAGGAAGACATGTCCCAAACTCTAAACAGGAGGATTCTTGCGCATGGATCCCCACAAGGTTAAGGTCAGAAAAGATGCTGGGAGACTGTGTAGAATGAACCATGATAGCCAGTTATCAGTTTCCTGAGAGCAAAGGTTCTGTGCTCTATTAGCTCTGTGTCTGGGCTATTTATGTTCTTCTTTTGAATTAGTTTCCCCTTAACCCTTTGACAGTTGACCATTGGTTAACCTTCCTCCATGATCTTTTAGAGGTCAGATTCTAAAGGTCTATGACTCTGGGACTTTCTAATGTTTCTGAACATGAAATGATTAGACTGATCTTCAAAGACCTTTTTCTTTAAGGTTCTATTTGACTAAAAAGCTGCCCCACACTCGTAGGTGGCCCCCAGCAGTAGTGTGTTGCCCAAGACCCATCTCTCTCAGTGCCCTCCTGAATTTATCACTTCCCTCAGCGCCTACCTTCTTGAAGGTACCCTGGGTCTTCAGGAGGGTAATGATGATGAAGAGTGGGACGCAGACCATGGAGGAGAGAGCCAGGAACCAGCCAATGGAGTATCCCCAGGGAGGGTACACATAGATGTTGTTGTATTTGAGAGGTGTGTACTTGCTCAAGGAGAAGAAGAACGTGGCCTAGAAAGAGTGGGGCAGAAGGCAGGGAGGTCAGACACAGATGAGATAGAGCCAATGAAATTCTCTCCTTTCTACTTAAATACACAGTGACAGAAGACAATTTAAATACACTGTGGTACATTTGCAAATGGCTTTTGCTTTAAAAAAGTAAAAGCCATTTGCAAATTGTGGGCCTAGGCATCACTCGCATCAAAGACTGAGACAGGAGGAGACACAAAGGAAAGGAAGAGAGATGGAGGAGCTCTAAGCAGACAAAGAGACCAATACCTGGGAAATCGGGCAGATGGCTGGAGATGCTGTGAGAAAGGGATGGAGAAGGAATAGGAATAAATAATAAAGGCAGTAAAGCAAACATATGGAGAAACAGCCCCAGAAAAGAAGGGTCAGGGGAACCAATACATCTGAGGGAATGGACCAGCCTCCCAAGATCACTGGACAGGCAAGGACAGAGCCCCACAACTCGGGCAACCTGTTCCTCATCCCCACTGAGTCTGCTGCAGGCAGGAGGGAATAAAGGGGTAGCTGGGTGGGCACATACCAGGCAAAGTCCAGGGGTCAGGATGAGCCAGGAGATCTTTACCAGGGGCCATGGCCGGTAGCCAATCATGTCCTCAATGTTGTCATAGAAACGGTCTGCCCCTGCCAGGCACAGTGGGGGAAGAATGAGAACAGAAGGGTGGGAACAGCTCATGGGTATTTGGGAAGGACCCACTTGGTAGCTCTTCCCCCCACCCTGTGAATGAGATGGGTCCCTGGCACCCAGACACGGTGCTGGGAGTTGGGGAGGGAGAAGGAGCTGCCACCAACAAGCCAGGAGCCCTGGGGTCACCCAAACTCTGGGCGCAGTCTCTGTCCCCGTCATTGGATGAAGACTCCACTGTCCTAACCACACAAGTGGGTGAGAGCCTACAATGGGACTCGGTGCTATATATACAGATGCTTGTTTATCTGCATAGCGAAGATGAATTCGGTTTCAAGTCAAAACACAAAACAGCAAGTGTGCACTGCTCAAGCATATCCTTTCCACTCTGATAGAGCCAGATCTCCATGGGAAGGGAGGGGAGGGGAAAGGAGGGGAGAAGAGGGAAGGGGAGGGGGAGATCACTACTGGGAAGCCTAATTCTCGACTCCAGATGAATCCCCTGCATTCTCAGTCACGCATGGGGAGAGGGTTGACTAGTGCACATGAAAACACTGATGCTTGCTTTGTTTAATGGCCTCAGGTTTTCACATTTGCTCTATCTTCTAAGTGAAGAGCCACTGATTGGTAAAGGCACTTAGAAGACCACTAAGGCAGGAAATGCCACCGTTAAAGAGTCATTCCTCTGCCTTGTAAATTTCTCCCCAGTTATAAACCAAATACTCTTGAGTAGGTTTAACATATTAAGACTCAACCTCACTGTGGTTGGGTTCATCAGACCCTCTCTGAGAACAGGTTTTGAAAAGAAAGAGGGACAATCGGGAAGACATCGGGTGCTTGAGTGAGAAGGGACAGGACATCTCCAAGGAGCAGAAAGGACACCAAACATGAAGGCGGAGGGCAGCAAAATGAAAGCTCTCCTATTCATAGCTTGTTACAAGGCCCCAGTACGTGGCACCCCTTACCCTCTCTGCCCTGAGCTTTGTGACTTTGGCAATGTGTCCCCCAACCTGGTGCAGTGGAACCAGACGCCTCTTCCACTTACTAGCTGTGTGAGCTCAGGAAGGAACCATAACTCTGAGCCTCACCTTCCCCCGTAAAGTCCCACCCTGAGCTGGGTTCCAGAACTCCTCCCCACCCCCCAACCCACTTACCATACACCCAGCTGATGCAGATTACTTCCGACATTGCGAGGAAAAGCAGGCATATGCCACTGGAAGCATAATAATCAAACAACTGGAAGACATACATCCCGCCCTGTGAAGGAGGGTGGAGAGTGAGAACTTGGCCAATAGGAGCAGGGACCACATTCCACCACCCAGCATCAGGGAAAGCTTCTGTCCGTGGCTTCCTCCCCTGCCCATGGGAAGTTTCTCCTTGCCTCCAGAAGGAGTTTGCTCTACCTCTCCCTGCTTCCTGGCCACTCACTTTACATCAGGGCAACAATTCTCACACCTGCAAGGACGCTGGGACTGTGGTGGGCATACACTGCTTGTTTGCCCAGCATTCCTCTCCCTGCTCCAGGCCTGAGGGAGAGGCTTGGCTGGACCCTTGCCATGCTCTCCTGTGGGGTGGTTGGGTGGCAGAAGTTGCCTTCTTTACTATCAGCAGGGCCATCTGGCTAAGAATGAGGTCACTAGAGGAAAGGGAACCAGGAGATAGAGAGGGGCATTTCTGACCATGACATTAGAGCAGCTGGGTCCAACCACAGATAAAACAGACTATTTCTACTCGACCCCCAAACTCCTCTTTCTGCTTAAGCCAGCTTGTGTTTGGTTTCTAAAACCAAAACAGAGCTCACAAACAGAGATGGGTTCTACTGTGTGGTCCCTACAATCGCACTGTGAGGTGTCAACACCGCTGGCCAGCAGGTGAGAAAAGTGTGGCTCTGAGAAAGTCAGCGGTGTCCCCATGGCTCCCTCACCCTGGAGCTCTGCCGCAGCGCCGCCCCTGCTCACCTCGGTGACCAGGAGGAGCCCTATCAGGTAGCACAGGATGGAAATGCCAAGGATGAGGAGCTCTCGCCGCCCGCTCCTCCGGAGCTGCCTGGGGAACATGTCCACGGAGGCTGTCACCAGGCACTCCACACAGACAAACTGCGGGCCAGGAGGGAAGCTGAGTGAGAGGGGCCCTGCCCTTGGGCCTTCCCCAGCACAGCCTTGCCCCAGCCTCCTCTCACCCCACTACCCCTGTTGATGCACAGGAGTGCGGGGGTACAAAGGGCAGACATGGGTGATGGCCAGAGGTGAGGTCATCTCTGCCCTTGGCCGCATATCCACAAAAGAGGGCCCCAGCAGTGAGACTTGGAGAGCGGAAATGTGTTCTGTCCCCAAGGCTATGGGGGGCAGGATGGGCAGCTTGAGCCAAGTATCTGGAAGGAGGCAGGAGGGACATTTGGGAGGGTGCATCCAAGCATGGGGAAGGGTCAGGTGCGGGGGAGCAAAGCACTGGGCCTCTTACCAAAGAGGGTCTCGAGATCTGGGTCACCCCACTAACCCCAAGGACAAGCCCTGGACAGTGGAAAAGGCCTTAAAATGTATGGTCAAGAGAAGGGGAGGTAGAGGGAAGGTAATGCAAGGAAATGCAGAAGCTGAAAAGATAGTCACCAGGGCAGCGCTTGGCAAGGATGGGCTGGACAGGGCAGGAATGGACAGGGCAGAGCAGTGCAGGGCTGGGCAGGGCAAGGCTAGGCAGAACAGGGCGGGGCTGGGTAGGGCAGGAATGGGCAGAACAGGTCTGGGCAGGACAGGGCAGGGCTGGGCAGGGCAGGGCTGGGCTAGGTGACGAACCTGGCTGTCCAGCCCTAGGAAGATGAGCATGATGAAGAAAAGGCAGGACCACAACTGGGATAAGGGCATCATAGTCACAGCCTTAGGGAATGCGATGAAGGCCAGACCAGGACCTGCCAGAACACAACACAATCAGGTGAGCCTATGGCTCTCACTCTCTCAGGAAAGGCCCTCTCCAGAGGCACTGCGTATGCGCATGTGATATGTGTGTGTGCATGAGTGTGTGTGTATGTGTGTGTGTGCATGTATGTGTGTGTGTGTGCACGTGAGTGTGTGTCTGTGAGTGTGTGTGTGTGTGTGTGTGTGTGTGTGTGTGTGTAATAGGGGTGGTTCAAGAGGGCAGGGTGATTCCATTCATTATTCTGCTCTTCCCAGGTTCCGGGGAGCATGCTGTCCAACAATCCACCTTTCTCCATCCATGCATGCAACTGTAGGTCCATCCAACCATCCTATCCCGCCTCCCTCCCTCCCAGGGTTATGGAGGCCCTGCTCTGTGCCCTTAATGCTTAAAGACTCAGAGGACCCCTGCTTTCCTGTAGGATGATCTGTGTACTGACCCTCCTTCCCCTCAGGTCCCGGACAGCAATGTAACACCTACCGGACTCCGCCACTTCAGAGATGGGCACCGCCTGCTCTTGGGACATGAAGCCCAGGATGGAGAAGACCACAAATCCAGCCACAAAGCTGGTGGCACTGTTCAGGAAGCAGAGGGCAATGCAGTCCCTGCAGGCGGGCGAATGCAGATTAAAAAAAAGGGGGGGGGGAGAATGAAATTTATTATTTGAGGAGAGATCAGAAGACAGTAAGAGTATAAGAAAAGGAAGAGTGAATGGGAAGAAAAACAGGAAGCAAAGGACAAACAAGGGGTTTCAAAAAGCGAGGGAAGGGAGACAGAAGAGGGAGGAAGAGAGAAATTCGATCTGGGAAACGAACCCAGAATGCCAATTTCACACAACCTGTTGCTCCTGATAATAAAGAAGGAAGTCTTGGGCTCAATGCAGGACCTGCCCTCCTCAGACTCGGGCAGGCAGGTTCCCCCAGGGCCCCTCGCCAGGTCCCTACCTGTAGCAGTTGTTGTGGTATTTGTTGTAGCTGCCCAGGGCTGTCAGGCACCCCTGACAGATGGCAAAGGAGAAGAAGATCTGGGTGCCTGCATCCATCCACACCTACAAGGACCCCAAGGAAGTGGTGAGAGAGAGAGCGGAAGCCCAGAGGGCCTGCTCCATGTTCCCAGAGAGTCCCTTAATCCCAACCCTTTGTGACCACACCCTCCTCCCACAGGCAGGATCCATCTGTAGCTTGGTTCTGTGGCCACTAGATAAGCACCAAGTAAGAGTGTGTTACTTGAAATTCTTAGGTGGAGTCTGTCACACACAGCCATGCCCCAGACAAGGTGAGGCCCTCTGCACGGGGAGCCAAGAGGCATTTGCCCAATTCAACAAGCAGAGTGTGCCTTGGGCAGCCACACTGGGCGTAGGGGCCACGGCATTGAAATAGAGAGAAGAAACGCCAAGCATTCTGGGGGTGGAGGGGGTGGAGAAAAAGAATGTGCTCAGACAAGTCCTAGAGCAGGAAATACAAATCATTGATAAATATGTGGGGAAATATCCAACCTTGCAGTCATAAAAAATTTTTTAAATAAACCAACAATATAATATTATTTTGGCTATCAAATTATCAATGATTAAAATAACTCATAATCGATCTCTTATGGTCCTTGCTGAAACGCTGGCAGTGGCAGTCTGCATCTCTGCAGTGGGACAGGTCAAGAACCTGAAATGTGCACACTCTTTGACTTAGTATGTTCACGTCTAACTACTGTCTGGAAATAATGACCAGAGATGTGGTCAAAGATTTAAACACAGGTGCTCATTGCAGCCGTACATACAATAGTAAGAAAACACATGGCCTGTACGTCCGGAACAGGGGAAGGCGGGAGTAAATGATGATACTGGCCCCAGGTGTGACACTCAGGACATGATGGGTGAATAAATGGGTGGGATGGATGGATGGAGGAAATAGTATGCGAGTGTTAAAAATGGCATTTACAAATGAACTGAATAACATGAAAAATGCTTAAATATAAGTGAAAAAATATGTATCTCTATATACACTGAGTGGCCAGATTATTATGACTTCTGAACGCATAATAACCTGGCCACTCAGATTATTAGAGACCAGGTGCATAAATTCTTGCATGGGTGGGGTCCAGCCATCCTGGCCAGGGGGAGGAGACATGGGCGGTTGGCCAGCTTGCCTGCTGGTTGAACTCCTGGTTAAGGAGACATTTGCATATTAGCCTTTTATTATATAGGATATACACTGAGTGGACAGATTATTATGCATTCAGAGATCATAATAATCTGGCTACTCAGTATATTATATAATTATTTCAACTATGTTATCATTCTCTCTCCTTCTCTCTCTCTCTCTTACACACACACACACACACACACACACACACACACACCATCCAGCTAGGAAAAAATGATGGAAGGAAATATACTAAAATACTAACAGAAGCTCTAGCCAGTGTTCCTAATTGGTTAGAGTGTTGGCTCAGCACCAAAGGGGTGGGTTTGATTCCCTGTCAGAGCACATGTGGGAGGCAACCAATCGATGTATGTCTCTCACATCAGCGTTTCTCTCTCCCTTCCTCTCTCTCTCTCGCCTTCCCTCCCTCACTCACTCCCTTCCACTCTCTCTGAAAAGCAATGAAAAAAATATCCTCAGGTGAGGATTTAAAAAAAAAAAAATCAAAATGCTAACAGACTGTATGTAGCTGAGTGGTGGGTTTTTAGTTCCTTTTCATGTTAAGTTTTCTCCAGTGGACATTGATTGCCTTTAAACCAGGAGGAAAGCAATCAAAGGCTTTCAAAAGTACAGATCTGGTTTGGGATGAGAGACTTTTGGGAAAATGATCCCCAGCACAGTTCCTACCTGGGGGTCCTTCAGGCGAGACAAATCCGGCTTCAGGTAGTAGATGATGCCCTCGTAGGCTCCAGGAAGCGTGACGCCTCGAATCAATAGGATGATCAGCATCAGGTAGGGAAACGTGGCTGTGAAATAAACAACCTTGGAGGAAAGCAGGTCAAAGTTACTCCTAGTGCGGTCACAGCAGCCAGGAGGTCACAGGGACCTGCTGTGGTCTTCTTGTCACCCCTCCCAGGGAGGCACAAGCCATACCTAGCTCAGTGTCCAACACCTGAGAGACATCTGAGAGGGACCAACACACAAACTTTCTGCACTTTCATTCCATGTTCCTGTGGGTGTTGGGCCCCCAGCAGAGTGTGAGACACATCAACAGGGCCAGGGGGAGAAGGGAGGGCAGGGAGGGTTACAAGTTTCCAGCCGTAACATTTCAAAGACTATTTTTAAATCCAGAATCTGGTCTCCCTTAACCCCTTATTCTGGCCATCCTCTTCATGTCCCCTGAGGAGGGCAGGTTTGTACAGTGATCTGTGAGGAACAAAGACTGTATTTTCCAGGCTGAAGGCTGGGGAGCAGCAGTGGGTGGTCTGAGTTCCAGGTATCCTGGAGACACTCAGAGGGGAATCCACCCTGGTCCTGGCCAACCTCAGCCCCTTACCAGGTGGTGGCAGAGTCCTTGTTATTATTACTGTGGCTTTTTTGTCATTACTGTCACTGTTTCATTATTATTCCAACAATCCATGGAATGGGGCAGGGGGTGCTGCAGGAGCAGGCTAGTCAAAGAAGTCAAGGCCTGTCTGATCCTGGCTTTAAAGAGCATGAATCCGTCTCAGCCTCTCTGGTTGGAAATTAGCTCAAAGCTGAACTGTCTCAGTGCAGTAAGCACTGTGGTCCATTCTTGGCTATAACCCCTTCAGTGATTGGAACTAGCCACCTCAAAGACAGGTCTGTGTGCTAGCTCAAGCTAGGCATTGTCTTGATGTGTTTGCTGTTAAATACAGAAAGCAAGTCATAGGAGTGTCTGATCCAATCCTGACTCAGTTGGTTGGAACATCTTCCCATGCCTCAAAAAGTTGTGGGTTCAATTCCTGCTCAGGGCACATACCCCAATTGTGGGTTCCATGTATACAGAGACAACCAATTGATGTTTCTCTCTCCTCTTCCCTCTCTCTAAAATCAATAATCATCAGATGGGGATTAAAAAACAAAAACAAAAAGAGTGTCTGATCCTAGCGGTGTGATATACACATGTACCAGGCACAGCTACACACATACACACGTATAAAGGAAACTAGAAGGCAACATGGCAAAAGGTTAACAGAGGGATTTGTATATCCAACCTGCCATCGCGCTGATGGCTTGTACAATGCTTAGCTCTGACAGTGGGCCTTTTATGTTTCTGATTTTTCTCTGCATATTACTTACATAAAGAGGCCTTTTAAAATCATATCAAAAAAGGAAGGCTTTCCTTATATTGAACTAAACTCTGCCTTCCTACGATTTCCCATGTTCTCACTGGGCCTCTCCCTTAAACTATGCTTTCTTTCCATTCTCCAAAGGGATGCTGTGAGTGTCCCTGGATGCTCTAGGGACACAGAGAGCTTACCAGGAATCGCAGCACCTCACCTTGCCTGTGATCTTGACCCCCTTCCAGATGCAGAAGTAGCAGATGATCCAGGCAAGCAGGAGACACAGGGCCAGTTCCCAACGCAGGGCTCCCAGGTCGTGGATGCCTGCAGTGATGCCCAGAACACGTCTCCTAATGAGTGGAAAAATAAATAAACAGGTGAAAGGCTAAAAGGGACAACTTGCCTCTGTCATCAAGTCTCCTGATTCTTAGAGCTGATCCCATAAATTTCATATTCCAGACTTTCCCTGCCCCACCCACTCCACCTTCCCATGGCCCTGCCATGTTCCCACCTGTTGTCTGTATGCCCCTGGCTGTTAGAAGACCGAATCATGTAATACCATAGGCATCTTTGTCTTTCTAACTCATTCAGATCTCTCTGTTGGAGAGAGAGAGAAAGAGAAAGAGAGAGAGGGAGAGGTGAGGTAAGGAATGTATAAATGAGTATATGGAGAGTAAATATTTATACATGCAGGTTGATGAGCAAGTATATGAGTATCAAGTGGAGGGGTTGAGTGTATAATAGTGCCTGAAGCTGTGTACAGGAGTGATGAAAATGTGTGAGTGTGGGCACAGGTAGGTGTGAGGGTATAAGTGGTCATGTGGGAAAGTGAATGTGTGAGTGTTTAGTCTGCCAATTTCTGTGGTGTAAATACTCCCACCTTGGCCAATGTGACTGAACAAAGAGTTGGGATGGGATGTGTATTAGCTCTCCTAAGTGGGTCCAGACTGTTTCCAGGACACTAGTGGACATGTGTGGGTAGATGTGCAAGTCTTGGTGGGTAGATGTGCAAATCTTGTACAGGGAATGTGAGGGTATAGGGTGGATAAATGTGTGAGTCTCAGTGAACATAGATAGATTTGGCAGATGTAGGTGGACAGCTGTGGTTAGATATGAGCCTCCCCTCATCTCTCAGTGATGTGTGGGGTAGGGGTAAGTGCTGGAAAACATGCACAGAGAGCCTCAAACTTGCACCCCATGCCTCAGACATCCAAATTTCCTCTGCTTGAGGCCCCTTGGCCCATGGCAACCAGGCGCACCACCTACTCCCAAAATTCTATGACAGGTGAGGTGAAGTTCTCAGAGGTTGTCACTGTGTTGGCTCCTGAGTGGTTCAGAAAGTCCATGCAGTGCTCTGTTGGGGAAAAGGTGAAGCGTGCATTAGCCAGGGATGAGATAGGAAGAGATGCCCTCACACCCTAGTACCTCTGTCCCTCTGGTCTTGAGGCCTGGTGGTTGCCAACATTCCAGATCCCAAGAGCTTCCTTGGAAGCCCCCACCTCCAGAGTGTCAGGAATTGGCTGCTCAGATGGTTCATGGGCTCAGTCTCCCCACCCCATTTGCCTCATTCTGCTCTTGTTCCCGCTCACCAACCTCTGACACAATCCAGCCACCACAGCCCAGCCCCTAGGGAGAGACCATATCCCAGGAGGTGGAACGATAGATACCTGTGTTCCAGGTATTGGTACAGGTTGTCCAGGGCAGCTCAGAGGTGAAGGAGCTGAACAGATAGAAGAGGGCCCAGGCGAGAATGATGATGTAGTAGACATTCAAATAGGACTCAATGACCACAGATGCCAAACCAATGCCTTCCGGAGTGGGGGAGGGGCGGGAAGCAATAAGAGAATCCATGAGATCAATGTCAGCCCCCAAAAGTCACCTAGAAACTGCCCGTTGTGATTAGGATACTAGGTGCTACACAGAGAGAACCAGGTTTTATTTATTGGCCTGAGAAGCCATTTACAGATTATTTTTCTGAGCCAGAAAAGCAGGTTACAGAACACTATCCTTAAGCATCCTTCCATTTTTATGATATACTAGAACAGTGGTCTGCAAACTCATTAGTCAACAGAGCCAAATATCAACAGTACAATTGAAATTTCTTTTGAGAGCCAATTTTTTTAAACTTAAACTATATCGGTAGGTACATTGTTATCAACTTAATTAGTGTATGTGGTATTTTGTGGAAGAGCCACACTCAAGGGGCCAAAGAGCCGCATGTGGCTCAAGAGCTGTGTTTGCTGACCACTGTACTAGAGGCCTGGTGCACAAAATTCGTGCACTGGGAAGAGAGAGGATCCTCAGCCCAGCCTGTGCCCTCTTGCAATCCAGGAGCTCTTGTGGGATGTCAGCAGCGCTGCTGAGAAGGCCAGAGAGGCTCCTGCCACTGCTGCTGCAGTGAGCAGGCTCCCCATGTGAGAGCACACTGACTACCAGGGGGGAGCTCCTGCGCTGAACATCTGTCTCCTGATGGTCAGTGCACTTCATAGTGACTGGTCCTTCTGCTATGTAGTTAATTTTCATCTTAGCCTTTTATTATATAGATTATTTGATTTTTTTTTTATGAGAAAAAAATCTGGAAGGATGGGCATCCAAAAATTAACAAGTGGTTCCCTAGGTCAGTGATTTTTCAACCTTTTCCTTTTCATGATGCACATAAACTAATTACTAAAATTCTGCAGCACACTAAAAAAAAACACATTTTTTTACTAATCTGACCAAAAAAAAAGTAGGTATAATTTTATTCATTCACACCCAACAGCTATTGTTGTGCTGGCTGTTGTCATTTTTTAGCTTGGCAGTCTAAGGGAAAAGAGGTCACTGTCCCTAACTAAATAGTCAGGAATTGCATGTTTTAAAAATTCTTGAGGCCCACGAGTTAAAAGTCACTGCTCTAGGTTATAAGATTTGAGTTCACTTCTTACAGTTTTTTTTTCTTTTTGCCTCTCTGCATTTCCTAGTTTTTCCAGTACAATCATACATCACTTGTAACATTTTTAAAGGGTGGGAAGAACACAGGAGTAAATATGGAAATTTTGGTAGAATCTGTCTCAAAATAAGGCTCAAAAGAAGAGCCAAAACCAGAAGAAAGCAGCAAGGAAAAGAGCGGTCCCAACGTGTGGAGCCTGCTCAGTCTAAATGCCACCTCCCCCTGTGGGCAAGTGTGGGCGGCGAGTGCTGCGTGTCATTTGAACACCTAGCACCAGTGGGGGCTTAGGGTGCAGCCAGTCTCCTGGACCAACCCTAGGAGACTGGGGCGGGGAAGGGGGGGGGGGTGGTTAGAGCAGGAGCAGTCACCCACCCACCCTGCCTTTGCCACGTTGGATTAAAAGTAGCAGAGCGCTCTCAAGTGTGAGAGCCCGCAGGGATGGGGCGCTGGGGGTTGGGGGGGGGGGGGGGGCGGGAAGCAGCCCAGGAGAGCAGCTGCTTGTTCATCCAAACTCAAGAACTAATGAAGAAGGTGGAAGACCTAGACAGCCAGCGAGGGCTGGTGGAACAATCCACGCTGACTGGCAACAATGCCCCCTCTCGCCCCCCCTCCCCCGCCCCACTCCGTGCCAGGCCCAGATTCCCATTGGCCTGGCAAACTCAGTAGGGTTTGGGGGGGTTGGGGGAGGGGGGAGACAGGAACAGAGACGGGGCAGCCTGGGGTTGGGCCACGGGAGGGGACGTGGCGAGGACTCCCAATTGTGGGGGGTCCCCAGGAGCTGGCAGCCGCCAGGCGGGGTGTTTAGTGCGAACAGAGCCGCACCCCAAACAAGCAGCCACTGTGCGCGGCGCTCCCGCCGCCGCCACCGGGAGCCCCGCCCGCCGGGAGGCCGCCGCGGGAGGGGCCCGCACATCGCTGTGCGTGGGGACCGGGCGCAGGAAGCCCGAGCCGGCGTGTGAGCTGCGGGGGTCGGTGGTTGTGGGTGAGCTGAGGGGTGAGTTTCTCCGGTGCCTCGCGCGTGCGCTCAGGCGCCCCGGGAGGGTGGCCATGGGGCGGGGCCTGGCAGTTGGGCATGTACTGGGTAGCCTGAACCGTCCCACCAGCATGGGCGCACACAACTGCAGTGAGCCTTTGCCTGAGACCTTAGGCCATGGGGTCTCTTTTTGGGAAAATAAGAAGGGAGCAGCCTAACCCTACCCCAGCCTAATCCACCCCCCAACCCCCACCCAGTGCTGGCTCCGCTCCCCTGCCCATGTTCCCCTGTCAATTACCTGTGTGCTGCAGAGGCCAGCCCTGCTTGTGCCGCCTCTGAGCTGGCTTGGTCCTGAATAGAACCCAGCTGTGTGCTCAGCCAGAAGGCACAGCACTCCCGGAGCCCCAGAACTCTGGAGTAGAAACCTGAGTGGGCCAAGCTCCACTCTGCCCCCACAGGGCCCCATGAGGCCCAAGAGGATCGGCCAGGCCAGCCTGCCTCCCCTCCCCCAGTCAGGTTCCCAGCCTGCCCAGGAGCTAGTGTCCCTCGCTATGCCCACTTCTGCCCAGCCTACCAAGCTGGGCAGCAGCCCTAGGCAGCCTAGGCCCTGGAGCTCCCTCGGGGGCTGACATGAGGGAGAGTCTCTGATTCACATATTCAAGGGCCCTCTCAGGAAGGAGGAGATCCCTTGGGTTTCTCTCCCGCTGGCCGGAAGGGGACTGGCCCAATCCACTGAAGGGGAGTGGGAGGTGGAAGAACACCCCAAGCTACTCACATTAGAGCCAACAGATGCAGAGAGAAGAGGGCAGGGGTTGTCCCTAACATAATCCCTAACATAGGAAAGAGCATGGCCCTTCAGCTCAGGTAGATCTGGGACCTCATTTTTCAAATCCTTGGCAAATGACCTCATTTTTCACATCTACAAAATGAGGTGACTGGAGTTATCATTGGAAGATTAGGTGAGGAACTGCAGGGAAAGTGATGACATGAACCCTGACACACAGTAGGGCTCAAAGGGTGTTAGACATCATCATCATCACTATTATTATATACTTTGGAGGCGCGTCTGGGACCACACCGTATACTAGCACACAGGAACACGTTTTCCATGAAGCTGGTTAAGATGAAGCTTCAGGGTCCCCCTTGGCAAGGCTCTGCTCCTGGTTTTTCATGTGTGACCTTGTATTGGCTTTCTTGAGGAATGCCTTCCTCCTCAGGATGCATAAGCCAGCTTGTATTTCCTAAGTGCCCCACAGCACTTAGCACAGCATGACAGTGGTTCAATGACAGGGTAGTGAGCAGATAGGACTGGGGAGTCAACAGTGGGATGGAGGCAGGCTGGTGGCCTGCGGGGAGGTGGGCCCGGGGGAACACTTACCTTGGAGAAGGGGACAGATCTTCCTCCAGGCTGTGACGCTCCCTTGGCTGGTGTACTGGCCCAATGCCACCTCCAAGAAGAACAGCGGGATGCCACAAGTGAAGAAGAAGATGAAATAGGGGATGAAGAAGGCTCCTACAGAGGAAGGGGAGGTAAGGGCTGAGCCTTTAGCCTAGGCCTTCATCTCCCTCCTCACCCCTCCCAAGGGCACAAGTTGGCTCCCCCCTATCTGTGCCCAAGGACAGGCAGAAAATTTTCCAGTCTGAACCTTACTCAGGACAGGAAAGATCTTGGAAGGGAAACTTCGGTGGAGATCCTAATGTATGCGCTATTTATTTTCTCAGTGTGCTTCACAAATCTAGTCAATTTATTATTTTTGGAACAAAAACATGTGTTCTGTATAATTTGATATGATTATTAAATCATCACGTTTGTTACATTTTAGAGAAAAACAAATAAGCAAAAAACACCTTGGAAAAATTATTTTCCCTCTAATAATTTCAGAGGATTTTTTTTCCTCCTCCAGGCTCTGATCTGGACTGGGCTCTCAGCAGAGAAGGCCATTCCTCTGCTCAGCCCCACTTGCAGGAACGGGGGTGACAGCCAGTCAGGTGATCAGGTACTGACTACAGGCCCTGACAGGAGGCGGGACTTAACAGACATCCAGCAAATTATATATGAGTGAATTTCTAAGCCCACAGAACCCACTTCAGTCACAAAGTGACATACCTCACCTCAGAAGTATACCCATGGGCCAATGGATTATTGTTTATTGTGCAATAATAACACTTAGCACTTATTTGGTGTTTACTGTATGTAAGGCACTCTTCTAAATGCTTCACCAACATCAAAATCCTCACACAACAGCCTACCATTATGTCCATTCTATTGATGAAAAACTGGGGCCACTTTAAAGATTCAAAAACTGAGACACAGATGAGAAAAGTGAGGCACAAACTCAAGTGGTCTTAGTATGTGCTCTTAACTACTACATCATAGCCTGAGTCGGTTTGGCTCAGTGGATAGAGCGTTGGCATGCTGACTGAAGGGTTCCGGGTTTGATTCTGGTCAAGGGCACATGCCTAGATTATGGGCTCAATCCCCATTAGGGGATGTGCAGGAAGCAGCTGATCAATGATTCTCTTATCATTTACTAGAGGCCCCATGCACAGATTTGTGCACCAATTCTAGCACCCGTGGGGTCCCTCAGCCTTGCCTGCACCCTGTTGCAATCCAGAACCCCTTGGGGGATGTTTGACTACCAGTTTCAGCTCGATCTCCACAGGAATCAATTCCTCTCAAATCTGCCCTGCTGTGCCTGCATGGGAGCTCCTTCATTGAGCGTCTGCTCCCTGGTGGTCAGTGTGCAACCAGTTGTTCTGCCATTCGGTTGACTTGCATATTAGGATTTTATTATATAGAATACTAGTGGCCCTGTGTAAGGATTCATGCACATTGAAAAGAAATTAATTAGTGGGATGGGACTGGGCAAGACAGGCCAGACATGCCCTGGAGCCAACGTCTTGCAGTTCCTCCCTGGCCAGCCACACTTGGGGCGTCTGTGGAGTGAGCAGGGTCCCTCCAGCAGGTGGGGTCCCTCAGCCCTGCCTCCGGGATCGGACCAAAACTGACAGTCCGACCTTCCTTGAAGGGTCCTAGACTGTGAGGAAACACTCTGCAAAGTTGCTGTCACTCAGCAGCTCCTGCATTGAGTGTCTGCCCCCTGGTGGTCAGTGCACGTCATACCTATCAGACGGTCAGCTGGTCAACCAGTCACTTATCCTTTTACATATAAAAATATATGTTTTTATCTTCCTTTTCCTTCTTCTCTGAAATCAATATATTTATTTATTTGTGTTATCATATGTTTTGACTACTACATTATATAATGTCTCTCAAGTAATCCATATTACTTTGTAGAAAAATAGAAAGTACAAAGAAAAAGAAAGGAAAAAGCATTATATATCCTTCCAATTTCTTTTAAACATACAGACATATATATTTCTTTTTTGGAAAAAAATGAGACCCTACTATATATTATTTCATGACTACATTTTAAAATGTATATCATGAATTTCTTTGTGTATCAGTAAATACATCTCTATGCCATCATTTTACTGGCCGTATAGTATTCCACCTTGGGCATCTGTCCTAGTTTATTTTATCAGCATGTCCTTTGGCTTTTTCTGTTGCTTCCTAAGAAGACTGCTCTGATGCAGACCGTCATCCACAAACTGTGCACTTGTCTAATCTGCTTCTTAGTATCAATTTCAACAGAGGAATTGGTGGGTCAGAGGGTATGCACAGCTTGGGGTTTTTATTTTCTGCTCTTTTTTTTATTGGTAAAATATATATAACATAAATTTTACCATTTTAGCCATTTTTAAGTATGCACTTCAGTGGCATTAAGTAAGTACATTCACACTGTTGTACAACCATCACCACTACCCATCTCCAGAAGTTTTTCAACCATCACAAGCTGAAACTCTGTACCCATTCTCCTCTCTCCCAGCCCCTAGTAAACACCATTCTTCTTCTCTCTAAATTTGCCTTTTCTAGGCACCTCATGAAAAATTATCCTTTTGTGACTGGCTTAGTTCACTTAGCATAAGGTCTTCAAGTTTCAGCCATGTTGTAGCATGTGTTAGACTATCCTTCCTTTAAAAAAATAATTTTCTATTGATTTCAGAGAGGAATGGAGAGGGAGAGAGAGCTATAAACATCAATGATGAGAGAGAATCATTGATCAGCTGCCTCCTGCACACCACCTACTGGGGATCAAGCCTGAAACCTGAGCACCTGTCCTGACTGGGAATCCAACTGGTTCATAGGTTGATGTTCAACTGCTAAGCCACACCATCTGAATTTATATATATACTAGAGGCCTGGTGCACAAAATTTGTGCACTCAGGGGGGAGGGGTTCCCTCAGTCCAACCTACACCCTCTCATAGTCTGGGAGTCCTCAGGGGATGTCCTACTGCTCCCACCACCATTACTGAGCTTACCAGCCATAAGCCCAGCTTCTGGCTGAGTGGCACTCCCCTTGTGGGAGGGCACTGACCACTGAGGGTGGGGGGGCTCCTGCATTGAGCGTCTGCCCCCTAGTGGTCAGTGCACATCATAGTGACCGGTTGTCCTGACATTCAATTGATTTGCATATTAGCCTTTTTTTTTTAATAAGATTACTCTTTCATTCCTTTTGAAAGATTTTTCTCTGCAGAACTATGTATTAGCTAATGATTAATCATGAGTTAATTATTAAAAATCCATCAATAACCATTTTGACTAATAGTTATTAATTATTTGTAATTAATATATTAGTAAAAACTATATTTAACTGCCACCCAGAGCTATGGTCAGCTTGTGATAAACCATATTACCACACTGAGCAAAAAATTGACATTTAGGTCAGCCTGTGGAGTTCCCACATAGGTCTATGATAAGTCATCTAGATAAGGAAATTACTCCCTGGACCTTCACTACTACCTTCCCTCAAAGACCAGTGACCTCAGAGGGAGACCCCGACCTCGCTTAGTCCCTGGCATTAAAGGGGACATGATCAAGACAGCATGTCTTTCCCAAGTAGTTGGGCTGGGACAGAACTAAGTGAGAACATAGGTGACAGGAAGGAACACAGAACCTGCACAGTAAATGTGATCTGGTTTTGCCATTCCCCAGGTGACCTGGCTCAGCCTGTCCCTCCACGCTGTCATAGGTGCTTGTCTCTCACCCTGCCCCATGGTCAGTACAGAGGTCACGGCCACAGCTGCAGCCACCAGGCAGGACAGAGGCGGGGTAGGCAATGGAACCTGGGCTGGCATCATCCCTTCTTTTCAGATGGCAAGGCAAGAGGCATGCAGTGATGTGGGAGCCAGCAAACCTGGCTTCCGGGACCTACTGCTGCCATCCAGGTTGGTGGTTTGGGGTGTCCTCTATGAATTGAGGGCTCTGCCTAGATCATCTTTAGCTCCAGCTCTAACATCCTATGTGTCCATGAAATTGTGGCCTGGGATAAAGAAGCAGGTCACTGATCAACCGAAGGATTTGTATGCAGACACAGACACTTGGTCGGGAGGGGGGGGGGCAATGAGGACATGTGCGGGGGGGTCAACGGGGGGAAAAGGAGACTTATATACTAAATACTATTTGTATTACTTTAAACAATAAAATGAAATTTTTAAAAAATAATGGAAAGGGCCGGTACCGGTTTGGCTCAATGGATAGAGCGTCGGCTTGGGGCCTGAAGGGTCCCAGGTTCCATTCTGGTCAAGGGCATGTACCTTGGTTGCGGGCATATCCCCAGTAGGGGGTGTGCAAGAGGCAGCTGATCAATGACTCTCTCTCATCGATGTTTCTGGCTCTCTATCTGTCTCCCTTCTTCTCTGTACAAAATGAATACAAATAAAAAATAAAAATAAATAAATAAATAAATAAATAAATAAATACATAGGGGAACACTATTGAAAAAACAATAACATGGGGGAAAATGAGAAGTAGGTTACTGCGTCTATCTCTTCTTCCTGCCTCCCCTCATCTCTGGTCCACCATTAGTCTCCCACTCCCAGTTTTGGCTCCGTAGTCCTGACCTGCCCAGGAAATCCTTTTTCTATTTCTTTGGAGTCATTGGTTCAAGCACTTTGTTATAATAACTGAGCAAGCACGTGGTGGATACTCAGTAAAAATGTGTGAAATTAAATATAGATAGTGTTTCAACGGATTTTCTAAATAATGGTTACCTTTAAATGAGAATGTTTCTTGTTTGTTTGTTTGTTTGGTTGGTTGGTTGTTTTTTACCTTCCAGAATATTTTTAATGTCCACTATAAACATATATTATTTCCACCAGAGTACAGGTATTTCAAAAGGCAAGCATGGATCTGGCCAGTCACAAATTAATTCATAGAAATGTGAAACATTCCAAACAGGTAAATCCATAGCCACAGAAAGTAGATTAGAGGTTGGCAAGGGATGGCAGGAGAGGGAATAAGGAGAGGGAACAGGTACAGCGCTTCTTTTGGGGACGATGAAAATGTCCCAAAATTAGTGGTGGTGACGGTTGCACAGGTGAGTGAATATACTAAAAACCATTTAATTGTGCGCTTAAAAAGAGTATTCTGGCCCCTTCCTACCATGCCCCTGCTCATTTGTACTACCAGTGCTGAAAATAATAAAATTTTCTTTCATTTAAAAAAAATCATAGACAAGATAATGTCTTTCCACTGAATGAAACTCCTCAGAGGTTCCCACCTCACTCAGAGCAGAGCCGCTGCTCCCGGTTCGGAGTGTTCTGCACCTGATTCCACCCACGAGAGTCGCTCCCTCACCTCCCTCGACTCTAGTCCATGTCCCCTCCTCAGTGAAATATTTCTGGTATCTTAGTTTATACTTCACACCCCACTCCCCCACCCTGTGGCCCAGCACTCTCTATCCTCTTCCCGGCTCTGCTATTCACCATTTCACACATCACCATTTGACATACGTACCACATATTTTACCTATTTGTAATCTGCCGCCCTTCACTAGAAGACAACATGTGGCATTTGTTCTGTCTTGCATCTAGAGCAGTGTCTGGCACATGCTATGCCCACAATAATGTGAGTTGAATAAATAAATGGCTCCTGTCAACACTGGCATGCATACAGAGTAATGAAGGAGCCTATTAAAAACTCAGACTCCTAGGTCCTGCAGTTGCTCATTTAAAATTTGCTGTGGCCCTGTGGGGTATCATCGCCATTTCACAGAGGGGGACCCTGAGGCCAGTGGTGGAGCTAGAACTCGAACCCAGGTCCTCCAGCTCCATCCCAGCCTCCTTCCGTTTTACCACAGTGCCAAGGCAGGAGGCACCAGGTGGGCACTGCCTGGTGATCAGGGCACAGCTCTCCCCACCGCGCCTACCTCAAAATGAACTCACCACCTCCGTTTTTGTAGCAGAGATAAGGAAACCTCCAGACATTGCCCAGCCCAATGATCTCCCCGGCCACTGACAGCACAAACTCCATCTTGTTGGTCCATTGGCCCCGATCCTTCACCTGGCCCTCGCCTTCCTGGTCCAGCTTCTCTCCCTCCTCGGGGACCCAGGTGAGCACAGGAGGCACGTCCTCGTGGACAGTCGCTTTCCCATCCATGGCCCCGTAATGGATCCAGAGGCCGCCGAGCTGGGAGTGGGGCTGGGTGTTGAGACAGGCACAGCCTGGTGGGAGGAGAAGGAATGAGCTGTACAACGCCAACACATGCCTGCCATCCCTGCTCTCTCCATCCTAATCTTTCATTGTTGCTGGAATGTTGCTTCAATGTTGTTGGAATGCCGCTCTAATATTGATTTTCTTCTGAAGCTCTCAATGACATTTACACCTAAAGTTACACTTTGCTCTCATGACTCTGAAAACAAATAGGGAGCAGATCTTAGCTTGCCCGTTTGGCAGATGGGAACACCCAGGCCTTGACAGGTGAAGTGACTTGCCTAAACCATTTAGAACTACATTTATGCCCAGGCTTCCGGCCTTTTATTCCAGGTCCCTTTGGATCTTCACAGCCAGCCACCTGTGTGCCCCAGCTCCTCAGCCTTCAGGCCAGAAGGGATCAAGGCTGCCAGGGATGACAGCAGGTCAAAGGGCAGATGCGGCCTAGGTGACTGCATGGTTTTCTGCTGGGCAGCTGTGTGCTCATCCCTGTGCCAGAGTGATCGACCAACTCAGGGTAAACATGGGAGCCCGCTAGCTCGAGGCATCTGATTGGGAGGAAAGGGAAAGGTGGGGCCTCCGAGCAAGGCCAGATGAGGACTCGGATGGGTGCCAGGACCAAGAGTAGGTCTTCAAGGGAACCCTGTTCTTTTTCTCTCGGTTGTTCCTCTGTCCTGAGAACAGGGCGGGATCCTGGTGATAGAAGGGGTCACCAGAGCGATTCTCACTTGGTAGGTGGTCTTCTCCAGATCAGAGTGACCCTGAAAGGAAGGGGTCAGAAGTAGCTGCATATCATAGCAGGTCGCTGCCCTTCCCTACTCTCTGCTCTGCTAACAAGCCCAAAGCTCCCTGCACTTTCAGGAAAATCACGTGGGCCACTCAGCTTTACTCTGCCCTCTTGTTGTCTGTTTGTCAATGGCCACAACACAGATGGCTGCAGCCTGGTGTTGTACTTAAAAATCACAATTTGCCTCCACTTCTCTCTCCCCCACCCCACCATCTCCCTGAGGCTACCTCTTGCCTCTGTTTCCCTCGCGCTGCCAGGAGGAGGTGCCAAGAGTGCAGAGGGCAGCACCCATCCCCCGCTGCTCCCCTACGAAGGAAGGGCGTTGGGGCATCAAGTCACTCAGAGTCACCAAGTGCCCCATGCTCCTCCACGGCTCTGCGGAGACACAGGGTCCTTTTTATTAAAAGAAGAGTCTGTGTTTATTTGTTGGTCCTTTTAACCCAGGCAACAGCCCAAGTCCAAGTTGGTTAGGAAGGTGTGGCAGGAGCCATTTGAGGTTGTGGAAATTTTTGAAGGTGACTTGAAGGATGCAGGTTATCCCAGGAATGGGAAAGCATGTCAGGGTGAAATTCCGGTATTGGCACCTACTCAGAGGCTGCTATTGCAAGCTCAGTCCAGGCAGGGAGACGAGGAGAGAGGCACACAGTGGAAACCGGAGGGTGAGTGGGAGAAGGGAACGGAGCAAGCTCCGGGTTCAGAGTAAGCAGCAGGCCTTGGGGGGCTTGAGAAGCAGGGCCTCAGGTTGAAAGAGCAGGGTAGTCTCGCCCCAGGGGGAAAATTGATGATACCTGTGGATGCTGCTACAGAATTTAGGCTGGGCACCCTGAGGATTGACCCTTGAATCATTATCAAACAAATGGATGGGTGGATGGATGGATGGATGGATGGACTAAAAAACATTGAAGAAAAAAGCACCAGATAGAAACCAAAGTTTTAGTCCAAACCTCCCTTATAATAGTAATCAGTTAATATTTGAATAAGTTCTGTCCTAAAAATATACATCTTTATATACATTATTAGACTTCACCTTCATAAAAATCTCTGACGTAGGTATTACTATTAACTCCATTTTATAGATGAGGAAATGCTCAGAAAAATTAAGAGCAAAAACTGAGCGCAGCAGGTGCTCAGTAAAAGCTTTTTTTGAATGGTTGGCACAAACTTACCAAAGCAGGAAGTGGTGGAGCTGAGTCTCTAACTTGCTGTGTGACCTTAGGCAAATTGCACCTCCTCTCTGTGCTTTATGTCTCCTGGAAGAGAGAGTAACCTCTGCTCAGAAGGGGTGCTGGGAGAGCAGAGGATAAAAAGAAGATCCTTACAAGACAAGGAGAGATGATTGCCTTTGCTCACAAGCCATACGGGAGCTCAGCTCAGAGTGAGCTCAAGCACAGGAGTTGCCAAAGGAGGCCCGAGGCAGGCCTTGCTGCTCCCAGACCAGAAGCAGCTATTTCAGGGCTAAGCTGTCCTCAGCAGTCAGAGGTGGGGAAGGAGTGAATGAGGGAACCAGAGGAAAGTGTGGGATCAGGAAACAAATCTCAGAACCCAGTTTGGCCACAGGATTTGGGTTGTATCGCAGATGGGATGGAGAGAGAACACAAGCTCGTGAACTGATAGTAATGTGACTTTTTTTTAGTTAAAAAAAATGTTATTGGGAGGACCATAGCTTACGGGTAAGAATGAAACACTGGAATGGCAGAAGGAAAGTGAGGGCATGTGAAAGGAAAGCTGGCCCAGAGCCATGGTAAATCAGCGGGGAACAGGCTTGATTTGAGCAACCGGGCTTCAGGTTACACTCAGGGAACAAATGTCCAGGAAGAGGTTAGGCATCAAAACCAGCTGTATAGAGCTCTCCTTTCTGGGTTACTTTTAAAAGCTAGAAGGACAGTACACCTGGCCTTCCTGCTACCCTCACCCACCCCCACTGTGCCCTTCCACCGAAGCCCGTTTGCTAAGGATAAACAACAGTGTCATCCACAGTCAGGAGATCTCCCCCTCCCCACGTCCACCCCAGCCCTGCCACCTCTCCAGCCCCCAGCATCATCTCCCCAGGCTGCCCACTTGCTCTGCCAAGCTGGGGCAGGGTGTGGGGGCAGGCCATGGACCTCACCATACCTCAGTGCCCTCCAGCAGCAAAGAACCCACGGCCACACTGGGCTGAGTGCTGCCCGTCGAGGAAATGTTCAAAAGACTGCAAGTCCAAAATTAACTGTTTGTAGGAGGCAGGCATGTGGGCGGAAGCCTGGCCAGGGTCTAGCAGAGGAGCAGACAAGTGTAGCAACGCTACTCCCCACATCCTGCTGGGACCCCAGCTCAGCCCTGTCACATCCCAGGCCAGCATGGGACACCCCAGCTCCTGCTTCAGCCCACACCCACATACCAGTTACCGTTTACGTACACACACTGGTGCCATTCCCGTCACGTCCCTTTGCACACACATACCTGTGTGCATGGCACCAAAACTGGCTCCCGTCTAGTCCTTCATGCCCTGGGGGCTGCTTGGCTTGGCTGGTGGCCGCCTGCACCTCCCGTCAGCCCCCCACAGCCCCCTTCAGGCACCAGCATGCCCGTGCCTTCCCTGAGCCAGGCAGCTTCCTCCTCCTGCTCTGCTAGGAGGCAGGCAGGAGCCCCTCAGAAGTGATTGCTAATTGCAGACCACGGGCCTTCAGGAATGGCCGAGGTTTCTCCTGTCTGCTTCTCCTCCCACATTGCTGGGCACTGTCTGCTTCCCTCCGGCTCTTAGTCAGGTGATCGCCCCCTCCTTCACTCGCTCCCTGTGGCCGTCCCCCACCTATGGACTTCTCTGCTCCCAAGGCTTATTCTGGAGCAACTCAGATGCCGTGGGTGGTGAGGGGGAGCTGGGACACCCCTTGTTCTGGGATCCTGAGCAGCAGACTTTGCTCTGGCCCAGTGCATTGCACCACAGACACACACAGTCTGCCTCTCAGCTCTCATGTTGCAGCCCCTCTGAGGACCCTCCCGGGAGACAGCGAAGACAGATCCAGCCCCCACCTCCTGCTCACCTCAGCCCCGATCCCGGCTCCTGTGGTCAGCTCAGCTCCATGCCTCAGGTCCCCAGGAGAGCCCAGGGAAGCCACTACGGGAATACCCAGAGAGACAGGACCTGAAAGGGAAATTGTCCTCCACCTTCGCTCCTGCTCCTGTCCTCCCAGCTTAGAATCCCAAGTGAGCCGTGTCCTGGGCTCCCAGACAGAAAGTGACTGGTGTGTGTGTGTGTGTGTGTGTGTGTGTGTGTGTGTGTGTGAGTGTATTGGGAAGCGAAGGGACAGAGAAATACCACGAGCAACAGGAGGGATTGAGGTCAAAAGTTTGTGAGCCAGGATTACAACATCTAATCTCAGTAAGTCAAGTCCTCTGTCCCCAGTCCCCCACCCCCACTCACTCCCTCCGCAGCCCCTCCCGCCCTCCCGGCATGCTGCCCCAAGAGGACCCCTCCACGTGGGGCTCAGAGACCAGATCTGACCTCAGCTCTCCTCCTTTGGTTCCTGCTTTCCCTCTTCCCCCTCCTCACCTTGCCCGCTCCTGGTACCAGCTTCTTCCCAGGGATGAGGCGATGGGGACATACGGGCAGAGGCCAGCCCCCTCTCACCCGGAACAGAGGATGGAGCACCAACTCCCAGGCTGGAAACCGAGAGCCTCAGAGGGGAGTTGGCCTCGGTGACAGAGTGCGGGAGGAGGGTGAATCACATGCTGGACTTTTCCACCAAGTACTTGCCCTCTGTGGTTTCGAGGCAGGCTCCGGACCTGTACAACTACTACGCTTTTCCTTGGGATTTTCCCAGAGAAAGTGCCCAGAGCACACCTCAAGGAACTCAGAGGACACAGGTTTGCAATCACATCTGAGTCTGAACTCCTCCTCTTGTCCTTTTCCGTCCTGGGAGCCTCCGTGTATGGATCTGTAGAAGGTACCGGTACATCACAATGCCCGCTTTGTAGAGTTGCTGTGAGGGCTGGAGCAATAGGGTAAACTGCTTAGGATAACATAGGTGCTTACAGGGAGTTGTAGAGGTTTGCTGTGGGTCCTCTGAAAGCTGGGGCTGGGGTGGCAGAGTGTGTGGTCGAGGCAGCCCTCAGGCACACAGCTGTGCCTTGTCTGGTTGCCTGGCAGCTCTCAGGTGAAACGTACTGATTAATGTGTATGTCCCATGCTGTGTGCCTGGTGGACTTACCCAGAACAGGGTCCTGTCCCTGTTCCTAGCACACCCTCAGGGTGTTGGAGGACTGACATAGGCCCATGCGTTCAGATTAATTCAGAACAGCTGGTGCCTCTTTCAAGGCAATGAAGGTGCTTCTTCAGCTCTAGATGGTAAGGAGGAGGGGAAGTTGTGGGGAGAAAGGGAAATTTCCCTTTGCAGGGGCTTCCCCTCTGTATTTTAGAACTTCCCAGCAGGGCTGAGATTGAAGTGAGAATCTCTGTTTGTAATTTTCCATAAAGCACCCCCCTCCCTGTATCTCAGCACCTCCTCAGCACCTCCTGTGTAAGTGCTTCAAGGGGAAGCCAGAGTGAATCTAAATTCTCAGACCTTTGCCTCTGTGAAAGAAGGAGACGGGCTGGGGTCGCGCCCAGCAGAGCAGGGTGTGAGCGGAGCAGCCGGAACTCACACTCCAGTCACCCTGTGCTCACCTGGGGTGCTGTGGCCTGCACTGCTGCATCTGCCCTGGTCAGCATGCTGGCCACCAGTGTCAGCCATGGAGCTTACTGCAGAAGGACACCAAAGTCCATGCAGCTATTCCAGAACAAAATACCCACCGGCCTCTCCGTGAAGGGGAGAGAGAGCAAATAGAATCAAATGAGGCAGAGGGTGAGTATCCTAGCCATTCATTCATTCATTCATTCATTTTATGTCTACAAGTCACACTTTCCGCTAGTACCTGGAGCTATGCATGGTTCAGCAGTCTTGTCACCTCTCCTTCACCTTGTAGAACAGCTGCCTTGTTTGACCTGGCCTCCCTTTAACTTGAAACCTCACATACTCAAGCCCCCCCCCCAACCCGCCCCCCCACACACTTTCAGCCTCCACTGGGCATTCAGAGCAACTGGTAAACCTGCAGGCCAGAGACCCCCACCTGTGCCAAAGGCAGGATCCCTAAACTACCTGGAAAGCCCACCTGAGGCTGGCAGTTTCCATACTGAGAAGGGTACAGAGATATGTCGGAATATGGTTAAATGAATCAGTTATCTTGCTGCAGTGAGAACCGTGAACCCCATAGAATCTTCTCTTCTTTTACCCCCATGCCTGCTTTTAGTGGGCCTGGCCTGGGACCTATTTCCTGAGCATCTTACTTAGGCTAGGTTCTTTACATGTTGCTCCATTTTATCCTCACAAGAACCTTGAAATGTAGACATTATTAGCCCCATTTTACAGATAAGAACTTTGGGGTGCACAGAAGGTAAGTGATTTGTCCTAAGGCCATAAGCAACTAAATGATGGAGCTAAGATTTGAACCTGGAACTCCTGGCTCCAAAAAGCTATGCTTGTACTGCAGCATACTGTTTCCCAGACACTGAATATTTAAAGAGCAGGTGTCACATTTCATAGCTCTGTGTTTTTTGCCTCTAGCATTTATTACAGTGCTGGCAGAGTAGTCATTCCATGTTTATTGGGTGGATGGATGGGTGCAGCTTGAGGGAGGGATGATCTTAGTCTTCTCACTCTGGGAGGGCATTTGTCTCCCAGAACCAGGGGACAGACTGGGGCTTAGAGGACTCCGTCCTGATTTTCTTGGACAACATTCCCGGTGCTGGCAGGGCACTAGGCCCACAGGAGGCAGGGTTATTTTAGGGCTACCTCTCCCTTGCCTCCTAGCAAAAATGCTAAGCTCAATAAATGTGTAGCCTTCTTTCTGGGCCCATTGCAACCAGATGCCTGAGGCCAGGTAGCCAGAGGACAGCAAGGATGTCTCTGAACTCCTGGGTTTTTCTATTTCATTGACAGCCCAATGTGGTGGGGCTGGAGTCAGCTCTCAGTTGCCACAGGGCTCTCTCTGCCTGCCTTTCTTCCTTGACTTTCTTCTCTAACAGGTGTGGTCTCTAAACAAGAGAGGGCTCCCTGCCTTTTATATCTTCTTCCGCAGAGAACAGAGGATCTGGTATTTGCCCTGCCAGGCAGAGAGAGCAAGTGGACTGAGCTCACCCTGTCCACAGCTCCTAGGCTAAAACCACTCCTGCGCATTCCTGCTCCCTTTCCCCATGCTGGCCCAGGCAAGTGGCTTTTCTTGCACATCTCTGCCTGCCAATCCCGTTGGTTGTTGGAGCAGATCCTTCTCATCCACCCTCCAACTGATTTAATGACCTCAGGGCTCGCACACCCACTGCCTCATTTGAGCCCTACAACTAACCTATGGGTGGGTGGGGTGCATGATGTTATCTACACCTGAAAACACACACACACACACACACACACACACACACACACACGACCCGAATTCCAAGCAACTTCCACAAAGACACACAGCAAGACAGAAGCAGGTCAGGACTAGCGTCTGCATCTCTTAATTCTTATACCAATGTATTCTTTTCACACTATACCCACCATTAATGTCTCCCCTAAATGGGATTCCAATCACCATTACTGAACTGCCTGCATCCCTTCCCAGGCCTAGCAGATTCTTGCCACTTTGATCAAATGGATGGAGAGAGACAGATATTACACCCTCAGAATGGCCTTCCCAGACCAGCTAACCCAAGTCATCAGGTTCCTTCCACACCCCAGTTATTCTTTCTCATAGCACTTTGCTCTGTTCTTTCATTGCATTTGTCACAATCTGTCACTTAGACAGTCTGTTTTTGCTCCTCATGTGTCATGAGCATAGCAAAGCCACACAGTAGGTGTTCTGGGAATATTGTCAGGTGAATGGAGATGACAGGTGTGTGGTGTCTTAAGTTTCAGTACGTTTCTCTAGCAGATTTATTCCTCCCACCATAGGTCAGTGACTGAGCCGGGCACATATGGGGGAGGCCCGCCAAGTCGTGTCCAGAGGGAGCAGCCAAGGCCAACAGACAGCAGGGCTGCTTCACTAATTCTTATAAACTCTCCCAACAACAACAGAAAGTCAAACCCTAAAGGCTGGAAAAGATTCCAGTGCTTTCCCCACTAGCTAACTTGTAAAACAGCAACTAAGTAAACCACGCAGGGAATGCGTGCACCCCTCACCTGCAGCCCAGAATCGCTGAATGCTCCCCTGGAACAGCTTGGGAGGAAGAACCATCAATTCAGAGGAAGGGGAGGGTGGGGAAGGGGGCGAGGTTCACCTAAGGGACTTAGATGCATGCATGTAAGCCTTACCAATTTTACACAGACACCAGCGGGGTGAGGGCATGAGTGGGGGATGGGGGGATAAGGACACATATGGAATACCTTAATCAATAAAGGGAAAAAAAGGAGAACCACCAAAGCCTCCACATGTTTAGGGAGAAATGCAGTTGTGTATGTTCAGCCACACACACACACACACACACACACACACACACATACACACAGATACATGATCCAAACACAGCTCAGAGGCTGTGGGATTCTCTAGGGCCAAGGCCATGCTCACTTGGCCTTCCACCTGGGTCTTGTTTGCAGCCTAACCCCGAGAGCTCATCTCGCAGCGCAGCCACCCCCTCGTGGCCATGTCTGGTGGTGCTGCAGTGGTAGCTCTCCTCTTTTCAGCGGAAGAGCCAGGAGTCCTTAGGAAGTGGGGTCCCTCTGCTGGCTGAGATAGGGTAGTGCCACTGCTGGCCCTCTTACTCCGCTGACACGAAGCCCCGGGCAGGCACACAGACGCAGGTTTGGCAGGTGGGGTCAGGCAAGGGAAACGTGGGCAGACGAAGCCCAACCACTTTTCCACTTCCTTCCTGTCGCTAGGGAGGTCTCTCCTTCACTCTTCTCTCCATTCCACGGGGGGAGGAGGAGGAAAGGGCTCACAAAGGTGTGAAAGATACCACTCCCTCTGGTCCGAGTGTCTGGTGATGGAGGACCTCAGTCAGCCCATCATCCTTCTCCCCACAGCAATCCCCTCTGCTCACGGTCCACAAGAACTCAGTGAGGGAAGGAGACGGGGTCTCCTAAAGCCACAACTTTGAAGTGATAAAGGTGTCAAGGTTGCAAGGCCAAGGGGCAGGAATGAGGCAGAACTTCTAGCAGTCAGTGGGAAGAACTTGGATTTAATGGAATAAAGGATCAGAGGGCTCAGAAGCCAAACAGACCTCTCAACCCACCCACCAGTCCTCACCCATCTTCCCAAGCCCACCTCAAAGGGCATGCTGTGGATACTGGCATCTCAAGCCTGCTTAGCCATCCCTGGGGCAGGGACGTTGGAGTGAGAGGCACCCAGCTCAGAAGGTGGATTCCAAATGCCCCTTCCAAAAGATAGATAAGACAGGGGGGAGACAGAAGCACAGAGGGACTGCTCCTGCCCTCCCCTTCTGCTGCTGTCCCCAGGGCCAGGCCCACAGGCACTGTCCAAGGGCCTGCCCCCTAGCAGTGAGACTCTAGTTCTGTGAGTCTGAGAAGTGATGTCCTGGGTGTGGCAGGGGCAGAGGGTCCTGCTTGGTTCCGCTGGGTCAGTTCCTCAGCTGGGCACACGAGCTGGTGAATTCTCTGGAAGGAGAGTGCAGGTGGCTGCCTTGGGGTGGAGTGCGGAGGGGGAGCAGGTCTCCAATTGCCCTCATCACCAACGCCTGCCTGCTCCCCATACACAATCATGCCTCCAGGCGCCATCCTACAATCACAGCTGGTGTCCTGGAGGCATCTGGTCTCCTTCTGAGACATTTAAGCACTCACCCCCTCCCTCCCTGGTCCCCACACCAGGCTCACCGCCCCCAGGCCAGCATCTACCCTGGCAGGCAGCCATCTACCATCATCCACTAGGGTTTCTCCCCCTCTGGCTGCCCTTCTTCCCACCAACTTCCTACCTCTCTGAAGGAGCCCTTGAGGGTGCTGAGTTTGTAGAAGCTCCAGGCAGGAATGCAGACCATGGAGGACAGAGCCAGGAGCCAGCCCAAGGCATCCCCCCACCAGGGGTACGTGTACTTCTTGTTGTAGGTCAGCGGGGTGTACTTGATCAAGGAGAAGAGGAAGGTGGCCTGAGGGTGAGATCACAAGAGAAAGGGGTTGGAAAGCAGGGGCCCTGTGCCCTGGGCGCCCCCTGGAGGAACTGGCAGAGATCACACTCCAGCCTGGATTTTCCTCCAGGCTTATTGGGGCCCATCAGCCTCCAACCTCCATCCACACTCTGCACAGAATCCACATACCTCCGTAGGTGTTTCCAGGGCAAATGCCCTGTCCCTCCAGGGCTCCTGCGCCCATGGGCACCTCTACACATGGCTGGCTCCCAGTTAAGACATAACAGTGTGCTTGCTGGTCCTTTCAATTGTTTAAGCCTCTGCATACCTCAAGGATGGAGGGTAGGCCTCACTGAGATCCTGCATATGGTGGGTGCTGGGAGTGGCTGACTCAGATGGACAAACCAGAGGAAGCAGATGGTTCATGACTCAGACTCTGGAAGCCAGAGCCTGGGCTTGAAGCCTAGCCCTCGGCCATTTTCTAGCTTGGGAACCCCTTCTTGCTAAACCCCTTTGGCTTCCGTTTCTCTGTCAAATAAATATAATAGCAATTCTTACTTTGTGAGGTCCTTGTGAGGATTAAATAGATTAAGATATATAAAGCACTCTGTGCCCAGCACAAGGTAAGTGCTCTGTAACTTTTGCTATTGTGTTATTGCTGTGATTCTCAGTGTTATCATGAGTGGCTCAAGGGTTTCAGTCCTGCCTGCAACATTACACTCAGATTGTGTTGCTGGTCAAACAGTCCGATAGCTCTGGACCTCAGTTTATTCTTCTGCTGTCATTGTCTAAAATCCAACGGGAGGATGAAAGAAAACCTAAAATGACTTTCCATGCACACAGAGGAGCCCTTTCTCGGACTAACAGGCAACCTAGCCTCCTGCTGCCAGGTCTCTATCCCTCCATCTGGCTTCCCTCCCTGAAGGTTATCTTACTATGCACACAGCTGGTGTGAGGAAGAGCCAACAGTATTTGATAAGAGGCCAGGGCCTGTACCCGATCATATCTTCAATGTTGTCATAGAAGCGCCCAGCTCCTACAATGAAGAGAAGGAAAGAAGGGAGAGAAAGGACATTCTTTAGCATCCAAAGGACCAAGATGGGCAAGGACCAATACTCAGTGGTTATCTTTATAGATCACTGCTGGAAGAAAGCTCCTCCCTGGGACTCAGAGGCAATAACTTTCTGATTGTTAAGGCTGTTACAGGCTGAAAAGGTTTGGATAGGACAGAATGTGGGCCCATCTGAAGTGGTTTCAGTGCAGACATAACCAGGAGGGTAGACAAGGTAACCTCTTGGGAGCTCTTCCAATGATAGATTTTTAAGGTGGGTAGAGGAGGACCTAAGAAAAGGTGGGTGTGAGCAGTGGGCACCTCTCTTCTGTCTAAGGGCTTTGGCTGGGGTAGAGGTGAGTACGGGGTTAGGGAGAATCACTCACCATAGACCCAAGCCACACAGAGGGACTCAAAGATGGCCACGAACAGGAGGCACATGCCACTGGCTGCGTAGTTATCAAAGAGCTGAAACACATACATACCGCCCTGCCGGGGAGGAGACACAAAACCGAACTTTATTCAGAGGAAACAGACAGGCTTACTGCCTTGCCATCTAGCTGCATACCTCAGGGCAAAGAACAGCGTTGGTGGGGATCACAGAAGACAGATACTAAAAGATAATGTAGTTTGTAAGCTGCAAGGCGCTAGGCAGGTATGAAACAATAATTATTTTTTATTATTGTTTTTAAATGGATGATAGATGAAAAAGAGAGCTATTATTAGATTGTCCCTGAGAACATTTTGGACTGACCCAAAAGTCCAAGACATAATGTGCACTTTTTTTTTCTTTTTTCTTTTTTTCACAGATCATGGCAGGGGCTGTCATTGGTATTACCAAGCTGACAAGCCCCATCGCCTTCCTTCTCCTTTGAGACATCACAAAGAATATTGCCCATTCCCAGGGCGACCTGTCTCCCTTTGAACTTTATCCCCAGAATTTGGTGCAGCTTCCTGGGCAATTATGAAAAGCTGATGGAGAGGCAGTGTTTCCTCCTACAAGACTATCCTGTCCATAAACTCTTTAACACGGAGCCAGTTCACCCCTCACCCATCCCCGTAAGTAGACTGTCAATGCCCAAAGGCCGGAGAGGGGACTTGCCTACGTGGTGCTTCTGTGGCTGGGAAAGGAGAGGCCGAGGGCCCTGAAACCACAGCAGCCTGCTCCATTGAACAGGGGGCAGCTGTTCACCGTGGCTCCACCCTGTCCCCCCACCTTCCAGCATCCCAGAGCCTCACCTCTGTGACCATGACCAGCCCAACAAGGAAGGAGATGACAGACACTCCAAGGATGAGGACCTCCCTCCGGTTCTTCTTGCGTAACACATGGGGGTACAAGTCCACCAGCGCCGTCACCAGGCTCTCTACGCACACAAACTGGATGACAGGGCAAAGAAAATTGGAGGGAAAGAGAGCTCCCCAAATAAGCTCCATCAGCTAGCTCTGGCTCAGCCCCGCCAGGCTTTCTGACTCAGGTCTCCAGAGCAATGCTTGCACAGTTAGGTCTAAATGTACCCCTCAAGCTCCTCTTGGTCCCTGGAAGAGCATCCACGTCTGACATTCACCAAGCCCCCAACTGTTTTAAGGTCCAGCGTGGCATCAAGCTCAGACTCATGCCTCTGCTCCCCCTCGCCCAGCCCACCCACACCGATTCCTCTCTCAGCCTCTGAGTACTGCCTCTTGGTACCTGACTATCCAGTCCCAGGAGGATGATCATGAAGAAGAAGCAGCAGGCCCAGAGAGGAGAGAAGGGCAGCATCACCACAGCCCGGGGGTAGGCGATGAAAGCCAGGCCAGGGCCTGCAGCAGGGAACAGAGGAACAGAACCCAGTGCCTGGGGCAGCGTCAGTGTGGCCCCAGTGAGTAACTGGAGCCAGAGGAAACTTCGCCCCAAAGTGGCTATCCCTACCACCATCCTCACCCAGGAGAAACCACCCAAACCTCTACCGGGTCCCCAAATTTTCAAGGCACCACCCATTGTATTCTCATTGGCAGGAATAGGACCTAGAGGCTGTGTGTCTAAAAGGCCTTGGAAAACAGAAAGGGGTATATCACCCACATTTCTGTAAGTTCTGTCCCAAATCTTCCCGCCTCCCTCTCAGATCTATTGCCCCAAACCAGAAGTTTAAGAAGAACTCAGGGACTAGGCAGGCTGTATGAGTAAAATGAGGGAGCAGAGGGTCTGATGAGACCTGGAGCCCTCATGCTCCCCCATCAACTAAGGCAATTGCTGTGTTCTTTCTAGAGGACATGGTTCCAAAGAGAATTCCTCCAAGACTAGACTGCACCTGGGGCCACCAGCTGGCCCCCTCTCCCCTGGGACTTTTCTGTCACTCTACAAGCAGTGAACTGGCATTATTTCCAGAACACCACTGATGTTCAGTCTCTCTGATAAATTAATGTTCCTCTCAGCTGGCTTAAATAGCAGGAACAGACTCATATGCCAGCACTTGGATTCATTTGTAGGAAGCTTCATTTGAAAAACAAAAGAGTGTGAACCTGTGACCTTCAACAGTCCTTTAACTCTTAAAGGCCCACTCCCCACATTGGTGAGAAGAGGGACAATACTAGCACCTGCCTCACAGCTTCCCACCACATGGCACAGGCAGAATGCTTTGCACAGTGCCTGTCTGGCATATAGTAAGTGCTTAATAAAAGTGAAATATTATCACTTTTTAAACAAGATTTGTTACTGGTGTTTTGTTGTTGTTGTTGTTTTAGAGAGAGAGAGAAAGATCAATGTGAGAGCAAAACATGCATCAGCTGCCTCCTGAATGCCCCCTACTGGGGATTGAGCCGGCATGGGTTCTGACCAGGAATCGAACCAAGAACCTGATTCATGGAATGATGCCCAACCAACTGAGCCACACTGGCCAGGGCAAAATATTATCACCTTTAATAAGAGTCAGTGATGTTAGTTGCTCAGTGGTTGGCACTGTGTATGACAAGGGTATGATTTTGAATGCTGTGATAAAAAAAAAAAATTGTCTTGCTACAGAGTATAAGTGGGTGGTCTTCAAGAATAGGGGAAGAGCAAAAGAAACATTTAGAGCTTACCCAGATAGGAGACCAGTCCTTTATTTTATTTAAAAGAAGCAACAAGAAGACTGCATCATGGAATAGCATTCACTTGAAAAAGGAAGAAACTGTGAGCCAATAGGTTTTAAAGTGGAAAAAAGTAAAGAACAGTATATATAGTGTGTTATCAACTCATTTCTAAAAAGGGGATAAAAGGTAGCACCCATTGCTATAAGTACATAGCAATATGTACCTATGTGTGAATGAGTGTGTGTGTGTGTGTGTGTGTGTGTGTGTGTGTGGATGTGCTTTTCTCATATACGCCTAAGCTATTTCTGTAGGGATAAACATGAACCTGACAGCATCGGTGGCCTGATAACATTGGGATGGGAAGAAAAAGGTCTCCTATATGCCCACTAACCCTTTGAAGCCGGAATTGCTGTTTTTAAGTCCTCCCTCAGGTCTTCCTGGGAGATGCCCACTGGAAGGTTTGCAGAGCTCACCTACATGAAGGCGACAGTAGCAACGCCTCTGGAACCCAGGTGACGAAGGTTCAAAGCTCACAGAATCCACAGCCTCAGGCCTCCCAACACTCACCTGACTCGGCCACCTCAGAGATGGGCACCCCCTGCTCTTGGGACATGAAGCCCAGGATGGAGAAGATGGCAAACCCGGCCACAAAGCTGGTGCCGCTGTTGAGGAAGCAGAGGGCCATGCAGTCCCTGTGGGCGAGGTGGGGAGGTGGAAACGGGAAGGTCAGAAAGAGCTGCATTGTCTCAGGCCTGTGGTCCAGAGCAGTGGGAGCCCCTGGGGAGCTCAGGCCCTCCCAGCAGACAGGCCAGAGGGCTGCCAGCAGAATGATGATGAGCATTCCGGGAACAACGCTGCCCCCCCACCCCCAGCCCAAACCCAAGAGCTGGCATAAAGCAAAGTCATCCCAAAAGAATGAGGCTCTGAGGAAGTAAATATTAATCTAAAAATTACAAACTGCACGTTGTCACCACACCTTTGGGACACCATCTCTCTGACACAGTTCAGTGTGCCATGCTAATGTTCGGGATGCAGGCCAGGGTAGTCCCAAGCAACCAGTGATTCTTAGTTAACTCAATTTGATTGAAATTAAATGCTATTTGGGGCTGATATTAACATGGACTTACATTCTCTGATATGAACCAGATATGCCAAGCGAACCAGACACTAGCTGGGGCAGAGGTGAAGGAGGGCGGGTGAGGAATCCAGGTTCGCCAGGGCATCTGTACACAGCAGGACAGACTGAGGCCCCTCTGCATGGCGTGACCACTTACTCCTCAGGCTCGCTGGCACCCTGAGCCCGTGACCTCCACATTCGCCGGGACCCAGGCTGGACCCTCGGCGCTCCCCCGCCCACCGTTTGCCTGGGCTGCCGTTGGCGCCTTCCGGCGACCGGTAGCCCTGGAGTACTGGAGTGTGGGGTGCAGAGTGGGGGTGGGTGAACCTATGAAATCACCCCTGACCCAGTGCGGCCGGAGGGACCGTGGGAGGCGGGTTTGTGGCTCAGGCCCACTCCCCAGTCACCTGTAGCAGTTGTTGTGGTACTTGTTGTAGCTGCTCAGGGCTGTCAGGCACCCTACACAGATGGCGAAGGAGAAGAAGATCTGGGTGCCCGCGTCCATCCACACCTACACAGGGAAAAGGCGAGAGAGCTGCACCCCAGGAACCAGGGCACCTGGGCTCCGTGGGGGCACACGGACCACGGCTGAGCCGGGCACTGGCTAGGGATGATGAGAATCCTGTCCTCAGCCTGTGCAGGCCCTGCTGCAGCCCTGTGACCCCCATGGGCTCTACTTCCTGAGCCCCTGGATGGGGCTTCCCGAGCTCTGCCCAGGTGGCATTGGCATCAGGCACTGGAAGAAGACTGAAGGACCATGGTGGAGAGGGGAGCGGGTGGGAGGGAGCTCTGAGCTAAGGAGGCCTGGCAGCAGGCTTCCATAAAAGAAACAAAGGCCCGGTTCTGCCTCCACGGCCTCCTGGCCTGGGCTCTCCCCGAGGTGTGACCAGTTTGGAAAGGTCCAGAGACGGGATCTCTAGAGTTAACGGTCCGTAACATCAGCGCTACCTGGGATGAAGCTTTTCCCCTCGTGCCCCCAAACCTCCGTGTGAAAAGCGGGAAGAGGAATCCTCAGCTCACTAGAAGGTCAGGAGGGTGAACAGAAATGCATCTGCAAAGGGCTTTGTTCTCGTTGGGGGGGATGAGCTCTCCAGCTAAACACAGGGATGCTGTTGTCACTGTTGTCTCAGCTGCTGACCCAGCCTGCGCATGGTATGATTTAGGTCTAACAGCTAGAATAACATCCCAAAGAGAGAGAACATCAAGGCAAACAGGACTAGGCAACCCCGCAGACTGGCAGGAGGTAGGGTCCTGGGGTGACAGATCCTCGGGGCACCTCCTGCCTTCGGAGGGTGTGATGTGAGCTCTACGAGGGAGCTCCGAGCCCTGGAGGCCGGCAATTGTCCCAACATCTCTGTGTTCCCGTTTCTTGGCTGTTGTCTGGCTCTACCCCGTGGGGCCCACACAAGCGCCCACTTTCCTTTCACTGCACCAGGGTCCCAACGCCCCCACACACCCAAGCCTCAGCTTCGTTCTGTCCAAAGCTCCTAAGGCCCTTACCTGTCTTCCCTACCCCCCCCCCAACACGGCCACCACCCTCAGTGTCCTTCTCTCTCTCTCTCTCTCTCTCTCTCTCTCTCTCTCTCTCTCTCTCTCTCTCTCCCTCTCTCTCCCTCTCTCTCTCTCTCCCCTCTCTCTTTCTCTCTCTCTCTCTTTCTCTCCTCACCCAGCAAAGTGCCATTTTGTTCAGCATAATAGTGGGTCCCAGGGATAGTGGGTCCCAGCTGGCAAGCTGACTACATCAGAATCACATTGATTCCTCAACCAGCATCCCCAGTGGAGACACTGAGTCTCTAGGGCTAAAGGAGAACCCAGAAATCTGTATCGTGTCCAGAGCCTCCTGGGTGAGCCTACTGAGGATCAAATGTGGAAATCGCTGCCCTGCAGCCTCCAGGCTGGTGTCAGAGATGCACCCTGGCACACGCTCCTCTTGCTATATTTCCGTTTCTGCAGGAATGGGGAAAGAGCAGGGAAAGGTGGTGAAGGAAAGAGGGGAATATCTCTAGCCTCCGGCCCCCTGCTCACTGTGGCTTCCATCCCCAAGGAATTCTGTGAGGCAGAAGCTGCCACCAAGGGCTGAGGCGGATCCAGAAGGGCCGCTACCAAGAAATAGTATGGAGGGTGGAAACACCGGGGACTTTTTAAACATGAGAGAAATTACAATGGGAAGGAGAGGGGTCATCAGGATTTATTCTGAAGCAAAAGAAAGATTTGGGTAAGAATGAAAAGAAAGAACCTGCACACAAGAATGGGGTATTTACAAAATTCAGTTTGATGACAAAAGTTTTAGATTTTTGTTTGTTTTAATCCTCACATGAGGATATGTTTATTGATTTTAGAGAGAAGAAGGGAGAGGGAGAGGGAAAGAGATGTGAGATAGAAACATTGATCGGTCATTTCTATATGGCCTTCAATTGGGATCAAACCCAAAACCTGGACATGTATTCTGACCTGGAATGGAACCCACAACTTTTTGGTGTATGAGACAATGCTCCAACCAACTGAGTCACCCGGCCAGGGCATAGGAGCTGTTTTAAATCATTTTTTTCTTCTAATACTCTGCCCGCCCCCCCCCCCCCCAAATCCCCAGATACTGTAAGGATGGTCAACTCAGGAAAACTCGCTGACCTCTGGTCTGAAGGTCACCCTCTTCTGTCTCCCTTCTGCTCACTCAGTGGCTTACGAGCAACGCTGAGCTTGTACATGGATTCACCGGGGGTCAGAGATACGGGGCTGGGGAGGATGCTTCTCCGCTCCCTCTGTCATGAGGTCAGGTGATCTTTCATAACAGGCCGTCGGCCTGGGAGGTTTGCTCCGTGTGCCTCGCAGCCACAGGGTGAGGTGGGCCCACACAGTGCTAGGAAACGGCCCGGTGCCCACCTGCTGGCCGAGGTGCAAGTCCTGTGCTTATAAAGTTTTGTGAGCTTGGGCTTGGGAAGAAAAATTGTGGCTTGGCAGTTTACCTCACCCTGAGGGGGACAGGCCAAGGCAAAGTTGGGAAGAAGGTTACCGAGAACAGAGGAGAAGGCAGCAGGGGCCTGCGAGTTCAGAGCGAGAGGTCAGAGATGACTCCTCTGACTAAGGCCCCCTCACTGGGAGCTTGGCCAGCCCAGCTCTCTGCACAGCTGCTGCCTGACAGGCCTGCTGGGACAGGGGGAAGGAATGGGGTCAGAAGAAGGGCTGACGGAACCAGCAGAGCAAGCTGTTCTGTTCCCACGGCAGGCGGCCCACTCCCTGCCTGTGCCAGGGCCCTGGTTTCTGGAACAAAGCTCCGATGTGTCTTCGGCTGGGGCAGGAGACTAACCAAGAATAAAACAAGTGTGCAAGACCCTGGTGGGAGCATGGGCAGAAAGGAACTCTCTGGGGGCACAAAGGAAGAGAGTGTGAGCTCTAGGAAGTACAGAAAAGATGTTTTCAACTTTGAGTCCAACCCCAAGGATTATTATACCTACTATTTTTAGGAAGGCAATAGTGTGTAATGGGAAAAGCCTGGGTTTTGGAGTTAACTACTAGCTGTATGATCTTAGGCAAGTCAATCCTCCTGAACCTTACTTTCTTCATCGGGAAAATGGGAATAATAATAAATAAAATAATGTATGTAAAATGCCGAACATAAATATGAGTTCCCTATTCCACCTCCTGAGATAATAAAAAAAAATAGCTAGAACTCTCAAATAATTAATATTCTTTGGAAAATGGATATCATGGTGTCAGCAGACTCCAAAAAACTACTTGGTGTAAAACCCAAGCTCCACACATGCTAGTTTTGTGATTTGGGACAAATTTCTTCAGCTTTCTAAGCTTTGGGTTTCTTCATCTGTAAAGTGAGGCTAACACCTCACTCCCAGGGCTGGTGGGAATATGCACCGTGTCACACACTTAGCCAAGTGTCTGACAAGTAGAAAACACATGACTGAGGTGTCAGCTATCGCTGGTTTGTTGTTGGGTTACATATTTTTAAAAAGCAGCCCACCTTTCAGCTCTGATGAGGCCCCGTGGATTTATTAGCAGTTACTAAGCAGTTCATGAACCAGGCAGGGTGCCATCTAGCACTAAAAGGGCACTCTGATGGGCTTGGACAAAATAAAAGGTTCCCGTAGGAAGAAGGATGGGGGAAGGAATCAATCAGCAAAAGAAATGGGCCAGGGTGTCTTTTTTGGTGAAAGATTTTTATCTCGAAGATTGCCTCTTTCTTCTGTAGAAATTATCTCATTGGTCTTGACCAGAAAATCCCAGACAGGCTGATCAAGATTATGTTTCTAAGAGAGTTTGAAACTGCAAATAGATATTTAATCTATGTTTGGTACCCTGGGATTTTTAGCACAGGTGACACCATTTCGAGCCTGTGGTTTTCTCTTTAGTAGGTTTAGGCCCTAGCTGGTTTGGCTCAGTGGATAGAGCATCAGCCTGCAGACTGGAGGGTCCTGGGTTCAATTCCAATCAAGGGCACATGCTTGGGTGGCGGGCTCAATCTCCGTGGGGGGCATGCAGGAGGCAGCTGATCAATGACCCTCTCTCATCATTGATGTTTCTATCTCTCTCTCCCTCTGTCCTCCTCTCTGAAATCCATAAAAAAATTTTAAAAAATTAGTGTTAGCTTCTTGCTTTTCTTATTCAAGTGAAAATTCATAACGGTACTTTATTGAAGAAACACAAGAGGACTTTCTTGGAAATAGGTTGTGCTCGCAGAGAGAGAACTGAAGGGCAACTGTGTTCTCACAGGGTCTCTGAAGAACTCGGCACTGGTGTTTGGATGCCTATATGTCAGTGAACGAAAATAGTTGTTTGTTGTCTGTCTTCTAAACACACATGAATGACTCTGCTTCCACATAACTGCCTCTTAGAAACAACTTCACCTGTCTTCTATCTGTGCCTCCGTGTCTGCTCTCCACCCTTTTCCTGCTTTTGTGCCAGGGAAGGCTGGCCTGTCCGTTGTACCAATGGACTCCCTCGCCTCCTCTCTGTCTCCATGTGTGCAGGCAGAGGGAAGTGTCTGCAGGAGACTGGAGGCCAGAAGATTTCCCCACCCATCATTATCCATCCCATGGGTCACTTGTCTTTGGCTAGGGTTCTCAGTTAGCCTGGAGGAACAAGTGATTTGGTTCAAAGCCTTGTCATCAAGGCACTGGGGCTGGAAGAGCCAGTTCGCAGTAGGAATGTGAGAGCTGCGTCCAGTGACCAGGTTTCCTTCTCTTTTCCCAGGTGCTAAGAAAAATACTCAGGTGGTGTCCCACCTCCCACTCCACACAAGCCAAACTGTAACTGCAGTTCTCAGCTCCTAGGGATGTGACCTTTCGCCAGTATGGCTTAGAGTCCTCTGCCCTCTAAAGTCCCCTATACCCTTCCCCTTCCTCAGCAAAGGTGGCCTGCCAGAAACAACCCTCTTTTCTCCTGCCAATAACGTCTCCATCCCGCCTAGGGTCTGCCCACGAAAACGTTCTGTACAACGTTCGGGGCCACCCTTCTGTGTACTAGGTGGGATGACACCCAATTCATAAATCTTCATTTTAAAAGGAAATTTTTTTTTAATTTTTCTATTAAGTTGACAGACATTATTATATTTGTTTCAGGTGTATATGAGGTCCCATAGATTTCAATGTACGATGTCAAAATTAAAAGACTCAGTGGTTCCAACCTCCTCCCTAAATAAACCCCTCATTAGAATCATTTAGCAGAGATTTAAAAGTTTCAACAAAGGCTCTTTGGACACCCTCCCCCCAGGCCCTGCCCTTGCCAACCTAACAGAGGACAGTAGGACCGACAGAAGGAAAGAAACAAGCGCCCGAATAAAGCACACAGGGCCCCGGCGGAGCTCCTCGTGGGACGGAGACAACCTTGGGAGCGCCAGGCAGCAGCCCCTGCGCACAGAGCCTGGCCGGAAAGAGGGCACCGGAGCACCCAGCTCTGTGTCTGCCGGGCCCCCACTCCCTCGCTGAGTGCTCACAGAGAGAGGTCTTTGGTCTTTGTGCTGGCTAGCAGGGATTTGTACCTTTCTCAAGTGCCAAGCAAATGCCAGCTGGAATTATCACACTTCCTGGGGGGTGCCAACTACATCCAATTAGTGCTCTGGCAGGACATCCACCCTGCAGGGGCTGCTCTGCTCACAGACAACCAGGGCCTCACTCCAGCATGGGGCCAGGGCCAGGCCGCTAACAAGGCAGGCAGCTGGAAAGCTCAGGACCAAGCCTGGCCCTTGAAGAAGCATCCTTCCTGCACAGCTCGCGCTGGGAATGGAAAGATGGTAACCTGGAGAGCAGGTTTAAAGAGGTCTATTCCCTCCAGTGACCCAGACACAGAAGGATGGCCTTATTAACTCTCAGCGTTTACAGCTATCTGGTCCACCTTCTTTATGTTGCTGGAAGATACACACACACACACACACACACACACACAAATGGGGACTTTGTCTTCAGGAGATTATAAAGTATTTGGAGTTTTTATCACTCAGACCTGGATTCCAGGTGCAGGTGCAAGGACAGAAAATTCTTTAAGCTCTTCAGGCCTTCGTTTCCTTATCTATAAAATAAGGGTACCTCGTTGACTGGCCGTGAGGATTAGCTGAAATAATGCATGTAAACCTCTTAATGCCAGGGCCACTGTAAGCACTCAACAGTGTTTAGCTGTAAGTCACTGATCAGGACAAACAAGGCACTGATCACAGAAGCCCTAAACCCGTTTCTGGACCCTTTCTCCTTTTTCTCTCTTGGCCCACCTGCCTGTCTCCTGGCCTGAACATGTCCCTCCTTCCCAGCCTGGCCTCCAAACAAAGGTGGGATTTGTGGCTCAGCTGCTCCAGAACCAGGATGGCTCCCTCTCGCAGGGGGGATCCCAGCCAAACTCCGCACCTGGCCTCCAAAGCCTCCCTCCGCTCGGCTGCCCCAGACCTGCCTGCTGCCTACTCTCCATCACACCCTTTGGTGCAGATAAGGCATAGGGCTTATGAGTCACAGAATAAAAGTGCACTGTGTTTGGCCTGCGGCTTGCTGTGTGACCTTTTTGACTGCCGCTTGCCGAGGCTCCGTTTGCTCGTTTGTGCGACGAGGAGTTTGCTCTGCGTGACCTCTGGAGCCCTTTTAGCTCCCATGGCGATGGCTCTACAGTTTGTCGCCAAAGCCAACTGCATCCCTGCGCCCCCTGGAGATGACGCAGCAGCCATCTGTAGCGCTGTTATGACTAAGACATGGGAGAGGAGAAGGAAAGGAGGAGGAGGAGGAGAAGGAGGAGGAGGGGGAGGGGGAGGGGGAGGGGAGGGGGAGGGGGAGGGGGAGGGGAGGGGGAGGGGGAAGGGGAGAGGGAGGGGGAAGGGGAGGGGGAGGGAGAGGGGGAGGAAGAAAGGAGAAGAAGGAGGAGGAAGAGGAAGAAAAGAGAAGGTGAAGAAAGAAAGGAGAGGAGGAGGAGGAGGAGGAGGAGGAGGGGGTAAGGGAGAGGGGGAGGAGGAGGAGCTCATGTCCCACTAGCAGACCACTGAGAAATACCCAGGCAACTTGACCCCATGGGGATGTTTCTGACTGCGGAGCGGGGCAGCCCTGGTAGGATTCAGGATGGCTGGGAGACTGGGATAACTGAGCTGTATCACCCCAAATTCAGCACAAGGAGGAGCCACTGCCGCTGCGTGCACAGAGGGACTGTGGAAGTGAGTGCCACTCCTTTTCTCTTGCTCCCTAAGTTGCAGCTTAGTCAGTGCCTGTGCTGGCGCCTCACTGCCACTTGTTCATCTTCTCCCGCCCGAAGTCTCCCCAGGGTCCCTGTCAGGCGGAGAGCCTCCAGCTCGGAGAGAGGAGGCCTTATTAACCTAACAGAGGACAGTAGGACAGACCGAAGGAAAGAAACCTTGTGCGCATGTCCCCTGGGGAAGGCCTGGTGGCACATCTCAGGGTTTGGGGGGGAGGGGGGTGCTCTCCCACACCCGGCCCTCCAGCAGAGGCAGCCAAACAGGAGATAGGAAACCCGCCAGAGGCAGCGGTTCCTCCTTCAGGCCCCGCGGTACAGACCCCTCCAGTCAGCAGGCAGCACCGACCCCTCCCTGAGAGGGCCCGGAGGAGGGGCGGGGCCTCCTGATGACTGACAGGCAACTCAACACCGCTCAGCTGGGAGCTGGGCCCAGAGAGGGGCCTTCTGACAGAGGGAGGGAGCCCAGGAGCTGGTGGAGGGTTAGTAAACAGAGAAGAAGCTAGGTGGGACATAAGATGGCCAAGGGGAGATGGGTAGATAGGGTCCAACCTGTGAGTAGAGGCTGTGAGTGACATATTTGACACTCCTGAGAAATATTACGAGGGCCTGAGGCCCCCCTGGCTTCCCTGGCAGCTGTGGGCCAAGGAGGGGGCCACGCACAGCTGCTAACAGATGCCTGCCATCTTCTGGCCCATCGTGGGTGCTTTAGGGTTGGGCCAGGAGCAGGGCTGGTCTGCAGCTCAAGCACCTCCAGAGCTACAGTACAACCCTTGTCTGTGTCTTCTTACCTGGGGATCCCACAGACGTGTGAGGTTTGGATACAGGTAAAACTGAATCCCTTGGGCTGCCCCGGGCAGTGTCACCCCTCGAATTAGCAGGACCACCAGCATGAGGTAAGGGAACGTGGCTGTGAAGTACACCACCTGGCCAGGGGGCAGATGAGAGACAAGAAATGTGTGAGTAGGAGAGAGAGGGCTGGAGACTGGAGGCAGGAGCTCCCCAGCTACAGAGGAGGTCATCGGGGCTTCCCATCTGTTCCTACCCTCTCATCAGTCCCACCTCCCCTAACTGTGGGCCCAAACCTCTCCCCTCCCTGCTCCTGCCTAAAGCACTCACCCTCCCCCAACACACACCCAACAAATATTTGTTGAGTGAATGAACTTAGGCATTCTCCCAACAGGCATGACAAGGGATGTCAGGTATGAAAAGATCTGTAACACATGATCCCTGTCCTCACAGACCTTACAAGCTTAGTGCAACCAGGCAGCCAGATTAGGAAGAAAGCCGTGCCCGAGGCCTCCAAGGCAGGAGTCTGGGGAACTCAGAATGCCCTTCTGATTCCCATACACCCTAGGGCAAAGAGTCTCCCCAACTTCTCAGGTTGATTTGAAATCATTTTGAGACTGATGATCATAATGGAATTCCTTTTCCAAAGAACTGTTGAGCTAGGGAGCCATGAACTGTGTTCTATTTGCAATGTGCCCAATTATGTGGTATAGTCCAAGGTCAAATTCTTATGGAAGTGTCCTTCCCCACCCACCCATCCTCTCTCTCTTCCATTTAATTTCCCGGAAGAGCAGAAGGATTTGGGATTGAACTCAGGAGAGGCATCGAATCAAAGGGCAAGACTTACAAGTCTTTGTTGGGTCATTCCCTCCCATCCTGACTAAGCTGCAACTTAGGAAACTCTCAGGTAACTGGACCCCCAGTGAAGGCAGGGAGTCCTGGGATGGGAGGGCCAGGAGCTCTCGAACACGGACCTTGCCCGTGGACTTGACCCCCTTCCAGATGCAGAAGTAGCAGATGACCCAGGCAAGCAGGAGGCATATGGCCAGTTCCCAGCGCAGCGCCCCCAGGTGCTGGATGCCATCGGAGATCTTCAGGACCCGCCTCCTGGGGAGAGAGGGTTGAGCCAGGATCCACGTGGCTGCCGGCCTCCATGTCATGGCCCTTGCATCTCCGGCAGTGGAGCCATGCCTCCAGGCTCTTGTCCAAAGGCTTGTCAGTTCTTGTCACCTGAACCCATCAGGCTCTCCTTTGCCCAGAGATGGGGGTAGATATAAACTGAGGCAAATGTAAACTGCTCCCAGGTAAGTCTGCTCTGGGAGGCTGACTACCAATTTAACCTAGAGAAGGAGGCGCAAACACGTCTTCTCATCCAGGGTTATAGGGCGTTTTGATATGAGGAATCGTGCCCTAGATGAATATTGGTATTGGGGAAGGGAAGATAAGAGACAACGCACATTTGGCTGAGGAGAGGAGGGCAGTTGGGGGTGTGGACACACGTGGGTGTGCACCAGCTAACAGGGGGGTGGACACATGGGAGAGGAGAGGAGATACAGGAGAGCTGCAAAATCCTCATCTCTGAAACCTGTTCTGCATGAACCACTAATGCGGACACAGCAGAAAAAAGCCGCCGAGGTGACGGGGCCACCAGGGAAGGAACCAGAAAAGCTCGCCTTCTCGTCCACTGGGAGTCACTACCTGCTGAGCCTATCCCTGTGTCCTTCTTCCAAACACACAGCCCCCCGCGGGGTAAAGCACGGGCCTCACTTACTCCCAGAACTCGATGACAGGAGAGGTGGCGTTCTCAGAGGTCACGTTCAGGGAGCCATTGGTCCTCTGGAACTCCACACAGTGTTCTACGAGAGAAAAAGCATTAATCAGTATTTGGGGGGAGATTTCAGGAGAAGGGAAGTGAGGTACCTGGAAGGAACTGGGCTGAAGTTGTCTGTACAAAACACCCTTAAACATGAACCTCGGCAGGCCCACACCACCCTCTCCCGCGTGCTTCCACTTGTCGGTTTCTAAACGTTTGGGTGCATATTGTTACTAAAGCGTGACCAGAGGGCATCGGGAGAGACACACTTCAAAGTAGACAACTGTTCCCAGGGACGTGTTGTGTGTAAAGTCACAGCCTTTGGAAAATACTACGAAGCCTTCTAGGGACGTTATGTATCCACGTCGTTAAGGAGCACGGGGACAGGTGCTGGCTGGAGGCCCGGCCCTCTCTCCAAGCCTCACACCCCTCAGCTCCCAAACGGCATGAGGCTATCCCTTCGTAGACCGACAGGAATCAAATGAAAGCATGTCTGTAAAGTACTCAATAAGTAGTAGTTCTTAATTATTTGTTCATGATTTTGGAGTTTCACAAAGCATGTCGACAGTATTTTTTATGCTTTATTAGTACAGTAATCTTCAAAAATGTTAAGACAGAGAGTGTTTTCCCCATCATATGCATGAAGAAAGGGAGTCTGCTTAGAAAAGGCCTGTCTTAGCTTGTAAGTGACTGAGGGCTAGCATGCAGCCCAGTGAGCTGTGTATGTTCTATCTTCAAAATACCTAGAATCTGACTTTTCTCATTGTCACCACTGCCACCCCCATAGCGCAGGTCACCACCATGTCATATCTCCCCACTCCAGCCTGTACCCTTGCCTCCCTAGCCAAATCTCCATACAGCAGTCAGAGTGACATTGTTAAAACTTAAGTCACATTTTATGTCATGCCCCAGCTCAAAACTCTCCAACAGGTTTCCTATCCCACTCAGAGAAAAAAGCCAACACCCCTATAATCACCTCCAAGGCCAGATTTAATCTCCCCATCTCCTCTGGCCTCGCCTCCCACTGCTGCTGCTCACCTGCTCCAACTCCACCACCCCTGTTGTTCCCTGGGTGCTATTGGCACTGGTCCCCCAGGGCCTTTATCTGGGAGTCCCTGCCACCTAGTGTCTGTCTCCTGTTGTCTCAGTGGCTCACTCCCCAGCCTCCTTAGAGCATTACTCCTGTCATCTTCTCGTAAAGCCTTCACTGATGACCCACTAAAAATTACACCCCCACCCCTAAAATTCCCAAAACCTCCTCCCTGTTTTATTTTTCTCCACAGCCCTTCTCACATGATACCTATTGCTCGTTTATTTTGTGTATGGTCTGTCTGTCTCCTGTCACTAGAATGACAATTCCATGCAGGCAGGGACCTTCCTTTTTACATTACCACACAGAGCTGGAGCTCAATAATATCTGTTGAATGGCAATGCCAGCCGAGCACTCTCTTCACTAGACAGGTCACTTTCCTCCAAGCTTCAGCACACCAAGCATTTCCCCGAGGCAGTACAGGCCGTCCTGCACTATTCTAGATGCCCAGCTCGGAGTAAAACCAGACTCGCTAGGAGAAATGTCCAAAATGTCAGGGAGCAAGAGACTTGGGTGTTGCATTTGCCTCAGAATTGTCTCAGAGATAACCCACCCCAATCAAAGTAAAGGCAGGCCTAAAGCAAAAGTTCCTAGGCCACCAAAAAGTCACACAATTTTATAAGAGGAATTCCACTGAGATCTGGATATAGTCACCATCTGACAAGCTGATGTCAAGGGCATTTCAGTGTACATAGATGGAAGAGAGGAAGGAAGGAAAGCAGGAAGGAAGGAGGGAGGGAGGAAGGCAGGAAAGGAGGAGGGAGAAGGGGAGAAAGGAAGGAGGGAGGCAGGGAAGAAGGGAGGGAGGGAAAAAGGAAACATATCATACAAATAAAATACTAGAATATAATATATTTTTAAAAGGTGATTCATTCAACAAATATTTTTAGTGCTTGTGATGTAGCCAGCACTGTGCAGGCACAAAGGCCATAGAGATAAAGACAACTTTTCTGCCTTCAAACTCTTGCTGGCCTTTGGGAAAACCAGACCAACAAACAGATGAAAAGCTTGTAGGAGCCACAGCAGGGCCAGGGGTCAGAGCAGGTACTGCCAAGAACAGAATGCACCTGAGGGTGGCAGAGGAAGTACCTCCAAGGTTTGACTTTTTACTCAAAATTAGTGGGTTGGAGGTGGTGGCAGAGATCGGCCAGGGAATACCTGAAAAGGGAGCATAAGGTTTGAGGGCAGGAGGGGCCTTGAACATGATGCTGACCATTGCAGAAATGCACCTTCCTGACCAGTAACTGATTCAAACTCCTGTTCAGAGCTGAGTACTTTATCTGAGCTAGAAAAAGTAATAGGAGCACAGCTAGGGCCTCACTGACAGGCCCTGAGTGGTGTCTGGGGTGCAAGTCAAGATGCTGAGACCCACACAGGACACGTCCATCAGCTCTTCATCTGCGCCAGCCTAAGGGCGGCCACTAGCCACAGGTGGCTCTTTACATTTAAATGATTAGAGTTCAATAAAATTTTTAAAAATTCAGTTCTTCACACACACGAGCCATTTCAAGTACTCAATAATCACATGTTGGCTACCATTTCAGATAGGACCACATCACAAAGTTCTTTCGGATAGCAATACCCTAGGTATTTTTAAGTTTTCATTCCTTTCAATTCATTAGACTTAGTAGTTTTAATGCCACAGGTGGCTCTTGTAGTCTTGCAGGCACAAGTGAAAATTAATTGCTGTTATAAATTATATTGATGACATACAAAATAGCTCCTTAAAGCCAGGTGAATTGTGGGTTGGGTTGGAAAGACCTAAAACAGTATCAGAGAGAAGGCATGAGAAACAAGAAAATGTACAAATAATATATAAAAATACCAAACTAACAATATTTCAAACTAACAATATTTACTGGAATAAATAAATACTAGTAACTAAACTACATAAATAGTTCTATTTGCATACATTAATTCATAATACAGTACAGTAATTGAATACATTTTGCCTCTAATGCTGGTGAAATCTCACTCTTATTTTTGGTATTCACTTCCTAGAGTTCTAGCGAGTCACAAGTTATGACTGGGAATCAGGTTGCCCGGAATAAGGGACAATCCCACTCCTGGTTCACGTGGCTGGAGGAAATGGATTCGGAGATGACCTTACCTGTATTCCACTCATGGCGGCAGCTTCCCCAGGGAAGGTCGATGGTGAAGCTGCTAAAGAGGTAGAAGAGGGCCCAGGCCAGAACAATGATGTAGTAGGCATTGAGGAGGATGAGGATCATCTGGGAGGCATAGCCGATGCCTGGAGGAAAAGGGGCAGGACTGAGCCAGGGACAGTGGACAGAGCTCTCACACACTGCCCACCCCTGCTTAACAGAGGGCTTGGGCTCTGCTGTGAGTGTCCTAAAACAAGAAGTGCTGGATATAAGCATAACCAATGGACACAGACACCAGGGGGTGAGGGCATGAATCCAAGTGGGGGGAGGGGGCGCCATGGGGGGATAAGGACACATATGTAATACCTTAATCAATAAAGAAGAAAGAGAAAGAAGTGCTGGAGCCGTGGCTCCCAGCTGTCCTCTCCCTCCCAGCAGGTAGGTGTGCTGCTCGCTCCAACAGCCCTGTTCAGGAGGGAACCTTTTGCCCAGACTCTGCTGCCCTGTCTTGGCTTCCTGTACACTGACATCTCTATTAGGTTCTGAAAGTTCACCAAGTTGAGGTTATTTTGTAAATGGGTAGACTAACTCCGAGATTCCAATAGTTAGTGTTCCCCAGAATTAGTCTGATATATTTCTGAAATATAAAAGCATCTGTTAAGAGCAGGAACAGATAATTTTCATAGGAGAAAATACAAATAGATCCTCCCTAATAATTGCAGGTGTGCAAAATATAACAACACTGAGGTACCATTCTGCAACTACAGCCCGAGTGAAATTTTTTACAAATGATATAGCTCATTAATTTCCAAAATTGTCTGCATATTAGAATTACCTGGAAATATTTTAAAAATTCCAAAGCCTAAGCCAGACCCCAGACCAATTAAATTATACTCTGGGGGTGTGGTACAGGATGTTTTGAAGGTCCCCAGGTGGTTCCAATATGTGGAGGAATTTGGAAATTCAGAGTTATTAAAAATAGAAGGGAAGGATGCTTACTCATGTCTAGCGACACTGTAAATCAGTATAAAACTTCTACAGGACAATTTAATAAGCCAGATTAAGAGACATCAGTTTGATCATCCATTTGACCTAGTGATTCTAATCCTGCAAATTTATACCAAAAAGGGGGTGAGGGGTAAATCTATGTCAACAAATACACATGATGGCAGAACTTAACAATTTTATAAGGAAGTGAAAATAAGAAAAAGCCCAAAACAAAGAACTGTTAAGTAAATTATAATTTATCTACTTGCTGTAAGTTTATATAATCATTAAATGTTGTATATAAAGTAGAAAATAACACTAACTATAAACAGAGCTATAATCTATGTGTATTCCATGCTAATAGATATGTAAATTCTATGTAGACAGAAATATTGTAAATACCCACCCCCTTCCCCAAATTGGAAACAATCCAAAATTCTTCAATGGGTGAATGGTTAAACTGTGATATATCCATACCATGGAATACTATTCAAAATGAAAAGGAATGAACTATTGATAAAAGAACAAACTAGATGAATCTCAAAGGCATCATGCTGAGTGAAAAAGCCAATCTCAAGAGGTTATATTTTGTATGTTTCCATCTATACAACATTCTCAAAATGACAAAATTATAGAAATAGAGATCAATTTAGTGGTTGCTTGAGGTTTGGAGTGGGGCAGGTGGGGTAATGTGACTATAGAGGACAATAGATCTTTGTGGCAATGGAACAGTTCTGTACCTTGGTTGTGGTGGTGTTACACAAAGCTGCACATCAGAGTGATAAAATTACACAGAATTATAAAAATGAGTGCAAGGAAAACTGGTGAAATCTGATAAGGTCTGTGGATAGTACCAATGTCAGTTTCCAACTTGTGATATTGTTCTATAGTTATGCAACACTAGAGGCCCAGTGCACAAATTCATGCACCAGTGGGGTCCCTCAGCCTGGCCTGTGGGGACTGGGCAGAAACCAGCAGTCCGATATCCCTCAAGGGGTCCCAGATTATGAGAGGGCAAAGGCCAGGCCGAGGGACCCTATGGGTGCATGAATACATGCACCAGGTTTCTAGTATGCATATAAGATCTTTGGTTAATCTCTTCCTGTCCTCTTCCCTCTGAGATTCATCAGTCTGTTCCATATTTCCATGCCTGTGTATTGAGCATCTGTTCCTGGTGGTCAGTGCACATCATAGCTATTGGTCGAACAGTCAAACAGTCAAACAGTCAAACAGTTGCTTAGGCTTTTATATACAGAGATATTACCATTGAGGAAAACTGCATGAAGTGTACAGATGACCTTTCTGTACTATATTCTTGCAACTTTCTGTGAATATACAATTATTTCAAAATAGAAACGTATAAAAATCTTACATAAAGAGAAATATTGAAATAAAACACTATTAAATTTTAAATAGCTGTTGTGTCAAGATGGTAGAATTACTATAAAATTCTCTTTTAAAATGTTTTGTAATTGATTACATATATTTTGAAAATAGAAAATCATTGTTATATATACTAATATATATTTAAAATATATAACTAAAATAGCTTTGCACTCTACTTATTTAACCTAAGCAGGCGTCTTCAAACTACAGCCCGCGGGCCAAATGCGGCCCGCAGAGGAGTCTGATCCGGTCCACCAGGTTTTTTGGGCAGTGAGCGCAGCCGAGGTGTTACAGTAGGAATTAGTAGTTCATATAGTCCGGCCCTCCAGCTCTCAGAGGGACCATGATCTGGCCCCACTTTAAAAAGTTTGAGGACCCCTGACCTAAAGCCTTTATCCCATCCTCATTACCATCTTTTCCATAGCTCAGCACTGGGCCCATAAATGGAGGGTTTAACATAACAACACAGAATCTTATCTCAATCAGCATGTCTGCTAAAGCACTCAGTCATTTCAAATAGATTTATTATCCCCAATGCAGATACCCTGGAATCAGAACACAGATACTCACCCTCAAAGATGGGGCAGATCTTCCTCCAAGCTGTGATGCCTCCCTGGCTAGTGTACTGGCCCAGTGCTGTCTCCAAAAGGAAGATAGGAATGCCACAGGTGAAAAGGAAGATGAGGTAGGGGATGAAAAAAGCACCTGTGGGTGGGAAACAGGCTGTCCATTACCTAGCACTAGCCTCCTCATGGTCCACATTCATCTTTTCTAATTTCCACCCCATACTGCCCATCAGCATCCCAGGGGTGGGGGGTCGTGAAACACTGCAGGGGGCATCTGTCCAGGTGTCTGGAACCATAGCAGAGATTTACAGTCACCAAGTTATCTAGAACCTAAACAGTCCTTTTTTTTCACTTTGAAATTTTAATCTATACCTACTAAGTTTTGTTCTCTGGTGAACATCAATTATTGCCTAAATAATACATAACCTGTGACAACAACAAAAAGTTCACTGAATGATGAATGTCCAGGAGCATTAATACAGCCCAGGGACTTTAATTATTTTCAAGAAAATGATTGCTCTTAGAATTAAATATAAACTTTAAGGGGGCTGAAATCACATTTCCCTTTAGTAACCCTTTCTGCTTTTGTTTTCATAATCATTGGATGAGAGAAGTCCACTGATGCTAGAAGTACCAACATTTTCTCCACCAGGGACCTTATCTGCTGGCAGAGTAGATGAAAGATGCATAGAGTACCAGAGAGGAGAGACCTGCACAGACTGGAGATCCAAATATCTGCAGAGGGTCCCCTTATAGCTTTCAACTGAGTACTGGTCAGCACTTATGTGTGAGGCAACCAACCAAGTTGAAGGGGGAAAAACATTCAAAAGATTGAGATTATGGTGCTCACATGGGGCTTGGAAGAGTGACTATTCCCACCAGCCACACTGTCGAGACTCAGAGCATTGTGAAGAGAAGGCATTTCCTCAGTTGTGGGTGTAATTAGTCCTAGATTGAGCACAATTCTAGTTCTGCCTAACAAATCTTAAAAGCAAAACCCAAAGGATCAAATAACTTAACTGATCCCAGGGAAAAGCTTAAGAATATTTATAAAAATACAAAAATATTCAGCAACTAGTAACTCAAAAATCACCAGGTCTGACATCCAATCAAAAATTACCAGGAAGAGAACCAAGATGGCAGCATAGGTAAGTGCCTGTACTTGCTGCCTCTCACAACCACATCAATACGACAACTAAACAGCAGAACAACTACCACTCAGAACTGTGGTAAGGCTGGCTGAGTGGAAGTTCCACAACTAGACAGGTGAAGAAGGCACATTGAGACTGGTAGGAGCTGTGGAGGTGCGGAAAGTGCTGGCACCTGGATGTGCTGATCTTTTAATCGGGAGGGAAATATAAGCTTCTGCCTGCTCTGAACTCCAGTTCCGGACGAGACTCTGGGAGACCCTGACACATATGGCGAGAAACTAAACTATCTGGCATCGGGCCAGGAACGTGAGGGTGCCTTTCTCTTAGAGGGATTTGCATCGATTACTGTTACTGCACAGGGGTGCTAGACATTGAGAACCAGGGACTTCTCCCGTTCAGGGCTCACTGGCAGCCATTGCTGTTCGCTCTGCCCTGGTGACTCCCAGAGACCCTGCCCCATCCAAGCTGTGTGCAGCATCTTTTGCATATGAAAGGCCTGCTCTTTTGCCTAAAACCTAACAAATTGCAGCTGGGTCAGAAAGTCCAGAACTTCCAAAAGAAAGCCCAAGGCCCTGCCCGCCTTGCTTCACAGCTGGGCCTCCTCTGGGTACTTCCAAACCCCATACAAAGAGGAGGAATCTGCAGATGTCTCTGTAGAGGTAGGCGGCTGCAGGCAGTGGCTGAGGTTGCATGTCCTTGGAGATCTAAGAGCCAGTGTACCCAGTGTTCAGAGTGAGATCATACAGATTACAACTCTTCACATCCATAAGAGACACACTCATGGGGCAGATTCAGTGAGCACCAAAGCCCCACTGAAGGTGTCTCCTGTACAACAGATCTTCCAGTATAGACACAGCTGATTATCACTGCCAATAGGCTTGGAGGCCAATCCCTCCCAGTGATATCAATAGCAATCAAGTATTAACTACAACAATACTGTACAAACAACTCACAAAGGGGTGCACCAAGAGTGTCCACCTCAGGTGATGCGGGAGGCTGAGCCACTGGGCTTTATAGGACACCAACCACACAGGCCACTCTATCAACTCAAGGAGACTTAGCAGCTACCCAGTACATAGAAACAAATACAGGGAAACAGCCAAAATGTGAAGACAAATAAAAAAGTCACAAATGAAAGAAATAGATGAAAGCAAAATACTAGATATAGAGTTTAAAACCATGGTTATAGGGTTATTCAAGAATCTTCTAGAAACCTTTGAGAAATTTAATAAGACCCTCAAATATATGAAAAAGGACCAATCAGAAATTAAGCATATATAACTGAAATAAAGAATAATATACAACCAAACTGATTTGGCTCAGTGGATAGAGCATCAGCCTGCGGACTGAAAGGACCCAGGTTTGATTCCAGTAAAGGGCATGTACCTTGGTTGAGGGCACATCCCTGGTAGGTCTGCAAGAGGCTGCTGATTGATGTTTCTAGCTCTCTATCCCTCTCTCTTCCTCTCTGTAAAAAATCAATAAAATATATATTTTTTTAAAAAGAATAATATATAGAAATTCAACAGTAGACTAGAGGACCCCAAGAATCAAGTCAAAGATTTGAAATATGAAGAAGCAAAAAAACACCCAACCAGAGAAGCAAAATGAAAAAAGAATCCAAAAATATGAAGATAGTGTAAGGAGCCTCTGGGACAACTTCAAGCATACCAATATCTGAATTATGGGGTGCCAGAAGAAGAGAGAAAGCAAGATATTAAAACCCTATTTGAAGAAATAATGACAGAAAACTTCCCCTGCCTGGTGAAAGAAATAGACTTACAAGTCCAGGAAGCACAGAGAACCCCAAAAAGAGGAATCCAAAGAGAACCACACCAAGAGACGTCATAATTAAAATGCCAAGAGCAAAAGACAAAGAGAGAATCTTAAAAGCAGCAAGAGAAAAACAGTTAGTTACCTACAAGGGAGCACCCATACGATTGTTAGCTGATTTCTCAACAGAAGCTATGCAGGCCAGAAGGGAATGGCAAGAAATATTCAAAGTGATGAACAGCAAAAACCTACAACTAAGATTACTCTACCCAGCAAAGCTATCATTTAGAATTGAAGGTCAGATAAAGAGCTTCACAGATAAGAAAAAGCTAAAGGAGTTCATCACCACCACATCAGTATTATATGAAATGCTAAAGGGTATCCTTTAAGAAGAGGAAAAAGAAGAAAAAGGGTAAAGATAAAAATTATGAACAACAAAATGACAACAAATATATATCTATCAAGTGAATTTAAAAATCAAGTGAATAAAAAATCTGATGAACAGAATAAACTTATGAGTATAATAGAATCAGGGGTGTAGAAAGGGAGTGGACTGACAATTCTTGGGGGAAGAGGGTGTGAGGTCGAGATTGGACAAAAATCTTACACCTATGAAGGAGGACAGTGGGGTGTGGTGGGAACCTGGTGGAGGGGAGCTATTGTGTGTGGGGCGGGGAACAACTGTAATAATATGAACAATAAAGATTTATTTTTCAAAAATTACCAGGAAAATATTACACATAATTAGTAGATAGATCAATCAATTGAAGCCAACCCATGACTTGCACAGATGTTAGAATAAGTAGATGAGAACATTAAGATAACATCCTATATAATAAAAGGGTAATATGCAAATTGACCCTAATGGCAGAACGACCAGAATGACTACTTGACCAGTCACTATGAGGTGCACTGACCACCTCTCAATCTCTTCTGGACAGCAGACTCTGATCACCCAATGGCAAAAGAGGAACTGGGGTAGGTGGTGGTGCGGGGTGGAGCCGGCTGCAGGCAGCTGGGGAAGATGGTCCTGATCATAGGCCAAGCCTAGGGACTGTACCCGTGCATGAATTTTTTGCATTGGGCCTCTGGTAGTTATTATAATTGTGTTCCATGTGCTCCAAAAGTGTCCTATCTAATAAAAGAGTAATATGCAAATTGACCATCACACCAAGACATAAGATGGCCACCCCCATGTAGTCAAAGATGGCTGTCCCCATGTGGACACGAGATGGCTGCCACAAGATAGCCTGCAGGAGAGGACAGTTGTGGGAAGTTAGGGGTGACCAGGCCAGCAGAGAAGGGCAGTTGGGGAGACCAGGCCAGCAAGAAAGGGCAGTACGGGGGCGGACCCAAGTCTGTAGAGGAGGGCAGTTGTGGGCGATAAGGCAAGCAGGGAGGGCAGTTAAGGTTGACCGGGCTGGCAGAGGAGGGCAGTTGGGAGAGACCAGGACAGCAAGGGAGGGCAGTTGGGGGGAATCAGGCCTACAGAGGTGAGCAGTTGGGGGCAATCAGGCAAGCAGGGAAGGCAGTTAGGGGTGACCAGGTGGGAGAGGAGGGAAGTTGGGGGAGACCAGGTTAGTAGGGGAGGGCAGTTAGGGGGACCAGGCCTCCAGGGGAGGGTAATTGGGGATCAGTAGTCCTGGATTGTGAGAGAGATGTCCAGACATTCCTCAAGGGCTCTCATATTGGAGAGGGTGCAGGCTGTGCTGAGGGACACCTCCCCTCTCCCCATGCACAATTTCATGCACCAGGCCTCCAGTTCTCTAATAAAGATATTGAAAGATCCAAATGAAACTTCTAGAAATAAACCTCAAAATGCATGAGATGAAAAATAAAATGGCCCTGATCAGTGTTGCTAAGTGGTTAGTGTCTCATCCTATGCACGGAAGGGTCACAGGTTCTATTCAGGGCACATACCCAGGTTGCAGGTTGGATCACTGATGGGGGTGTGTGAGTGAGGCAAAAACTGATTTATGTTTTTCTCTTTCTCTCTCCCTCTGCCTTCTTCTCTCTCTCTCAAATCAATAAAACATGTCCTCAGTGAGGATTTTTTAAAAAGAAAAAAAATACAATGGATAAGATTAATGGGAGATTAGACATAGCAGAGCTTGATCCACAGAAGAAATTATCCAAAATAAAATACAGAGGGAAAAGAGAATAAAACAAAAAAGCAGGTGTCAGTCAACTGTGGAATAACTTTAAGCCGCTTAATATACTTATAATTGAAGCTCTGAAGAAGACAAAAGAGAGGGGCTAAAATTTTTTTTGAAGAAACAATGGTTGAAACTTTTCCAGATTTGATGAAAACTATAAATCCACGGATCCAAAAAGCTCATTGAGCCCCCTAAGTAAAAATGTTAATATGGGCATTATAGTCAAGTTATTTAAACCAACAATTAAGAGTTTTTAACAAGAAATCTCTAAAGGAACCAAAAGGGTGGGAGGACATACGCACAGAAGAACAAACATAAGGAAGACATCATATTTCTCACTGGAAGCAATGCAAGTGAAGGTAGTGATAGAGGAGTACATTTCTTAAGGTTCTAAAGAAAAAAAAATGTCAAGTTAGAACTCTATACCCAATAAATCTACTGTTCAAAAGTGGAAATGAAACAAATGCTTGCTAAGACACGCAAAACCATCACCAGTAAGCAGATCTGCACTAGAAAAAATATCAAAGAAAGTCCTTAAGGCAGTGGGAAACAATGCCACAGGGAAATATGAATCTACACAAAGGAATGATTTTTTTTAAAAATATATTTTATTGATATTTTACAGAGAGGAAGGGAGAGAGATAGAGAGCTAGAAACGTCGATGAGAGAGAAAAACATCGACCAGCTGCCTCCTGCACACCCCCTACCGGGGATGAGTCCACAACAAAGGTACATGCCCTTGACCGGAATCAAACCTGGGACCTTTCAGTCCGCAGACCGACGCTCTACCACTGAGCCAAACCAGTTTCGGCAGGAATGATTTTTTTCTGTACAGAAAAGTAATATTAGAAATCCTAACTATCAATATATACTATATAAGAACTTTTTGTTATTATTCAAATTTATTTGATTAAACAAAAATAATAACATAATGTGGAGTTTATAACATATGAAAAAGTAGAGTATGTAACAACAAGAGCACAAAGATCAGGAGAGAAATGGCAGTGTGTTATTGTGAGATTCTTATTTGTAAAGTGGTATATCATTGGAAGGTAAACTGTAATAAGTTAAAGATGCATATTACAAAACCTAAAGCAATCACTAAACACAACAAAGAGGGTGGCTAATAAGCCAACAAGAAAGAAAGTTGACAATAGAATAATAAAAAATATCTAATTAATCCAAAATAGCAATTTCAACCAGTGTGCACAAGAATGTTTAAAATCTGCAATACCTGACTATTTAGTCAGGGGCACTGACCTCTTTCCTCTTAGGTTGTCAAATAAAAAAATGACAATAGCCATCTGACGTGAATGAGTCAAAAGTATATCTATTTATTTAGTCAGATCGACCAAAAATATTTTTTTTAATATTTTTTATTGATTTTCAGAGAGGAAGGAAAAGGGAGAGAGAGAGAAAAATATCAATGATGAGAGAGAATCATTGATCAGCTGCCTCCTGCATGCCCCACACTGGGGATCGAGCCAGCAACCCAGGCATGCGCCCTTGACCAGAATTGAACCCAGGATCCTTCAGCCCACAGGCCAATGCTCTAGCCATCAACCCAAACCAGCTAGGGCAAAAATATATATTTTTTAGTGTACTGCAGAATCTTAGTAATTAGTTTATATCTGTGATGAAACATCAAAGACTGATCTAAAAGAAGGCAGAAAGAGACGAAAAGGAAAAGAAAGGACTGACAGTACAAATAGAAAACAAGTAGTAAAATGACAAATTTAAACTTAGCTAACAAATTGGTAATTACAAAATAGTTATGGAGATGCAATGCATAGCATAGGGAATACAGCTAATAATCTACCTAATAAAAGAGTAACATGCTAATTGACCATACCTTTGTGACATCCACCAGCCAATCAGGAGTGAGTATGCAAATTAACCTAACAAACATGGTGGGTTAATTTGTATACAAAAGCACCAAGTGGCCAGGGGCAGGGCAGGATGGGACACAGGCGTTTCACCCCACCCCCAGGCGCTCCAGGCCTCTGGGCAGTGTGGGAAGGTGGGAAGGTGGAAGGCAGAAAGGCAGAGGCTCTGGGTCAGAGCAGAAAAGTGGCTCCGGCCAGAGCGAAGGCAGTGCTGGCAGCCAGGGAAAGGAAGGTCCATTCTGGCACGAATTTTCATGCATTGGGCTTCTAGCATTGAAATAACTATGTATGGTACCAGGTAGGTACTAAAATTATTGGAGAATCACTTGATAATTTGTTTAACCACCATGCTGTAAACCTGGAACTAAAATAAAATACTATTGAGTGTAAACTGTAATTGAAAAAAATAAAATGTTTAAAAATGTAAACTTAACTATATGGATAACTGCATTTATTTATTTATTTATTTATTTATTTATTTATTTTAATTTGGAAGGGAGGAGGGAGAAAGAGAAACATTGACATGAGAGAGAGACACTGATTGATTGCCGGTGCAAATAAACCTAGGACCCTTCAGTCGGTGGAACCATGTTCTACCCACTATAGTGTTGGCCCAATATGCCAAGATTATGGGTTCAATCCCCAGTAGAGAGGGAACCAGGACTGCAGCAGTGGGGCAGAGCAGATGCTGTTAAGAAAAACAGAGCCAGCCCTAGCCAGTTTGGCTCAATGGATAGAGCCTTGGCCTGCGGACTGAAGGGTCCAGGTTCAATTCTGGTCAAGGGCACGTGCCTGGGTCACAGGCTCAATCCCCAGTAGGAGGTGTGCAGGAGGCAGCTGATTACTGTAATGATTTTCTCTCATCATTCATCTCTCATCTCCTTCTCTCTTCCTCTCTCTGAAATCAATAAAAAAAATTTTTTTAAAGAGAGAAAGAAGGAAGGAAGGAAGGAAGGAAGGAAGGAAGGAAGGAAGGAAGGAAGGAAGGAAGGAAGGAAGGAAGGAAGAAAGAAAGAAAGAAAGAAAGAAAGAAAGAAAGAAAGAAAGAAAGAAAGAAAGAAAAAAGCAAAGCAAAGCAGAGCCAGAGTGGCAGCAGTTGTGGCTGCAGGCCTTCAGGGAGTGGCTGAGGCTGGGCTAAGCGAAGCACCACACAGCAGTGCTGAGCTCGCAGCCCTGGAGATGGGCACCGAGATCATCCTTGAGGTCCGAGTGCCAATAGGGAAAAGTGCAAGAATAAGGAGCTTATTTTGAATTATGTTGCATACAGGATGTTTGAGGTCTTCTGGCATTTGCATCTGCCATGGCTCAATGAAGAACCTCCTGATTACATTATGGTGATAGTGACCAACAAGAAAAGTCAGGACCTGTCCCTGTGTCAGGGAACCGTACAATTCAATTCACCTATAGCTCCATGGTATACCAGATAAACTTTACTCCGTTCCAACTAACCCCTCAAGTCTACAGTCCTCTGACACCAGCATAATGTACAGTAATGTGCCTTCAAACAAGAGCAGTCAGTTGGGAAGATGAGAGAAGGCAGGACGCTGCACTGTCACCCCTGGCAGTTTCTAGCACAAGACCTCAGAAAAGAGATTCCAGAGTTTCTTCAAGTTTGCAGAAGCAGAACACCACTAATGTCAGACAGATGTATGATGATGGTGTTGCAATCCGACTAAGGTCAACAGTGAAACTTTGGTCGAAGCCAGCAGCTTCTGAAGATGCAATTGATATTAAGCCAGAACCACCAACGAAGACCTCAATTTTGTGCAGGAGAATCCCTTATCTCAGGGGGAAAAAACCCTACAGTGACACAGAGGATTCTTTGCAGCCTTCTGTTGAAATTTATTGATCATGTGCAGATAGTGGTGTTCATTTAAACAGCAATTTTATTAGCAGCAAAAGGGTATTCATGCTGCCAAGCAAATCGGTATACCAGAGCAGCTGGGTATATTAGACCAGACATTTGTGCAAACCAGAAGTGCTTAACAGCTTAGAAAAGATAGTCCCATCTTAAGAAACAACTCGGGGGGGAAAATGAGTATTGAGGGGAAAACTTTCGGAAAAGGAAGTTATACCATCTTCTAGCAGTCAGCTCTGCCGTTACTTCTCTGCTTGTAAGAAAATGGAATGTCCCTTCTATCATCCACAACACTGCAGATAGAACAGTCAGTGTACAAGACCTACTGCACGTTTGACCATCTCACCATTACGTGCAACCACAACATGCCTTGAAATCGGTTCGGCCTCAAACCAGTGAGTGACATCCAGTCTTATCTGGCAGAAGATTGTGAAGTTTGAAATTTTTCATCTAAAGATGAAAGACACTCTATAAAACTTGTCAAATATTTGAAACTGAAATATATTGTTTTTATAATATGAAAAAAGAAGACAGAATGAGAAAAAAAATATTTTCAAAATGAATATTTGATAAGGAACTTGTATCCAGAATATTTTTTAAAAGTCCCAAATTTCAATAACAAGAAAATAACCATTTTTTAGAGGGTCAAAAGATTTGAACAGGTTTTCACCGAAGAAGATATATGGGTTCATTAAAGCACATGAAAAGATGTTCAACATCATTAGCCATTAGAGAAATGGAAACTAAAATGACAGTGAGATATATATGTTAGTTCAAAAATCAGGTCTGTGGGATAGGACAGCAGAGGTCAGAGGTCAGAGGAAATATGGGGGAGTGGTGGATATGTGCATTACCTTGACTGGGGCAATGGTTTCAAGGGTGTATACATGTGTCAATACTTATCAGATTGTACAGTTTAAATATATACAGTTTATTGTAAAGTCAATTATACCTTAATATAAAACTGTTTAAAACTAAAGTCTATGGGAGAAGAGTTCACTAGTTCTTAACTGCCCATATCTCTGCACCCATAATTCAGGCACTGAGGGAAGCACTTAGTTATCACAAGGGAAAAGGAATTAAAATCATAAACAATTTAGTCTGATAAGTATATAAATCAACCAAGGCAGGAGGGGGAAATTAGGGAAGAGATAAAGCAGTAGATGATATGAACAGTTACTGTTGCAAGTTGGAAACACTGCAGAGAAAAAAGAGAGAGATGGGGGAGATAATATTAGATCAACCAAAGGACTTGTATACCTGCATATAAGTACAACCAATGGACATAAAACTTGGGGGAGAGAGGGTATGTATGGGGGAGGGCAATGTTAAAATATAATAAAAATAAAAATAAAAAATAAAATAAAAATAAAGAGAGAGAGAGAGAGAGAGAGAGAGAGAGAGAGAGAGAGGAGTTTTCAGCCCGACGCAAGCCCTTTCTCGCCATCGTTATGCTGCCTGCTCATTCCCACGAAGCCGAGAGAATGTTTAGCTGCCGTGGGTCCTGTGGTCGGTTCTGCTCCCCTTCTCCTCTGCCTCCTGAGCACCTGGGACAAGGTCACACCTACCACACAAAGCCACTGGCCCTGAAAGTGGGGAAGGACTGAGGGGCAGGATGGGGCCCAAGAGGGACCCAAATGCAGACCATGCAGTCCTTGGAGTCACGCTGGCTTTCTCCCAAGCCCCGCCACTGAAAGATGGAGTTAGTACTGGAGATAGAGGTTGGCATTCACCACTACCTGCTGCTCCCCATATCCACCATGTTCATCTCCTTCTCCACATTCTAAAAGGCTCTGGCACTCTCCCCATGGGATGGGAGAGACCACATGCCCATCTAGAAAGGTACCATTCTGCTGGCCACCCTTCTCAAAAGCACATTAGGTAGTGCTGCCTGTCATGTTCCAGGTGACATTTGTAAAGACATAAACTGATGATAGTCCACATGATGATAAGTCCACATGAGCAGCACAACAATGAGCATACATCATTCATGCTGTAATCTACAATGGTCTGTCCAATACTGAGCGTTAGTAATTAACTCAAAGGGGCACCAAATTGTCACATGCTGCTATTACTCTTACAGAAAGAAACGTGCTCCTTGCTTCTCTTTGTTCTTTAGCATCTACAAACAGCATCAAGGGCCAGAGTGTCCCCTGATGCCGGGTGTCATTCAGTCCCCTTTACAGGGGTGGCCCTAGGCTCTCTCTCCCTCCGGTTAGAGCTGAGGTTTACTCTGTTGCTGCACTTCCCCCCACATTCCTTACCCTCAAAAGCCCTAGTTCTGAGAGGTCCAGCTGTGGTCCATTCTGGGTGTTGAAGAACTCAGTCAGCTGGCAGCCAGGATCCAAGGAGCTAGAGAGGTTCCTGCTGATTGGCCCATGTTCCGAAGCACCCAGACCCTGGGTGTCAGGGACTGAAGATGAGAGGGAAGGGTGGGAAGTGGGGCAAGGAAGAGGGGAGCACCTGTCCTAACCTGAGGTGGTCTCCAGCTGGCGGTCTACGACTTGCAAAAACAAAAGATTCTCAGTACAGGTAACCTCTGCCACTGGTTTTTAGCAACCTGGACCAAGAAATTCAGTATAAAATTATTGGCAGATGATTTGCTTTTTTCTGAACTGAGATTGGCAGGCAAGTAATTTAAATTCCCTCCTGGCAGATTTAAATTGTGTTGCCTAAACCCGCTCCTACCACCTTCCTCACAGTGGGCCTCAGGCGATCCAGTCTCCGCATCCCGATGGCCAGAGATATAGGGGAGAGATATAGGGGGACAGGCCTTGGTGGAAGATGATGTTTGCTTTTCCCTCCAGGGAGTGGAGGGTGGAAAGCAAGAAAAATAATATAAATGTGCAGCTTCACGGCAACTTCGTCAGTCATCACCCGTCCCCACCACCGCTGGGCACGCAGTGCACACAGTTACCGCTACATAGCACAGCACTCAGACTGGCTTACGTCCCCCGGGAGGAAGACTATCTAGAAGAGACAAACTTCACCTACTTCTGAGTTTTGCCTAAATAACCCTACTTCCTACTTCCAGTTCTTCTCTCTTCCACGATCTTAAATCAGTCTTTGCTCCACACTCCACTGTAACTCTTCTTACAAAGTCACACAGCTAAATCTAGTCATCGATTCTCATTTCTCAGCTTAAACATCTGCGGCATCTGGTTAGTTCTCTCTCCCTCCTCCCTGCGAGCATTGCTTTACTTGCCTCCAAAACACTTCATTTTCTAGGTTTTCCTCCTCCTTTGCTGGATTCTCCTCTGTCTCTTTTGTTGGCTTTTCTCAAATCCCTAAACCCTGAGTGTCTCAGAACATGGGCCTTCTGACTGAAAGCGGTCTGCTTCTGCCCTTACTTCCCTATAATTCGTTCTCAACAAGCAGCCAGAGAGATTATTTTAAAATGTAAGATCATGCCCTAGTTGGTTTGGCTCAGTGGACAGAGCGTTGGCCCGCGGCCTAAAGGGTTCCAGGTTTGATTCCGGCCAAGGGCACATGCCTCGGTTGGGGGCTTGATCCCCTTCAGTAAGGGGACATGCAGGAGGCAGCCAATCAATAATTCTCTCTCATCATTGATGCTTCTATCTCTCTTTCCCTCTCCCTTCCTCTCTGAAATCAATAAAAATATATATTTTTTTAAAGAAGAAAAAAAATATTGTTTCTTAAATGTTAAAAATAAATAAATAAAAATAAATGAGTAAATAAATAAAATGTAAGATCATGCCAGTCCTGCTCAAAACTCTGCTATGACTCCCCATGCCCCTGAGGAAAAGCCAGTCTTACAAGAGCTGACAAGGCCCTACGTAATCTGCCACTTCATTCTCTGACCTCACCTTCTAATTACTCCCCTCTCTGCAGCTCCTCAAGCAAGCCAGCCAGCCTCTTGCTGAGGGCTCCTGGTCTGTGAGAGGGGGCAGGCTAGGCTGAGGGACACTTCCCCTCTAGTACTCTCAATAATAAACATAAAATTAAAAGAAAACAAAATAGTCCTGGCCGGAGCTCAGTGGTTAGCATGTCGGCCTGCCCATGAGAGAGTTGCAGGTCTATCCCCAGCACCTATTTGGGTTGCAGGCTCAATCCCTGGCATGTGAGAGGCAACTAATCTCCATGTGTCTCACATTAATGTCTCTTTGTTTCTGTCTCTCTTTCTCTCTCTCTTTGCCCACTCCCTCCCTCCCTTCCACTTGCTCTAAAAACATCAATGGAAAAAAAAAATTACTTTAGATGAGGATTAAAACATTTTTTTTTTTAAGAGACAGTCTCTTATTGACAAAGAGATAAGGAGATGACAAGAAGTGCTCGGACCCGTTCTCTGTAAGAGCTTGTACTGCTTGGGAGGTGAGGGGAGTTAAATGATGACAGAGGAGTTAAACCACTGGGAGCACCCAAAACCAGAAAGTCAGGCATGTCTAGGTTCCTCTAATGACCATGTGCATCCTTGGTTAGTCCCCCTTACCTTGGCAAAGGTGCCTTTTCACTAATTCACCAGGTGGCCCCATGACTCACGCCCTTCAGCAAAGCTAAGCATGGGCCTCTAGCTCCAACGCCCCTCAGAACTCTTCCCTCCAGCTGCCGTCATTCACCAGGGAAAGAGAACAGGGTCCTAAGGCCCTGCCCTTGACCAAGGGAAGGGATTGTGGCTGGTGGCGTAGGAGCCAATAAAGAGCAATGTCTCCACTGTCCGTGGTGGTCTGCGTGCTGGAAGGCAGGCTCTAACCAGGAGGGAGCCGCCACAGCAGCCTCCCTTCTGCCTCCACCTCCCCTGCAAGCACCATGTGAAAAACCAGGAGCCTGGATACTCTTCTTCCTGGGCCTGCATTTCCTCCCAGGTTTGCACAGACTTACCCCAGAGCCCTGAGGCAGAGCCCAGACCCCAACACTGCCAAACCACAACCTAGCAGAGTGAGCCCCACACCCCCCGCTGCTCCTCACTGCTGCCTTTTGCTTCCCCTTCTTCACCATGTGGTCTCACACTAGACCCATCACTCTTTCCCACCTCTTCATGCCGGTTATGCTAATTCCCAAGCCAATCTTTACCCAATTCCAGAGAGGCTTGGGGAAAGCTGCTCACCGCCTAAGCTTGCTGCCACGTGAAGAGCTAAGCTGGCTACTAGGTTCCAGAGAGTCTCAACACCCACCTTAGGCCACAGGCTCCTCCTCCTTCCTCGGCCAGCCCCTTCCTGCCACCCAATTCTCTGAAGGGAAAGTGCTCAGGCCTAAGTTCCTAAACAAGCATGTGGGGTGTCCAGGGCTAGGTCAAAAGTGAAAATCCCTCCCTTCTTCCTTCACAATGCAGACTGAACAAAGTCCTGTGAGTTCAGGCTGCTGCCTAGAAATTCCTGGACAGAAAAGCCATATCAGCCCCCCACCCCAGCCCTCTGGAAAAATACAAGTTAGCCTCCAATCCCAGAGCCAGTCAACCCTCAGTTGCCACAATCCTGAGAATAACACTATGGGCTCAGAGCAACTCTGTGCTCTTCCCCATTCCTCCCACCTCTACTCTGTGCTGTAGGTTTCCTCTCTCTCCAAAAACTATTGAGACTGACTTGATGTATTTTGGGGGCCCCTACTCATCCTGCAAGATGGTAGGTGTTGCATTAGGGTACTCTCCTTGTGGCCAGTAAAATTACTAGTCCCCTTACCATATCCCCCTGTCACCTGCCTCTGCATTTCTCCTTCCTCCAGCTCCGACTGCAGCCTCACTTCAAAACCAGACCTGGGAGCCCAGCCATCAGCAAGGAAATCTTCCTAAGCCGCTGCTCACCCAGAACCTTCATTACCTGAGAAGGCCCCCTGGGGCTTCCCAAGGCTAGCTGGGATTCCCTGAAAGGGGCAGGAAATGACCACCATTGCTGTAAGTGACCCCAGAGGTGAGAATGGAGGGGAATGAGAAGCCAGCAAAGAACTGAAGTTAGAGTCCATGCTTCCCACACACACACATTTTCAGTGGGAAATTTATGAAGGAAGAGCCACTAGAATCAAAGATTACGACACTGGTGGGTGTTGGACAGCGAATGGCTTAGGGGATGTCATGGACCCAAAAGAACAGAGGAAGACACAAAGCCATGGCTAAGGAATCTCCAGATCGTTTGGCATTCCCATCATCTTCAACATAGCTACCATGTGCTAAGCATTTGCATGCATTGTCTCTAATCCTCACAGCAACCTTGCAGGTATCACTATTCCATTTTACAGGTGCAGCGGTGGAGGCTCTGAGGACTCGAGCAGTGCGCCCCAGATTACACAGAGAGTAAGTGGCAGAGCCAGAATCCAAACTCTGGTCCATCTGGTTCCGAGCCTGCACTCCCATTTCCGTGGTGCCATGCTAAAATGGAGCACCCCCGGGAGAGTCGCCATGTGTCTAGGTGTCAGGCTCCTGCAGTGTCCTTACTGAATTCTAAGGGAGGGTCTTTCCAGCTCCAGCACTCTCTGTGTCTCTGGGGCCGCTCTGAGGGGCAGTAGCGCAGGTGATGGGGACACCTCCTTCCAGGGTTGGTGGGTGGTGCAGTGGCTCTTACCTCCCCCGTTTTTGTAGCAGAGATAGGGAAACCTCCAGACGTTGCCTAAGCCAATGATCTCCCCGGCCACTGACAGCACAAACTCCATCTTGTTGTTCCAGTGCCCGCGTTCCAGGGTGCCATCTTCCTCTGCCTTTTCCACGACAGGGTACACGGGTTTTGTCTCTCCATTACTGGCCGTGCCCGAGACCCGGCTATCCATCCCACCTGGAAGACAAGCAGGGCACTCTGTCACGTGGGCACTCTGGGAGGAAAGCGCTCCCCATCCTTCACCAGCAAATGTCCAAGGAAATAAGTGCATTGGGAGAGAGAGCATTCCTGCCCCTTGTCTGCAGACCCAGGTCCTCCTTACCCTCTCTGGGTAGAGGCTGGGTGGCTGCTGCTGAAAATACATATTCCTTCCCTGTGCCGGGAGGAAAGGCCGATACTGAAGTACAGATGCTGCTTCCACCTCACAGGCTCTTGGGTTGGGATCTGTGGACGTGGGAGAACTCACACAGGCTGCAGAGGGTCTACGTTCTCCCTGCCACCCCACAATCCCTTGTCTGTGTTAACACGAGCTTTAGTTTCTCTATTGTTTGCTGGGGACAATTGAAGGGATGGGACTTTTATAAATCCTCAACTACCAATTTTTGTTGCAGGAATTTATTTTAAAAAAATAATTCTGACTGTGGGTAAAGATTTTGACCTAAGGATATTCATTGCTTTTTAACACCAAAAAGTTATTGTAGAATGTACATAAATATTTAAGAATGGTAGATAGATGAATAAATTATAATTACATACACGCAATGGACTACTATATAATTATTAAAAATTGTGCTGCAGAAGAAAGTGTAATGAATGAAAATTGTTCATAAGATGTGAAATGAAAACAGTTACAAAATAGGTCATACAATATGATTATGCTGGAAAAATATTTTATATTTATATGCATTGCAAGATTAGGATGTGCAGGAAAATGTTTTTCTTTCCTTGGATTATAGGAATTTTTCTTATCTATATTTTCTACACTTTTTATCAAAAAACATGTTTTATTTTGTAAACCAGATTTTAAAAAAAAAAAAAAAAAAAAAAAAAACCTCCTTCCAAAGCAATGAGAGAGGTTGAGTGGGACCAGGAACCCTGAATAAGATGAGCTGATCTCTCCAGCGACACCAGCCAAAGGAAAAGCTGACCTCTGGGCTCTCTTCTTTTTGGGTGATAACAAATGTAGGAAACTGTTACAGTAGAGAAGATAACACAAAATGAATAAAAGAATAAGAATTCTAAACCCTTCACTGCCCTATTCTAGGCTGTTATCGGGATTGAGGATAAGATTAGATGTTCTTCATATACAGCGAGCAACTACTACAGAAAAAGCACTTTACATACATTTGTCTCATTAATCCACACAACAACCCTGAGATGTAAGTTGTGTTACCCTGCTTTGTAAATGCAGAGGCTGAAGCTCTGAGAGGTTAAACAGCATGTCTGCTGCCATACAGCTGGGAATTACACAGCCCGGACCTAAACCCACTCTGTTCCTGTTTTTTCAATTACATTCCTTGATTACGTTGGCTGCCTAGATTTATCAGCATGTCGAATATAAGCATCTTCTAATGACTCTCCCCTGATTGTGTACAGTGGCTCCTTTTCCGGAAAAGTGGGCCAATGGACTTTTTCCTATACCTCAAGAAAAGTTCTTGACAACGGAACTTTCTCAGCAGGAGCCCCAGCTGGGCACAGACTTTCTGAGGGATCCAGAACATCAGGAAACAGTAGGGCCTTTGTTGATTTGATAAATAGGGAATGGACTCCAGAGGTTGTTAGTGGAATAAGGAGAGACGAAAGCAGCTGGTCCCAAGAAGATTCTTCAGTAGTTTAGAGAAGGTTGCCTAATGTCTTATGCTGGTTCTGGGCCTCCCTTTAGCATCTGATGATGTCTTCCGAGGGTGGGATCCATCTCCCTTCACTTCATCATCCTCGCAGATCCCATAAGAAGCAGTGGCCCTGTCCTGGGTTCCTTGGCCTCGTTAGGGTTCAGCTCCTCAGAGGGAGCCTCATGCAGTTGAGAGGACTTTAGGAATAGAGTCAAACAAGCCTGGATTCAGGTTTTAGCTTTGAGCCATTTCACTTACTGCCTAACTTCAGCAAAAAGAATACTCTGAGTCTTGTTTTGCTCATCCCTCATCCGTAACAGTGAGAATGACAGGATATACTTAGCTATAAGGATTAAATCACTTAGTAGAATCACAGGTATTTAAATTTTTATTTTCTTTCAATACTATCAAACTTTTTATGTTCTTCTGTCTTAACTCGTTTCACAGAGAAGAAAGCCTTCATTTTCTTAGCATTAAACCCAAATGTCTTCCCTCTCAATCTAGGATTCTCTTTCTCCAAATCACATTGTCCCATAAGTCAACAACCACTGAAGTTTCAGAAAGTAAAGAAAATAGCATATACTCTTTGCATGGGCACCCGTAAATGTCAGAAGCATTTCCTAGGAGAGCATCAAAAACCCCTTTGATTATAAATCCTGTGGATGCCACCAACCTGCAGTCTGAGAGCCAGACACAGAAAAAGAAGAGAAGAAAATGTTACTCACCTTCTTGCAGTTGCTGCCAGATGTCCAGGCACGGCGAGGAGAATTATCTAAGGGGGAAGGGGAAGGTGCTGGCTATTTGAAGTGTGGTTCCAACTCCCCTGTGGCACTTGTAATTCTAAACTGGCCCAGCCCACATTCTGCCCTCCTGCCTCCCCTTCTTCAAACCCCTTCCCCTGGCACCAGACAGCTCACACGTGAGTGATTTCACAGCCCGTGGAGTGTGTTCACGCCCCGGCAGGTCGGGCTGACCGCCTGTGAGCTTCTCTGCAGCACACACTCCTCCCTGGAGCTCACAGGCTCTTCCCCTCTCGGTGACCGTGGGCTCTCCACAGGGATCCTGCCTTCCATCCCTTTCTCCAATTCAAGTGTTCCTATAAATCCAGCAAAATAGATGTTCCTTCAGTCAAGCCTATGCAGAGGAATTTAAAAGTAGATTTATCTTATTCTTTACAGCTTATGCTTTGGAATAGACAATGATTTAGAATAAAGATACATAGATATGGCAACTCTAAGAAGTGAGAAAAGCTTCCTACACACACACACACACACACACACACACACACACACACACACACACAATCCTATATAATAAAATACTAATATGCAAATTGTCCCCTTGACTGGGAGTTCGATGGCTCACTATGATGTGCGCTGACCACCAGGGGGTCATGAAGAACATGGCGGGCATCAGCGACCCCTCACTGGCTGCCTGAGGGTGGGGGTGACAGGACAGAGGTGCAGTGAGAATGTGGGGTGTCTGCTGAGCTCGCTCTCACTCTCCCTGTCACCCTCCCCCAGGATGCCAGGGCTTGAGCACCAGGGAAGCATCCTCCTTCTCCCCAAACCTGCTCAGGTGCTGGGCGCCCAGAAGGAGCCTGCCCTGCACCTGCATGGCCTCTTTCAGGTGAGCCAGGCCACAGCCTCCAGGACTTCATGGGTGGATCAGGCCCCCTGTGGGTTCACACAGGAGCCAGTCTGTGAGGCCAGCCCTGAGAGAGTGCACTGCCTGCCCGGCTTCTGTGCAGTGCTTCGGGGCAGCCCAGAGGCCCATGCCTCAGCCTGCCTCAGCCGGCTGCACTCACCGCATTTCCGCATGTGGACTTGGGTGCTGGGACTCAGACAGAGGGGTGTGCGTACGGGGGCACGGGGGCACAGGTGCTGCCCAGGGCCCAGAGGTCAGCTGGGACCTGCCCTTCCATGCCAAATGCAGATGCTCACATTTTGTCAGCCAGGCCTAAGAACTGCACCTGAGCATCAATTCCATGCACCAGGCCTCTGAGGCCAGGTGGAGGGAGGGGCTATGGGTGGTTGGCAGGCCAGTCTCACCCTCAATTGGAGTGGGGGGGGGGGGCAATTTGTTGGGGGGACAGGCAGTCGAATTCCCGGTTGAACTCCTGGTCGAGGGGACAATTTGCATATTAGCCTTTTATTATATACTAGAGGCCTGGTGCACAAATTCATGCACAGGTGGGGTCCCTTTGCCTGGCCTACAGGGCCAATTGGGGCCGTCTTGACCAGTCCCTATCGGGGCCCATCAGGGCCAGCCAGCCAGGAGAGAAGGGACTGTAGGAGGTTGACTGGCTGCCAGAGGTTGACTGTAGAAGCACATTGACCACCAGGGGGCAGCTCCTGCATTAAGTGTCTGCCCTCTGCCCCCTGGTGGTCAGTGAACATCATCGCAACTGGTCGTTCAGCCAACTTGTCATAACACTCACTTAGGCTTTTATATACATAGAGGATATACACATAGAAAAGTCTGAAAAAATATTCATCAAATGGCTCATAGTAGCTACATTTGTAGAATAGAGCTGGAACCAGGAGATTATATAAAGTGATATTTTTCACTTCTGCTTTTTGAGCTTCAGTATTGTTTGAATTTTTAAATAATGTGCTAGAATTTATTTTTAAATAATTTTTTAAACAATCAAGAAAAGAAAGTGCTAATGTTTAAAATAAAGCAAAGCCTAAACCCACTATAAGCAAGGAGTTGGCTGTAAAGATGAGGCAGAGGCAGTCAGAGAAGCTCTGCTTTGAGGCAGGCACAGCTGTGCTGAGTAGAGGACCATTGCTTCCTATAAATCCAGCAAGAATAGATGTTCCTTGACCCCGCTCACCACTGGCCAAAGCACAGTGCAGTGGAAAGCTGCTTAGGCTTTGGAGCCAGATGGTCCAGGCAGGAGCTGATGATTCCTGCTTCTGTCACCTTTCAGTTTGTTGAGCAAGGTGTTCAACTTCTGCAAGTCTTGTCTCATCCACAGAAAGGATAGAATATTCCTTACCTTGCAAGGCTGTGTGAGATTTCAGGAGATAATGTGTCCTGTATGTAAAGGACCATGCATAGCAAGCCCTCAAAAGGTAGCTACATTTTATTCTTAAGAAACTATTCACAATGAGCATGGAAATTTTCTTGAAGAGGATGGAAGACCCCAGAGCAAAAATAGAAGGAATGAGTCTGGGTGGGGGTTAAGTGTTGAGGTGGGGTGGAGGTCTGAATGGGATAATAACAATGTGCCTGAAAGGATCCCAAAGTGTGGAAAGGAAGGTAAAGCCTACAGTCTAAGGGAGTTTCTGTCTTTCTCACCCCTCATTTATCTTTAGGGCATGGAAGCGGGAATGGGGAAGCACATCATAATCCCTAGGGAGCCTGGTGGAGATTATTTTCTTTTAATAAATCTTTATTGTTCAGATTATTTCAGATGTTCCTCTTTTTTTTCCCCATGGCTCCCCTCCACCCAATCCCCCCCCCCCACTCCCATCCCATGCCCTTACCTCCTCATCCATAAGTATAAGCTTTTTGTCCAATCTCTTCCTGCACCCCTCACACTCCCTTCCCCCAGAAGAATTGTCAGTCCACTCCCTTTCTATGCCCCTGATTCTATTATATTCACTAGTTTATTCTGTTCATCAGATTTTTTATTCCCTTGATTTTTAGAGTCACTTGTTGATAGACAGGTATTTGTTGTCACTTTGTTGTTCAAAATTTTTATCTTTACCTTTTTCTTCTTCTTCCTCTTTTTAAAGAATACCCTTCAGCATTTCATATAATCCTGGTTTGGTGGTGATGAACTCCTTTAGCTTTTTCTTGTCTGTGAAACTCTTTATCTGACTTTCAATTCTAAATGATAGCTTTGCTGGGTAGAGTAATCTTAGTTGTAGGTTCTTGTTGTTCATCACTTTGAATATTTCTTGCCATTCCCTGCTGGCCTTCATTGTTTCTGTTGAGAAATCAGCTGACAGTCATATGGGTGCTCCCTTGTAGGTAATTAACTGTTTTTCTCTTGCTGCTTTTAAGATTCTCTCTTTGTCTTTTGCCCTTGGCATTTTAATTATGATGTGTCTTGGTGTAGTCCTCTTTGGATTCCTTTTGTTTGGGGTTCTGTGCACTTCCTGGACTTGTAAGTCTATTTCTTTCACCAGGTAGGGGAAATTTTCTGTCATTATTTCTTCAAATAGGTTTTCAATATCTTGCTTTCTCTCTTCTTCTGGTACCCCCATAATTTGGATTTTGGTATGCTTGAAGTTGTCCCAGAGGTTCCTTACACTATCTTCATATTTTTTTATTCTTTTTCTTTCTTTCTTTTTTTCTGGTTGGGTGTTTTTTGCTTTCTCATATTTTAAATCTTTGGTTTGATTCTTGGGGTCTTCTAGTGTACTGTTGAATTTCTGTATGTTATTCTTTATTTCAGACAGTGTTTGCTTAATTTCTTTTCCATTTTTTTGGCACTCTCATTAAGATCCTTGCCAGAACCGGTTTGGCTCAGTGGATAGAGCATCAGCCTGTGGACTGAAAGGTTCCAGGTTCAATTCCAGTCAAGGCTATGTACCTTGGTTGCAGGCACATCCCCAGTGGGGAGGGGGGTGCAGGAGACAGCTTGTTGATGTTTCTCTCTCATTGATGTTTCTGACTTTCTGTCCCTCTCCCTTCCTCTCTGTAAAAAATCAATAAAATATATATATTTTTAAATATCCTTGAAGGTCTCACTAAGTTTCTCAGATGTTTCTAGATTATTGAGTAACCTTATAACTGTGGTTTTGAACTCTATATCCAGTAGTTTGCTTTCCTCTATTTCTTCCACTTGTGACATGTTTCTTTGTCTCCGAATTTTGGCTCTTTCCCTGTGTTGATGGAGTGGCTTTGTGTGGTAGGTTGAACTCCTGGTTGAGGGGACAATTTTCCTCCTTGTAGTCAGTGAACACCTATAGAGCCCAGTGGCTCAGCCTCTCCTATCACCTGAAGTGGACACTCTTGGTGCACCCCTTTGTGGGCTGGGTGCACAGTCTTGTTGTAAAGCCTTGATTGCTGTTGGTACACTGGGAGGAACTGACCCAGGCCTGCAGGAGAGAGCAGTTGTGGGGGGGGGGGGAGTGCGGGGGGGGGGGGTGGGTTTGCAGGTGAGGGCAGTTAGGGGCAATCAGGAAGGCAGGCAGGCAGGCAAGAAGTTGGGAGCCAGCAATTCTGGATTTTGAGAGGGATGTCCAACTGCCCATTTAGGCCTGATCCCACAGGACAGTTGGACATCCCTCAAGAGGTCCCAGAATGGAAAGGGTGCAGCCTGGGCTGAGGGACAACCCCCCCCCCCATCCACAAATTTTGTGTACCAGGCCTCTAGTATATATATGTAAAAAGCCAGCATCCATCATGACCAGAATGACCGATGACAGATTGCTATGATGCCCACTGTAGTCAGCTAACTGTCCTGATCAGGGGGTGAAGCTAGCTGGCCAACCTCCTGTGGCCCATCCCCGTGGCCCCTGATCAGCCTGCCCCACCACAATAGGCCAGCAGCCCCTCCCCCTGATCAGCCCTGCCTCTGATTTCCCTCCCCACACCAGTAGGGGGCAGGGCCAGCCAGCCAATCTTCTGAAGCCCCTCCTCCAAGCCATCCCCACCCCCGATGGGCTCTCACCACCTTGATCAGCCTGCAGCCCCTCCCTCCATCTGGCCCTACCCCAGATCAGCTCCCCCACCCAATCTGGGACAGAACTAGCTGGCCAAACACCCATGGCCCTTCCCCCAGGCCACTGGTCCCTGGTCAGCACCTCCATGCTATTCAGCTGCAGGGCCACTGGCCTACTAGTCACTGCCCCTCCCCATGGCCAGCCCCGCCTCCATTCGGCCCCCCAACCCCAATCAGGGACAGGGCACATCAGTCAATCACCTGTGGTCCCTCCCCACAGCTGACCAGACCCTGATCTGCCAAGATTGGAGCCAGGCTGGCCAGACCCCACCTGTGCACAAATTCATGCGCTGGGCCTCTAGTTCAAAATAAAAATGTGGTGTTGTTTTGGGTTTTTTTAAGAAAAAAATATATGGCCGGGACTGGTTTGGCTCAATGGATGGATCATCGGCTTGGGGACTGAAGGGTCCCGGGTTCGATTCCAGTCAAGGGCATGTACCTTGGTTGTGGGCACATCCCCAGTAGGGGGTGTGCAAGAGGCAGCTGATCAATGACTCTCTCTCATCGATGTTTCTCTCTATCTCTCCCTTCCTCTCTGTACAAAATCAATAAAATATATTTAAAAAAAAAAAAAAAAAAGAAAGAAAAAAATATATGGTTTGCTCCTCGACTATTGCAGGCCAAGAAATTGACCTTGCTGTGAAAAGTGCAGGATATTACACTCAGAAACCACTGGTGTTACTGAAAACTTTGGTAACTTCTCTTGTGCTGTGTTTAATTTCAGATAAGATAATTATCCTAAATTATATAAGCAAAAGTCTTAAAGAAATAAAACTTACAACAAAGAATATTAATACCATTGTTCATCACCATTACTAATGATTAGTAAGCACTTCAACATGCCAGGCACTGTGCCAAGTGCTACACATACACCATCTTATTGTACCCCCAGAACAAGCCTGTGAAGCAGAGATGATCATTATGACCTTTTAAAAATGAGAAAACACAGGCTGAGAGAGAATTAAATAACTTGCTTAAGGTCACATAACTAGAAAATGAGAGAGCCAGCACTTGAACTTAGGCATGTCGGATTCTAAAGTCCATTATTTATAATTTCATGCTACATTTTAACTTGGGGGAGGAGGGTAAAAGGGGACAGGGAGATGCTACATCCCAGCTCTATCACTGGCCCATGAAATCAAGTATAACCTTCTTGGACAAGAGCTGAGTAATGAAATGACAAGAAAAATATTACTTTCACTGAAAATTTCATCAGACCTGAAGAATCTTTTTTTCAAAATCTAAGGAGAAGGCTCTCTTTTCTATCAGCATGTGTTCTACAGTCCTCCCTCATTACTCTGCCCTCCCTGTCAAGGGAGGAAAAGCATATCTTTTCTCTTTAACTCCAGAAAGTTAATTGACACTCTTTTCTAGTTGTATCTAGTTTCTTCTGATCCCTGTTTCCCTGATTTCTTGTCTGATTCCCAGAGTACAGAGAGGAAAGCTTGCAGCATTTATGTAAGTAGTCTCAGCAGGAGGGCTTGGCTGATTAACATTGATCAGGAGCTCTGAGTGAATGGAGAAATTCTCCACAGGGCTCCTACATCCCCCACACTGTAGCCCCGAGCTATTGTGAGAGATTAGGACAGGGAGACAATATCTAAAAAGAGCAATTTCAATCTTTTTTGGGAGATGGGGGGAAGAAAAAGAAAAAGCTCCCTGGGTGACTCTAATGAGCAGCTAAAGTTAAAAGCCCTGAAGCCAACTGCTCTTGCTGCTGCTATCTTATTTTTCATGCCATCCTCAGGGAAGATGTACTGCACTGATCTTGTATTTGACACTCTTTTCTTTAAAGGGTTTTTAAAAGTAATTTTTAGACAGAGGAAGGGAGAGGAAGAGAGAGAGAAGTATCAGTGTGACAGCAAAACATCAATGGACTCCTACTGGGGATGGAGCCCACAACTGCCTGGGAATCAAACCAGCACCCTTCCAGTGCACAGGACAATGCCCAAGCAGCCGAGCCACATCAGCCAGGCTTGACACTCTTTATTTTTTTTAAATATATTTTTATTGATTTATGAGAGGGAGAGAGAGATAGAAACATCAGTGATGAGAGAGAATCACTGAATGGCGGCCTCCTGCACACCACCTACTGGGGATTGAGCCGGCTGCCCAACCATGTGCCCTTGACTGGAATCGAACCTACTCTATCCACTGATGTAAATCTGCTAGGGCAGGCCTGACACTCTTTTAAAAGCCACCCTCAGCATTTGTTCTCCAAGATAAATAATCACAAATCCTTTCATCTTCCTTAAACATTCTTATTTATTACCCCACCCACTGTGTCACTGCTCTTCCTTGGATGCTCTCCAAGTTCTTAACATCCGGTCAAGCTGGAGTGTCCAGAACTTCGTGGCTTTCCTTTGATTGGCTAGTTTAGTGTCTGTGTCAACAATAGCTCTGCATTGCTCACCAAATTATTGATTTCCACCAATCAAGAAATCCAGCAATTGAGGGATTCTACATACTCACTAGCCAACTAAGAATCAAAAGCCTAAAAAAGCAACTATTGTAGACATAGAAGCATCAAAAAGACTGGCCAACCTGGGAACCTGAGGGGGAGGGGGAGTGGTAAGAGATCAACCAAAGGACGTGTATGCGTGCATATGAGCATAGCCCATGGACACAGACAATAGGGAGTGAGGGCATGTGCTGGGGGGTGGGGACAGCCTGGGAGATGTCAATAGGAGAAAAAGGAGACATATGTAATTCTTTAAACAATAAAGAATTTAAATTTTTAAAAAAGAAGAAGCAACTATTGTAATAGAGTGGTCTGCTAGGTCAGTGTTTCCCAACCTTCTCTCATGATGAGAATCACCTGGTGGAGTTGTTAAAACACAGATTCCTGAATCCCAACTAAGAAGTGCTAAACTAGAATTTTTGAGAACATATAGGTAAAATTGCATACCTAACTTAGTGCTCTGTATATAAAATCTGTCTTAGAGCACTAGTTAAGTATACAATTTTACCTATATGTTCCCAAAAATTCTAGTTTAGCACTTCTTAGTTGGGATTCAGGAATCTGTGTTTTAACAACTCCACCAGGTGATTCTCATCATGAGAGAAGGTTGGGAAACACTGTGCTAGGTGACCATTGTGGGGGAGGGGGGAGGCAAAAAGAGAGGGCATAAAGGGAGAATGAGGGTAATGCCACGTTCGATGTGATGGGGAGGAAAAGGGATAGCTGGGGAGGAGAACTCCATAATTCTAGTCCTGGATAGGACCCTAATCAGTACGCAGTTCACCTCGCTAGTTGTCAGTGTTTCATGTGTAAAATAAGAGGGTAAGGCTGGATGTCTCTCAGTTTCGCTTCGGCTCTGGATCTCCCACAGCTGTTCTCAGGCTCTAATAGCAAAAAACAGTCAGTCTGATCATTCCCCTTCCACTTCACCTGCCCTTGATTCTCCCTCCCAGCAGCTGTAGTCATTCCAAGAATTATATTTCCCAGTTTGGATGGTGATTACAGTCCAGATCTAGCCCCACTGGCAGAGACGCTCCTTTAAGACAGTGCAGTGTCACCTCCTGAACAGAGGGAGAAGCCTGAGAGCTCAGTGCACTCAGCAGGTACCTGAAACATTAAAAGAAATGAAAGATACTTTCCCCAGTCTCCAAACACTAGAGCTTGTCAAGAAACAAAATTCAACTGAGTACATTTCAAGATCTAATTGGCTTTATTAAAAAATCCAGGAATGAGGCAGCATCTCACCGAGCAAGTAGAAAGGAGCTCCAGGAGCTATACAAAATGAAAGTAAGGAGGAAATCCCAGGCCCCTTAGCAGGTGCCCTTTTCCCTCCCTTCAGATCTGAGGAGGTGGGAAGGGGTAGGGGAAAGGCTCAGCCCAGGGGAATAGGCCTGAGAGCCAGGGCAGCAGCTTTTTTGGCACAGGGAGGCCTCCGCCAGCATTTGCCCCCATCCCAGCCTGAACACCACCATCGCCACCCCATCTCATTGCAGAAGCTAAGCAGGGTAGGGAGGTGGGAACTGGATGGGAGATCGCCTGGGAACACCCAAGCTGCGGTCTTTGCCTCCCTCTCTTTTGGTCACTTCCCCAGCCAGGCCAAACCCATACAAAAGCACACCCCACAGAACAAGGGTGCCCTGTGTCCTTCTTCCCTTCTGCAGGATTCCTCATGCCCCTCAGGAGTGGTCCCGACTCCCACGCAAAAACAAAGATCCTCCCAAAATAAAGATTGCACTTTGACAATCCAGTTACCAGAAAGGGAGCCTTTTCTCCCCAGCGCCAGGGCGAGAGACTCCGGGGCTAAAACTTGATCCCCTGTGGAGTGAATTCCTTAGGCTGCCCAGGAACCCCATACCCCCAAAGTAAAGCTCTGCTCCTGCACTGGAGAGGGGGCTATCGGGCAGATGCCGAAGAGCTTCTGACTCCAGAAATGGGGGAGGATCCCCCATTTACCCCACTGAAATGGAAATCACAGGCTAGGCATGTACCCTACTCCAGCCTTATTGAAACAAAGGAGTTAGGGTCAAGTGTGGTTATGTTTGATAGAGCACTTGAATCGATAGCACCTCCCCGGGGAACTGACTTTCCAGGCCATGTCACTGTGAACTTTCCCTTTTGCCGAGACCACATTCCATTATCTCCCCCTCCAGACCTGCCCCGAGAATTCTCCGCCCAGAAAAAGCCCGCGTGGAGTCTTTTAAAAACCTCTGGCTCCCGTCTTTGGGAGCTGGCATCATTTGGGGGCTCAGCCCATCTGGTGCCCAGATGACCTAATAAATTCATAATTCTCCACCCCTCTTGGCTTCCTGCATTCCTCCTTCGGCGACCCTAACACTGGTCCTAGGAAGCCAGAGGGGAGTGCGAAAAGAAAACAGCAAGCCACTCTGTGTTGCTGAGCCTGGGTGTCAGGTGTGGGCTCTTTGGGCACACAAACTGCTGACAAATGCTAATTATGTTTGGACCTGGCTAGTAGGTGGAGGGGAATTTTCTGAGAATACCAGGCACTGAAAGTTTCCTCTCCCTCTCTATTTCCCTAAATTGCAACGAGCCTAAATGAAAGGGTTTTCAAGGCAGAAAGGGGTAGAGGAAAAAAGAAGTCTCCAACTAAGAGCGGATTGTTTCAGGTAAGGTCATTTTTCTCTTTAAGGAATTGGGGGGGGGGGGGGGGGGAAGCTCTGCAGATTTCCTTACTAGAGTCAGAAATTGCCCGTTATGACCCATCTCTAGCAAGGTCGGCTTTTGATGGAAACAGTTGCTGAATTTCCCCAGGGCAATCAGAATGTAGGAAGGATGGAAGAGGGTGTAAGAGCAAGGAACTGTGGCCGTGGGCCAGCATCTTGGTGGAAACCCCCAGGCGCCTGCCTCAGCTAGACAGGGGGAGGGGGAGGCAACTAAAAAGGGCCTCAGCCCAATTTTTTTGAACGGCCCAATGGGAGACAGCAAGATCCAGGCAACCTATGAGGAAACAGGTGACCCTCTAGTACTCAGCCAATGAGGAACCAGAAAGGGGGGGGGGGGCTGAATAAATGGGCTCTGTTCCCTGCTCCAGGTGTGTCTGTACACCCCTTATAAGTCTCATTTTTGCCATACTTCTGTCTCCCAGTCTGTTACTGAGTTCAGACAGGTGAGCATTTCTCACACTAGCACCATTAGTAGGTAGCTAGATATTAATAAAGGAAGGGAGCAAAGGAAATTGGACATTTTTAAAAGTTTCTTTATTGATTAAGGTATCACATATTTGTCTTCAACCCCTCATTCCAATCTCCCACCCCTCCTCACTCATGCCCCCACCCCCCTATTGTCCTTGACCACTGGTTAGGCTCATATGTATGCACATAAGTCCTCTGGTTGATCTCTCCCTTTTATCCCCACCCTCCCTTTGAGGTCCAACAGTCTGACCCATGGCTCCTGATCTCTGGATCTGTTCTTGTTCATCAGTCTATGTTGTTCACCATTTCCCCCAGATGCGTGAGATCATGTCTTACTGGAAATATAAGAATAAAAAATGAGACAAGAAATAATCGTTAAGCTGAAAGGCATATGAATCAGTCTGTAGTGAGTTTCTTTCTAGGCCAACAGTTCTTTTGAGACCCAATTTCAATGTCAAACAGTTCCGTATGTGTACATGTCTGCAATGATATTTCAGCTCTGGATGGTGGACAAATGGTGGTAATGCAGGTTCAACCCTCTCTGGTTTGGTCCTGGGTATCCTTCAGCGACTCACAGCTGCTGACTGCTATTATGGTACGGTGTCGTCAGCAACTTTCATCTCAGGATTGCTTCTCTTCTGTTTTCATGGTTGGAGTAGTCCTGTCAATTCCTCTCTGTTGTCAGAATCCACACGGTCTCGGAGTTGTTTTCTGAAAATATACAAACATATTCTCGACCAAAAGTTAATAAAGGAATATGTTCTATAAATTTGACTGTGAAGTGTCGGGAGTATAAGTCCAAAAGAAATTGGACATTATTAAGCATAATAAACTGGGAAGCTGAATCCAATATTGGGCCTGCTTCACTAGGAAACTACAGCTTCACACACACCCTCGGGGACCACCGGTCCATTCCAGCAGATGACTGTAGAGAGGGACAGAACAGTAAAGGGGAAGTTCTGCTCGAAGCATGCTCAGTAGAAGCCAAGATGTTGGTGATAGAGGCCTGTCTGTCTAGCCTGGGAAGAGGATGGGGTTGGGTAAGGGATATAGAACACCAGTCCCCTGACCCCCATGCCCAGATATAAGAAATAGATTGGTGAGGGGGTGGACCCATCAGAAGTCTGGGAAAGACTGGAATATCGATTGGTTATTTAGAAAGGGTGCCTAGTAATATAACTCAAGCTTAACAAAGTGCTTCGGTTCCTGTGTTTTTCTCTCCATAGCAACCATGTAGTTTGGTTCCAGCAAAAGTAGGAACTCCAAGTGCAACTCCAGCACTGGCTGGAGCACAGCTGGGAACAGACTATGCTAGCCAGATGGGGACACATGAGAACTTAGCTTCGACATGGCACAGAACTTTTGGATACTGGCCTTTGTACTGGGCCTGATGAAGACAAGGCTGAGCTCCTTTCACACAGACAGAGCTAGGACACCAGAGCTGAATTCGGGACAGTCCTTTGTGTTTGCTCCGGCTCCCTTAATAAATCTTACAGCTGCAGCACAACTTCCCACTCATGGGACCCTGGAATGCTTTCCTTGCGACTGAAAGGACACCATTCCCCTGGGATGTGGGGACTGGAACATGTGGTGTTCCCCTGGGCAGGATGGCTTCCCCGGATTCCTTGTTTGTTGGAGTCGAAGAATGAAACCACAGATGGAAGATGGTATAGCAAAGGTGGAAATTTATGGAAGAAGCAGCACAGATTCCCACATAGGGAAGGGGAAAGAATCTCACAACACAGACTCCTACGTGGGGAAGGGGAAAGAGTCCCACCGAGTTCCTTTCCCCCCTGTTTATAAAGGCTGCAGTTTTTGTGCCTCAATATCCCCTCTGATTGTCCACTATTCCCCTTTGATTTGGTCACTACAGCAACTCCTGAGCTCAAAGGTCAAACCTCACATGGGACCTGTGAGGCCCTCCTTCTTTATTTTGTAAATATAGACCTTTGGTTTCTTCCAGTTCCCTTGTCTTATGGAAATGTGACTTTTTGCAGCTTGGCAACCTGTGCTTTTTTCCATAGACCCTCTTATTTTAAAAAAAATTCCCTAAACCTGCCTATTTCACCCCTAAAAATTCCTATTTCAACCAACAACAGTGCTGATGCGGTAATTCCAGGTTGACTGCTTAAAGTCATATTCCCTGAAAGAGACTAAAACTGCAGTTAGGCTAGTTAGTAGGTCTTGGTTTACTGACATGGAGCTTAGCACAAATGACTCCATTTTAGGCCTGTTGTTTCTTTTTTAATAAGCTTTAAATAATAATGAACAGAATTATTTAATGTTCATCTCTTCATCAACCATACCTACCAAAAGTTAGCACAATGTAAAGTCATCAATATTAGCAGGTATGGCATAAGCTAGACACTTTAATATACATTCACTTATTTAGTCTTCATTGACATACCAAGAAGATTAACATTGTTCCTATTTTACAGGTAAGAAACTAAGCTTCAAAGGGAAGTAAATTGCCCAAGATTCCAAAACTACTAAGTAACAAACTAGGATTTGAATTTGAGTCTGTAACGGATCTTTCTGCTTTACCCAGCAGAGGTAGGTATGTCATGAAGTTAATAAAGGTTGAGTGTCAGGGCCTGCTGGGGTGATATCCAGCATCTAGAAGGGTTCAGGAATCTGGAGAAGGTGCTGTGGTGTAAATTAATAAAGAGACTAGAAATATAAATTTGTGAGCCAGAGGAGGGTTTAGCTTCAGTAACCAAGTTCCCTGAATCTCTGGCCCCTTTGCTCTTTATTAACACAAATTTCCCTAAGCAAAGCAGGTATATATGTCAAAGGTTAAGATTTAGTATATAGTAGGCATTGTTAGATTGGGGAGAACTGCCTTCGGCTGTTCAGACGTTTGGCCAGCAGGAGGCAATAACATGTAGATTAAAATGCCCTCAGCTGTCTGGTAGCAGGTAATAATATATGCAAATCTTTAGGTTTGGGCAGGGGTCTGCAACCTTTAAGACATAAAGAGCCACTTGGACCCATTTCTGAAGGAAAAAAAACCCTGGGAGCCGCAAAACCATTGCGACATTTAAAACAAATATAACATTGCATATATTGTTTCTTACCTTAATGCTATATACCTGATCATGCAGATGGCTGTCAGTCTGAAGAAAAAAAGGACTTTTTCACTTAACAATGTAAAATATTAATTTTGCAAATTAATAGCTAATTAAAATATTTAATTTACCTGGTTAATGGGATTTTTGCTCCTGAACCTCAGTGCACAGTGTCAGCACATCACGGCTGTAAGATGTTACCTTCATTTTCACACAGGCTTGCAAGTTGTCAGAGCCACGGTAAAGCTTCAAAAGAGCCGCATGCGGCTCTGGAGTCATAGGTTGCAGACACCTGGGTTTGGGGAAATGCCTTCAGCCATTCCAGTAAGCAATAATATGTATCTTCCACCCTGCTGAAACCTCAAGGTTCCATCACCCTTTTGATGAAACTTCCTGCATTTATGAAATGCTGGAATTAGCCTCTGGCAAGGGCCCCTCACTTGCATGGGTGCCTTCCAATCCCCTGTGCCTAAGTTTTTGAATTCTTATTTTTTCACTGCTTTTCATAAAGAAGGCCTCCACTAATGTCTAAACTTCAGGTCCTACAAAACCTAGATCCACCCACTCCTGAACACAACTTCCAAAGTTAACATAAACAGTATTGTGTTTTGTAATTTTAGTCTGCGGACATTTTTAAAAAATGAATGCAAAAGGAATCCTTGCTAGCTTTCTGCCCTGGGAAACTCTGCTGCTACTTTCAAGCTATCATAGAGTATGGTTTCACCTTGTCCATGTGAACATGGGTAGCTCTCTATTCACTCTTTTCCTACGTTTGCCTTGTACCCACCATAACTTCTCCCATGACCCACTGTGGATTTCCTCTCTCCCAGCAGCATACTGTGCCATTCTGGTTTTCATCAATCTCTATTCTGCACGTAATCTTTGTGGTGGAGTCTGTCATGTCCCGCCTGCTGCCTCTTGCATGGTTTGTTCTTTGGACCAGAACCTGCAGCACTTTGGTAGTGAAGCGCCATATTGTTTTCCATAATGGTTGCACCAATTTGCATTCCCACCACCGGTGTACTAGGGTTCCTTCTTTCCACATCCTCACCAGCACTTGTCATTTGTTGAATTGTTGATGATAGCTATTCTGACAGGTGTGAGGTGACACCTCATGGTCGTTTTAAGTTGTGTCTCTCTGATGATCAGTGACTGTGAACATTTTTTCATATGTCTCTTGGCCTTCTATATGTCCTCTTTGGAGAAGTGCATATTTAGGTCCTTTGCCCCTTTTTTAATTGGATTGTTTGTCTTCCTTTTGTTAAGACATATGACTTTGTTATATATTTTAGATATCAACCCTTTATCAGATGTATCATTGCCAAATATGTTCTCCCATTCAGTGGGTTCTCTTTTCATTTTGTTCATGGTTTCTTTTGCTGTGCAGAAGCTTTCTATTTTGATGTAGTCTCATTTGTTGTTTTCTTCTTAGTTTCCTTTGCCTTAGGAAATGTATCTATGAACATCTGCTACAAGAGATGTCTGAGATTTTGCTGCCTATGGTTTCTTCTAGGATATTTATTGTTTCACCACTTACATTTTGAGTTTACATCTTGTGTATGGTGTAAGTTGGTGGTCTAGTTTTCATTTTTTTGCATGTATCTTTCCAATTTTTCCAACACCATTTATTGAAGAGACTCACTTGCCTCCTTTGTCAAATATTAATTGAGCATAATGGCTTAGGTCAATTTTTGGGTTCTCTGTTCTGTTCCATTGATCTACTGTATATGCCTGTTCTTGTATTATTATCAGGTTATTTTGGTTAAGGTGGCTTTGTAGTATAATTTGAAATCTGCTATTGTAATTCCTCCAATGTTGTTATCCTTTCTCAATATTCCTGTTTATTTGTTTATTGCAGTCGTCTTCAAACTACGGCCACATGCGGCCCGCAGAGGAGTCTGATCCGGCCCGCCAGGTTTTTTGGGCAGTGAGCGCAGCCAAGGTGTTACAGTAGGAATTAGTAGTTCATATAGTCCGGCCCTCCAGCTCTCTGAGGGACCGTGATCTGGCCCCCACTTTAAAAAGTTTGAGGACCCCTGGTTTATTGTGTAAAGTATTATACATCTCCTTTTTCCCCCCTGATTAACCCCTCCCCCTGCCATCTCTACTCCCAAGGGCAAGCCCCCATCACCCCAGTGTCTATGTCCATTGTTCATGCTAATATGCATGCATGAGTCTTTTTTGATTCCATATAAATTTATGGAGTATTTGTTCTAGATTTGTGAAATATATCATTGGTATTTTAATGGGGATTGCATTGACTCTGTAGATTGCCTTTGGTAGTATGGACATTTTAATGTTGATTCTACCATTCCATGAATACAGTATATTCTTCTACTTCTTTATATCTTCTTTTATCTCTTTTTTTCAACATTCTGTAGTTTTCTGAGTCCAGGTCTTTTGCCTCCTTGGTTAGGTTTATTCCTAAGTATCTTACTTTTTTGTTGCAATGGTAAATGGATTGTTTGTTTAGTTTCTCTTTCTGAGAATTCATTATTGGTGTATAAAAAGGCCACCAGTTTTGGTGTGTTGATTTTTGAATTCTGCTACATTGCCAAATTTATTTATTAAATCTAGTAGTTTTTTGCTGGAATCTTGGGGTTTTCTATGCACAATGTTATGTCATCTGCAAATAATGAGTTTTGTTTCTTCCTTTCCAATTTGGATGCCTTTTATTTCTTCTTGTCTGATCACTATGGCTAGGGCTTCCAGTACTATGTTGAATAAGAGTATTAAAAGCAGGCATTCCTGTGTTGTTCCTGTTTAAGAGGAAATGGTTTTAGTTTTTGCCTATTGAGAAAAATGCTGGCTGTAGGTTTGTCATATATGGCCTTTATCATGTTGAGATATGCTCCCTCTATTCCCACTTTGGTGAGAGTTTTTTTATCAAAAATGGGTGTTGGGTTTTGTTGAATGCTTATTTTGCATCTATTGATATTAGCATTGATTTTTGTCTTTCAATTTGTTTATGTGATGTATCATGTTTATTGATTTGAAAATATTGTACCAGCCTTGCATCCCTGGAACAAATCCCAGTGGGTCACAGTGTATGATCTTTTTTTATATATTGCCGCTTCTGATTTGCTCATATTTTGTTGAGGATTTTAGCATCTATTTTCATCAAGGATATTGGCCTATAATTCTCTTTCTTTGTAGTGTTTTTATCTGATTTTTGAATTAGAATAATGCTGGCCTCATAAAAAGTTTGGAAGTGTTTTTTCCTCTTGGATTTTCTGAAATAGTTTGAGAAGCATAGGTGTTAGTTCTTTGAATGTTTGGTAAAACTCCCTCGTGAAGCCCTCTGGACCAGGCTTTTTTTATTTTTTTATTGTTTCTATTTTATCAGTTGTTATTGGCCTATTTAGGTTTTCTGATTCCTCCTAATTCAGTTTTGGGAGATTGTATTTTTCTAAGAATTTGTCCATTTCATCCACATTATCCAGCTTGTAGACATATTGTTGGTCATAGCATTTTCTTACAATCTTTGTATTTCTATGGTGTCTGTGGTTACTTTTCCACTTTCATTTCTGATCTTATTTGGGTCCTCTCTCTCTGTTACTTGATGAGTCTGGCTAATGGTTCATCAATTTTATTTATCCTCTCAAAGAATCAGCTCTTGATTTCATTGATTTTTTAAAATTTTTATTTATTTATTTTATTTATTTTTTAGTCTCTATGTTATTTATTTCTGCTCTAATCTTTATTTTTGCTTCCTTCTACTTACTCTGGGCTTTTCTTGTGTTCTCTTTCTAGTTCTTAATGTTGTAGGGTTACATGGTTTATATTGCAATAGTTGCTTTTGTTTTTGATAGGATGTCATCTTCTTGCGAGGTGCTTGGCTCAATTATTTCTTCATCTGATGTCATTTATGGGGACTGAATTTTATTTGTGCAATATAATATACTACAGGCCTGGTGCATGAAATTCATGCACGGGGGATGTGTCCCTCAGCCCAGCCTGCACCCTCTCCCAATCTGGGACCCCTTCAAGGATGTTCGACTGTCCAGGATCAGGCCTAACCAGGCAGTCAGACATCCCTCTCACAATTGAGGACTTCTGGCCCCCAACTGCTTGCCTGCCTGCCTTCCTGATTGCCCCTAACCACTTCTGCCTGGCAGCCTGATTGCCCCTAAATGCCCTCCCCTGCAGGCCTGGTCCCTCCCAACTGCCCTCTTCTGCTGGCCATCTTATGTCCAAATGGGGGCACCCATCTTGTGTGTTGCAGTGATGGTCAATTTGAATATTATTTTTATTAGATAGAAGCCTGGTGCATGGGTGGAAGCCAGCTGCTTTGCTCTGAAGGGTGTCCTAGATCAGGGTGGGAGTTCCTCTAGGGTAGGGGTGTCGAACTCAATCAGAGAAGGGGCCAAAATCTAAAATCCAGCCTAAATCGCGGGCCGAATGGTTTACTGAACAGTCATAAACTGTCATTGTGATGGAAACGCTTCGGAGTGCAGTGATGACAGCGTGGTGCGGGCCACATTGCAAGGCCTGGCGGGACGGATTTGGCCCGCCGGGCCTTGTGTTTGACACATGTGCTCTAGGGCATGGGGCAGCCTGGGTGAAAAACCTATGGTGGTGTGCAGGCTAGCCACACACCCCAGTGACCCAAGCAGAGGCCCTGGTATCTGTGATTTATTTATCTTCTATAATTGAAACTTTGTAGCCTTGATCAGAGGTCAAGGCTGGCCAGGGTAGGTGGGAAGCCTGGCTTCCTCCATCGCCAGGGGCAACCCAAGCCTCCTGCTCTCTCCAGCTCTGTGGCTGCTGCCATTTTTGTTGGGACTTATATTCTATAATTGAAACTTTATAGTCTTGAGCATAGGCCAGGGCTGGCCAGGGCAGGCAGAAAGCTTGACTTCCTCCATCGCCAGGGGAAACCCAAGCCTCCTGCTTGCTCCAGCTCTGTGGCCACTGCCATATTTGTTGGGTTAATTTGTGTGCACTCCTGATTGGCTGGTGGGCATAGCTAGTGCACATAGCAGAGAGGTATGGTCAATTTGCATGTTTCTCTTTTACTAGATAGGATTACAATGATAAATTCAATAATAAAATAATAATTTTCAATTCCATGGCAATATCAACAAAAGTGAGCAGAAAATAAAAATAAACCATTGACACGAAAAGCCTCAAAAACACTAAATTTTGTTGATGCTCCAAAGACAAAATCTGTAAAAAAAAATAATGAATGCACACCATGTTTACTATTTTAGGCATGAAATTCGTGATAACACAAATCTCGTGTCACAGTGTTTATCTCTCACACCTCCAAGTGGCAGCCCTATTTACCAATATTGGAATTTCTTCCTTATGCACTGGAATATTTACGAATTTAAGTTACCATAATTTTCTTCACAAACCCAGAGATGTCACTAACAAGTCTGATTTTAAAGTTAGGTGACCAGACCCGGAGAAGCGGCTGTCAGGCTGGGAGCAGCCAGGCCCGGAGCGGCCGGGCCCGGAGCAATTGGGCCCAGAGCAGCCGAGTCGAGTGTGGCCAGGCCTGTAGCAGCAACAGCCAAGTCCAGAGCAACTGGGTCAGGAGCGGCAGTGACCAGACACGGAGCAGCTGGTTGTGGAACAAACCAGAGCAACAGAGGCCAGGCCCGGAGCAGCCTGGCCCAAAACAGCTCGCTCCTCACCTGCCCCTGCCCCACGGCTGCCTCTCAGACATGGCTGGAAACTTTTGCGGGAACTTGAGGGTCTGCTGAATCAAGTGATGAAGGCTTATATCTGGATGTGTTGAGTTAGTATAGTCCTGGGGTGTTGATCTGTGAGTGCCTTGGGTGGGGCCTGGATGAGGCTGGTTGTCCTATTAGGAAATGTCTTTTGTGTGAAGTGTATCATTGGGCATGTGGAGGTATTATTGATATGAGAAAATGCTAAGTAACAGATTTGCTATCTGAAAAGGGATTTACTATCGGGGAAAGGGAGGAAGGAAGAGACTGAACATAAACTGTGCACCAATGGATGAGGATGAGGGGGCAGAGGGTGGGGTGGGAACCTGGTGGAGGGGGGAAGAAACGAGGAACCTGTGTAATAATATGAACAATAAAGATTGATTTAAAAAAAAAAATTAGGTGACCAGAGTTGATATGCGAGGTTTGCAGCTAGGACATGCATGGCATGTGGGGAAGGTCTGCCACTTGCATCTATAGATGCTTATGATGTACAAAGGGTTCAGCTGATAGTTATATGGGTACTCCCTTGTAGGTAACTGTTTTTCTCTTGCTGCTTTTAAGATTCTTTGTCTTTTGTTCTTGGCTTTTTAATTATGATGTGTCTTAGTGTGGTCCTCTTTAGATTCCTTTTGTTTGGGATTCTCTGTACTTTCTGGAGTTGTAAGTCTATTTCTTTCACCAGGTAGAAGTTTTCTGTCATTATTTCTTTAAATAGGTTTTCAGTATCTTTCTCTCTTCTGGCACCCCCATAATTTGGATGTTGGTACACTTGAAGTTGTACCAGAGGCTCCTTACATTATCTTCATCTTTTTGGATTCTTTTTTCTTTTTTGGTTGGTGTTTTTTTTTTTTTTTTTTTTTTTTTTTTTTGTTGTTGTTGTTGTTGTTGTTCATATTTCAAATCTTTGACTTGATTCTTGGGATCCTATTGGTCCTTTTTCATATCCTGGGGGACTCACTAAATTTCTCAAAGGTTTCTAGGAGATTCTTGAGTAACCTTATAACCAGGGTTTTGAACTCCATATCCAGTAGTTTGCACTGTCTTGTTGTAGTTAAGCCTTAATTGCTCTTGCTATCACTGGGAGAAATTGATCTCCAGGCTAATTGGCTGTGAAGATCAGTTGTGTCTATGATAGAACTTTTGTGCTGAAGACACCCTTATGGGGCAAGACTTGCTTCGTTGGGGCTTTGGCACTCACTGAGTCTGCCCCCCTGAGTGTGTCTCTTATAGATGTGAAGAGTCATAATCTGGATGATCTCATTCTGACCACTGGGTACACTGGCTCTTGGATCTCCAAGGAGGTGCAGTCAGCCACTGCCTGAGGCCACCCAGCAGGAACTACAGAGAAATCTGCAGATTCCTTCTCTTAGGGTTTGGAGGTGCCCGGATGAAGCCCAGCTGTGAAGCAATTCAAGATGCTGTCCAGCCTTGGGCTTTCTTTTGGAGGCTCTTGGGCCCTCTGATCCAGCTGCAGTTTGTTAGGTTTTAGACTGCAAAAGGCCAGGCCCTTCATATGCAAAAGCCTCTGTGCACAGATTGGTTGGGGTTATAAATCGGGCGGGGAGGGGTCCTCAGGGAATCACAAGGGCGGAACAAACAGCAATGGCTGTTAGCCTTGCCCTGAAGAGGTCCCTGGGTCACTGTGTTCCACAGCACCATGCAGGAACAATGATCGCTGCAAGCACCTCTGAGAAAAATCTGCCCTCCTGTTCCAGCACGATGCCAGACAGTCCAGTTTCTCCCTGTATGAGTCTGGGTCACCAGTCTCACCCAGGACTGGAGTTCAGAGCTGTCGGGAGCTTGTATCTCCCTCCTGATCGAAAAAGACAACAGCATACTCAGTTGCCAGCCCTTTTCCACGAGCACCTCCATACCCTCCCAGTCTCAAGTGTGCTTTTCTCTTTCCTTCTAGTTGTATTATTTCCACTTTGAGAAATTTAGTGAGACCCTTAAGGATATGAAAAAGGACCAATCAGAAATTAAGCAAACCTTCCCGTGGTTCTGGATGATGTCTGTTTTGTCTTTTTGATGTAGTTTTGATGTGGTTGTGCAAGGCAACAAGTTCAGGTGTTTATCTATGCCACTATCTTGGTTCCTCCTGTTTAATTTTTTACTACAGAAATTCTGACTTCTTTCCTATGTCCCTTACAACTAACTCATCAGGGTTCCTTAATACAAGCTTTCAGCCAGCATCACAAGCCATCCTTAAAAGCTTCTCATGGGGATGCCTTTCTTTCCCATTAACAAGATATACGTATCATCTAGCTCCAAAGACAAGGTTAAAGAAATATCCTTGTCTAGTAATTTCATGGAATTATTATATGGAAATATTAAGTTCTAAAAATCACTCTTAAGTTTATTCACAATATAATATTTGGCTGTATTCTTTATATTGTTCTTAGTGGTTGAGTCGACCCATGAACCAGGAGGTCACTATTTGATTCTGTCAGGGCAAATGCCCAGGTTGAAGGGTCGATCCCCAGTAATGTGCAGGAGGCAGCTGATGAGTTTGTCTCTCTCCCTCTCCCTTCCTCTCTCTGAAGACAATAAAAAAAGAGTATTAAAAATACAAATTGCTTCATAAAGTCTTTTGAAACAAATTAAGTTTGAGAACTGAGGTTCCACTTGTACTCTGGGTGATATATAGCATATACTATATTCTTACAATAAAGCAAGCTAGAGGAAAGAAATAATTAAGAAAATGTAAGGAAAATACATTATAATACTTCTTGAAAAAAAATCTGTGTATAAGTGAACCTGTATAGTTCAAACCCGTGTTGTTCAGTGGTCAACTATATTTCATTTTCGAAATTACTGGTTTGTTGCAAATGAATAAATTGCTCAAGAATCAAAGGTGGGGAAGTATCTGTTGGGCATCACTAGAATCTTGCTGAAAATGGGTGAAATTTTCAGGAATTACTTTTCTAATTTCATACTTTTTGAGAACACTATTCTCAGCAATGCAATAGGTTAAACACACTACTGATCAAATTATTTTAATGCCAGCTCTTTATTTTATAGAGAGCAAATACAATATTAGAAACTGCTTTGGCACAGATTAAAAGTGGCTCTCATATACTTGCTAGTATTCCGCAGGATCACTAATAACTCACTGCCAAAATTTACCTTTACTCAGTTACCAGAGCTGCCACCAATGTAAATGACAAAATAGGGGGGAACCTGAGCACACATAAAAATGTTCTTTATTTTTTGGATGTAATGCAAATAATCATATGTAATATTCTTTCAGAAAACAAAAAATGCAAAACATGCTCAAAAAACAAGAAATCAAGTTATACTTTTCATAAGGCACCACCAAAAATCCTGGCAAATAAGAATCCATATTATATTTAAGTGTCTCACTAGCAAATAAATAAATATGTACGGGAATAACCAACAGAGGGTCTTGAGGTTTACAGAACACATTCCTATTTAGACATCTTTTGACTGTTGCAAAGGTAATTATAAGTAAGATACATCTTTAAAAATCCATCCTAATCTTTCCTAGTGCACATCATTCATTGCATAGTGGTGACTGGATATGATCCAAGCCAAGAGAAGACTGCAATTCCAAAATAGATTAACATTCATCCTTTCCTTCTCATGCTATCAATATCAGTTGGCATATCCATATCAAAAAAGTAAGTATATACTTTTGTCACTTTCTCCTTTAAAAAGTAGATAATCTCACCCTTTAAAATAGAAGGGCTTTCTGAGCTTTTCCTTCCATCCTCCTATTTTAAGTACTTGCTAATGCCCACACAAATTATGAATCAAAGTATTAACAAGCAGGAAGTTTCTTTTACCTGCACTGAATTGCACTCAAGCTAAAAAAATTTAGAAAAACAAATAATTCCTTAGATACTTGCTAAAGACAAAAGCAAAGAATAGAAGTATAGGAAAATTTGTTCTAATGTTACAAATCTGTTAGCCTTTGCTAGAGTTTTGATTAAAGTATATTATGTTGAATCAGATTTAATGTGTGCTGCCTTTCAATTATTCCAAGTATGATGTACAGTTATTTGTAATTTTATTGAGGCACAAATTTGACTCATGCAGTGCAAAAGCTAGTTTGCAGCAATTTAGAGAGCCTAGCATCTACATCTCAACATGGCTTTGTTGCAGTAACTATCACAGTAAAATACACATTTGTGACAGCAAAATGCCCCTTGTTCCCCCAAGAAAGCTACTACCGATATATTAGTTGTACTTGTAAACTTAGCAGTTTGCATAGTTTTAATTACTCACCCTTTGAGATTGATAGGACCTAGTGCCGGAAGCTAATTCCAGCATGTCATAAATACAAGAAGTTTCATCAAAAGGTTGATGGAACCTTGAGGCTTCTATATTCAACAGGGCTGAATACATGTTATTACCTACTGCAGTGTTTCCCAAAATGTGGTACGCATACCCCCAGGGGTACGGGAAGAGTTTGGTGGGGGTACGCATTGCACCAGAGGTTGGTGGGGATATGCACTGCACTGTGCTTAGCTGCGCCTAATTCTACGTTCTCATGAGTACGAGGGGTACTCAGCGTTACGAAAATTATAGAAGGGGTACACATGTCAAAAGTTTGGGAAACACTAACCTACTGGAATGGCTGAAGGGCATTTCCCCAGACCTAAAGATTTGCATATATTTTATTTCATGTTACCAGACAATAAATGCTGAGGGCATTTTAATCTACATTAGTGCCTCCTGCTAGCCAAACACCTGAACAGCCAAAGGAAACTGACAATGCTTCTGTATACTAAATCTTAACCTTTGATATGTATATCTACCTTGCCTTAGGACAATTTGTGTTAATAAAAAGCAAGGGGTCCTGAGGCAGACAGAACTTGGTTCCTTCATCTAAGCTCTTCTGACTCCCCCATGGATTATAAATTTATATTATATTTCTAGTCTCTTTATTAATTTACAGCAACCTAGCATTTCTTCATTTTTCATTCTATAAACTTTCATAAAGTAGCTTATAATGAAGGTAGTAGGAAATATCTTTGAAAGGATTAACATATAAGTTAAAACACCTATAGTGAGGAATTACAACTTTGAGGAGATAGAAGGAGAAATATTGTAAGTTTTAAAATAAAAATGTTTCAATACCACAGAATGGGATAAGTTGTAAGTATTAATTTCTTCTAATTGAAAACGATGTCTTGTGTTAGAGCATCAGCATTTCTTTAAGTCCATTAATTCTGAATTGATTTGTATATGTTCATCTCCTCCCTCTCTCTTCCTCCCCCCCTTTACACCCCCCCCCCACCCACCCCCGTCAAACTAATTTCATTTGTTCTTCTCAGCCTTGGTCTAAATCTATGGTCAAGAGTCAGACCAAATCCTCTGTGATTTTCAAATACAGAACATCCTACAGTATAGATTGATATATCTAAGTTTCAAAATGTCAGAAGAAAAAGAGGAAGCTATTTATTCATGGTTGGAGACTGCCCTTCATTTTTCTCTACATTTCTAGCAGGCAATTGCCATATTCAGAAAATAAAGCATTCCTTAAACCACCACCTATATCCATTTATCATACTCCAAGAAGCAAAGCACCTTAGCTATCTTTCTTAGCATCCTCATGGGCTGAGTAGTTAATGGGTGACTAGGAAGGAAAAAATAGAGTATTTTAAAATGTGTTCTAAGATCCCCATCACATAAAATTGTATTCAATTTTTAACCCTGATTACTTTTACAAAGACCAAAAGGCAAAAAATACTGTGCTTTCTTCTGTAACATTGACCAAATGAAAAAATTCTTAATATCTTTATATAGTTTGACAAAATGAAACTGGTTATCTTGCAATATCCCCTGATATCTTAAATCATTCACACACCTGAGATCAGATTCTCAAGACAAATGCACAGCAACACTTATGAATCTCTCAACAGGTCAAAACATTCAACATGTGACTCAAAAATAAGTAGCCTCAAACAGAGAACACATTTATAAAAACTGGATTTTATAGAAAAGCTTGTGTGTGTGTGTGTGTGTGTGTGTGTGTGTGTTAAATAAGATAGCTTTTGAGTTAAATCTCATACCCACTTAAACTGTGACTGGACAGTACATTTTACTTCTGTTTGAAAGACATTTCTTTCAAACAAATTGGGGTAAAATGGAAAGGAGACTAGAAACTATTCTTTAGGTCCACCCTGCTCCTGCCCTCTTTAAAAGTAAATCTGATTATGTCAAAGAAGATTTTAAAACCAAATTAAAGGGACACAGGACAGTAAAGACAAAACACTATTGTTAGTTTGCTTGTTTTTCTTTAAAAAAAAATTAGTCCCCTTCTAATAAGAGTTTCCATACAGCTTCCTAACACCTCAACAAAAAAAGCGAACACAAAAGGAAGAGGACACAGCACCATAGTTTCAAACATACACATACAAAAACAAAACAGCCATCACAGATACAGTAAGACCAAGTTTCCCCAAAAGACATGGACAAGTCCCAATGCACAAAAGAAATATAATTATTTATTTGAACAAAAACAAGATGGAAGATCTGGTTAGGCTAGGATGGACAAGGAAGTGCTAACTCCTTGTACTACAAGGAGGAATGGGACTTCTTTATGAAAAAGCAAAAAAGAGTAAGCAAGCCCCCAAAAGGATTTCTGACACAGGAACTCTGTCATATGCTGCTGGTAACAGTAAATATATATATATATTTATATATTCATATATGTATATTAAAAAAGAAAAAATAATCTATTTTTAGAACAGTCAGTAGTCAGAGACATTTAGAAAAAAGTAAAAACAAGTCCTTTTTTCTTTTTAAAAAAATGGATTTACTAAAACAACTTCATCACCCAGAGGTCCTACAATTCCACATCCTCTGATGAAGCCATCGTGTTATTCAACAGCATCTGGTGTGGACCACAATCAGAAATTGTCAGTATTGGAAACAGCAGACATTGGCATCGGGGCTGCAAGGCAAATGTTGTTATTCGCTGGTCTTGTTCATGGCCATGCCTGAAGCCTGGTGGTATCTAGTATACTTGTGAATGAAGGTTTCCCCCAAACGCATGCATCTCTGTGGCTCAGTAAAACATTAACTTGTCTTCTTTTCTTTTGCTGAAGCCTGAATCCATGGACCTGCTCTGCTCTCAAATGTAGACCTGAGACAACAGACTTTTCTAAGCAAAAAAAGGTTCCTTGCCTTGAAAGGTTCCTTGCTCTTCTTCTCGGAATACAATCTAGTCAGATTTCTGAACTACAAGACATCCTCTTTGGGAAGATAAGGTGCTCTGCCTCTCATTTGGGGTCTTCTTCTTGGTACAAACAAGCACACGTAGCTGAGGTCTAGACTGTGATACTATCCCTTGACTTCCAACAGGAGTTAACTCTGGCCGTTTTCCTCTCCTAGTTTTATTTGTAGGACACTGAATGCCAAGTAATAGTGGAGAAAGTGGTACTCTGACTCCTTTGTAACTATTCTAACAAAGAAGAGTCACATAATCAGCACCTCAGATGGTGCTGCCTCTAGGTGACAAACCTCTAACTAATACCAACTGGCCATAAGACACATCTTGCATTCCCTGATGGCACATCAAAGTATTAAACTCAACCAACCACCCTGGAGGTCAATCAAATGTCTGGCCTTAATGTAACAAACCATACTCAACAGACACGAACTGAAACATTGGCTGCTGTACCAAAGAAGACACTCTCTGCACAGACGTGTTGATAGAGAATGTAGATCACACAGTCCATGCAAAGAGGAAGTCAACTACAAGGACTTTCTCTGAAGGCCATTCATCTTTGGAAGCAACACTGTGAGTGGACCTAAACCACTCAATTTTATGACTAAGATCTTAATGTGGTCCATTTTCCCCATGTCCCAAACTAACTTAGTATATGCTAACTGGTCTCCTTAAGATCCTCCATCGGTAGTTTGTAGCTCATTATGAAGGAAGGAGCTGGTGCTTGACCTGGGCTATCTGGCCCCTGCTTCTTTGCACAGTTTATACAGATGTAATCTTCATTTTCAGCCATTTCTGGAGATACTCCCACACAAACTTGATGAAACCACTCATCACAGCCACCATCACATTGTACCCAGTCTACCTGTAGGAGACAAGATTGAGAAATGTTTAGGTTATATAATCATTAAGCCCAAAATAAAAGTAAACCAAAGAGCTTTCTTGTTTAAATGACAGAAACAATTGAGATGTCCATAGACAGAAAATGACTTCTTATAAGGTTCTTTTTTAAAGGAAGGAGGTGGGAAGCTAATACCTCAAAAATTGTATTTTACCATAGTATGTCCACAAAATTAGGCCTGTTAGGTACTCCATTACTTCATAAATACCTGAGACTCCTTGGAAGGCAGAAACATGAGAAAAATTTGACAAAAAAGGAATAGAGCAGCCAAGTTGTTTTAGCTGGTATTAACAATTTCTAGGCAATGCAATTATCAATCAAGAAAGAAAGAATACAATGTGAAGGCAATCCTGTGTATTAGCTTTATTTCAAAGAGATAAGCCAAAGTACTAAGAGCATTAAATACCTTTTTAGAAAAGCAGTCACATAGGCCACTTTTAAAACTAATATTTTTTATTCTTCTCTTCTTCTGTTATAAATACAACTCCCTATAAAAAGTTAGCAAATATCAGATAAATACAAATTAACCAATTAAAACAGTCAAAAACACAGATCAATAGATCACTCTTGGGTTAAAATTAAAGTCTGAATAACTGTTAGGTCATTGGCAAACTCTGACCCTTCAGAGAACCTATATATCTATACATATAAAAGGCTAATATGCAAAGGGTGCCCTCAGGAGTTCAACCAGGAGACCAGGAATTCAACTGCTTGCTATGATGTGTGCTGACCACCAGGGCACGGTGTGAAATGAAGCAAGGCCCCAGCCAGAAGCCAGCAGCTGGGGAAAGGAGGCCCCAGTTGGCAGCCAGAAGGCCCCAATCAGCCCTGATCACCGGCAAGGCCTAGGGACCCCTACCAGTGCACAAATTTCATGTACTGGGCCTCTAGTATTGTGATAATAGTAGGAGATTAGAAAGGCTCTATCATTTGGTGACTTTAATTAAGGCTTGGACCTAGAATTAAAAATAAGGTGATTTTGGCTTTTTATATTTGGAATGTAATTGTGGTAGTTTTTAAAGCTGATTCATGGCAGATGCAGTACACACTACAGAAGTTGATCATTTCACTTGGCAACATAGGAAGCCACTTAAAACAATGAGCTTTGGACCTAGCTGGTTTGGCTCCGTGGATAGAGCATTGGCCTGGGGACTAAAGGGTCCCAGGTTCGATTCCAGTCAAGGGCACATGCCTGGGTTGTGAGCTCGATCCTCAGTAGGGGGCATGCAGGAGGCAGATCAACGATGCCCTCTCATCATTAATGTTTCTATATCTCACTCTCCCTTCTTCTCTGAAATCAAGAAAGATATATATTTTAAATGGGCTTTACCTAATATCAGAGCAAAGTAAAACATATGAATAGATTAAATAAGTACCTCAATACAGCTTATGAAAAAGAACAGAGGAAGGTTTTGGCTAGGTAAAGGAGTTTCAAGGAAAGTGAGCTGTTTTCAAAATTAGTTTCCATGTATTATAAAAAAATTATCAAAACTATGATAAAAAAAAAACACCCAAACCTATGATAGTCATGTTAGTAGTTTTAGGGTTATAATAAAGGGTGGGAGAAATTATTTGTTAAAATATTTTTTTAAGAGAGTGGAGGGGAAGTAGTAGGGGGGAGAGAGAGAAACATCGATGTGAGAGAGACCCATCGATTGGTTGCCTCCCACATGTGCTCTGTCCAGGGCTGGGGATCAAGCCTGAAACCAAGGTAAGTGGCCTTGACCAGGAATCGAATTTAAGACCTTTGGTCCACGAGTTTACACTCTAATCACTGAGCAACCATCCATGGCTCAAAATAATCTTTCTGCTTTCAGTGTTCCTATTTTAGAGTTTTAGAGCTTAGGAAACTACGTTGTGTAGTATAAAGATTACTGAATTTGGTCAGAAGTTCTGAGATGCATAATTTGAGGCAAAGCATTTAATCTCATTAAGGCTCAATTTCCTCATGGGTGAAAAATGGAGATTACATCTTCTTTATAGAATATTTTGAAGATCAAAATGAAATAATGTGTAGCAAAACACCTAGTTACTGCCTGGAGGCACTTTTAATATCAGTTTCATGGTTCTACTCATTATCCTACCTTTCAGAAAACTACTGCATCTTGAAATAACTGCCTGTAGCAGCACACCTTAAAATGTGTTAGACCACTTGCATCAGAATCACCTGTTGTGTTTTGTCAAAAGTGTACCTGAAATCCATCCCATTCCCACAAACTCAGAATATCGTGGGGCTACACACCGGAAGACAACATTTTCAAGTCCCAAGGGAATTCTTACATAGTCTAAATTTGATGATCACTGGCATTTTGTGACACTGCTTTCTATAAATTAGAGCACCTTAACAATTCCTTCCTAAAATAAATTCTGGGTTGTTTGTTTGTATAATATTAGCTTTAGAGCTGAAAATAAAGAAAATAATTGATCAAAATGTTCCTATTGTGGAAAAATATATCACAGATAGAAAAGAGAGATGATGACTTCTGTGCAACAAAATAGAAATAAAGGTCCTGCAAGCAAGTGAAGGTTTATAAAGTGCTAATTTAATAGTAGGTAAACTCAGGATAAGTGTTTGGGCTATTTGGAGCTGGTGTAGGTAATTGGGAAGATAAATTGCGTTTCTTTGGGCTGCCCAGATTTGAGATATTATGCTACCCTGAGCAAACAGATAACTCTTACTTCTATCTCCAAACCTCTTAATCCAGTCTACTCCCATTCATGATACGGTAATTCATAGGATAAGAAAGTTGCCAATTTATCCATATTTGCCAAGAAAAGTGGTCTCATGTCTTTTAAAACCTAGTTCTACACTACATTCAATGGCTTCCAGTTTCCTAAAATTAAATCTGTCATCTCTCCCAAATAAGGAAAACAACATTTTTCCTTTGTAATTTTGGCTAGAGGTCCATTCCTAGGCCTACCTCTTCTGCCAAATTCCAAGGGTATCTAAGTTTTCTTAAGATATTCATTGGGCCGAAACCAGTTTGGCTCAGTGGTAGGGCGTCGGTCTGCGGACTGAAAGGTCCCAGGTTCGATTCCGGTCAAGGGCATGTACATTGGTTGTGGGTACATCCGCGATGGGGGGTGTGCAAGAGGCAGCTGGTCGATGTTTCTCTCTCATCAACGTTTCTAGCTCTCTATCTCTCTTCTTTCCTCTCTGTAAAAAATCAATAAAATATATTTTTTTAAAAAGATATTCATTGGTACACAGACACTCTCCCAGGTTACACATTATATTAGCAATTTACCCTGGTAATCTAGCAGGGAAAAAACAGTCCTTTTTTCACTAATATCTTTTATCATGTTCATCTACTAACAATCAAACTCCATTTGTAGGAAAAAGCCCACAGGATCATAAAGCAAACACAAGTTTGGAATGTCAACAGAATCTACAAATGATTTTGACACATGGGGGATAGACTATGTAGTAGTCTGAAAACTCAAGAACCAAAATTTGGCTAACTATATACTAAGTTCTTTTCCCATCTCATTACTTCTGGAGAATGCATTTATCAAATTACAAAAATAATTACTTAAAAACTTCATAACTATGAGCTGTTTAAGTATTAATAGGAGATTTAACATTACAGAATAAATAGGTTAATGGATTTGGATTTTTGGAAATGTGTGTTTAAAAGAGAAATATATTGAATAGACAAAATAATGTAAGTTTGAGAAACCAAGATAGCAGCATAGATAAACCCCTAAATTGCTGCCTTGCACAACAATATCAAACTACAACTAAAAGACAAAATGGACACCATCCAAAACCACAGGAAAGCAGGCTGAGTGGAAATTCTACACTAGAAAGAAAGAGGAAAGCACACTGATACTCAGAGGAGCTGTAAAAGGCTGAGGTACAGAGGCGCGCACGCAGAGAGGACGGGTGGCTGAGTGTACGTGCGGCTAAGTGCATAGCTGGCTTTCTAAAGCAGGAAAGAGACGGAAGCTCCTAACTGTGTTCAACTCCAGTCCCAGGTGAGTCTCTGGGAATCTAAACTCATTCAGGGAGAAACTGGATTGTCTGGCAGCGGGCGAAACTTGAGGGCAGCTTTCTCTCAGAGGTGATTGCAGCGATTACCTAGGGACACTGAGACCCAGGGGCTCATAGGGCAGGGCTGACGGGAAGCCAAGGCTGTCTGTTCTGCCCTGAGACTGCCCCATCCAAGCTGAGCAGAGAGGCTTTTGCAATTTTGCAAGTATTGTCTCTTAAGGGTGTCTCCAGCACAGAAATTCTCCCAGCATAGATCCTCACAGCCAATCGGCCTGGAGGTCAATTCCTCCCAGTAATACTAACAACAATCAAGGTTTAACCACAGGAAGGCTATGCACACAGTCCACAAAGGGGTGCACCAAAAGTATCCACCTCAGGTAACTGGAGAAGGCTGAGCCACTGGGCCCTATAAGATACCTACCACACAAAACTAGTCGACCCAACTCAGGGAAGAAACGAAAATGTGGAGACAAAGAAACAGATCATAAATGAAAGAAATGGAGGAAAGCAAATGACTGGATATAGAGTTCAAAACCATGCTTTTAAGGTTTTTCAAGAATTTCCTAGAAAGGCCAGTAAATTTAGTGAGACCATTGAGAATATGAAAAAGGAACAACTAAAAATTAAACATACACTGCCTGAAATTAAAAAAAAAAAACTTCAGAGACCTAACAGCAGACTAGAAGACCACAAGAATCAAGTCAAAGATATGAAATACAAAGAAGCAAAAAACACCCAACAGGAAAAGCAAAAATAATCTAAAACTTTGAAGACAGTGAAAGGAGTTTCTGGGACAACATCCGAATTATGGAAGTGCCAGAAGAGAGAGAGCAAGATACTGAAAACCTATTTGAAGAAATAATGACAGAAAACTTCCCCCACCTGGTGAAAGAAATAGACTTACAAGTACAGGAAGTGCACAGGACCCCATAAAAAGGAATCCAAAGAGGACCACACCAAGACATAGCACAATTAAAATTCCAAGAGCAAAAGACAAAAAGAGAATATTAAAAGCAGCAAGAGAAAAAACAGTTAATTACCTACAAGGGAGCACCCATACAATTATCAGCTGATTTCTCAACAGAAACTATGCAGGCCAGATGGGAGTGGCAAGAAATATTCAAAGTGATGAATAGCAAGAACCTACAACCAAGATTACTCTACCCAGCAAAGCTATCATTCAGAATTGGAGGTCAGATAAAGAGCTTCACAGATAAAAAAAACTAAAGGAGTTCATCACCGCCAAACCAGTATTATATGAAATGCTGAAAGGTATTCTTTAAGAAGAGGAAGAAGAAGAAAAAGGTAAAGATAAAAACTATGAACAACAAATATATGTCTATCAACAAGTGAATAAAAAATCTGATGAACAGAATAAATTGGTGAATATAATAGAATCAGGGGCATAGAAAGGGAGTTGACTGACAATTCTCAGGGGGGTGGAGATTTGGGAAGAGACTGGACTAAAATTATACACCTATGGATGAGGACAGTTGGGGGGAAGATAAGGGCAGAGGGTGGAGGGGAACAATGGGGGGGGGGGAGAGGAACATTTGTAATAATCTGAACAATAAAGATTTATTAAATTAAAAAAAAAACAATCCAAGTTTCACACTTCATGTTTTGCTATATGGATATATATTTACACTTAAAAAATATTTGGCATATTATATTTTGTGCATATTTTAGAGCATACTACTCCAATGGGAAGGGGGAGATGTGTGCCTGGTGATTTAGTGATATTCTTAGCTCATTTACCCAACTGAGCTTTTGCCATTTTGGCATTCAATCTGTTTTGAAACAAAGTTCCTTGCAAAACTCAGATTTGAAATTTTTTTTTAAATCCTCTTAATTAAGTATAACATAACATATGTTCATCACACTTGTATATAATTTTTTGGTGCACTGAGCATTAAATAACTGGATCCTCTCAGTCTGCCAAAAATTGATGAGTTTCCCAAGATAAAATTTCAGTGCAAAAGTAGGAAAGTTGCAAATTAAGTTAGAACATGATGGGAAAATGTTTTTTTAAAAATCTATCCTGATATTTTCCCTTTCTCTTTCTAAAACATCTTAAAATTGAGGCTAGGTAACTTTCAATGTTTTCTCAATCTGCACATTTGGGGGAGAGGGGAAGTAATAATTATTGCTTAGAAAAATTGTAAATATACACTTACCTAAATATAAACAAACCTTGTTTTGTTTTGTTTTTACTGCGTTATATTTTAAAGACAGACTTCCCTAAAAATCATTCTTTTCTTGTTATCCTTTTGTTCTGAAGATGTGTGCCACACATTAATTTGGTCTTAGAGAAACACTATACTTCAAATTGAGAAAGTTATAAATTTCTTTACACAGCTTAAAAAGAAATATACCTTTTATGTATTAAAACTGGTATTGAACCAGAACCGGTTACGGGCACAACCCCAGTGGGGAGTGTGCAGGAGGCAGCTGATCGGTGTTTCTCTCTCATCAATGTTTCTAGCTCTCTATTCCTCTCCCTTCCTCTCTGGAAAAAAAAAATAAAAAATCAACAAAATATATTAAAAACAAACAAACAGCAACAAAAAAACTGGTATTAAGCCCTGGTCAGTTTTGCCCAGTTCTTAGATCATCAGCCCACAGACCAAAAGGTCCCGAGTTCAATTCCTCAACAAGGACATGTACCTTGGTTGCAGGTTTGATTCCTGCTCCAGTCAGGGTGCATGTGGGAGGCAACCAGTCTCTCTCACATTATCTATTGTGGGGTTTTTTTTTCCTCTCTCTCCCACTCCTCCCTCCCTTCCAATCTCTCTCTCAAGATTAATGGAAAAAATATCCAAGGATGAGGGTTAAAAAAAAAACCTGATATCAGGAACAAACTTGAAGAATCACAAAAATTGCACAACAGCAAGACTAGGCAAAATGTTTGGACCAGGAGCATATGGACCAGGAGTTCACAACCTACGGACCAGGAGTTCACAGTTCGATTCCCGATCAGAGCATACACTCAGGCTGTGGGCTTGATCCCCAGTGTGGGATGTTCAGGAGGCAGCCGATCAATGATTCTCTCTCATTACTGATGCTTCTATCACTCCTTTCCCTCTCCCTTCCTCTCTGAAATAGAAAATAAAAAATACATTTTCTCTGAATATTAAATCTCCTTTTACGCCATCATAATGTACATAACTTTCTTATAATGTTAGGAGCAAATCTTAGGGCTCATTTAATAATGATCACATCTTTTTTACTTTTTAAAATCCAAACCCGAGGATATGTTTGTTTGTGTGAGTGTGTTTAATTGATTTTAGAGAGGAAAGGGGAGAGAGAGAAACATCAATGTGAGAAACATTGATTGCTTGCCTCCCGTATGTACCATGACTGGGAATTGAACCCTGCAACCTGAGTATGTGCCCTGACTAGGAATCAAACTCACTAACTACCTTTTGGTGTACAGGATGTTGTTCCAACCAACTAAATCAACCAGCCAGGGCAATAATGATCACATCTTAACATTTACATTGCATTTTTGGTTAACAAGTACTTTCATAGAGGTTACCTCACCTATTCTCTCTTATAACCCTGAAAATAAGCAAGTTAATTAAAAAATTTTATGCTCTAGCTGGTGTGCCTCAGTTGGTTTGGCATCTTCCTGTGCAGCAAAAGGTTGCCAGTTCAATTCCTGGTCAGGGCACATACCCAGGTTTCGGGGTAGATCCCCAGAAACCGATGGATGTTTCTCTCTCCCTAAAAATCTATTTTTTAAAAAGTATTAAATTTTTTTATAACAGATGCAAAAACAAAAAAACAAAAACAAAAAACAACAAAAAAAAAAAACACACACACACACAAAAAACACACCTCCTATGAGCAGTGTTTATATGTTACAGGGATAACAATAGATGAACTAAGCCATATTTAAAATACTGAGCAGAGGGGGAAGAGATTATCAAATGAAAAGGAGGGGGGAAAAAGAGAGGGTAAAAGATTCATAGTAGATTTAAACACTGTAAGGATAACAGGAAAGTTTGAAAAAGAAATACCATATTTTGGTAACTGCCATACAATTAAAGAGAAAGAAAAAAAGTTTTTGTCAACATTGAGCTACTAATACCCAAAGAGAAACAGCCTTTCAGCAGCCTCTTTAATAAACAAATGCAGATCAGAATAAGTTCAAAATAAAAGATAAAAACAATGCACACATATATCATGTACCTATTAAAATGTTTATAATATATAAAAATGCTTATGAAATAAAGATACAAAAGTGAATACAGTATGACATGCTATAAAATAAACTATATAAAAAAGGATTAGAAGGAAACATAAAAATTTTTATAGTTACTATCTTTGGAAAGTCAGACTATGGGCTATGTGTTTTATTATATAAAATTTTAATAAGAATAATTTAAATATAAGTGTTATTAAATTTTGAAATGTGTTTTTGTATTTACATTTCAATTAATGGTGGGGTAAGGACTTTAGTGGAGAGAACCTGCTCTGTGGGGCAGGTAACCAAGGTTCTACTTTTAATTTTGCCACTAATTAGCTCTATGACATTGGTCAACATCATTTATCTTCACTGAGTTCTGGTTTCATTGTTTATAAAATAAAGAATCCTCAGTGGCCTCTTCAAGCTCTAACACTGATGCAGTTGTATTTACTCTGTTCATATATTCAAATGGAAGAGCTATTAAAATTCTAAATACCAAGAGGTGTAATGAACATAAAATTAGAACTATGAATTTACTAATTATCTTGATGGCAACCATACAGATGCCTCTAGTCATTTTATGAACTGTGATTTTTCATAAAGTCCATTGATCTTCCTCAGAACATCAATATTACTTAAAGAATGGCCAATACACATAATTATTATACTTAAAACTTAGGACTAAAATTTTTAAACATTATCTTTAAAGGTCTTAATTTTTTTTACAAGGGACTTCAAAAAATCATATTCTACTGAGGAGAAAACAACAGGCCTGAGTGTAGATAAGATACAGACCAAAAAGGGAAGACTTAATCCCTAAGCTTTATGTCATTAGAACAAATCCTAAAGCAATTTGCCAGAACTTTTAGAATACTGGCCCAGGTTTTTCTCAGACCTCTGTGGCTAACTAACAAGATATGTAGTTCTCCGAGTCACCCTAAAGGGAAGGTATAAAACTATTTTGAACTTTTTATGCCAATTGCATATGAAATGTATTGCTGCTCCAGGTAATCACATAGCTCCCCTCTGCTCTTCTCATTATTTTCACAAAATATATGATTTTTAAAACAACACAATATTTCTTCTACTAATCACAATGATCTAAGAGCCTCATAATTCAACACTTTACAGAAACTATAGAAAACATTTTGTTGGAAGCCCAAACCCTAGGATCAAAAACAGACTCTCATTATATCAAACATGTCTTCACGCCTGTTGCTCTTTGCCCCCTCTCACACTTAAGTACACCCCATTAGAACTCACCTTATCCTTGCAAGGCCTTTGACAGTTTTGTGCTGCACACACGGCATTCTCATCATCAGATTCCTCTGCTCCTGACCAGTCATACTTTGAGGGGATGTCCAGCACTTTTCTTTCTCTCTTCTTCTCAGTATTCTCTTTCACAAGTTCAACTTTGGCTGCAGCAGCCTTCTCCTTCTTTTTCTTTCTCTCTTCTTCTTTTGCTAGTTTCTTGGCCAGTTTGTTCAGCTCCTTTGCTTTTTCTGCACTTAATTTTAATTTCTTCTTTTTAGGTTTATCCATTTTCTTTAATTCTTTGGACTTCTGTTTTCCTTCTCCAAAAAGTTGTTCTACCTTTTCTAGCTTCCGTTTCCTTTTCTTCTCTGAAGAGTCCTTTCCTTTTATTTTTAATGGTTTCTCCTCCATGCTGTCATCCTTAAAAAATATAAAATTAGAAAGAATTTTTAAGCAAGACATTTAAAAACAGTTTTGTTCTCCTATGTGAAGTATCTTGAAGTGTCAAATACATAGACAAATGTATAGTAGAGGTTACTGGGGGAGAAAGAAATGGGATTTATTGTTTAATGGATACAGTTTCTGTTTGGGCTATATAAGAAGTTCTGGAAATAGTGGTGATCATTGCACAACATTGTGAAGTTAATTAATACAACTGAATTGTATATTTAAAAAGTTAAAATGGTAAATTTTGTGTAGTGTACACTGTACTACAATAAATATTCTAGATATTTAAAAATCACTTGAAGAAGGCAAATGTAATATTCAGTGAAGATAATAGCAAAAAATAATGGCAAATCCTAAATAAAAATATTTCACTTATTTTTAACTTGCTAAGGGAAAAAAACCTCATTGTTAGCATACTATATAATAAAAGCCTAATATGCAAATCGACTGAACATCGGATCAACCGGTCACTATGATGTGCACTGACCACCTACAGGGCAGATGCTCAACACAGGAGCTACCCCCAGCCCACAGGCCTCAGGTCAGCCAAGGTGGGTGCCAACAGGAGCCCCCAATCACCCCACAAATCAACTCTGATCACCAGGCCAGACCTAAAAACCCTATCCATCCACAAATTTCATGCACTGGGCCTCTAGTATATAAATATAACCCGTAGCATCCATTTGAGATGAAATAATACACAGAAAGCTAAATGTATAATAATAAATGTACATTAAATTATGTAATAATGTTTTTGGTTTTCATTTACTACTACAATAGTTCTTCATTAATTCAATAAATTCTAGGTGATTAAGAAGTTACTAGAAATGTTATCAAAACATACAAAATTGTATCATGATCACAATACAAAAGGTATGTAGTGACTTTAGCAAGAGCTAGAAAATAGTTGATATGACAAAGCAAAAAACATATATTTTTTCAACTTCCGAATATTGTTGCTTTTATGCGCCAATGCAATAAGTGTTAAAATTTTAATAGTAAAGGTATGTCTAGTAACAAAAAGAACAAGGAGGGAGGCTGAAAAAAAATTGAAAATATTGATAATTACCTAGGAAATAACACTTGAGCTAAGAAGTATATGATTCTTTTATATGTTGGATATAAATGGAAACTAACAGACACAGACAGATAACAGCATGGTGGTTACCAAAGGGAAGAGTTGGGTGATAGGGGAGCAGTAAAAGAATAGAGAATTTTCCCACAAATTCAAGGCTGGAAAACCTTTGATAAGAACCTAAAAATCTTCAGAATCCAAAAAACAATAATAACCCACTGTATTATAAATGTCTAAGTCTATCACATTTTGACAAAAATTTTAACCTCTGAATACTTTATATTTCCATATATGTAAAATAAAAGGATAAGATAAGATAATGAATGTGAAGAAAGTGTTCTATAGACTGGAAAACATTATCTTAGGCTACACCTGGGATTTGACTTCCAAACCAAAATCAAACTAAATTATAATGATTAGCAAATTATAATATGCTAAGTGAATCTGAATCAACTATTGATAACACTGCACCATTCCATTACATGGAAACAAATAACAAATAGAATATTAGAAATCAAATGCCAGAGTTAGAAACCACGTCCCTCTGTTTTTACTACGTGTGTGACCTTAGGCAAGATTCCACCTCTCGGATCCTAAATTTCTTCACATGCAGAAGGGCTAAATACTTGCTGTGTCTATCCTTTTCACTCTCCCTTTCAGGATTATGGTGAGGATCAAATGAGATCATGGATATATAAACACTGAATATATTATAAATTATTATGCAAGTATAATAGACGAATGTGGACTCTCCCTCTCCATTTCTATATAACCATTTCATTAGAAACTTTCATTTAAAAATAATTTTTAATTAATAACTAACTTTTATGTTTCAATTACAGTTAATGTACAATATTAATTTTAGGTATAAAACCCAGCAATTAGACATTTATATAACTTATGAAGTGATCACTCCAATGTGATCATCTGACACCACACAGTAATTATATTTTTTACTATATGCTCTATGCTGTACTTTATAACCCCATGGACTTTCTGTAACTACCAATACATACTTCTTAATCACTTCACCCCTTTCACCCCAAACCCTCCCCTTCTAGCAACCATCAAAACGTTCTCTGTATCTATGGGTCTGTTTTTGTTCTGCATGTTCATTTATTTTGTTTTTTAGATTCCACATATAAGTGAAATCATAAGGCATTTGTCTTTCTCTGTATAATTATTTTACACAGCACAGCACCTTCTAGGTCCATCCATGTTGTTGCAGATGACAAGATTTCGTTTTTTCTTTTTTTATGGCTGAGTCATTTTCCATTGTATATATGCACCACATCGTTATTCATTCTTCTACTGATGGACACTTAAGGTTGCTTCTATTATTTTGGCTACTGCTAATACTGCAATTAGCATAGAATGCATGTCTTTTGAATTTAGTGTTTTGAGTTTCTTCAGATAAATACCCAGAAGTGAAATAGGTGGGTTCTACTTTGTCTCTAGTCTTTGCTTTGGTCTATTTTGTCTAGAAAAAGTATTAATGCATCAGTTTTTATTTTCCTTTTCATTTCCATTGTCATGATATATCCTTTTCCATCCCTTTACTTTCAGTCTCTCTGTGTGTGTGTGTCTTTTGATTTGAAGTGAATCTCTTATAGAAAGCATATATAAGGGTTTGCTTTTGTGATCCATTCGGCCACCAGTTATTTTTTGATTGGAGCATTTAACCCATTTCCATTTAAACTAATGGTTGATAGGTGACTGTTTTTCTTTGTCTTAATTTTATTTTTTTCATTGATTTTTTAAAATTTTAAATAAATGTTGTTCATATTATTACAAATGTTCATTTTTTTTCCTCCATTGCTCCCCTCCACCAGGTTCCCACCCCACCCTCTGCCCTTTCCACACCCCCCATTGACCTCATTTATAGGTGCACAGTTTATGTTCAATCTCTTTCCGCACCCCCCACTCCCCTTGTCCCCGAGAATCATCAGTTCACTCCCCTTCCATACCTCTGATGCTATTATATTCACCAGTTAGATCTCTATCTCTTGGTTTTTAGATTCACTTGTTGATAGTTACATATTTGTTCATAATTTTTATCTTTATTTTCTTCCTCTTCCTAAGAACCCCCTTCAGCAATTCATATAATTCTGGTCTGGCGGTGATGAACTCCTTTAGCTTTTTTATTTATTTATTTATGAAGCTCTTTATCTGGCCTTCAATTCTGAGTGATAGCTTTGCTGGGTAGAGTATTTTTGGCTGTAGGTTCTTATTATTCATCACCTTGAATATTTCTTGCCATTCCCGTCTGGCCTGAATGGTTTTCTGTTGATAAATCAGCTGACAATCATATGGGTGCTCCTTTATAGGTCACTACCTGCTTTTCTCTTGCTGCTTTTAATAGTCTCTCTTTGTCTTTTGCTCTTGGAATTTTCATTATGATGTGTCTTGGTGTGGTCCTCTTTGTATTCCTTTTGTTTGGGGTTCTGTGTGCTTCCTGGACTTGTAATCTATTTCTTTCCCTAGGTAGAGGAAGTTTTCTGTCACTATTTCTTCAGATATATTTTCGGTATCTTGCTCTCTGTTATCTTCTGGGACCCCCATAATTCTGATGTTGGTTCGCTTGAAAGTCCCAGAGGTTTCTTACATTATCTTCAACTTTCTGGATTCTCTTGTATTCTTGCTTCTGCAGAGTGTCTTCTGGCTCTTTATGTTCCAAATCTTTGACTTGATTCTTGCGATCTTCCATTCTGTTTTTAGGACTCTGTATAATATTTTTTATTTCAGCCAATGTATTCTTTATTTCTAGTCGATCCCTTTTTATTTCTAGTTGATCCCTTTTCATATCCTCATAGGTCTCATTTATTTTATTGGCCTTTTATAGGAAATTCTTGAAAAACCTTATAACCGTGGTTTTGAACTCTATATCCAGTCGCTTTTTGTCCTCCATTTATTTCGTTTGTGATCTGTTTCCTTGTCTTGGCATTTTCGCAGCTTCCCTGAGTTGGTAGGGTGGCTTTGTGTGCTAAGGTGTCCTATATGGTTCAGTGGGTCAGCCTCCCAATTACCTGAGGTGAACACTCTTGGTGCACCCCTTTGTGGACTGTGTGTACAGCCTTATTGTAGGTAAGTCTTGATTGTTGGTAGTGTCACTGGGAAGAACTGACCTCCAGGCCAATTGGTTTGGGAGGATCAGCTGTGCCTATGCTGGGAGACAGCCTTATTCGTCTAGACTTGGTAAATTGAAAAAGCCTCTGTGTTCTGCTTGGATGGAGCGGAGTTTCAGGGTACCCCCTTTCTTTTTAGCAGTAATGGTTTATTTTCCCCAAAATTACATATCACATGAATTTTCAATAAAGAAAATCAGAAAAAAGAACTATTTTGGATTAATCAGAAAGTAGGACAGCCAGACTACTACTCACTCAGCCATCTCACCTTGCCAGCATTTATGGTTCTTCCAAAGAACTTGGGCATTCTAAAGTTTTACAATCCCTGTTTTAGTAGGTTTTAAATCCATACCTCCATGATATGCAGGAATCTGTCTTCAGAGGGTGGGTGTGTGGCCTGCAAAATCCGCCATATGTGTTGAGTTTCATCTAGAGATACTTCCAGGAGATCTCCAATCATCATAAGTTCTTCTAGCTGGGCTTTAGCTCCAGGTGACAACTCCAACACTGGAGGTTCTAAACTTCGGGGCACCAAAGGGCTCTTCCGTGGCTGCTTCCTTGGGGTGCTAGAACCTTTCCAAAAATTTATAAGACAAAATAGAAATGAAAACTATGAAAAAGAATGTAATGTCTCTAAAGCAAATAATTAGGGGAATGGTTCTTTCACTCCCAACAATTTAGACATTCTTTTTTTTAAAATATATTTTATTGATTTTTTTACAGAGAGGAAGAGAGAGGGATAGAGAGTTAGAAACATCGATGATAGAGAATCATCAATCAGCTGCCTCTTGCACACCCCCTACTGGGAATGTGCCTGAATGCCCTTGACCGGAATCAAACCCGGGACCTTTCAGTCCCAAGGCCGACGCTCTATCCATTGAGCCAAACCAGTTTCAGCTAGACATTCTGATTGATTGCATCATTATTAAAGTGAAAATGAAATTTAAAACAAATATGGAACAAAAATATTTAGAATTCTAATACACTCTAAAATACTGGTTTAGAGTACAAAACTGGTTCCTTATTGTTTATCCTGTGACTGAAGGAATAGGGGAATCTATAATAATAAAAGCATAACATACTAATTAGACCAGCCAGCCAAATGACCTTCCAGACAACTTTCTGGACGAAGCTGGGGCTGCGAGGGCCGAGGCAAGCCAGGTCTGCAAGGGCCAAGCCTCTTGCACAAATTTCGTGCATCAGGCCTCTATTAGAAAATAATCTCTTAATCCATGTTCTCTCTCCTTTTTTAGAGGATACCAACAGATTAAGCATATACCTGCTCTACATAAGCGATTATTTTTCTAATGAACAGACAACAAACATAGCTGACCCTTGAACAGGCAGGTTTGAACTACACAGATCATGGCCCACTTGTATATGGATAACTGTGTCCACTTTAAAGCAGATTTTAAAATTGATGGACCTGTGCAGTTCACATTCAAGGGTCAACTGTTTTTTTGCTTGTTTTTATTAATCCTCAGCCGAGGATATTTTATTATTGATTTTTAGAAAGAATGGAAGGGAAGGAAGAAGGGAGGCAGAAAGGAGAGGGAGGGAAGGGATGGGAGACAGGGAGGGAGAAACATCGATGTGAGAGAGAGACATCAAATGGTTGCCTCCTACCTGTGCCCTGACCAGGGCCAAGGATCGAACCTGCAACCTAGGCACATGCCCTTGACTGGGAATTAAACCTATGATCCTTAGGTGCACGGGCTAAGGCTCTACCCCTGAGATACCCCAACCGGAGCAGATCAACTGTATTTTTTATCTGAGACTGGGAATCTGTGTATGCACAGGGCTGGCTTAAACTACTTGCTAATTTTTGATTGCATGGTGAGTCAGTGCTCCTAACCCCTACACTGTTCAAAGGTCAATTGTAATATGCTGTCCCATAAAATTCTGAATTTTACTATGAAGAGATGAACACTCTCCATTTTCAGAGGTGTAACCTAAAGCAATGTGACTTACTTTCACTGGGAAAAAAGTGAACATAACAGAGAAGCTATATAAAAGAAAAAGAAAAACTTTCTAATAATTATAGCTTTCCGAAACTGGAATGAATATTCTTAAAAAGCAATAAGTTCCTTAAGAACTGGTAATGAACAAAAACAAAAAAAACTAAATGACTCCTTATCAGAGATTTTATAAAAATGATAGATGAGACTAGATGCCCTCTAAAGTTCTTCTAATTAGAATTCAATAATTATATGTAAGTTTTCAGATTATCACCTAATGACAGAAAATGAGGACATTTTCAGGTTCTAATAAAATTTCATGGCAGCCAGGACCGGTTTGGCTCAATGGATAGAGTGTCGGCTTGGGGACTGAAAGGTCCCGGGTTCGATTCCGGTCAAGGGCATGTACCTTGGTTGCGGGCATATCCCCGGTAGGGGGTGTGCAAGAGGCAGCTGATCGATGACTCTCTCTCATCGATGTTTCTAACTCTCTATCTCTCCCTTCCTCTCTGTACAAAATCAATAAAATATACAATATTTAAAAAAAAAAAATTTCATGGCAAAGATTATGTATTTAAGAGGGATTCACAGTCTTGATTAATACAATGGTTTTTTTCTCACTGGTTTCAGGCTAATCTTTTCCACACTGTTTTAAAGAGTAATACCTTGAGAACAACTCTTAGAAGCAGAAGAATAAGCATGTTCTGCACAGAATGAAGGAGCTGTCCACATGTGAGTGACCACCTCCTCAGATTTGATGGGAATCTCTTCATCACAAAAAAGATTGGGTTCCAGACTACTGGAGGACTTCACACTGGCTGTGTCCTGAAGAAGAAACAAAGAGGGCATTATAAATTAGAACCACTTGTGGCTCTCAAAGTCTAAAATAATTAATATGATATTACATATTAATAAATATTAATAATTAACATATTTTATTACTTCACAGAAAAAGGTTACAAAGACCTGGTGCAGAGTCCTATTCCCCAGCAATACAAAAAATTATAAAAGAGTGAGATAGGAGAAAGACAAAAGCTTAATGACTAATATAACATCTGATTCTCCTTGTAGGGTACATGAGATTATCCTTAAGTAAGTAGGATACTTAAAAGGTTTTATAACAGGATTCTGGAAGACAATGCCACTCACTGAAAATTTAAGAATAGCAGTTCATTATTTTCTTCCCTATTCAAACAAATTCTAAAAAGCAACAGACAGTACTTTAGTTCCAGATGCTGCCTCTCCCTGCTTCTCCCTGACTAGAATTGGAATTCTTTTCTGACCTTGATTCTACTCATTTCATTGTAACTCAAGCAGGAAACTTTGTTAGGCTTTCAGAATGGAAATGATGATAAACAGGAGATAATGAAGAAAAATAATAAGTAAAAAGAAAAAATTTAAAAAATTACTTTCCCAAGTGAAGTATGAAATGTGAAGAGGTACAATATTGACTTTGATAAGTTAAAGACAAATTGTTAGCCCTAGAGGAAACAATGAAAAAATAAAAAAGTAAAAGATATAAGAAACCATAAAAAATAAAATAAAAGAGTAATAGAGGAACAAAAAAAGGGGGGGAGGCTTAATAAAAAAATAAATAGCAAGAGCCCAGCTGGTGTAGCTCAATGGTTGAGAGTCGACCTATGAACCCAGGAGGTCACGGTTCAATTCCCAGTCAGGACACATGCCCGGGCTGCAGGCTCAATCTCCAGTGTGGGCATGCATGAGGCAGTTAATCAATGATTTTCTCTCATCATTGTTTTTTCCTCTCCCACTTCCTTCCTCTTTGAAATCAATAAAAATATATTAAATAAAAATCAATAGCAAGATGGCCAACTTAAAACTTAATCATGTCAACAATTATATTAAATGTAAATAGACTAAACACCCCCAATGAGAACACTGATCATGTTACTTAAAATACACACACAAAACAAGACTCAACCATATATTTTACAATTACATATATATGCACAAACAAATAAGAAAGGACCTTATTATATGCTATCTCAAGATACACATTTTAAATATGAAGACTCAGATAGAAGAAACCAAGATGGCAGCATAGGTAAATGCCAGTACTCACAGCATCCCACGACTATGTCAAAATTACAACTAACATATAGAACAACCATCACTCAGAACCACCTGAAAGCTAGCTGAATGGAAGTCCTACAACTAGAGAAGTAAAGAAAAAAGCACATTGAAACTGTTAAGAGTGGTGATGGCATGGATCGAGCTGATCCAGCACCCACGTGGCTGTTTTTATAATCCAGAGAGAGATCGTCCCTGCAAAGGCCACCATGAAGAGCAAAGGGTCCCAGCCCCACACCAGACCGCCCCCCAACCCAGGTCCTAGAGCTAGAAAGAAAAGTCCCCATAAATTTCAGACTATAAAAACCAAGGATTGTGACCAAGAGACACAGAGACTGATGTTCCTCTTAAAGGGCCAGGCACAAACTTACTCAAACTTGATTCCAGCTCCAGGAGAAGTTAGGGGACCCAGACACATAAGGGGAAAAACTGGATTGTCTAGCATCAGGGCAGGAACTTGAGAGCAGCTTGCTACCAGACGGAGATGCTCACATAGGTCATTGTTCCTAAGCCAAGAACTCCCCTGTCCTACAGCTGACTGGCAACCATATGAGTCCCCATCAACCTGGAATACACTGTTTGCTCTGTTCTGGTGATTCTCTGATATCCAATCCAATTTTCAGCCCTACCCAAGCTGTTTACAGCAGCTTTTGGATAGGAATGGTTTGTCCTAGCTCAGGCTTAGACTTTGCTAAAATCTCTCAAAAAAAGCTGCAACTGGTATCAGTATGCCCTAAATTTATCAATAAAAGGCTCAAGATCCAGCACCACTACCAGCCTGCCTAACTTCACAGCTGGGTCTCACCTGGGTATTTCCAAACCTGATACAAATAGGAGGAATCTGCAGATTTTTCTGTAATTCCTGCCAGGTGGCCCCAAGGCAGTGGCTGATTCTGCACCTGCCTGCACCTGTTGGACAGCTTCAGACCATAGCAGATTACAAGTCCACACATCCACAAATGACACACTCAAGGGGCACACTTAGCACCAAACCACCACTGAAGCAAGTCCTGTTCCATAGGGGTGTTTCTCCCACTGTAGTCACAGCTGGTCCTCACAGCCAATTGGCCTGGAGGTCAATTCCTCCCAGTGACACCAACAGCAATCAAGTCTCAACTATAAGACTGCACTCAGCCCACAAAGGGCTGCACCTACAGTGCCCAGCTCAAGTGACTGGAGAGGCTGAGCAATTGGGACCCTATAAGATAACTACTACACAAGGCCACTTTATCAATTCCAGGAGACATAGCAGCTCTATCCAATACATAAAAGCAAACAGTGAGGCAGCCAGAATGCAGAGACAAAGCAACATGTCACAAATAAAAGAAATGAAAGAAAGCAAACCACGGTTATAAGGTTACTCAAGGATCTTCATCAGACCTACAACAGACTTAGTGAGACTTTCAAGGATCTTAGTATAATGTCAAAGATATGGAAAAGGAGTAGTCAAAAATTAAACATACACTAACTGAAATAAAGAATAATTTACAGGGATTCAACAGTAGATTCCAAAAATCAAATCAATGGTTTTGAATATGAGGAAGCAAAGAACACCCAATCAGAAGAAAAGAAAAAAGAATTAAAAAATAAAGATAGTGTAAGGAGCCTTTGAGACAACTTTAAGCCTCTCAACATTCACATTATAGGGGTGCCACAAGGAGAAGAGAAAGAGCAAGATACTGAAAACTATTTGAAGAAATAATGACAGAAAACTTCCCTTACCTGGTGAAAGAAATAGAGACTTACAAATCCAGGAAGCACAGAGTCCAAAACAAGAGGAACCCAAAAAGATCCACACCAAGACGCATCATGATTAAATGTAAAAGGTTAGAGACAAAGAGAGAATCTTAAAAGCAGTAAGAGAAAAGCAGTTAGTTACCTACAAGAGCGCCCCCATATGACTGTCAGCTGATTTCTCAACAGAAACTATGAAGGCCAAAAGGAAGCGACAAGAAATATTCAAAGTGATGAATAGCAAGGACCTACAATCAAGATTACTCTACCCAGCAAAGCTATCATTTAGAATTGAGGGTCAAATAAAAAAGCTTCACAAACAGTAAAAAGCTAAAGCAGTTCATTACCACCAAACCAGTATTACATGAAATGTCGAAGGGTATTGTTTAAGAAGAGGAAGAAGAAGAAGAAAAAGTAAAAGATGAAAAGTATCAACAATAGCTCTAGCCTAGGGGTGTCGAACTCAATCAGAGAAGGGGCCAAAATCTAAAATCCAGCCTAAATCGCGGGCCGAATGGTTTACTGAACAGTCATAAACTGTCATTGTGATGGAAACGCAGTGGAGTGCAGTGATGACAGCGCGGTGTAGGCCACATTGTAAGGCCTGGCGGGACGGATTTGGCCCGCGGGCCTTGTGTTTGACACAGGTGCTCTAGCCGATTTGGCTCCGTGACAGCCTCTGGACCAAAGGGTCCTGGATTCAATTTCAGTCAAGGGTACATACCTGTTACAGGCTTCTCCCCAGCCCAGGCCCTGGTCAGGGTACCTGCAGGAGGCAACCAATTGATGTGTCTCTCAGATGGATGTTTCTCTCTATCTTTTCCTCTCTGTTCCACTCTCTCTAAAAGATCAATGGAAAAATATCCTCAGGTAAAGATTAACCACAACAAAATGAACAATAAAAGGGTAATTGATACATTATCTACCAACAATTGAATCTAAAAGTAAAAATAAATAAGAAATCTAATAAACAGAATATACTGGTGAATAAAATAGAATCAGAGGCATGGAGATGGAACAGAATGACAATTCTCTGTTGGAAGGGGGTTGGGGGTGGAGAGGTGGGAAGAGATTAAACAAAGATCTTATATACATATATGCATTACCTATGGATAGATAATAGGGTGGCAAAGGCCTGAAGTGGGGTAGGAACTGGGAAAAGGGGGGTAGTGGGAGGAAAAAGAGGGACATCTATAATACTCTCACAATAAAGGTATGTTTGTTTTTTTTAAAAGGATACAGATGGGTTGGTAAATAGCAAGCTTAAACGAATTACTCTTCCTATGTTGGAAAATTATAGTTCAGTCCCACCAATGGCAAATATGGAAGATGGAATAGCCTCTCAGTGAGAAATGGGTTTTATATAAAGATCTATCACTCCATCTTATCTGGTACTAGGTCAGACTAAAGTCAAGACAAAATCTACTCTATTTCCACAAAGCGCAAGCCAACCCCAAGTATTAGCAAAGGTAAGAATTAAAAAATAAAAGAATCTAAGTATTTAACTTGTCTTTCTCTAAAATAAGCAAGTACTGACATACAAAAAAGAACTTCCTGGAAGATAATAATTACTACTCTTTTATACCCTCCTCTCTAATGTGTAATTTTGCATATATTTGTAATTCTGAACATTTTTCATTTGTAAAATATAAACTATAATATGAATAAATAATTTCAGTAAAGGTAAAGAATATGCCTTAAAAGGGAGTAATTATACAAATATCTGAAAGAAGGTTATCCAAGACACAATCACAAAAGATCTGACATATTGCTTCATTAAATATATATTTCCTAAGTAATAAAGTTCTTAAATTGCTGCTCAGAGTGTTTTAGTGGTGATAACAGAATGCTATACAAAATGAAATAAACAATGCAAAGCATAAATCATCTGTTCTAAACATTTAAATACTACAGTAAGCCGAAACCAGTTTGGCTCAGAAGCTAGAGCGTCGGCTTGGGGACTGAAGGGTCCCGGGTTCAATTCTGGTCAAGGACGTGAACCTTGGTTGCGGGCACATCCCCAGTAGTGGGTGTGTAGGAGGCAGCTGATCGATGTTGCTCTCTCATTGATGTTTCTAACTCTCTATCTCTCTCCCTTCCTCTCTGTAAAAAAAATATATATATATGAATACACAATAAGATCAAATGATTGATTTGATTTTTCTACATAATTATGTACTCTTCTTCCTAAACCAGTACGGGACTCTTTCTTAAGTCAAGACATTAAATTCAACCTATTTCAAGGATGAATTCATGGAGACATAACCAGGGGACATTAAAGAGAAAAATCACCAAGCCAAATGCACATAAATTGGCAAATATAATTTTCATCACTGTTTGTTCTGTGGGAAAATACTCAATATATAATTGTTTTAATGCAAAAAATATCTATTTCCAGGTAACTTTTACTTTGAATTGTCATTAAGTCTTGCCACCATTCTTCCAGTTTTCAAGCTGTCAAACATTACTAACACTATAAAATCCATAATTTTATTTTTCATGTTGTCAATACCCCCAGATCAAAATAGAAACTAGGTTGAGACTCACATATAAATTTTACAGAAAAGGACTACTACTGCTTACAGCCATATCAAACCATAGTTTTGATCCCTAACCCTGAAGTCATGTAATACTTGTGATGTTTTGTATTCATAGGTTACCAATCTGTTTCCAAGCAAAGCCCATCCTATTTAGCAATTCTATAGTAGTGGTTGGTTTTTAATGTGCTAGAAAGATAATCCAAGTATTGGAGGCTTCTAAGTTATGGCAAACAGGCAATTCTAGTATTAAATAACTAACTTATATGTGGCTTGGGCTGCATTTCCTTAAAGGTGCTCCTAGTCATTCTATATAAACAAAGATGGTCATTAACTTCAGGATAACTTCAAGGTACTCAGACCTTATTTTAACAGGATAATTCAAGTTTCAACTTTTCTCAAGTATTTATTTTATACAACTATAAATTCCTCATTAAAACATCTCCTGAATCCACTGCTTTTTAAATCCTCATCTGAGGATATATTTATTGACTTGGGAGGAAGAGAGAGGAAAGAAGAAAGAAGGAGAGGAAAAAGAAAAGGGAGAGAACATTGATGTGGGAGAAACCCACACCTGCCCAGCTGGATATTGAACCCGCAACTTAGGTATGGGCCCTGACCAGGAATCGAACCCACAACCTTTTTGGTGTACAGGATAATGCTCCAAATAACCAAGCAACCAGGCTGGAGCCCCCGGATCCATTTTTATCTTGAAAAAAATATTTCCAGCAAAATAATTTACAAGCATCTATTAATATGATGGGTGGTTTTAATTTTATATTCTGGGAATTCAATGCTGATGATATTCATTGCTCTAAGAATGAGCTTATCTACCTTATTTGCATTCTGCAAAGACCAAAAAGGAAAAGATTGCACCCTAGGTTTTCATACAAAAGAGCACAAACTCCCTGGTTATAGGCACAGATTGTAAATAGAACAAATATTACTAGGTAAACGACAAGGATTTGGGCCTGACATGAAATAACAATAAAAGGCCAATAAAGCCAACACAAAACAAACTTGCCAAAACTTTCTCTTCACCACCAGTATGGTATCATTATCAAAATAATCATATTAAGGGCAAATAATATATTCTAACTGCAACTGTAAATGCAAATTCAAACCGTAAGGCTAAGTGTAACCAATCTCTGACTATGATATTCAATCTAGCACCATCCGGATGAGAGATTAAAACAAAGTGAACTCTGTTTTAAGCAAGATTCAATGGAATTTTAAAAAAAATAACTAGATAGATGTTAACAATCAAAGAAAAAATACTAATCAGCCATAAAAACTTTCAGTAACTAAATGAATAATTTTGCTAGTCCCTCTAAGCCCTAAAGAGATACAAGGTGAAAAAAATAAATTTTAAAATTCCACTCTTAAAAAACCAACAAACCTGTTATTTCATCATCAATCTATATTTTTTGGAGCTTTGAAAAAAAAAAAATGCTATCACCATTAATATAAATAGGTTACTAGCTTTCTCTTCTACTTCAAACATCTTTTTAAACCCAGTGATCAGATATAAACCCACACACCTGGCCATGTAATTACCTTCATGTCATAGCCATATGTCTCCCGAATGTCTTCATCAGAATCTGTTTCTTCGTCATCATAATCCATTGTTTGTCGAGGGGAAGAAGATACGCTGCTCACCACCCGGTTAAAAGCAGACTGCTGGAAACTAGGTAAGTGTCCCTGAACAACGGTTTCAGGATGAACAGAGACACACAATGAATAAACATGGGTAATATGTGATTACAACTACCAAAATATAATGAACTTGCAAAGTGGCTAACAGAGTTCACCAGTTAGTACAGAGCAAATCATTTGACCATGATACCAAGGTCCACCTGAATATTATTTCCAAATAATTTTTCATTAAAATGATTTAGGTATATATTCAAAATCCTATGGGCTTATATAGAAAGAAGACATTATGGATAATCTAACTGCTGGCAACTTAATCAATTCCTAATCAATTGGTAAGATAGATTTGATTTACTACTTACACTCTGACAAACATTATCTCAAGAAATAAAACAAGAAAACCCTAAACTTGCCTGTAAGTCTGGATTGGCAGCTGCTTTTTGGAGTTCCGCACTGATGATCTTTTCAGTTTTTTCTCGAGCTGCCTGCTCCACCATACGCTGGCTCAACACAGACAGTTTGGCCAGGGCAGAAGACAGTTCATCTGTGGCTAGAGCCTGCCGGGCTCTATCCTGCCAGCTCATAGCACGTTCTGTCAAACACTGTAGGGCTTCTCCTTCAGGCAATCGTACAGGCAACTTCTGAAGGGATACTAGTAGTGACAGAATAGTCTCTAGCCTTGGCCTTCGAGACCGCATACAAAGAGGGCAAAGGAATTTTACTTCCTTAGCCTGCCAACTAGACCCTTTTTTCTGGGAACTTGACTTAGGCAGGGGAACACAGCTATTATGGAACCAGTCTTTGCAGAGCTCACACTGCAGCATAAATCCACTGGCTGTCTTGCGGCAAATGCAAAATTTTACTTCTTCTATGCGGTCCACCATTGTCATCTTGGCTAGATTGGCTGCTCTGAGGGAATGCATGGCTTCAATCTCTTTTTGCTCTCGTTCTTTGAAAACTGCCACCTGCCCACAAAGAACATTTAAAAGAAAGGAGTCACTACAGAATACTCAAAAAAATACCAAATCCTTAAGGCTGAGGGATCATCTCCAACTCGTGGCCTTCTAATAACAAAGCACTGTCCTTTAAAAAAAATCAGTTGTCAATCATTTCCTAAAATGTGGGGCAGTGTGACAGTTTCCATGTAAACATTCCTGTGAGAAATGGGCAAAATGCTACCATATTTGACAATTTCATCAGTAGAGTACTTTCAATTCTTTGTAGGGAGCAGTAGACAATATGCCTTGAAGTCAAGAAACCTAAGTATGAAGCTTGGCTCTTATACTTATATATTGTTGATCTTAGGCAAAAGTTTTCTGAATCTCAATTTTCTGAAAAAATGAGGATACCACCAAACCCATTTTGTTGTTTTAAGGAATAAATAAAATAACACATCAAAATGTTTAACTTGATGCCTGGCACAAGGTAAACACTCAATAAATACTAGTTTCCCATACACTGGCAATTCATTCTCTGAGAGGAAGTTCAATACAAATCAATTCTTATTTCTTTCTAGAAGGCGTTTATGTAATAGTAGAATGACACAGCCTGATGACCAATTATAACAAGATTTTATGTAGCTCATTTCAAAAAAGAAAATGAAAGCAAGTAATATTTAATTGTCATTAATATTGTCAGTAGATTTTCTTTTTAAACTTTCATAGTTTTAAAATTATTTCCTATTCTATTTGCCTGGTAAGATAACATGTTAGGCAGGCTCCCTAATGAGAAATCATTTCTGCTGGCCTCAAAATAGGATCATTTGGTAACAATATTGTAATAACTATGTATGGTACCAGGTGGATACCTGGCCTCTTGGGGGTACACTTTGTAAAGTTTATGATAACCACTATGGTTGTTACTGTGAGGACGTTGGGGGTGACCAGGCTGGTGGGGGAAGGGGCAGTTATGAGCGATCAGGCAGGCAGGCAGGTGAGCAGTTAGGAACCAGCAGTCACAGATTGTAAAAGGGATGTCCAACTGCGGGTTCAGGCCAAAACCATCAGTTGGACATCCCCCAAGGGGTCCCAGATTGCAGAAGGTGCAGGCTGGGCTGAAGGGACCCTCCTCCCCATGAATGAATCTTGTGCATCAGGCCTCTAATATAAAAATACAGACAGTTAAAAACATCAAAACAGCGAATGCGCTAATATCTTCACAGAATTTTGTATTCACCGTACAAAGTCAAAATGCATATCATAATTTCTTACCACCATGGCTGTATCTCTAGTTTCCTCCAATCCTTCCTCCAGATCACTCAGTGGCTCATGGTCCACATCCTTTTCTTTTTCTTTTTCTATTAGTTCTTTTACTTTTTTTCTTCTGTTTTTACCACACCCATATATACCAATGTCAGTTCGGGGACTTAGCACCTACAAAAATAAAGCCAAATACTGAACTCTGGTTTAAAAAAAAAAAAAATTCTTAAAACTGAAAATAAAAGGAACCATTTATTGACTACTCACCAAGTCCTGGGCACTTTCTTAAGGGGTTAACACAAATTATCTAATTCAATTAAAGAAAACAGCCCTCTGAAGTATTATCTATATTTTACAAACGGGAAACTGAAGCTCAGAAAGGAAACAACTTGCCCAAGGACACAGGTTTAGTAATTAGGGAGCCAGTCCTCAAACATGAAACTATCATATTTCAATGCCTATGCCCTTAACTACTATTTATCATTTTTTTTATTTTCAATTATAGTTGACATATATTACTATATTAATTTTAGGTATACTCCCCAGTAATTAGACATTCTATAACTTACTTAAGTGATCATCCTGATAAACCTTGAACCCATCTGACACGATACAGAGCTATTAGGATATGATTGACTACTAGTAGCCCTGTGAATGAATCCATGGGCCAGTAGATCGCTGCCACCCTCCTGTAGCTCCCCCCACCACCCCTCATAGCTGCCGCCCTGACTCCTCCTGCAGATCTCCACCACCCACTTGTAGTTCGCTGCCTCACAATCATGCAGATCTGTGATCCGGTCGTTAGACAGTCAGTCGTTACGCCTGACAGTATAATGGATAATTAGCATATTCCTCTTATTATAATACATAGGATATTCCCTATACTATACATTACATCCCCATGAACATTCTGAAATAATTAGCTTGTATTTTTTTAAATTTCTTTATTGTTTAAAGTATTACATGAGTCTCCTTTTTCCCCCATTGACCATTCCCTGGACACTTCCACCCCCCAGCTCATTCCCTCACCACCTTACTGTCTGTGTCCGTTGTTATGCATGCATACAAGTCCTCTGGTTGGTCTTTTCCCTCCTCACCTGCTACCTTCCATCATAGATTGGACAGTCTATTCAATGCTTCTATGTCTCTGGTTCTATTTTTGTGCATCAGTTTATGTTGTTCATTATATTCCAAAAATGAGTTACGTCATGTGATATCTATCTTTCTCTGACTGGCTTATTTCGCTTAGCATAATGCACTCCAGTTCGATCCATGCTGTTGCAAATTATAAGAATTCTTTCTTTTTTATAGCAGTATAGTATTCCATTGTGAAGATATACCACTGTTTTGTAATCCACTCATCTGCTAATAGGCACTTAGGCTGTTTCCAAATCTTAACTACTGTAAATAATGCTATGCACATAGAGGTGCATATATCCTTTCTGATTGGTGTTTCTGTTTTCATGGGATATAGTCCTAGAATTGGTATTACTGGGTCAAATGGAAGTTCCATTTTTAACTTTCTGAAGAAACTCCATACTGTTTTCCACAGTGGCTGCACCAGTCTGCATTCTCACCAGCAGTACATGGTGTTTTTTTCTCCACACCCTCGCCAGCACTTGTTTGTTGATTTGTTGATGATAGCCATTTTGACAGGTCTAAGATGGTACCTCATTATTGTTTTAATTTGCATCTCTCGGATGATTAGTGACTTTGAGCATGTTTTCATCTCTTGGCCTCTGTATGTCCTCTTGAAAAATATCTATTTGGGTCCTTTGCCCACTTTCTGATTGGATTTGCTACAGTAGTATCTTCCTTTTGTTAAGCTGTATGAGTTCCCTATAAATTTTAGAGATTAAACCCTTATATGTTCTCCTATGCAGTGGGCTTTCTTATTGTTTTGTTGAGTTTCTTTTGTTGTGCAGTCTTTCTTTTGATGTAGTTCATTTGTTTATTTTCTCCTTAGTTTCTATAGTCCTAGGAGCTGTATTGGTAAAGATACCGCTATGATATATGTCTGGTATTTTTTTTTAAATATATATTTTATTGATTTTTTACAGAGAGGAAGAGAGAGGGATAAGAGAGTTAGAAACATCAATGAGAAAGAATCATCGATCAACTGCCTCTTGCACACCCCCTACCAGGGATGTGCCCGCAACCAAGGTACAAGCCCTTGACCGGAATCAAACCTGGGACCTTCCAGTCTGCAGGCCGACGCTCTATCCACTGAGCCAAATCGGTTTCGGCTACGTCTGGTATTTTGCTACCTATGGATTCTTCTAAGATTTTTATGGTTTCCTGTTTTACGTTTAAGTCCTTTATCCATTTGGAGTTTATTTTTGTGTACGGTATAAGTTGGTAGTTTAGTTTTATTTTTTTGCATATCTGTTCAATTTTCCCAACACCATTTTTTATTAAAGAGACTGTCTTGACTCTATTGTATGTTCTTGCCTCTTTTGTCAATTATTGAGCATAATTGCTTGAGTAGGTTTCTAGGTTCTTTGTTATGTTCCACTAGTCTCTATGTCCACTTCTACTTTTCAATGCCTTCACCTTTGTAACCCATTCTCCCAACCACCTTCCCAGCTGTAAACTGGGAAGATACAGAACGTTCTCTGTATCTCCATGAGTCTATTTGTATTCTACTTATTCACTTATTTTGTTTTGTTATATTCTTTTATTTTATAATAAATCTTTATTGTTCAGATTATTACAGGTGTTCCTCTTCCCCCTCACCCTATAGCTCTCCTCTGCCTGATTCCTCAACCCACCCAATGCCCTTACCCCCCACCACTGTCTTCATCCACAGGTATAAGATTTTTGTCCAATCTCTTCCCGCACCGCTCAGACCTCTTTCCCCCTAGAATTGTCAGTCCACTCCCTTTCTATGACCCTGATTCTATTATATTAACCAATCCATTCTGTTCTTCAGATTTTTTATTCACTTGATTTTTAGATTCACTTGTAGGTAGGTATTTGATGTCTTTTTGTTATTTATAATGTTTATCTTTACATTTTTCTTCTTCCTCCTCTTCTTAAAGAATACCCTTCAGCATTTCATGTAATCCTGGTTTGATAGTGATGAAACCTTTTGCTTTACCTTGTCTGTAAAGCTCTTCATCTGACCTTCAATTCTGAATGATAGCTTTGCTGGGTAGAGTAATCTTAGTTGTAGGTTCTTGCTGTTCATCACTTTGAATATTTCTTGCCACTCCCTTCTGGCCTGCATAGCTTCTGTTGAGAAATCAGCTGACAATCCTATGGGTGCTCCCTTGTAGGTAACTCTTTTTCTCTTGCTGCTTTCGAGATTCTCTCTTTGTCTTTTGCCCATGGCATTTTAATTATGATGTGTCTTGTTGTGGTACTCCTTGGATTCCTCTTGTTTGGGGTTCTGTGGGCTTCCTGAACTTGTAAGTCTATTTCTTTCACCAGGTAGGGAAAGTTTTCTGTCATTATTTTTTCCAATAGGCCCTCAATATCCTGCTCTCTCTCTTCTTCTGGCACCCCAAAAATCCAGATGTTGGTACACTTAAAGCTGTCCCACAGCTCCTTGCACTATCTTCACAGTTTTGGATTCTTCTTTCTTTCTGCCTCTCTGGTTGGGTGTTTTTTGCTTCCTCATATTCTAGATCTTTGGTTTGACTCTTGGGATACGTTGATCTACAGTTGAGTTTCTGTATACTGTATTCTTTATTTCACACAGTGTATGCTTAATTTCTGACTGGTCCCTTTCCATTTTTTTGGCATTCTCATTAAGGTCCTTGAAGGTCTCTTCAAGTTTCTCAGCAGTTTTTAGAAGATTCTTGAGTAACCTTATAAATGTGGTCCTGAACTCTGTGTTGTCCAGTAGTTACTTTCCTCCATCTCTCCCATTCGTGACATGCTCCTGTGACTCAGAATTTTGGCTGCCTCCCTGTGTTGATGGAGTGGCTTTGTGTGGTAGGTGACCTATAGGGTCCAGTAGCTCTGCTTTCCCAATCATCTTAGGTGGTCGCTGTGGTACACCCCTTTGTGGGCTGAGTGCAAAGTCTTAGTGTAGTTAAGCCCTGATTGCTGTTGATACACTGGGAGGAATTGATCTCCAGGCCAATTGGCTATGAAGATCTGCTGTGTCTATAATGAAAGAAGTGCTGCATTGGAGACACGCTTATGGTGCAGGTCTTGTTTCAGTGGGGCTTTGGTGCTCAAAGTCCACCTCCCGAATGTGTCACTTATGGATGTAAGGAATTGAAATCTGGTGTCTCACACTGACCACTAGGCACACTGGCTTCTGGATCTCCAATGGGGTGCAGTTCATCTATTGTCTGAGGTCACCCTGCAGGAGCTACAGCGAGAACCACAGTCCTCTACTCCCTGCTTGGAGGTTGGAGGCTTTGGAGCTGTCTGTACCGAGTTGCAAGTTTGCTAGGTCAGCATTTTTCAACCGCTGTTCTGCGGCACACTAGAGATGTTGCCTGGTGTGCCGTAGGTGCAGACAAGACAAGAATTTTATAATTTTTCACTATTTTGTTTACTTAATATTTCATAATAAAGTAATTATAAAATACTTTCTTTGTGTTTATTTGATTCCTATTCAAGAGAATTACTTTATATATAGTCAATATAGGCACAGAGTTAAATTTTTTAACATTTTCTAATGGTGGTGTGCCTCGTGATTTTTTTCATGAAACAAGTGTGCCTTTGCCCAAAAAAGGTTGAAAAACACTGTGCTAGGTTAAACTGCATTAGAGAAGGCCATTCATATGCAAAAGCCACTACTGGAGATCAGAGAAAGTGAGTCTGAGTTAGTCATTGTGCAGGACTAACTGCCTACAATTCCAGGAGTCTCCCCTCAACCTCAATCCCTGCCGGTTTTCTATGGCCTGAATTTATGGTGACTTCTCTTCCAGCATTGGAACTTGGGCTGGGGGACCTGGTGTGGGGATGGGACCTGGTATAGGGAACAGCTATAGGGTTAAGCCTTGGACTGACCTGTTGGCAAAGCCATAAACAAGTCCTAGCTTAGAGGGCACAGCCCTCTTAGCATAATTAGGCCTGACCTTATGATACTCCCTAGATCTTATCTGGGTAGCTAATGGGCTGTGGGAGCAGCAGCAAGAGCCGCTAAAACAAGTGAAACTCACAAGAACATTATAACTATGGTGACCACTACCTTGTTTACCTCTGACTATAAAATAAAGGCTCAGCTTGCTGGCTGGATCTCTTTCTGTGGCCTTAGCCAGGCAAAGGAGATCCAGCTTCTTCAATCCTTCGCCGTCCTCCCTCAGGCTCACCAAACCATTGGCTGTTCTAGCATGGCACAGGATCTCTTGTTTCTAAGTGGGAACCTCTGCAGCTAAGATATCCTTCCTGATTTTTATCCGACACATATGGGTGTGGGACCAGCCCATTCTGTGTCTCTGCCCCCTCCCACCCAACAGTTTCAGTGGGGCTTCTTCTTTATTTCCCTAGTAGGAGGACTTCCACTAAGCTGAATTTCAGATAGTTCTGAATGATGGTTGTTCTATAGTTTAGTTGTGATTTAACATGGTTGTGGGAGGAAGAAAGCAAGTACCATGTTTACCTGCACTGCCTGCCATATGGACCAATTATTGTAGTACTATGTTTAAATGCTCAAGATGAAAAGGGTAATGAGTATTTAAATATGTGCTTCTGAGAAAGATCTTTCAGGGACATAGTCCATTAACAACAGGTCCAGCAGATCCAGGCTAATGGACACAGCATAAGAGGAACCAGAAGTAAGTTTGCCATAGGCTCCAAATGTCAGTCAACATTTAATAATACCTAATATGAATCACTTGTTTAATCATGTTCAGATAAAATGAAAACAATAATACTACTCCCTACTTCTGATGAGGTGATTGAAGTATGTATCCATAAATTATACTACTCTTTACCTGTAACAACGTATGGCTAGAATTCTTCTTAAGAAAGGTCCGCCCAGTCCGTTCTCTCCACGCCCGAGCTGCTGCTACTTGTGATTCTACCTGGGGCAATGCATCAAGACGCACAGGGATAGGACGCCCTTTAGCAGATAAGCTCTCCAGCTGCTCCAAGTAAGCATAGTTGGTGCCACTCTGAAAAACGAAAGTACATCCTCACACAATTTGCATTCACTTATGGAGTTGAGAGTGAATTTTTTAATTAAATATTATTCTTTAAACCTTTTTGTATCTCTTGAATTAATAGATACTAATGTTTTTAAAAAGTTTGTATAAATACAATATGCAGATGATGTATAGAATTATACACTTGAAAACAATATATTAATATCATCTCAATAAATTTAATTTTAAGTAAATTCATATTGTCAAAGATTTTAATTTGGGGGGACCATTAAGATATAAAAACCAGTTCAAAGGACAATGTAAGAACAGACATATATGTGCAATTAGAAATGAGAAAAGGTTTGGCTCAGTGGTAGAGCGTCGGTCTGCAGACTGAAAGGTCCAAGGTTTGATTCTGGTCAAGGGCATGGACCTTGGTTGCCGGCACATCCCCAGTAGGGGGTGTGCAAGAGGCAGCTGGTCGATGTTTCTCTCTCATGGACGTTTCTAGCTCTCTATCTCTCTCCCTTCCTCTCTCTAAAAAATCAATAAAATATATATATTTTTTAAGTGAGAAAAGGAATTTGCTAATGGATGGAAACAGATGTTTATCATATAGCAGCGGTCGCCAACCTTTCAGACCTCGTGGACCACCAGTTGGAAACCACAGCTCCAAAGGTTTCCTTAAACCAGTGGTCACTAACCTTTCGGACCTCGAGGACCACCAGTTGGCAACTGCTGTCATACAGGACAATGGAATTACCTTTTCTATGGTATGGAAATCAACTGTTTCAAATACAAGGACAAATGTAATTGCTTATTTATGAACATAATTCATTTGTATCACTATCATTTTAAAATAACTGAGAGTTGTTAAATTAGCTTCATCAAAAATAACTTAAGATATACAGTCCTAAAATTAGATAATTGTGGAGAGTCCACTAGACAACACCCAATATTCCATTAAAAAGACATACAGTAATCTCTTTCACCTGGTTCAAAGTCTTTCACAATTTTTCCAACAACTACAAAATGTTGCTTTAATTCTGATAACCACCTCTATTTTATGTTCTACAAATACAGATAAGAATGGATAATTTCCTTCTAAGCCACATGTTTCAACATTTCCATGTAATGAAGTCATTGTTTTTAAAACTCATATACAACTTTAAATTCACTAAATAATTAAATCATTACAACATATGAGTTAACAAGTAATCCATTTTAGGGTCTTAGTTGGCAGCCTGTAGACATTAATTGAGTGATACCTTAGATTGGATGAATCTGCTAGCAGATAAACATGTGAGCATTCTGATAAGAAACTGTATATGTCCCATAACATTCATTGCTATTCAGAGGCTATGAAGGAAATACATAGTATTATGTGCTAAATACTGATATTTTCATTAAAAGGTTATTTCCCACCCTAGGTAGTTTGGCTCAGTGGATAGAGCATCGGCCTACAGAAGGCAGCCAATCAATGATTTCCTCTCATTGAAGTTTCTATTTCTCTCTCTCCTTTCCTCTCTAAAATCAATTATATAATATATATATATATATATATATATATATATATATATTTTTTTTTTTTTTAAAGGTCACTTCCCATGTATTAACTGACTTATCTGCCTACAAATTCATTTTGAAAGTTATACTGAAACATGGAAAAATAAACATGCAAGAAACTTTGGAAAAGAGTAATAAGGTTCTCGTCCTGAAGTATTAAAATGGTATAATTAAATTGGAATGGTGTTAGAATAAGAACAGACAGCTAATTGAAAAATAAAACCTAGATATAGATAACGTCAAGAAATACCTTAATTACTGCTAATCTCTCTGTAGCAAACTATAGCTATTTGACTACAGAATACCTCTGGCTAAGCCTAGACAGAACCTGCTCCCAAGTTATGTATCCTAAAGAGAGTTTGCCTGTGAACAGAGCTGTCCACTTACTTAGTGTCTACAAGTCAGTCCTCCCACTGAAAGAAAGGGTTTGGTGGAGGAAAAGTCCTTCAAAATTAGAGGGAACTCAAAATAGCTACCTGTACTTCCTAAATCCTTCATTCTATCTAATAAAGAGGGAATATGCTAATTGACAATCTCGCCCTCACAAAGATGGCAGTGCCCACAGCCAATAAGGGGGACTATGCTAACTGATTGCCACACCCTCAAAGATGGCAGAGCCCACAGCCACAAGATGGCGGTGCCCGTCCCCTCAACCACGCAGGGCTGGCCCAAGGCACAGGCAAGCCTCGTATGGCAGCTGCCCAGCTACCCAAGGCCAGCCGGAAGCATAGGTAACCAGGGCCAGCCAAGGCTTGTGCTGCTGGCATTGCCTTCCCCTGTTAGCTGGGTCACCTCCCGCCCCTGAGGGCTCCCAGTCTGTGAGAGGGGGCAGGACAGGCTGAAGGACCTCCCCTCCAATTCATAAATGAACAGCCAAGTAAGGATTATTGGACAGTCAATTGTCTGAAATAGGTCAAAGGTGAAATGGAGGAGCTTTCCTGATAAAGAGATAATTTTAAAAACAGCATAGAGAAAAAGGCACCTAAGCAGATCACAGAAACAAAGTCAACTGAAAATAAAATAAAAAAGAAGTCATTAGAACTTGACACATAGAATATGTTCTTTCTTGGTGCAGCAGTTCAGTAAAAGAGAGTTGGTTTCCTTTTTCTTTGAGAGTAGCTCAATACTAATGAGCACTTATATCCTGAGTATTGTGCATGTTTTAATGGTTTGTATAATTCAGAAGAAATATTATGTATTCAAGCAAATTTTTTATCTCTAGCACTTACTTCATTCTCTCATCTTTTATAGCAAGGAGTCAATACAGATAAGTAATGTTTAAACAGGTAATATTTATTTAGATTATAAAATCAGATGCAAAAACAAGTCAATATTATTTTATGATTTTTCTATTCTAAAGAAGTAAAGCCTTTAAGGATTCACATGTGAAAGAGCGTTATCCGAGAATTCAGAATGCTCCTTACCTGAATAGCTTCCACTTTAGTTGTCCATTCTCGAGCCTTCTGTAAGGCTTCTTTCAGGGACAGCACATTGGGTAGAAAGGCTGGAATGTTCTTAGCTTCGTTCACAATGCTTTCTAAACTTGCCACGCTGTGCCGTGGTCTAAGAAAACATAAAAAGTAGGGCAGATGCATGAGAAATGAAACAGCTATCAACATTTACATAACATTTTAGAATGTATAGAGAATTTTCATATACATGATTTCATTTAATTCTTACCACAATCCTATAAGGGAGGCAAAATAGCTGTTATCTTTATTTCCATTTCACAGATAACTTTAACTTAAAGATCATTTATTTTCCCCAAAGTCATATAGTAAATGGTACACCTGAAATACTGATGTCTCAAGTCTCATGCTCTTCACTACACTAAACTGCCTATACTTGAGTTCTCCACAATATCTGAAATTGTCAGAGATGCATATTAAACAGCAATGTGGAAACAATAGTCTAGAACTCCATTAATGTTGACCATGTACATTAAATTCAACTACAATCATAATACCTATTGACACAAAAATGAACAAAACAAATCTTTATCCTCAACTAATCGGAATATAAGATAAGCGTGTACTGGGAACTAAGAACAAATTACTATAGGGGAGGGAGTGATTAATTCTGCCTACAAAAGTTGGGAAGGGCTTTGAGTTAAGCCTTAAGGAATTGTGACATTGTCAAGTAAAAGGTTAAAGGGGGGGAAAAACAACAACACAGAAATATAATGAACAAAGACAAAGAGAAATATTTAAAAAATGAGTTGATAGTTTAGTTTAAGATCAGAGATGGTATGAAGACTGGGGGAGGGAGCAAGAATAAAACCAAGGGATTTGGCAGTAAAGAAAGATGTAAACAGATTAAGAGTCTTAAGAGCCATGCATTCACTGTGCTAGGACTAGGAGATTATTAATGCACAAGGGTGACAGTGTCCTTGCCTTATGAAAATTTTTAATCTTGTGGAGGAGGGAATTATTAATGAGTTAGATGCACTATAAGTGTAATGATAGAGAAAAATAAAGATGCTATCAGGATATATAGGAAGGCCCAATTGACTTGGTAGGTGAAGGAAGGATTCCCAGAAGTGGCCTCTAAATTTTCTTATCCTTTTTGAATAGGAGTTAGTCAGAAAATTTGGGACCAGAGGGTGGGTGGGGAAGGTGAAGGTACACCACAGGGGATGAGCAGAGAGGAAGGCTGTTCCATAGAAGAATAAAAGGTCCAAAGGTCCAGAGATGAGAAAGAACATGGCATGTTTGAGGAAGCAATGGTGGGAGGCAGGGGCAATCACTATGTTAGAATACAAGTGGAAGAATAGCAAGGTATGAGGCAAAATATTAAAGTAAGGGGCTAGATTACAGCTGGCCTTATAAATCAGGTTAAGGAATTTGAACTTCATCCCAAGGGAAACAAGGCTTTAATAAAGCAAGGGCGTCAAATAGGCATCTGTATTTTAGGAAAATACTAGTTGCAGTGTAGAGAATGGGTGAGCTCATAGACAGGACCTGTAGCTACAATCCACATCAGCTATTACAGCCCAACAAAAAAGAATGAAAGTGAGAAACTGAGGAATTATCATAGAATCAGCATGACTTGGTAGTTAACTGTGTTTGATAAGAAAATAGAACACAAGGATCAAAATTAATTTCCAAAGTACTGACTTGTTCAAATGAGTGAAAGATGGCATAATTCAGAGAACAAAGGAAGGAACTTATAGGAAGGAATTATTTCTGGATATGGGAATTTGAGGAACATACAATGGAATTATAGACAAATGGTATCTATGAAAAAAATTCTATAGATAAGAATTTGGAATTAATCAGTATAAAGATAGTAAATGGAACCAAGAAGTTAACAGAAATTTTCAGAGAGGTGTACAAAGTGAGAAAATAAGCAGTCTAGGCCAGAATATTGAGGAAAGTCATTATTAAAGAGGCAGAGAGAGAAGAACAATTGTTAAAAAAATGATTAGGCCCTGGCTAGATAGCTCAGTTGATTAGAGCATCATCCCAATACGCCAAGGTTAGGAGTTCAATCCTCAATCAGGGCACATACAAGAATCAAATAATTAATGCATAAATAAGTGGAACAACAAATTGATGTTTCTCCTTTCCCCTCTCTCAAAATCAATAAATTAAAAATAAAAAAAAACACAGGTCAGTAGTTAACCAGTACTAAGAAATGAAGAACAGTAAGAATGTGTTTCAGATAGGTAACTTTTACAGTTTAAAAAGGGAAGTTCTAGTTCCCACCATTCCCCCAACCTCATTAACCCCTACTTCTTTACCAATTTTATTTTCTTTGTGACACTATATATCTGACATTCATTCATTCCTTCACTATTCAACTGTCTCTCCCCACTAGAATGGTGATTCTGTTTAGAGCAGGGACCTTAAATAGAAAGATATAAAAAACATTTTAGAGGCAAATATCACCAAAACTTGGTGACTAATTAAATGTAGAAAAGAGAATAAAGTTTTTAAAGATTACTATAAACAAATGTCATCCTCTTGACTATAATCAATTGCATCAGATATACCAAATCCTAATTTTGCATTCCAAAGTCATTTAGCTTTTTCCATTTAATATGCTTTCACTTCCTGAAGTGTTATGAATCTGAAGACACAGGAATATTTTAGATAGAAAAAGCTATAAATAAATATAGCTTGTATCCTCCACAGCTTCTGGAGAGCAAAATATCCAATATATATGGAGCCTTTTTTGGCAGAGCAGAACTTTAAATCAAAGGCTTTCCTAACAAATCCATCTAAAATAGGTGGCAGGCATAGCAGTAAGTACATGGAGACTTCAGAATGAAGTGGAAAGGCTTTAAATTTGAGCTGTGTTATTTAATAACTATGTGATCTCTCTTTTAAGCATCCCAGTTTTCTCATATTCACAGAAATTATATAAATATAAATTTTAGCTGCTGAAAAAAAGACTTTCACAAAGTACATTACAGTCAAATTAGTTGATATATAGTCAAATATGCTTTACTTAAACTCACAAATCCAATGGGGTGCCAACACTAATGCATCTGTTTAGCATTCTTATGTCTGATTCTTATCTCCCACTATTTTCTTTCATAAATCCTCCACTCCAAAAACACCCATTTAACTTTTGTCTCATACCTTAAATTTAGCTTATGACATTTCTCTTGCCTCCACTTCCACTTCAATCCTACTCATTTTTCAAGGCTCTAAATTCTTAACATTTCTCTCAAAATTCTCTTTGACCATCCAAGTTAACAATGATCTCTCCTCTTTTGAATCCCTATAGCTCTTTTCTGTACCCCTCATTTAATAACAAACTGCAATGAGCTTTATAGTTCTTAATTTCTAACTATAAAATCAGTAATGGAAGGCTCTAAACAAAATACTACTTTGTATCACTTAAAGTACCTAACAAAGTTCCCTGCATATAGTATGCACACAATGTTACAAACTGTCTATATGTAGACTCATTTGATAACTTAGTGATTGGTTAGGGAAAACACAAAATATTTATTGAAATAGACCCAATGCTCCTCCTCCCATTCTACTATCTGGCTTAGTTATTATAGAGGCAACAGTCACCAATATGTGTTCACCTTGCCTGTAGGCAGACCTTAGCCTTTTCTTCCCATCGCTCAGAGACTGTAAGGAGCTCCTGTAGTTCAGCCATTGCTTTCTCCACAGCATGGTGGGGAGCCAACCCCACCCCAGAGTCTATCAATTTCTTCATGACATCCAAAGTGACTTGTTGTGGATCTGATAGAGTCAGTCTTACTTCATCCAACCACCGAGCCTGCTGTAGCTCTTGCTTTAGTCGTGCTAATTCAGGTAGCTCCACATAGAGACTAGAGCCCATGTCTATCAACATCTGGAGTTTAGAAGAATCTGGAGTTTCATCCATCATGGCCTCTTGAGCACGTTCATGAAACTCTTCCACATCATCCAGCAGATTCTGAAAAGGCCAAAAGAATAAAAATTAAAAATAATTTTAAAAGATAAAAAATCTGTATGTAATAAACATATCTGATAGGCAATAAAATACATGGTTTTGATAGGCAAAACTATCAATTCTAGAGCACCTAATAATCTCACCATGATAGTACCAAATATCAATAGATATGATAGTTAAGGGCATAAATATGCTTCTCTATAATTACTTACATAGACATACTTTTAACATATGATTAATTAAAACGTATAAAATGACTTCTGACTTAAATGCAGGCACTAAACAAATACAGCATTAAACAAAACATAAAAAGTCCTTGTCTTCAAAAAAACATACATTTCAATGTAAGTGATCAAATCACTGAATACGTAAATAAAATGTCGAGTTTTTTAAAGTGCTATAAAAATAAAATAGGGCAACACAATAGAGAATGAACAGAAGGGCAGCATATTACTTTGCAATGGTCATCTGAAAGACAGATGAACCAAAACAAAAATGAAAACGTAGATATGGGAACCTTATGAAGAGCTGGGAAAGAATAGTTCAGGCAGGGCAAATAATAATTGCAATAGCTTTTAAACAGAAATGAGCCTGGTGCTCAATAGTGAATGATAGGGAGCAAAGTAGATAAAGAATAAATGTAGTTGAATAAGCAGAGGTCAGATTACATAGTGCTTTGTAGATTATGAGTTTGGATTTCAATGACTTTGGAGAATCACAAGAGGATTTTAACCATGGGGAAGTGATATGATTTGATTTTTTAATATAATTTTTAATATATTTTTATTAATTTCAGAGAGAAAGGGAGAGGGAGATAGAGATAGAAACATCAATGATGAGAATCATTGATCAGCTGTCTCCTGCACAACCCCTACTGGGAATCGAGCCCACAACCCGAGCATGTGCCCTTGGCCAGAATCAAACCTGGGACCCTTCAGTCTACAGACAGACACTCTATCAACTGAGCCAAACCATCTAGGGCTGATATGATTTGATTTATATCTTACATGGTCAGTCTGGCTAATGAAAAATAAACTGTGAGGACAGGAACAGAAAGGAGATCAGATAAGAGGCTGTTGTCATAATTTAATGGAAAGATTCTAGTGGTTTAGAGTAGTTTAAGCAATGGAATTGATGACAAATGGTTTATTTTGGGATTCATTTTGTAGATAATAGTAGCACTTGTTTAGAGATTGGCTGTGGGGTAGGAGGAAATAAAGGAATCAAATATTTTGATTCATTAAAACACTTTTAGATGCCTTTTAGTCTCCCAAAGGGAAGCAGAGAATACGCAACCAGAAAGTCAAGTCTGGGGAAAAGAATGGCAGAGATGGGTATTTGGAACTCAACTGAATATAGGTGATACTTAATGTCAATGTGACTGGACAAATAAGAAGAAATCAAGACCAAGAATAAAAGAAGGGCTAAGTTGCCCAGCCGGTATGACTCAGTGGTTGAGTGTCAACCCATGAACCATGAGGTCAGAGTTTGATTCCCAGTCGAGGCACACATTCCGGGTTGCTGGCTTGATCCCTGGCTCCCGTCAGGGCAAATGCAGGGGGCAACCCAGTGATTTGTCTCTAACATGAGACACATCAGCTCCTTCCCTTCTCTCTAAATATCAATGAAAAAAATAACTTCAGCCAGAACCGGTTTGGCTCAGTGGATAGAGCGTCGGCCTGCGGACTGAGAGGTCCCAGGTTCGATTCCGGTCAAGGGCATATACCTTGGTTGCGGGCACATCCCCGGTAGGGGGTATGCAAAAGACAGCTGATCGATGTTTCTCTCTGTCCCTTTCCCTTCCTCTCTGTAAAAAAAATCAATAAAATATATTTTAAAAATAAAACAAAACAAAATAACTTCGGGTGAAGATTTAAAAAAGAACTGAGACTCCTTATATATTCCACAACCAGAAAGCAAAACAAGGAAAAGACAATCAGGAAAGAAAACTAAAGAAAAGGAGTTATGAATGAGCTAAGAAAACCAAAGAATACAGTGTCACAGCTATTTAAAGAAGAAAATCTCTCAGGGCCCACCCAGTGTGGCTCAGTGGATGAGCTTTGGGCCAAGCACCAAAAGGTCACCATTTTGATTCCTGATCAGAGCACACGCCCAGGCTGCAGGCTTGATTCCCAGCAGTGGGATGTACAGGAAACAGCCAATCAAAGTGATTTTTCTCTCTCATTGATGTTTCTATCTTTCTCCCTCCCACTACCCCTCTCTCTCTCAAAAAAAAAAAAAAAAAAAAACAAAAACATTTTGTTTTAAATCAAAAGAAAAAAGAAAAAAGAAAATCTCTCAAGAAGGAAAGTATGGTCAAATGCTTGTACAAACTGGAGTAAGACAAAAACACTATTGATACAAGATTTCACAAAGTTGTTAACCTTGATTTTAAAAAAACAAAAACAAAAAAAAACATTTTAGCTATCCTACCCACAGCCAAATCACAAAAAACATACCACAAACTATCAAAAGGTTACTAACTGTGCAGAGTGAGATATTTGAAATATACTGCTTAATATATTTGACTTCACATTGTCATTAAACCATCAGAGCCCTGATAATGTCAGAGCTCTTCATTTTTTAAAATTCACTGATATATTCAAGTTATTTTAAATAATTTCTTAAATTTCAATTACATCTAAGTTAAATGGGGCTTCTGACCTAAATTTAATACAGAAATAAAATTCTAAACTAGCATTAATTCCAGAATTTAAAAGAGGGAATTATAGGCTAAGAATGAAACCAAGAGATCCTTACTACCCACTAAAAAAACTTAAATAGCAGCATTTATGTAAGAAAAGAGAACAAAAAACTAGTCTAGACACACTATTCAGTTTACCCAAAATTGTAGCCCATACTACAAAGGAATTTACCCAATTAAAGAATGTAATACTTCACCTTTACTTGTCGAGCTTGGCTAATGACACATGGAAGGCTAAATAGTTGTTGGACAAAGGCCTTCAATTCTTCCACTGTCAGTTTGGTCCGAGTCCTCCCACAATCAGGGCTCTGCCTGATGTAAAATAATATAAACATAAGAAAAATTCAGTTATCCTGATATCAAAAGGGCCTCTAATCTCTTTGTAATTCTCACCCAAGCAATCCCAAAATATTATGTTTGACGATTCTACTTGCAATGGTGATAATCACTTCCAAATTAGGTTTTTTAGCTCTATAGTTAAAGCTAAAAGCTCAAAGACTCAACTCTCCAAGTTTTAGTTCCTCCAATCCTAAAACTACTAAATATTTTAAACATTCAATAAATTCTTCACAGTAAAATATTAGGTTCACTGATAAAACTGAATGCTTTATCTCAAGAAGCTTAAGATGAGGAACAAGGGCAATATACCTAGTTTAGGAAACAAACCCTCTGAAGCTCATTCACAATTCTGTTTGTGTGTATATTTTTCTTTAAAAAAGCAGGGGGAGGAGCTCCTAAGCTTTAATCAGATTTTCTAAGGGGGTCAGTGACCCAATGACAGGTGAAGATTTGCTGATCAATGTCTCTAAGAAAGGTTTTCTGATAAAATAGTAGATAAAGGTGCACAATAATTTAAAACCCAATGTAAATTGCTATAAAGAAAGCCATTCAGACACAAGGAATGTGTTAGAATGAATATGAAGCACTACAGAAAATGAAATACATACGAATTACATTAAATCAAGGGCAAAATCTTTTGTGCTCCTTAATAACAAGCTTCCACTAAATCCCGTAAGGTTACCCTTTGCTGCCATCTGCCTTCAGCCTATTGTATTATATATTTACTTACAAATATTTATTGCATAGCTACTGTGTGTCAGGCATTGTTCTAAGCACAAGAATTATAGAAATAAAAAATATATAATAATGAAAAAACATACATTCTAGTGGGTTGGGGGGAAAAGGTGATAGACAATAAATAAGTAAATTAGTATAACAGGAGGTGACACGGCTAGAAGAAAAATAAAGCAGAAGACTGCAGTTTTATAAAGGGCTGTCAGAGAAGGCCTCTACAAGAATGTGACATCTGAAAAAGACTTGAAAGAAGTATGGAGACCAGATATCTGGATATCAGGGAAAGAGAACTCAAAGCAGAGTGAAGAGAGGTGTGAAGGCACTAAGTAGGAACACTTTTGGTGTGTATGAATAGTAAATGGAAGAGGGTTGCAAAATGAAACAAGCAAGAAAGGAAGTAGGAGTTATCGCATAACTGCAGGAGAGAGGGACACTGACAGAAGAGGTCAAAGCTGATGAAGGACCTCAAAAGCAAGTTGAAATTTTGACTTCTACTCTGGGAAAAAAAAAAAAAAAAAAGGAGCCAAAGCCGGTTTGGCTCAGTGGTAGAGCGTCGGTCTGCAGACTGAAAGGTCCCAGGTTCGATTCCGGTCAAGGGCATGTACATTGGTTTCGGGCACATCCCCGGTGGGGGGTGTGCAGGAGGCGGCTGGTAGATGTTTCTCTCTCATCGATGTTTCTGGCTCTCAATCTCTCTCCCTTCCTCTCTGTAAAAAATCAATAAAATAAAATTTTAAAAAATTTTAAAAATTAAAAAAAAAAGGAAACCATTAAAGAATTCAACTCTTCTTAGTCTTACCTGTGTTTCTGCTTTTTGCTCAAAAGCAGTTGAGCCACAGAAGCACAGGTCTCAGCCTCTTTTACAGCATCCCTGAGTTTTCTGAAGAGATCATTCTCTGGGTATTTCCTATCCTCAGCATCTTCCAGCATTACTCGTAATTCAATCAAATCTGTAAAAACAAATAAAAAGCCATATATTATGACCATGTAGACATAAAAAGTCATTTATAAATCTTAAGTAATCTCTCTTAAGTTAATCATCAACCTATTAGCAAAAACCTACTACAACTGTGAGAAAACCTCACTAATGCAATAAAAACGTATTCCTAATTCTTATAAAGTCTCTCCAAGTTTTCTTTCTCAATAAGCCTTTAATGTTAGCCTACTGGTAACAATGGCTCCTCAAAACAAAACATAGTATATCTACTGCTAGTTATCTATCCCATTTTACATCAACTTTTTCACGTAAAGATTCTCAAATAGAAAATTAAGACTATAATCAACCAAACCATTAATCTCAAATATCATACAAAGCCTAGGATTTTTGCTTAATGGAGGAAAAACACATTTAAAACAGCCTCTTTCAAAATAACAATTTCAGTGTAACCTTTCTTGTGGTTGAAGTTGGCAGATAATGCTTCAGTGACTCGACTGACCCAAGTGTCATAGGACTGTGCCCTGACTTTCACACCATATAGCAGAGAAGGAAGGTCCTCTAATGGGTAGCGATATCTAAAAACAAAACAAAACAACATGGAAATAAAAACTTCAAAACCCAACAACTTGGAAGTAAACAATTTTAAGTACAATCAGCTTAAGTAAAGTACAATGGCCAGAGGAAAGGGGTCTTGGGTACACATAAAGAGAAAATCAAAGAAACCACAGATAAAAACATGTGAAATCAACTGATAAAGAAACTAATTTTAGTTGCCCAAGTTTAGGGCCAACTTTAAAGAACTGTTCTCAAAGTAGGAAGGTTGACAGATAAAAAAAAATTGTCAGCCCAGAAAAAGAGGAAGGAATTACAAAGAGCAACACTAATTCTTGGTTTTAAAAGAGGGTAATGGAAGTTTAACAAGAAACTTCTGGATACCTAAGACATTTCTTCTGCATGGGGCAGGGACACAGATCAGTTGGATGGTACAGACACACAAGCCGCTCAGGATTACAGGAACAAGTGAGAGCAGAGAGAAAACATGTGGTTCTGCATTCTGAACACTGTCGCTCATCATCAGGAACAAGCTCAAACACTTCTTCTTCTGACATCAGGACACCCTGAAATATAATTAATGTAATTAGATCAAGTCTTTCTAGTCTTTCAAGCATCAAAGAACTTATTTTTTAATTTTTTAATTTAATTTTTATCTTTTGATTTCAGAGAGAGGGAAAAGGAAAGATAGTTGGTGAGAGAGAGAGAAACACCAATTTGTCGATGCACATTTTTATGCATTCATTCATTGGTTGATTCTCATGTGTCCTGAGCTGGGATTGAACCCATAACCTTGGTATATTCTTGGGACAACACTCTAACCAACTGAGCCAGTGCCTAAATTTTTTTCTATGGGTAAATCTCTGACAAGATATAAATGTGGGAGGTATAATGGCACTTCATCAAAATACTTTCTAAAAATAATCATTAGTAATTTTTTTAAAGTGAGCAAGACTTAATCTTGGTATCTAAGAATGCACATTTGACTGACTGACTGATACAACTATTTTTAAAATGCAAGGAAGTTATTACTACAAAGGTCAAAACAGTCAAGGAAGTTGTAATTGGGAGATACTTTTGAGTAGCTGACAAAGTTCCATTTCCTGACCAGAATTGTGATAACAACAAAGTTTACTGTGTAACAACTCATAAAGCCATATGGTTATGTTCTCTTTAAAAAAAATTACTGTCCCCATGGACAACACACCTTTGACCAGATACATTAATAATCTACGATCTAAAAATAATACTGACATGTATAAACATATGCAAGGATAAAGAAGTATAAAATTACTTAAACTATGCAAATCAAAATATAATCTACTGCAGAAAGGTAGCAAAAAGAAAGTTAACTGCCCTGGTCAGTGTGACTCAGTTGGCTACAATGTGTGTCCCATGCACCAGAAGATTGTGGGTTCGATTCCCCGTCGAGTAGTGTACAGGAGGCAACCAATCGATTGGATATGTTTCTCTCTCTCTCCTTCCCTAATATAAATAGTAATAATAATAATAATAATAATAATAAAGAAAAGAAAGTTAATCATTATGCAGTTTAAGAAAATAAAGAAGTGCCATTTTACAAAGACTTCCATTTAATATATATAATGGCTCCCTTTATGGCATGGATAAAGAACCTATTTTCTGTGAAGGGCCATTTAGATATTTATAACTCCATTCGAAAGCAATGCAAAATTATCAACTAAAAATCAGCCTGCTATATTTAGTCAAACATTTAATTAACTCACCCCTGAAGCATTGGCAGGGCCAAACTAAATGATTTCTTGTACCTTATGTGATCTGTGGGCTGGACATCCCCATTCCTGCTTTACAATTTCTATTTACTTGTGCAAGGCACTTATAAAACTAACTAGAGGCCTGATGCACAAAACTTGTGCAAGAGTAGGTGTTCCCAGCCCTGGCTGCCTCGGCCACCCTTACAGCCCCAGCCAAGCCCCAGCTTCATCCAGAAGGTCGTCCAGAAGGTCATCCTGACTGTCATTCTGCTGTTTGGCCATTTGGTCGTTTTGCATATGACACTTTTATTATAAAGGCCCAGTGAATGAATTAATGCACAGGTGGGGTCCCTCTGGGTAGCCTGCAGTTGGGCTGAAACCCGCAGTCCAATGCCACTGTAGCTCCTATCTGCTGCTCCCACTCATCCCAGCCCCACTGTATCTGCCACAGGCTCACGCCCAATCAGTCCTGATTGGGAGAGGCGCGTACTGCTGCAGCAAGCGCTCACCAGCCATAAGCCCTGGGTCTGGCACTCTCCTAAAAGGTGTGGCCTACAGGATCCATCTGAAGCCAGCTGACATCCCCCGAGGGGTCCCAGATTGCAAGAGGACACAGGCAAGACTCAGGGACCCTACTGGTGCACAATATGGCTGGGATGGAACCTGGAAGGGCTCCAGGGTGTGTCCGGCCTATCTCGCTCAGTACCAATTGACTGGATGCCAGCAGTAAGCTAATCTACTGGTTGGAGCACCTGCCCCCTGGTTGTCAGTGCATGTCATAGCAAGCAGTTGAGCAGCCTTAGCATATCATTAGCATATTATACTTTGATTGGTTGTTTGGTTGTTCTGCCATTAGGTCTATTTGCATATTCCACTGATGATTTATTAACTGGCAGGCACAATCAGTATCTTTATATATATAAAACAATAGTACACTAAAAAATGTGATTGGTTGATAGCTTAAGAGAGAGGAAGAGGGATACAGAAATGTCAATTTATTGTTCCATTTTTTATGCACTCAATGAGACTAAAAGCTGGTTCTCTAAAAAATTCAATAAAATTGATGATCTTCTAGCCAGGCCAATTAAGAAAAAAAGAGAACACAAATTACTAAGAACAAAAATGAAAAAGGAGACATCACTACAGATCATAGAAAAAAAGGATAATAAAGGAATATTATAAACCCTATGCCTATAAATTTTATAGCCTAGATCGAGGAGACACAATTCCTTGAAAGACATAAGCTGTCAAAACTCATACAAGAAGAAACAGAAAGATCCAAGATGACAGTGGGTAGGTGGAAGCACACCCCTTCCCAGAACCAAACGAATTACAACTAACTTATAGAATAATCTACCTGAATACCCAACTGAACAATAGATGAACAGAAATCTTATAACAAAGGACTTACCAAAGAAGTCATATCAAGACTGTAGGAAAGTCAAAGACATGAAAAGGGCTGGCACAACTCTTAAAACTGGTAGTGGAGACTCCAGAGGGATATCTGTTACAAAAGTGTCCCCCTGAGAAGCATGGGTCTCAAACCCATGCTGGGCTCCAGCCCAGAGCACTAGAGCTGGGAGGGAGCCCACACATAACATCTGGCTGAGAAAACTGGCAGGGACTCTATCTACCACTGAGGTAAAGGAGTCAGCTAGAGATACAGGCACCCTCTTAAAAGACCAACACATAAAATTTCTATCGCAGCCACTCACTCTGGGCTAAGGCAGAGGGAGAGTTGTGGGTGGAATTCAGTCTACAGTCCTGTGAGGAGAAATTGAGGTTTATGAATCTTGGGAGAGAGCTGAAGGGACAACCATCATGATTCCTCTCTATCCCTGTCCCTTCCTCTCTGTAAAAAAAATCAATAATATATATATATATATTATTTTTTTAAAAAAATTTGATATATATACAGTGTGTGTGTGTGTGTGTGTGTGTGTGTGTGTGTATATATATATATATATATATATATATATATATATATATATATTTTTTTTTTTTTTTTAAGGCAAACTAAAGAAAATAGATTATTATTTTTCTGGAAGGGGTGTGAGATGGGATAAGAGGTGAGGATCACAAGGACATAAGGACACTTCTGAAGGTGATATGTCCTTTATATAGATTGTGAAAAGGTTTCTTTGGGGTGTGTGTGTGTGTGTGTGAAAATGTATGTAATAAAAGAGTAAGATGTAAATTGACCATACCTTCACGACATTCACCAGCCAATCAGGTGTGAGTATGCAAATTAACCCAATAAAGATGGTGGGTTAATTTGCATGCACAGGCGCTGAGCAGCTGGGGGTGGGGTGGACTGCTTGCATCATTGTCAATGCGACAACATAGGCGTTCCACACTGTTCTGGGCCTCTGGGCAGCATGGGAAGGCAGAAAGGCAGCTCCAGGCCACAGCAAAGGCAGTGCTGGCAGCCAGGGGAAGGCCATTTATTGCACAAATCACTGGGCCTCCAGTATATATATGATCAAACTTCAAATTATACACTATAAACAGGTGTTTTTTGCGTATCAATTATACCTCAACCAAACTATTTTAAAAAATGGAAACATGCCCTGGCTGTGTGGCTCAATGGACTGTGCACCAAAAGGCTGCCAGTTCAATTCCTGGCAAGGCACATGCCCAGTTTGAGGGCCTGATCCCCAGTGGGGGGTGTGCAGCAGGCAGCCAATCAATATTTCACTCTCACATCAATGTTTCTCTCTCTTTCCCTTCCTCTTTCTCTTAAACACACACACACACACACACTAATATGGAAACAGAATCAGTAGAGAAAGTTGGCTGTGCAAGAGCAGAAGGGATCATATCATAAATCCAGTAACACTAGCTATGAAGGGAGTTTTGAGAATGGGTCAAGATGAGGCTGAAGAGAGATATTTCCCCATATATTTACCATTTCAATGTGATAAATGTTTAGTTTATTCTAAGCATTCAAAATCCAACCCTTGGTTATTCAGTTCTTTCTATTTATTAAATTATTTGGAGCAGTGGGGGAGAGGGAGGAGAGGGGAGGAGGGGTGACAGATTAAATTACAAATTCTATTTCTGGTGCTTGACAGTCTGAAATCACACAAATATAACTTTCATTCAATTACAAAGCTCAGAGACAAAAGAGTGATTTGAACTTTCTTGTTTGAAGAAATAATACTATATTAGATTATTTCATGTAATTTTAAATTTTTTATTTTTAATCCTCACCCAAGAATATGCTTATTGATTTTAGGGGGAGGGGGTGAGAGAGAAAGAAACATCAATGAGAGAAACATCTGCTGGCTTCCCACCTAGGTATGTACTCTGATTGGGAATCAAACCTGCAACCTTTTGGTATATGGGACAACATTCCAACCAACTGAACCACAATGGCCATGGCTATGTAGGAGAGAAATAAATAAATAAATATATATATGTGTGTGTGTGTGTGTATATATATATATATATATATATATATACATACACACACACACACACATACACACACACACACACACACACACATACATACAGTGGTGCCTCACACAACGAACTTAATTCGTTTCAGGAGCAAGTTCGTTATGCGAAAAGTTCATTATGTGAAACGCGTTTTCCCATAACAATACATGTTAAAAAAAATAATTCGTTCTGTAGCATAAAATATGCTAAGATGACATAAAAGTCGTGGAAGCTCGGGCGACTTCGTTGTGTGAAACGAAGTTCGTTGTGTGCAGCGTTCCCTGTGCGAGGCGTTCTTTATGCGAGGCACCACTGTATGTATATATGTGTTTGTGTGTGTGTGTCTGTGTGTGTCTGTGTGTGTGTGTATATATATATATATATATGTATATATATATATATATATATATATATATATATATTATATGAAATCCTATCTAACAGGATTCTATTTTTAAAAATGTACAGATGAAGACATAAAGATTCTTAAATTTTATCAACTTGAAGAAACCAACATGGCAAGTATAGAAAGATGAAACATTTTTTAAATTAGTGATTTTTGTGTTCAACTTCTAAAGAGATCAAAGATAAAATGAACTTTTTTTTATAAGGTTCAATTTTTTTTTCCTATTTCATAAACAGTATCAAGTACAGGATACGTGCTCACCATTTGTACAACAGACTCCCTTAATCTTGTCTCTTCTTCAGTCATCAGAGTCAATTCTTTGCACACCATTGCAGCCAACCCCACATCTAAGCATTCTGGATCTGCTGCCATTTTGAAAATGAGTTCCTCATGTGAAAAGACACAATGGCGCCTTAGCCGTCGGTAATGATTGACACACTGACGCCCAATGGGCAACTGAAAACAAGACAAGATTCTCAAATTAAATTACTTGCTTATAGCATATTCCAGAACAGAACCACTATTTACCCTCCAGAGCCTCTTATTATAAAAATGACAGAATAATAAACTCCATTTGAACATTTATATCACAGCCTTCTTCTAAAGAGTATCAAGAGCTTTCACGTATATAATTTCATATGTGTGGCTGTTGTTTTTTTTAATTTTAAAAATTTTTTCATGGCAAGGAGATTTTATTTTTTAAAAAAATACATTTTATTGATTTTTTACAGAGAGGAAGGGAGAGGGATAGAGAGTTAGAAATATCGATGAGAGAGAAACATCGACCAGCTGCCTCCTGCACACCCCCTACTGGGGATGTGCCTGCAACCAACATACATTGCCCTTGACCAGAATCAAACCTGGGACCCTTAAGAGTCCGCAGGTCAACAAACTATCCACTGAGGCAAGCTGGTTAGGACTACAAATATGGTTTTATTAAGTAAATCTTAGCATCTTTACATACATTGGTCCAGTGAAATTTAAAAAGCTACCCAAGGTCAAATAACAATAAAAGTAATAAGCAAATTAGCCCAGCTGGTGTGGCTCAATGGTTGAGTATCAACACATGAACCTAATAGGGGGCTTACACAAGGCAGCCGATCAATGATATTTCTCTCTCCTGATGTTTCTATCTCTTCCTTCCTCTCTCTCGCTCCCTAAAATCAATAAAAACATTTTTTAAAAGCAAATTAAAGGCAGAAACCATCTCTAATCTCTGAATCATCTCCATTGCACAACCTATACCTAACCAAGGAGCAAGTAAATCATAAACAGTAAATAAGTGTTAGCTGAATTTTTGTTTTTGAATTTTTTAAATAGAGTTCAAACCCAAGACAAAGTCCTAAATTTGGTCTTGCTCTTGCTGCTTCCTAAGCCTAATAAGAAGTTTAAAATTACTAGATCAAATAAGATTATTCCTTACATCATTTCATTCACTAGACAAAAAAACAAAAATGATTAATCATGAAATTTAATAAATTAAGGTATCCACAGAAAGTATAAGATCCAATATTACTAAAGAATATCCTCTAGGAGCTCCAGTGGCACAATCGGTTAGCGCGGTACTTATAAGACTATCCTCCAAAATGTTGAGAGGTGATAGAAAAATAACATCACTAAGAAAATCAAAGTAAAAAAGACTGTATTATAAACTTGCAGTCTTTCCCCAACCAACATGACATAACTATAACTGACTATTTTTTATAATACCTTGTACAAAAACAAAATAGCAATCACTGGCATTATCATTTACAAAGAAGTTCAGCCCATAGAGATCTCAACATTACAGTTACTCTTTAAAGTAATTTTTTTAAGGGATTAAAGAAACATTAAATGGCAAGAATAAAAACACCAAATTGTCCACCAGAAGAAAATAATAAAGGGATATTTAAAAATAAAAGCATAGAACTAGGTATTTGAAAATACAGTACAATTCTTAAGAAGATCTGGTCATCTTTATAAAATCCCAAAGTGCTTAAGGAGAAAGCAAAAACTTAAGGAGCTATATTCTCTCAAAAAAGAGAAATTCAGAAAATATAAACTGACAATTTAAAATTAAAACAGAATGGGGAAAATAATGAATAAATGAGAACTATGAAATCTTCCAAATAAAAACCATAATGGAAACTCTACCTGAACTTTCTAAATTAGCACAGCCACTCCAGTCTCTACTGAAATATTCATGAACCCTCCCTTCCCACCCTAAGCAAATATGGCAACCAGATGCATTTTCCAGGGATGTTAGTAGACGTACAACAGCTACTTGCTATAGAACAGACCCAGTCAGCAGTACAGAAGTTCACAGCTTCAGCGAAGTTGTAGCCCTGATTAAATCCAGAATGATAGGCACGAGGAAACGTCACAACAAACTCTCCAGCACACTGATTGGTCCTGTACACCTAAATGCAAATTCAAAACAGTGGTACAAAACAAAATAAAGACAACAAAAAAGGGAGACAGATTTGATCAGTCAGTTTCAAAAACATTTTCTAAAATTGAAAACAATAAACAATTAACCTACACACACTAGAAAAAAAAAATATCAGGTTTAAGAAGCAGCCAGAATTTCACCTTCTTAAAGTAATCACTGATAACAAAATTATAATAATTCATGATAAAAATTAGCAGCCAAAAGAAATTCTCGAAGAGAAAATGTTACTCTCACAAAGCTACTATTTTCCAGTAACTTGATAAAATTTTACATTTAAGAGGACTTAATTCCTTTTATTCTTGTGTTGTAAATAGAGGTAAAGCATAGAACTTTCTCCTACTCTTGGGTAATTTTTTGGAACTGGACTAATTGATTAGGACATATAAATATGGAGATATCCCCAAAATCAGTTTTTCTAAATCTCACTTCATTTCACAATACTATGTTATCTTGTGTGTGTGTGTGTGTGTCTTTATTTTATTAAATAAATCTTCATTCAGATTATTACAGGTGTTCCTCTTTTTTTTTCCCCCCTATGTTATCTTTTTAAAAGTCCCAGATTCTAATATAAATTCACTCATAAGGACAAAGTAACACTCCCATTAATCTAGTCTCATTAAGGTTTGATGAATATTTGTATGTAACAAATTTATCAAATTTATACTTTATCAGGTGCTAGTAGCTTAAATTTAATAATTTTCAAAACTAAGTTGAAAAGTAGAAAAGATATGTGTTTATCATATCATGTAGAAAACAAAGATGTGGAATCTTTATATGAAATACCATATCCAAAAGAATAAGCATTCGTTACTAGAACTACCACTTAAAATATTTAAATTTTCGTTAAATATGGATAATAAAGAATGTAAGATTTTTGCTAAAACCAGCATACAATTGTTTACTGAGAACAGAAAGCTATTTTAATAGCTATACATAAAGTATAATACTTTGAAATATCCTTTTCTCAATCTAAGAGATATTGTTCCCTTCAGAGTACAAATTCTAATTTAGCCAGAGAATGGCATGATCTTTTACTTCCAGTTATAAAACAAAGCACTCAACACTACTACTCAAAAGCTAAAATAACTTTAAATTTAAAATACTAAAGGGAGACACAAAAAAACTCACAGGCACACCATGTTCCATTAATATATTGGGGTTCATGATGGTGACTAACTGATGTAGAAGATCAGGCTGAGATTCAAATAACTCAGGAGCCAGCTCCCTCATCACCTCCTCCAGTTGTTCTGCAGCATGAGATGGCACACCATACCATGTCTTTGGCTCCCCCCTAGCAAGAGAAATTAACTATTTAGCCAGATAGAATATGGTGCCAATAAGGCCAGGGTCTCTGATTCAAATCCACTAAATTATAATTAACTGTCTTAGTTTATGGCCACAAACTATAAGCCATGAATCCTGGCAACCATCTCATAAACCTGTGCTATTTTTCATAATTGACACACACTTATCACTGTTTAAAAAAAAAAAAAAAAGTGATTCCAAAACATACAAACTTGTTTAAAAAAAAAAAAATTTTTTTACAGAGAAGAAGGGAGAGGGATAGAGGGATAGAGAGTTAAAAATATAGATGACAGAGAAACATCAATCAGCTGCCTCCTGCACACCTCCTACCGGGGATATGCCCACAACCAAGGTATATGCCCTTGACCGGAATCAAACTTGGAACCTCTCAGTCCACAGGCCAACCCTCTATCCACTGAGCCAAATGGGTCAGAGCACATATGAACTCTTTAAGGTGCATCAGTAAATAATGTTTTCAAACAGGAAAGATGCTATGTGAAAAGATGTTCCAAAGGATACAATGTCCACTGAACATTTCTAATTATTCCCATAATGATGAAAGTAAAAGTTAATGCTTTCTAGAATATCGTTACATAACTTCACTCAGTTTAATTTTACTATCCAAGGAAATAAGACAAGGCTAGAAACTGTTGAAACCTTCTCTCTAAATCTTAACGAGGACCAAAAACTTGCCATCATTAATGTACTAGACTTTAGTGCACTAGAGTTTATTTACAATACCAAGTTGTACTCTTAGGAAATGGATTTAATTTCCTAAGAGCACTCATGTGATTTATATAATAGCTCAATTTCTTAATCCTAATACAATTCATAGTGCCATTGCTAATAGAACTGACTATAATGATGAAAATGTTCTATATCTGTACTGGGCAATACAGGGGCTCCTAGTCACATGTGACTATATAAAGCACCTGAAATGTAGTTAGTGCAATTAAGGAAGTAAATTTTTTATTTTACTTTTTTTTATTTATAATATTTAAAAGTATTACAAATAGTAGTACATATGTCTCTTTTTTCCCCAATTGACCTTCCCACAGCCTCCCCTACCCCTCCAGCCTCCCCAAACCCCCCCACACACACATGCCCTCACCCCCCCTCCCAGTGTCTAGTGCCCACTTGTTATGCTTATTATTATGCAAACAAGTCCTTTGGTGATCTCTTACCTTTCCCCTGCCCCCCAACCCTCCCCAGTCTTCCCACTGAAATTTTTTATTTTACTTAATCTTTTTGTTTGTTTTTGTTAATTCTCACCAAAAGATAATTTTTCCATTGCTCTTTTAGAGAGAGTGAAAGAGAAGGAGGAAGGAGAGAGAGAGAAACATCATTGTGGGAGACACTTCAACCAGTTTGCCTCCCACATGCACCCCAACCCACCGGTCGGGGAGTAGAGAGGGAACCAAAAACCCAAGTGCCCTTGACCAATGGTGTGTAGACCAATGCTCTAACCCACGTGTCAAACACAAGGCCCGCGGGCCAAATCCGTCCCGCCAGGCCTTGCAATGTGGCCCGCACCGCGCTGTCATCACTGCACTCCGCTGCGTTTCCATCACAATGACAGTTTATGACTGTTCAGTAAACCATTCGGCCCGCAATTTAGGCTGGATTTTAGATTTTGGCCCCTTCTCTGATTGAGTTCGACACCCCTACCCCTTTGCAACAACGGCCATGGCTATTTTGCTTAATCTTAATTAATTTAAACAGCCACATGTGGCTAGCAGCTATCACATTACACAGAATAGTGATAAATTAGAGCATGAAAACAACTAGAATTTTCCATTGAAAGTGTGATCTAAGTAGTAGTTTGGAAATGAAGAGAAAAGTATCATTTAGTTAAGATAATACTGGACAAGGAACTAAGTAAGCTCTTGATAAGATACCAAAAAATTCAACAAAATAATTTAATGAATATATATGTAAGTTAGGCATTTCTAGCGAAAGTGTCTTATAAAAAGAAGAAAAAAAACACTTGAAATTTTCAAATATGGAAGGTTTAATCGGGTCTTAAGTATATAAACTTTGACCATCCTCCTTTGCATATCAACAGATATGTCAAAGTAATTTTCATATATACCAAACAAGTATCATTTGGTCTACAACTCTAAGCTCCTGGGCATGCACATACTTTAAAAAGGAAGATGTTTAAGATGCTGTATCCTTAGACCACTATATTTCTCTAATATATTATCCTACTTTTTAAAAAAAATATATTTTTATTGATTTTTCTTTTAGAAAGAGAAGGAAGAGAAAGACACATCGATTGGATGCTTCCGGCACGTCCCATACCAGAGATCAAGCCCACAACCCAGTCATGTGCCCTGACCAGATATCAAACTGGTAACGTTACCTTTAACGCATAGACAAATGCCCAACAAACTGAGCCACAGGGCTCCGATGCTACTTTTTGATAAAAAATACTTTTAAATTCAGCTCTCCACAATAATCTAAGATTAGTAAACTTCAAAAGGTTACTAAGTATGAATGCTGTTAACAAAGATTATACATACCAGTGCAAGTAATTGATGGAATAACTCCAGTGATCTTCAATGTGCCAGCAAAAAGAAGAGAAACACATTCCCACATAGAGCCATGGTACTTTCATACCTGAGATGTCTACATTAATATGTGCAAGAACAGACTGCTCAAGGACAGGCATGTTATTCAAGTTCCAACCAGAAAGTGCATATTCCTATAAAGAAAAAAAATGTAAATGAGAGATCAGAGATGGCCAGTGGCCAACAGACATCTCAAGGAAGTATTCAAAAAAGAAAGAAAACTTTTATATTTACAGTAAGCTACTCCACAGAATCTATTCTCTTTGCTCTTTCATACAAAGAAATACCTAATATTTACCTAAATATACCTAAATATGTTAATCCTATTTACTCTCTAGGTGGTATTTAGATTTCCTTTTAATTATTTCAGATAACTCTGGTTCATTTTGAAGAAAATAAACAAGGCTTTTTATTACTCCCTCCAGCTTACCAGTAAAATAGTGTGAGACTATAATAATTTTCATAGGTTACTATTTTATCCCCAAGTAGCATAACCTCCCAAAATGTCTACCACTACATTTTTAGAATGGTACCAGATATTAAGGACATAATGAGATTCATAATCCTGAATTTGATAAATTCTGATTATTAGATAAATTATAGTAACAAAACATTTGTTTCATAGATGAATTCAATAGAAAAAAGAATTTACAGTTTCCAGAAATAACAAAAGAAAGCAAAGCCAGAATGAAAAAAGAAAGCAGTTGTCTGACTTTTCATAGAAGTTTCTAACTGAATATAAGCACTAGGCACTGAGTTTCAAACACCCACCCTAAAGCCATATGAGGTAAAGACTTAAAAGTTCTTATGCTAGTGAAGAGCAGTTCTCAAAGCTGCATCTAGGGACCTAAAACAGATTCAAACTATTTTCATAATAATGCTAAGACATTATTTGCCTTTTTCACTATCATTCTTGCAGGAATGCAGTATGAATTTTCCAGAGGACATATGTGACATCGCAATAACTGAGTATAGAAACAGATAACAGAATCCAATTGCCTTCCACTGGAAGGTTGATAACTGTTGAACCTGGATGAAAGGAAGGAAGTGCATTATTACGTTTACTTTTATACATCTGAGACTTTCCATAACACAGGGTTTAAAAATAAAACCCTCAATGTAAGAGGGTTTTATTTTACAGAAAATCTATAAACTAGATAGATTTGAAGATCTCATCCATAATGCAGCACACAGAAATGAAAACTATAAAATGTAAGTAAGGGTCAGAGAAGCTCTGGTCAGCGTGGCTCAGTTGGTTGAGCATTGTCCCATACACCAAAAAGTCACCATTTGATAGACAGTCAAAGCACATGGGGGGCTCAAGCCCCAGTAAGGAAGTATTGTAGGAGGCAATGAACAGATGTTTCTCTAAATGACTCTCCTTCTTCCTCTCTCTCTAAAATCAATAAAAACTTATTTTTTTAAAAGAATCACAGAGGATAAAATAAGAAAGTTCAATATAGGATTAACTAAAATTCCAATAAAAAATAATAGAGAGAGATAATTCTTACCATCAAAATGGTTCAAAAAAGAGTAAGAGAGAGGCTTTTCAAAATACTATTCAATATGTTTTAAGTTGGTTGATTAGCTGGTTGGCTGAATAAAGAATCTAGTTGAAGAGGCAAGGCCTACATACAGAAGTTCCAAGACAAGGCAAGGCAATATATATTAAAATCCAAATACAGCAAAAGAATAAATTCTATAGTTCAGAGGACACCAAAATACTATCATCATGGGTTTGCATTGTTAAGAAAAATTCGTGGAAAATGAAGAAACTGAATAGAACTTGAAAGGATAGATCAGATTTGAAGGTAGATAGACAAAATATACTGGTCTGGCTGATGAAGGGACAGTAGAATATTCATACTCAGTAATACAGGAAATAAGACTAGAAAAAAGATTGTATCTTTAGTCTTAAGATTCAAATTAAGAACCCTGAATTTAATCTTACATTCAAAAGGGGGAACAATGCATCTTAAACATTTTTATACTTTTGATTATAGAAAATTTCAATATAAACAAAAGTAGGTAGATTTAGATAATCAATTCCCAAAGACATATCAAAATCTTAAAATGTTAAGTAAAATTAAAACATAAGACCGCAGAAAGAAGCAGTAATCAAAAATAGTTAACATAGCAAGCCTAAGACTGCTTTCCTTCAAAGGGTTGCTTGCTTCAAGTTTGGCCCTTGGTTGGCATCTGAAAACTTGCATGGTAAACAGCTCCTCTACACTGATAAGTGACTTCACAGAGCTGAGACTGTACAATGTGGTTTATGTACATTTGCTTTCCTTCCAGGATTGTGGAATTTTGGGATGTGTTAGGCAGAGAGTGCTTAGGTCACCAGCCCCCAATAAAAACCTTGAGCACTGACTTTCTAATGAGCTTCCTGGTAGGCAATACTTCACTCCTTGTCAATCTGATACTTAAGTAACTACAAGTACATAAGCGAGTGCCTCCATTGAGAGAGGACTCTTGAAAGCTTATACCTGGTTTTCTCTGGACTTTGACCACACATCTTTTCCCTTTGTTGATTTTACTCTGTACCCTTTTCAATGTAAAAAAATCATAGCCATGAGTCTTCCTAGAAAATCACTGAACCCAGATATGGTCTTGTGAACCCCCAACATTAGTGGTCATTATATAAGACCATGGCAAACATCCCAACATGATGTGATATGACCAAGACAGGGATGGTAGTAATGAGAATGAAAAGAGGCCAATCTTATAAAAAAAAAAAAAATAATGAAAAATAAACTAACAGAATTCAATAATTTAATATGGAACAAGGATAAGAAGAAAACAGTATTCCCAAGGTTTTAAGTCCTATGCTATCTTTATTCCTCACAAACCCTGGAACACACTGTATTTGTAGAACACACTGTATTCATAAGACAAATATATTAACTTCAAAAGTATTTTTCCACTAAGCTATGATACCAGAGACATATGCTATTAGATATCAAAAGGCTAACCCATACAGAAGTCCAACACAAATGTACAATTCCTGATGAAAAACTAGCAGTTATCTATTATTCTAGTAGAGTCACTTTCAGAGATTAAAAACTGACATAAAATCCCACCTAATAAAAAAATAATATGCAAATTAACCATCACTCTGCTACACCCACCAGCCATGCTCACCAGCCAATCAGAGTGAGTATGCAAATAAACCCAACCAAGATGGCTACAGCCACAGAGAGTGGGAGGAAGGCTTGGGTTTCCCAGGTAATGGAGGAAGCCAAGCTTTCAGCCTGCCCTTGCCAGCCTAGGCCTCCGCTCAAGGCTACAAAGTTTCAATTATAGAAGGTAAACAAATCCAAACAGAAATGGCTGCAGCCACGGAACAAGCAGGAGGCTTGGTTCCGCTCTAGACTACAAAGTTTCAATTGTGGAAGGTAAATAAATCCCAGATACCAGGGCCTCCGCTTGGGTCGCCAGGAGGCATGGCTGGCCTGCAAACCACCACAGGCCCCTTGCCCAGGCTGCCCCACGCCCCAAGGGAACCCCCACCCTGATCCAGGACACCCTTCAGAGAAAACCAGCTGGTCCCCACCCGTGCACCAGGCCTCTATCCTATCTAATAAAAGAGTAATATGGAGATTGACCATCACTCCAACACACAATATGGCTGCCCCTATGTGGTCAAAGATCCTGCTTCCATGAGGACACAGATGGCCACCACAAGATGGCCAGCAGGGGAGGGCAGTTGGGAGGCACCAGGCCTGCAAGGGAGGGCAGTTAGGAGTGACCAGGTCTGCAAGGGAGGGCAGCTGGGGGGAACCAGGCCTGCTGGGGAGGGCAGTTGGAGGTGATCAGCCCTGCAGGGGAGGGAAGTTAGGGGTGACCAGGCTGGCAGAGGAGGGAAGTTGGGGGCAAACAGGCTAGCAGGGGAGCAGTTAGACATCAATCTGGCTGCCATGGGAGTGGTTAGGGGGTGATCAGGCTGGGAGGCGGAAGTGGTTAAGGGCAACCAGGAAGACAGGCAGGCGAGCAGTTGGGAGCTAGCAGCCCTGGATTGTGAGAGGGTTGTCCCAGACTGGAGAGAGTACAGGCTGGGCTGAGGGACACCCCTACACCCTTGCAAGAATTTCATGCATGAGGCCTCTAGTATAAGTATAAAAATCTGAAGATTTTATTCACATTTTTCTGATTAGTCCTTGCAATCCTTTTGTGATAAATGAATTATCATATTCTAACCTTCAACACAAGAACAGAATTCTGAGTTAAACCTTACCAGGTACAGAACCATGTAAGTAGTATACTCCCAGTTCTGTTTTAAAGAAATGAGTAATTATGTATAGATACACTATATCTGGAAAGATATACTAGAAGATGAAATAGAATCTTCATCTGTCAAATTGTAAATTTGGGTAGGAGGGAAACTTTTTAATTGTAAAGGACTTTCAGCAATGGTAATGTGAAGAGGTTGGGCAATTTCTCTTCAGAGAAAATAAGAATAAATTTGGAGAAAATTATCAAAATAACTATTTCAAGGCACTAGAAATTGACCAAAGGCAAAAACAAATTGAAAAGCATTTGCTCTTGAAAAACAAAAAAAGACTCAATAAAGACATCCCAGATAAGCAAAGACTACAAGAATTCATTGCTAGCAGACTTGCACTATAAATAAATGTAGTCCTCTAGGCCAGAAGAAAATGACTCGAATTGGTAACATTAATCCACAAGAATGAAGAGCCCTGGCTGGTATGGCTCAGTTGGTTGGGCATCATCCCATGCACAGAAATTTGCTGGTTTGATTGCTGGTCAGGGCACATGACTAGGTTGGGGGCTCAATCCCCAACGTGGGATTGTACAAGAGGCATTTGATTGATGTTTCTCCTCTAAAAAAAAAATCAATTAAAAAAAGGCTGTTTAAAGCAATAATTATATTGCTGTGTTGTATTTTATACACTATGTACATACAATGTACAACACACACAAAAGAGTAGGAAATGAAGAGACACAGTTTCAAAGTTGCTATATTTACCAGAATTAGGTCAATATGAACATAAAGTAGATTGTGTTAAGTTAAAGATGTCAAATAAAGTTTAAGAAGAAAAAAAAGCTATATATTGTAATTCTTAGAATCACTAATTATTATAACTCAAAATATATAGCAAAAAAAAAAAAAACCAAAGGAGTTAAAATGGTATTATGAAAAATATCTACTCAACACTGAAAAAAATTCATAAAGGAGAAACAGGAAAAGACGGCAGACAGAAAGTAGCAAAATGGCAGACAATTAATAAACCAGATCCAAAACAACAAGAAAGCCCACTGGGTGGAAGAACTTATTTGCCAATGTTATCTCCAAAAAGGGTTTAATCTCATACAACTTAACAAAAGGAAGATAAACAACCCAATCAAAACATGGGCAAAGGAAATAGACACTTTTTGAAAGTGGACATACAGAAGGCCAAGGGACATATGAAAACATGCTCTAAGCCACTAATCATCCAAGAGATGCAAATCAAAACGACAATGAGATAACATCTCACACTTGTCAGAATGGCTATTATCAACAAATCAACAAATGACAAGTGCTGGCGAGGATGTGGAGAAAAAGGAACTCTCGTGCACTGCTGGTGGGAATGCAGACTGGTGCCGCCACTGTGGAGAACAGTATGGAGTTTCCTCAAAAAACTAAAAATGGAACTCCCATTTGACCCAGTGATCCCACTTCTAGGAATATATCCTAAGAAATTAGAAACACCAATCAGAAAGGATATATGCACCTCTATGTTCATAGCAGCACAATTTACCATAGCTAAGATTTGGAAACAGTCTAAGTGCCCATCAGCAGATGAGTGGATTAAAAAATTGTGGTACATCTACACAATGGAATACTACGCTGCTATAAAAAGGAACTCCTATCATTTGCAAAAGCATGGATGGACCTGGAGAGCATTATGCTAAGTGAAATAAGCCACTCAGAGAAAGATAAATATCAGATGATGTCACTAATTTGTGGAATATAATGAACAACATAAACTGATGCACAAAAATAGATCCAGAATCAGAGAAGCATCTATCAGACTATCAAACCTCAGAGGGAAGGCAGGGGAGGGGAGGGAGAATGGGGAAAGATCAACCAAAGGACTCGTATTCATGCATATAAGCATAATCACTGGACACAGACACTATGGGGGTGAGAGCACGAGCGATGGGGGAAGGGGGGAAAGGAGGCAATGAAGGGATAAGGACACATATACAATACCTTAATCAATAAAGAAAAAAAAAGGTGAAAAAAATAAATAAAAATAATAAACCATGTCAATAATTACATTAAATGTAAAATGGACTAAACACTCCACAATTAAAAGATGATATCAGACTATTGAATAGATTTCAAGACCCAATCACATGCTGGCTACAAGAAAGATGGCTCAAAGTAAAAAAAAATAAAAGATATAACATGTAAGTAGTATTAAGAGAGCTGAAGTGGCCTGACTGGCATGACTCAGTGATTGAACTTCATCCTATGAACCAGGAGGTCACAGTTCTATTCCCGTCAGGGCACATGCCCGGGTTGTGGGGTCGATCCCATGGGGATTGAGGGGGCGTGCAGAAAGCAACTGATCAATGATTCTCTTTCATCACTGACATTTCTATCGCTTTCTTCATCTCCCTTCCTCTTTGAAATCAATAAAAATATATTTTTTTTAAAAAAAAGAGAGAGCTGAAGTAGCTATACTTTTCATTATAAATCCTTCTGCACAATATAACTTAAAAAAAAAAAAAAAAAAAAAAAAAAAAAAAAAAAAAAAAAACACCTCGCCTTAACCGGTTTGGCTCAGTGGATAGAGCGTCAGCTTGTGGACTGAGGGGTCCCAGGTTCGATTCCGGTCAAGGGCATGTACCTTGGTTGTGGGCACATCCTCAGTGGGGGGCGTGCAGCTGATGATTCTCTCTCATCAATGTTTCTATCTCTCTATCCCTCTCTTCCTCTCTGTAAAAAATCAATAAAATATTTAAAAAAATATTAAAAAAATATTAAAAACAAACAAACAAACAAAAAACCTCTGAATAATTCTTTCAATAGGAGATAAAACTTCTACCCTAACAGGTTTGGTTCAGTGGATAGTGCGTCTCAGGTTCAATTCCGGTCAAGGGCATGTACCTTGGTTGCGGGCACATCCCCAGTAGGAGGTATGCAGGAGGCATCTGATTGGTGTTTCTCTCTCATCGATGTTTCTAACTCTCTATCCTTTTCCCTTTCTCTCTGTAAAAAATCAGTAAAAAAATAAAAAACTTCTACTCACTATCAATTATGAGGAAAAGTGACAAGGATAAAAGTAAAGAGGAAAAAAAAATGAAAGACCATCTTAATTTAGCTATATACAGAGGTCATCTCCTATATGATGGGACTTTATTATGTGTTATAATTTAAATGCCTATTTGAAATCCTATCTCCTTAGGTGTTGAAGGAAACTAAATTGCAGACCTATCTATGAAATATAATTTTTTTAAAAATCCTAAATCACCATCTAGATTTTCAAACAGAAAGAACTAGGTAAAATTATTCAAATAGGGTTGAAGTATTAAACTAGTTAAATTGGTTTTTATTTTATTTTATTTTTTCTACTGTGTAGAAGCAGCCTACATGCAAAGGTCAGGTTGAAGGCCACAGATTTGCTCTGGCATGAGCACTATGAGACCCAGGGGACAGGCCAGCCATAAATCCAAACCCACACATTGGTTTTGAAAAGCAAATAATATTTAAAGGTACTTTGAATTCTTTCATATTTAATATTTTAAACAAACATGGTCCCTTATGATTAATAATAAACACAGTTTTCTACTATGCAAAGACTAAATCGGCTAGGGGTGAGGAGAAATTTAGACTACTATCTGCTATGCACCTCTTCTTCTGGCAGCATCTTTCTCCGACCATCCTTTACAGGAAATCCACTTCCAAAGTCTTTTGAGGAAATATCAGCCCCATACTCTACAATAACATCTTCTTCAATGCTGCTCACCAGCCGCCAAAATTCCTTTTCTACTAATTCTGTGGGAACCATCTACACAAGGAAAACAAAGATTATATATTACTAACTTACTATAACCAGAATCCACTATAACATAAATACACAAATCAAGTTTAACACAAACCCATGATTAAAAAAGAAAACTTATTCTGTCCAAGAGCTAAAAACACTGGGTCCTAGCCTTTTCCACCGAGGATAGGGAAAAACAAAAGACAACTTAAATGTCCAGAAAAATATAGTGAACTTGAATTGCCATTTTTTGCAAGCTACTTCCTAAAGACTAAAGATGACCTAGGACATCTAAGAGGAAAAAGGAAACACAAAAATCAAGGCTTAATTTTAAGAGCTTTGGCAAAATTTTTATAGGGGTTTTTAAAAGTCCAAGATCCTGCCTGGCCAATGTGGCTCATTGGTTGAGCGTCAACTCAGGAACCAGGAGGTCATGGTTCGATTCCCAGTCAGGGTACAGGCTTAGGTTGTGGCCTCAATCCCCGGGGGTGGTGGGGCCTCATGCAAAGAGGCAGCATTGATGTTTCTATCTCTCTATTCCTCTCCCTTCCTCTCTCTCTAAAAATCAATAATAGCATTTTTTAAAATCCCAAGATTCCCTAGGAAAAGAAGCAAACCTTATATTACAAATAACTAACAAAACGAAAGCAGCAACTACCACGTATTCCATGCTTTTCTATAAAAGATTATGCAGTGAGTTAAGTAAACAATTTTATGATCAAGTATTTTTTCTTAACCGGTGAGTGCACACTGCCACATTAGTGAGTGAAAGAAACTGAAACAGATGGCAGGCCCCTAGTCTTTAGATATGGTGATCTATCATCTTTTACAAACTGTCCCTGTTTTCTACAAAATAAAATAAACAGAAAGCAAACCAAAAGCTTTGGACTTCATACCTTCCCAAACTGACTAAATATACAATAGATACTCACATGGACTGGCATATTGAAATAGTCAGACTTAAAATTATCTGCCATCTCTCCAAAGCTCTGAAGTGTATACTCTCGTACAGCCTGTTCAAATCCAAAGGCTTCTCGAGGTTTATTACATTCCTAGGAAGAAAAAATATCTAAGATTAACTCACTGAAACAGAACTGAATATAGTATTATGGTTCTCTGATACTAGCTTCTTTGATCATTTCCCTAGGTAAAGCTAATCCAATCAACCAAAACAAAACAAGCATTAATTACTTTCAATATGGAATTAGGAGACAATGTTCTAGAACCTCTCTGCATTTTTTGCAGTCTTCCAATAGAAAATTGGATAAGACACATTTAAATTTTGGAGTCTGGCACTATGACAAACAATAGGACTACTCATTTGCATCAAGCCTAGGGATGCCTATTTTTCTCAGTATATTAGTGCATCTAGCTGTAGAGAATATAAATAAATGTTCATGGAGGAAGGAGAGATGACGGATAAAGGTGTATCCACTAGATTGCTAGAATATCTAGCTAGAAGAATGTTTTTTTCACACTATCAATCATCATTATAAATATCTTCACACAAATACTCAGCATAGAACTGCTTCTGAATCATCTAACCTACTTGAGATGAATAAGTAATAATTCAAGGTCATAAAAGACCTCTGAATACATCTATATACATCCAGCCAATTCCTTTTCTTCAATATCCTTCCATATTTTGTTAAAAATAAGTAAACAGACTAAGCATTTTATGACAATGACATCATTATAATCTTTCAATAAGAAAATTTTACAATCAAATAAAAATTTAAACAAGCTAACAGTTTATTTGGTAGTATGAAAACTGAATGCATAATACCTACGTTTTAGAGTTTCAGGTCTAATGGGATTTTTGTTATTGTTGTTGTTTAAATTAAGAAAGAAAAATATCCCTAGCTGGTTTGGCTCACTGGACAGAGCATCTGTCTGTGGACTGAAGAGTCCTAGGTTTGATTCTAATCAAGGGCACATGCCCAGGTTGTGGGCTCGATTCCCAGTAGGGGGCATGCAAGAGGCAGCCAATCAATGATTCTGTCTCATCAGTGATATTTCTATCTCTCTCTCCCTCTCCGTCTCTCTGAAATCAATGAAAAAATATAAAGTTTAAAAAATAAATAAAAATAGAGTACCATACTAAGCGAAATAAGCCAGAAGAAAACAAGTATCACATAATCTCACTCACATGTGGAATCTAATGAACAAAGTAAACTGAACAAAATAGATCCAGATACAAAGAAGCATGGAATAGACTGTGGGATCTTAGAGAGGCTGGGTGAGTGGGGAAGAAATCAAACAAAAAACTTGTATGCATATATGTATAACATATAGACACAGATAACAGGGTGGGCAAGGGATGGGAGCAGGCTATAAGGGGTCAATGGGGGGGAAAGAGGGACTTATGTAATACTTTCAACAATAAAGATTAAATAAAATAAAATAATAAAATAATTAATTAAATATAAAATAGAAAAAATAACCTACATCCTTTATTTTTCTTTTTTAAATGTATTTTATTGAGTTTATACAGAGAGGAAGAGAGAGGGATAGGAAGCTAGAAACATCGATGAGAGAGAAATATTGATCAGCTGCCTCCTGCACACCCCCCAATGGGGATGTGTCCACAACCAAGGTACATGCCCTTGACTGGAATTGAACCCAGGACCTTTCAGTCCGCAGACCGACACTCTATCCACTGAACCAAACCGGTTTCGGCTCCTTTCTTTATTTTTATTATTTTCCAGGAATATAAAAATTCTGAGCAAAAGTCTCATTCATTTGCAGCAATAAACAGAACTGTTAAGCCATAGTCAGAAAAAATTTTTTGAAAAGCAAGCTGTCACATTACAATTTTTACAGTTCCATTCAATCTCTCTCTTTAAAAATTCTGGAGATTTTAAACAGCAAAGAACAAAAACAGAGTGGAAGAAGCTTTTGGGAATGTGTTTACTATATGAGCGTATGCATGTGTTATTGTTCTTAGTTTAAAAAGTATCCTTAGCCCTAACTGGTTTGGCTCAATAGATGGAGTGTCAACCTGCGGACTCAAGGGTCCCAGGTTAGATTCCAGTCAAGGGTATGTACCTTGGTTGCAGGCACATCCCCAGTAGGGGATGTGCAGGAGGCAACTGATTGATGTTTCTCTCTCACTGATGTTTCTAACTCCCTATCCCTCTTTCTTCCTCTCTGCTAAAAAAAAAAAAAAAATCAATAAAATATATATATATTTTTTTAAATCTAAAAATTGTACCTCAGCAACGCATTTAGGACACCTCCAATCTCCTTTGGGCACATCAGGTAGTGGGGGAATTAAACAAAATGTATGATAGCTGTCATCACATCCATCACACAAAAGCAATTTATCTTCATTATTTCCTCGACCACAAAACATACAAACATAGAGATCAACCTGTTAAAAAACAAAGTAAAATAAAAGTCTATTTTCTATAATAAGTAATGTTAAAATTTTACCAAGAACTCCTTAATTGAAACAAAATAATGTACAATAAAAAGTAAATACAACTTAAATCCTGAATATTTAAATAATTGTTCTTAGCTTTTCATAAAACGTCCTAAACTTCCTGAGCTTCTATAGGAAAGTTAATGAGTATATTAAGTTATTAGAATAAAGAAAGACTACAAATCTAGGGTTCTTGAAAGTCAACTATATACCATGTCATCTTTATAAAATATACCATGTCATCTTTCCTATAAACAAATACTGTTAGAGAATGAATACTGAGCACTGTCTATAATACAGCTCAAGGATTTACAGATTCATATTCATTCTCTTACACACAAGTCTACGAGTTAGGGGAACAATCTATGTATATGAAACAAAGTCAGATTAGCATTACATAACCAAAGCTGCAACTTCAGGTTCACCATTAACTCTCCTAACCCAATTAATTAACTAAATGGCATGCTAAGATACTAGAGCAAGGTAAAAAGTACAAAACTAAATAAAAATCCTTTCCCTCCTGACACATCTCAGAACACTTACAAAGTTAACAGAGAGAGTTCCTTTCCGTTGTCTCATTTGCATGTTAAATGCGTCTGACCTGTTGGTAACTTTTCGTCTTCGGGAGACCTCATCTTAAAATAAAAATAGTTATATAATAATAGCAAAAACTAATGTTGAGAGCTTACTCTGGACCAGACACTATTTAACATTATTTTAAAATTATTTAAATTATTTAAAATCTCACAACACTATGAGGTAAAAAACTATTATCCCCCCATTGAAGATAAATAATCTGAAGTACAGAGAAATTACATAACTTGCCCAAAATCACACAGCCAGTCAATGGCAGATTGGGATTCCAATCCAGGCAATCAAACTCCAGAGATCTTAACTACTAATTCTATACTGACTATATGAAGTACTTATCAGGGACTAATTTGAGACTAGTTTTATGATCAATGCCAGATAATACAATTATTAAAAGAATGGAAATAATAATCAAAATGCTTAATTCTTAAAACATTATAATGTATTAAATCCTATCACACTGAACTTTTTGAGAGTGATCCTCCAGAGTTCAGTGCACAATCTGAAGTATGAGTTAATAAATATCACAAAATGCATAGTTAATATGATTTGTGATTATAGTATTTCATTAAATTCTTACGCATTAAAAATAGATATAATGCAATCTTTGTTAAATTGAGTTTTAAAACTGACATGTACCTATAGGTAAAGATGGAACTTGATGTTTGCATTAGTAATTTTACTAATTAAAACTTTCAAACATGTTAAGATGTGATTAACAGGCTTTCCTCAAACAAAGAAGTATAAAATATATCATGACTTACAGAAAAATATCAAAATTATAGTAAGAATATAAATCATAAGTTCTCCCCTACTATATTTTGATACAAAGGCCAGAGAATCCTCTATTTCTCTTTGAATTTAAAAGTTACAAGACTTAGATCACCAGGTGAGAACCATTAATTTCACCATTCTCTCATAAACTAGCCTTTCGAATAAATCTCTGTGCCACATATTAAAAGAGAGAAGGAAAATTTATCTCCCAAAATATTATAAAAATTCAACCTAATATGGCTCCTCACACCTTAAATGACTTCTCTAGGAACCAAGTTGCAAGTTTACATGTCTTAGGAAAATCCCAAGGCAGACTGCAACTCAAATATCATTTGAATCTTGCTATAACCTCACTGTTATACCTTATTTCTTTTCATGACCAAACAACAGATTTTTTTTATAATATATTTTTTTAATTAAATTATTATTTTTGTACATATACCAATCCCTCCCCCCCCCCGTACATACCCTCCCCAAACAACAGATTTTTACCTTCTTTATCTTTTGTTCCCATTGCCAGGCCCACGACCTTAGGCCCAGCCCCAAAAATTCGAAGTTTCTTCAGTTCTGTGTTTTTATTCACGTCTCCAGATTCTGACTAAAAATAAAAAATAAGACATGTTAGTCTAGTTATTCTCTCTATTCTGATTCATACATTATTTCTAATCAAAGAAATAATGCTTCACGGTCCTCTTCAAAAATGAAGAAAAAAATTATTTCTTCTCTAAATCCAATCACTGCCTCATTACAACAGTTAAGCACTCGTCACCAAAACACTATTCAAGCCCTAACCAGTTTGGCTCAGTGGATAGAGTGTCGGCCTGCAGACTCAAGGGTCCCAGTTTGATTCCAGTCAAGGGCATGTACCTTGGTTGTAGGCACATCCTCAAAGGAGAGTATGCAGGAAGCAACTGACTGATGTTTCTCTCTCTTCAATGTTTCTCTCTATCCCTCTCCTTCCTCTCTGTAAAAAATCAATAAAATATATATTTTTTAAAAGCACACTATGGGAGAAACCAAGATGGCAGCATAGGGTAGACACCCAAATGCAGCCTACCACAACAAATTTGAATTTAGAACTGGAAAACAGGGGAGGCATTGCCCTGAAGCGCCAGATGGCTAGCTGAGAGGAGGCTCTGCCATCTGAGCAGGAGAGAGAAGGCACGCTGAACTTCAGGAACTGTGAAGGTACAGAGAACTGTGTGCGCGAAAAAGCGCTGGCTTACTCCTGGCGCGGGGAGAGGAAGGGCCGGACGGAGATTGCCGCTGGCTTACTCCTAGCACGGGCTGAGTTCGCTACTGGCTTACTCCCAGCGCGCAGAGAGGGCGGACAGCTAACGCGTGGCTGGCTTTCTTGTTTGAGAAGAAAACAGAATCAGCCTATTGCGCCGATAGACGCCCCCAGACAGGGAAAGGCCAGACTGTCAGGCAGTGGGCAGAGATCTCTCAGAGGTGTGTGAAGCCAGAGGCCATTACTGCGGGACTTGGGGAGGAGCCTAAGGGAAAACAAAGTTTGCCTGCACCAACTTGAGACTCCGCCCCATCTGTGGCTGAACACAGAAGCTCTCCCAGCGGCTGGCTTTCTCTAAGGAAGGTCTGGCCTGAAGCCAAAGCTTGTCTGTGCCTTTACCAAAGAGGTGTGCGCGCCTGCAACCAATCTTCCAAAACTCTCCGCGAACAGGACTTTTCTAAGGTGAGACTGACAGGGAACCAAAGATTGTGCCACCCCGAGACCCCTCCCTATCCAAGCGGAGTCCAGAAGCCCTAAGAGCTGAGACTCTGCTGATCCTCACAGCCAATTGGCTTGGAAATCAACGCTTCCCAGTGATACCAACAATAAGCAAGGCTTAACAACAAGGGCTACACCAAGTCTGTCCACCGCAGGTAACTGGGAAGGCTGTGCTACTGGGCTCTACCAGAACACCTAGCACACAAAGCTATTCCATCAAATCAGGGAAAAACAACTAAAATGCAGACAAGAGGAAGGACACAAAGGAAGGAGATGGAGGAAAAGAAAAGATTGGACATTGAGTTCAAAACTACAGTTATAAAATTATTCAAAAATATCCTAAAAAAGGCCGATAAAATAAACGAGACCTATGAGGATATGAAAAGGGATCAACTAGAAATAAAGAAAACATTGTCTGAAATAAAAAATATTACACAGAGTGCTAAAAACAGACTGGAAGATCGCAAGAATCAAGACAAAGAATTAGAACACAAAGAGCCAGAGGACACTCCTCTGCAGAAGAGAGAAGATAAGAGAATCCAGAAAGTTGAAGATAGTGTAAGAAACCTCTGGGACAGCATCAAGCGAACCAGCATCGGAATTATGGGGATTCCAGAAGAAGAGAGAGAGCAAGATACCGAAAGAATACTGGAAGAAATAGTGACAGAAAACTTCCCCCACCTGGGGAAAGAAATAGACTTACAAGTCCAGGAAGCCAGCAGAACCCCAAACAAAAGGAATCCAAAGAGGACCACACCAAGACACATCATAATTAAAATTCCAAGGGCAAAAGACAAAGAGAGAATATTAAAAGCAGCAAGAGAAAAGCAGGTAGTTACCTATAAAGGAGCACCCATACGACTGTCAGCTGATTTCTCAACAGAAACCATGCAGGCCAGACGGGAATGGCAAGAAATATTCAAGGTGATGAATAGCAAGAACCTACAGCCAAAAATACTCTACCCAGCAAAGCTAACACTCAGAATTGAAGACCAGATAAAGAGCTTCACTAATAAAAAAAAAGCTAAAAGAGTTCATCACCGCCAAACCAGAATTATATGAACTGCTGAAGGGGGTTATTTAGGAAGAGGAAGAAAATAAAGATAAAAATTATGAACAACAAGTGAATCTAAAGACCAAGGGAATTAAAAAAAAATCTGATGAACAATATTATATGGTGAATATAATAGAATCAGAGGTATGGAAGGGGAGTGGACTGACGATTCTGGGGGAAAAGGGGAGTGGTGGTGCGGGAAGAGACTGAACAAAAACTGTGCGCCTATAGATGAGGACAATGGGGGATGGGGAAGGACAGAGGGTGGGGTGGGAACCTGGTGGAGGGGAGCAATTGAGGGGGGAAGAGGATCACATTTGTAATAATCTGGACAATAAAGATTTAAATAAATAAATAAATAAAAATAAATAAATAAATAAAAGCACACTATGTAACACCCAGATTCCTTTCCACAAAAGAAAATTTTTCAAAAAAGCACAGTTGCCGATTAGGTTATCTCCAGAGATAGACAGTAGTGGTAGTAACTGATTATAATATAGATAACTCCATAGTAAGCCTCACTTCTAACTTGCTAATGAACACAAACTCTGATTAGGAAGCAAAATGCCCATCCCAACAGATGAAGATAATTGCTGTATGCCAATTATGTCAATGCCATTTCTCTCTGTTGGTGATGACCTAGCTAGGGATGGGAATGTTATCTTGGTTTAGCTAACAAGACATAAGAAAAATCTACTGGAGGGCTCTGGGAAAGATTTTTATCCTATATAATAAAAGCCTAATATGCAAATTGTCCCTTCAGGCAGTCGTTCAACCAAGAGACCAGGAGTTCAACTGCTCGCTATGACGTGAACTGACCACCAGGGGACAGTGCAGAACATGGCGGGGAAGGGGGTTGGCAACACAGTGCAGGCCCCGATGAGCCCCAATGAGAGCAGGACTCTGCCAGGATCGTGGAGCGGGTTAACAGGTGGCGCCAGGCCAAGGCGGGTGCTAGCAGGGGCCAAATCACTCAGCCAATTACACACATATGATGACCAGAGATGGCAGCAGCAGGGGACAGGGCCATAGTCTGGCTCCCAGGCACTGAAGGAGCCGAGAGATGGGGGCCCAGCTCTTGGCCCCGACCAATCGTCCCACAGACCAATCGTCCCACAGACGGGATAGTGGAGCAAGCCAGGGTGCCAGGCTACAAGGCTGGGGGCACAGACTGGGACCGGATCTCCACAGGCCAACCTAAGGGACCCCACCCATGCACAATTTCATGCACCGAGCCTCTAGTCTTCTAATAAAAGAGGAAGCTTCTCAAAGAGTAAGCCTTTTTGCCCCAACTTCCTTTCCTACTGCTAGAGACTCAGGCTGGTGAAAGTTTGGTGCTGGACTATGCAGCAGCCACACAGCAATCAGGAGGAGATATATCATCCATACAATGAAGAAAACAAAGCAGAAAGATGGAGAGGCTGAACCCTTGAAGATAATGGGCAGTTGCTGTTATCAATCCTAGAACTACTTATATCTCTGAAATTTTTATGTGAGAAATATGTCCTTATGTGAAAACTATGTTTTTAAAGTTTAAGCTACTATCGTTTGGAGAGCATCTTGGCGAAACTGCCATTATAGGCATAATCTCTGAATGGACACTAAGTAAGTAATCAAAATCAATTTAAAATATACTTAGTCAAGGTGGGCCAGCATGGTTCAATGGTTGAGTGTTGACCTATGAACCAGGAGGTCACGGTTTAATTCCTGCTCAGGGTACATGTCTGAGTTGGGGGCTCAATTCCCAGTGAGGGTGTGCAAGAGGCAGCTAATCAATGATTCTCTCTCATCATTGATGTTTCTATTTCTCCCTCTCCCTTCCTCTCTGAAATCAATAAAAAATAAATATTTAAATATTACATGATCTTACTCATTTGTGGAATATAATGAACAACATAAACTGATGAACTAAAATAGATCCAGAGACATAGAAGCATCGAACAGACCATCCACCCTCAGTGAAGGCATGGGGAGGGGAAGTGATCAACCGAAGGACTTGTATGCATGTATATAAGCAGAACCCATGGACACAGACAGTAATGACAGCATGTGCTGGGGGGTGGGGGGATGAAAGACTGGGGAGAGGCCAATGGGGAAAAAAGGAGACATGCATAATACTTTAAACAAATAATTTTTTTTAAAAAGATAATCTCCCCTTTTTTTAAAATATTTTAGATTTTTTTACAGAGAGGAAGAGAGAAGGTTAGAGAGTTAGAAACATCAATGAGAGAGAATCATCAATCAGCTGCCTCTTGCACACCCCCTACTGGAGATGTGCCCGCAACCAACCAAGGTACATGCCCTTGACCGGAATAGAACCTGAGACCTTTCAGTCCGCAGGCTGACGCTCTATCCACTGAGCCAAACCGGTTTCGGCAAAAAAAGATAATCTCACTCTTAAAAAACGTTTCCTGTAAAATAAACTGCAGGTATTAGGTAATTAATTAATTAATTAAAATATACTTAGCTAATAAAAAATAAAACAGGATATAGTACAGACTTCTTTATAAATCTATGGCAACACAACAGCTGACATATGCAGATCAGACTAATAAAGGATCATATAAGAATCAAACCAAACAGCCGGGACTGGTTTGGCTCAGTGGATAGAGCGTCGGCCTACGGACTGAAGGGTCCCGGGTTCGATTCCGGTCAAGGGCATGTACCTTGGTTGCGAGCACATCCCCAGTGTGGGGTGTGCAAGAGGCAGCTGGTCGATGTTTCTCTCTCATCGATGTTTCTAACTCTGTCCCTCTCAATTCCTCTCTGTGTAAAATCAATAAAATATAAAATAAAATTTAAAAAAAAAAAAGAAAAAAGAATCAAACCAAACAAATGACATTTCCAAAATTTATTTTTTAACTTTAGTAAACTGATTTGGCTATACTTATCAACTTATACAGTTAATTCAATGTTAAACACATCCTTTACCCCTACCAGAGCAAAGTATACATAATAATAAAAGCTAGCAGTATGTGCCATATCAAAATATTTTACTCAGTTAATCCTAACAACAATCTTTATAGATAGGCAATACAGTTCCAAAAAGCAGGGGGGAAAAATTACCTGATCTCTTTGGAATAAAACAATTGAAATAATAAAATTAAAATCAAAAGGCCCTACCACCTGGAATTTAACTTTCTATGAAAAACTAATCATTTTAAAATGATAATGAAAAGGCTATATATCAGAATTTCTGGAACAAATTAAAGCAGGGATCACAAGAACTTTATAGTTTCAAACATATCAATCAAAACAAAAGAATAAAAATAAAAGAATTAAATTACCAATGGAAAATGCTAGGAAAATAACTACAACAAAAACCAAAAGAATTTTGTGATATTGGATTAGAAGTGAAATTATCAGTATGAGCTTAAAATATAAAGTCACAATGTCTTTCAATTTTACTTCCCAGCCCTGACCACTAAAAAGAGTCTATAAATAATGTATCCTAGTAGGAACAAACACACTTTGTGCTTAGATTTTGGTTTCTAAATACCATTTCCCAATAAAATTACACAGGATTCTTTGGATAAATGGCTGATTCCAGGTCTAAAGCTGGCATGGAAACGAGCCTTTTCTGTGCTTAAATAGGTGCTCAAAAACAGATGGAAACATGGTCAAAAGGACATCATGAATCAGTTTAAAGATGCTCCCATTAGCCAAATTTGAAACAAGAAATAAAGGGGCCCAACTAGTGTGGCTCAGTGATTGAGCGTCAACCTGTGAATTAGGAAGTCACGGTTAATTAGCTGCCTCCTGTACACCCCTCTGGGAATGTGCCCACAACCAAGGTAAATGCTCTTGACTGGGATCGAACCTGGGACCCTTCAGTCCGCAGGCCGACGTTCTATCCACTGAGCCAAACTGGTCAGGGCGAAAAATAATTATTTTTAAAAAACAAATAAAAGGTTATAAGACATGTATTTAAAAAATCATGCTCTACAGTAGGGGTGTCGAACTCAATCAGAGAAGGGGCCAAAATCTAAAATCCAGCCTAAATCTCGGGCCGAATGGTTTACTGAACAGTCATAAACTGTCATTGTGATGGAAACGCAGCTGAGTGCAGTGATGACAGCGCGGTGCGGGCCATATTGCAAGGCCTGGCGGGACGGATTTGGCCCGCGGGCCTTGTGTTTGACACATGTGCTCTACAGTGATATAAATGAGTAACAGTCATGGTTCCAAAGGTATAAAAATTCATCAAAATGTAGATTTAATATATACATTTTACTGTATGAAAAATATAGCTTAAGAAAAAGTATGGGTTGTTCTTTAAAGAAAAGGATAACTAATAAATATACAAAGAATTAATAGAACTAGAAAACCATCCATTTTGCAACCACCAATATAGTAACTAATTCAAGCAAAGATTATCAATGAATGTTAAGATTATTGGATAAATCATAACTAGAAAAGAGGTTATTCACACCTTCTCATGATTTATTATTTTTATTACAAAGAGAATAAGCGCTTTATAAATGGAGAAATCTGGCTCAAACTTAGTGTCACCAATAATGAAACTTATTGGCATAATGGGATTCATTCTCCTATGTAAAGGTGTTAAGAACTTGCTAATTCTTGCTCTAGCCAGTTTGGCTCACTGGATAGAGCATCAGGCTGTGGGTCCTGAGTTCAATTCTAGTCAAGGGCACATGCTGGGGTTGCAGGCTCAATCCCATTGTGGGCGGCGTACAGGAGGCAGCCAATCAGTGATTCTCTCTCATCATTGGTGTTTCTCTCTCTCCCTCTCCCTTCCTCTCTGAAATAAAGTATTTTTTGAAAAGCAATAATTTGCTAATTTTTGATAAGACAAATAGTAATTTCAGCTTTCAAGGAACACATGTAGAGCAAGCATGTCAAGCTCACAGCCCAGCCAATATAACAGTATGTAAGAAACATTTTAATAAATTTTGGCCCTAACTGGTTTGGCTCAGTGGATAGAGCATCAGCCTGCAGACTGAAGGGTCCCAGGTTTAATTCCAGTAAGGGCATGTACAAGGGTTGTGCGCACATCCCTAGTAGAAGCGTGTAGGAGGCAGGTGATCTATGTTTCTCTCTCATCCATATTTCTAACTCTCTATCCCTCTCCCTCCCTCTCTAAAAAAAATCTTTTTTAAAACATTTTGTAACTTCATGATCTCAGAGCTGTTAATGCTACTATGCATACCATGGGAGCTTTACAACCTGGACTTCCAGCATCTTTACAAATCCTTTAAATTGGTCCCTCATAGTAGTAGATCTTAAGGATTGTTTTTTCACAATTCCTTTGGCACCTCAAGATAAAAAGAGATTTGCATTTTCAGTGCCATCTATTAATATAGAGCCTATGAAAAGATATCAATGGAAGGTTTCACCTCAAGGAACGGCCAATAGCCCTACTTTGTGTCAAAAATACGTGGCTCAAGCTGTTCAGCCTTTAAGGGACAAATATTCCCAATGTTACATTATTCATTACATGGATGACTCTCTCTTAGCAAGCCCACAGGAGGAACAGACCTTGGCCATGTTCTCCCAATTAGAAGAGGAGCTCCCTAAATGGGGCTTAAGAATTGCCCCAGAGAAGGTACAAAAAGAAATGCCTTTCCAATATTTGGGAACCTTAATTGAAAACCAAAGCATTAGGCCTCAGAAGGTGGAGATAAGAAAAGATTGTCTTAAAACTTTAAATGACTTTCAGAAATTATTAGGAGACATTAACTGGTTAAGACCTTATCTGAAGAGATCTACAGGAGAAATGACAAATTTATTTAGTTTACTTAGAGTGACTCTAATCTTTCTTCTCCCCGAACATTAACTGATGAAGCTAGGAATGAGTTGCTAAGGGTTGAGCAGGCAATTTCCTCAGCCCAAGTAGCACGGGTACAGCCCGAATTGCCTTTATTGGGACAAATTAACCCTACTGAAATAGTTCCACTGGAGTCATCTTTCAAAATAAAATTACCCTGCCATTATTGAATAGATCCACCTAGGACATCAATCCTCTAAAACTGCAGTTACATATGTAGAATTATTGGCCCAATTATTATTTCAAAATAGGAAACGTTGTAAACAGCTTAGAGGGGAAGAGCCCCAGTGTATCTACCTCCCCCTCACTGGGAAGCAATTAGAAATGTTATTTCAGACTGATATAAATTGGCAAATTGGGTTAAGTGGATATTCAGGGGAACTTAGCTGTCACCTATTAAAAGATAAATTATTATAATTTTTATATAATACCTCCATCATTATACCAAAAAATACTAGGCAGGAACCTTTTCCTGAAGCTTTAACTGTTGATACTGATGGATCATCAAATGGGAAAGCTGCCTGTCATACAATAGATTCAGACCGAGTCATACTGACCAGTCATACTTCTGTACAAAGAATTGAACTAGAAGCTATTAAGGCTGCATTGCAGGATTTCCAAGAGCTTCTTAATATTGTCTCTGATTCCTTTTATGCTGCAAACTTAGTGAATAGAATTGAAACTGCCCGGTTGAAATGGCTTAGTGACCAAAGTTTATTTTTACTATTCAAACAAGTTCAGCAGATTGTACAACAGAGACAATATCCTTTTTATATAACTCATATCAGGGCTCATAGTGTCTTACCTGGTCCCTTAACAAAAGGAAATGCACAGGCTGATCAACTGGTTGCTTTATTAAAAGAAGCCTTAGAATCTCATCAGCTTTTACATCAGCCTGCCAAAATGTTGTCTAAACAATTCTCAATCACTCGACAACAGGCAAAACAGATTATTAAGGAGTGTCCAACTTGCATGTTGCATCTACCTCAAGGGCCTAACACAGGAGTCAACCCCAGAGGTTTGCTAAAAGACTATATCTGGCAAATGGATGGTAACGCATTATAATTCCTTTGGACGCCTTGGGGCATTACATGTCTCCGTAGATACCTTTTCAAAAGTCCTATGGGCTACTGCATCTACAGGAGAAACGGCAAAACAGGTCATTAATCATTGCCTAGCTGCTTTTGCCGTCATGGGAATTCCAAAAATTATTAAAACTGATAATGGGCCTGCTTACACAAGCTGTCATTTCCAGGAATTTTGTAAAAGGTGGAAAATTCAGCATATTACAGGAATACCATATAATTCCCAAGGACAGGCCATTATTGAACGATAGCATCAGCGGCTAAAATCCCAACTTGAAAAACAAAAAGGTGGGATGATGGAGAAATCACCTGCGGGTAGGCTGCACCAAGCCTTAATTACTTTAAACTTTTTCACTTGTGATGATGAAGGAGGGACGCCCATGGAAATACATTGGCATCAGAGTAAAACAAAAGAAAATGGTCTAGTTAAATGGAAGGATCCCGAATCTGGTTTATGGAAGGGACCTGATCCATTATTAACCTTTGGCAGAGGGTATGCTTGTATATTCCCAGAAAATTTTTCCAAACCAGTGTGGATTCCTGCTAGAAATATTAAACTGCAACAGGGATCCAGGAAAGAAACTAGCCAGACTAATGAGGACCTTCCACCTGGAGCCACACCATGCAGCTGCAGACAATCAACTACTCCAGCTACAGAGGGCAGTGACTCCAAGCAGTTCACTGAAGATGAGCAGGAGGACAAGCCGGACAGGAAACAGCCCGGAGAACACCTGGGGCATGGTGAAGAAGACGGTAGAATGTCTTTCTTGCCATGTTAGCAGTATTCATCTGTATAGTAATATTACCTGGGACAAATGTGGAAGTGTTTAGGACTTAATGTTCCTGACCCTTCATGGGTAAAAGCCCTTATGTGGGCTGATCCCTTGCCTAATGTAGTCACCAATAACACTAAGCACCTTGGTCTTCCAGGAGGAAAATGGGTGGGGCAAGGAAGTATAATTACACAGGTGCTGCCACCCAGCTTCCCTTTTTGTATGACACAAAATCAAACCAATGCTCCTTTGTGTGTAAAATTAAAGAGAGGTTTCTGGCTTGCACCAAAGTAGAGGAATATCACTACTTGCTCCTGGGAGGTGCAGAGAATGTAACTGGACCTTGTCTATACAAAAACAAATTTGACAGCCAGTTTGAATTTGAATTGCCACTGGCTTAGAACAAAGAATATCCTTGCATGGTATTATTCTACAATGTCATTATAATTTTTGATATTTTACAACAGCATATTGTACAATTATTCCAAACAAACTTAAAAATCTAATTTTTGAATGTTTGGCAGCAATTTAAAAGGACATGAAAGGATTTAATCCTTTCCACTGTGTGGAAAGCTTCACTGGGAAGGTACTTGAGCATTCTATATTGGCCTTTCTTGCCTTATTTGCAAAGAGGGACCCTCTTCTCACAATCCAATTGCCCACAGCTGTTGCTTGAGTTTTCAATTCATGCTGAGGTTGAAGCCTCGTGGTGGCTGGTACCATGGATCTGTCTCTCGCACAATGGCGTGAGCTGGGACCTCCCTGGAGAAGAAACCAGGGTTCCCAAAGATATGTGATCAATGCCAGGGCGCTGCCAGCAGGCGAGGGGATCCCAAGGCAGGTACTGGGCATGGAGGTCATAGGGGCATAAGCTACCAAGGAGACAGAACTGAACCTCACATCACCCTGCTTGGCCCGGAGGATGGCTGGTTACCCAATGATGGGTAAGATTCCTCAAGGGAGGGACAACCTAAGACAGGCACAGCCCCGAAGGGCCATTAGGAGAGGACTTGGGGCCAACAGAGGTGGGGCACAGATCCTCACCCCCCCAACGCTGTAGGGGCTTGAACACTCGCCCTTCTGAGGGATGTCTCCTGTCCCATGGCTGCTTCGCGCTTCCCATACCCAGCTCAGATCGGGACCCAGGCAACAAACAGATTTGGTCCAACTCAGATTGAGACCCAGCTACAAACAAGAGACTTGGCACAGCTCATACTGAGACCCAAGCAACAGAGAAGTGGCTGATGGTGACTGCCCTATATCTAAATCCAGCCTAAATCTAGGGAGTGCTCAGGGCTTTCTCAAGGATGCATATCATCTTTTCTATTAATATTTACAGAGTAAACTAAAATTGTTGTTAAAATATTAAATTTGACAGTAAAATAGTCAAGTTTTCAGATTAATTTAAATTGGCTAAATGAGGGAGTCGTTCCAAGATGGCTGACAGGTAAACACCTAGCCACAGCCGCACACAACAATTTCAATAAAATACAACTAAAATATAAAATGGACATTACCCAGAACTACAGGAAAGTCAACTGACTGGAAATTCTACAACGAGAAGCAAGGAGAAAACCAGAAGGAAGCGCGGAGGAGCTGTAAAAGCCAAAGCTACGAAGACACAAGGTGCGCACGTGTGGAGAGAACGGAGCCGGAGAGGAGGGAGGCTGAGTGCCTGGCTGGCGGTCCCTAGTGGGAAGGAGATAAAAACTCCGACTGTGCTGGGCCTCAGTTCTGACTGCTCTGAACCCCAGTTCTAGGCCAGACCCTGGGGACCCAGGCTCACACAGCGGGAGCTGGGCTGTAAGTCGGAACCCCGGGGAAGCGGCGAAAGGAGGTCCCGGCAGCGTACACATTACGCGCAGAGAAGGGACGGTCGGCTGTGCCGCAGGATTGCCCTAATGGGAAGGAGGCTGGGGCTCCGGACTGCTGTGAACGCCACCTCCAACTCCACTTCCAACTGAACTGAACCCCAATACCGGGCTCATTCTGGGAGAGCATAGACTGTTTGGCAGCAGGCGAAAATCGAGGGCACCTTTCTCTCAGAGGCGCCAGCAGCGAGCACTGAAGGACCCGCATAGGGCAGGGCTGATGGAAGCCAAAGCTGCAGGCTCCACCCTGAAACCCCGTCCCATCTGTAACTGCGAAATGTGACAACAAAATAGATCACAAACAAAAGAAATGGAGGACAAAAAGCGTCTGGATATAGAGTTCAAATCTACGCTTATAAGGTTTTTCAAGAATTTCCTAGAAAAGATGGATAAGACCTATGAGGATATGAAAAGAGATCAACTAGAATTAATAAGGAGTCATCAAGAAATGATAAGGGATTAACAAGAAATAAAGAATACATTGTCTGAAATAAAAAATATTTTACAGAGTCCTAAAAACAGAAGGGAAGATCGCAAGAATCAAGTCAAAGATTTGGAACATAAAGAACCAGAAGACACTCCTCCACAGAAGCTAGAAGGCAAGAGAATCCAGAAAATTGAAGATAATGTAAGAAACCTCTGGGACAACTTCAAGCGAACCAACATCAGAATTATGGGGGTTCCAGAAGATGAGAGAGAGCAAGATATGGAAAACATACTGAAAGAAATAGTGACAGAAAACTTCCCCAACCTGGTGAAAGAATTAGACTTACAAGTCCAGGAAGTGCACAGAACTCCAAACAAAAGGAATCCAAAGAGGACCACACCAAGACACATCATAATTAAAATTCCAAGAGCAAAAGACAAAGAGAGAATATTAAAAGCAGCAAAAGCAAAGAAGGTAGTTACCTATAAAGGAGCACCTATACGATTGTCAGCTGACTTCTCAACAGAAACCATGCAGGCCAGACGGGAATGGCAAGAAATATTCAAGGTGATGAATAGTAACAACCTACAGCCAAAGATAATCTATCCAGCAAAGCTATCACTCAGAATCGAAGGTCAGATAAAGAGCTTCACTAATAAAAAAAGGCTAAAGGAGTTCATCAACACTAAACCAGAATTATATGAATTGCTGAAGGGGGTTCTTTCAGAAGAGAAAGTAAATAAAGATAAAAATTATGAACAACAAATACGTAACTATCAACAAGTGAATCTAAAAACTAAGGGAATTAAAAAAAAAATCTGATGAACAATAGTAACTGTTGAATATAATAGAATCAGAGGTATGGAAGGGGAGTGAACTGACGATTCTTGGGGAAAAGGGGAGAGGAGGATGTGGGAAGAGACCGAACATAAACTGTGCACCTATGGATGAGGACAATGGGAAGTGGGGAAAGGGCAGAGGGTGGGGTGGGAACCTGGTGGAGGAGAGCACTGGTGGGCTGGAGGAGGGGAAAAAATGAACATTTGTAATAATATGAACAATAAAAATTTATTTTTAAAAAAATTGGATAAATGAAATGAGTTAATATTCAAGAAAATTTAATTGTACAACAGGCTGTTCCTAAAGTATTAACCAAAATTTCTATTGGTAGTCCATTTCATGGTAAAATTGTTTAACATGCAATGAACCCTGAAGCATAGTTTTTGTACAAAAAATTAAAATTTAAAAGTTATCAAAACAGCATTATAAAAAATTTTCCAAAAGCCTCCTAATAATTAAATAGAAGAAAGGGGGATAGTGGAAAATACCATGTAAGAAAAAATGTCCTGTAAGTAAATTACATCTAGAAAAATCTTTTTTCTTTTGAAAATCAATTTTCATTTGTAATGATAATAGTAAGACAGCCATGAAAAACACACAGTATCAAAATAAGTCAAAGAAAAATTGTTTGGGCAAAAAAATTAAAAGTATTCCAAGTAGCCGGGACCGGTTTGGCTCAATGGATAGAGCGTCAGCTTGGGGACTGAAGGGACCCAGGTTCGATTCTGGTCAAGGGCATGTACCTTGGTTGCGGGCATATCCCCGGTAGGGGGTGTGCAAGAGGCAGCTAATCGATGACTCTCTCATCGATGTTTCTAGCATATCCCCGGTAGGGGGTGTGCAAAGAGGCAACTAATCGATGACTCTCTCATCGATGTTTCTAACTCTCTATCTCTCTCCCTCCCTCCCTCTCTGTATAAAATCAATAAAATATATATTTTTTTTTAAAAAAAAGTATTCCAAGTAAAATTTATAGAAAAGATTCCTTTATTAATTTTGGTCGAGATATGTTTGTATATTTTCAGAAAACAACTCCAAGACCATGTGGGTTCCTGCAACAGAGGAATTAGAGGAATGCTCCAGCCATGAAGACAGGAGAAACAGTCCAGACATGGGGGACGCTGACGACACCTTGCCATGCCAGCAGTCAGCAGCTGTGTGTCGCTGCAGGTTGTCCAGGACCAAACCAGAGAGGGTCGGACCTGTATCGCCACCATTTGTCCACCATCCAGATATCATTGCTGACATGTACACATGAAGAACTTTTGGACATTAAAACTTGGACTCAAAACTTTTGGACATTGAAACTTAGACTTAGAATTCTTGAACTTTGAAATTGGGACTCAAACATTTTTTGTTCTTATATGTTTATTCCTGGTCTGTAAATGCAAGATTTTTTAAAGGAAGGAATTGGGGGGAGATGCCAGGAACCGAAACCTAACATTGTCACTGGTATTAAAAAGTAAAAAGAGCTAGTCAGGCTTGATGGCTCTGAATGGTCAGAGCTATTAACTCACTGACTCTAAGTTGAGTTACTGGAGATAAAATGCATAAAGAGCTAGCCAACCTTGATGTCTCTGAATGGTCGGAGCTATTAACTCATTGTCTAGTTGAGATAGTGATAGTTGAGGCAACTTTAATTTGTTAATCATATGTAAATGTAAGTTGATTTTCTGTTGTTGGAACTTCCCGCCTAAGAGATGTCTTTGTTTCAGAATTTCAATAAAAGGAATGGTAAAAGGCCAGAGAGGGGTTAGTCTTCCCACTAGAGGTGGACTTCCCGCCTGGCCCCATTTTCCCAAATTTAAAAAAATAAAAAAATAAATAAAAAGTTTTGTAACTTTTTACAATATCCTGATATATGTAATCCTATCTAATAAAAGAGTAATATGCAAATTAACCATCACTCCGCTACACCCACAAGCCATGTCCACAAACCACACTCATCCGCCAGTCAGGAGTGAGTATGCAAATCCCCCAATCTAGATGGCTGTAGCCACAAAGCGAGCAGGAGGGAAGCTTGGATTTCCCCAGCAATGGAGGAAGCCAAGCTTTCCACACACCTTGGTGGGCCCAGGCCTCCACTCAAGGCTACAAAGTTTCAATCATAGAAGATAAATAAATCCCAACAAAAATGGTGGCAGCCGAAACCGGTTTGGCTCAATGGATAGAGCGTCGGCTTGGGGACTGAAAGGTCCCGGGTTCGATTCCAGTCAAGGGCATGTACCTTGGTTGCGGGCATATCTCCAGTAGGGGGTGTGCAAGAGGCAGCTGGTCGTTGTTTCTCTCTCATTGACGTTTCTAGCTCTCTATCTCTCTCCCTTCCTCTCTGTAAAAAATCAATAAAATATATTTAAAAATATATATATCACTAGCCTGCCTCTACAGTGACAAGACTCCTTACCACCCAGATAGTGTCTCTTGATACAGTGTCTTGTCATGACCTATCTTCTTTCTGATTCCCACTTTCTATGTAAATCATTCCTATCCTTTCAACACATTATTTTTTAGATATGTTCAAGTCAATGATCAGATCCAGTTAAGCTGTATTTTTTATCTACTTTTATGTTTATTTTTTTTTAATATTTTTTTTATTGATTTTGTACAGAAAGGAAGGGAGAGAGATAGAGAGTTAGAAACATCGATGAGAGAGAGTCATCGATCAGCTACCTCTTGCACAACCCCCACTGGGGATATGCCCGCAACCAAGGTAGTACATGCCCTTGACCGGAATCGAACCTGGGACCCTTCAGTCCCCAAGCCGACGCTCTATCCATTGAGCCAAACCGGTCTCGGCTACTTTTATGTTTAATTTAAATGGACCACATCTCAGAGTTCTAAGGGCACCTCACTGTCCCAGCTTATTGACTTTCCTTTAACAAAAACCTTAAAAAGGACAACTATGGAGCTCTGGCCAATTGGCTTGATGCCCAATCAGGGCACATACTTAGAATGCGGGTTTGATCCATACAGGAGGCAACCAATCAATGTTTCTCTCACGATGTTTCTCCCTTGCTCTCTCCCTAAAAATCAATAAAAACATATCGTCGGTGAAAATTCTAAAAAAATATACAACTTTTAGGACCACAGAGAAATGGGAATAGTAAGGAAGAGCAGACCAAAAGAAATTAGGGCACTTCTCTGATGCATCTATTAGGCTTTGAAATTATTTTAGGTTATAAGAACAGTATAGAAGTTACACTGAAATGATCAAGACACTAAGAAATTTATATTCTGGTTCTTAAAGGAATGACCAGTGAAATACAAGACCACTCTTTCCTACTCCTCTCATTTCTGATAACCATTTCATGAGCATGTCTGGAAAACTGACCCTAGAATATCCAGAGTCATCCTCTTATTTGCCATTCCTGTCCAAAACTATTCAAAAATTAACAAAAAACAAATTAGACTGAATTTTATAATTTCTTCCCCATTCATCTCAAAAGTAATTTAAAGATATGTCTATTTAAATTTTAATGAATAACAATATTTGAATGACTTCCCATAACCAGATGCACCGTGATGCATTTAAAATTCCTGTTAAAAATGGCCCATGGAAATGTATACCTGAGACTTGACACGTCTTGTTCTCTTTGGCAGAATATTCATTCTTGTGCCCGGCTCTGGGGAAGTTTGGATTTCAGTGCCAAGAACCTCAGGCTCCACTTTTTCCTTAAGATCTAAATTAGGCATTTGTACACCCTAAAGAATCAGAGCACAGAAAGAGAGCAGATTCACTGATAAGAGATCCAATTTGAGACTCAAGAAAAATAGCAAATTTCCAATAAATCCCTAATACTACATGAAACTAGTTGACAATTCTCCCAGCAAATTGATCTATAGATTTAAGATAATCCCTATTAAAAATCCAGCAGGCTTTTGTAGAAATTGAGAAGCTGATCCTAAAATTTATCTGGAAATGCAAAGTGTTTAGAAATCATGAAAAAAAAAAAAAAAGAATAAAGTTTGAGGACTTACACTATCAGGTATCAAAATTTACCATACATTTTAATAACCAATGTCATCTAATAAATTCAATAAAAAAGAAAAGAAAAAGAATGTACTAAAAAGCTTTAGTACTCAAAACAACATAGTATTGGTATTAGGGTAAACAAATGAATCAAAGAACAAAACAGAGACCAGAAATATACCCACATATTTAAAGTCAACTTATTTTTAACGAAGGTGCTAAAAGGAAATCAATGGGTAAAGGGAAGTCTTTTAAACAAATGGTGCTAGTACAACTCGATATCCATACACCTGGTGCCAATCAAAAAAAGTATATACCTTTACCTTATACTGTATACAAAAAGAATTCAAAAATGGATCAAAGACCTCAACAAAAGGCTAAAACTTAAAAGTCTAGATGAAAATAAAGAAGAAGATCCTTGTGGTCTTGGGTCAAGAAAAGATTTCTTAGTTATAACAGAAATACCATCCACAAACGGGGAGAGAAAAGTTGACAAATTACTCTTCAAATAAAAACCATTATAAAATGAAAGGATAAACTACAGATAAGAAAATATTTGTAAAATCATTTTCTGATAAAGAGCTTGTATCTAGAACTCAGAACAAATATAAGATGAGAAACAATCCAATAAAAAATATCTCAACAGACACTTGATAAAGGGAAATATACAGATGCAGAACACTATCAGTCATTAGAGAAATGAAAATCACGCGATACCACTACACACCCACTAAACTGGTTATAAGCAAAAAAACTGACAATACCAACTGCTGACAAAGACATGGAGAAACTGGAAGCCTCTACATTACTGGTGCGAATGTAAATGGTTCTGCCACTTTGGAAAACTGTTTGGCAGTTTCTTAGAAAGTTAAACATAAACTCACCATACAACCCAGAAATTCCATTCCTAGATATCCACCCAAGAGAAATGAAAACATACGTCCACATAAAGATTTGTAATTGATTTCACAGCATTATTCATAATAACCATAAACTGGAAAGAACCCAACTGTCCATCAACTATTACATGGACAAACAAATGTGGTATAACTATGTATCATTCAACCACAAAAAGGAATGAAGTACTAATACATGCTAAAGCATGGATGAACCTTAAAAACATTAGTCTAAGTGAAAGAAGCCAAACACAAAATCATATTGTATGATGCCATCTATGTGAAATTTCTACAAAAGACAAAACGATAGTCAAATAATAGGTCAAGAATTGCCTAGATTTGGAGGTAGAAGCAGGAACCAACTATAAATGAACACAAAGGGGAGATAATAGATCAACCGAAGGACTTGTATATATGCATATAAGTACAACCAATGGACACAAAACTCTGGGGAGGGAGGGTATGTATGGGGGGGAGGGGGGGCAATGGTAAGATATATACACAGATAATAATTTAATTTAAAAAATAAGGGGGAAAAATAAAAAATAAATAAATGAACACAAAGGAACTTTTTGTGCTGAGGGAAGTGTTCTAAAACTAGATTGTGCAATATAATTAAAGCTTTTGACTGAGTACCTACAATGAGGGAATTCTATGATATGTAAATTATACCTCAATAAAGCTGTTAAATACATAAAACAAAGAAGAGGAATTTGTCCTAGCTGGTTTGGCTCAGTGGATAGAGCATTGGCCTAAGGATTGAAGGGTCCCGGGTTTGATTCCTGGTCAGGGCACATGCAGGGTTGCAGGCTTGATCCCCAGTAAGGGGCCTGCAGGGGATAGCCATGAGTCTCTCTGATCATTGATATTATAATCTCTCTATCTCCCTCTCCCTTGTTCTCTGAAATCAATAAAAAATATGTTGTTGGTTTTTTTTAAAGAGAAATTTTTCAAAAAGTATAAAGGACTTTATTTTAAATAAATAAGAGAAACAGCCTTCACTCCCATTAGCTTTTATTTTGTAAACCACCAAAAATAACTTTTTTAAACTATACCTTGCTCCCCAAAATCCTGGTACAAGGAGAAATCTTTTTCAACTTTCTATGCACAGTCAACTGCTACCTTATGGTGAACACAGTCTAAAGTTTATACATAGCAGACTGGCTTTATCTACTCAAAAATAAATAAATAAATAAATAAATAAATAAATAAATAAATAAATAAATAAAGTGATGCATCTCACCATAAGGCTGACACCAGACTGGAAAAGTTCATATGGGTAGAGAATTCTTTCATAGTGTGACTTCAAAAGAGACCCAGTTCCTTTTCCTGGAAGATATCCCAAGCGGCTACCCACTTTAGACCATTTCTTTTCTTTTGTGACTATTTCAAAACCTCCTTTGCTGGCAACAATCTGAAAAGAAAGTAAAAATTATTTAAGGAAAAAAGTAGATTCGTGTACTCTGATTAAATGTTATATAGAATTGTGAACAACTAGGTATTCAGATTAGTTTAGCTCCAAAGCCCCTTCCTAATTTTGAAATCCTATAATTCTATAAAACCAAGAATGCAACCTAATTTACCATCTAATTTAAACCTAATATTTACCTTTTAATTGTTAAAAAATAAAATTCTTAAAATTGTTTTTACCCGTATGGTTTCCTACAAGATACAAACCCATCCTTCAAATTCACTATATTTACCCTCTGGTATCACACACCTGCACTAGGTAATTCTCAGCACAGTGCTTAATTATTGTCATTATTACATGACTGATAAAGCAAACCTAGAACTACATTTTAGCATAAAATTATACTTCCCAGAATTTTTGGCATAAAACAAAATTTTTCGAGAATTTTGACCTAATATTAATTTTCAAATGTATCATAAAAAGTAAGTTAGCCCTAGCTGGTTTGGCTCAATAGATAGAGCGTCAGTCTGCAGACTGAAAGATCCCAGGTTTGATTCCTGCACATGTCTGGGTTGCGGGGTTGATCCCCAGTAGGGGACGTGCAAGAAGCAGCCAATTAATTCTCTCTCATCATTGATGTTTTTATCCTTCTCTCCCTTTCCCTTCCTTTCTAAGATCAATAAAATATATATATTTTAGAGTTAGCCCTAGCAGGTTTGGCTCGGTGGATATAGCATTGACCTGAGGACTGAAGGATCGGGTTATAGGCTCAATCCCCAGTAGGAGGATATAGGAGGCAGCTGAAAATATTAATTGTAATTTAAATATTATTATTTTTACTTTTTTCCTTGAAAGTGAAATCTTCCAAAATTAACTCTGCAATTTAAATGTGAAAAAAAATAAATTATTTCAAGACTGGTGGCTCAGTGTATAAAATTCGGGCACAGGGGGGAGGGGGGGAGGAGGAGGAAGTGTACCTCTACCGGCCTGCACCCTCTCCAATCTGGGCTGCCTGAAGGATGTCCTACTGCCAGTTTACAGGGAGTGGGCTTAAACCAGCAGTCAGACATCCCTCTCACAATCTAGGACTGCTGGCTCCTAACCGGTCACCTGCCTGCCCGCCTGGGTGCCCCTAACCAATCTGCCTGCTGGCCCTGCTTGCCCCCAACTGACCCAGCCTGCTTACCCCCAAATCCCCGCCCCACCCCCGCCAGCCTGATCACCCCCAATGTCACCCACTCCCCGCCACAGGCCTGATCACCCACAACTGCCCTCCCCTCTTGGCCTCTAACCATCTCTACCTCAGCACCCCTACCATGGCTGTCCAGAAAAATGTCTCCTGCAAGGTCTCCCAGCCTAATTAGCATATTATTCTTTTATTAGTATAGATAGTACAAAAAAGGCTAAGCAACCATACAACCGGTAACTATGACATGCACTGACCACCAGGGGGCAGACACTCAACACAGGAGCGGCCAAGATTTGGTAATGCATCCCATAACCAGAGAAGAAGGAGACCTCAGGGGATATTGGAGAGCCAGTTTTGGCCCAATCCCCGCAGGCCAGGCCAAGAGACCCCACCTGCCTAAGGGATTCTGCTACTCCGCGGATGCAGCCAGCAGGGGAGGAACCATGGGAGGTTGGCTCCAGGGCATGTACGGCAAGTCTCGCCTAGTCCTACCCCATCGGCCACCTTCTAATTAATCTTCTTTCAATGTGCACAAATCTGTGCACCAGGGCATTAATCCTACCTAATAAAAGAGTAATATGCAAATTAACCATCATTCCGCTCAAGCCACGCCTACCAGCCAATCATAGTGAGTATGCAAATTAACCCCAACCAAGCTGGCTGCAGCCACAGAGAGCAGTTAAGAGGTTTGGGTTTCCCCATCAACGGAAGCCAAGCTTCCCGCCTGTCCTTGCCAACCTAGAAGATAAATCCCAAGAAAAATGGCGGCAGCCATGGAGCTAGAGAGAGCAGGCTAGGGTTGCCCCTGGCAACGGAGGAAGCAAAGCTTTCCACCTGTCCTGGCTGACCTAGCTTCCACTCAAGGCTACAAAGTTTCAATTATAGAAGGTAAATTAATTCCAGATACCAGGGCCTCCGCTTGGGTTGCCCGGCAGGCATGGCCGGCCTGCAAACCACCACAGGCCTCTCACCCAGGCCACTCCACACCCCAAGGGAACCCCACCCTGATCCAGGACACCCTTTAGGGCAAACCAGCTGGCCCCCAACCATGCACCAGGCCTCTATCCTATCTAATAAAAGTAATATGCAGATTGACCATCACTCCAACACACAAGATGGCTGTCCCCATGTGGTCAAAGATCCTGCCCCTATGGGACACAAGATGGCCACCACAAGACGGCCAGCAGGGAGGGCAGTTGGGAGGAACCAGGCCTGCTGGAGAGGGCAATTAGAGGTGATCAACCCTGCAGGGGAGGGCAGTTAGGGGTGACTAGGCTGGCAGAGGAGGGAAGTTAGGGGCAAATAATCTGGCAGGGGAGCAGTTAGACATCAATCAGGTTGCCATGGGAGTGGTTAGGGGGTGATGAGGCTGGCAGGCAGAAGCGTTTAGGGGCAATCAGGAAGGCAGGCAGACAAGCAGTTGGGAGTCAGCAGTCCTGGATTGAGAGAGGGATGTCCGACTGCTGGTTTAGGCCCAATCCCAGCAGGATCAGGTCTAGACGGGCAATCAAACATCCCCAGAGGTGTCCCAGATTGGAGAGGGTGCAGGTTGGGCTGAGGGACACCTCCCAACTCGTGCACGAGTTTTGTTCACTGGGCCTCTAGTAGGATATAAAAGGCCACAGAAATAAGTTGAGCCCTAGTCAGTGTGGCTCAGTTGGTTAGACTCGTAGGGGTGTCGAACTCAATCAGAGAAGGGGCCAAAATCTAAAATCCAGCCTAAATCGCGGGCCGAATGGTTTACTGAACAGTCATAAACTGTCATTGTGATGGAAACGCAGCGGAGTGCAGTGATGACAGCGCGGTGCGGGCCACATTGCAAGGCCTGGCGGGACGGATTTGGCCCGCGGGCCTTGTGTTTGACACGTGGGTTAGAGCATTGGTCTACACACCAAAAGACTGAGGGCACAATTCCCTGGTAAAGACCAAATGCCTATGTGGTGGGTTTGATCTGGGCATGCACAGGAAAGCAACCAACCAATCACTGTTTCTCTCTCACATGATTATCAATATCTCTGTCTCTCTCTCCCCCTTTCCCTCTCTCTAAAAACAATAAGCATATCCTCAGGTAAAGATTTTTTTTTAATTATTTTAAAAATAAATATTGATTTGCAAATCTTCATATAATCAAGCTGTCTTCAATCACAAATTAGAGCAATCATAAATTTTTATTATTGTATTAACAAAATATGTCTTCAAGATAATTACTATATACCCTGTTGCAGGTCAGTTCGTTTTCCTCACATTAGAGAATGTAAAGTTAATCTAAGTTTACCAGGTTAAACAAAGCTAACCTAAGTTTAAGCAAAAATTAGTTTAAACACTTTTTTTCTGTTTAGCCATTTCGTACAGAAGGACACAAACAAATCCTCCTCCTTCAGATCATAGCAATGTTAATCTATCCTATAAGCAAGTCTAAACACTTTAACCTTATGTTTGTGAGCTATTATTCATTCCACTGGATAATGCTGACCTTAGTTAACTATTATCACTACTTAGAGGTATTAAAATAAGTAACATGCACCATACATAATAATGTTGAATAACATCAACCTCTTTAATATACCAAATTTACATTAAAAAGTAGAAAAAAGGCCCTAACCGGTTTGGCTCAGTGGATAGAGCGTCGGCCTGCGGACTCAAGGGTCCCAGGTTTGATTCTGGTCAAGGGCATGTATCTTGGTTGCGGGCACATCCCCAGTGGGGAGTGTGCAGGAAGCAGCTGATTGATGTTTCTCTCTCATCGATGTTTCTAACTCTCTCTCCCTCTCCCTTCCTCTCTGTAAAAAATCAACAAAATATTTATTTTTTTCAAAAGTAGAAAAAAGGACAAGCACAACACAGTACATTACATACTCAACACAAGATACTATTAGGTTGGTGTCTTTTTTTTTTTTTTTAAGATCATAATAAAACAGTGGGAGTAGAATTATTTAAATAGTCTTATTTAATCTTTTTTTAAAATATTTTATTGATTTTGTACAGAGAGGAAGGGAGAGAGAGAGAGAGAGAGTTAGAAACATCAATGAGAGAGTGTCATCAATCAGCTGCCTCTTGCACACCCCCTACTGGAGATATGCCCGCAACCAAGGTACATGCCCTTGACCAGAATCGAACCCGAGACCTTTCAGTCCCTAAGCCGACGCTCTATCCATTGAGCCAAACCGGTCCCGGCTAGGTTGGTGTCTTTTCTTTTCCATTATTGTGTACAAGAGAGCCTATTAATCTGAGTGTCATTAAATATGATTCTCATAAGAAACAATAAAATAGATTTTAAAGATAACTTTGAGCTCTCTCATTTCTATTCATGTTTGCAGTTCACTGTTAAACAAATCCTACATAGGCAGTAATGATTCCTTTTCTGTCAAGTGTATTTGAAATTTCTAATTTAATAAATTCAGAAATTTAATAAATTTAGAAATTCCCCAATTTCTAAACCCAGTAAAAGCCTCACCTTGCTCAAAGCATACAGATCCAGGATTTTTCTTTCTACCACAGGGATCTTCAAAGTAGATCCTTGAAGTTCCCAAAATTTTGCTAGTTGATCCAAGAAATCCAATCTCACTCTTGTCATTGCCTAAGATTATTAAAATACAGAAATCAGAAATAAAAACCACATTATGGTTGAAAATAAATGTATTTCACTTAACAAAGGTATTCATTTCTCTAAAGAAATTCAGATTTTTCATTATTGCTTAGTCCAACCTTGTAAAGCAAGCTAATAATAAAAAAGCAAAATATTTCTAATAAAGTTTATTCATTAAGGCAAAAAAAGGTACTCTAATATATATGAACGGGTCTCATATTATCACCCAAAGTAATTTTCTGGATGAAGATGGCTTAAATTTAAACTAACCAGAAAATTTAGATCAAATTACTCTGTTTCTAAGCATTCTGGCCATTTCATCTGTAGGTAACATGCTTAAGGAACACCAATTCTCTACCTCCCTTATATTAAAAGCCTTCATCAAGTATCTAATTACAAGAGACTACAGGAAAAAGATATATATTAAAATCTCCAAAAATGTTTTAGGAGCATCAAAGGGAAAAAAGTCTCACATGACATAGTAAGCCTTAGCTAAGATTTCTCTTTTGTACGCTGAAACTGTTTTCTATCACACTAAAAAAATCTCCTAAAAAATCTGGCAGACAAGAACAACAATATCTAAACAGAGATTAGTAATATTTAAAGGGAGATCTTAACAAATCAAGTTGATTTTAATTAAAGATTTTAATTTAAAAAATTAAAAGTTAATTAAAACTTTATTCCCCTGGAAAAGTTCTGTTAGTCAAAAGAGGAGGGTGGGACTTCTGAAAACTAGGTTTGGTTTTTTTTTTGGTTTTTTTTTTTTAAATATTTACCACCTTATTTTCTTTTCTTTCTTTTTTTTTTTTTTTTAATATATTTTATTGATTTTGTACAGAGAGGAAGGGAGAGAGATAGAGAGCCAGAAACATCGATGAGAGAGAGTCATCGATCAGCTGCCTCTTGCACACCCCCTACTGGGGATATGCCCGCAACCAAGGTACATGCCCTTGACCGGAATCGAACCCGGGACCCTTCAGTCCCCAAGCCGACGCTCTATCCATTGAGCCAAACCGGTCCTGGCAAAACTAGGTTTTTTGATAGAAATTATGAAACTATTTTCCAAAGATCACAGGAGGCAATCTTCCAACAGTATAAAAAAAATAAATAAATAAATAAATAAATAAATAAATAAATAAATAAATAAAACTTTTAGTAAAACAAGTGCTGAAGAAAGTACAACTTAAGAATTCCAGGTTTCTGCCGAGACCAGTTTGGCTCAGTGGATAGAGCGTCGGCCTGCGGACTGAAGGGTCCCGGGTTCGATTCTGGTCAAGGGCATGTACCTTGGTCGCAGGCACATCCCCAGGCACATCATCAATGTTTCTAACTCTCTATCCCTCTCTCTTCCTCTCTGTAAAAAATCAATAAAATTTATTAAAAAAAAAAAAAAAAAAAAAAAGAATTCCAGGTTTCTGAAATTAACTAAGCTGGATATTTCAACTACAAAAAATGTGGCTAGAGATTATTTCCCATAATCCCAGTTAAGTGAAAACAGTATTAACAACCTGAAACTTTTTAAAATCAGAAACGTCCTTCCATTCAATCCCAATTAACATTAACTCTGGTACATGAACTTCTCAAAGTTCTCTACCAAGAGCCCTAACAAAAAAAAAAAAAAAAAAAAAAGAATCAGGAAGCAGCAATGGCTATATAATACTCACTTCAAGTTCATTCAGGCGCTGGACTCTGGGTGTGAAACGAAAGCTTTTTACTTCACATGCAAATGGAGGTTGCCAATCCTAAATAGAAAGATTTTTATTTTAATGTATTGATATATTGGCATATAAGCAAGGAATGCATTATTTCTTCCCTCAATTTAAGGAGTGAATTATCAAATATCATAAGAGAACTAATAAGTCTTCTTTATTATACCACAGAAAGAGTAATATTTTAAATATTTTTATTAATTTCAGAGAGGAAGGGAGAAAGAGAGATAGAAATATTAATGAGAGAGAATCATTGATCAGCTGCCTCCTCTACGCCCCACACTGGGGATTGAACCTGCAACCTAAGCAGGTGCCCAGACCAGGAATAGACCCATGACTTCCTGGTTCATAGGACAATGATCAACCATTGAGCCACAACAGTTAGGCCAAAGAGTAATATTTTTAGATAAAATTACTTATCTCTAATATTCTTAGTATTAAAATTTTTATCTATAAATCCTCAAATCTCACAAGTACCACTGTTTACATCCCACAATTATGCTTTCCCCAATTAGTCAAGTACAACACAGTGTGCTCATGTATCTCAATGCAATGTCTAATAAACATTCAAGTTTACAAATAAAAAAGAAAGAATTTGAAAAAAACAAAAAGCGTACAATTAAAGATATAAAAATTTTAAGTACTTATATAATTGGATGTTTTTCATTCATGAATAATGTGACACAGCACTTTACAGTCTATGTTATATAAATGGGCATCCAAGTAATTTTTTTATAAGTAAGCAAACCTATAGAACAAGGACAGTTTCTAGATTGGAGATGCAGTGTAACTAAATGAGACAGCACAATGCAAGTAGGGTTCTAGAGAACATACTTTGATTTGGCCAGAATATTAGTAAATCTATTTGAAAACCTGAGTAATCAAAAACATTTATCTTACCTTGGAAACTAAAGAAATCCACCAATATTGAAATTAAGTTAATTGAAATTAAATTTTCATTAAGGTGACATACAAAGAGAAGGTATATTATTCCAACCTTTTTTTTTTAATTAAAAAAAAAAACAAAACAAAAAAACAGAACTTATATTGTTTTGTTTTACCGAAAGGGACCTTGAACATAATTTCTAATTCATAAAGGCAACAGTAAAAAATATGATTCAGGAAAACCTGCAGTGCTTAAGGCTTTGTCAATATTAGGTAATTTTGATAGAAAAATGTTAGCAGCTTTTGGAGGATGGCAATGCCTATATAATCGCTCACCATAGCAACTATCTGTTAATGCTTTACTTGCAACTGATAGTCTATAATCTTAAATTCATTTAGCACAATGGAAGTAACATGTCTGGATTTAGAAGCAAACAGATGGGCCTATGTTCCAAATCTACTTTGCTACTTGCCCAAATAATACAGTTGATAAGTTATTCAACTTACACAGACCTGCCTCATCTGTAAAATGGACTTTAGTTGCCTCCTAGAGCTTCAAAGAATATTAAATAAAATATTTAATAGTTTGCAGGTGCTATATTAGCTCCTCTCTCCTCCCTCCCATCTTCTCTTTTTATTCACTGTGGTGCACATCATCATAGTAGTCTGTAGTGAGAATAGATGCTTTTTAAAATGCAACACGGGAAAGAGTACTTAACATTTTAGTTGTATTATTAGTAGACAAAACATAAAGCAAGGTGTTCCTTTAAAAGCACTAAGTTGCCGAAACCGGTTTGGCTCAGTGGACAGAGCGTTGGTCTGCAGACTGGGGGTCCCGGGTTCCATTCTGGTTGGGGGCATGTGCCTTGATTGCGGGACGATCCCAGTGAGGTGTGTGCAAGAGGCAGCTGATCGATGTCTCTCTCTCATCAATGTTTCTAACTCTCTTTCTTCTCCTTCCTCTCTGTAAAAAATCTATAAAATATATTTAAAAAAAAAAAAGCACTAAGGCAATGGTTCCCAAACTTTAATGTGCATTAATAATCATTTGCGAGTAGTTGCTGGAAAAGCACATTTTAGGTCTTTCACATACAGACACTGATTCTGGCCCGGGAATGAGGCCGAGGAACCTACATTTTAACACGCATCAGGCTGACCTTGGTGCAGGTGCGACAAGAACATCGTTTGAAAAGCTCTGGTCTAATGGGTTAAGACTCTTGACCTTGAACAAATCACTCAGTTTCTCGGTGCATTAACTGCCTCAAAGTAGGAGTAATTGCTTTCTCTACCTTAAATATTGATGTAATTAACCTATAAGCCGGTTATTTGCAGTAACTGAGATTCGTAAATCTTTAATCCACCATTCCTAACTTCAAAATATTTCGTTTTCTTTCACGTCTATCACTGACAACTCTTCCTAAACCTCTACATTTTAAAAACAAATGCTGCCCCTTATCTTCCCCAGGGAGGACTTTTTCATTGCAGCAGTAATTAGTCTGGGGTTCTTGTTTGGTGATACCATCCTAGTGGGACAACTAGAGCTCAGATTACTGTTAAAGAAACCTTAGCCGTGAGATAAGGCCTCCAAATATTTAACAAATTAAGCATTAATAAGGCTTGGATAAAGAAACAGCCGACGGAGGAGTTTTTATTCTCGTACTGAAATGACTTGTACAGGAGGGTAGGACACATCATGCCATAATACTGCAAACACCTCACCGGCCGATGAAAAACCTAAAGCCCTTGCCCACAATCCAGGAAGAAAAGTATCAGTTCCCAAGTTCGACGCGGAGGCCTCAGGGACACCACTCCCCTGTTCAGACAGGCGTACATAAGACCGCAGGAGAAACCAAGGCAAAAAAAACCCCAGAAACTTAGCTTCTTGTTGTTGAGAAATAAAGGAGGGCGAATATGAAAAGACAGAAGGACCGGAAGAGTAAAACTAAACTAAATGCATCGACTCCCCCGCTCTCCTCCTCTCCCCTATCCTCAGACGCAGGTACCTTGGGCGGTCGAATTTTGCAGATGCCGGTCTTCTCCGCCAGAGGCCGGATGCGGCCGATGAAGCTGAGCGGGTCTGTGAACTCTTCCCAGCTCGGCTCGAAGACCGGGCACTCCGGCGGCGGCACGAACTCCGCCGCGTAGCCCCCCGGCCCCGCGCCCGCCATGGCCAAGCCCAGGGGGCTCCGCGGGGAAGCAGGTGGGCAAAGGCTGGCTGAAGCCCCCCGAACTCCTTCACGTCCCCTGACGGGGTCCGAAGCTCATCTTCTGGGGCAAAACTGCTCAGCACAGGAACCGCAGAATCGCTTCCTCCTTCGTTTGTTATTGTTTCCTTCGGGGCTTCTCTTCACAGAGCTGGGACTTTTCCGGAAGTGAACGTGCTGTCAAATCCCTCCGCCACCCTGGGACAGAATCCCTCCGCAGCAACACGACGCCTCGTCCTGCAACCTTCCGTCTTCCTCCCTTTCCTGGCAATTCAGAGTTGTTCTCCTTGTCCGTGAAAGTTCCGCGCTGTCCTACGACTTCAACCGGCATACCTGGGAAGTTCCATGATATCTCCTGGAGGGTGGAGGGAAGTACACGGAAGTGAGGTGAGACGCGCACTTCCGGCGCGGAGGAATGTGTAATGCGCCGGGGTGCAAAGGTTCTGCTTCCGGTGTGTGGGAGGGGCCGCTAAGCCAGTTTCCCTTTGTGTTTAAAGTGTTTAAATGGACGGAAAAACGAGTCCTACGGAACCTCAGCAAACCCTACCTCGCCGCTGGTTCACTTGTCTTTTCCCAAGTAACTAATCTTTTTAGATTCTCTTGTTTTTAGCCCTTTGACTCTTAGTGCCTCTTGTAATAATCTCGGCCACTTTATATTGCCCCATCTTATGGCAAGTTTGGGTGGAACCCCTGCCCCAAATTCTAACGGCTGGCAGAATTGCTTTTTGTCCACATAGAAGCAACGGCTTTTTGCTTTTCCAACTGTTGCCAATCCCCAAGTAATCTATCTCAAGAGGAGCCACTTTTCTAGCACCACTATCCCGCAATCCTTTCTCAGTTTGTTGTAAAAGCTATGACAACTGTTCTGACCCTGCTTGTTAAAATCTCTGTGCTTATATCCATCTCCACTTGCTCCAAATTGTGGAGAATAATGCAGAAATGTCTAAAAAACAAACAAAACAAAAAAACTCATGAGAGTGTATTTTATAGAATCAAATATTTGTGAAAGGAAAACTTATCTTCCCAGGGCTGTTCCTGTTCGCTCTGAGCTCCCTCCGCTCCCCACCCCCCCCCCCCACCCCCCCACCCCCCCACCCCCCCCCCACCCCCCCCACCCCCCCCACCCCCCCACCCCCCCACCCCCCCCCACACACACACACACACACACACACACACACACCCGACTTGCCAACTATGGCTGATGACTCTGAAATCTGTATTTCCAGCCTAGGCTTCTCTGCCGAGTTTTATCTAGCTACTTACTGGACAACTGCACTTGGTAAACTTAAAGTACCTTAAATTCATAGTCCTCCAATATGTTGTTGTTGTTTTCAGTGTTTCAGTTTCCATGAACGACTTCAACTATTTACTCAGTTGCCAGCACCAGAAATATAAAAATAATCTTAACTCTTCTTTAAAAAAAAAAAAAAGGTATTTTTTATTGACTCCAGAGAGGAAAGGAGAGGAGGGAGTGATAGAAACATCAATGATGAGAGAGAATTAATGAGTTGCCTCCAGCACACTCTCTACTAGAGTGGAGGCCACAGTCAGAATGTGCCCTGACTGGGAATCTAATGGTGACTGGCAACCACTGAGCAACACCTGCCAGGCACTCCTGCTTTTTCACTATCTATATGTAATTACCAGAGGCCCCATGCATGAAATTCTTGCAAGGGGCTCAGCCCTTACAGCCCCAGCTTCATCTGGAAGGTTGTCCAGAGGTCCTTTGGCTGTCCAGTCTAATTATTATTATAGATATATCAAGTCTGGAGACTTTATCGCCTAAAAATCTTAAATCCATCTATGTCTCCATCCCCTTTATCACTTTTCTAATTAAAAATTTTTCTCACCTGAACTGTTTATAACAGCTCAGATTTTGTCAAATCTCTCTACTCAGTTGTCATATTGCTTTGTCTAAAAGCAATCATGTCATTTTTCATCTCCAAATTCAACAGATCCAAACTTTTTTACTAGTTGCTGACCTACTCCCAACCTTCATCTCTTGTGCTTTTCCATATACATACTACACAGAAATTATTGTGATTGTTTTTCTCACCTCTGAGCCTTCATAGGTAATGTTTCCTTCATTGAAGCATATTTATAGTCGTCAGACCCCAGTTTCCTATACCCCTTTCTGGCTAAATTTCTACTCATCCTTCACCTGTCAGCTTAAAGACCACTTCCTTTGGAAAGCCTTCCCTAATGCTCTAAGTTTGTTTAGTGAGCAGCAACCTGTGCTTTCTTATCAAACTTTTTGGAATTACTTAATTACTTTTTTCCTTAGACTATAAACTATACAAAGGCAGGGACAGTGTCTGTTCCATTTCCTAAAATAGTACTTGGTATTTAGAATGCATACAATAAATATTTGTTGAATTAATGAATTAATAGATTCACCCAATAAATTCGCTTTGTGTTTCATTGCCTCATCTTACATTTACATTTAATAAATTGTATTTGAGACTCAACTAGGATGTGATATATCCCTCCACTTGATTATAGCATCCAAAAGTTGATGCCCAGTACTTATACCCACCAGTCTATTAGGTCTAGTAATAATTAATGTCGTTTTCTAATACTTTTTTAAATCGAATTTATTTAAACAATACAATAAAATTTAATCAACAATATAGTTGCCGTTGTTTTCTATTATACTACTTGTACCCAATGCTCAGGAAGCATTTTAATCCCTCTGTTGTAAAATTCTTGTGATTTTGATGCAAAAAATTCGGTCAATGCATTTTTGAGTCATTCTTCATTATTAAATTTTTTTCCAAGAAGAAAGTTTTGCAAAGAACGAAACAAATGGTAATCGGAAGGGGCAATATCAGGAGAATATGCAGGTTGAGGGAGAACTTCCCATTCCAACTGGCGCAGTTTTTCAGCAGTGATTCTTGCAGTATGCGGTCGTGCGTTATCGTGGTGAAGAATTACGCCCTTCCGATTAATCAGTGCGGGTTCTTTTTCTCTTAAAGCTTGGGCTAACCTTTCCAATTGGGCACTATACACTGCACTTGTAATGGTTTAGGTAGATGGTAAAAGTTCATAATGAAGAATTCCTTTAAAATTCCACCAAACACACAACATCACTTTTTTCGCATGCAAGTCAGGTTTTGGCGTGGGCTGCGGAGCCTCATTTTTGTCCAACCATTGAGGCCGCCTTTTCAAATTAACATACAGCACCCATTCTTCATTTCCGGTAACAATTTGCTCTAAAAATGGCAAACGGTTTTGACGAGAGAGGAGCAAACTGCAAATTGTGACTCTTTGATTACGGTTGTTGTCGGTCAACTCATGAGGAACCCATTTTCCAAACTTTTGGACTTTGCCAAGTGCACGCAATTGATTGGAAATTGTTTTTTGTGAACAATTTAAAGTTGTCGCAAGCTCTTGTTGGGTAGTTTGAGGATTTTGCACCAAAAGAGCTTGAAGAGCTTCTTGATCAAAATTGGACACACGGCCTCTACCACTCTTGTCATCTAACGAAAAATTTCCCTCGCGAAATTTCTCAAACCAACGCTGGCATTTCTGGCGCTAACTGCATCTTGACCAAGAGCACTACAGATGTTTTTTGCAGCCTCACTTGCTTTTCTTCCTAATTGGAACTCGTAAAGCATGCAGTGCCGAATATGCTCTTCATCCGCCATCTTCTTAGCCCTAGTTTTGCAACAAAAACCAAACCAAACACAAACTTTTTCAAGCAAAACTTGTTAATTGCACTTCACACGTTCTGTAGATACCACGTGTTTGAAGGTTATGTCAATACAAGTCAACGCCAAGCAAGATTTTAAACGAATGTTTAAAAACGACATTAATTATTACTAGACCCGATAATTTTCATACACAAACGATTTAAGGGAATATTTCTGGTTCAGTTAGCCTTCATTGTGAAACAAATTACCTCAAAACTTTGTGGCTGAAATGATAATTATTACTATTCTATGAGTTGGCAATCTGTTCTCTTTGATAAGGTAGGATGAGTAGTGGGACTTCAAAATGTACTGTAAAAAAAATAATTTAGCTAAGTAAAACATGTCATTTGAATCTCTAAATCTATATTTACCAAAATATTTGTGTAGTTTGTAAAGTAATATACCAAGAGCTTCTAAATTTAAAAAAAATGGGTGAAACCTGTCAGAATGGCCAACAAAACGACAAGTGTTGGCTAGATTGCAGAGAAAAAGGAACCCTCGTGCACTGCTGGTGGGAATGCAGACTGGTGCAACCACTGTGGAGAACAGTGTGGAGTTTCCTCAAAAAACTGAAAATGGAACTCCCATTTGAGTCAATACTTCCACTCCTAGGAATAGATTCCAAGAAACTATTATAGAAACACCAATCAGAAAGGATATATGCACCCCTATAGCAGCACAATCTACAATAGCTAGAATTTGGAAACAGCCTAGGGGCCCGTCAGCAGATGATTGGATCAAAAAACTATGGTACATCTACACAATGGAATACTATGCTGCCATACAAAAGAAAAAATTCTCATCATTTGCAGCAACCTGGATGGAATTGGAGAACATCATGCTCAGTGAAATAAGCCAGTCAATGAAAGAGAAACACCACATGACCTCACTCATTTATGGATAATAAAGTACATTATAAACTGATGCACCAAAAGATAGATATAGAGATAGTAAAACAACAAGCAGACTGTCAAATTACAGTGGGGAGGGGAGGGAGATCTGGGGGAGATAATAGATCAACCGAAGGACTTGTATACATGCATATAAGTACAACCAATGGACACAAAACTCTGGGGAGGGAGGGTATGTATGGGGGGGATATAAAAATATGTACACAGATGATAATTTAATAAAAAAAAATATATATATATATAAAATGTAAAAAAAAATGGGTGAAGTATTCTCTCACCCATAATATAAAACAATTAGCCCAAATTTATTTTAAAGACGTTATCATTAATTTTCTATACCACATAGGACTTTATAGAGGACAGACAACATAGACCTTTCTCTCTACTATGTACAAACCTAGATGTAAGAGTCAAAATAAAAATAATTATTATAGCTGAGACTGGTTTGGCTCAATGGATAGAGCGTCGGCTTGGGGACTGAAGGGACCCGGGTTCGATTCCGGTCAAGGGCATGTACCTTGGTTGTGGGCATATCCCCAGTAGGGGGTGTGCAAGAGGCAGCTGATCGATGACTCTCTCTCATTGATGTTTCTAGCTTTCTATCTCTCTCCCTTCCTCTCTGTACAAAATCAATAAAATATATTTAAAAAAATAATAATTATTATTATAGGGAGGAGATGGTAAATAGCATTCTTCTACCTTCTCTCTGCCCTGTGGTTTTCAATATTAAAAGAATGGTTACTAATTACTTCTTTGTCTTCTTTGTGTAGATTCCCTGGACAGGCATGTACTTTTTGTATACTCATATATCTTTAATGTATTTGTAAGTGTTTTGTCTGTTTTTCTGTGTGCTCTCAGAGGAGAAGAGTTATTCTTAAATATAGCATTAAGCAAATATAGAAGCATACTAAATATGTGCTACTTCAACTTTATCAATTCTTACTCTGAAATATATTATTGCTGTGAAGCCTATGATTTCTACCAACAACTAAGAGAAGCCAGAAAAATTATCTTTAGTTATTTGAATTGAACTAATTAAAAGTTAATTTTTTCCAGGAAGGTAATGATTCTTTCACTAGAAAAAGAAAACCTAGTACATGATTCTAAGAATGAATAAAGGGAGAGATTTGGAGTATTTTCATAGTCATCTAGTGAATAAAGCTTGGAGAAAGGTGAAAATTGGCAACAGCATAAAATGCCAGAAAGAGATCATGTGTGATAAGACAGATGATAAGTGATCTTTAAATTGAGCAATTAATAGGGCAATTTAAATAAAGTTACAGAGTCAAAATGCAGTTCCTAGTGAATTGGAGAGTGAATGGGAGGTGAAGAAAAGGAGTCAAACACACACTGAAGATTCCTTGGCTGTAAAGGAAAAGGTGGGGTATGGAAATTATAAAGGATAATAAAAGAAAGTTTTTACAAGCTAGGAATAATTAGTATAAGTTCTGTGGAGGAAGAACTAATGGAGAAATGGAGGTTGAGTATATAAGAAAAATCAGTCTCTGAAGAGATAAAAGAAAGAGCACGATGAGAAGAGGAACACATCTGTCTACAAAGCAGGGGAAAGAAGGAAGGAAATACAAGCAAGGAAATGGTAGTGGGTAAGAAGACAAGCAGTTGAGGCAGATGGTGCCTTTGAGAAACAAAGAGGGAGGTACTGGAAGGGCTGCATTAGGGGCTTGAAGTAAATGGTGAATGTCCAAAATGGTGATTGTGGAAATTAAGAGAAGGAATAAACATATCCTAGGAAGTGTTGTTCTTTACTTCTGAGGGTTTCACTAAAGTTAGGGAACATGACTTTATAATGGTATTGTAAAAAAAAAAAAAAAAAAAAAGAGGTTCAGCTGCCAGCCATGAAAACCAAACACTAAGGCAGGTGCTGGTGCAAAAGGAAAGAGGTTTTATTCAGGTGCCATGGAGAATAGTGGACTCCTGACTCAAGCCCACCATTCTTATAGGGATAGGCAGGGGAGAGCTTTCTTCTATCCAATTATCTTACTAACTTTTAGCACACATGGGGCTCCTATCCATACATATTTCTAGCTTTTGGCACTCAATGTAAAAACCTTCCCCTGTGACCATCTTGGCCTCACTTCAACTGACTGTCTACAGTAACAGTATAACCTATATTATAAAAAGGTAATATGCAAATTAGGCCAGGACTCCATAACGGGTGACAACCAGACAGGAGGAGGTTACCCACGCAGGTGAGGCCCAGAATGGAGACAGAAACATGGTCAGGGGGTCCTGCTGGGGTCAGTGGCTCTGGTGGCCCCTGAGCAGACACAGGTGGGGGGGGAGGGGACCAGGGGACTCTGCAAGTCAGAGGCAGTCCCAGCCCCCCGAGGTGTGCCTCCTCTTGCAATTTCAATTGCGCACTGGGCCTCTAGTTTTCCATAAATGTGAGCCATTCTCCAGCAGCATACATACAAGGCAGATGGTAAGAATAATCTCAAGTGATGGATTATCAGCACAATTACAACAGGAAGACAAAGAAAAAGAGGTGAAATAATTGGCAAGAACAGTCAATGTTATTCACCCCAGAACTAAGCTGAGTGGGAAAGTAAAGCCCTGTGGCCAGAGAATATATCAAGCTAGTATTCCCCAAGCTGCTCTTCTCACAGACTCCAAATATATTCTTCCTCTTGTATTTTTCACTCTGATTAATGTCTACTCTAGCTAGCTACCTTGTCCTGGATCCAGTCAGTTGGAATTTTAGAATATTTCCCATTTCTTTCATCATATTCCCATCATTGGCACTCTTCTTTAGACTTTTAACTTCCTAAGAATTGTCACTGTAACCTCCCAAATCTTCCAGCATTGTTCTTTTTAAAAAATTAGGAAGAAGAAGAAGAGGAGGAAGAGGAGGAAGAAGAGGAAGGGAGAAACATTGACTTGTTCCATTTATTTATGCATTCATTGATTGATTCTTGTATGTGCCCTGACTAGGAAGGCAGGTGGGGTCAAATCTGCAACTGTGACATATCAGGACGACACTTTAACCAGCTGAGCTACTGGGCCAAGGCCAGCATTGTTCTTTTCTTTTCTTTTCTTTTCTTTTCTTTTCTTTTCTTTTCTTTTCTTTCTATTTTTTTTTCTTTTTCTTTTTTGTATTTTTTTTAGATTTAATAAATCTTTATTGTTCAGATTATTACAATTGTTCCTCTTTTTTCCCCTATAGATCCCCTCCACCTAGTTCCCACTCCACCCTCTGCCCTTACCTCTCCTATCATCCATAAGTACACGGTTTTTGTCCAGTCTTTTCCCGAATCATTCACACCCCTTTTCCCCTGAGAATTGCCAGTCCACTCCTTTTCTATGCCACTGATCCTATTATATTCACCAGTTTATTCTGTTCATCAGATTTTTAATTCACTTTTTTAAAAAATATATTTTATTGATTTTTTTACAAAGAAGAAGAGAGAGAAATAGAAGTTAGAAATATCGATGAGAGAGAATCATCGATCAGCTGCCTTCTGCACACCCCCTACTGGGGATATGCCCGCAACCAAGGTACATGCCTTTGACCGGAATCGAACCCAGGACCTTTCAGTCCACAGACCGACGCTCTATCCATTGAGCCAAACCGGTTTCGGCTTAATTCACTTTTTAGATTTACTTATTTCTAGACATGTATTTGTTGTTCATAATTTTTATCTTTATCCTTTTCTTCTTCTTCCTCTTCTTAAAAAATACCTTTCAGCATTTCATATAATACTGGTTCGGTGGTGGTGAACTCCTTTAGCTTTTTCTTATCTATGAAGCTCTTTATCTGACCTTCAATTCTGAATGACAGCTTTGCTGGGTAGAATAATCGTGGTTGTAGGTTCTTGCTGTTCATCATTTTGAATATTTCTTCCCACTTCCTTCTGGCCTACATAGTTTCTGTTGAGAAATCAGCTGACAGTCATATGGGTACTCCCTTGTATGTAACTAACTGTTTTTCTCTTGTTACTTTCAAGATTCTCTCTTTGTCTTTTGCTCTTGGCATTTTAATTATGATGTGTCTTGGAGTGGTCCTCTTTGGAGTCCTTTTGTTTGAGGTTCTGTGCACTTCCTGGACTTGTAAGTCTATTTCTTTCACCAGGTAGGGAAAGTTTTCTGTCATTATTTTTTCAATAGGCCTTCAATATCCTGCTCTCTCTTCTTCTGGCACCCCAAAAATCCAGATGTTGGTACACTTAAAGGAGTCCCAGAGGCTCCTTACACTATCTTCACACTTTTTTAAAAAAATATATTTTATTGATTTTGTACAGAGATGAAGAGAGAGAGATAGAGAGTTAGAAACATCGATGAGAGAGAGTCATCGATCAGCTGCCTCTTGCACACCCCCTACTGGGGATATGCCCGCAACCAAGGTACATGCCCTTGACCGGAATCGAACCCGGGTCCCTTCAGTCCCCAAGCCGACGCTCTATCCATTGAGCCAAACTGGTCTCGGCTATCTTCACACTTTTGGATTCTTCTTTCTTTCTACCTCTCTGATTGGGTATTTTTTGCTTCCTCATATTCCAGATCTTTGGTTTGACTCTTGGGGTACATTGATCTATAGTTGAGTTTTTGTATATTCTTTATTTCAGGCACTGTATGCTTAATTTCTGACTGGTCCCTTTCCATTTTTTTTATTTTTTTATTTTTTATTTTTTGGTATTCTCATTAAGGTCCTTGAAGGTCCCTTCAAGTTTCTCAGCAGTTTTTAGAAGATTCTTGAGTAACCTTATAAATATTATTCTGAACTCTGTGTCATCCAGTATTTTACTTTCCTCCATCTCTCCCATTCGTGACATGCTTCTGTGTCTCCACATTTTGGTTGCCTCCCTGTGTTGATGGAGTGGCTTTGTGAGGTAGGTGACCTATAGGGGCGAGTAGCTCAGCTTCCCCAATCACCTGAGGTTGTTGCTCTTGGTACACCCCTTTGTGGGCTGAGTGCAAAGTCTTGGTTTAGTTAAGCTTTAATTGCTGTTGGTACACTGGGAAGAATTGACCTCCAGGCTAATTGGCTGTGAGGACCTGCTGTATCTATAATGGAAGAACTGCACTGGAGAGACGCTTATGGTGCAGGCCTTGTTTCAGTGGAGCTTTGGTGCTCATTGAGTCCGCCTCCCGAATGTGTCACTTATGGATGTGCAGAGTTGAAATCTGGTGTCTCACACTGACCACTAGGTACATTGGCTTCTGGATCTCCAATGAGGTGCAGGTCAGCTACTGTCTGAGGCCAACCTGCAGAAGATACAGCAAGAACTACAGTTTTCTCCCCTTTGCTTGGAACTTGGAAGCTTTGAGGCTGCCTGCACCATGTTGCAAGTTTGCTGGGTTAAGCTGCAATAGGGAAGGCCATTCATTTGCAAAAGCCTCTGCTTGGAGCTTGGGTGGGCTTGTAGGTTGTGTGGGGTGGGGTCTCAGGGTGTCACCAGGCTAGGGCACGGCACCATCTCTGCTCACCCGATTGCATCCCCTGGTCCTGTGCCCCAGTGCAGTCAGCAGTTATTCTTGCACGCAGCTCTGCAAGCAAGCCACCTTCTCTTTCCGACCCAATGGCAGACAGTCCAGCTTCTCTCTGTAGGAGTTTTGGTCCCCTGCATTTCCCAAGAAATTGGATTTCAGAGAAATCGGAAACTTGTCTCCCTTCAGGTTTAAGAAAGCAATGCCCGCTGCCAGCCTGGATTGCGTGTGCCTCCATACCTTAGCTTTTCAGCGCTTGTGCACTGAATGCTCTTTTCTCTTTCCTTCTAGTTGTACAACTTTCACTCAGCCAGCTTTCACATGGTTCTGGGTGATGAACATTTTGTCTTTTAGTTGCAGTTTTGAAATTGTTGTACAAGGCAGCAGTTTAGGTGTTTACCTATACCACCATCTTTGATCCTCTCCCTACATGACTGGCTTTTTTAATCTGGAGGGAGACACAAACTCCTGACTGCTCTGACCTCCAGTCCTGGGTAAGACTCTGGGGACCCAGACTCAGAGAGGGAGAAATTGGACTGTCTGGCAGCAGGCAAAACTCGAGGGAGGCTTTCTCTCAAAGGTTCTTGTAGCAATTACTGAGGGACACTGAGACCCGGGGGCCTCTTAGGGCAGGGCTGATGGGAAGCCATTGCTGTTTGCGCTGCCCTTAGACTCTGCCTCATACAAGCTGTACACAAAGGCTTTTGCATATGAAAGGTCTGGTCCTTTGAAATTTAAACTTACCTATCAAACTGCAGCTGAGTCAGTGAGACACAGAACATCCAAAAGAAGGCCCAAGGCTCCACAGCAGCTTGCATTGCTTCAAACTTGGGCCGTATCTGGGCCCCTCCAAACCCCAAACAAAGAAGAGGAATCTGCATATTTCTTTGTAGCTCCTGCTGGGTGGTCTCAGGCAGAGGCTAAATTAGCACCACCTTAGAGATCCAAGAGCCAGTATACCCAGGGATCAGATTAGAACCATCCAGATTACAACTCCTCAGGGGGAAGACTCAGTGAGCACCAAAGCCCTTGAAGCAAGCCTTGCTTCATAAGGGTGTCTTCAGCACAGAAGTTTTCCCAGCATAGACACAGCTGATTCTCACAGCCAGTTGGCCTGGAGGTCAATATCCCACAGTGGTACCAACAACAATCAAAGCTTAAATACAGCAAGACTGTGCATACAACCCACAAAAGGGTGTACCAAGAGTGTTCACCTCAGATAACTGGGGAGGCTGAGCCACTGGGCCCTATAGGACACCTAGCACACAAAACCACTCTATCAATACAGGGAAGCAGCCAAAATGTGGAGACAAAGAAACAGGTTACAAATGAAAGAAATGAAGGAAACCAAATGACTGGATATAGTGTTCAAAATCACAGTTATAAGTTTTTTTAAGAATTTTCTAAAAAAGGCCAATAAATTTAGTGAAATCCTTGAGGATATAAAAAAGGACCAACTAGAAATTAAACATACACTGGCTGAAATAAAAAATATTATACAGAGAACTAACAGAAGAGAAGAGAGAAATATCGATGGGTTGCCTCCCATATCCAGTTCAACTGGGGATTGAACCCACAACCTGGATGTATGCCCTGACCTCAAATAGAACTAGCAACCTCTCAGTGCACAGGATAATGTTCAACCAACTGAGCCACACTGACCAGGGTGACAGACCCAGTTTTGACAATGAAGTCCATATTTTGCTAAGGAATAGCTTCACTCAAAGATTCCTGGTGCATTTCAACAGACTACTTTAGTTGTAACATTGACTGGAGCAAAGGTGACCACCATGCCAGGTTTGAGAGAACACTAGTCTCCACTTGGCCCACAGGTAAAATAACAACACCATTAAACTTTAATATATATATATATATATATATATATATATATATATATATATATATATGTTTATAAATATATATATTTTAGAGAGGGAGAGAGAGAGAAACAAAAATGATGAGAGAGAATCATTGATCAGCTGCCTCCTGTATGCTTCACACTGAGGATCAAGCCAGCACCCTAGGCATGTACCCTGACTGGGAATCGAACCATGACCTCCTAGTTCCTAGGTCAACCCTCAATCACTGAGCCACACCAGCCGGGCAATACCATTAATTTTGTAGACATCATGGAGGGACAGACACAGGGGCTTGTCAGTTGGGTGAGTTGGTGACAGTATGCCAGGGGTCTTCAAACTTCTCTCATTATGAGAATCACCTGGTGGAGTTGTTAAAACACAGATTCCCGGATCCCAACTATAAGAAGTGCTATCAGGAATCTGTGTTTTAACACCTCCACCAGGTGATTCTCATAATGAGAGAAGTTTGAAGACCCCTGCGTATGCAATCCAAAGCGTCAAGCAGCATGGTTCCTCTTGCATTGCCGTCTTTACAGGTGATTTTCCATCCCTTGAACTGAGGCATGTTAGCAGTTGGCTCCAGCATGTTATCCCCATTCTAAGCAGAAATTGACATAAATGTTACATGTCTTAGGATTGTAGCCAGTTGTCTTTAATATAGGTGCTGACTTCTTTAACAATTTTCTCATATTACTTTTGGCCGTTGGTTGGCTCAGAAAAACAATGAGTTGTTTCACACACAGTGTGTAAGGGCATGATCACAGGTCTGCCCATTTTTGGATATACCAGCTTCAAATATACCAACACCACCAATAACAATCAGGACAGCAAAGTCGGGCTGAGATGTGGCTGTAATAATGTTTTTTGATGAAATTTCTGTGTTCTGGCCGAAACTGGTTAAGCTCAGTGGATAGAGCGTCTCGACGCATGTGGACTGAAAGGTCCTGGGTTTGATTCCAGTCAGAGGCATGTACCTTGGTTGCGGGCGCATTCCCAGTAGGGGTTGTGCAAGAGGCAGCTGATCGATGATTCTCTTTCATTGATGGTTCTAACTCTCTATCCCTCTCTCTTCCTCTCTGTAAAATACCAATAAAATATATTTTTTTTTTAAAAGAAAAAGAAAATGTGAAAAAGAAAAAGAAATCTCTGTGTTCTGGGGTATCCATGATGTCACTTAATACTTTCTGTTCTCAAATTTTCACAGAGATATAAATGGTGATAGCTTGCTCACATTCAGCTTTTAGTTTATCCAAGACCAAGGCATTCTTGAAGGAACCCTTCCTCACCTCAACAGTCTCCTTCCCCAAATTTTTGATGGCTCTTCTGTTAATCCCAACACATTTGTAGATAAGATGGCCAGTAATGTCAGACTCTATCTCTCCAATAACAATGATGTTGATATGAGTCATTTTTTAAAACTATATTTTTATTGATTTCGGAGAGGAAGGGAGAGGGAGATGGAAACATTAATGATGAGAGAGGATCACTGATCAACTGCCTCCTGCATGCCCCCCACTGGGGATCGAGCCTGCAACCAAGGCATGTGCCCTTGACCAGAATTGAGCCCGAGACTCTTCAGTCTGCAGGCTAATGCTCTATCTACTGAGCCAAACTGGCTAGGGAGATATGAGTCTTTTTCTTTCCCATTTTGGTTTAAATTTAGTGGTGGTTTTCACACATATGTTCTGGCGACAAACCCATTGTGTGTGTGGGGGGGGGGGTGTACAATAAGTTTTTAATTAGTGGGGTTTTTTTTTGCCTCATTTCTTGCTACTCCAACCTATTCTATAAAAGATTATTTTAAAAAATAAATAAACAAATAAAAGATAATTATTTAAAAGCTCATTTCTGGATATGTCACACTCCTGGTCATAAACTTTTGGTGATTCTACACAGAGTAGAGGATAAAGTCCAGAGAGTAATATGGCATTCAAACACTGCTATAGCCAGACCTCATTATTTCTATTACTAGAGGCCTGATACACGAAATTCGTGCAAGAGGCTTGGCGCTCGCAGCCTTGGCAGCTTGCCTTGGCACTCACAGCCCCAGTTTCATCTGCAAGTTCGCCTGGAAGTTCATCTGGAAGGATGTCTTGAAGGTTGTTCAGCTGTCTGGTCTAATTAGCATATTACCCTTTTATTATTATAGATTATAGATAAGTGGTTATTTTATTAATGTAACATGGCAATTTTCAGCTTTGTCTCATACTCTTCCTTTTATCTGCTTTGACCCTTACCATTAATTTACATCCGGAAATCCCTATCAAAGCCAACGAAAATACTGTCTCCTTGATTGAAAGTAACCCTTTCTGCTTTGATATTTATGTAGCAAATTGTCATTGTATTATGATAGCATAGCTTATATCCAAATGTCATCAATATTTCTTTTTAATTTTTATTTATTTATTTTAGAGAGTGAGGGAGAGGTAGAGAAAACATGAACTTGTTGTTCCACTTATTTATGCTTTAATTAGTTAGAGCATTGTCCTGATACACCAAGGTTGTGGGTTCAATCCCTGGTCAGGGCACATACAAGAATCAAACAATGGATGCATAAATAAGTGGAACAACAAATTGATGGTTCTCTCTCTCTCAAATCAATTAAAAAAAAAATAAAGATCAAGTTCCTTTTCTTCTACTCCTGGGACATCTTGCCTTTCTGGAAAGATGAATTTTTAACTAGCTTATATTATTAAAGCCAAGTTTTCACGTCTCAGGAATACAGAATCTGCTACCTAAAAACCAACCAAACAAACAACCCCCCCCCCCCCCCCAGCATTTATATACATAATCCCTTGACTGTATAAATTGAGCCACAGGCGCTATCTTGGCTCAGGACACCAAGGCATGGAAGAGAAACTATCTTCTTATCTTCACCTTCTTGTAGGTTACAACACATAATAATACTGTGATCCTTTCCATGACTATGCATCACATTTCTTTTCTTTCTTTTTTTAAATATATATTTTATTGATTTTTTTACAGAGAGGAAGGGAGAGGGATAGAGAGCTAGAAACATCATCGAACCTGGGACCTTTCAGTCATTCTATCCACTGAGCCAAACCGGTTTTGGCTGCATCGCGTTTCTGCATCATTTTTTTTTTTTTTTTTTTTTTTTTTTAGTGAAAACAACGTAGTTGAACAAAAATAAACTTGGAGTGCCCAAAACTAGTTCGTTCTGACCTCAAACGTCACATTGGGAAAGCTGGGATATAGGCTCCTTACATACTCGGCCTAGAGAGCAGTGTGCAGAAATAAACTACATTTCCCAGCATCTTTGCGCGGTATGAGGGCGGGCCAGGGTGGAGGGGGCGTGCCTCTATGTGAACATCCTTCTTATTGGTGTGCACACCTGTTGGTGTGTAAGGTTGTGGGCGATTGGACGAATTCATGCACGTTCGGTGGCGCCGCGACGCTCCCTGAATTAACTTTGTTTTTCCGTTGGGTTCTGTGACCGGCGGCTTAGCGCGGCGTGAGTAAGGTCGGGTTTCTGGGGAGGGGGCCAGGCTAGGGGCCCCGGGGAGGAGAGCCCAGGTGAGGGCGAAGGAAGTGCGGGAGCAGTGCGGAGGGAGGGATGTGAGCCTGTAAATTCGGAGGCAGGGGGGTTGTCAGGGGGGCTGGGGACCGGAAGGGGGAAGTTACAAGATGCAAAGATTTCGAGGTGCTAGCTAGAGCATTGAGGAGCTGTAGCGACGAGGGAGTTGAAAACGGGATGGAATTGAAAACAGAATGAGGACGTCCTGGACTTTGGTTCCGGTATTCCCTCACGCCAAACTAGTCTAATTAAGCATCAATCTCGTTTGTTAAAATTAAGGGGTAATAAAAAAATACTTCATAGAGTTGTTGTGGGCTTAGATAAAATAAATGCCAAAGTGCTAAACAAATGTTAATTATAAGTAGACAGGCTATAAAAATATAAATACAAGTATATATATATATATATATATATATATATATATGAACAAGGATGTCACAGAGGAGTAGGAATACAAGCTAGCTGAAACCCACTAGGCAAGGGCAGGGCATTGGTTTTTGGAGGGAGTGAGGGAGGGGGTTGCAATGAAGAGTGAGGCACAGTTTCTACCTTCAAGGAACATGCACTGTCATGGAAGGAATGATAGCAGCAAGGAACTCTTAATATGTTAACTTTTAGAGAATTACAACTGCAGATCTTTTGCAGTTTGATAATTTTGATAGATCATTTTGGATGGAGAGACTCAGGAAAAAGTTGGAGGTAATATTTGAGTTTTTATGTAGACTGGATTTCATTAAGTGAAATTATGAAAGTGGAGGGAGCTCTGTTCCAATTGAAGGAACTGGAGGTGAGGAGGCGAGAAAGTTATCTGGAAACCATGGATATGCTTAGGAAAGTATAGGGAAATAAGGCAGAAGAGACAGGTTTGGTCCTTAGAAAGAAAGCAGTGACCTCTAGGCTGAGTTTGACTTAATGCATTTGGTCATGAGAAGCTATTGATGACTTTCATGATGTTTAAGAAGATGGTCCAGGGGAGACTACTAGTGAAGCCATTGTAGTAGAGTGGATAAGAGGACAGGGAGATCCTGAATTAGATAATTTAAAAAATATATATATATATATTATTGATTTTTTACAGAGAGGAAGGGAGAGAGATAGAGAGCCAGAAACGTTGATGAGAGAGAAACATAGACCAGCCGCCTCCTGCACACCCCCCACCGGGGATGTGCCCGCAACCAATGTACATGCCCTTGACCGGAATCGAACCTGGGACCTTTCAGTCTAAAGACCGACGCTCTACCACTGAGCCAAACCGGTTTCGGCTATAGATGATTTTTATGTGGTTGGATGAGAGGGTCAAGAGGAGTAGTAATGAAATAATGAATTAAAATTTTCAAGTTCAAGTTGCTTGGAAGTTGCTGAATTAGTACCTAAAATAGGAAAGTCGGAAGGAACATGTTTGGATGAAAAGATGATGTGTTAGGTTTAGGAAGTGTTCATTTTGAGGTAATCCCAAAATAATGATGTTTCCAAAGAAATGGATAGAAAAAGTAGTAAAAAGAAAGTTGAGGACAGAACCTTTTGAACCAAGGGAGGAACATTTTCAGTAAAAATAATTTGCAGTTACTGAGTGCCTATTGTGCACCAGACACTGCTCAGTCAGCCCTTTTGTTCATTAGTTCATTTAAACTTTACACTGACCTCTAATAAGTATGCTGTTCTCCCTATTTTCTAAGAAGTAAATGAAGTTTAGAAAGATTAAGCTACTTGCCTGAAGTCACACAGCTAAAAAGGGACAGTCCTTTGACTCAAACTCAAGTCTGTTTGATTTCAGAGTCCATGCTCGCAACTACAAAGCAATATTTTTTAAAAGGGTAATCAACACTGACAAACTAAGCATACAAAGGAAGAAGTGATTTATTGGATAATAGATAGGAACCCAAAAGAGCAATGGAATTTATTAATTTGTATGTCTGATGACCAAGAGCAGATGTAGTAGAAGTCAGATAGTTAGCGATTATAAAATAAAATAAAATAAAATAAAATAAAATAAAATAAAAGTGAATATAAACAACTTTGTGTAGATTTGCAATAGTCCAGAAGGAGAAGTGAGACTGTCTATGAGGGAGAAGAGATTGCAGGTTGTTGGAAGGCTGTTTTAAAGTTTCAAGTTACTCTTAAATAGTTTTAGAACAGTGATATTGTCACCTATATTCATAAAATGTAATGTTATTTGGACATAAAAAAGAATGAAGTACTGACATATACCACAGCAAGTACTGAAAACATTATACTGAGTGGAAGAAGCCAGTCACAAAAGACCACATACTGTATGACTGCATTCATATGAATGTCCATAATAGGAAGGTCTATAGAATCAGAAAATAGGGTAGTGGTTGCTTTGGGGAGGACTGAGGTGGAGACAGGGGTGATAGCTAAAGGATATATGGTTCCTTCTTAAGTGATAAAAATGTACAATTGACTGGTGATGGTTGGGCCTATCTGTGAATATACTAGTCATTGAATGATACAGTTTATTTTTATTTATTTTTTAATGATACAGTTTAAATGACTCTATTGTATGGAATATGAATTATATCTCAATAAAATTATATTTTAAAATGTCACCTGTATCTATCATACTAACCCTATTACCATTTTTATTTTCTAGATCATTTTCTACTAGAGTCAAATTGGCCCAATTTGGAGTTTTATAGAAGAACATAAGTTTGAAGAAGTAAGGTAATCTTCTAAACAAGAGAATAAAAAGGGAAATGGCGCCCTAGCTGGTTTGGCTCAGTGGATAAAGTGTCAGGACTGAAGAGTCCCGGGTTTGATTCCAGGTCAGGGCACGTATCCGGGTTGCAGGCTCGGATCCCCAGTAGGGGGCCTGAAGGAGGCAGCTGATCAATAATTCTCTTTCATCATTGATGTTTCTATCTCTCCTTCTCCTTTCCTCTCTGAAATCAATAAAAATATATTTTTAAAAAGGGAAGAGGGTGCCACTGGCTGGTTTGACAGTGGATGGAACATTGGCCTGTGGACTGAAAGGTCCCAGGTTCAATTCTGGTCAAGGACACATGCTTGAGTTGTGGGCTCAGTCCCCAGTGTGGGGCATGCAGAAGGCAGTCTGTTAATGGCTCTCTCTCATCATTGATGTTTCTGTCTCTCTCTCCCTCTCTGAAATCAATAAAAAAATATTTTTTTTTAAAAGGATGAAGGCATGTTTGGAGGGTTGGCGGGTAGAAGAAAGCAGATGGGATGACAAAAGCAGATAGACATTTTCTATCTGGATAGTAGAAAAAAATATTTTGAATAGTCAAATTTATATTGAGGTTTAAGATTATTTATTTATTTTTAAAAATGTGTTGAGCCCTGGCCAGGTGGCTCAATTGATTGGAGCATTGTCCCATATACCAAAAGTCTGTGGGTTTGATTCCCAGCCAGAGCACATACCTAGGTTGCAGGTTTGATCCCTGGTTAGGGTGTGTATGGAAGGCAAACGATTGATGTTTCTCTCTCTCTGCCTTCCTTCCTCTCCCTCTCAAAGAAGCAATAAAAATGTATCCTCAGGTAATGATAAAAAAAAAAAAATGTATTGAGCATTTACTATGAACTAGGCACTATTTTAGTTAGTAGGGGTGCAACAGTGAACATAATAGAAAAAAAATGCCTGCATGTCCTGGCCAGTTTGGCTCATGGTTAATGTGTTTGCCTGTGGCTGAAGGAAGGGTCCATAGTTCAATTCCTGGTCAAGGGCCTGTACTTCAGTTACATATTTGACCCCCACCCTAATTTGGGGCTCTTGGCAGAGGCAACCCATTGATATCTATCTCACATCAATGTTTCTCTCTCCCTCTTTCCCTTCTACTCTCTCTAAAAGTCAGTGGAAAAAATATCCTCAGGTGAGGTGTTTTTTTTTTTAAATGCCTACCCTTAGTGAGTTTGCACATTCCAGTGTGGGGAGTCAATAAATAAAAATGTCAGATGGTGATAAGTGTTGTGGAAAAATGAAAATTGAGAAGGTGAGTGAGGGAATGTGGGAGTGTCAAGGAGGACTTCACCAAGAAGGCGACATTCAAGCCCTGAAGGAGGGGACAGAGCCATGGAGATAGATGGGAAAAGCGTATCACAGACAGAACTGCAAGTGCAGGAGCTCTGAAGTAGTTCTCCTGGTATGTTTCAAGAACAGCAAAGAGGCCAGTGTTGTTGGAGCTGTGAGCAAGAGGGGGAATAGTAGAGAGGTTACAGAAGTAATGAGATAGCTGGACCCATGGAGGACCTTATAGGCCATCTTAAAGAACTTGGCTCTCAGAGTAAAATGAAAAGTTATTGGAGGCTTTTGAGCAAAGGAGGTTTGTGTTTTGACATATTTTAAGTACTCACTTTGCTGTGATGAGAAGATACTGCAGGGGATGGAATTGAAAGTGGAAGTACCCAGGCAAGAGATTATAGTAGGTTGGACTAGGGCATGATTAAAATCTGAGTGGTTGGCCCAACCAGCGTGGTTCAGTGATTGAGTATTGGCCTATGAACCAGGAGGTCACGGTTCAATCCCCACTCAAGGTACAGGCCCAGGTTGCAGGCTCGATCCCCTGCAGGGGCATGCAGGAGGCAGCTGATCAATAATTATCTCATCATTGATGTTTCTGTCTCCCTTTCCCTTCCTCTCTGAAATCAATTTTAAAAATATTTTTAAAAATAAGTAAAATCTGAGTGGTTGTCAGATTTTAGATATGGTGGTGATAGTCATTAGGATTTGCTGACAGGTTGAGTATCCTACATAATAAAAGGGTAATAGACAAATTGTCCCCTCCACTGGGAATTCAACTGTGAGTTCGACCAAGGGGTGGAGCTGGCCGGCCCTGCCCCCAATCGGCCCTTCCACCCCAATCGGGGGTGGGGCCAGCCCACCAACCACTTCCCCTAGCCACCCATAGCCCCTCCCCCTGGCTGGCCTGGCCCAATTGGTCCTGATCGGGGCAGGCCAGCTGGAACCCACTCACGCATGAATTCGTGCACTGGGCCTCTAGTAACATATAAGAAAGAGAGGAGTAAAATTTCTCTAAGTTTGTTGTCCTAAACAACTGATGGAATAGTATTAATCATTACTGGGATGTAGAAGACTGAGAAAAGGTCAGGTTTGGTGGTAGGAGATATATATCAGGAGCTTAGCTTTGGACTTAAGCTTGTGAGACCTGTTAGGCATCCACATGAAGATATGAAGTGGGTGGTCAGATATGTGTGAATTGATTGGAAGGTAGAGAAAGGACTCGAGGTGTACACTTGAAAACTATGAGATTTCATGAGGTCACCAAGGCAATCCTATATAATAAATGCCTAATTAATATGCCCAATTGTCCAACCGTTTGTCTGTGCGACTAGTCGCTATGATGCGCACTGACCACCAGGGGGCAGATGCTCCGACTGGTTGATTAGCTTGCTGCTGGGGTCTGGCCGATCAGGATTGGGCGAGCCAGGCCTGAAACGCCCTGGAGCCCTCCTGCGGTTCCTCCCTTCCCCAATCATGCATCCCTGGGGTCCCTCGGCCTGGCCTGTGCCCTCTTTCAATCCTGGATCCCTTGGGGGATGCCAGAAAGCTGTTTTCAGCCTGATTCCCACAGGTCAGCCTGAGGGACCCCACTGGTGCACTAATCCATGCACCAGGTCTCTAGTATAATAAATATAGATAAAGACAAGGAAGAATTATCAGTGACTAAAAATTAATGTCTTGTGAAGAAGGTGGAGAATCAGGAACATGTGGTGTCTAGAAGCCAACGAAAAAATGGTTTCAATGACTATGGGAAAGCACTTGAGTTCGTAACAGGAAAATGTTATAGAATTAACAATAATGATTATCTCTTCACTCTTGTTCACAAAAATCTTCCCCAAAGGACTGAAGATTGTAAGCAGATATATACTAGGTAGAACATAAGAACAGGACATGACATCATCTTTTTCTTTTTTCTTTTTTCTTTTTTTGCCTTTAATATATTTTCATTGAAAGGGGGAGGGGGAGAGAGAATCATCAGTGAGACAGAGAAGCATCAATCAGTTGCCTTCTGCACCCTAACTGGGAATCAAATCTGCAACCTGGGTATGTGCCCAGACTGGGAATCAAAACAGCAACCTCTTGGTGCATGGGTCAGTGCTTAATCACTGAGCAACACTGGCTAGAGATACATCATCTCTTGACTGGCTCAAAATCATAATGGATTGATAAAGCATGCTTGATAAGAAAGCTTTCCCCAAAGCTAATTAAAAAAAAAATTCTCCTCCCCTTTTCTCCCCTACTCTCTCTCTTCCCCTTGTCTCCTCCCCCTCTTTTCCTTCTCCCTCCCTCACCTTAGTATTCCTTTCCTGAGGTTTTTCTTCCTGTAAATCTCTGTGATAAGATTGTTCAAAGTAGAGGAATTTAGGATCTATCTTCACAGCAGCCCTCCTCTCAGCAGCACTCGGTGCCTTTTCCTTCCTCCGCTTCTTCCAAGGGCTCTTTTGCTTCTGTAACTTGTTTTCTGAGCCTTCACAGCTGGCTCATTTCTGCTACCCTGTAACTTTCTAAATAAACTTTCTCTAAGGAAAGAAAAAGATCTATCATCAATTGGAATGGGGATAATGAATGAACCTTTCAAAGCTTATAAGTAATATATTTTCTTTCTCTAAGCTAAAACAATAGCTATAGCACACACTAAATAAAGATAATATCAATAGCCTGGCTGGTGTGGCTTAGTGGTTGAGCATCAACCTATGAACCAGGAGGTCAGGGTTCGATTCCCGGTCATGGCACATGCAACCCCTCACTAGGGTTGTGGGCTTAATCCCCAGTGAGGGGTGGGCAGGAGGCAGCCAATTCATGATTTTCTCTCATCATGGATGTTTCTCTCTCCCTCCTCCCTTCCTCTCTGAAATAAAAATATATTTTTTAAAAAGATAATATCAGTAGCTTTGTATTTATCTTAAATTTAACATAATGGGTCTTAATTTCCACTTACTATCTCCTGCTTATTCTAAATTTTTTGCATCTCCCTCTCATAATTTCAGCAGAAGGATTGTAAGTTTGTTTTACATTGTTGCAGATAACCTTCGTACCTAAGAGTGTTTTCTTTTTGTGTTTATTCATTTAAAGTATTAAATGCCATTCTGATTTTATTTGAAAATAATAATAATAAAGAATTCCTTATGAAAATGCAAGAGTCATAGAACTCCAGGATTCAGAACTACTTTAAAGAATAGCACTACATTTTATTTATTTCTTTTTTAAATATATTTTATTGATTTTTTACAGAAAGGAAGAGAGAGGGATAGAGAGTTAGAAACATCGATGAGAGAGAATCATCGATCAGCTGTCTCTTGCACACCCCCTACTGGGGATGTGCCCGCAACCAAGGTAAATGCCCTTGACCGGAATCGAACCTGGGACCCTTCAGTCCGCAGGCTGACGCTCTATCCACTGAGCCAAACTGGTTTCGGCAATAGTACTACATTTTAAAACATCACATTCTGCCGAGACCGGTTTGGCTCAATGGATAGAGCGTCGGCTTGGGGACTGAAGGGACCCGGGTTCGATTCCTGTCAAGGGCATGTACCTTAGTTGCGGGCATATCCCCAGTAGGGGGTGTGCAAGAGGCAGCTGATCAATGACTCTCTCTCATTGATGTTTCTAACTATCTCTCTCACTTCCTCTCTGTACAAAATCAATAAAATATATTAAAAAAATAAATAAATAAAAATTAAAAAATAAAATAAAATAAATAAAACATCACATTCTACCAGCAGGCATGTGTAATGTTGGAGAGGGAACCAGTCTGTGTGTTCGATACTGTTTTGTTCTGTTCCTGCCCTCTCATTCTGAATTTTTATGTATTTGACAGGTGTGAAAAGGACAGCATGAACTTTACCCCCACATGTACCCCTGTCTGCAGAAAGTAAGGCACTTGCTTATTTTTTGAGTTGTTAAAGAATCAAGACTGTCCCGACATTGTGGCTCAATGGTCAACATAGGAACCAGGAGATCATGGCCCACTTCCCGATCAGGGCAAATTCCTGGGTTGTAGGTTTGATCCCCAGTGTGCAAGAGGCAACCAATCAATAATTCTCTCTCTCATTCCATATCTCTCTCCCTCTCTGTTTCTCTTTAAAATCAGTAAATATATATAATAGTGCATATGAAATGATAATACCAGAATCCAGACAATTTGAGTGGCCCTTGTAGGTACCAGTGCCTCTTGGATTACAGAAGAAACAGCCAACATATACAGGGGACTTGGAATTCTGGTTCTGCCATCACCTTGTGCATGACACATTTCCTCATCCTCACTGCCACAATCTCATCTGCAAAATCTCAGAAATGCCTTCGTTCATCTGTTAAGCTGTTCCCCAGAGTAGTTATAAGACAGCTGCCTTGGAAACATGAAGCATCAAGTAAAAGACTATTTCTGTCACTAGCTTTTTTTTTTTTTTTTTTAAGATTTTAAAAATTGATTTTGAGGGAGAAGGGAAGGACAGCATGAACTTTACCCCCACATGTACCCCTGTCTGCGAGAGATAAAAACATCAATCAACTGCTTCCTGCACATCCCTACTGGGGATGGAACCAAACCGGCAACCTTTCTGTGCACAGGACAGTACCCAACCAACTGAGCCACACTGGCCAGTGTTCTCAAGAGCTTTTAATGATTGAGATATAGTATTAGATTTTTTTCTTTTTAGTTGAAAGTAATTTTAATATCTCTTGTATACATGCTCACTTTTTAAAAGTGCTGACCGTGATCATTAACTACAACTCTGGACTTCTGGTATCAAGTTTCTTAACTCTGCTGTCTTTTTTCTTACCTTATAAATTACAGTCAGCCAAAATTGAATAATATTCACATGATGGTTTTTTCACTTCTGCATCATTTATTTTCTAACTTTCATTGTTTTAGCTTAAAAATGCTTCTTGTTCAACCTTTGGTTACCCTTAGAACTTGAATAGTCTTGGTCTGTGTCATTCAAATGTCCCCAGTGGTAGAGATTAGAATCTGATGTGGTTGTATGGTTAGAAACTTGGCTGTCTCTTAAATAATGTTACTCTGAACATTTTCTTACATGTCACCTTGTGCATATATGCATGAGTTTCTTCAAGAGGAATTGCAATTTTACTAGATTCTGCCAATTCATTTATCTGTAGTTTCACCAAGTTGCACTTCACCAGCAGTATATAATTATTCCTGTTAGTGTATATCTTACAGCATTAAATTTCTAACTGTTACTACCTGGTCTTTATATTCCATTTTTTAAAAATGGATTTTAAAAATTCATTAATTATACACACTTTAAGAACATAAACCTGTTTTTTTGTTTAAGAAATTGTTTTATATGTTTAAACAGTTTAATAAATATGTCCTTTCTAATTTCACATAGGCCGAGAACTCTTCCCAAGCATGGTGCTGCGTGTGGCTTCAGTGATTCTACCAGGTGGAAGGGAGTGTCTTTCTCAGATTCAGTGGAGTCAACTCCTTTGCCTTCCATCGAAGATCGCCTGGCTCTTCTTTGCCCTTCTCAGGAGCTTCTGGAATATTATCAAAAGAAGATGTCTGAATGTGAGGCAGAAAATGAGGACCTACTGAAGAAACTGGAGCTGTACAAAGAAGCTTGTGAAGGACAGGTGAAAAAAAGATGATACATTTCCTTTTAGGACTCTGCTGAAGTGTAGTTATGACTGAGAGAAGATCTAGAACTGACAGCTTGTATCACAAACAGATATTTTTCAATTCCCTTCTACCCCAGCCTCCCTACCTACCCTTTGGGTCCCTCGTTAGACCATAATTCCCAAAACTGCTCCACCTCTAAAATCTTAAACTTTTATGTCTCGATCTCTCTTATATTTCTAGTTCTTTGAGCCCTGAACACCTGACTTTATTATTATCTCCCTGGCTCCTTGACTTTTCAGTCTTCCAAATGTTGCATGTCAGTTTCTAACATCATGTCCTCCTAACCTGAACCCTGTCACACTTCACTTTGGTAATAACTGTACTGCTTGCACAGGACCCCTTGCTTATTCTTTTGCTCCACAAAACTCTATCGATAGTTATAATTGAATCCTAGTCTCCTGGAGCAGGGTTTGTCAGCCTTGGCACTATTAACATTTTGGCATTGGTAATTCTTTTCTTTTCTTTTCTTTTTTTTTAAATATATTTTATTGATTTTTCACAGAGAGGAAAGGAGAGGGATAGTTAGAAACATCGATGAGAGAGAATCATCGACCAGCTGCCTCCTGCACACCCCCCACTAGGGATGTGCCCGCAACCAAGGTACATGCCCTTGACTGGAATCGAACCTGGGACCATTCAGTCTGCAGGCCGATGCTCTATCCACTGAGCCACACCGGCTTCGGCACATTGGTAATTCTTTACCGTGGGTCTATCCTATGAATTGTAGGATGTTTTTTAGCATCTTGGCCTCAGCTTACTAGATACCAGTAGCACACATACATACACACACACATACACCCTCACCACACCCCCAGTTGTGACCATCAAAAGTGCCTGCAGACATTGCCAAATTTCTCCTGGGGCACAGGAAGAATTGCCTCTAGTTAAGAATCACTGTCTTAGAAAAGGTCACAAATTGTTACAAAATAAATTCATGGTAAACAAATTAATCTGTATTCTCATTCACTCTACAGTAGGGGTGTCGAACTCAATCAGAGAAGGGGCCAAAATCTAAAATCCAGCCTAAATCGCAGGCCCAATGGTTTACTGAACAGTCATAAACTGTCATTGTGATGGAAACGCAGCGGAGTGCAGTGATGACAGCGTGGTGCGGGCCACATTGCAAGGCCTGGCGGGACAGATTTGGCCCGCGGGCCTTGTGTTTGACACATGTGCTCTACAGCATTTTTCTTACCTATCCCTAGTCAGTTCTCTCTCCCTCCACACCTGTGCTGTTGTAACTTCTCTACTCTCTTCCAGCCTGTAACCCCATCTTAGCTGTCTCTTCTCAGGCAGTCTTGCTTCCTGGTTCACAGAGGAAAAACCAGCTGTCATGAGTGACTCCTTCCCACTTATTCACAATGTTACCTACCTGTGTCCATCTCTCTTCTTTCTTATTACTTCAGGGACAAGATATCTCTACCTCTTTGAGCTGAATTGATTCAACACTCTCCCTGGCCCACATCCCTTTTTCTTCCTAATAAACCCTTCATCATCTCTCTTCTCTTTGTGTTTTATTGTTAACCTTTTGCTTAACATGGGCTTTTTTTCTCCAGTACTGTATATAAACATACTCACATCTTTCCCAACTTAAAACAACAACAACAAAAACCACACCATTTTTTTTTTTCTAGAAGGATTGGCTTTTGAGCTGGGCCATAACGTGGAGATCTAGAATTTGTAGAATAAATACCATTCTTGAGCTGTGCTGCTGCTTCTAACTATTCTCTTGTGTAGATAGAGCTCTTTCTTTTCTTAGTCCCACTACTTCTGGAATAGTTTGACTTTATCGCCCACTCAGGACTCTGTGCTGTAGTTTTGTCTCTCCTTACTGTTCCACTAAAACTACTCTTGTGATCTCTAATACCCATTTGCCAAAATGATCTCTTCTCTTTGTGATCTCTGTAGTATCTGTCACTACTGACCTCTGCTTTCTGAAAACTCTTCCTTTTTTGATTTCTGTGTCATTTTTCTTTTTCAGTTTTTCTTTTCCAGTTTTTATCTCAGCTCTCAACTCTCTTAATGGTTCCCTTTCCTTAATCTTAAAAGTCAACGTCTTTGTACTTTCCACCATAAATGGTCTTATTTTTATCCATACCACCTCATATGGAATGATAACATCCAGATAGTTAATGTTGAGTCTTTTCTCCTGAACTCCATATTAATGGGTTTATATCTGAACTAATCTCCCTTTCAACTCTATCCACACATCCACATATACCCCTACAATTTTCTTTCCCTCCATTTCTTATCTCTTAACTTTTTTCTTTATTCTGTGTCTTACTCAATGGTATAATTGCCTGTAATTATGCCCAGCCCCCGTATTCAATTATTTAGTAAGTTCTGATTCTGCTTCCTAAATATCCCTTAATCCATTAAATCTTCATCATATTGCCTCAACCCTAGTTAAAACTCTCATTATAACTCACCCGCATTATTGCAATATCCTCTTTAACCAGTATTCTAGCCTCCAGTCTCATACTTATTCAGTCTGCCTCTCACTTTTCACTTTAGTAACATTGAAATACTTGTAGTTGTCCAAACATTAAAGACTTTTTGATGGTTCAGTATTTACTGTTCTCTTTCCTGAGAGTACCCATCCTCATCTTGGCTCTAGCAAGCTTCATCTTTCAAGTTTCTATCTTTTTTTTTTTTTAAATTTTATTTATTTATTTATTTTAATATATTTTATTGATTTTTTACAGAGAGGAAGGGAGAGAGATAGAGAGCTAGAAACATCGATGAGAGAGAAACATCGACCAGCTGCCTCCTGCACACCCCCTATCGGGGATGTGCTTGCAACCAATGTACATGCCCTTAACCGGAATCGAACCTGGAACCCTTCAGTCCGCAGACTGACGCTCTACCACTGAGCCAAACCAGTTTCAGCTCTACCTTTTTTTTAATCCTCATCAAAGGATATATTTCTTACTGATTTTAATGAGAGAGAGAAAGAGATAAACACTCATGAGAAACATTGATTTGTTGCATCCCATATGTACTCTGACTGGGAATTGAACCCACAACCTAGGTATGTGCCCTGTGCCTTGTGCCCTGACCAGGAATCAAATCTGCAACCTTTTAGTATATGGAATGATGCCCCAACCAGCTGACCCAGTCAGCCAGGGCCAAGTTTCAACTTTTTTATGGTGGTCTCTAACTTTCCAAAAAGGCTTCAGAGATTTTACTCCTTCTGTACTTTCCCCCTCTATCATTTTACCAGGCATATTCCTCCATTAAATAATTATTTTATTTGCATGCCTGTCTCTTCACAAAATTCCTCAGCTCTAGGCAGGAAACATACCATTTCATCTTTGTGTTCCATAATTTCATAATGCTTATGGAATAGAAAGCATTTTTTAAAAATTGTGAATAGAACAGGTGAGTCATCTGGCATTCTGGATTTTATAGTCTGTAAAAGGAAGATATGAAAGCTTTGACATTATATGCAAACATCATACTCACCCTGTAGCTTTTAAACTCAAGTCATTATACAACTTATTATTACTGTTATTTGAAGTCTGTATTGGTGAAAATATTCACATGGTAATATTTCTACAAAAACTCACTTTTCCATGTCCAATAAGAGATATTCCTGTGAGGCTCAATCTTTTCAACTACTTTTTTCCCCCCAGCGCAAAATAGAATGGGATTTGCAGCAGAGGGAAGAAGAGATTGCTGAATTGCAGAAAGCTCTAAGTGATATGCAAGTCTGCCTCTTCCAGGAACGGGAACATGTTTTGCGCCTCTACTCAGAAAATGATCGATTGAGAATCAGGTACCAAGTAGGAGAAGGGAAATGTGAGAGTTATATTTCTAAATTAAGATAAGTTTCTCTGTGGTAATCCTGTTAGGTTGTATTTCCCAGGAAAAAGACTCTGAGATGGAGATTTGCCTGCAGGACTGAAAGTAGGGAGGCTCTCAAGAATGACATATGTAGCCGAAACCGGTTTAGCTCAGTGGATAGAGCGTCGGCTTGGGGACTGAAGGGTCCTGGGTTCAATTCTGGTCAAGGGCATGTACCTTGGTTGCGGGCACATCCCCAGAAGGGGCTGTGCAAGAGGCAGCTGATCGTTGACTCTCTCTCATTGATGTTTCTAACTTGCTATCTCTCTCCCTTTCTCTCTGTACAAAATCAATAAAATATATTAAAGAAAAGAATGACATATGTAAAAAAAAGAATGACATATGTGAGGAGACTTGAGCAGGGGAAGAATTTGAACTGCGATACAGTGGTAACCAAAGCCAACCCTATAGGAAGCTCTGAGGCTGGGACAGCTTTTCAGAAGCAGAGGAATCAGACTTTTGTTCCTTCACAGCAATCATTCATTTCATGTAGCCTGCCACCAGAGAGGAGGTGTAAACTTGAGAGAGGCAGCCCCCTTCAGCCAAAGGAAATTCCTGGAGAAGGACTCAAAAACTGAAGGTTAGGGGTCTTGATCCTAAAGGTGGTATCTGAGCAGTGTCCACAGCATCCATTATAGTACACTTCTAAAAAATAATAATTTTGTACTTTTCAGTTGCAGTTGATATACAGTATCATTAGTTTCATGTGTACAACCCAATGATTAGACATTTATATAACTTACACAGTGATCACCCCAATAAAATAGTACCCACCTGGCACCATACATAATTATACAATATTATTGACTATAATCCCTATACTGTACATTATATACCATAACTGTTCTGTACCTACCAATGTGTACTTCTTTTTTAAAAAAAATATATTTTATTGATTTTTTTACAGAGAGGAAGGGAGAGAGATAGAGAGCTAGAAACATCGATAAGAAAGAAACATCCCTACCGAGGATGTGCCTGCAACCAACGTACATGCCCCTGAACGGAATTGAACCTGGGACCTTTCCATCCGCAGACCAACGCTCTATCCACTGAGCCAAACCAGCTTCGGCTCAATGTGTACTTCTTAATCCCTTTGTTTTTCACCCATTCCCCAAACTCCCATCTGGCAACCATCAAAATATTTTCTTATCTGTGAGTCTGTTCCTATTCTGCTTCTTTGTTTATTCTTTTGATTCCACATGTAAGTGAAATCATATGGCTTTTTTTTTTCTCTGTATGATTTATTTTGCTAAGCACAGTACCCTGAAGGTCCATCCATGTTGCTGCAGATGACAAAGTTTCATTATTTTTTATGGCTGAGTCATATTCCATTGTATATTGCAACATTTGTTTATCCATTCATCTATGATGGATATTTAGGTTGCTCCCATATCTTGGCTATCACAAATATGCTGCAATGGAACATATGGATGCATATGTCTTTGTCTTTATTTTGTTTTTAATCTTTATTGTTGAGAGAATTATAGATGTCTTCCTTTCCTTCCCTACGCCTATGCCCCCCTCCACCCGTCTGCCACACCCCGAGTCTTCATCACCTTATTGTCTGTGTCCATAGGTAATGCGTAGATACCTATAAGTTATTTGGGTAATCTCTTCGTGCCTCCCTTCCCTCTGAGATTTGTCAGTCTTTTCTATGTTTTCATGCCTCTGGTTATATTTTATTCATCAGTTTATTTTGTTCATTAGATTCATTGTTTATTTTGATTTTTTAAAATTTCTTTATTGATTAAGGTATCACATAATTGTCTTCATCCCTCCCATTCCCATCCCGCACCACTCCCCACTCATGCCCCCACCCCCCTGTTGTCCTTGACCAACTGGTTAGGCTCATATATTTGATTTTTAGGTTTAATTTTTTTAAATACATTTTTATTGATTTCAGAGACGAAGGGAGAGGGAGAGAGAGATAGAAACATCAGTGATGAGAGAGAATCATTGATTGACTGCCTCCCACACGCCCCCCACTGGGGATCCAACTTGGGGCCCTTCAGTACACAGGCTGATGCTCTATCCACTGAGCCAAACCAACTAGGGCTAAATTCAATTTTTTTAAAGATCTGACAGTTTATTATATTAAAATTTTGATTTAGTCCCAGCCACTTGAAGCCACTTAACTTGCTTGCTTTCTTTCTTTTTTTTTTTTTTTAAATATATTTTTATTGATTTTACACGGAGATGAATTGAGAGGGATAGAGAGTTAGAAATGTCGATGAGAGAGAAACATCAACCAGCTGCCTTTTGCACACCCCCCACTGGGGATGTGCCCGCAACCAAGGTACATGCCCTTGACCGGAATCGAACCCGGGACATTTCAGTCCGTAGTCCGATGCTCTATCCACTGAGCCAAACCGGTTTCGGCTCTTTCTTTTTTTTTCTTTTTTCTTTTTTTTTTTTTTTTTTTTAATATATTTTTATTGGTTTCAGAGAGGAAGGGAGAGGAAAAGGGAGATAGAGAAATATCAATGATGAGAGAGAATCATTAATTGGCTGCCTCCTGCACAATCCCCTACTGGGGATCGAACCCGCAACCCAGGCATGTACCCTTGACTGGAATCGAACCTGGGACCCTTCGATCTACAGACCAATGCTTTATCCACTGATCCAAACCAGCCAGGGCTAGATTCAAATTTTGATAGATATGTATTTATTGCCATGTTATTGTTCTATTTTTTATCTCCTCCTCCCCTTCCTCCTCTTTCCTCCTCCTTTTTCTTCTTCACTTCCTCTTGTCCTCCTCTTTCTGCTCCCTTCTTCCTCCTCCCCTCCTTGTTTTTCTCCTTCTCCTCTTCCTCCTCCTCCACCTTTCAACATTTCATGTAATACCCTGTTTCCCTGAAAATAAGACAGTGTCTTATATTAATTTTTGCTTCCAAAGATGTGCTAGGTCTTATTTTCAGGGGATGTCTTATTTTTCCATGAAGAAGAATATGGTACACATTTATTGTTAGATGAAAATAAAGGAAATTTATTACCTGTATACGGTATGGTAGTACGGTAGTTGTCAACACAAACCAGACAAACTGTGAATCCTACAGTATCAAGAATTTACTCATTTATTCAATGACAATCATGTCATCATCTTCTGGAACATCATCGTAACAATCCAATTCCTGAATTTCCTGGTGAATTTCTTGTGACTCCATTTCTTTCAAAAATCAGTGGACCAAATCTCTTATGTTTAGCCTAGGGGGAGCCTTATTTTCAGGGGGATGCCTTATATTTCACTCAGAAGGAAACCTGTAAGTAGGAAACCTTATTTTCCGAGGATGTCTTATTTTCGGGGAAACATGGTACTGGTTTGGTGGTGATGAACTTCTTTAGTTTTTTCTTGTCTGTGAAGCTCTTTATCTGACCTTTAATTCCGAATGATAGCTTTGCTGAGTAGAGTAATCTTGGTTGTAGGTCCTTGCTAGTCTTCACTTTGAATAGTGTCCTTGCCACTTCCTTCTGGCCTGCAAGGTTTCTGTTGAGAAATCAGCTGACATTCTTATGGGTGTTCCCTTGCTTTTCTCTTGCTGCTTTTAAGATTCTCTCTTTAGCTTTTACCTTTATCATTTAAATTATAATATGTCTTGGTGTGGGCCTCTGTGGGTTCATCTTGTTTGGGACTCTCTGCGCTTCCTTAACTTGTATATCTATTTCTTTCACCAGGTAAGGGAAGTTTTCTGTCATTATTTCTTCAAATAGGTTTTCAACTTCTTGCTCCCTCTCTTCTCTTTTTGATAGCCCTGTCATGTGAATAGTTTGCTTGAAGTTGTCCCAGTGGCTCCTTAGTCTTCATATTTTTGGATTCTTTTTTCTTTTTGCTATTCTGATCTTTGATTTGATTCTCGATATCCTCTACTCTGCTATTGATTCCTTCTAAGTTATTCTTAATTTCAGTTAGTGTATCCTTCATTAAAAAAAAAAATAAATCTAATGATTTTTTACAGAGAGGAAGAGAGAGGGATAGAGAGTTAGAAACATTGATGAGAGAGAATCATTGATCAACTGCCTCCTGCACATCCCCTTCTGGGGATGTGCCCGCAACCAAGATACATGCCCCTGACCGGAATCGAACCTGTGTGCAGGCCGACGCTCTATCCACTGAGCCAAACCAGTTTTGATAACTAACTTGTCATTTTTTATGTTGATGTTCTCACTAAGTTCTTTGAAGTGCTCACTTAGTTCCTTGAAGTTCTCATTAAGTTCCTTGAGCATCCTTATAATCATTGTTTTGAACTCTGTATGTGATAGTTTTCTTGCTTCCATTTCTTTTAATTCTTTTTCTGGAGATTTCTCCTGTTCTTTCATTTTTTAAATGTTTTTTTGTCCCCACATTTTGGCTGCTTCCCTATGTTTGTTTCTATGTATTAGGTAGAGCTGCTATGTCTCCTGGAATTTGTAGAGTGGCCTTGTATAGTAGGAGTCCTGTAGGGCCCAGTAGTCTCAGCCTCCCAACCTGAGGTGGGCACTCTAGGTGTGCCCCTGTGTTGGCTTTGTGCACAGTCTTGTTGTAGTTGAGCCTTGATTGGTGTTGGCATCACTGGGAGCATTGACCCTTAGGCCGATTGACTTTGAGAACCTCGGTCTGGCCTGTGGGGATTGGGCTGAAACTGGCAGTCTGACATGCCCCCAGGGGTCCTGGATTGCGAGAGGGTACAGGCCAGGCTGAAGGACCCCACCAGTGCACGAATCTGTGCATCAGGCCTCTAGTCTGATATATACTGTTTTAGGTTGGATTCCGTGGAAAACATACTCTGCAATGTAAATTTACTTGCAGGAGGTTTATTGGGGAAGGTTTTCAGGAATAACTACTTATGAGGGAATAAGAAAAGTTTGATTGGGCAGAAGTTGAACTGAGGTTTAATTACAGCTGGACTCAGCCAGTGTCACAGGATGTCTCAATAACCTGAATTGAGCCAAGGGGATTGGGCTTTTGTATCCTTCCTTAGCCAGGCACTGGCTGCGGACTACTCTTTGGCTGAGGCAGTTTCCCTTAACTGATGTCAGTTCTGGAGAGAGATACAGCTACCTGCAGTGCTGCTGGTTAGTCGAGAGAATCTTATATACCAGCTAATATGCAAATTGTCCTCTCAACCAGGAGTTCAGCCAGGGGGCGGGCCAGCTAACCAACCTCTGCCTCCCCTCCTTTTTGCCAGCCGGGCACCTCATTAGCGCAGGCTGGCTAGACCCCACCCATGCATGAATTCGTGCACTGGGCCTCTAGTGAACTTACATCAGTTCTGAAAAGGAGTAATAAGCCTACCACCACTACAGTGCTTTTCTAGAACCAACTAAGAAATTAGTTTCTGGCCCCTTCTCTCTGAATCTCTAAGTATAAGTACCTGATGTTTTCAAAGTTATTGCTGAGGTCTAAATAAATCCTATTCAATTTTAGTTTGAGGTTACCATTATTTAAACAAGTAAGTCAGAAGGGAGATCTTTTTAAAAATTTTACTTAATCTGGACATAATGTGTGCTTATCTTTATGAGAATTACAGGGAGCTGGAAGACAAGAAAAAGATTCAGAATCTCTTGGCTCTTGTGGGAACAGACACTGGAGAAGTGACCTATTTTTATAAGGAGCCTCCCAACAAAGTAAGTAATCTTGGTATAGATAGCATGGTAGACATGGCTTTAACAAAATATGGTCTTGGATCCATAATCAGAGATATTTTGGCGCTTGCTAAAGAAGTTAGAAGGATAATTAGTTATCATACTCCCATGTCTACATAAGTTCTCAAAGCATTTTCTATAGTTACAAAACGCTTTTTGATTTTTATTCTTTTTCTTCAAATTTTTTGGAAAGTAGCATTATTTACCCATTTCACTACTTGGAAATCTACAGCACAGAGCAGTAGATGTTTTGGATGAGATTTGAAAGGAAAATTGGTTGTTTTGTGGTGGTTATTTTTTAATCCTCACTGAGGATATTTTTTAATTGATTTTTAGAGAGAATGGAAGAGAGGGGAAGAGACAGAGAGAAACATTGATGTGAGAAAGACACATCAATTGGTTGCCTTTCACATGCACCACTACCAGAGTCAGGGATTGAGCCTACATATGTATATGTCTATATTTCCATTACTTTCCTAAAGGCCTTTGTAAAGGCCACTTTTTAAAATATATATATTTATTTATTTATTTATTTATTTATTTATTTATTTATTTATTTATTGATATATATTTGAGCGGAATTGAATCTGGGACCCTTCAGGCCATAGGTTGATGCTCTATCCACTGAGCCAAACTGGTTAGGGCCAAAGACCACTTTTTAAAAAAATTTTTTTTATTGATTTCAGAGAGGAAGGGAGAGGGAGAGAGAGATAGGAACATCAGTGATGAGAGAGAATCATTGATCGGCTACCTCTTGCACAGCCCCCACTGGGACATGTGCCCTGACCAGGAATCAAACTGTGACCTCCTGTTTCCTAGGTTGATGCTCAACGACCTAGCCACACTAGCCAAGCAAAGACCATTTTTTTAAAAAGCAGATATTACTAAATTACCCTGAAGGTTTTCTTTTGTTTGTTTGTTGTTGTTTTTTTTTTCTTTCTTTCTTTTTAAATATATTTTATTGATTTTTTACAGAGAGGAAGGGAGAGAGATAGAGAGTTAGAAACGTCGATGGGAGAGTCGTCGATCAGCTGCCTCTTGCACGCCCCCTACTGGGGATGTGCCCGCAACCAAGGTACATGCCCTTGACGGGAATCAAACCCGGGGACCCTTCAGTCCGCAGGCTGATGCTCTATCCACTGAGCCAAATCGGTTTCAGCTCTTTTGTTTGTTTTTACTTTATATTACCAACACTGGGTTTTATTTAGTTTGTTACTTTGTCCAGTTTGATCTCATATGTGTGACATTCCCATATGAGTTTATCAATTTTGACCAATTTAATTTATGAATAGTGTTGATCTGTGGCATTAAAGCTCTAAAGTGAAACATCACATATATAGGAAGGCTATTTCTAAACTTTTTTTTTTTTTCAGGTCAGCGTTCTCCAAAAGACTATCCAGACTGTAGATATTTGTGTACAGAATGAATCTTCAGCTTTCAAAGCAGGTACCAACCATATTATAAATTCTCACTGGTGCAGAATTCAGAAACACAGTGCAAATAATTAGGATTTTTTTCTTACTATACAGAGATAAATGAATGTTTATAATGATATCTCTTGGTAAGTTTGAAGTTGTTTTGTTTGTTTGTTTGTTTTTTAACATTGTCTTTAATATATTTTATTGTTTTTTACAGAGAGGAAGGGAGAGAAATAGAGAGCTAGAAACATCAATGAGAGAGAAACATCGACCAGCTGCCTCTTGCACACCCCCTACCGGGGATGTGCCTGCAACCAATGTACATGCCCTTGACTGAAATCGAACCTGGGACCTTTCAGTCCGCAGATCGATGCTCTACCACTGAGCCAAACTGGCTTCGGCTTGAGGTTGTTTTTTTGTGTTGTTTTTTTTTTTCCCTTCCATGATGTTTTTGTTTGTTTAATTAGTTTTATTTATTGATTTTATTTTATTTTTAAATAATAAAAATTAAGTTTTATTTATTTTACTTTTTAAAAATATATTTTATTGATTTTTTACAAAGAGGAAGAGAGAGGAATAGAGAGTTAGAAACATCGATGAGAAACATCAATCAGCTGCCTCTTGCACACCCCCCCCTACTGGGGATGTACCCACAACCAAGGTACATGCCCTTGACTGGAATCGAACCTGGGACCTTTCAGTCCGCAGGCTGACGCTCTATCCACTGAGCCAAACTGGTTTTGGCAAGTTTTATTTTAAAAGGTAAAAACTTATACATCCTTATAAAAGAGGGGGTAACATTTTCACCAATGTAAAACACAGAATTCAAATCACAGTTTGGATCTTCAAGATTCAAGTATTGTATCCCATTAAGTAAAATGTGGTCAGTTTTAATATAGAAATGCCTTCTCTGGATATCCTGTTCTCAATCAGTGCTTTCTTTATCGCCATCATCTCACACAGTAGGATAGATGGCCGCGGTGGCGATTCCACAGTAGTTGTTACGGTCTTTGGCCATCTTTATGTAGCCCTTTTTGCCCCAAGCTTCACCCCAGCTGTTCTTGACAATCCAATATTTATTGTTCCTTGAGTCTTCTCCTTCACAGCCATAGCCAACCACCAGAATGCCATGACTTAGATCCACGCTGCTGCAGTGCCATTCTTAATAAATGCCATCTTCATAGAACTGGAAGCTAAGATGGCTTGCATCTATAGCAACAGAGATGGGCCCCGCAGTTGCCACTGCCTTCATGAGGGCACTCTCCTGCTCAGGGATGTCCACGGAGCCAGTGACATTGGCCACAGAATCCTCGGGCCTGTATTTGCAGGGTCCATCCTTTGCTTGATATGGTTAGGACTCTTCTGAGTCCAGGCCTTCGTTGGACTTCACATACTGGAAGGTATTATCCAGTAGGCCATCATTGCAGCCCTCATTGCCTTGAGCTTGAGAGCAGTCCACAAGGTTCTGCTCACTCAGTGAGATAAGTTTGCCAGTTTTCCCGAACATCTGTCCTTCAAGGGCACCAGTTGCACTAAATGCCCAACAAGAACCACAGTGACCCTGGTTCTTCACGGGGGTTACATAGCCTTCTTCCCTCCAATTCACGGCTGGGGGGATTTCAGCAGCGTAAGATTCCCAAAACACTTCCCTTCTCTTGTGCTTCAGGTTCTGATGGCTATTCATCACCTGCGTGAATTCTTCATTGGTCATGTCACCAAAAGCATTCATTGCCAAGGTGAAGGTCTGTCTCCCTAGGTTGTATTCTTGGTTGTGCAGGTCGATCATTTTCATATCCTTCTCCCTCACTGATCTCCTCCATCCTTCTCCATTCGAGCCATATAGTTTTCTGTGCGTTGCCTTCCACCGGTGCCAGCATGCCTCTAAACTTCCATCAAGTTTTGGAGCAGCTGAAGCTATTCCTAAGTAAAGGGCAATCAAGAAGAATGAAGGATTCATGTTACAACACCTTCAGGGGTGCGGCCAAGCAGGCGCTGTCTGCACGTGTGGGTCGTGGATCTCCGACCTATTTATTGATTTGAGAGAGAGGGGGGAAGGGAGAGAAATAGAGAAACATTGACCTGTTGTTCCACTTATTTATGCATTCATTGGTTGCTTCTTTCTTTGAATTTAATAAATCTTTATTGCTCAGATTATTACAATTGTTTCTCCCTTTTCTCCCATAGCTCCCTTCCACCCAGTTCCCACCCCACCCTCTGCCCTTACCTCCCCCCCACTATTGTCCTCATCTATAGGTGTACGATATTAGTCCAGTCTTTTCCTGCACCCCCCACACCTCTTTCCCCCTGATAATTATCAATCCACTCCCTTTCTTTGCCCCTGATTCTATTATATTCACTTCGTGAATATTCTGTTCCTCAGATTTTTAATTCACTTGATTTTTAGATTCACTGTTGTCTATTTGTTTATCATAATTTTTAATCTTTACTTTTCTTCTGCCTCTTCTTAAAGAATAATACTGGTTTGGTGGTAATAAACTCCTTTAGCTTTTTCTTATCTGTGAAACTCTTTATCTGACCTTCAATTCTGAATGATAGCTTTGCTGGGTAGAGTAATCTTGGTTGTAGGTTCTTGCTATTCATCACTGAATATTTCTTGCCACTCCCATCTGGCCTGTGTAGTTTCTGTTGAAAAATCAGCTGATAATTGTAGGGGTGCTCCCTTATAGGTAACTAACTGTTTTTCTCTTGCTGCTTGTAAGATTCTCTCTTTGTCTTTTGCCCTTGGCATTTTAATTATGATGTGTCTTGGTGTGGTCCTCTTTGGAGTCCTTTTGTTTGGGGTTCTGTGCACTTCCTGGACTTGTAAGTCTATTTCTTTCACCAGGTGGGGTAAGTTTTCTGACATTATTTCTTCAAATAGGTTTTCAGTATCTTGCTCTCTCTCTTTTTCTGGCATCTCCATAATTTGGATGTTGGTATGCTTGAAGTTGTCCCAGAGGCTCCTTACACTATCTTCAACTTTCTGGATTCTATTTTCTTCTTGCTTCTCTAGAGGAGTGTTCTTTGCCTCTCTGTACTCCAAATCTTTGACTTGATTCTTGTGTTTTTCTAGTCTGTTATTGGGTCTTTGGATAATATTATTTATTTCAGTCAGTGTATATTTAATTTCTTGTTGGTCCTTTTTCATATCCTCAAGGGTCTCGCTAAATTTATTGGCCTTTTCTAAGAAATTCTTGAAAAACCTTAAAACCATGGTTTTGAACTCTATATCCAGTCTTTTGTTCTCCTCCATTTCTTTTGTTTGAGATCTCTTTCCTTGTCTCGGCATTTTCGCTGCTTCCCTGAGTTGATAGGGTGGTTTTGTGTGCTAGGTGTCCTATATGGCCCCAGTTACCTGAGGTAGACACTTTTGGTGCTCCCCTTCGTGTATTGCGTGTACAGCCTTGTTGTACTTAAGTCTTGATTTTTGTTGGTATCACTGGGAGGAATTGACCTCCAGGCCAATTGGATGTGAGTATCAGCTGTGTCTACGCTGGGATACCTTTGGTATTGGAGACAATCTTATAGGATCAGACTTGCAAAATTTTTTTTTGCAAAAGCCTCTGCGCTCAGCTTGGATGGGGCGGAGTCTCAGGACTGAGCCTACAGTCTTGGCTTCCCATCAATCCTGCCCTTCTGTGTGCGCCTCAGACCTCTGCCTTCCACAGATCCCCTGTGCAGTCAGAACTGGAATTCAGTGCAGTCAGGAGCTTCCAACTCCTTTCACTATGGAGAGGCTGCTGCGGCAACCTCCCTGGTCAGATCTCTCTGTTCACACTCACTTGCCACTCTAGACCCTGCCCGCTTTGGCTCCCGCCTCCTTCTAGTCTCCCAGTCTCTGAGTCTCCAGGTGCCTTTCTCTACAGTCCAGACTCCATCCATATTAGCCTGGTCCACAGCGTTTTGGCCAGGGCTGGGGTTCAGTACAGTCGGAGCTGGGGTTCAGTGCAGTTGGGGGCTTCCTTTCCCCTTCCACAGCCAGGCATTCGGCTGCCTTTCCTCTCTGTGGGTGCGTCTCCTTACCTCAGCGCTTCACAGCTCCTCTGATCTGTGAGCCTCTCTCTTTTCTAGTTGTAGATTTCCCACTCAGCCAGCTTTCCTGTCATTTTGGATGATGTCCTTTCTGTCTTTTAGTTGTTTTGAGATTGTTGTGCACGGCTGCAGTTTATGTGCTTACCTAGGCTGCCATCTTGGTTTTCCTCCCGGATGCTGCTTATATGTGCCCAACTGGGGATTGAACCCACAACCTTGGCATATTGGGCCAACAGTGTAGCTGGTTTGGCTCAGTGGATAGAGCATCGGTCTGCAGACTGAAGGGTCCTATTCCAGCCAAGGGCACATGCCCAAATTTCAGGTTTGGTCCTCAGTATGGGCCTGCAGGAGGTAGCTCATCAGTGATTCTCTCTCATTATTAATGTTTCTATCTCGCTACCCTTCTCCCTTTCTCTCTGAAATTAATAAAGATATTTAAATATATCTATAAGTCTACATTAATAAAAGAGTAAGATGCAAATTGACCATACCTTTGCGATGCCCACCAGCCAATCAGGAGTAATTATGCAAATTAACCCAACAAATATGGTGATGATGCAGGCATTCCATATCTCCCTAGCTGCTCCAGTCCTCTGGGCAGCATGAGAATGCAGAAAGTTGGCTTTAGCCAGTGGGAAGGCAGTGCCAGCAGCCAAGGAAGGAATGCCCATTCTTGCATGAATCTTTGTAGATCGGACCTCTAGTGTGTGTGTGTGTGTGTGCGCGTGTGCGCCTATGGTGACAGGTTGTAAAACAGACTTGGAAAACTTATGGAAGCACAGAGTATTACTTAGCCCCTCTAAGCCCCAGTCATCTTATCTCTCTCTTTTAATGGAAATCTTAATTTTCTTTTTTTCACTGAAATACTAGAAGCCCAGTGCACGAATTTGTGTACAGGTGGGATCTAGCCAACCTGCCCCAATTTGGGCTGATTCAGCAGGGCTGGCCTGGGGGAGGAACTGTGGGTTGTTGGCCGACCTGCCCTTCTCCCAGTTGGGGGGCAAGTTGCTTGGGTATGGGGCCAGTTGGAGTGAGGGTCAGCAGAAAATTGGCTGGCCAGCCCTACCCCAGATCGGGATGGGGTGGCTTATCAGGGTCAGGGTCAGCTGGGAGGATGCAGGCAGTTGGCCAGCTGCCCCTGCCCCCTGATTAAACACCCAGTCAGCCGAAATCTCTTTGGCTCAGTGGCAGACTGCGGACTGAAAGGTCCCGGGTTAGATTCCGGTCAAGGGCATGTACGTTGGTTGCGGGCATATCCTCAGTGAGGGGTGTGCAGGAGGCGGCTGGTCGATGTTTCTCTCTCATCGATGTTTCTGGCTCTCTATCTCTCTCCCTTCCACTCTCTAAAAAAAAAAAAAATCAATAAAATATATTAAAAAACAAAACAAAAAAATACCACCCAGTCAAAGGGACAATTTGCATATTAGCCTTTTATTATGTAGGACTAGGGTTCCAGTGCACGAAATTAATGCATGTGGGGTGGTGTCCCTCAGCCTGACATGCACCCTCTCCAATCAAGGACCCCTCAATGGCAGTCGGACATCCCTCTCACAATCCAGGACCGCTGGCTCCTAACCACTTGCCTGCCGGATAACCCCTAACACCTCCCTGCCAGCCTTATGGCCCCCAACTGCCCTCCCCTGCCGACCTGATGGTCCTCAACTGCCCTCCCCTACTGGCTGATCGCCTTAACCACCTCTGCCTTGGCCCCCACCACCATGACTTTGTCTGGAAGGAAGTCGGACGTTCAGAAAATGGCCAGTCATTTGGTCTAATTAGCATTTTACCCTTTTATTAGTATAGATAATTGAAAATATAACATTATATCAGTTTCTGGTATACAGCATAATGGTTTGATATTTCTATCTATACTAATAAAAGGGTAATATGCAAATTGGTCATGACACCCTCACATTAACAACCAAACAGCAAGTTGCGTGGGGCAACCAGGCCAGCAGAGGGATTAGTGAGGGATGACCAAACGACTGGCCAGCAGGCTGTATGGGGCAACCAGGTCGGCAGGAGAGGGAAGTGAGAGGCGACCAGGCTGACAGAGGGGGGCAATGCAACCGGGCCAATGGGAGAGGCAGTTGGGGGTGATCAGGCTGGCAGGGGGAGCAGTTGGGGCAACCAGGCTAGCAGGAGAATACTAAGGGTGGGGGGGGGTGAGTAGGTCAGTGGGGGGGCAATTAAGGGTGATCAGGCTGGCAGGCAGAGATGGTTAGGGGTGATTGGGCTGACTTGGGTCAGTTAGGGGCAATCAGGCAGGCAGGCAGGTGAGCAGTTAGGAGGCAGCAGCCCCGGATTGTGAGAGAGATGTCCAACTGCCGGTTTGGGTCCGATCCCTGGGGTCAGGCCAAAACTGACAGTCAGACATTCCCTAAGGAGTCCTGGATTGGAGAGGGTCCAGGCTGGGCTGAGGGGACCTCCCCCTGTGCACGAATTTTGTGCACTGGCCCCTAGTATATTATAAGATCATTACAACAGTAAGTTTAGTTAACATCCATCATCACACATAGTTACATGTTTGTTTTTTTTCTTATGGTGAGTACCTTTAAGATTTATTCCCTTAGCATGAGCTTCTTGAATTATACAAGGAATTAAATTTTGTTCTGTACAATTTTAGTGTTGCTTTTTAAAATATCCTATATTAGAGGCCTGGTGCACAAATTCGCATGGGTGGGGTCCAGCTGGCCCGCACCAATGGGGGCCTGTCAGGCCCAACCAGCAAGGCCACAGGTAGTTGGTTGGCTGGCCATGCCCCCAATCGGGGTGTTGGGGATGGGGACCCAATCGGGGCCCAGATCAGGCTGGTTGTCTAACACAGTGCATGTCATAGCCACTGGTCATTCTGGTCATTCTGCCATTCCAATTGCTGGGTTTTTATATACATAGATATAGATAATGAAACCCTAATATGCAAATCGACCGAACAGCAGAACTAATGGTGGAACAATTAGTCGCTATGATGCGCACTGACCACCAGGAGCAAATGCTCAACACAGGAGCTGTCCCCTGGTGGTCAGTGTGGTCCCATAGCTGGAGAACCACTCAGGCAGAAGCCAGGCTCATTGCTGGCAAGTGCAGTGGCCGTGGTGGGAGCTTCTCCCACCTCCTCAGCAGCGCTAAGGAGCAGCAAGCAAAGTGGTAAGGAGAGAGCAGGTGGGAAATTAGGAGCAAAGGGTTCCAGATTGCAGTCGGACATCCCCTGAGGGGTTCCAGATTGCGAGAGGGAACAGGCTGGACTGAGGGTCCTCCCCCCCCTTGCATGAATTTCATGCATTGATCCTCTAGGATCTATAATAATAAAAAGCATAATACACTAATTAGACTGGACAGCTGAATGACCTTCTGGACGTCCTTCCCAATGAAGCCACAGCAGCAGAGACTGAGGCAAAGGCAGTTCGGGGAGATTAGGCAGGCAGGTGAGTAATTAGGGGCAATCAGGCAGGCAGGCAGAGGGGTTAGGGACAAGCAGGTGAGTGGTTAGGGGCGATCAGGCAGGTAGGAAGGTGGGCAGTTAGTAGCCAGTGGTCCCAGATTGCAAAAGGGTTCAGGCCGGGCTGAGAGGCACACACATGCCATCGCCCTGTGCATGAATTTTGTGCACCTGGCCTCTAATATATATGTATATATTCTTATTGATTTCAGAGAGGAAGGGAGAGGGAGAGAGAGATAGAAACATCAATGATCAGTAAGAATCATTGATGGGCTACCTCCTGCACTCCCCCTATTGAGGATCAAGCTCAGAACCCGGGCAGTGGGGAGAGGGAAGGATAGGTCATTGCTCAACCACTAAGCTACATTAGCTGTGCAGTGTTATTTATTTTAACAATAATTTTGTCTTTTAAAAACTGGGTGATACATCCTAATCAAAATGTTTAGATTTTGGTTTTTTTATTCCTTTCCCTTTCTGATTAAGATTTTGCAAAAATAGACACAGCTTCAAAGAAAAATTCAGTAGTTTATTTTTCAGAAAGATTGGTTTTATTATCCAGGTGACATTCAAGGAGAGTTCCCTTATAGAGACTCCTATTTGAAAAATTAATCACTAAAGTTATTGTAAGTTTTCACTGTTCTACCTTTCCTTCTCTTTTAGATAAAGGAAACTTAACTCCTCTGCAAAAATAATGCTGAACTTGAAGAGCAAAAAGAAAAGCTAAATAAAGGTCTTTATTGTATTTGTTTTCTATTTTAGATTCTAAAGTAAGCAAAAGAAAACCAGCAATGAGAGAGAAAGAAGAAACTGAGCAGTATCAAAGAGACATACAAACTCTCATCCTACAGGTAAAGAATTTGTTTTGACAGACAGAACAGTTTCTACCCATGAGCTTAGCTTTGCGTACCATGCCTTCACTGCCATGTAAGTATCTCCTTGCACACATGTTCTATCTAGGCATCATGTGATTAAGAAAATTGAGGTTATTTCTACTTTACAGAAAATAATTATTCTGTATTAACCATTCTAGAGATGTTATTCTGAATCTTCATTTCACTCAGCTTGTATGCTAGGCCCTATGGAACAAAACCATCATACAGTAAGAATTCCCTTTATGGTTGCCTGAGGGTTACACAGAGTAGTTGCAGTTGTCTGTGCTAATAGATCAGCCTTTGGGAGGTATATAAATTTATTTGGTGTTTGTGTTTTAAGTCTGAGAAAGTAACAAATCTTCCTCTTACTACCTGGTAATACTTTATCATTTGAAACCATGATTTTTTTCATCTACTCGCACTCAAGTTCCTTTCCCTATCAGGTGGGGAGAGGGGAAATATTTATTTAAATGACAATTTATGTCTTTGGCCAGTAATGTATCTCCATTTGTTGTCAGACAGCCAGACTCAGACTCAGAGAAAGAAGGAAATTACATTATACTCATTTTGGTTCACTTTTTAGATGAAAAAAAAAAAGAAAATAATCATTCTGTTTTTGTGCAACTAGGAAGTATTTAAAAGGAGACAGTGCTAAAAGTTAAAAGGGGAGATAGTGAAGAGGTGAGAATCTTGGATATGGGAAACTGGGCTTTCATGCTTTCTCTGTGTGATGTAGATGCTTTGTTCTGTGTGAACAGTCTGCTCTTGTGTAGCCTAACCACATTTACAAGTCACTAAATAAGAAGGAGTGCCTGTTGAGGTTTTTCTTCTATTTGTCTTGCTGCTCTGCTTTTGTTTTGTTTTTTAATTTGTGTATTGTTGTTTTTGTGTGAATCCTCACTGGAAGATACTTTTTCCATTGATTTTTTTTTTTTTTTTTTTTTTTTTTTTAAAGAGTGGAGGGAGTAAGGGAGGAGAAGAGAGAGAAAAACATCAATGTGAGAGAGACACATCTATTGGTTGCCTCCTGCACACACCCTGACCAGGCCAGAGATGGAACCTGCAACCCAGGTATGTGCCCTTGACCAGGAATTGAACTTGAGACCCTTTAGTGTATGGGCAGACACTCTAACCACTGACCAACACCTGCGATAGTTGTTTGGAGAGGCAGGGTTGTTTGTTTTTTAAATTTTTCTGGAGAAAGGCTCATTTTTAGAGACAAGGATTAAAGGGAGGCAGGGAAGAATAGATACCTTGCCCTAGCTGGTTTGGTTCGATGGGTAGAGTGTTGACCTAGGGACCGAGGGGTCCCAGTTCAGTTCTGGTCAAGGGCACATGCCTGGGTTACGGGCTTGATCCCTTATAGGGGGCGTGCAAGAGGCAGCCAGTCAATGATTCTCAGCATTGATGCTTCTCTTTCCCTCTCCCTTCCTCTCTAAAATCATAAAATATATTTTAAAGAAAAGTGGATATCTCACCCTTTCTGGCCTGTCTAGGTGGAAGCCCTGCAGGCTCAGCTGGAAGAACAGACCAAGCTTTCTAGAGAGCAAGTTGAAGGGCTCATGGAGGATAGACGGATCCGCATTGAGGAAATACAAGTTCATCACCAAAGAAATCAGGACAAAATCAAAGAGCTTACCAAAAAGTGAGTGTTCAAGAAAGCTTTACCCAACAGTTTTTAAAAATTTTCTGAGTGGCTTAAAAGTTAAGTCTTATACTTTTAGCAGCATAGTGTCATAGAACTGACAGGGACCTTGAGAAAGTTGTCTTTATCAGACACCCCTGCGCCTCGGTAGGTAGGGATCCAGGCTTTTCTAGGGATGCTATTCATTCTTCTCTTGAAGAGCTGGTGGGTATTTCACATGCTTAATTTAACCCATTTTAGTACTTCAGCTTGATCTTAGTGATTAAGAACTGTACTTTATCCACTGATATGTTATCTGACAAAATAGTAGAGCCCTTTTATTTGTCCCTTCATGAATCTGGGAAAGTGTGACTTTACATTGTCTCTGTACTTACTGGTTTTTTGTTTTGTTTTGTTTTTTGTTTTTAATATATTTTATTGATTTTTTTACAGAGAGTAAGAGAGAGAGATAGTTAGAAACATCAATGAGAGAATCATCGATCAGCTGCCTCTTGCACACCCCCTACTGGGGATGTGCCCACAACCAATGTACATGCCCTTGACCGGAATCGAACCCGGGACCCTTGAGTCCGCAGCCAATGCTCTATCCACTGAGCCAAACTGGTTTCGGCTTTTTTTTTTTTTTTTTTTTAATTCTTAGGCAGTTTTCTAATTTTATGTATTATTATTATTATTATTATTTTTAATTGATTATGGTCTCACATAATTGTCCTTATTCCCCCATTCCCATCCCCAACCCCTCCCTAGATATACCCCCTTAACCTCCGTTGTCCATGGCCACTGGCTAGGCCCATATGTATGCACACAAGTCCTTTGGTTGATCTCTTCCCCTTACCCCCATCCTCCCTTACTTTCCCTCTGAGGTTTGAGAGTCTGATCACTGCTTCTCTTTCTCTGGGTCTGTTTGTGTTGTTCATTATTTCCTCTAGATGTGTGAGATCATGTGATCCAAGAAATACCCTTGTAAGAACCAAAACTGCAACAAGCTGCTTTTGTTTCTTACTTGCCTGCCTTTCCTCACCTTTCTGCAGTGTGATTTCATTCCCATCCTTTTCTAAGCATACCCTTTCTAGGGTCATCACTGACTTCTTAATTTCTCTGACCAGTTCTCTTTTTTTTTTTTTAAGTCCACAGACCGATACTCTACCACTGAGCCAAACCGGTTTCAGCGACATCATATCCAGTTTTTCAGGCTTGAAACTCAGCGTTATCTTCAACTCTCCATTCTTCTTCCCTAATTCCAGGCCCTAATGAGTGCAAGTCTAAGAAGCCTCTCAAATCATTCTCTGCCTTTCCATTCTTACCATATTGGATCGAGTTATATTCTTGTTTATATTGTTGAAATAATCTGTGTTCTTCCTAGCATTGGTCCCTTTGTATTCATTCTATAGTCTTCCTCACTATTACTAGTAGCTCCTGCATTAGGACTTAGCAAGTGCTTAAAAACATTTGATAGTTCCCTGTTTAGCTTATAATAAAGGCCTAATACCTTCACGTATATTATTAGGTACTTTATCTGGCACTAAATTAGCCTTTCAGTCTCACCTCCTTTTCTGTTGCTGTAGTTCACCTTGTTGTTTAAAATAATATATGTTGCTTATAGAACACTTGCTATGTGGTAGATACCTTGCAATGCAGTGTTACTTCTTCTCTGAAGCCTTCCCAAGGCCGAATTAAATTTTTCCTCCTCCACATTCCCATAATGATTAATATGCCTCTGCGATGACACTTATCACCTGTTCTAATTACTAGAGGCCCAGTGGTCCCTCAGCCCAACTGTGCCCTTTCACAGTCTAGGACCCCTCAGGGGATGTCCCACTGGGAGAGTGAGCGTAAGCTGGCAGTCAGACATCCCCTGAGGGTTCTTAGTGCTGCCACGGAGACAGGAGAGGCTCCCACCAGTGCTGCTGCGCTTGCCAGCTGTGAGCCTGGCTTCTGCACTCCCCCTGTGGGAGCACACTGACCACCAGGGGGCAGCTCCTGCATTGAGTGTCTGCCCCCTGGTGGTCAGTACATGTAGTGACTGATATTCCACCATTTGGTCGATTTGCATAGTAGGGTTTTATATAGGATGCCTTTGTTCCTGCAGGGTCTTGCCCTATGTGAATAATAGACACACTATAAACATCTGTTGAATACTTGGTAGTGCTTATCAAGTTGTATCTTGCCACCTCTTTTCTATGTTAAACATTCCTACATTTTAAAATATTTATGTTATATTCTTCATCCCTTCATTGTTTTTTTATTGTCTTCTCAAACTTTCCTAGTGTCTATTCCTTTATTTTAAAATGTTCGTGATTAGCTGAAACTAGTTTGGCTCAGTGGTAGGGCGTCGGTCTGCGGACTGAAAGGTCCCAAGTTCGATTCCGGTCAGGGGCATGTACATTGGTTGCGGGCACATCCCCGATAGGGGGTGTGCAGGAGGCAGCTGGTCGATGTTTCTCTCTCATCGATGTTTTTAGCTCTCTATCTCTCTCCCTTCCTCTCTGTAAAAACATCAATAAAATATTTTTTTTTAAATGTTCATGATTAAAGTTTCATATTCAAATTAAGATTTATAACCAATATAGGCTAGAGCAGTGTTTCCCAACCTTCTCTCATGATGAGAATCACCTGGTGGAGTTGTTAAAACACAGATTCCTGAATCCCAACTAAGAAGTGCTAAACTAGAATTTTTGAGAACATATAGGTAAAATTGCATACCTAACTTAGTGCTCTGTATATAAAATCTGTCTTAGAGCACTAGTTAAGTATACAATTTTTTTTCTTCTTTTTCTTTTTTTTAAATATATTTTATTGATTTTTTACAGAGAGGAAGAGAGAGGGATACAGAGTTAGAAACATCGATGAGAGAGAATCATCGATCAGCTGCCTCCTGCACATCCCCGGTAGGAATCGAACCCGGGACCTTTCAGTCCCCAAGCCGACGCTCTATCCATTGAGCCAAACCAGTCTCGGCTAGACCATTTCTTATGCATAATAGCATTTTTACTTTTCACTGGATTGTAATTGTTTTTAAAGGAACAGTATTTTTTAGCTCTTTATTGTTGAGTATTACAGATATTCCCCCATAATTTTCTCCCCAATTGTCCTCCTCCACTGGTTCCTGCCCTACCTGAGGCATTCACCACCCTATTTATTGTCTGTGTCCATGGGTAATGCATGTATGCATGTAAGTTCTTCGGTTAATCTCTTCCTGTCCCTCCTCCTCTATTCTCTCTGAGATTTTTCAATCTGTTTCATGTTTTCATGCCTCTGGTTCTATTTTATTCATCAGTTAATTTTGTTCATTAGATTTCTTGTTCATTTTGATTATTAGATTCAGTTATTGATAGTTATGTATTTATTGCCATTTTATTGTTTATAGTAGAGGCCTGGTGCACAAAAATTTGTGCACAGCAGGGGTGTCCCTCAACCTGGCCTACACCCTCTCCAATCTGGAACTCTCAGGGGATGTCCAACTGCCGGTTTAGGCTTGATCCTGATAGTCAGACATCCCTCTCACAATAGGGACTGCTGGCTCCTAATCACTTGCCTGCCTGTCTGCCTGCCTGATTGCCCCTAAATGCTCCCCAGCTGGCCTTATTGCCCCCAACTGCCCTCCTCTACCGGGACTGGCCTTCGTGCTGTGCAGAGCCATAGGACCCCCAGGCCTCACGGCACAGAATGGCCACCGGGCCCTGCCTTTGCTGTGCATGCAGCCATCTTGTGGATGTCACTCATGTGGGTGTCGCATGAGGACGTGACACCACCTACACTTTTATTATATAGGATTGTGATCATTTTCTCCTCCTTCTACTACTCATCTTTACTCCTTCCTCATCCCTCCTCCTTACTTTTCTTTAAGAACACCCTTTAACCTTTTATGTAATACTGGTTTGTTGATGATGCACTCCTTTAGCTTCTTCTTGTCTGTGAAGCTCTTTATCTGACCTTTAATTCTAAAAGATAGCTTTGCTGAGTAGAATAATCTTGGTTGTAGGTACTTGCTATTCATCAATTTGAATGATGTCCTTGCCACTTCCTTCTGGCCTGCTGTTGAGAAATTAGCTGACATTCGAATGGGTGCTCCCTTATATTGTAGGTAACTACTAACTGCTTTTCTCTTGCTGCTTTTAAGATTCTCTCTTTGTCTTTAACCTTTGTCATTTAAATTATAATGTGTCTTGGTGTGGGCCTCTTTGAGTTCATCTTGTTTGGGACTCTCTGCACTTCCTGGACTTGTATGTCTATTTTTTTTCAGCAGGTAAGGGAAGTTTTCTGTCATTATTTCTTCAAATAGGTTTTCAACTTCTTGCTCCCTCTCTTCTCTTTTTGACAGCCCTATCATGTGAATAATTTGCTTGAAGTTGTCCCAGAGGCTCCTTAGTCTTCATATTTTTGGATTCTTTTTTCTTTTTGCTGTTCTAATTGGGTGTTTTTAACTTCCTCATATTCCAAATCTCTGATTTGATTCTTGGTATTCTCTATTCTATTATTGATTCCTTCTAAGTTATTCTTAATTTTAGTTAGTGTATCCTTCATTTCTAACTTGTCATTTTTTTATGTTGATGTTCTCACTAAGTTCCTTGAAGTTCTCAAGTTCCTTGAGCATCCTTATAACCATTGTTTTGAACTCTGAATGTGGTAGTTTTCTTTTACTTCTTTTTCTGGAGATTTCTCCTGTTCTTTCATTTGTGTCATGTTTCTTTGACTCTGCATATTGGCTGCTTCACTGTATTTGATTCTAAATTAGGTAAAGCTGCTATGTCTCTTGGAATGGTCGAGTGGTCTTGTGTAGTATGTGTCCTGTAGGGCCCAGTGGCTCAGCCTCCCCAGTCATCTGAGTTAGGCACTTCCAGTGTGCCCCTGTGCAGGCTATGTGCACTGTCCTATTATAGTTGAGCCTTAATGGGAGGAATTGGCTTCCAGGCCAATTGGCTGTGTGAACTGAAAGAGTTGCTGTGCAGGAGATGCCTCTATGGAGCAGGACTTTCTTCATTGGGATTTTGGTGCTCATTATGTCTGCCCCTTGAATATGTCACTGGTTGATGTGGTAGGGTCATAATCTGTTGTGGTCTGAAGCTGACCACCAGGTGCTCTGGCTGTGGGTCCTCCAGCCTATGTCTTGCCTGGGCCACCCAGCACGAGCTACAGGGTAATCTGCAGATGGCTGCTACTTGCATTGAATTTCGAAGGGCCCAGGAGAGGCCAAGGTGTGAAGCAAGGCAGGCTATTGTTGGGGCCGCTTATTGAGTGGTATGGGACATGATGACACCAGCTGTTGCTTGTTTGGGAGATTTTAGGAAAGTCTGAAGCCTGAGCAGGACAGGCCATTCATATACAAAAACTGCTGCAAACAGCTTGGGTGGGATTGCAAATTGGGTGGGACAAGGTCTCAGTGAATCCAACCAGGGCAGAGCTAACAGTGTGAGCTAGGTTGAGGGAAACTTCCTGTTAGCATTGTGGTGGGGAAGTCTCAGCAAAAGGACAATGACCTCTGCCAGCACTTTTGTCTGAGAGAAAGCTGCCTCCCAGTTTTTGCCCTGATGCCAGACAATTGAGTTCCTCCCCGAATACCTCTAGATCCTTTCAAACTACTGCCACAGCATTGGAGCTCAGAGGGAGTGCGTCCGAGTAAATCTGTGTATTGGCCCTTTAAGAGGTATTGCTTGAGACTCCAGCAGCCCCCATGTCACTCCTGGTTCTTACAGCCTGGAGTTATGGGGACTTCTCTTCCCCACATTGGAACCCTGGGCAGAGGAGTCTGATGTGGGGTTGGGACTCCTTGTTCCTTACAATGGAGTGAGGGCGGGGAGGTGCTCTATGGCCAAGATATCCTTCTGGATTAAAAAAAACTCCACACACGGCTGTGGGACCAATCCATACACACCTCCACGCTTCCTATCAGTCTCATTGTGGTTTCTGCTTTAATGCTGCAGTTTTGGGCCTTCCATTCAGCCAGATTTCAGGTGGTTCTGAATGATGGTTGTTCTGTGGTTTAGTTGTAATTTTGATGTGGTTGTGGGAGGATGCAAGAGCTGCTTTTAACTATGCTCCTCCTCCTGGGAACAGTATTTTTTAATTGTCATAGTAATTTGTAATTTTATATTTGTTTTCCAGAATATTAATAACCATCCTAGTTTAGCATCATCTGTATGTCTGGCCACATGATCAGTTCCTTCCATTATGTCATCCTAAGGATATTAAATGGCATGAAATCCAAGTGCCCTTTTGGTATCACTTTCAAACCATTGGTACATTAGCAAGACCATACTTTCCCAGTCTGTAATTGAGAACATAATGTCAAATAGAATAAAATAACTGTTTTTATTAAATAATTGAAAGGAAGAGATAACCTGTGGTAACTGAATCAGTCTCTCCCTCTTTATACACACATACATATATCTAAATATATATTTTTTAACCTGCTGACAGTTATTCTACTTTGTGCCTGGCATTAGGCTATCATTTTTCTCTTGTCTTTTACTCATGAAAAGAACTAAATGGATCCGACATTATTTGCTCAGTGGAAAATTATAGTGATTGTGTCACAGTATTTAATACTCTTTGCAAACAGCTAGATTATTTGAATCAATATTTTTCTAGGTGTTGCTATTAAATTGATGGGTTGCTTACATCTAGGGATATTCTTTGTTGTAGAGAGAAACCTCATTTTTCTATTTCTATATCTCAATAGTCATCAGGAATCTGTTTAGTACTTTGTGTATGTCTATTAGTTGCTACTGTCCTAGAAAGTTTGGAGATAGCAGGACAAAGGTATATGGTAAGTAAGTATATGCTTTCACTCAGGTTGGAAAACATGCATGTTGGCAGTTAGAACATGATGGTTTATAAGCAATTATAACACACACAGGAGACTAGATTTAAACTGATAAGGAATTTCAGACAATGGAGAAATTAAATGGCCTGAAGTTGTCAAGATGACTGCATAGAAGAAGTTATCTTGAAAACAAAACAAGATTTGATATTGGGTAGTTTACATGTGCAGCACAGCATAAACAAACACAAAGTTTCTGATATATTTGTGTTAACACTCAGAACACTCTGAGTTACTTGTTTATCGTAAAGTCTAGTGTTTTGGGGTAGTCCATACTTATGCAGGCTATGTGTAAATATTTCTGTAGTCCTAATAATTAAATAACCTGCAATTAGCTCTTGGAAAAATACATGTAAAGACCATTTGTGAAACAGTGAGAATAAACATTACACTTAGTTCATTAAAACATCTGTGGTTGTCAGTAATCAGATTATATTTTAAAAAACTGCTAATATTTTACGTAATTTATTGTACAATTTTTAAAGAACCTGCATCTTTTCTTTGTTTGGAATAACTGTGTATGTGCCATGTAAGCATCTTCATGTCCAGTTTTGTACTTTCTTTCATAGTCTCCATCACACCCAAGAGCTGCTCTATGAGAGCACCAAAGACTTTTTGCAACTCAGATTTGAAAACCAAAATAAGGAGAAGTCATGGATGCTTGAAAAGGATCAGTTGATGTCAAGGATTAAGCAATACAGGGCACAGAGTAAGAAGAAAGAAGATAAAATTGGAAAAGGTTGGCCAGTTGTTCATGAGAGTCATCGCAAGCAATGTGAATATATTAAGGTAGTTTCTGTGTATTTACTTTCTTGTTGTTTGTTTTGTTTGTTTTTTCTGCAAGAATTTGAAAGAACTCAGAGAATTCCAAAAAAAAACAGAATTATCATTCAAGATCCATTCAGATCAGGAGCCGTTGTAGCAACAACCTCAAAAAACAGGTTTCAAAGAATAGCTCATCATTACAGTGTTTAGAGATTTAGAAAATGAAATGATTGATTGATCAATCAATCAGTTGATTCATTCATTTCATTCAATACTTTTTTTTTTTGTAATTCTCACCAGAGGATACCTTTCCATTGACTTTTGAGAGGATAGAAGAGAGAAAGTGAAGGAGAGAGAAAGAGAGAGAGAGAGAGAGAGAGAGAGAGAGAGAGAGAGAGAGAGAGAAAAAACTTAGATGTGAGAGACACATTAATTGGTTCATTCCCACATGTATCCTGACTGGGGCAAAGATTGAACCTATAACCCCGGTATATGCCCTTGACTGGGAATCAAACCCACAATCCTTCAGTCCTTGGACCAATGCTCTCTCATTGAGCCACACCAGCCATTCATTCAACATATATTTAATGCACTCCTTTATGGGCTAGGCTCTGGGTTTATAACAGTACATAAGCTTGACCAGGTCTGCTATCATGGCATTTACATCTTTTTTTAAAAAAATAGGTTTTTATTGATTTTAGAGAGAGAGGGAGAGAGATACATCGATGAAAGAGAATCATCTATTGGCTGCCTCCTGCATCCCCCCTACCTGGATGGAGCCTGCAACATGGGCAAATGCACTGAATGGGAATTAAAGTGTGACTTTCTGGTCCACGGGTCCAGGCTCAGCCACTGAGCCACACCAACTGTGCATGGCATTTACATGTTAATGGGTGAGAAAACAGAAACATTAACAATCAAAAAAAGGATAGCCCAGCCCTAGCTGGTTTAACTCAGTGGATAGAGCATCGGCCTACAGACTGAAGGTCCTGGGTTCAATTCCAGTCAGGGGCACATGCCCAGGTTGCAGGCTAAATCCCCAGTGGGGGGCATGCAGGAGGTAGATGGTCGATGATTCTCATCATTGATGTTTCTATCATTCTCTCCCTCTCCCTTCCTCTCTGAAATCCATTAAAAAAATAAATTAAAAAAAGAAAAGAAAAGAAAAAGGATAGCTGGTATGCCTCAGTGGTTGAGTGTTGACCTATGAACCAGGAGCATATGGTTTAATTACTAGTCAGGCACAAGCTCAGGTTGTAGGCTCAATCCCCAGTGTGGGGCAGGCTAGAGGCAGCCGATCAGTGATTCTCTCTCATCATTCTCTCCCTCTCCCTCTCCTTCTCCCTCCCCCTCTCCCTCTCCCTCTCCCTCTTCCTCTCCCTCTTTTACTTCCTCTCTGAAATCAATAAAAATATATATTTTTAAAAAGGATTGATTGCCAAAACCGGTTTGGCTCAGCAGATAGAGCGTCGGCCTGCGGACTGAAAGGTCCCAGTTTCGATTCCGGTCAAGGGCATGTACCTTGGTTGCAGGCACATCCCAGTAGGGGGTGTGCAAGAGGCAGCTGATAGATAATTCTCTCTCATTGATGTTTCTAACTCTCTATCCCTCTCTCTTCCTCTCTGTAAAAAATCAATAAAATATATTAAATAAATAAATAAATACATAAATAAAATAAAAAGGATAGTTTATGAGCCCAGGCCAGGTAGTTAGAGCATTGTCCTGATATACTAAGGTTGTGGGTTTGATCCTTTGTCAGGGCACATACAAGAATCAACCAATGAATGCATAAATAAGTGGAATAACAAATAGATGTTTCTCTCCCTCTCTTTATCTCTCTAAAATCAAATAAAAATGAAATATTTAAAACAGAGAAAATTATGCCAAAACTGGTTTGGCTCAGTGGATAGAGCATTGGCTTGTGGATTGAAGAGTCCCAGGTTCGATTCCGGTCAGGGGTATGTACCTTGGTTGCGGCCATGTCCCCAGTAGAGGGCGTGCAGGAGGCAGCTGATTGATGACTCTCATCGATGTTTCTAACTCTCTCTCTCCCTTCCTCTCTGTAAAAAAATCAATAAAATATATTCTAAAAATTATTATGATAAGTTGGTATTAAGGAAGTAAAAGGATTATATGAAAACTAGAGGCCCGGTGCATGAAATTCAACCCAGCCTGCACCTTCTCCAATCCAGGACCCCTCAGGGGACATCTGATCCTAGGGATCAGACCTAAACCAGCAGTTGGACATCCTTCTCATAATCCGGGACCACTGGCTCCTAACTGCTCACCTGCCTGCCTGCCTGACCACCCCTAACTGTATACCCTGCTGGCCTGATCACCCCCAACTACCGGCCTAGTCTCCCCTTACTGCCACACACCCCTCCCAGCCTAGTTATCCATAGCTGCCCCCCTTGCCGACCTGGTTGTCTCCAACAGCCCCCCTTGCAGGCCTGGTTGTCCCACACAGTCTGTTGTTTGATTGTTTGGTTGCCCCTAACTAAACCCCCTGCCGTTCTGGTCGCCCCACACAGCCTATTGCTCAGTCTTTTGGTCGCCCCTCACTAACCCCCTGCTGGCCTAGACGCCCCACACAGCTTGTTCGGTTGTCTGTTCGGTTGCAATGGTTACTTAGGTTTTTATGTGTGTGTGTGTGTGTGTGTGTGTGTGTGTGTGTGTGTGTATAGATTATATGTAGTTGCTGGAAGTCTAGTTTTATGGAAAAGCATATGGATGCTCTCTTAAGCCCGCTGTTTTTACTGAGATCTGAAAAATGGGATTTAGCTTGCCATTAGATTTAGGGGGGAGCATTCCCAGGGGAGGGCAAGTTTAAAGGCCCTGGTGTATGTATGTTTAAAAAGGAAGTGATATACAAGGAGATTGGGAGGGTGGCCCTCCATTACTGGCTGCTACACACACCCTCAGTCTCCTTGTGTACCACTTCCTCCTTGCTTATTTCTTTTTAACCTTATATTCTTCGTTTTCCTTGACCATACTTCAGGACCTTTAAACTTATTCCTTTTTCTGCCTAGAATGCTCTTTCTTCAAGTCTGTATTTAAGGAAGTAACATGATCTCATTTAGCTTTTTAAAGATCATTCTGACATCCTATATAATAAAGAGGTAATGTGCAAATTGACCATCATGCCCTCGCACAAGATGGCCGCCCCCATGTGGTCAAAGATGGCTGCCACATAATGACTATCAGGGGAGGGTAGTTGTGGGAGACGGGGCTGGCAGGGGAGGGCAGTTGGGGACAACCAGGCCTGCAGGGGAGGGCAGTTGGGGGTATTTGGGCTGGCAGGGGAGCAGTTAGACTGGCAGCAGAGTGGTTAGGGGGTGATCAGACTGACAGGCAGAAGCAGTTAGGGGCATTTAGGCAGGTAGGCAGGTGAGTGGTTGTTAGAGGGTTGTCCCAGATTGGAGAGGAAGCAGGCTGGACTGAGGGACAACCTCCACTCAGTGCACGAATTTTGTGCACTGGGCTTCTAATGTATAATAAATATTGTTGATATTTCTTTCTTTTTAAAGAACTTTAGAAATGTTCCCTAAACATGTACAGTAGTTCCTTGGTATCTGCAGGGAATTGGTTCCAGACACCAAAATCCATGGTTGTTCAAGTTCCATATATAAAATGGCATAGTATTTGTATTAATCTATACACATCCTCCCATATACTTTAAATCATCTTTACCCGTAATACCTAATACAATGTAAATGCTATGTAGCTTGGCCAGTGTGGCTCAGTGATTGAGCGTCAACCTATGAACCAGGAGGTCATGGTTCAATCCCCAGTTAGGGCACGTGCCTGAGTTGGGGGCTCCATTCCCAGTTAGCGGGTGTGCAAGAGGCAGCCGATCAATGATTTTCATTGATGTTTCTATTTCTCTCTTCCTCTCTGAAATAAAGGAAAAAAATTGTTTTTAAAGAAACTAATATAAATGCTATGTAAATGATTGTTATACTGTATCATGGAGGGCAGTGGTTATCAGCTGGTGTGCTACAAGAATTTTTAAAACATTCAATACCTGACTATTTGGTCAGGGCACTGACCTCTTTTCCGTTACATTGTCAAATTAAAAAATGACCATAGCCACCCCAGATGGTTTGGCTTATTGGATAAAGTGTTGGCTTGTGGACTAAAGGGTCCCAAGTTTGATTCCAATCAAGGGCACATGCCCGGGTTGTGGGCTCAGTTCCCGAAAGAGGATGTGCAGGAGGCAGCAGATCAATGGTTCTATTTCATCATTGATGTTTCTATCTCACTCTAACTTCCCCTTCCTCTCAAATAAATTTTAAAAAATATATTTTTTTAAAATGACAACAGCCAACGACAATTTCCATCTGATGTGAATGAACCAAAATTATACCTATTTTTTTTTCTCAAATCGGCAAAAAACATTTTTGGTGTGGGGCAGAATTTTAGTCATTAGTTTATGTGTGCAATGAGACGAAAGAGGTTGAAAATCATTGGTTTAGGACAGTGGTCAGCAAACTCATTAGTCAACAGAGCCAAATATCAACAGTACAACCATTGAAATTTCTTTTGAGAGCCAAATTTTTTAAACTTAAACTTCTTCTAATGCCATTTCTTTAAAATAGACTCTCCCAGGCCGTGGTATTTTGTGGAAGAGTCACACTCAAGGGGCCAAAGAGCTGCATGTGGCTCATGAGCCACAGTTTGCCGTCCATGGGTTTAAGGAATAATGACAGGGGGCGGGGGAATCTGTACATGTTAAGTAGGCCTAACTACATAGTATCAGCAACAGTGTACCTTTTGTTTGTTTGTTCCCTGTTTGGTTGAATCCATGGATGTGGAACCTGCAGATAGGAGGGTTGGCGATATTATTATGCTTCATTGGACAGTTCTGAACTTCATTATCTTCAAAGAACCAAAGTTATTTGTTTTATTTTAAAGGATTTCTACTGTGTGTACTTTAGAAAAAGGCTAAGAGAATTGTCTTTCAAATGTTCTCCAAAGTTCCTTACTATCTTGTTATGTAACTCATTTGTACTGAAAATCTTTTCATTCCTTTTTTTTCTTTATCTAAATGCTATTTCAATTATCTAAATTATAGAACTGAATGTTGTTTTCCACATTTGACCTGCAGTGCCTAAAGGATAAGTTAATACAAGAGAAAAAGCTGTCCAACATGTACCAAGAGCAGTGCATTTCCCTAGAAGAAGAACTTGCCCGAATTCGTGAGGAAGAGGGAATGAGGAGAGAGATCTTCAAGGTACAGTATTCTCCACCACTTATGATGGTGTGTGAAGTCTAATGGCTCAGGAATGCTCATCTTCATATGCCTTCTCATTTCCCTATATTTAGGATCGCTCTAACAAGATGGGGAAGCGTTTACAAGTAATGACAAAACGCTATGAGGCCTTGGAGAATCGGCGTATGTTGGAAGTAGAAGGCTTTAAGACGGATATTAAGATTCTCAGGCAGAAACTGAAAGACTTGGAACAAATGCTCTATAAGGTAATTCCTGAACCTGAATTACTAAAAGGGATAAAAGGGGTACAAGTGAGAAAACATGGTCAACAGGGCTCTCAGAAGAAAGATGTGCTATTTCCCTAATAGTAAGTGCTGATGGATCAACATCCTTTCAGTCTCATTAAAATTAGTTTAACAAGTACATACTGCTGAAACCAGTTTGGCTCAGTGGATAGAGTATCAGCCTGCAGACTGAAAGGTCCCAGGTTCGATTCTGGTCAAGGGCATGTATCTTGGTTGCAGGCACATCCCAGTAGGGGGTGTGCAGGAGGCAGCTGGTTAATGTTTCTCTTCATCGATGTTTCCAACTCTCTATCCTCCCTTCCTCTCTGTAAAAAGTCAATAAAATATATTTTAAAATAAATAAAAATAAAAATAAAATAAAATATATTTTTAAAACAAAACAAACAAACAAATAAAAAAACAAGTACATACTAGCCCGGCTGGCATGGCTCAGTGGTTGAGCATCCACCTATAAATCAGAAGGTCATGGTTTGATTCCCATCAGGGCACATGCCTGGGTTGCAGGCTCGATCTGTAGTGTGGGACGTGCAGGAGGCAGCTTACCGATGATTCTCTCTCATCATTGATGTTTCTATCTTTCTATCCTTTCCCCTTCCTCTCTCAGATCAATAAAAATATACTTTTGAAATAAGTACACACTAAAGAGAAGACAAAAATAATTGAATGACTGTATCATTATACTTTTATGTAAGCTAAAATTAACAGAAATTTTCATCCCTCCCAATTCAAGAAGTAGATTAAAAGAGCTATGTTGAGGGGAAAACCAAGATGGCAGCATAGGTAAACACCTAAACTGCAGCCTCGCACAAAAATTTCAAAAATACAACTAAAAGACAAAACAGACATCATCCAGAACCACAGGAAAGCTGACTAACTGGAAATTCTACAACTAGAAGGAAAGAGAAAACCACAAGGAAAATCAGAGGAGCTATAAAAGCCTGAGGTACAGAGACACGGGAACACACCTGTGGGGAGGATGGAGCCGGAGAGGATGGGGTGGCTGAATGCCTGGCTTGTGTTCTCCAGCGAGAAGAAGATAAAAGCTCTGGACTGCACTGAACCCTATTTCCTACTGCACTGAACCCCAGTTCTGGGAGAGACCCTGGGGACCCAGGCCCATACAGGGAGAATCTGGGCTGTAAGGCAGAAACTCAGGAAAGTGGCAAAAGGCAGAACTCTGGAGGCATGCACGTGAATACGCGCAGAGGACGGACTGTTGACTGTGCCACTGGATTGCCTAGAGGGAAGGAGACAAAAGCTCTGGACTGCGCTGAACCCCAGTTCCGGTCAAGAATCTGGGAATCCGGATTCACTAGGGGAGACTAGTCTGTCTGGCAGCGGGCAAAACTCGAGCGTGCCTTTCTCTCAGAGAGGGACACTAAGACCCAGTAACCTCATAGGGCGGGGCTGACAGGAAGCCAAAGCTGTAGGCTCCACCCTGAAACTCTGCACCATCCAAGCTGAGCACAGAAGGTTTTGCAATTTTCCAAGTCTAGTCAAATAAGACTGTCTCCTGGCATAAACACAACTGATCCTCACAGTCAACTGGCCTGGAGGTCAACTCTTCCCACTGATACCAACAACAGTCAAGACTTAACTACAACAAGCCTGTACACACAGTCCACAAAGAGGTGCATCAAGAGTGTCCACCTCAGGTAACTGGGGAGGCTGACCCACTGGGCCATATAGGACACCTAGCACACAAAGCTACCCTCCCAACTCAGGGGAGCAGTGAAAATGCGGAGACAAAAAAACAGATCACAAATGAAAGAAATGGAGGAAAACAAACAGCTGAAGATAGAGTTCAAATCACGGTTATAAGGTTTTTTAAGAATTTCCTAGAAAAGCTGATAAATTTAGCGAGACCCTCGAGGATATGAGAGAGAGCCTCGAGGATATGGAAAAGGATCAACTAGAAATTAAACATAAACTGAATGAAATAAAAAATATTATACAGACACCCAACAGCAAACTAGAAGAACGCAAGAATCAAGTCAAAGATTTGAAATACAAAGAAGCAAAAATCACTCAACTGGAAAAGCTAAAAGAAAAAAGAATCCAAAAATTTGAAGATAGGGATAACTTCAAGTGTACCAACATCAGAATTATAGGGGTGCCAGAAGAAAAAAGAGAGCAGGATATTGAAGGCCTATTGAAAGAAATAATGACAGAAAACTTCCCCCACTTGGTGAAAGAAATAGACTTAAAAGTCTAGGAAGCACACAGCACCCCTAACACAGTGTTTCCCAAAGTGTGGTACATGTACCCCAGGAGTACGGGAAGAGTTTGGTGGGGTACACATTGCACAGGAGTTTGGTGGGGATATGCACTGCATCGTGCTTAGCTGCGCCTAATTCTATATTCTCATGAGTACGAGGGGGTACTCAGTGTTACAAAATTATAGAAGGGGTACACATATGTCAAAAGTTTGGGAAACACTGCGTAACAAAAGGAATCCAAAGAGGACCACACCAAGACACATCATAATTAAAATGCCAAGAGCAAAGAGAGAATATTAAAAGCAGCAAGAGAAAAACAGTTACCTACAAGGAAGCACCCATACAATTGTCAGCTGATTTCTTAACAGAAACTATGTAGGTCAGACGGGAGTGGCAAGAAATAGTCAAAGTGATGATTATCAAGAACCTATAACCAATAGTACCCTACCCAGCCAAGCTGACATTCAGAATTGAAGGTCAGATAAAGAGCTTCACAGATAAAAAAAAAGCTAAAGGAGTTCATCACCACCAAGCCAGTATTATATGAAACGCTGAAAGGTATTCTTTAAGAAGAGGAAGAAGAAGAAAATGGTAAAGATAAAAATTATGAACAACAAATACATATCTATCAACAAGTGAATCTAAAAATCAAATGAATAAAAAATCTGATGAACAGAATAAACTGGTGAATATAATAGAATCAGGGACATAGAAAGAGAGTGGACTGACATATCTTGGGGACAGGGATGTGGGGGGTGCGGGAAGAGATTGGACAAAAATTGTACATCTATGGATGAGGACAGTTGGGGGGGGGGGTTAAGGGAAAAGGGTGGGATGAGGACCAGGTGGAGGGGAGCTATGGGGAGTATGGGGAAAGAGGAACAACTGTAATAATCTGAACAATAAAGATTTATTTATTTTTTTAATTTAAAAAAGATCTATGTTTTTTGTTTGTTTGTTTGTTTTTTACAAGTAGGGAAAGTGAGTAATTGAGTAATAAAGTAATTTTTCCCTATCAGACACAGCTTTATTTAGAAACAAAGTTTCAAGAACCTTTTTACAGAGACTTAACCAGTTGTCCACCCATCATCACTATGCTCCAAAGTTGATTGTAAAAAAGAAGAGGTACTTTCTTAACAAATTTACCAATGATGTTTATATTGGTCTCTTTTATTCTACATTACTACCTTTTTGTTAGTCACTAAAACTAAGAATTGGATTTACCTTGTATACCAAATGTCTCATAAAAAAGAGCCGTCATAGTTTGGTCTTTATGACTGATTTCTCTCCACTGGCATATGCTGTAATCATTTCTTCTTCTTTTTTTAAATCTCTAGGCAACAGTTAATGCTCGGGCAAACCAGGATCTTGCTATTCTGTGTGAGGTTCGTGACAGCAATAAACGAGCACATAAAATACAAGGAGAACTGAAGAACCTAAAGTCCAAACTATTTGGTCTGGAGAATGAACTTAGACTCTGTTGATATTTACTTTTAGAAATGGCCTTGGTCTGTAGTGAGTTTTTGTGTGTGTGTGTGAAATCTGAGAAAAATATCATCTCCCAGAAACTGTGGGCAGAGTTGACTAGAATGGTGGTACCCATTATTATAAAGACAGGATGAAGAATCAGGGACCACTAAAAAAGCCATTCTTGCATTGTAAACTTTATAATTTTTGCTGTCCTATTCACCATTTTTGCTTTTTTATATGTGTGTTTTGTGTGGGGTTTTTTGGTCTTGATTATAACCTAAATTACTCAGAGACCACATATTTTTCCCATTTATAATGAGAGTTTTTTATTTTTTAAGAAGACAGTGACCGTGAAAACTTAGGAAGGAAGGATGTTTGCTATGAGCATGGCTGAGTGTCATAAGAGAAACACTTTCATTGAGGAGACAAAGGTATCCACCCAAATGGCCTTCTCTTAGGCAGAGGGACAACCGTGGAGCGCGAATAGGCAGTAATGCTATGTAATTGTCTTCAGTTGAGAGTTGGGAGGCCTGAGTTACTTTTATGGACACCCAATCTCAAAGTTTCACCAGAGGGCGATAGAGACCCTGCTCTTAAGCAAAATGTATTGAGGAAAATAAAGTTGCCACTTTGGTTAAGAGGGAGTAAAAATTTAATAATCCTTGTATGAAAAGTTCAGCATTGTACCAATAACATTTTTAAATAATTTAAATATTTTAAATTAACTATTTTTCAATAAAATATGTAATTGAAAATATTCTCTTTGAGTTTTCTATAATTTCATGTTAAAAGCACATTTATACTTTGTTGGTGACTTGGTTTACTTATTTGTTGCATGGTCTCTACAGTCCTGTATAAATATTAAAGTTTTCCTAAATGTGTTCTTTGAAGTTGTCTGGTATTGGAGGTAGCCAGTTAGTACTAAAGATGATGACACTAACACTTTTCCATTTTTTTTAAAATATATTTTATTGATTTTTCACAGAGAGGAAGAGAGAGGGATAGAGAGTTAGAAACATCGATGAAAGAGAATCATAGACCAGCTGCCTCTTGCACACCCCCTACTGGGGATGTGCCCGCAACCAACGTACATGCCCTTGACCGGAATCGAACCCGGAACCCTTCAGTCCGCAGACCGACGCTCTACCACTGAGCCAAACTGGTGCCGGCACTTTTCCATTTTTTTTTATCTATATCCTCTTTTAGGCAAATTGCTATGCTTTGAGAAAAAAGTAATTGTGTGTGTCACTCTCACTTTGATGTTTCTCCCTCCCCCACCCCCTTCTTCTCCTCCTCTCTCCTTCCCTCCCTTTCTTCTACTCTCTAAAAATCAATGGAAAAAACATCGTTGGATAAGGATTAAACACACACACATACATACACACCACACAACAACAGAGAAGGTGACTTAAATAAGGTCATATTTGAGCTGAATTGTAAAAGTAAATTTGAAGTCAGATAAGAATTTGGGCATTTTAGGTAGAAGGACAATATGTGTGAAGGCATGGAAGAATGAAATGTTTTGGAAAGTACAAGACCAGGAGACAAAGTTATGTAATATAGGACAAAAGAAATACATGAATTTCATTTAATACAATAATGTGAAGTCATATATTTCATTACCTTTTGCATGAATTGAAAACAAAATGAAAATAGCATCAGAAATATTTAGTGACTAGAGGCCCTGGGCACAAAATTCATGCATGGGGGTTGGGGTGTCCTTCAGCCTAGCCTGCACCCTCTCTAATCTCGGACCCCTTGAAGGCAGTGAGACATCCCTCTCACAATCCAGGACTGCTGGCTCCCAATTAATTGCCTGTCTGCCTGCCTGATTGCCCCAAACCACTATACCTTCCAGCCTGATCAACTCCTAACCACTCCCCTGCCAGCCTGATCAACGCCTAACTGCTCCCCTGCTGGCCCGATTGCCCTCCTAATTGCCCTCCCCTGCTGTCCTGGTCACCCCTAACTGTCCTCCCCTGCTGGACTGGTTCCCCACAACTGCCCTCCCCTGCAGGCCTGGTCCTGCACCAACTGCCCTCCCCTGCCAGCCTGGTTACCCACAACTATCCTCCCCTGCTGTCCTGGTTGCCGCCAATTGCCCTCCTCTGTAGGCCTGATCCTGCACCAACTGCTCTCCCCTGCCAGCCTGGTTACCCCCAACTGCCTTCCCCTGCTGGCCTGGTTGCCCCCAACTGCCCTCCCCTGCAGGCCTGATCCTGCACCAACTGCCCTCCTCTGCAGGCCTGGTTGCCCCCAACTGCCCTTTCTTGCAGACCTGGTCCCTCCCAACTGCCCTCCCCTATTGGCCTGATAGCCCACAACTCCCTCCCCTGCTGGCCATCTTGTGGTAGTCATCTTTGACCACATGAGGATGGCTATCGTGTGTGTGTTGGTCAATTTGCATATTACCTATTTATTATATAGGATACTCATGCATTGAAAGAATTTGAAGTGCAAACTCATTTTTGTATCACACATTAATAAATAAATGAAATGTTTATTTCCTAGGAAGCCCTTACACTGCAGATCAAGGCAAGGAACAGTCAATACCAGAATTCACTGCAGGATCTGCAGAAACAAAGCAAAGGATGGTGCAAAAGATCTTTACAAAAGAGCCATCAGTATCATTTCTTTGCCTTTTAAATTTTCTCTTCTAGCCTACATATGAGTAACTTAATAATAAGTCACCTTTAAATATATATATATATATATATATATATATATATATATATATATTTCAGAGAGGAAGGGAGAGGGAGAGAGAGAGAAAAACATCAATGATGAGAGAGAATCATAGTCTGCCTTCTGCATGCCCCCTCTTGAAGATGGAGCCAGCAACCTGGGCATGTGCTCTTAACTGGAATCAAATCCAGGAGCCTTCAGTCCCCAGGCAGACACTCTATCCATTGAGCCAAACCAGCTAGGACAAGTCACCTTTTTATTCACTGAAATATATGTTATTTTTTCCCAACAGAATAGCCTATGACTATATTATTTTTGGTCCAGTCTTATGCTTCTCACTGCCTCTCCACCCACACCACACTAATTGGGCTACTAAGATTTACTGTAATATTTGCAACAGAGCAGATAGTATTGTCACAGCTCACTGCAATCAGAAACCAGACAAGAGAAGATGGCTACAGTCCCTATCCAGAATAGAAATTCAAGGCCTGAGCTAAAGAGACATTGGGAATGGATAGGAAGGGACAGTGAACATCACTTCCCTACAATGGAAGAAATAGGAAGGTTAGGGAAGAATTAAGGATAATTCTCTAAATCCACAGTTTCTGGTTTGGGGAACCATGTGTATGGTGACAGCATTAACTGAGATGTAGCATATATGAGAAGCAAATTTCCAATAAATTTGAAATTAGATGTTAGTGATAAGGGAGGTCAAAGAGAAGTTAAGATTAAAGATAGAGATTTGAAATTATTGTTATACAGAAGATAATTTAAATCATTGATTCAAATTCGGGTGTGGATGAAGCAGAGATGGGAAGCATATAGAATGAGAAGAGGGCCAAGAGGAGATACCTCATAATGAAAGAATGGTCTGAATAATAAGTTTTCTGGAAACCTAGAGGGATGAAAAGCCGAAGAAGTAAAAGGCTGGCAGTGTTGTTACTTTGGGGGAGGGAGAAGGAACATAAATTAGAATTGGGTATTGCCACTTCATAGAAAAATAAGGTAAGTTATAATTAAGATTTGGCAATTTAGTAACAGGTGAATTTAGAGCAATTTCAGTGAAGTAGAGATGGAGGTCAGCCCATATTAGGTTGAGAGATGAGACAAAGAGGAAGATGGAAGTAGCTTGAGAGTTGATAGAACCAAGGAAAGGAGTTTTGATGGTTTTAGGTTGGAAAAGATGTAACATACTTATAGACTGAAAGGGGAAAGCAGAGGAAGGTATTGAAAATAGAGTAATGAGAGTGGGTGTTTGGGGAAAAGATGCTGGAGGAGATTGAGAGCCAGTGTTGAAGGAGGCAATAAGGGTAGATAAGGGGTGATTGCATCATTTTTAATAGAGGAAATAAAATCAAGGCCATCCACTAAAAGAGAGATGGGCATTGATGTGATGAGGAACTTGATGAAAAGAGTGAACATTTGGAAATATAAGAGGGAGCTGCTAAGGAGCATGTGATAGAATTGTGAGGGATAGGTCTTCATGAGGGAGGAGTTAATTGAGTTGAGCTGACTGCCAATGGAAAAATGTCTAGGATTGCAGCAAGTCATAGTCTGCTCACGTACCTTCCAAACTTCCCAGAAAGGTGAGACACAGAGGCAAAATAAATCTAAAATAGGCAGACCAGCTGGAAAAAGGGCAAGTGAAGAGACGGAGCTGGAGGGGGGATTTGGCTACTAAATGAAAGGAGACACTGCAAAAGAAATGTTTCAATAGGGTTTGGGGGTTTTTTCCTTTCTCCCCCCCCCCCCAAAAAAAAACAACAACAACAACAAACAAACACAAAACAGCAAGGTCAAAATTTGTTCTTAAAACTGGAATGGAAAACACACACACACACACACACACACACACACACTAAAAACCCAAGCTAAAGCAATAACTGACATAATTTTTCCTTTTGTAGATGTACTGTTCCATTTGGAAGCCAAGGTTGGTACCACTTAAGTGGGCTCCTGCAAGGGTTTTGTGTTTGTTTATTTTTTAAAGTCTCTACATTAGAATACTACTTTATGGTCTAAGGAGCTATGGAGTATTCCACTCCTGGATTGACTAGTGGCTTAGTTTCAAGTTAGCCCTACAAAAGGCTATTTTTCCATTGATTTTTTTTTTTTTTTTTTTTTTTTTTTTTTTTTTTTTTTTTTTTTTTTTTTTTAAAGAGAGAGAGGGAGCTGAAACCGGTTTGGCTCAATGGATAGAGCGTCAGCTTGGGGACTGAAGGGTCCCGGGTTCGATTCCGGTCAAGGGCATGTACCTTGGTTGCGGGCATATCCCCAGTAGGGGGTGTGCAAGAGGCAGCTGATCGATGACTCTCTCCCATCGATGTTTCTAACTCTCTATCTCTCTCCCTTCCTCTCTGTACAAAATCAATAAAATATATTTAAAAAAATAAATAAAAATAAAAAAATAGAGAGGGAAAAAGAGAAATGTCAATGTGAGAGAAACACATTGATTGGTTGCCTCCTGCATGATCCTCGCCTGGGAGGAGCCTGTAGTTTTTTAAAAAATATTTTTTATTTAATGATTTCGGAAAGTAAAGGAGAGGGAGAAAGATAGAAACATCAATGACGAAAGAGAATCATTGATTGGTTGCCTCCTGCATGCTCCCCAGGGGGATCAAGCCTGAAACCTGGGCATAAGCCCTGACCAAGAATCAAAACATGATGCCCTAGTTCCGTGGTTGGCAACATTCGACATCGCGAGCCACATTCGGCTCTTTGGCCCCTTGAGTGTGACTCTTCCACAAAATACCACAGTCTGGGCAAGTCTATTTTGAAGAAGTGGTGTTAGAAGAAGTTTAAGTTTAAAAAATTTGGCTCTCAAAAGAAATCTCAATCATTGTACTGTTGATATTTGGTTCTGTTAACTAATGAGTTTGCAGACCACTGTCCTATCACATGTGTCAAACACAAGGCCCGCGGGCCAAATCCGTCCCGCCAGGCCTTGCAATGTGGCCCGCACCGCGCTGTCATCACTGCACTCCGCTGCGTTTTCATCACAATGACAGTTTATGACTGTTCAGTAAACCATTTGGCCCGCGATTTAGGCTGGATTTTAGATTTTGGCCCCTTCTCTGATTGAGTTCGACACCCTAGTCATAGGTCAATGATTAACCACTGAAACACGCTGGCCAGACAGTTGTGCGACATCCTGAATAACATGATGAAATCTCCTGACCATTTTACTGCATCCTTTCTAGGACATTAGCCATCCCTTTATCCAGCATATCTAGGATGTACACACACGGAAGCCATCTCAGTTATTAGATTAACTCTTATGGCATTGCAGTGCTTGTGTTCAGATATTTATTAATTAAACTTTATCATAGGTATGTATGCATAGGGAAAATAGTATATATAGGGTTCAGTACTATCTGTGGTTTCAGGCATCCTCTGAAGGTCTTGAATCATATCCTATGTGGATAAGGGGCAAGTGGGGAGGGGAGGGATTGCTCTTTCTACCTTAGATAATTGTAGATTCACATGTGGTTGTAAAAAATCATACAGAACAATCCTGTGTACATACGCCAGTTTCCCCCCTGTCAGCCACTCCATTTTGACATGATTAGTCTGTAGTTTTTGCATCCCACTGACTCCAGATTGAACCATGATGTTTCCAGTGGGCCTGGTATTGGTTTTGTGACATTTTCTTCCCTTTTGGCTCATAATGGTCATATCCACTAAGCACTTAGTATTTAACAATTCCAGGACTAATTTTAAATTAGTACAAGTTTGATATTGCTATATTGATTGTCCCAGAGCTTCTTAATTGGCAATCTTGCCTTGACATTTGGAAAGGGATAATCAAATATTAAGCAAAGGGATCTAGAACTTGAATGACCTAATATAGTATTGTCATGAAGACTTTAATAAGATTTAATTTGATTCCAACTTAAAAAAAAAAAAATATGAGTCAAGACTGCCTGGCCAGTGTGGCTCAGTAATTGAGCATTGATCTATGAACCAGGAGGTCATGGTTCAATTCCTGGTCAGGTCACATGCCTGGGTTGTGGGATCCATCCCTAATAGAGAGTATGCAGGAGGCAGCTGATCATTCTCTCATCATGAATGTTTCTATCTCTTTCTCCCTCTTTTTTCCTCTCTCTCCCTTTTCCTTCCTCTCTCTGAAATCAAATTTTTAAAAAATGAGTCAAGATTGAACTGGTCTGTCTAGAGTTTTTTTACTTACATTAGAGTGATTTTTCCACTTCAGCCTTACACCTCCTGAACCTGATAAGCTCCTTCAGAAAATAGTTAAGTTCTCTATGTACAATCAGTTCTGTTCTTTTTCTTCATATGCCGAAGTAATGAACTCCTTTCCCCCAAAAAATGACCTTATAAGAAGCTCTTATTTCTCTACATGTTCTCTGCTTACCTCTATAACATCTTTGGGATTCTGCATTTTACATCAACTCAGTCTGACTAGACCCCTCTTGAGTTTATCCCTCCTGTCTCCTGGTGCATCACGGCTGGTCTCCCAGCCTTACCTCCTGGGCACTGGCATTTGGGGGTGCTGCCCTGTCCATATCTGCATGACATTGTTCCTGCTCTCCAGCTTCTTAGCTTTCTGTGCTCATCTGACTCCTGTGTCTGCTGGGCATGCCTCTCCTTGTCTTTGACTTCTCTTCCACTTTTCTCCTCAATGTTGCTGTTCCCAGGATTCTGACTTGGATTCTCTCCACTAGTAACCCTTGTCCTCTCTCTACATGATCTCATGCTTTTCCATGACTTCAACTGATAATGGTGAGAATGTTTTGGGGTTTCTCTTCCTAAAGGTCTCTAAAATCAGGAGTGGAGAAGAGGCAAGATGTGGAGAGGGCTGTGGCTGGGGTTCTGCAGAGGCACCTACCATTTTTCCCCCCTTGGTATAGCTGAGGAGCACCAATGGGGAAGTGGGTGCCATGTCTGCCCTGGCCCCCAAGAATAGCCCCCTGGGCCTGTCTCCAAAAAAGGTTAGTGATGAAATCACTAAAGCAACCGGTAGTTGGAAGGGCCTGAGGATTATAGTGAAAGTGACCATTCAGAACAGACAGGCCCAGGTTGAGGTAGTGCCTTCTGACTCTGCTCTGATCATCAAAACCTTCAAAGAACCGCCAAGAGACAGAAAGAAGAAGGGAGGGGGGGGGGGGGGAAAGAGAAGAAAAAAAGAGAAAAAGACATTAAGCACAATAGAAATAAGCACTTGTGATGAGATTGTCAGCATTGCCAGACAGATGCAGCACTGATTTTTAGCTAGAGAACTGTCTGGAACTGTTAAAGAGATCCTGGGGACTGCCTAGTCTGTGGCTGCCACCCTCATGACATCATAGATGCTATCAACAGTGGTGCAGTGAAATGCCAACCTAGTTAAGAACTACAAAGGAAAATGTTTTCATTAAAAATTGACAGCCAAAAAGTAAAAATAAATACATAAATAAATAAAAAAATTTAAAAATCAAAATAAAATCAGGAGAAATATCTCTTGAGAATTCTATGGAATTTAGGGGAAACTTACCTATAAGCAAAATATTCAACCTAGACAGCCAAAATAACAGGGATTAGACATTGTATAGCAAAGGGTAGCTGACCTAGATGAGAAAAATAATTCAGAGACTGATTGGAAGTATCTGAGTTTACTTTCTAAATACTCTGAGGGAAAATGGAGAGTGTGAACAGTTTTCTAAAAAAATGTGGGATGACAGCATGCAAGATTTCCTATGCACATCTCTCACTGACTTATACTGACAGTCCTCTTTGGAGGGTAAAAATGCCTGGTTGAAGAGTAGAATCTTTGTTAAGCAGAAGACTTGGAAGCTCCAGGGCAATATGAATGTTTAGAAAGAATTCAGCACTTTGTTTTTTCAAAAAAACCATTCTGATGCCAAACACCTGCCCTGATCACCTTGCAATACACACACACACACACACACACACACACACACACACACACACACTTTGTATGTGGCTAATACAGGAGGGAGCAGGAAAACAAAATAAAGCTTCCTCCCCCTGGCCGGTTGCTCAGTGGTAAGAGCATTAGGCCTTGAACTGAAGGGTCTCAGGTTCAGTTCTGGTCAAGAGCACATACCTTGATTGCAGGCTTAATTTCTGGCCCTGTCAGGGAGCATGTGGGAGGCAACCAATCAATATGTTTCTCTCACATTGATGTTTTTCTCCTTATCTCTTCTTTCCCTTCCACTCTCTCTAAAAATCAATGGAAAAAATATTCTGGGGTAAAGATTAACAAACAAACAAACAAAAAATTTCAAATCACTAAATTGGGTCCATCCCTTGCTTCATAGCTTAGCCATATGAGACTGTTCTATTTCAATTATATTTTGCAAACTGACTTTAAATCAGACATTCCCCCAAAATATATCTTTCCCGAGAAACCAAAATGTAGGCATAGTTAAACACCTGAAATTGCTGCCTTGAACAATCACTTCAAAACTACAACTAAAAGATAAAATGGACATCATCCAGAACCACAGGAAGGCTGGCTGAGTAAAAATTCTACAACTAGAAGGAAAGAGAAAAGCACACTGAGACTCAGAGAAGGTACAAAAGTAAAGTGCAGAGGTATGGAGGTGAGCATACTCGGAGAGGGCTGACAATGGAGTACTAGGTTGTCTTTCTCAATCAGGAAGGAGATACAAGCTCCTAACTACTCTGACTTTAGTTCTGGGTAAGACTCTGGGGACCCAGACTCATGTGGGGAGAAACTGGACTATCTGGCATCGGGTGGAACACAAGGGTGGCTTTCTCTCAGAGGTGCTTGCAGCGATTACCAAGGGACAGTGAGACTCAGGGGCCTCTTAGGGCAGGGCTGAGCATAAGCCATTGCTGTTTGCTCCGCCCTGTGGATTCCTTGAGACCCTGCCCCACTCAAGCTGTGCTCAGAGGCTTTTGCATATGAATGGCCTGGCCCTTTGCTATCTAAAATTACCTAACAAACTGCAGCTGGGTCAGAGAGCCCCAGAACATCCAAAAGAAGGCCCAAGGCTCTACAGCAGCTTGCATTGCTTCACAGCTGGGCCTCATCTGGGCACCTCCAAACCCCAAACAAAGAAGAGGAATCTGCAGATTTCTCCATAACTTCTGCTGGGTGGCCTCAGGCAGAGGCTAAATTAGCACCTTCTTAGAGATCCTAGATCCAGTGTACCCAATGGTCAGAGTGGGACCATTCAGATTACAACTTCTCAGATCCATGTCTGCTCAGGGGGCAGACTCAGTGAGCACCAAAGCCCCACTGAGCAAATCTTGCCCTATAAGGGTGTCTCCAGCACAGAAGTTCTCCCATCCTAGACACAGCTGATCCTCATAGCCAATTGGCCTGGAGGTCATTTCCTCCCACTGATAGCAACAACTGTCCACAAAGGGGTGTACCAAGAGCGTCCACCTCAGGTAACTTGGGAGGCTGAGCCATTGTGCCCTATGAGACACCTAGCACACAAAGCCACTCTATCAATACAGGGAAGCAGCCAAAATTCAGAGACAAAGATACAGGTCACAAATGACAGGAAAGCAACCTACTGGATATAGAGTTCGAAACCATGATTATAAGGTTTTTTAAAGGATTTTCTAGAAACTGTCAATAAATTTAGTGAGACCCTAAAAAAGAAACAATTAGAAATTAAGCATACACTGACTAAAATAAAGAATACTATATAGAGATCCAATAGCAGACTAGAAGATTGAAAGGATCAAGTCAAAGATTTGAAATACAAAGAAGCAAAAAACAAACAAACAAAACAAAACAAAACAAAACAAAAAAACACCCAACCAGAAAAGCAAAAAGAAAAATGAATCCAAAAATATGAAGATAGTGTAAGGAGCCTCTGGGACAACTTCAAGTGTACCAACATCTGAATTATGGGGTGCCAGAAGAAGAGAGAAAGCAAGATATTGAAACCTATTTGAAGAAATAATGACATAAAACTTCCCCCACCTTGTGGAAGTAATAGACTTACAAGTCTAGGAAGTGCATAGAACCCCAAACAAAAGGAATCCAAAGAGGACCACACCAAGACACATCATAATTAAAATGCCAAGGGCAAAGGACAAAGAGAAAATATTAAAAGCAGCAAGAGAAAAACAGTTAATTACCTACAAGGGAGTACCCATATGATTATGAGCTGATTTCTCAACAGAAACTATGCAGGCCAGAAGGGAGTGGCAAGAAATATTCCAAGTGATGAACAGGAAGAATCTACAACCAAGATTACTCTACCCAGCAAAGCTATCATTCAGAATTGGAGGTCAGATAAAGAGCTTCACAGATAAGAAAAAGCTAAAGGATGCCGAAGCTGGTTTGGCTCAGTGGTAGAGCGTTGGTCTGCGGACTGAAGGGTCCCAGGTTCGATTTTGGGCAAGGGCATGTACATTGGTTGCAGGCACATCCCCGGTAGGGGGTGTGCAAGAGGCAGCTGGCCGATGTTTCTCTCTCATCGACGTTTCTGGCTTTCTATTTCTCTCCCTTCCTCTCTGTAAAAAATCAATAAAATATATTTTAAAAAAAGAAAAAAGAAAAAAAAGAAAAAGCTAAAGGAGTTCATCACTGCCAAACCAGGATTACATGAAATGCTGAAAGGTATTCTTTAAGAAGAGGAAGAAGAAGAAAAAGGTAAGGGTAAAAACTATGAACAACAAATACATATCTATCAACAAGTGAATCTGAAAATCAACTGAATAAAAAATCTGGTGAACAGCCGAAACAAGTTTGGCTCAGTGGATAGAGTGTTGGTCTGCGTACTGAAAGGTCCCAGGTTTGATTCCGGTCAAGGGCATGTACCTTGGTTGCAGGCACATCCCCAGTAGGGGGTGTGCAAGAGGCAGTTGATCAATGATTCTCTCTCATCGATGTTTCTAACTCTCTATCCCTCTCTCTTCCTCTCTGTAAAAAAAAAAATCAATAAAATATATATATTTTAAAAATCTGGTGAACAGAATAAACTGATGAATATAATAGAATCAGGGGCATAGTTCTCAGGGGAAAGAAGGTGTGAGGAGTGCAGGAAGAGACTGGACAAAAATTGTACACCTATGGATGAGGACAGTGGAGATTGGGTGGGGTGGGAACTGGGTGAAGGGGAGCTATGGGGGGGAAAAAGAGGAACAACTGTAATAATCTGAATAATAAAGATTTATTAAAAATAAAAATAAAAAAATAAATCAGACACTCCCACTTGGCACTCAGTGTTGACCTAGGGAGGAGATGAAAGCTTCTTTCATTGTTGACAGGGTCAGAACCCCTTCTCAGTCCTGACAGTCTCAGCGTTAGTGAGATTTGCTGCCAGCAGAGGGCGTTAAAAGTGGAAGAGCAATGTTGCTTTTTCATTTTCCCTCTCCAGGGCCAAGTTAAATTCCGGACAACCACATACAGTGGGGATTTTTGTTTTCTTTCTTCCATCCCCAGTCCGGGTGGCGGCAGAGCTCAAAGAGTAGTCTGTTCTGGGGAAAAGACGGCGTCTGCCTCTCTCCCAAACCAGCCCTGATCAAATCCCAAGCAGCCGGTCCTTAGATAACAAGACTGAGAAACCCGAAACCAACAGCTCTGACTCTCATCAGTGCCCAGCATCACCGTCTGGAAACTGAGACTTGTTGCTGAGATGCCACAGTGATTGAGTGTTAAGTGGCATGGCTGGGGTTCTCTCACTGGAGTTTATAGCCTGGACCTATGAACTTAGACAAAGAAGGTTTTCAAAAAGTCTGTATTGGGTTTGAGCACTTGAGCTGTTTTGTGGCACTCTGCACATGTACTGGCCTTTAGGATCATTGTTCTCCCTTAGCAAAGCCATGAGGTAGGTTAATCCAGCCTTGCTGTCCACTGGGCCGGTTGCCTGCAGCCATCCCAGCAGGTGAGTGTATTCAATAGTGTTTGAGGCAAGAAAAGGAACATCCAAACTCCATTTCTGCTTTATTAGGGGATGGCATTCTTAAATGAACGGGCTCTGGAAGATGCAGAGCCTCATATGAATGGAGCAAAAGAACATTTTTCATGATTACGGATTATAGAATGTAGAACTGACAAGACCTAATAGGGAATGGAGAAGCTGTGAAGTCAGAGGCCTAGAGACCTACAGCTTCTCCTGAAAATGCTGAGAACACCCTCAGTGCTACAGAAGGTGGTGCCAGAGAGCTAAGACATGCAAGCAAGCTGCCCTTGAGTCCACCATCTGTGCAGTCTCTCAAAGGAGAGTATGTGTACAACTGTGTGTGTTTGTACTTGTGGGGACCAAGCTTGTGGGATGTATTCTTGGGAGAAAAAAAGGAAATACCAAGAGTTGACTCAAAAGTATGGGCACTAAGGACCAAGGGCCTGGAGCTGTGCTGAGCCTCACAGCTTCTAACATCCAACAGCTGCCAGGACTTGGGAGTCTACTCTTATGCCTTAACTTCAGCTGCAAGCCCTTCACCATTACTTGTAGGGTGCAAACAGGAGAGGGTGTCTTTCTAGAGAAGAGTGAGAATGATATTCTAGTGGGTTTACTGGTCCGAGAGAGGAGGGGCTTCAGGGAAGGCTCATTTAGCCTTTGTTTCAGCACCAACTAATGAACAAGCAAGAGTGCAATCACCCTTTCTCTTCGTAGGTCTCCCAGCAACAAAGCAAATCTAAGTGGAGGGAAAGAACTGGTTATTACTCAGTTGAAAAACCTACAAGTCAAAGTGAATTTTTGACTTGAATAATTGTCTACTGACTTGATGGAAAATCCTTTACCCTGGGGGAGGAGGATAGGAAGAGAGGTGGTAATAATTAGAGGCTCTCGCACTGCAGATTGGAAAAAGAAGCAAGACCTATCCACAGATACCAAACTTAAACTTCAAAGCGTATAGTTCTGATATGGGTCATCTCGCTTGAGGATTGTATGAACAACTTGTTTGCATGGGAGAAAGATGAGGTCCTAAGCTCTAAGTAGGTGAATTGCCTGGGATCTTTTCTAGCCAATGTGCTTTGTTCCGACCCTTTAGCATATCATCTCTGCCCCTCTTCATCTTTTCTTTGACTCTTCATGATGCAATCTTGCATATAATCTTCTATAGCACATGTGTCAAACACAAGGCCCGCGGGCCAAATCTGTCCCGCCATGTGGCCCGCACCGTGCTGTCATCACTGCACTCCGCTGCGTTTCCATCACAATGACAGTTTATGACTGTTCAGTAAACCATTCAGCCTGCGATTTAGGCTGGATTTTAGATTTTGGCCCCTTCTCTGATTGAGTTCGACACCCCTATATAGGGATCATAAATTGTTATTTGTTTCCCTAACTAGTATGCAAATATTTAGTCCTGCAGATGGTCTAACCACAAAGAAACTTCTTTTCTTTAATATGTCCTTTCTCCTTTCTTTCCTTTTGACTCAAGCAATCTCATCCCAGCTCCTTGACTTACCCACCTTCCTCTCCCTTGCACAAGCTCACTGGTGACCCTAGGTTTGGCACCATTTCCTTAAAACTAAACCTTTAGTTTTATATATATATATATATATATATATATATATATATATATATATATATGTTAATCCTCACCCAAGGGTATTTTTTTCCATTGGTTTTTAGAGTGGGAGGGATTGGTGGGGGGAGGGACAGAGAGAAACACTCATATGAGAGAGACACATTAATTGGTTGCCTCTCGCATGTGCCCCAGGGGTGCAGGGATCAATCCTGTAACCAAGTAATAACCTTGACCGGAATGGAATCTGAGAACCTTCAATCTGCAGGCCAACACTCCAACCACTGTAGGGCTTAAATATATTTTTATTGACTTCAGAGAGGATGGAAGAGGGGGAGAGAGATAGAAACATCAGTGATGAAAGAGAATCATTGATCGGCCACCTCCTGCATGGCCCACACTGGGGATTGAGCCTGAAACCCAGGCATATACCCGGATGGGAATCGAACCATGATCTCCTGGTTCATAGGTTGATGCTCAATCACTGAACCATGCTGGCTGCAATGTCCTGTTTGGGTTTGATTGTGCTTTGAAGCACACATATGAATGAATCTTTTGTTCGGTAACAATGGAAAAAGTAAGGCTTGGTCAGAGCTAATAAAACTCCATCATTCAGACAGATGGAGTCATGGAAGGAAGGAATAGGAAAAAATATCTTTTTAGTAAAGAGCAAAGCAGGCAGCATTGAATGGGGAGGGGAGTGTGGGGAGGAAGAGAAGAATTGTCATGTGGCTGGATGAGTTATAGATGTGCTGAGAGTGATCTCAGAGTTTCCAGGTGAACTTCCAGGGAAACAACATGTGTAAAGGGGAAAAAAAAAAAAAAAAAAAAAGGACTGGATCTGAAGTTAGGAAGCCTGAGTGTAAGTCCCATATAAGATACAGGTTACTGACATAATTTTTTGAAAAATTAATTTTTAGAGAGAAAAGAAGAAAGTGGGAGAGAAAAACATCAACGTGTGAGACATGTGACTATAACATTGATTGACCTCCTCTTGTACATACCCCAACTGCTGATCAAACTGCAAACGGCATGTACCCTCACCAGGAATCTAACCAGTGACCTTTCGGTGGAGGGATGATGCCCACACTAGCCAGGGCATTTGAGCAAGTTATTTAAAATCTCTAAGCCCATTTTCTTATCTGTAAAATGAAATCAATGAAACCTGCAACTTTTGGTATGAATGATTTACATGTGTTTCAGTGGTTAGAACATCAGCCTGCATACCAAAGGGTCCTGTCAAGGACATGTGCCTGAGTTGATTCCCAGTCAAGGATATGTGCCTGAGTTGCAGGGTCGATGGTTCTTATTGGGACACGTGTGAGAGTCAACCAATTAGTATGTCTTTTTCACATCAATGTTTCTTTTTCTCAATCTCCCTTCTACTCTCTTAAAAAAACAAACAAACAAAAACCAATAGGAAAAAATATCCTTGAGTGAGAATTAACAACAGAAAAAACGGGGGGGGGGGGAGAGGAGGAGAGAGAGAGAGAGAGAGAGTGAGAGAGAGAGAGAGAGAGAGAGAGAGAGGGAACTCGAGCAAATAAATATTTGTCAAGATGACCATGACCATGGCACTTGGGATAGCTTTAGCACTATTCTTTCTCTCTTAGAAATACTTTGAAAGGAATTTAATCCTCCCATCCCTCAGTCTAAAACATTGGCTTAGTGATGGCCCAGAGATCCTCTTTGCCTTATCATCAGACTTTCCACTGCCAAGATATCCCCATGAGATACATTTGAATAGCTGAGAGACTCCTGAATAAAAAAAGAAAGAGGAGAAAGAAGCTCTGTGTGGGTATAAGGGATTATGGCCAAAGAAGGAGACCTCTCCATACAATGGAAAGAAGACCAGACATTAAAGATCTGGTTCTAGTTTTGATCCCATCACTCACTGGTCATGTGAACTTGGTAAAGGTTATCTTAAGAAATGGAGGCTTATGAAGTTTGTTTGCTATTTTCATTTAGTTGTGAGAAATAAAACACGTGATATAGATGTAAAAATGCTCAGTAAGCACAAAGGTGTCACATTATAACACAACACAGACTTCAGGTTTTAGGAAATGGGAAGGATGCTGGGCTCATAGAGCTACATATATTCTGATATCCGCATAGACCAGAATAAAAAGTGCTCTGGATACAAGACTTCTGCTATGGTCACTGGACACCCTTCCCTTTGAATTCTCTACAAAGAGAATTTTCTGGTACTTCAGCTAGCTTTGGGCAATTTTAGAAAGCTACGCTTGACCTTTTTAACAAAGCCTCTGTAATTTTGGAGAAGAACCTTTGTGGTTTGACCTGCTGTCTTTGTGGTTTGACCTGACTCTGGCATTCTTGATAAGCCAAAGACCCAGAGCCCATCCCATCAGTTTTACAGGTGACATGATAAAAAGTTTTCTTTCTCATCAGGTGTGATTTCTACAATGACCCTGGGCCATTCTGAGTCAGGTGGCAGGGCTATAGTGGGAGAGCAAAAGGACAGTGAAAATCATCAGAACGACCAGTGAGTGTCCAGTTAACTTGACACGACAAAGAACAGACATTGGTGGTAATATTATGCTACCAAAATTTGTCACCATGAATACCTCCACCCACATGCTTATCTCTGAGCCTGAGGAGGATGACAGCTAGGACTGAGCATAGAATTTGAGTATCAAAAGTCCAGATCCTCTGCTGCTGTGAAGTCACTAGGAGTCAAAAAAGGATTTGGAGCAAGCAGTCTGAACACAGAAAGTCTGCATGTGAGGGCTATCGTAGTGCTGAGGAGGCAACCACAACAGGAAAGAAAAGGAAAGGAGAGGAGAGGAGAGGAGAGGAGAGGAGAGGAGAGGAGAGGAGAGGAGAGGAGAGAAGAGAAGAGAAGAGAAAAGAAAAGAAAAAAGAAAAGAAAAGAAAAGAAAAGAAAAGAGGGAAAGAGTAGAGCCACAAGAAATGATCTGCTCAAGGCTCCCCCTGAGAGCTGCTTCAGCTGCACTGCACTTGCTTTGAGCTCAGGACTCCTGTTAAGCCAGTGTCCCAATTTATGTCATCTACTGGTACCTCACCAACGTGATGAGGAAGAAGAAAAAGGTAAAGGTAAAAACTATGAACAACAAATACATATCTATCAACAAGTGAATCTAAAAATCAAGTGAATAAAAAATCTGATGAACAGAATAAACTGGTGAATATAATAGAATCAGGGGCATAGAAAGGGAGTGGACTGACAATTCTTGGGGGAAAAGGGATGTGGGGGTGTGAGAAGAGACTGGACAAAAATCATACACCTATGGATGATGACAGTGGGGGGAAGGGTAAGGGCAGAGGGTGGGATGGGAACTGGGTGGAGGGTGCTATGGGGGGGGAAGAGGAACAACTGTAATAATCTGAACAATAAATAATTATTTTTTTAAAAAAGAAAATGCGCTGAAGCCAGTTTGGCTCAGTGGTAGAGCGTCGGTCTGCGGACTGAAAGGTCCCAGGTTCGATTCCGGTCAAGGGCATGTACGTTGGTTGCGGGCACATCCCCGGTAGGGGGTGTGCAAGAGGCAGCTGGTTGATGTTTCTCTCTCATCGACATTTCTAGCTCTCTATCTCTCTCCCTTCCTCTCTGTAAAAAATCAATAAAATATATTTTTAAAAAAGAAAATGCATTTAAACAAATAATTAAATCCTATTTAAGAAAAGAGTAATATGCAAAATGACCATCACTCCAACACACAAGATGGCTGCTCCAATGTGGTCAAAGATGACTGGCTGTCCCTATATGGACACAAGATGGCTACCAAAAGATGGATGGTAGGGGAGGGCAGTTAAGAGGGACCATGCCTGCTGGGGAGGGCAGTTAGGGGTGACTTGGCCTGTAGGGGAGGGCAGTTGGGGATAACCATGCCTTCAGGGGAGGGCAGTTTGGGGCAACCAGACCTGCAGGCGAAGGTGGTTGAGAGGGACCAGACCTGCAGGGGAGGGCAGTTAGAGGTGACTGGGCCTGCAGGAGAGGGCATTTTGGGGGACCAGGCCTATAGGGGAGGGCAGTTAGAGACAACCTTGTCAGCAGAGTGGACAGTTAGGGGATACCTGGTCAGCAGGGGAGGGCAGTTAGGGACAATTGTGCTGGCAAGCAGGCAGTTAGGCATTGATCAGGCTGGCAGGGGAGTGGTTAGGGGATGATCAGGTTGGTAGGTAGGTGAGTGGTTGGGAACCAGCAGTCTTGGATTGTGAGAGGGATGTCCAACTGCCCATTTAGGCGGGATCTCATTAGGATCCGGCCTAAATGGGCAGCCGAACATTCCTCGAGTAGTCCCAGATTGGAGAGGGTGCAGGCTGGGCTGAGAGTCACCCCTGCCCCCATGCACAAATTTCATGCACCAGGTCTCTAGTAAGGCTATAACAAGTGATGAGGAAGGCACAGTATTGGATGATCTAAAGTGATTGCTTTCCTTTTCTGAATTTCTTTGGAATTCATTTTTGGACCAGAAACTCAGCCTTTAAAGTGTCAGATTCGTTTTTCGGTGGGATATATTTTCTCCTCAACTAATGTGGTATGTTCTGTTTTACATCTCTCCTAGTTTCCACAAAATAGATACTCTAGCAGGGGTCCTCAAACTTTTTAAAGTGTGGCCAGATCACGGTCCCTCAGAGAGCTGGAGGGCCGGACTATATGAACTACTAATTCCTACCGTAACACCTCGGCTGCGCTCACTGCCCAAAAAACCTGGCGGGCCGGATCAGACTCCTCTGCGGGCTGCATGTGCCCCACGGGCCGTAGTTTGAAGACGCCTGACTCTAAGGGTTTGGCTGATTGAAGTGATTTTATATGTTCTCTCAGGGGGGCTAGTCTTGAGGCCTTATTTCCATGACAAAATCCTGAAAGTGATTCAGCCTTACATCTAGTCATGCAGATTTGTATCTCCAATGAGAGAGAGACTCTATTTACAAGGACCCTGGTCACCTCCCAACTGCCTCAGCTAAGCTTGTGCATACTAGCTGCTTCTGCCTTGGTCTTTTGGAGAGAAAAAGCATGGGAAGTGCACACAGCTGTGGTTTGGAAGGTCACAGAGACATTTCCCTGGGGCTATTTATTATTAAAGAATTGTCCTTCAGGTTCACCTTTTGCTAAACAACTACACTGAAAGATCTGGGGAATGTTCACTCCAAATGCTACCTTATCCTCAAACATTACTGAGTGCCAAATGGGCCTTGTGCTGTGAAGAGGAACAGAGTTTGCCACCCCCAAATACGCTACTCTAGGATACTGATTATTGTAGGCTGGTTACTTTTAGGAAAGAACACACCTGGGACAAGTCTGAAAACCGAGTAAAAGTTATCCCTTACATTTATAAAGGAAATCTCCATTTGTAATGGTGTCCCCTTCACTGTGCCAGGCCTGCCCTCCCTATCACGGGAGAAGGCATGGTCTTACGTCTACTTAACAGTCTTACCCTTGCTCACTGTGCTTGTCCTGGTAATCTCCCTTAACTGACTCTCCACTCCCAACATCTTTGTCTTTAGCTGAAGGTGACAATTAAAAGGCGGTGGCTTCCACCATTTTGGTTACTCAGCTTTCCTGGGTGTCTCCCATGTTTACAAAAGGCATACAGATTATTAAGCTTTAATGTCTTTTCTCCTGCTAATCTGTCATGTGTTAATTAGATTAGCTTAGCCAGAAGAATGTGAAGGGTAGAGAATAATTTTTTCTTCCAGATGTGCTACATCTTGAGGATGCAAAGTTCCCACTTTTGAAGCCTCACAGTGAAGTTGGGAGGACAAGATTTACACTAAAAAGTGAGTCTGAAAAAGAAAGTGAATCTGTACACATCACTGGGTGGGGCCACTGTAAATTCTTCTAAAGCTCCAAGGAGGGTGGAATTGCTCAGGACTGGGCTGATCCAACAAAGCTTCTTAGAGCCCAAAATGGAACTTGAAGAAAGCATCAAACCTGATCAACTAGAAAAGAAAATGTGTTGGAAGGCAGTGAATAAGCTCATTATAGCCGAGGCAGGTTTCAGATAGTCACTAAGTTGTAAAAGGTTTTGGAGGACCTTGAATTCAGAGTAATAGTTTGTGCTTTATTTATTTTTACGTATTTTTATTGATTTAAGAGAGGGAGAGAGAGATAGAAACATTCATGATGAGAGAGAATCAATGATCAGCTGCCTCCTGCACACTCCATACTAGATCCCCATAGCGAGCCAGGAAGCTAGCAACCTGGACATGTGCCCTCAGTGGGAATCAAACATGACCTCCTGGTTCATAGGTTGATGCTCATCCACTGAGCCACATCAGCTCTTTCCTAAGGATTTTAAGGGTGGCGATTTTAGGGGTGGTCCCAAGGGGGAGATCTCAATAGAATATTCAGCAGCTTTTCAGGTGTGTCCTTTCTGGGTTGTGTTCTCACTAATTGATTGCCCAGCATCAGGGCAGGAGATCACTGTTTGATGCAGCTGGTCCTGACATCAGCTGGGGCTGGTTTTGGAGGTGAAATATAACTGAGGCCTGGATGTTATCTCCAAGGAGGAAAAGTCAGGGGCCCAAACGCATGACCAGGGGAAGAAAAGTTACCCTTGGGACGAGGTCCCACCCTACAATTGATGGTCCGTTGCTAGGTACTTGGGGATTTCCATTCTGGTGACCTTTTGTACCTGGCACACTGTCCTTGCTCTGCTCATGTATAACTGCCTACAACATATGGATGTGTAAGATAATTTTATAAGAATTATTTGGTAGGTGGCTCAGTTGGTTAGAGTGTCATGTCATACACCCAAAGATTGTGGGTTCCTTTTCTGTTTGCTCCCCTCTTACCTCCCCTAAAGATCCATGCTCCTGCTAAGGTAGCACCACCATTTCCTTCCAGCAGCCATCATGATCATCTACAGGGACCTCATCAGCCATGATGAGATGTTCTCCAATATCTATGAGATCTGGGAGATCGCAGATGGGCTGTGCCTGGAGCTGGAGGAAAAGATGGTCAGTAGTACAGAGGGTAACATTGATGACTCGCTTATTGGTGGAAATGCCTCTGCTGAAGGCCCTGAGGGCAAAGGTACCTGAAAGCACAATAATCACTGGTGTTGACATTGTCTTGGACCATCACTTGCAGGAAACCAGCTTCACAAAAGAAGCCTACAAGAAGTGCATCAAAGATAACATGAAACCAATCAAAAGGAAGCTTGAAGACCAGAGACCAGAAAGTGTAAAGCCTTTTATGACAGGGGCTGCAGAACAAATCAGGCACATCCTTGACAATTTCAAAAACTACCAGTTCTGCCAAAACCGGTTTCTAACTCTCTTCCTCTCTGTAAAAAAAAAATCAGTAAAATATATTTTAAAAAAACAAAACAAAAAACCTACCAGTTCTGCTTAAACTGGTTTGGCTCAGTGGATAGAGCGTCAGCCTGTGGACTGAAGGGCCCCAGGTTCAATTCCGATCAAGGGCATGTACCTTGTTTGCAGGCACATCCCCAGTGGGGGGCGTGCAGAAGGCAGCTGGTCGATGTTTCTCTCTCATCGATGTTTCTAACTCTATCCCTCTCCCTTCCTCTCTGTAAAAAATCAATAAAATATATTTAAAAACAAAACAAAACAAAAACAATAAACTACCAGTTCTTTATTGGTGAAACATGAATCCAGATGTCATGGTTGCTCTGCTGGACTACTGTGAGGATGGTGTGACCCCATATATGATTTTATTTAAGGATGGTTTAGAAATGGAAACATGTTAACAAATTGGGTAGTTTGGCTCTATCTCCTGTCATCATAACTGGCTGCTGTTTTTCATCCACACACAAAGACTAGGACAAATGGGACTGATGTTATCTTGAGCTCTTCATTTATTTTGACCTTGATTCATTTGGAACAGAGGCATTGTTTTTAAGGGGGGGAAAATGTCATGTAGGTTGTCTAAAAATAAAATTCATTTAAACTAAAAAAGAAAGAAAGAAAGAAAGAAAGAAAGAAAGAAAGAAAGAAAGAAAGAAAGAAAGAGATTGTGGGTTAAATTCCCAGTCAGGGCACATACCTAGGTTGCAGGTTTGATCCCCGGTCACGGAGCATATGAGATCTCTTTCTCAGCATATCCTCTGGTGAGGATTGAAATGAAGAAGAAGAAGAAGAAGAAGAAGAAGAAGAAGAAGAAGAAGAAGAAGAAGAAGAAGGAGGAGGAGGAGGAGGAGGAGGAGGAGGAGGAGGAGGAGGAGGAGGAGGAAGGAAGGAAGGAAGGAAGGAAGGAAGGAAGGAAGGAAGGAGGAAAGGAAGGAGGAAAGGAAGGAAGGAGGAAAGGAAGGAAGGAGGAAAAGAAGGAGAAACTATCTGGTAGTAGTGGAGAGGATGGCTGGGGTGGAGGAGGGAGCCTGGAGCCCAGGAAGCTAGTTGAGGAAAAATTACATAGTCTAGTGGAGACAATTGGACTATTGAATATCCAACTAAGGTGATAGCAGAGAGAAGGGAAAACAGAGCACTGTTCTGTGAACTTGTCTTGAAACAGTATTTGCATGTTATTAATTTGATTTTAAAATATCTGGGACACTTTTGCACCTCCACTTTCTCCACTGTCTGCTGATTCTTTTCTGCAGGAGTAATAGAGGAAAATAAAACTGCATTATTATCTGCTGAATGGCAATGGTCAGCAAACTCATTAGTCAACAGAGCCAAATATCAACAGTACAACGATTGAAATTTCTTTTGAGAGCCAAATTTTTTAAACTTAAACTTCTTTTAATATCACTTCTTCAAAATAGACTCTCTCAGGCCATGGTATTTTGTGGAAGAGCCACACTCAAGGGGCCAAAGAACTGCATGTGGCTCTCGAGCCTGCAGTTTGCCAACCAGGAGCCTGAGGCAATTCACTCTGCTCCTTGGACCTTAATGATATCATTTTAATGAGATAATATTTTACCTGACTGAGGGCAGAGAGCTGGAATACTACAGAATGCCTTGATCTTTTGGACTTGAGTTTCTTTTTCTTTTTAAATTTTAATATATTTTTTATTGATTTCAGTGAGGAAGGGAGAGGGAGAGAGAGAAACATCAATGATGAGAGTATCATTGATTGGCTGCTTCCTGCATGCCCATTACTGGGGATCGAGCTCGCAAGCCCGGCATATGCCCTTGACATCAATCGAACTTGGGACCCTTCAGTCCGCAGGCCTAAGCTCTATCCACTAAGAGCCAAACCAGCTAGGGCTATTTTTAATTATTTTTCAGAAACCTACAACATCTACTCTTCCCCAACAGCTATTTCATCACGGTCTGTGAAGTTACCTGGGCTTCTCTCTGGGGGCCATATAACTTCCCAGTGCCTCCTAGAGTTGTGGTTGAGGCTGGGAAGGAAGCAGCTTCAAATCTGACCTGGAAGAGGAAATTATGGCTGCATTAAGTGACCACCGCATCCCAATGAATATTCTGTCTACTCTTGTTAGTTAAAGATGGGAATAGGGTCGGTGTAGCCAAGAAAGGCCTTGATGCGGAAATCTCAGGCGTCTCCCCAACACGAGTCCCCAGCAGCACCTGGCATCTACCCAGCTTCACTCCTGCTTGGGGAGCAACACCATCCAGTGCCAGGGAGGTATCTGCTTCCCTCCGTCATGCCCAGTCCGGATCCTAACTCGCCCCACCTACACCCCACCCAACTCTAGTCAGCAGGGGCGCCAGTCACAACCCCTGGACACACCTCCTGTTGCCTCTGGAAAGCCAGTGGGATTCTTTCCCTTTCCCAGGGCTCCGGGGGGCGGGGCCCACCTGTGCCCCGGGGGCGGGGCCTGGGCGGGGGCGGGACAGGTGGGCGCGTCGCGGGGCGAGAAAAAGCCAGGGCGGGAGGGAGGGAAGGGGAGAGGAGGGCGGGTTGGCGCGCACCTAGGGAACCTCCGGGTGGGCAGTGTGTGCGAGCCAGCGAGCGAGCGAGTGGGCAGGGAGGGAAACAGCGCGCCGGCGACGGAGAGGCGTGGAGAGGAGAGCCGCGCGCGGAGGGCACCGGGGAGGAGGAGCGGCTCCCGGGGAGACCTGGCGCCCGCGCAGCCGACCGGCCCCTGGCGCGCTGAGCAGGAGCCCGCGTCCCGCTGGAGCGCGGCCGGCGGGGACAGCCTCGGCTCGGCCCCGAGACGCTGGGCTGGGGCCGGCACCCCGCGCGCTCGGGGCGCTGGGCCCGGCCGGGGGCTGGGGCTGGCGGCGGCCGCCGGGGCGCCGCGCCATGGGGAGCCGCCGCGCCGCGCTGCTGCTGCTGCTCCTGCGCTCCGTCAAGCTGCTGCGGCGGCGCTTCCGGCTGCTGCTGGTGCTCGCCGTGGTGTCCGTGGGGCTCTGGACTCTCTATCTGGAACTGGTGGCGTCGGCCCAGGTCGGCGGGAACCCCCTGAACCGGAGTGAGTAGCTTGGGAGGGGGGGGGGGGCGGGAGGGGACGCGGAGGTGGGCAGGGGGAGTTCCGCTGGCTCCAGCGCCGGGGAGACCCGCCTCATCCTCAGACCCGGTTTTGGACTCGTTTTTGCCTCCAGGTGCTTGGCGCCGCCCCGCTGCCTACTCGGGGCGGGAGAGCCGAGCCCGGGCCTGGCCGCCGGGCTCCATCGGGTCGGGGCATCCTCGAGGCTGCTTGCTTCTCCCATCCTAGGGCGACGGCGAGAGAGGCTCCCCGTGGAGATGCTGGCTGAGCCTTCCAGCGGCGCCAGGCTTGCAGGTCCCCATGAGGAGACACGAGCGGTCCGCGCGGGCTGCAGATCTGTGTCTGGGATGCCCTCCGCCGTCCTCCCCAAGGCCGCGCGCTCTCATCTGCGCGGCCCAAACTTTGCTCCCCGCCTTCTCTAGGGCTCTCTCCATTTCGCCTCCTGGTGCATGTCCTGCGGTTCTTTATTTTAACAATGCCTCTTAGAGCTACCTCTCCTTCTCCCTTCCCATAAGCCAAGCCACTCCTCCTAGACCTAGCTCCTTCCCCTGCTTCCTGGTCTCCCACCTTCTCGTCCCCTCCCCTAGTCATGGCCATCCCTGCAGCTGGGTGTTTGAAACGATGCCCTCCTTGGGAACTCTGCCGAATTTATCAAACTCCTCAGACCTTGCTCACGGAAACAATGGCCAGCACAATAGTTCAATTAATGCCTTTAATTTATCAAAAGCTACCTTTTCTGTGCCTCAGTTTCCTCCTAGGACAATAGAGGGGAAATGGTCTCTCTTTTTACAATAGGCTTGGTTATCTGAGGGGCCTTTCAATTTTCTATTGCTGGAACTCACAAGCAAAACTCTGAAAGAGTCAGGGACTGTAACAGGTCAACGTAATGGCTGGAAGCAGTGGAGAGACTGGAATCCTCCAGGTTCCCTTCCAAGGCACAAGGGACAGAGGCTCAGAGTTCTGGCACATTTCTCCCCTCACTGCACCTGCAGGAACTGAAGGGATGCCTGATGAAATAAATTACTGGTGAGAAGATTCTCTGACAGGTCCTTGCGTCAGCTTCTTTGCCCAGAGTTGGGTGTGGTGCTTTGTCTTCTGTAGCCAAAAAAAGGAATCACCAGCTCAGTCATTGGGCTGGTTCAGGGTAGAAGTGTTTATGGTGGAGCCTCTCTCTCACTGGATGGCAGCTGAAATAATTCTGGTTGTGCGTTGGGAGACAGGATCCAGTTCTGGTTTTGTCACTAACTAGTTGGGGACTCAAGGGGAAAAATGGCAACTTCTCGGTAGAAGGAGGAAGTTGGACCAAATGATCTCCCAGGTTTCTTTCAGCCTGATTATTGAGGTTATGTGATCTCCCCTTCTTGATTATGTCCAGGCCAGAGAGATCAACACATCACGAGAAAGGCAGTTCCACAGCGCTAAGAGGAGAGTGCTTCCTTCTGATGACCCAAATCTGCCTTCCCATAGCTAGTTCTTCCCTCCCCTGAGCCCTGCTTCCCCCGCTAATAGACAGTGAATCTACCTCCCAGACCCTTCACAGTGCCAAGTGCATGCAGGAGGCCCTGGGAGAGATCCTCCTCCTTTTCTCCCTGGGACAGGACGCCTCTTCTCAATTTTATTAATGTGATGGCCAATGGGATCCTCTGCACAATTAAAAACGGAGGAAGGCAGTTATTTCATGACCCTGAAATCAGAGACCTCCCTTCTTTCTCCCCCTCCTCCAGTGTGCTTTTGCCTCAAATGTGCTTTCTCCTCAGAGGCCAGAAGCAGTTGCCATAATCAGAATCTCACACTCTATCTTCTGTTGGCTGTCTCACCCTCTGCTATCAATTCCGGGGTCTTATTGGTTTCCCTTGTAGTTGAATCTAACTCTGGGTTTCCTTATTCCTTGTTTCCTTTTTCAAACTGACTCTTCTCCAGAAAAATGTTCCAGCTTCCTATTCCAGAATTGGCTTTCTGTTTCCTTAACCATCATTTTTTTTTTTTTTTAAATCCTCACTTGAGATATTTTTTCCCATTGATTTTTAGAGAGAGTGGAAGGGAGGTTGAAGAGAGAGAGAGAGAAAGAGAGAGAGAGAGAGAGAGAGAGAGAGAGAGAGAGAGAGAGAGAGAAACATTGTGTGAGAGAGACACATCAATTGGTTGCCTCCCACACATACCCCAACTGGGGCTGGGGATTGAACCAGCAACTGAGGCACATGGGTGCCCTTGACCGGGACCCTTTGGTTCCTGGTCTGATGCTCTAACCACTGATCAAATTTTCCAGGGCTCCTTAACCATCCTTTTTAAGGAGAGTCCAAGCCTGTGCACTGATGGATCACTAAGAACCCTGAAACCCATCTGCTCTACAGGGTGGCTTTTCACCCTGGCCATCCCATTGTGTTCTACTTTTTTCATTTGGAATGAGATTTACACAGTGGTTGTGGTTTCTGGCTCCTTATCTTCCATCCTATTTTGTTTGTAAGAAGCCCAGACATCTTGTATCAAAGTCCTCTTCTCCTTATAGGTCTTACTCCCAGCTCAGAGCTATTCCTTTGAAGGGAGAGCGAGGGGTGGGGGGTGGGGGATAGGGTAAGGGGGTGGGAGAGGGGGAGAATTAGGAAGTAGAGAGGTAAGAAGGGGTGGCTCACATTCCCTCTACACCCTGGCCAATCTATAGCAACTAGGGTAGTAAAACGTCCCCTCCCAGGATACCCTTGGCCTTGACCACAGCAACTGGAGTCCCATTTGGCTCTGCTCCTCAGCAAGCCACCCCGCCTCCTCCCTCTAGCAGTACCTCCCTGCCAGCTCACTCCACCACCAGCTTTCCTGTCATCTGTAAGGCCACCCTTCATTAAAGAACCTTTCATTTGCCTGTCCCTGTGTGACTGGTACATCAGTCTGATGCTGGGAGAAGTATGTGGAGAGATGGCAGTCACAAACTCTAGGGTGGTAAAGTAATGACAGGGGAGCAGGCTTCCTGCTCCATCTTTATGGAAATAGCTCAGTAGTTTGAGATATGGATGATGTGCAATTTTGGCTTCACATGTAAAAAAAGATACAACCACAATTGGAGTAACTTCAGAGAAAAGCAACCAAAATCATTAACGGATAGAAAATGGGTCCCTTAGATTAAATAATTAGAGCTGTTCACTCACTCATTTAAGCAAATATTTATTTAGCACAGACCCTGAGCAAGGCATTGTATTATATCACTTAGATATAATGATAACTAAGGTTATGGTTTCTGTGCTCTCAATAGCATTGTCTAGGGGTTTGGGTACACATATAAAAATAATTATAATATGAAACGGTCATTAAGTTTTACAAGTGTAGACTGTAGATGTTGCTGTGGCACTTCTGGTAATGGAACACAGCTCTTTTAGTTAATTTCATGGAAATGGTGACATTGCAGGAGATATTGAGGCGTTTGTACATTGTTTTTTTTTTTAATAATATATTTATTGATTTTTTACAGAGAGAAAGGGATATGGATAGAGAGCTAGAAACATAGATGATGAGAGAAACATCGACCAGCTGCCTCCTGCACACCCCTACCGGGGATGTGCCTGCAACCAATGTACATGCCCTTGACTGGAATCGAACCTGGGACCTTTCAGTCCACAGACCGACGCTCTATCCACTGAGCCAAACCGGTTTCGGCCGTTTGTACGGTTTTAATGGACACAGAAAGAGAAGGCTGTTCCAGTCAGAAAGAGCACTGTAAACAAAGAACCAGAGGCAAGGGAAGGTTAGGGTTTGGGAGTGTCAAACAGACGATCTGAAGGAGATTATGGAATGGTGCTGTATTATGAAAGACTTTGACTATCAACCTTAAAGAATGGCCCTTATGGATAAGAGCAGATGAAGTGTTAGAATAGGTTAGTCATGTAGAGTGGATCAGGCAAGGGTAGTAGTGAAATAAGTTAACAGTACCTAGTTAACAGTAGGGACGATGGTGCCTGAACAGGTCCCTGAAGATCCCTTGCCGAGGCTGGCATTAGCCCGCTAGCTGCTGGGTCATAAAGCTTTCCTAGGGACAGGTCAAGGTGGTAGTGGGGCATTCAGAAGGCCTGGGGCAGTCACTGTATCCCAACATGTTCTTAAGTGTCTCAGTGGTACTGGTGCAGCTGTACCGTGTATACCGGCTGAAAAGCAGCCCTGGGAGCAGACCATTATTGGAAGTTAAAGACTCCATTCTGGCAGGTTTTAACTAGTTATACCCATTTGTTCAGATTGAGTTAGCTAAGCCCTGCCCGAGGGGAGAGGTCTGGACTGAAATGGTTTCTAGGTTCTTTGCTCTATAATTGACCTGCTGGGACCAACTTGGTGCTGAGCCAAGAGATCGTGTTTGGGCACAGAGCCAGGGCTGAATGACCCCGGGCCCCTGCTTCTTTCTAGATCTCCTAAGGCTGGGTCTGGTGCATCCCCAACTAAGTGCCAGGTTTACCTGCTGAGCCCCAAAGTGTTCTCAAGCTGAGGAATTAATCAGTGCTCACTGCCCTGAATCTATAACACACTTCTCTGGTTGGCTCTTGTGATTTCTAATTGACTTTGAGTGGGCTGGGGAGCCACACCCATAGATGTCAGGCAGACACTTCAGCTCTGGGGTCACCACAGCCATTCCCATTTGGAAAGGATACAAACCCAGTAACAGAGGTAACTTGGGGCAAAACAGTAATTTGAGATGCAGGCAGGGAGAGAGGGAGAAACAAAGGAGACAGATGTGTGGGCAGAGCAGGGATGGTGTGGCTTAGAGTTAAAACTCGGAGCACAGGGAGTGGAGAAAGGAAGGCTCCGTGTGTGCCTTCTGACCTAGGACCCTGTCTCTCCCTGCCCTGGTTGGGCTGGTCCTCTTTTCCTCTGGCTCCTGTTCCTGTGCCCTACTTACCTGTTAGGTTGCCATTCTGGTCACCCAGCTGTTGCGTGTAACTTCAAGTCAGTATTCAAATCTAGCCACATACTAGGCACTCACATAAATACTTTCTGCATATAAATGGTAAGCTCAGAATTCCTGAGCACCTGGCAATTTAGTTTCCACCGGCAGATACTTTAGCAGTCACCAATTTAAGAATAGAACCTAGGAATTACTGTTCTGGGATCCTAATACATATAAACAATAACCCTTAAAGCACAAATGCAAAGGATAAAAATTAAGCCATTAATGCTTTTTTATTATAAATGTTTCCTTTGAATTGACCACTGTGTACCAGGGACGCAGCGTGTGACAACAGGAGCCCAGACATTGCGTCTCCTTTCCCTGGTCTCTTTAGTCCCTGTTCCCCAGAATTGTAGCCACAGAGCCGCCCTCTCTCTCCTGCCCACCGCCCAGGCCCCCTCAGTCTGAGATGAGGCCCTGTTCACCTGCTGGCGGTGCTGGGCTGCTTGCTGCTCCCTGTGCTGAGCGTTATTCAGGAGCCCTGTGTGGTTATAATTGGTTTGCAGCACAAGGTCTTTGAAGCAACCACTCCTGTGCTGGTTTTAGGAGTGGCTGGTAGTTGCACTGCAGTAATTTTCCAGGCCACGAAGCCTGGTTTTGCCCCCAAGTGCCGAGCTTTATGGAGCAGCGCAGTCGCCATAGCAGAGTTTGCTTTGGAATGGGGCCTAGAGGCTGTTCTTGGAGTTAGCCGCTCACTGTCTAGTTTTCTACAAAGTTCCACCAGTCTCAAAATCTACCCTTTTATTTTCCATGAGCACTTTCCCTTATATTCAAGGGTAATGAATATAACTAGGCCAGCCTTTCATTTTTCACTTCCAGACAATTCTCCTTTGACCCTGTGATCCACAATTAATATGTTTATGTGTTATGTGATATAAGCAAAACTCTGTTGGAAGAGGGGAAAATAGTTTGGGCTGAATATGTTATATATTCTGAGCAAAGTATGGTGGATAGATCTTTAAATTAGGTTCTAACAAGTGTGGCTTTTAGTGTTTTGAAGTACCCACAAGACAAGAGAGAATGAATATTATTTTTACCTTGTGATTTTTAGTATATAATTTATTTTTTATGCTAAAGTCCTTTTTAAAAAAGAATTTTTTTTTAAACTACTAACCAACTTTTTAGAAAAGGGGGCAAATTGTCCTATGATTCCTGGTATATATGTGTGTGTGTGTGTGTGTGTGTATGTGTGTGTGTTTTAACTTTTCATTGTAGTACCTTATATGTACAGAAAAGTGTACAATAAGTGTACAGCTTGATGAATTTCCACAAACAGCATACTTGTGTGATGAGCACCGCAGTGAAGAAACAGAACATTACCAGCCCCCAGCAGCCTCCTGTGGGCTTCCTCCCAGTCACTACCATAGCATAGGTACACTAACTTTGGAAGTGGCAAAGGAAGACCAAGGACCTAAATGCTATGAGATACAGCCCTATGACATGCTGCATTAGAGCTGCTGCAAGGACAGGATTGAGAAACAGTGCTTATCCTGTATATGATAAATATTAGAAATAGCTAGCTTCTCTTGAGCAATCGACTTGTTTTAATTTTTTATTGGCTATGTAAGTTGTAAAACCACTCAGGCTTCTCCCTTTTTTTTGTTAATCCTCACCCAAGCATATTTTTTCCATTGATTTTTAGAGAGCGTGGAAGGGAGGAGTGAGGGTGGGGAGAAAGAGAGAGAGAGAGAGAGAGACATTGATTGGTTGCCTCCTGCATGTGCTCCAACGAGGGGGCCGGGATTGAACCTGCAACCCAGGTATGTGACCTTGATCAGGAATTGAACCCACAACTCTTCAGTGTGTGGGTCGATGCTTCTCCCTTTGTGCTGGTCATTAGAAAGCTTCAGAATTCAATTTATGGTTCATCTGGGGAAAAGGGAAAAAGATTTTATTTTGGTATTTTATCCCTATCCCTTTATTTTTTGTTTCCCCTACATCTACTTCTAGTTTATGTCACTTTATATTCTCTGTCCTTGTAAGCCACTTTAATTTTTTTAACCAAACCATGACACAAAATAAATCAAAAGTGCTATTATTTACATAAAAGTATGAAGTAGCCAAAACCGGTTTGGCTCAGTGGATAGAGCGTCAGCCTGCGGACTGAAAGGTCCCAGGTTCGATTCTGGTCAAGAGCATGTACCTTGGTTGCAGGCACATCCCCAGTGAGGGGTGTGCAGGAGGCAGCTGATTGATGTTTCTCTCTCATCGATGTTTGTAACTCTCTATCCCTCTCTCTTCCTCTCTAAAAAATCAATAATATATATATATATAAAAGTATATAGCACTATGTCCCTGATCTTTAAAAAAAAAAAAAAAAAAAAAGTATGAAGGAGATATTACCACTCATCTATATCCCACTACTTGTTGGGGGGGTGGGGGGCCGGAGTATAATAAGCAGTGATAACCAGGAATACCTTAAACAAGAATTGCACATTGAAAAAGCAAAAGAGCTCAAAAATTATTTTTTGTGCGTGTCAAGTTTATTTAGATATTGAAAAATTTGAATGACATTAAAAAATAAATTCCCACCTTCTGAATATGAAAAGAATATCAAAAACTTGGAATTTACTGACAGATGTTGGGGCCTGAGCCACCTTTATTTTAAGCAATGACATAAATACAAGGAAAATTCAGTAATCCTTGGGGCACCGCTGACATTACTGATGAAACAACCCAGGCAACTTGCCAGGAAGGCCAGGAAGCTCAAGCTTGTCCTGTGGGCCCTACATTCCCCCGGACTCATGCTGACTCTGTGAGCATGAAGGTCTGTGGCCACTGCCCACCCTGTGGCTTATCGTCTCTTTACTAACAGACCATAAAATAAGCCCAAGGAAGAGCTATTACCTGCCTCCTCCACCCATTTCTTTCTTTCTTTCTTTTAAAAAAAAATGTATTTTATTGATTTTTTTATAGAGAGGAAGAGAGAGGGATAGAGAGTTACAAACATCGATGAGAGAGAAACATCAATCAGCTGCCTCCTGCACACCCCTCACTGGGGATGTGCCTGCAACCAAGGTACATGCTCTTGACCAGAATCGAACCGAGGACCTTTCGGTCCACAGGCTGATGCTCTATCCACTGAGCCAAACCAGTTTCGGCATCTGCCCATTTCTTTTAAACTGTTCTGTGGTGTGGAACAGAGGTTATGCTTTCGTCCCACTCTAGCTGTTAGAATTGTGCTTCATGGTGTCAGGACCTGAGAGGAGGGCCCAAGGATGGGAAAAGGAGAAAGAAAGGTCAGATGGGAATGTAGAAATGACATACCAGGCAACCAAGGATTTTTTATATTATATAAATGCCCTAAAAATTGAGTGATGTGTATTTTTCAATTTTTATTTACTTTGCAAATCTTGAATGAATGCAGAGGTGATTCATTTTAAAATGAAGTAAAATGTTTGTGGAGCATTTACTTTTTTAATGGGGAAACTAAGTGGGCTAAAAAATTAAGGAATTTGAAGACAGGGCATGGTTCAAATCCAAGTTCTACTACTCACCAGTTGCAAGACCTTGTATTTATAAGGTACTTCTTCCTTTTTAAGCCTCAAGTGCTTCATCAGGGTAACAGGGTTATAATGTCCTCTCTATAGGGCCTTTCTTATAACTAAACTAGTGGCCTGGTGCATGAAATTCATGCACAATAAAAGGGAATTAATTAGAGGAAATATTTTAATATTGCTATTTGCCCTTTCTTTATGATAGAAGTGTCAGAGATGAAAGAAAAGTAGTAAAATGTATATGAAAATTTCCCTCCAGTCAGAGTAGGGGGCACCCTGTGGGACCTAGAGTCAAGTCCCTGCTCACTGCCTGCGTGCACTTTGAAAACACAGGAGGCCCAGACCCGGCTGGCCCATCCCCATTGGGTAAGATCCAGACCTGGCTGGCCCCACCCCCATCAAGCCCCTCCAGGTGAGGGGGTGCAGCTTCAGATCCCCCAGCCTGGTGCCTGGGCGTGTGCATGGCCTGAGGTCCCCTGTCAAGCCCTGTTGGGTGGAGGGTGGGGCCTAGGTGTGGCCTGAGGTTCCCCATAAAGCCCCACCAGGCGAGGGGTGCAGCCTGAGGTCCCCTGTCAAGCATCGAGGGGGGTGGGGTGGGGGTCGGGGGGAACCGCCTGAGGTCCCTCGCCCTAGCTAGGCGCCATACAGTATAGTATGTTCAGTAGTAGTGACGTTATAGTGTCCTGGCTAATTTGCATATCCCTCTATTATATAGATAGATAAGATTTAGTGAGCTGACCACATTAAGTGCCCAATTAGACTTAACACAAAAGTAGCATATAATAGGAGCTCAGTGAATGCTGATGGGAATTAGGGAATGGCTGGGCAGGCATGGATAGATATGTTTTTCAACTAGCCCTTTTGCCAACACTTTTTCCATTTCTCAGACCAAGACACAGCTGTGCCCAGTTTCTTAGCAATCTCCAGGCCTTCCATGGTCAGCTCCTGCCACCAAATACACATTTCTTTTTTTTAATCCTCACTCAAGGATATTTTTCCATTGATTTTTAGAGAGAGGAGGAGGAAAAACAGAGAGAGAAACATCGATGTGAGAGAGACGCATTGATTGGTTGCCTCCCTTGTGCCCCAACCTTGGCCAGGACCAAGCCTGCAACCCAGGCATGTGCCCTTTACTGGAATCTAACCAGGGACCCTCAGTCCACAGGCTGGCACTCTATCCATTGAGCCAAAGCACCTAGGGCCAAGTACACATGCTTTAACCACTCTTTTCTCCTTGATGTTCAGCACTGCCTCCATCCTTCCTTTCTGATTCTAGGTAAATATTTGCATTGGGGGGGTGAGGGGGCAGGTCAGAAGGCAAGGATTTTGCTGAGAACAAGAGAAGTTGGGGAATGTTCCATGTCACAGAAGCTCAGCAGTTGGGAAAGCTAGCCTTGCTCTCTGCTGCATGCCTCTTAGTACTCGGAGGATTCCTGGGATTGGAGGCAGGAACACTGGGCAGGCATCTCAGTTTCAGGCCTACCTTTGTAGCTGACTTGTGAAGAATCCTTTTCTCTGGAGGGCTCTAGTTCCCATGTTTTTGGAACGGGATTCTTCTTTCAGGGGTGGGTCCATCTTTGACATTCTGGCCCTGGTCTTTCAAGACTCAGTTGCCCGAATGGAGAGCGGCAGCACTCCCATGCCTCTGGCTACTTGCTCTCCAAGGTCATCTCTCACAGCGTGGTCTCCACACAAGCTGTTGCCTCAAAGATTAAAGGCCTTTCTGCTGAGATCTTCTTACAAATCCTCTGATCCACTCCTTTCCACCCTGCCTGCCAACCCAGGGTTCAGATGGACACATGCAGGCAGGCACACATACACCACACCAACCAGCTGATTTCCTAACTGCTTACCACCACCTCTGAGTCAGAGACTGGCGGTGGGTGTTGAGGTGCAGTTTGGGGGGTCTTAGGGGGGCTGTAGGGAGGACATGGAGGATTTCTTCATGAACCAGGGACAAAGTCTTACTATATATTCTCAGTTCTTGGTTTTCTTTTTTTATTCCAGCTGAGCTGAAGTCCTGAGGAAAGGGACAGGAGGATGAGGAGCACATGTCAGGCAGACTTCCACCGGCAGCGGCAGGGAGGTTGCACAGACACAAAGAAACGGGAGAACATCAGGGAGAGAAATTGAGGGAGAGACATCTATCCCATTTATTCATTTGATTCAATGACTAGTTTTATTTGGTTCTCTTTCAAATTTGGTTCTTTTTAAAATGCTGTATTCTTTTGTTTTTAATAGTTTATGCTGTATTCTTTTGTTTTTAATGCTGTATTCTTTTGTTTTTAATAGTTTTGTTTTTAGTAGTTTAAAATGAATTTGTTTAATCTATTATCTAAAGTTGTTAGTTGCCCCAAACTAAGAGGCTGCTAAAGTATTAGCATCTGCTTGCTGTTCTGACATTCACAACTAAATTTATTTGGCCCCTGAAAATTTCTCTTACATTATGGAGAGGTTAACTATGTAAATAAAGAGAAGTATGTCAGGTTTTATATGTACCATTTCTTAGTATTTTGCTGTGTTTCTCAAAAGGAAGTTCTTTTGCTTGAATTAAAAATTTTTTTTTTATTGATTTCAGACAGGAAGGGAGAGGGAGAGATAGAAACATCATGATGAGAGAGAATCACTGATCAGCTATCTCCTGCACGCCCCCTACTGGGGACCAAGCCCGCAACCGGGGCATGTGCCCTTACCGGAATCGAACCTGGGACCATTGAGTCCACAGGCCGACATGCTATCCACTGAGCCAACTCGGCTAAGGCTGCTTGAATTTTTAAGGCCTTCTCCAGCTCCAGTAGGCTGTGATCATTGGTGTGTGTTAAGTGTGTAAGTCTAACCAAAGGTGAATATTTCCATTGGAGGAGTCTAGCAGAAGCTAAGTAAGAGTTTAGGGAACACAAATGTGGTTTTGCAGAGGCTCACACAGAATGAAGGAGGTGAGGTTGAAAAGGTAGCTGTGACACCTTGGAGTGTCGAGTGCCAAACTACTGAGTGTGGACTTGGTAGAGAGAGGAAACAAACTTTTTAAAGCAGGGATTTGGTATGATAGAAGGCAGGTTGTCTTACATCTACTGATTTAATTCTTCAGGCGTTTATTGAACACCTTTTATGTCCTAGGGAATATGATTATAGGCAAATTAAGTTGGAAGTTTGCAGGATGGCTTGGAGATAGGCCACTCAGGTGGCTATTGCAGTGACCTAAGTGTGGGTGATGAGTGCTTAGCTGAGTCGGTAGAAAAAACAGCTGTCAAAGACAGAAGTGACAGTTAGACAGTGGAGTTTATATACATAGAGGCGAAAGAATACTCAAATTCTGGGTTTCACACATGGTTCCCTGGCTACACTCTGCCATGATCATTTTAATTAAGGGCTATTTTGAAAACCCAGCATCACAAAACTGTTCTCAGGAGGAAAAAGTGCTTTCATTTCTCCTTACACTTTCCTCTCTAGACCTTGGATACAAAAGGACTGGGAGATAGGGACTAGGCACTTATTCATTCAGTACATACTTAATGAGCACTCGGATGTGCCAGATAATGTTGTAGGAATTAGGGACATAGAAGGGAACCAGTAACTTAAAGGCTTTACTTTCATGAGCTTATATTTTATGAGGAAAGACAGATAATAGACACATAAAAGAAGATAAGAATTTTAGATGGTGATGAGTTTTTGGAAGAAAATGAAATATGGGAATGGCACAATGTTTCTGGATGGAGGGGTAAGAGAAAAGACTAGCTGGGAGAGTGAGGGCTCTCTGAAAAGGGATTCCCTAAAAAAGGTAATTTAGGGATAAAGGACACAATTAAGGATTAAGCACCAACTGAGTGTCAGGATTGCTACGGTGTTTCCCTGAAAATAAGACATCCTCTGAAAATAAGACCTAGCACAACTTTGGGAGAAAAAATATAAGACACTTTTATTTTTTGGGAAACAGGGTAGTACCTCAGGAATTCAGAGAATGGGAGCTGAGTAGAAGAGGGGAAAACGTAGAACGGGGTCATTGCTCGTATCAGGATGAGCATCTTCTTCCTATCGCCTCCCATTGTCCTGAAAACAATGCCCTTCTTCACCTCCCTGGCTGGAATGGAGTCTGCCTCCCCTCCCCTGGGAGTACCAGGGAAAGGTACTAGCCAGAGGCTCTGGCTGAGCCTGAGGAGAAGCGAGGCTGGCTGTTTTCCTCATTATAAACTTGGATCTCAACGAAACCAGGATGCGGGGAGAGGGTGGCTTATTGACAGTCCTATTGAAATTAACTCTGCTCTCCCTTCCCTCACAGCATTTTTTTTTTTTTTGTACCTCCATTAGTGCACTTATCAAAGTCTGCCTTGCATCAGAGTTATTTATGTCTGTGTTTGTCTTCCTCCATGAGATTGCGAATTTCTAGAGTGCTGGACCTGGGCATTCTTTCCCCTTTTATCATCCTGGTGCAGGGACTTTTTAACCACTTTCTAACCTTTGTGGCTTACACACTTTTATAGAATTTGATGAAGAAACTGTGGACTCTCTTCCCAGGAATTTGCCTGACTACTCATATAGTTTGCGTGCTACTTTGGGGAGGTTCACAGGCCCCTAACACCCATCCATGAATCCCCAGTTAAGAACTCTGCTTAAGTGCTTTGCCCAGTACTTGGTACATGGTAGGTTCTCAGAAATTGATTTACTTGGGGATGTCCTCACAATTAAATCTCTTTACTCTAGATTAGGGGTGTTGAACTCAATCAGAGAAGGGGCCAAAATCTAAAATCCAGCCTAAATCGCGGGCCGAATGGTTTACTGAACAGTCATAAACTGTCATTGTGATGGAAATGCAGCGGAGTGCAATGATGACAGCGCGGTGCGGGCCACATTGCAAGGCCTGGCGGGACGGATTTGGCCCGCGGGCCTTGTGTTTGACACATGTGCTCTAGATGTAGGGCAGAGATGTTAGGTGGGAGAAAGAGAGCCAGGAAGCAGTTCCTCTACTAGAGGATGCAGAAGAGTATGTATAAACTCTGGAAGTAATCATCAGAGATCAATAGCTTCACCCTCTCTTCTTATCCATGGAGAACCTAAGTTGGGGTCTGTACCTTGGGCTGGCCTTTTCTCAGATTCTTTTTTTAAAAACAAAGTCTTGCCGGGACCGGTTTGGCTCAATGGATAGAGCGTCGGCTTGGGGACTGAAGGGTCCTGGGTTCTATTCCGGTCAAGGGCATGTACCTTGGTTGCGGGCACATCCCCAGTAGAGGGTGTGCAAGAGGCAGCTGATCAATGACTCTCTCTCATTGATGTTTCTAACTCTCTCTCTCCCTTCCTCTCTGTACAAAATCAATAAAATATATTTAAAAAAAACAAAACAAAACAAAAAAAACAAAAACAAAACAGAGTCTTTATTGATTGTAGAGAAAGAAAGAGAGGAAAGGAGAGGGAGGGGAGAGAGAGAGGGAGGGGAGAAAGAGAGACATCCTCCTGCATACTCCCTAAAGGGGATCAAGTCCATAACCCGGGCATGTACCCTGATGGGAATCGAACTGGTGATCTATTTGTGCATGGGTCAATGCTCAACCACTGAGCCACACCGACAGAGCTTCTTTCAGTTTCTTCTTCTTTTTTTTTTTTAATTAAAAAAAAATTTTTTTTAATTGATTTCAGAGAGGAAGGAAGAGGGAGAGAGGGATGGAAACATGATGAGAGAGAATCATTGATTGGCTGCCTCCTGCATGCCCAACACCAGAGATCGAGCTCATAACCTGGGCATGTGCCCTGATTGGGAATCAAACTGTGACCTCCTGTTTCATAAGTAGATGCTCAATCACTGAGCCACACCAGCTGGCCTCTCTCAGATTCTCAAATGCTGCTCTCCAGTGTCATGATAATTCCTTTTGCTTGCCTTTCAAAACTCTACCCATCATTCCTTCTCTTCCCTAAAGCTGCCTTTAATTATTTCATTCCCAGCTGACCTCACTCTTTTTGGAAGTTTTGTTGCACTAAAGTAGTCTGAAACTCACATTGACATTTTCTTGTTTTTTATATATATATATTTATATTTATATTTATATTTATATTTATATTTATATTTATATTTATATTTATATAATTTCTTTTCTTTTTAAAAAATATATTTTATTGATTTTTTACAGAGAGGAAGGGAGAGAGATAGAAAGCCAGAAACGTCGATGAAAGAGAAACATCGACCAGCCACCTCCTGCACATCCCGGGGATGTGCCCGCAGCCAACGTACATACCCTTGATCGGAATTGAACCCGGGACCTTTCAGTCTGCAGACCGACGCTCTACCACTGAGCCAAACTGGTTTTGGCTATATATATAATTTCTATTTCATCTGGGTTGATCTTGTGTACTCCAACTACATTGTTTAGACAAGCCAAAGATAGCTCTAAGGCAAGTGGTCGTTGGCAAACTATGGCTCACGAGCCACATGTGTCTCTTGGCCCCTTGAGTGTGGCTCTTCCACAAAATACCACGTGCAGGTGCACACATACAGTGCGATTGAAACATCATGGCCCATGCACAGAAGTCAGTTTTCAGCTCTCAAAAGAAATTTCAATTGTTGTACTGTTGATATTTGGCTCTGTTGATGAATGAGTTTGCTGACCACTGCTCTAAGGTATTGGTCATGGCTGTTTGCTCCCCACAAGCATTAATGGTGTGTTTGGAAGAGACAGGTGACTGACTTAGAATTGAGTCTGCACAGCCTTCACTGTGCCCATCCTTTCTGCCTTAATGTCTGAGATTGCTGTTGTGTCCACCATTCCATCTGGTAATGTCTTTTACTCTTCTTTTAAAAAAAAAAATATATATATATATATATATATATTGATTTCAGAGAGGAAGGAAGAAAGAGCGAGAGAGATAGAAACATCAATGATGAGAGAGAATCACCAATCGAGCTCACAACCACAACTGGGGCGGGTGTGTCCCGACCAGGAATTGAACTATGACATCATGCCTGGTTCATGGGTGGCTCAACCACTAACCCACATCAGCTGGCCTACTCTTTCTTTTCTTTCTTTATCATAACATAGTGGTCAAGAGCAAGTCCCTGAAGTCAGACTACCTGAGTTTGAATTCTAGTTCCAATGCTTGGTAAGCTGTACCTCCATCAGCAGATTCCTGAGCCTCAGTTCGTTATCTGTAAAATGGGAATAGAAGCAGTAGCTACTTCACTGGGTTTCTGTTGTAACAATTAAGTGAAATAATGCATGTAAAGGACTTAGAATGGCTCCTGATACATAATCCTAAATAATAAAAGCCTAATATGCAAATTACTCCTTTGGGCAATGGTTTGACTGGGAGTTCGATCACTTGCTATGGTGTGTGCTGACCACCAGGGGGAGGCACAGAATATGGTAGGTGTCAGCACTGGCAGCAGGCAGCAGTGGAGGCACTGCTGCCCGGATGGGCCCTGATGAGAGTAGGACTGTGCTGGGATGGTGGAGTAGGTGAGCAGGTGGCACCAGGCCAAGGCGGGTATGAATAGGGGCCTGATCACCCTGCCTATTGCCCTGCAGACAGTGACCAACAGCAGCAGCGGGGGACTGGGCCACTGCCCAACTCACAGGCGCTGAGAGAGAAAAGGCAAATAGCAACATTAAAATATTCCTTCTAATTATTTCCCTTTTAATATGCATGAATCCATGCACCATGCCACTAGTGTTTAATAAATATTAGCCACTGTTATTGTTTATTATCACTTGACCAGCTTTTAGTGTCCCCTTTCTCTCTCTGATTGGTTTTTGGATATTGCCTTTCACTAAGAATCCTAGAATAGGAATGGATCTTAGGAATTTAAAAAAGCTATGATGGAAAATACCTGCATTAAAAAAAAATTGATTTTGGAGAGAGAGAAAGGAAGGGGGAGGGGAGAGAGAGAGAAACACTGATGGGCTGCCTCCTGCAGAGGATCCATCCCACAACCCAGGCAAGTGCTCTGATCAGGAATTGAACCAGCGACCTTTTGGTGCATGGGATAATGTTTAATTAACTTAGCCACACCATCCAGGGCAATATTTGCATTTCTTTTTCTTTTTAAAAAAATATTTTTTATTGATTTCAGAGAGGAAGGGAGAGGGATAGAGATAGAAACATCAATGATGCACATCCCACACTGGGGATCAAGCCTGCAACCTGGGCATTTGCCCTCGACCAGAATCGTCCCTGGGACCCCTCATCCTGCAGGCTGACACTATCCTCTGAGCCAAACCAGCTAGGTAATATTTGCATTTCTTATTCCAGGCCAATGACAGACATCTCCAATAGAACTGATCCCAGTTACAGTCTCAATCTTTCTCAAATAGCTTGGCCTGCAGTCACTACAAAGTGAGTTGACTCTTAAAATACATTAAAATACATCTGTGTGCCCAACGTCCTGATTTTAAAATATATATATATTTTATTGATTTTGTACAGAGAGGAAGGGAGAGAGATATAGAGTTAGAAACATCAATGAGAGAGAGTCATCGATCAGCTGCCTCTTGCACACCCCCTACTGGGGATATGCCCGCAACCAAGGTACATGCCCTTGACCGGAATTGAACCCAGATCCCTTCAGTCCCCAAGCTGACGCTCTATCCATTGAGCCAAACCAGTTTCGGCCCAACGTCCTGATTTTACCAATGAAAAATGTAAGGCCAAGAGAGTGTCAGGCAACCATGGGTTCAGCACTCCCCATGCTTTGGCAGTGCTCTTTACAGCACACTGCACCATGGCCATTCTGCCATTGCTCATCTCCTTTTTTGTTTGTTAAGAATGCTCCTTTTAATGTCTGAGTTTCATGAGGTCCCCTTTTTCTACCCATCCAAGCAATCTAACATGCATATAACCTATATTCAAGTTTATCTATGTTTTTTTGCCAGTGAAAAAGCTAAAGTTATTGCCACCTTGCTGGTGGTGGGTCATGTGCCCAATTCAGCTGCTGTTAAGGGTGATTGATCTGTGGGTTTTCTGAAATGTCCCCAGTGACTCCCTGTATTGATATGGATAGTTGAGAGTAACCTGTAAAAGAACTTCTTGTGATATTAAATTCTCTCATTGCAAAGGGCAGGCCAAGAGTTGACATTTCTCATCTAACAGGTCCCTTTGTTCCTCTCTCTCTCCCATCCTCAGAATAGAGCCCATACTACTAAAGAAGTGGAGAGCTGCTTTTTATTTGCGGGGAGGGGTTGGCTGAACCAACAGAAAGCTATTCTCTCCCAATTTAGGAGGCTGAGGTCCAAGATCAAGGTGTTGGCAGGCTTAGTCTCTTCTGAGGCCTCTCTCCTTGGCATGTAGATGACCCATGTCTTCATATGGTTGTCCCTCTGACTCTAGAGCTTCTTTAAACAAAACAAAACAAAAACACAAAACAGAAGTGGAGTTATGATTTCATCTCTCACCTCTTTGAGTTGAGGAGGAATGGGGAATAAGAATAAATGAAGTTTATTTTAAACCAAAAAAGTCTTAGAACACAGGAATCATGAAGCCCTTTGGTACAAAAGTACATATTTTTTTAAAAATTGTTGTCTTCTCCCTTATTCTCATCTCTATAGAAAGACACAAGCTGGTGAGAGCTGGTATTGTCATAATCCTAGTCCTAGTCTGCAAATGGAAGTCCACTGCTGGCATTTCTGTGTGGGGGGAACAGATATACTGGATGACAAATTGAGAAATTGCGGAGGTAACAGTAAGTGGTTCAGAACAGGTTTGGAAGAGTACAGAGAGGAAGTGAAAAAATAACATTCAAGCTTGGTTTAGCATATTGAATAAGAACTCAACTTTGCTCTGATGCATGAAAATTGGAAAAATGTTCACATAAGAACAATTTACAATGGTGACATTTTAATTGTATTTCTCAGGAAATACTACCTGTCTGTTATGGAAGCAAGAACTATTAAATTGAAAGTTTTTAATTTACTTCTTTGAGAAAAAAGCAAAGGCACAAACGGCCTAAGGTATTTGTTGATACAAAAATTAGGCAAGTTCAATTTCTGGGAAATGGAAATATATTTTAATATTTTTTAAGAAAACAGTTTTGAAATATTTTAAGTGCCCCATACAAATCTAAAGTAATTTTTGTTAGTTTAGCGAGATAAACATATATTGTGCATAACTTGGTTTGCTCAAAATGAAATTTTGAGAGTGCTGGGGAGAGTGACTTTGGGGGGTATTTCCGCAGGCCCTAGTGACTGTGATCATCTTTCTCATAACCCTCCTACTCCTCCTATACTTGTTATATTTAGAAGTTGGAAGGCCTGAGAGGCAGAAAAAAATCCATAGTTATTTCTCCTAAAATCAAGGGGGAAGAGGGAAATCCCCAAGTAAGAACTGTTTTTCTACATTTTTCTTCTCCTTTATATCTCCGGGAAGGTTGGAAAGTTCTAGGGTAGTAAACACTTACCCTAGCTGGCAGGGTGTTTGTGAGCCAACCATGTGAGGGAAGGACCGGGAGGCAGGAAGAACAGTAGAACCTTGTTTTCACATGGACCCTTTCTCTTGGGAACTTGAGGCAACTTCTTAGGCTGCAGTCCCCGTGTGGGATCACAGATTGCTACTTCTGAATAAAGGTTAGTCCTTTTCACCTTTGGGAAGGTGTTCTCTGCCTCGGCCTGCGTATGGGTATATAGGAAGCAATGGGGTTGGGAAATGACACCCATCTGTCAGGATGAATCCTGGAGTTCACTGGGAGACGGAAGGCACGGCCTACTGCCTCCTTTATACAGGGAAACTGAGAGGCAAGACGAGGCTGGCACAGGCATACCTCGTTAAGCCAACTGGAGGAGTTGGGAGCCTCACACTCAGGTGTGCTGACTCGCACACGAGGTAAGATAGATGGGATGGTTCAGAATCTCAGCAGACCATCATCATATATAGTCTAGACTAGAGTCTCTCTTGAGTAACTTAAATCTTTGTTTCACGGCGTGGCTCTGATGGTATCACTGTCTTATCCTGCTCAGAGCCCTCTACTACACCATCAGCTGATGCCCTCGGACTGCTGAAGCTGTGGGGGCCAGGATTTGGAATCTTCAGCAGTGGAAGGGGCTACGCCTAGGGACCCTTTTGGTTCCTTACAGTGAGCCAGAGAGACAAAACGAAGAGTTAGAGAATTATGGAGGAGGGAATCAAACTTCTAAGGAGTCTTGATAAGGAAAAAAGGGAACAATGGTGTCAGATGCAGATGAAAAGTCCAGAAGGTCCAAGAAGAAAGAGCTCAGGCTCCGCCCCATGTATATTTGGCCAAGGAGAGTCACTGAATAGTATGAACAGTTGGGGTCTGTTGTAGCAGAGGAAAAAAACGTAGAAACCTTTATAGAATCAGTGTATTGGGGCTGGAAGGGCACTTGGGCTTCTCTTTTTCCCCCTTAAACACATTGTGAGGGCTAAGAACCTTGGCTCGGCGTCGGGGGATCTGGGTTTCAGACTTGGTTCTGATATGAACTGACTCTGTGACTTTGAGCAAGTCAGTCCTGCCTTCTGGGCCTCAGTTTTCTTATTTGTAAATGAAAAGGATTGGCTACTGGGCCGATGGTCCCCTCTGGCTCTGGCATTATTCCCAGAGAAAGTGGCATCTGCACCAGCTCTGAGGATCCCCAGCTGAAGTGGCTATAGAAAGCCTGGAAAAGGAGACTCGGAGAAGATGCCCGATTCACATCCTGGCTCACACCACCACGCTGTGTGGCCCGGCCTTCTCATTGAGTCGGCACTGGGAATTGGGCCCTTGATCCAGCTCTTACCTCTGAAGCAGTCAACATCCTCCACCTTCTTCCTCTCAAATTGTCTCCTGTCCTGGAGATAGAAGGACAGGTTCCATAGAGGGGGCAGTGAGGGGCAGGCTGAGGTTGGATGAGCCCTGGCTCATAGTTTTCAAGGAAAGGATCTCTAGGAAGCTTTCAGCTGGAGAGACCCAGTGACGTTGGGGGGCATTTCCACGGGCCCTGGTGACCATGATCATCCTTCTCAGAGTCCTCCTACTCCTCTCGAGTCATGGACCATGGACCAGTCCCCACTCAGAGCCTCACCACCCCCTCCCTGCTTCTGGGCAGCCATCACATAAACACCACTGTGTGCTTAGCCCAGGGGTGGGAGGGACATCTGCCCAGAAGTTGGCTTTTGGGTTGGCCGCTTATTTTGGCAGCTCCAGCCACAGGCTCCCTGACCAGACCATCAGAAGCCGAGGGGACTAGAGGTGGGGCCAGTGAGTCGGGCTCAGGCTCTGCCCCTCCAGAAATCCTACTCCAAGAGAAGGAGGTTGGCATGTCTGGAGTCTTCCTCCCAGGGTCACTGACGCAGGCCAGCTAACTTGATGAGCATGCCCTGGTGTTCTGTATGACGGGAATAATGCCCCTGACCTCACAAGGTCGTGGTGGCAAAATTGAAAAGCTGGCACATGTTAAAACTCTCAGAAAAAGATTGCTTTCCTTTTTGTGTGTTTGTGTTCCTTGAGTCGATAGGACAGGGTGTACCTTATAGGTGCAGACATGGAGGAAGAACAGAAGCAAAGAAAAAGTCGAGTTCCATACACACAAGTGCTCCTGCTTTTAACTGTTTCTCCCGTTTCCAGCGTGGTGCTGACCGTGATGGGGGAGCAGGACTTTGCTCTGTGCTGCCTTCCCCTAACCCCTTGTTGTCCCGAGACAGACGGGCCTCAGTCGTTACCTCACCACAAGGCCCCAGCTGCCAGAGTGAGTGGTGGAACTGCCTGGGTGGAGAGCTGGAGGCTAATTTTAGACCTGGAGACTCCCTGCCAACAGTTGTGGCTGGGCAGCAGCTGGACGGGACTGCCGGTGGGAGATCCGAGTCTCCTTGGAGGGAGCTCCGGACACGGCCCTCCAGGTCTGCTCTCGGGCACACTCCTGCCTCAGCTTTAGGGAAAGCCTGTGGAAGGTTCCTCTGCACAGAGGGTAAGACCTTGAAGCCACTCCTTTCTCCAAGGCTTCCTTTCTTCTTGCATTAACATATTTCTCTCCTCCATCTCTTCTCCGGTGGCTCTGCCAGAAACTACTGATATGGCACCTCTCTAGTGGGCCAGTGGCCTCTGAAAAGGGGAAAGAGAGTATCCACCAAATGCCCTGAATTTGTAGGCTGAATCTAGCCTCCCGCTCAACATACGCTAGTATAGTGCTATCAACCTTTTCCCTATTGGCTCACATAGCTAATGATAGGAAAAGATAAACATTTTTTTAAAGACTTGTTTTAATATTGTACTTTAAAATATATATTTTTTATTGATTTCAGAGAGAAAGGAGGAGAGAGAGAAGCATCAATGACGAGAGAGAATCACTGTCAGGCTGCCTCCTGTGTGCCCCCTACTGTGCCCACAACCGACATGTGCCCTGGAGTGGAATAGAACTCAGGACCCTTCAGCCACAGGCTGATGCTCTGTCCACTGAGCCAAACTAGCTATGGCAAGATAATATATTTTTAAAAAATATATGTTTTTAATGATTTCAAAGAGAGGAAGGGAGAAGAAGAGAGGAATAGAGTCCTAGCCGGTTTGGCTAAGTGGATAGAGTGTTGGCCTGTGGACTCAAGAACATGTACCTTATTTGCGGGCACATCCCCAGTAGGGAGTGTGCAGGAGGCAGCTGATTGATGTTTCTCTCTCATCAATGTTTCTTTCTTTCTTTCTTTCTTTCTTTCTTTCTTTCTTTCTTTCTTTCTTTCTTTCTTTCTTTTTTCTTTTTTATTTTTTTAAGAATTTTGTGAGTTTATTTGAGCCAAACTGTTGGCATATGCCGGGAAGCAGAACCTCAGTGAAATGAGATAATGCTCCGGATAATACAGAGTTACATCTGTATTTATACATTGCAATCAAAGGAAAGGACCTAGGTGGTTACATGAAATTCATTGGTGATGGATTAGGGAGGTGGGACAGAGCGAAGCGGGAAACCTCTGGGATAGGGTGAAAGGTGAAATGATGGACATGTGCTTCTTTTACAGAGATGGATACAGGATACTTTAATGTAATTAACAGCTGACAATTAACTTGATAACAATAACAATGAGGGAACCTCCAGGTGCCATTGGTTGTGCCCTGAGGGGTCAGGGTAAAAAGGAAGTTACAAGTTACCCAGACATCTCACAGCTATGTTATCTTAGAGGCAAAAAGGCAAATGGGCTACTGATTTTTTTTACAGAGAGAAAGGGAAAGAGAGAGAATTAGAAACATCGATCAGCTGCCTCTGGCATACCCCCTACCGAGGATGTGCCTGCAACCAAGGTATGTGTCCTTGACTGGAATCGAACCTGGGACGTTCAGTCTGCAAGCGGACGCTAAATCCACTGAGCCAAACCGGTTTCTGCGCCCTCTTGGGTTTAAATAGCATTTGTTTCCAGTATCCTCTCGGCCACAGACCTTCATGGCAGCAGCGGCTGTGACCGGGGTTTAGGGCCCTGAGCGTGAGGGGAGAAGCAGTCCCGGGCAGGGAGCCGTGGTCACCATGCCGATGGGTGCTGGGTGAGAGGTGCCCGAGCAGCATGGAGAGCCAGACCCGAGTGGCAGAGGGGCCGCGTGTTCGGTAACACGTGTGTGTCTGTGCGTGTCTTCTCTGCCCGGCACGCGGCTCACTGGGGCTCTCGCCAGCCTGGAGCCGTGCCACTCTCATCGATGTTTCTAACTCTCTCCCTCTCTCCCTTCTTCTCTGTAAAAAGAAAAAAAAAATCAAAAAATATATATTTAAAAATAGAGGGATAGAAACATCAATGATGAGAGAGAATCATTGATCAGCTGCCTCCTGTTCACTCCCTGCTGGGGATTGAATCTGCAACTCAGACATGTACCCTGACTGGGAATCGAACTGTGTCCTCCTAGTTCATGGGTTGACGCTCAACCACTGAGTCATATTAGCTGGGCATAACATTTAAAAAAAACCATATATATGGGAGTAAATCGATAAGGGTATTTGTGATTGGATGCAGTCAATCCTAGGGTTCTGCTGCCCCTCTTGAAACCCACTAGTGGGCCCTGGCACACCAGTTGGGATGCTCTGATATTTTCCCCTGCAGTTTCTGTATAGTGTTTATAAACACCAGGTCCCACCCGAGGGAACATCTCTTGGGTGAATCGTAGACTTATGCTGGAAGGGAACCCAGAGAGCATGGAACCTATCATCTTTTTTTTACAGACGAGGAAACTGAACCTTAGAGAAGTTTGCCCAAGATTAAATAGCTAAGAAGTAAAAAGCAAACAAAACACCCTGTCCTGGTTCTAGTTCTGTTAGGACACTCATTTATTAATCGAATGTTTATTACTGCCTATAAAGTTCAATATTCTGGGGAAATAAAGACAAAAAAATAATTGCTGGGATTCATCTGTGTGTGTTTTTTTAATTAAAAAGTTAAACAACATTCAGAAAGGGGTTATTTTGTGGGGGAGAGATGGGGATGTGATTGGAGAGAAGCACAAAAGGTTTTGAGGAATTGTCAGTTTCTTAAGGGGAATGATAGGTACTACATAGGTGTCAGTTCTTTAAACCGTTCATATCTATCCCTTTATATGTGTGATATAATTCTTTTAAGAACTAATTTAAAAATGTGGGGAGTTTACAAACTAGAGATAAATGGCCTGGGGAGTTAGCTAGGAGGAGAGAGACAAGTAAATCAGTTATTCCATGAGAGATGGATAAGTGCTAAGACAACTGGAATAATAATCCAAACTTGTGCACTGAAACACGATCTCATTTACTCTTCTCATTTACTCTTGTTAGCAATAGGAACCTTCATATTGCTCCCATTTTACAGATGAGAAAAGTAGAGTTAAGCAAGGTTCCTTACCTGTTCAGGGTTTTGTGGTGAATAACCTTTGTGGTCAAGTTTGAGTCCTCACATCTTCGCCATCACACTGCCATGGTGAGGGGCAAGTGAGTTGACTTGCACAGTGAGCTAACCTGTGGGGAGGGGTTGGAAAGGCAGAAAATTTATACTCTAAACTTCTTTTCCCAATCTCTAAAATGGAACTAATTTTACTGCTGCTCCTCGTGCAAATAATTTGAATACAAAATGTCAGTGTAAAAGCTGTCATGTATTGAGACCTCATTCTATGCCAACTACTTTTCAGCTACTGCTTGCTTTAATATTCCCTCTTAATTTACAGGGCAGTCTGCTTCCTTGCTCTCAGCATTCCTATTAACCAGTCTCTCTTCTCCTGACTTCCTTTTCCAGCCATGATGTTGTCTTCAACTGTAAGTGACAGCCATTCTGGACTTGAGGTGCTAGAGGTATATAGCACCCATCCTTACCCTACTTCTGCTGCAAGGGATGCCATCCTGTTGACACACGTCAGATTTCCTGGTTATTTCTGGGGACCATCACCCTCAGCTGAGAAGGTGGAGGCTTTTAAATCCTTAGTCTGTTGCAGTGGTCCTTGGTCTGGCTGCCATTTGAATTACCTGGGAGCTATAAGAACTATCCATATCAAGACCTCACCTAAAGTCAGTAATTAGATTTGAGGGGAGGGAGAGCTAAACGTCAGCTTTTTAGGTGATTCTAATGGGTAGCAAAAATAGAAAACCTCAGGTCCATATGTTTCTCTCCAAATGGGATAAGCTAAGAAATAAAGAAATAAGGGAACACATGACTAAGTACTGGCCTGAATAGAATGTCCTGGAGCCTAGGCTTAGGTCCAGGGTTAGGCCTGGGAGACTGGAAATGGAACAAGGAACAGAGAAGGAATGAGGCAGTGAGGTAGGAAGGAAAGAGGAGAAAGTGGGGAAAAAGAAGAAGAAAAAAAGCTTGGTGCTAAAGTGTCCCCAATAATGATCCCATGCTTTTCCAGTGGTCCATGTTCTGTGAGTTCAGGACCACACATTTGATCATGTAGCATATGAAGCTGCAGGAGACACAAAGGAGCGTGAACTACAGTTGGTATTCTAACAGCTGTGATGATCTTGCACAGACAGATGTGCGCATCAGAAATAATAACACATCCCCTTGATATGTTTTCCCCAGCACCCAGGTAAGCTTTACCTCTCGGCGGTTAGACTCTGTCATGAGGAAGCAGGAACCATGTCTGTTTTGTGTCTTAGTCACCACTCTGTGGCCCAGAACCTAGCATTATGCTTACATCAAAGAATGCTCTCACCTGACCCCATATTTGTTTAATTAAATTTGATTGTTTATAACAACTAGAGCAAGATGAGCTCTAAGGGCACCTGGAGCATGATTATGTGCTCAATTGCCACATCATTTAGCTGAGGAGGAAGGTTTTTGTGATGGAGGTGGGATTTGAACTTGAACTTACATGATGCAGAGGGCTTAGCTAGATGGAGATGAGGGAGGATGGAGACAGAAGGAATAAGCAGGGATGTGCCAAGGGCATGATGAGGAACCTGGTCTGATGGCAAAAGAGGCTACTACATTCCTTAGGCAGCTAAAGTGGAGAAAAAGGGAGGAATTAGCTATGGAAAATGGGTACAGGCTCAGTAGATAAGTGAAAGATAGATGAATTATTTGATCATTTAAATACATTTTCTATCTCCACTATGAGCCTGTTTCTATAATATTAGGAATCAGCAAATTGGGATCCCTGAGGTGGGGTGGTGTTTTCAGATGTTCCATCCAGAAACCAGAGATGTTAAGAAACCAAGACCAAGAAATAAGTGAATAACCTCAGAATTGATAGTTCCAAGGCAACTAAAGGCAGAGTAGTAATCTAGCTGCATACTAGATTATCTCAGAAGCTTAAAAACGAAGACAAAGGAATAAGGTTATTCATATATATAAAATGGGTACATTTTGTTGTATATAAATTATGCTTAAAAATCTAGTTAATTTTGCCCAGCCAGTGTGGCTTAGTGGTTGAGCATTGACCTATGAACCAGGAGGTCACAGTTTGATTATCAGTCAGGGCACATACCCGGGTTGCTGGCTTGATCCCCAGTAGGAGGTGTGCAGGAGGCAGTTGATCAATGATTCTCTCTCATCAATGTTTCTCCCTCTTCCTTCCTCTCTGAAATCGATAAAAACATATTTTTTAAAAATAGTTAATTTTAAAACAAAACACGTGGAGCAGAAACCTCAATGTGGACCAGGGCCAGAGTAGGAAAACCTAAACTGTAATTGACAAATTGCTAGAGGCTCAGCATGGGCAAGTCAGTTCAGGGGCAGATCTAATGCATAGCATAGAGATTATGGTCAACAATACTGTATTATAAACTTCAAAGTTGCTAAAAGGCTAGATCTTAATTGTTCCTACCACAAAAAAGAAATAGTAATTATGTTACGTGATAGAGATATTAGTGTTAGCTGACACTTTGGCTGTAATCATACTATAATTTATAAATGTTTCAAATGAACACATTGTACACTTTAAACTTACACAATGTTATATGTCAGCTAGTGACCAGTGCACAGATTGGCGCATATTGAAAGGAAATTAATTAGAAGGGGGCCTGCGAGGCAGGACTGGACAAGATGGGCTGGACATGCCCTGGAACCACACCTGGGGCGCTGTGGCTTTAAGGGTGTCTGCAGAGTGAGCAGGGGTCTCTCCAGCAGATAGGATTCCCTTGGTCTGGCCTGCAGGGATCAGGCTGAAACTGATTCTGACATCCTCTGAGAGGTCCCTAAGTGCAAGAGGGCACTCTGCAAAGTTGCTGCCTTATAGGGTGTGGAATGCAAATGCAAGTGTGCAGTAAACCAGATTTGGGGCTACAGTGCCCCAGCAACAACATCACCCACTGCCGAAGGTGGAAACACAAAGCCCTGCAAGGAATTGGGGTCCCTCCTCTCTGGTTCTGGGGTGTGTCATCCGAGAACCACTGCTGCCAAGTCACCGCAATTTGTCAGCTCCTGCGTTGAGCATCTGCCCCTTGGTGGTGAGTGTGTGTCATACCTACTGGCCGATTGGACGATCGGACAGTTGCTTAGCTTTTTATATATATAGGTTATAGCTCAATAAAACAAAACAACAAAATCTTTGGGGGACCCAGTCATGGAGCCCTCATACTTTTGTGAATTTTGCCTCCAGGAGTTCTACCAAGTCCTCGCAGTGAATACTGGGGGGGACCCCCTAATGCTTCTAACTGGGGCGAGCAAAAGTAACTACTTTGTAGTATGCCAGAGCACTCTGTTCTTTTTAACAACGCCTGCCCTACGGAGAAAGTACTTTATCAGAGCCTAACCTACCTGGGGAAGGGAAATACCCAACTCCAGCCTATTCTAGCCACACTGTTCCACCTAAGGTGGGAGTGGTAACTGAGAAGCACTGGTGAAATTCAGTCCAGGGGTATAGTCTCACAGAAAGATTGAGGCCTAATCATAGGACTATAGAAGACTTGCCTTCCTCCCACACCTTACTGGCACATCACTAAAACCTATTTACTGCAGTTCCTTTTACACAGTATATCATATCTACCTTTCAATAAAAAATTACAAGCCTTTCTAAAAGGCAAAAACACATTTTGAAGAGACTAAACAAGCATCAGAACCAGAGATAGATGTGGTAGAAATGTTGGAATTATCATACCAGGAATTTTAAAACCTATAATTAATGTGCTAAGGACTGTAATGGAAAAGTAAACAACATGCAAAAACAGGTGGATAATGTAATCAGAGAGATGACAATTATAACAATAATAAATTACACAGCTCAAAACACCATAACAGAAATGAATAATGCTTTTATTTATTTAAAAAATATTTTTATTGATTTCAGAGAGGAAGGGCGAGAGAGAGAGAGAGAGAGAGAGAGAGAGAGAAACATCAATGATGAGAACCATTGACCAGTTACCTCCTACATGCTCCCTGCTAGGGATCAAGCCACAATCTGGGTATGTGCCCTGACTGAGAATTGAATCGTGACCTCCTGGTTCATAGGTTGACACTCAACCATTGAGCAATATTGGGCGGGTTCTTTTACAGTTTTAACATGTGGAGCTGATGTTCTGATATGCACTAAGTCATGCCTCAGCCCGTGTGCGTTTGTTTACTTGTAGTGACTGGTGAATGCACACATTCACTAGATCTATTCAGTATAAATTAAAAAAAATTTTTTAAACATTTTTATTGATTTCAGAGAGAAAGGGAGAGGGAGAGAGAGATAGAAATATCAATGATGAGAGAGAATCATTGATTGGCTGCCTTCTGCACGCCCCACACTGGGGATTGAGCCTACAACCTAGGTATATGCCTTTGATTGAAATTGAACCTGGGACCCTTCAGTCTGCAGGTTGACGCTTTATCCACTGAGCCAAACTGGCTAAGGCTATTTAGTATAAATTTAAAATTACAGTAACACATATAGAAAACTTTTCTGTGAAATTAAACTTTTCATACATACTTAGTAGTTTTAATTATACAAATGTGTCTACCATAAGTAAAAACAGGCAAGCTAACTAGTTTGTCAATTGTTTAACATATGGGTTTGAAAAACCTACTTTGTTATATAATGGACTTTCAGTTTTAATGAACACCCCCTTGCTGAATTAGTCCATTATATGGAGGTTTTATTGTATGTGACTAACGAGAGCATCAAAATATGTGAAGTAAAAAGTGATGAAATTGCAAGAAGAAACAGATGAATCCACTGTTGGAGACTGTAACACCCCTCTATCAGAGATGGACAGATTCAGCAGGCAGAAAATAAGTAGGGACATAGTTGAATTCAACAGCAGCATCAATCAACTGATATAATGAACATTTGTAGACTTCTTCACCCAACAACAGCATATTATACATTCTTCTCAAGCTCACATGGGACACTCATCAAGAACCACATTTTGGGCCATAAAGCACACTTTAACAAATTTAAAAGAACAAATTTAAATTTAAAAGAAGTTAGACCACAATGGAACTAAACTAAAAATTAATAACAGGTAGCTAGAAAAAATCTCAAAATAGATGGAAATTAAACCACATACTGCTAAATAACTCAGGAGTCAAAGAAGTTGAAAAATATTTTTAATTAATTGAAAATGAAAATATGACATCAAAGTTTCTGGGATACAATGAAAGCAGTTCTTAGAGGGAGATTCATAATATTGAATGCATATATTAGAAAAAATATCTAAAATCAGTAACTTAAGCTTATACCTTAGGATATTAAAAAAAAAAGAACAAATTGATTATAAAATAAGAAAAGAGATAATAAAATTGCATCAGAAATGAGTGAAATTGGCCTGAGACAGTTAGGCTCACTGGATAGAGCATCAGCCCTCAGAATGAAGGATCCTGGGTTTGATTCAGGTCAAGGGCATGTGGAATACTACCAGTTGGAGAGGCAGACCATGCTTCTCCATGGATCACTTAGCCTAAGGGCTCCTCAGTGCCGTTCTCATCTTCACTGGCCACAGGTCATTTTAGAAAAGGGCCTATTGTCCATTCTTTAAAATGTACAGTTCACATTGTGATCTCTGGCATTTCAAAGTGAATCCCTTACATTAAACCGAATTCTGTTTAACCAGCCCTCAATCTGAATTTAGGAACCAAGAGTTCAGGAGTGTGAGCCCTCAGGCTCTGTGTCTTCTCTCTTTCCCCATCTTCCACCATTCCATAGAAGCAATGCAGGGTTTGAAGGGACCATAGCTTAAGGCAATGAAGCCAACACCCAGTTCTCCTTTCTATGGGGAGAACTTCCTGAGGGGTATGCTTTTCCCTGTTCCAGACACAGGAGTGATACTGGAAGCCAAGGCATTAAGACAGGGATGTAGGAAGACCCACAGATGGGCCCTTTGTAACCAGCCGTGCTGATGAGCAAGTGGCACGAACACCAAAAATTGGAGCGCACAGGGCTCCTGAGGGCATGATGGGAGAGTAAGCTGGAAAGACAGCCTGCGACCTAATGGGATGGGGTGGTCTTTCTTCTTTCGGAACAGAGTTGTCAATTAGAGCTTTTTCAGGATTTAGACTCAGATTTCACTTGTATTGTTGGGATTATCGTGAAAGCCCCTACCTAGCCCTTTGGTTGGGAGTTAAGAAATCTGGGGTATAAAAGGAGACCAGCTTTTTAGTTAGCTTCCGGCTCTGCCGTAAACATGGTGCTGAAATATTAGTAATAACTGGTATTTGGGGACTACTTTGTATGTACCAGGCACAATGTGAAAGAAACACTGCATGAGGCAGCTCATTTAAAACTTCCAAGCGTCCTTGGGAAGTAGTTATTAGTTTTCTTTTACAGATAAATATTAATAAACCGAGTCTCAAGAATGGTTAAATAATTTGCCCAAAGTTACACATTCACACTCTGTCAGGATTTAAAACCAGGTCTACCTGACTTCAGAACCCGTGCTTCTAATCACTCCAATATACTGCTTTTCTAGAATGGTTTAGGGGGTTTACCTTCCCTGGGGAGACTTCCAGTTGCCTCTTTGAGACTTCTCATTTCCTCCTGAATCCTTGGGACTTTCTCTTTTCCCTCAGTCGCCTTGACTTTCAGGGCTTTTGTGTGTACAGTTGAGCAGGTTGTACCATCTGATATACTACACAGATGCTCCCCTTCCAGGAGGTCAGTGGGGATATCATTCAGCATGAGCTCTGCTACCAGGCTGCCTGCTTGGAGGAAGGGCACAAAGGCACCAGACAGGCTAATGCTGACCCTGATTGTGCTGGAGGGGTAAATCTTGCCCTTGGGTAGCTTTCTTAACCTTTACTTAGAATTGTATCCCCATAAAATAATGGAAGCAGGGGCCACTTGGTTGCTAAGAAATGCATGAACATCAATGTTCATAATGATTTACATTTTAAAAGTATACATTTATATATGTTCCTGTTAGTATGTATTTTGTGTTTATATATGTATCTATTTATGTAAAAGAAGTTTCACATCCTTCTCCCTCACTTGTATTCAACACGTATTCTTTTTAAGAAATTTATTTTTATTGTTGAAAGTATTACAGACATCCCCCCCTTTTTCCCCATTGACCCCCCGTACCCACCCCTTCCAGGCTGTGACCACACTATTATCTGTGTCCATGGACTGTCCATTTATGCATATCTGTTCCCCAGTTAATCTCTCCCCTTCTACTCCTCCATCTCCACCTTTCTTCTGAAATTCGTCAATCTGTTCTATTCTACGTCTCTGGATCTATTTTGTTTATCAGTTTATTTTGTTCATTAGATTCCACATATGATTGAGATTACCAATACGTATTCTTGATGGGTAGAAAAATTTTGGAATTTATTAGCTTCTTGAGAGTTCTGAAGAAACCCAAATATGCCCATAGATATTCTGGGCCATGTCACCTGTGAAGGATCATGGCACAAAAAGATTGAGCGCTGTGGAACCAGAGAACAAGTGGTAGTAACTTGGCTTCATGCCCATCTCTAGTCCCTGCTTTTATTTTCTGGTATCTCTCAGCTTTGTTCCTTGTACTCCCATGCTGCCTTCATTTATTCTTTATTCATTTGTTAAAATTGAAGTGAAAGCCATGAAACATTGACCTTTTATTTATTTTATATTTTTAAATATGTTTTTATTGCTTTATATAGAGAGGAAGGGAGTTGATAGAGAGATAGAAACATCGATGATCCACATGAGAGAGAGGAACACCCCACACTGGGGAAAGAGCCTGCAACCCGAGCATGTGCCCTGACTGGGAATTGAACTAACAACCTCTTGGGGGGTCCTGGGTTAATGCTCAACCACTGAGCAACACTGGCCAGGCAACATTAACCTTTTAAAGTGTACAATTCAACTGTATGGGAGAACATATTTGCAAATGTTATCACTGATAAAGGTTTATTCTCCAACAGCTACAGGCAGCTTATACAACTTAATAAAAGATAAATGATCCAATAAAAAAAAAAAATGGGCCATGGACCTAAATAGAATCTATTCAAAAGAAGATAGAAGGAAGGCCAAGAGACACATGAAAACATGCTCAGTCACTAATTATCCGAGAGATGCAAATCAAAACAGCAATGCGGTGTCATCTCACAATGGCTATCATCAACAAATCAGTAAACATCAAGTGTTGGTGAGGATGTGGAGAAAAAGGAACCCTTGTGCACTGCTGGTGGGAATGCAGACTGCTGCAGCCACTGTGGAGAACAGTATGGAGTTTCCTCAAAAAACTAAAAATGGAACTCCCATTTGACCCAGTAATTCCACTCCTAGGAATATATCCCAAGAAACTAGAAACACCAATCAGAAAGAATATATGTACCCCTATATTCATAGCGGCACAATTTACAATAGCTAAGATTTGGAAACAACCTAGGTGCCCATCTGCAGATGAGTGGATCAGAAAACTATGGTACATCTACACAAAGGAATAGTATGCTGCCATAAAATTAGGAATTCTTACAATTTGCAGCTACCTTGATGGAATCGAAGAGCATTATGCTAAGTGAAATAAGCCAGTCAATGAAAGAAAAATACAACAGGATCTCACTCATTTATGGATAATAGCATTATAAACCGATGAACAAAAAGATAGATACAGAGTCAGTAAAACATCAGACTGTCAAATTACCGCAGGAAGATTAGGTAGAGGTAGGGGAGATAAGAGATCAACTGAAGGACTTGTATGCATGCATATAAGCATAACCAATGGATGCAAAACTCTGGGGGGTGAAGGCATGTAGGGGAGTGGGTGGAGGGAGCAATGGTAAGATATGTACACACATAATACCCAAGTGGAAAAAACACACACAAAAAATAAAGTGTACAATTCAGTGGCTATAGTATATCCACAATGTGGTGCAACTGTTATCTCAGTCTAGTTCTAAAATATTTCCATTACCCCCAAAGGAGACTAGCCATTAAGCAGTCACTTTTCATTCCTCTTACTCCCAGCTGCTGATAGTGTCTAATCTGCTTTCTGTTTTTATGGATTTACCTATTTTGAATATTTATATAAATGGATTCATATAATATGTGACTTTGTATCTGGCTTCTTTCATTTACCATGGTTTCAAGATTCATGCATATTATAGAATGATATTAAGTACTTTATTCCTTTCTAAGACTGATTGTATGGATATATCACATTTTCTTTATCTCTTCATCTGTTGATGGACATGTGAATAATGTTACTATGAACATGGGTGTACAAATACTTATATGAATACCCATTTTTGGTGCTTTTGGGTATATATTTGAGTTTAATTTTCTTTCTCTCTTTTCCTTTTTTTTTAATTAAATTTTTAACCTAGAGGTCCAGTGCACGAAATTCATGCACTGGCTGGGGGATGGGGTGGTCCCTTAGCCTGGCCTGCACCCTCTCTAATCCAGGACCCCTCAGGGGGTGTCTGATTGCCTCTTGCAATCTGGAACCGATGGCTCCTAACCACTCACCTCCCTGCCTTCCTGATGGCCCTTAATCACCTCTGCCTGATCCCCCCTAACTGCTCCCCTGCTGGCCTGATTGCCTCTAACTGCCTCTGCCACATTCCGCACCTGGGACCCTGGATTCCCTTCTCTAGCTGGTCGAAGGCACCCAGGACCCAGACCAGCTTTGCCCAGGTCGTAGCTGCAAGCACCTTGGACTGTAGGGTGAGTGGCTTGTCTATCTCTTAGGCCACAGTCACAGGTGCTGGCACCGAGACCATGGGGTGGGTGACTTGTCCCTCTTGTGAGCCACAACCTGGCTGGTCCCCATTCCTCTCTTGCAAGCTTATTTGTGCCTGGATGGTCCCCATTACTCTCTCCACAGTATTGTGTGTCTGAGCCATTATGGCGTGACGTGAGGGTGTGATGACCATTTGCATATTAGCTCTTTATTATATAGGATCTTTATTGTTGAGAGTATTACATGTGTACCCTTTTTCCTCCATCAAAACCCTCCAGCCCAGTTCTTCCTCCCTTAAGCCCCCCCCCCCAACTGTCTGTGTCCATGGGTTATGAATATATGCATACAAAGTTTTTAATTTATTACCTCTCCCCCACCTTCCCTCCAAGATTCCACACTCTGTCCTGTGCTTCCACATCTCTGGATTCACTGTTTATCAGTTTATTTTGTTGATTAGATTCCACATATGAATGAGATCATGTGATACTTGTCTTTTTTCTGACTGACTTATTTGCACTTACTATGATATTCTTCAGGTCTCTCCATGCTACCTCAAAGGATAAGACATTCTTTTTTTTTTTTTTACTGCTGCATAGTATTCCATGGTGTAAATGTACCACAGCTTTTTTATCCACTCATCTACTGATGGGCACTTGAGCTGTTCCAGATCTTAACTATTGTAAATTGTGCTACTATGAACATAGGGGTGCATACATTCTTTCTGACTGGTATTTTGGGTTTCTTAGGATATTTGCTTAGAAGTGGGATCACTTGGTCAAATGGCAGTTCTGTATTTAATTTTTTTTAAGAAAAGGGGCTTAACTTGTTGAGCATTGAACCATGTGGTGGCTTTTTCCATGCCATGGTTGGTCTCTCCTTCATTCTTTGTTTTTTGTTTGTTTTTTTAAAGGTATTTATTTATTTATTTATGTATTTATTTTAAGAGAGAGAGAAGGAGAAAGAAAGAGAAGAGAAACATCGATTTGTTGCTTCACTCATTAATGTATTTATTAATGTATTCTGTATGTGCCCTGACTGGGGATTGAACCCATGATCTTGGTGCATTGGGACAACTCTCCAACCAACTGAGCTACTTAGCCCTCCATTATAGTTTCATCTCATCTCCAAGTCAGGATTTTGACATTCTGTTTTTCTTGTTTTTGACACTGGTGTTCCCAAACCCAGGGTCTTCCTGAGCTATTCTTGGTGAGTCCTACTTGCTATATCTTTTTATCATGCCTCTTCTTTTTTCTTTCTTTTTTTCCCCTCTCCCCCACATACCCGCCAAGATTCCACACTCTGTTCTGTGCTTCCACATCTCTGGATCCATTTTTTATCAGTTTATTTTGTTGATTAGATTCCACATATGAGTGAGATCATGTGATACTTGTCTTTTTTATTCATTGCCACAGGTATTCTCTAAAGTGTTTTAATTTCTTACCCTAAGCACTTCCTAGTCTGTTTCCAGTCACTAATACTATGTTCCCTCCTTTGTGCAATGTATACCAGGCTTCTTAGTGTTTTCCACATTTACTCCTCCACTTCCACACCTACCCCTGATTTCCTGTGCAATGGCTAAACAATTAAAGGACCTGCCTCAGCTCGTCTAATTTTATTGCCCTCTCTCCCATGCCCTGGCTACTTGCCAAGTGCTCTATGCTTTCTCCTGGGCTTATTAATACCTTAATAGTGCCCCTCAGTTGACCCAAAGATTGTTTTCCCTCTTCGCATTTGATGCTGGTTTTGATTGGGTACCATTAAGCTAGCCTTATTCTTATTGCTGTCAGAGATGCTTTCCTCTCCAGCTTCCATACCACCCTTTTCAACCAAATCCAATAGCCTCCCAAAGGCTAGGTATTTCAGACTGCAGGTAGTTCACTACAAGGTCACATAGTGCCAGCTTTGGATGCTCTAAACCAGTGCTCTATACTAGAATGATGTTCTCTGATTCACGATGAATTTTATTTTATTTTATTTAAAAATACATTTTATTGATTTTTCACAGAGAGGAAGGGAGAGAGAGAGAGAGCGCTAGAAACATCGATGAGAGAGATACATTGACCAGCTGCCTTCTGCACACCCCCCATTGGGGATGTGCCCGCAACCAATGTACATGCCCTTGACTGGAATCAAACCTGGGACCTTTCAGTCTGCAGACCAACGCTCCATCCACTGAGCCAAACCAGTTTTGGCTCATGATGAATTTTAATAGCTGCATCTGTGGCCCCATTTACTGTTGATTTCCTGATTTTATTTTGTTTTTGATATATTCCTTGTATGTTTGTCCACACCTGTGTTGTTGATTTTTTATTAGCTCTCAGGAAGCAAGGATTCCTGCATTTTTGAGATCATAGGCTCAGGTGTCAGAAGGAGAGGTAGGTATGGCTGGAATGGCACCATTGGAAAAAGAAAATTTCCAGATTGGAATAAGCTGAGGAAAGTAAATATGTGTGATTAGATTAGAAGACCCAAAACATCAGAACTGAGGAATTTACAGTGATAAGGCAACATCTGTGACTTTATCTTCTTGAATATTCCCAAGTCCATCCTTAAAGAGACTCCTTCCAGCAAGTTAGTCATTCAAGGAAGCATTGCCCCTTCCTGAAAAGAATTTTAATGTTGGTGTCACCTGGATAGTGGAATTGGAAAATACAATTAAATGGCAAGTTGGTGAATCTAGGACATGACAATGGAGCCTTGTTGTGGTGAGAAGACACAAAATCTGGTGGTCAGAACCCAGAGATCCCAACAGTGTTGAATCTGAGGAACAATCTTAGGGGTTGGGAAGGCTTCTAGAGACTGGTGTTCCTTTGGAATGCTTGAGCCTACTTGACTGTGGTCATTGTAACCTTTGTATGCTTAGCTCAGGAGGCTTAAAAAACTTAGGGTCTGATCAGGTGTCTTAAGTAAATGAAGCACACCATATGTAAGTGCAAACATACACTTTGTGTGACTTATGAGGACCCTGGTTCACAAAATTGACTGATGGGCCAATGAGAACTAATGAATGCTTCTTAGTCCCTTAAGGCTGACAGCAAAGGACATGGGGAGATGAAGCCTGAGCACCTTGTTGGACTTCAGGATAAACCAGATAAAAAGGATAAGGATTGGGTTTCCTCCCCAGAAGGGAGATCTGGTTTAGGCCGATTAGCTTGTTTATGAGTACGTTCCTCATTGGATCTCCTTAGGGCATGGACCCAGTTGGCTGACCTTGTGCAAACCACCTGTTGACAGGACTTCCTGTGTCCTGAGCTGGGCCTCCAGCAACCCTCCTGTCTTCTTGTCCTCAGATTCTCTGAGTTTCAGCAGCTGTCACTGTTGAGTGCCTCTTCTACTAGGCACCTGCATTCAGTGCCTCATAATGGTACCTTCAAGGGCTTGGAGGTAAACATACTGTAGCATAGCCTTGGGCATTCTGCTCCCAGTCTTACAGTAATTCTGAATGATAAGGACATGGAAGATGGCTTAGGGATATAGGGCCTAGATAGATAGATACAAAGGGATCAGAAGGAGAAAGGAGAAACCAATGAGAGGGAAAAGAGGAAGTGATAGAAAAAGATTCAGGAAGAGAGGCCAGCAAAAACCCAAAGAAAGAAAAGTTAAAATCTGGAAGGAAATGTATAGGTGAGTGGTATTCTTTGTGGAGAGTGTGATAATCCTTGCCATTATTTCAGGAGGAGTGATCCGTTGAACCCTTTTCCTTTTTTGTTTAAACAAATTCCTGAGTAGGAACCCCTAGGCAGATGCAGTGGCTCAACAGAGACAATAGGTAGGATGTTTTTGTGTTTGCCACCGCTGACTGGTATTTTCTCAGCAGTGAAACCCTGGGAATTGTAGGGAGTGTCTGCAGTGACTCACAAGGATTCCGATTTACAGCCGCCCCCCCCACCCCCCATCTTGCCTCCTGTTCTTTCTTTTCTGCACACCTGTCTACCTACTTAGTGACCACACCCCGGAGTCTTCAAAGTCCTCAACTCTGCTTCCTCACCACTGGGCAGGGCTGCGGCTCACACATTCTCTTCCCTCTACTGCCACCTCTCTCAGAGCCCAGTTTCCCGGGAGTCATGATTTCTCTGCTCTCAGGTGTCAAGCCTCCATGAGCTCTTGCACAAAGCATTTTTTCCAGTCTGTTTCTCAGACTTCTGACCTGCAAAATGAACTCAGGCTTGCTGCTAGCTCGTCCATGCTATGTGGAGCAGTGAATTATGTTTTTAAGGAACTTGGAGCTCTTCAGATGAAACATGCCAAGGCTGCTTCTACTCTTTTCCCTCTCCCCACCCCACCTGCACTCCTGATGGCCAAATCCTGCTCTTCCCTCCTTATTGCTTACCATGCAGTGAAAGTCCCTGATTACCATAGCAAGTAACCTGAGGTCTGTGAACCTTGGTAGTCCTCAATTCCACAGCCACTGACCTCTTAATAGCCTCCATTCCACTCAGCTCTGCAGTACTTGACACTGTTGATCACCTACTTACAATTTAAAAATTATCAAAGTAATACATATTCATTGTTTAAAAGAAAGAAAGAAAAAACAACAACACCCTAATACTATAGACTTGAATTTAAGTAAAACATATCAATCAGCCGAAACCAGTTTGGCTCAGTGGATAGAGCGTCGGCCTGCAGACTCAAGGGTCCCAGGGCATGCCGATTCCGGTCAAGGGCATGTACCTTGGTTGTGGGCACATCCCCAGTGGGGGCTGTGCAAGAGGCAGCTGATCGATGATTCTCTCTCATTGATGTTTCTAACTCTCCATCCCTCTCTCTTCCTCTCTGTAAAAAATCAATAAAATAATATTTACACACACACAATTTAAGTAAAGCTTGGCTAAATCTTTTTTAAAAAAATCTTAAAAAAAAATACATCAATCACTAGCTCTTTCTCTCCCCTTTCCCATGTAATGATAAAATATGTCTTAAATCCAGTCTCCTCTCTTTAGTCCCTTCTCTAAGCATTTACCAAATTTTGTGTTTAAATGTCTGTTACCTCTTATTTGAGTTCAGGATCCATTCATCCGTTTGTCTTCATTGTTGGGCACAATGCCTAGCATATAGTAGGCATTCATTATCTGTTGAAAGAATGAATAAATGAGGTAATAAGAAAATTGGACTAGCATTCCAGTCTTAATCTGTGCTGCTTACTTGTTGGGTGAACCTCAGTTTCTTCACCCTTAAAGTTAAGATAATTTATGCCATCCCATGGGCTTCCTTTGAAATTAAATATGACATCTGGCATGGTATGAACCTTCAATAAACACTGTATCAGAGTCTAAAGGGACCAAGTTGTCCTTTTCTCTCCACAAAGTTGGCCTGCCCACCTGCTGATGAATGCTCTCACTGTGCAGAGCACACACTACCAGCTATTGAGAAAGGGGTAAGAAGCTGCCAGCCTGCCCTTGGGGAGCTTATGGTTTGACTGGGAGACATAGCCACGCTCCACCGAGTGCAGCTGCAGTACAGATGCTGAGCCAAAAGCCCAGTGTTCTGGGAGAGGAACAAGAGAAAACACCGAGGAGAGCTTAGGGGAATATGTGTGGTGATAGGAGTTGGGTAGTTAGTTCAAAGAATGAATGATTGAATTTTAGGCCAACGTTTATAGGCTCAGACAGGATATTCCATGTGGGAGACATGTGTGACCTCACCTGCTACCTCTTCTTAGATCTCAGCTGATCTTTCCATGTCAAGGACTGAAACTTTTTTACCATGATCCACAAGAAAGGTTTGCTTCACATTGGTTGTACAAACGTACACACACACACACACACACACACACAAATGTAGTTACAACTGAAATAAAATTTTGACAACATAATATTTACACTATGTGGGATGATTATAAATTTCTTTCATTTTCTAATATTTTAAATTTTTATTATTTAGAGAAAAATTTTATAACAGTTTATTTGAATCAAACTGACAACGTGTGGCAGGGAATGAGATCTCAAATGCTCCCTGCTTCCTCCCTTTAAAAAAAAAATATACTTTTTGTGATTCCCTGAATTGCTTTCATGGACCACTGATGGATTGTGGTCCTCAATTCAAAAAATACTCTCTGGTTCAGAAATTCTACTTGAAGCTTTCAGTTCTATTCTGCTTTTATCTTATTAGCTCCAATTTTCAGTTGAGAAAACTAAAATTCAGTGAGGGTAAGAATTTGTCCAGGAATGTATACCTATTAAGTGGCAAAGCCACTTCGGTCGATACAGGTCTGTGTGACTCCAGAGCCCATTCCCCCAACATGTCCATTTCTCTGGCACTTTGTCTGGGGCCTATTTTTCTGAACCCTAGGATGTTTGGCCAAAGTGAAAATCAAGCCAGCCTTATATTATCAAGTGTTACATAACCCAAAGCTAAGCGGGCAGCCTTTATAGACAATGAGATTTTAATTCCCTCCACTTTAATATGTAGAGTTGGTTATAGAGGAAAGGTGAAGTAAGATTAACCTGCTGCACAACAGCCAGAGATAACAAGATAAAACTCTGTCTCCACTGCCCTCACCTCTTCCTCCCTCCTTTGAGTCCTCTTAGTCTCCTGTGCCTCCCCAGGGAAAGAAGGAAACCTTAAGAAAGGCAACCAGAGGTCAGCCAGTGTGGCTCAGTGGTTGAGCGTGGACCTATGAACCAAGAGGTCACAGTTCGATTCCTGGTCAGGGCACATGCCTCGGTTGAGGGCTCGATTTCAGGTGAGAGGAGTGCAGGAGGCAGGTGATCAATGTCTCTCTCTCTCATCATTAATGTTTCTATCTCTCCCTCTCTCTTCCTCTATGAAATAATAAACATATATTAAAAGGAAAAAAAAAAGGCAACCAGAGAAGAAAGGTTGAGTTAGAAAGAAAAGAACTGAAGAAAACCAGGATTGTAGATAGAGGAGGATTTCCAGAGAAGGCCTCTAATACCTTTGAAATCCCAAAGCTGCCATAAGTCGATGGGTTTTATGGGAAGAGGGAGGAAATTAAAGGGATTATCCATTCACAGTTATAAAATCATGGCAGTTGGAAGGGTGGTGTGGGAGGGGGGTGAAGCTCTTAGTGCCCTGTTGAGATAAAAGGGATGCAAACTTGCCCTGGCCAGGTAGGTTAGTTGGTTACGGTATCATTCCAATACACCAACATTTTGTGTTTGATTCCTTATCAGGCCACATAAAGAATCAACCAACGATTACATAAATAAGTAGAACGGCAAATTGATGTTTTGCTCTCTCCTCCACCTCCCTTCCTTTTTCTCTAAAATAAATTTTTTTGAAAAGCAAAGTAAGCTGAGACAGTGAGCAGAACTGGTGTCCTGCCAAGCTGGTCATTTCCCTTCTGTGTGCCAAGCGGTGGATCATTGATAGAATTGTTGTACATGCTGACATCTGCACAGGCCAGAAGCTAAAGACTGTATAACAAAGACCACTGTTAGGTTAGGTTTGTTTTCATATTGGAAACTAACACGCATACCTGGTTTGAATTGATTTTTGTACTTTTTCCCACCATGGACCTTAGAACACAAATTATCTATAATAAAAGCGTAATATGCTAATTATACCGGACAGTTGAACAACCTGCCAGACATCCTTCTGAATGACCTTCCAGACAACCTTCTGGATAAAGCTGGGGCTGCGAGGGCCAAGCCCCTTGCATGAATTTCGTGCATCAGGCCTCTAGTATGTATATAATGTTTTGTTTTGTTGTTTTTGTTAATCCTCACCTGGGGATATTTTTTCCATTGATTTTTAGGGAGCAAATGGAAAGGAGGAAAAGAGGCAGAGAAACATCAATGTGAGAGAGTCACATGGATTGGTTGCCTCACGTGCCCCGACCAGGTTCAGGGATGGAGCCTGTAACCTAGGTAAATGCCCTTGACTGGAATTGAACCTGGGACCCTTCAGTCTGTGGGCTGACGCTCTATCCACTGAGCCAAACCGGCTTGAGCTATACTTTTTTTTTTTTGTTTTGTTCCTTTTTCTCAAAGATTCTTTCAATGTCCTGAAAAGGGCAGTGTTTATTATTCTATGACATGAAATGAAAACAGAAAATGGCACAACACTTCCTGAAGGTGACAGCAGGAGTGAGTGGCAGAAACAGAATGAAAATCTAGGTCTGATTTCTAGATCCAAAATTCTATATGCTTTGACTGCCAGGGTTAGGACACTCACCTCACAAAGGCACTGTGCCCAGACTTACTCAGACTCTCTTCCTCCCTCTGAGCTCCAGTGCTGGGATAGCAACTCAAAAGGCATGACGAGCCCAGCAGGTGTGGCTCAGTGAATGAGCATCAACCCATGAACTAGGAGGTCACAGTTTGAATCCCAGTCAAGGCATGTGCCCTGGTTTCAGGATGGATCCCTAGTAGGAGGCATGCAGGAGACAGCTGATTAACGATTCTCTCTCATCATTGATATTTCTGTCTATCCCTCTTCCCTTTCTCTCCCAGAAATCAATAAAAACATTACAAAAAAAAAAAAAAAAAAAAGGCACCAGGTGCATATAAGGAAGAACTGAAATGTCTGGCATCAGGGTGAGAGCGGGGTTGGGTAGTTTTCTCCCAGATAGAAGAGCTTCCAGAGGCCATTGTTCCTTTTCTGAGCCCTTTCCCAATAGAACTGGCAGGCGGGTGTCATAGCTGAGTCTCCATCTATCTGGTTATTACTGTTTACCCTACCCTGGTGATTCCCTGAGACCCCACCCCACCCAAATTGTGAGCCCACCCAAGCTGTTTCTAGTGACTTTTCCACACGAATGACCTGTCTTGGCTTATACTTCAAACTTTCCTAAAATCTCTCTAACAAGTAGTCTGGCCTTGGCATGTCCGGTATTTCTTGATAAGTGGCTTCAGACCTGGCACTAAGGGCAGCAGGCTTTGGTTTGCAGCTTGGCTTCTCCTGGGTACCTCCAAGCCCAGCAGAAGTAGCAGCCATCTGCAGATGGCTTTGTAGCTCATGATGGGTGGCCTCAAGCACTTTGGCCTGCACCTCTTGGGAGGCCTCAGAGCCAGTTCCCACAATGGACAGTTTTAGACTATGTTGAAGCACCACCTAACTACCACCACAAGTGACACACTCAAGGGATGGACTCAGTGAGCACCAGAATCCTGCTCTGTGGGGTGGGATGCCCTGCACAGCTTATTCTAAACAGTGTTTTCAGCCAGTCCTTGCAGCAGATCAGCCTGAGATTAAAACTATCCTATTGACACACCAACAGCAATCAAGATTCAACTATAACAGGAGGGTGTACACAGTTCACATGGGGCGAGTGTTGCACTTGGATTGCCCAGCTCTGATGAACAGATAGACTGTCTCACTGTACCCTATACATCAGGCCACTCTCCAAGCCTGGGAGACACAGCAGCTCTACCTAATAAATAGGAACAAATGCAGGGAGGCTGTCAAAATGAGGAAACAAATGTGTCCCAAATAAAAGAATAGAACAAAATCCCAGAAAAAAGAACAAAACAAAAGGGAAACAAGCAATCTAGATGCAGAATTCAAAACACTGGTTATAAGGATGCTCAATGATCTTAGGGGAAGGGTAGATGAACTTAGTGAGAACTTTACTAAGAAACGTAAGAATGGAACTCTATAAGTGAGTCAGAAATAAGTACATTCGCAAATGAAGACTACATTATAGGGAATCAATAGTGGAGTAGATGAGGCAGAGGATCAAATCTGCCTCATTTGGAAGGTAAGGAAGCAGAAAACACCTAATCAGAACAGCAAAAAGAAAAAAAGAATCCAAAAAATAAGGCTAGTATAAGGAGCCCCTGGGACAATTTTAAGCACACCAACATTTGCATCATGGGTATACCAGAAGGAGAAGAGAAAAAGAGCAAGGAATTGAAAACTTATATGAAAAAACAATGTAAAACTTTTCTAACGTGATGAAGAAAATAGACATGTAAGTTCAAAAAGCAAAGAGAATCCCAAACTAGATGAACCCAAAGAGATCCATACCAAGACACATCATAATTAAAATGCCAAAGGTTAAAGATACAGAGAGAATCATAAAAGCAGCAACAGAAAAGCAGTTAGTTACCTGCAAAGGTGCTTCCTTAAGACTGTTGGCTGATTTCTCAGCAGAAGCTATGTAGGCCAGAAGGTTTTAGCAAGAAATATTCAAAGTGATGAAAAGCAAGGACCTGCCCTAACCAGTTTGGCTCAATAGATAGAGCATCAGCCTGTAGACTGAAAGGTCCCAGGTTTGATTCCGGTCAAGGGCATGTACCTTGGTTGCGGGCACATCCCCGGTGGGGGTGTGTGCAAGAGGCAGCTGGTTGATGTTTCTCTCTCCTCTATGTTTCTAACTCTCTTTCCCTCTCCCTTCCTCTCTGTAAAAAATCAATAAAATACATATTTAAAAAAAAAGAAAAGAAAAGCAAGGACCTACAACCAAGATTACTCTACCCAGCAAAACTATTATTTAGAATTGAAGGGTATATTAACAACTCCCCAGACAAAAAAAGGCTAAAAGAGTTCATCACCACCAAATAAGTATTACATGAAATATTAAAGGGTCTTTTTTAAGAAGAAGGGGGAAGAAAAGATTTAAAACATGAATAATAAAATGGCAATAAATACATATCTTTCAACAATTAAAACAAACAAACCAATAAGCTGATCAGAAATAGACTCATAAATACAGAGAACATTTTGACTGTTGCCAGAATGGAGGAGGGGTGGAGGATGGGTGAAAAAGGTGAAGGGATAAAGAAGTACAAATTGGCAGTTGCAGAATTGTCACAGGGATATAGAGTACAGAATAAGGAATATAGTCAATATTCTAATAATCATGTATGAGGTCAGATGAATACAGTATTCATGGGAATGATCCCTTAGTAAGTTATATAATGTCTAATCACTGGATTGTACACCTGAAACTAATATAATATTGTATGTCAACTGTAATTGAAAAAAAATATTTAAAGTAAAAAAAGCATACAGCCGAAACCGGTTTGGCTCAGTGGTAGCAGGGGTCTTCAAACTACGGCCCGCGGGCCACATGCGGCCCGCAGAGGAGTCTGATCCGGCCCGCCAGGTTTTTTGGGCAGTGAGCGCAGCCGAAGTGTTACAGTAGGAATTACAATAGTAGTTCATATAGTCTGGCCCTCCAGCTCTCTGAGGGACCGTGATCTGGCCCCCACTTTAAAAAGTTTGAGGACCCCTGGTGGTAGAGCGTCGGTCTGTGGACTGAAAGGTCCCAGGTTCGATTCCGGTCGGGGGCATGTACGTTGGTTGCGGGCACATCCCCGGTGGGGGTGTGTGCAAGAGGCAGCTTGTTGATGTTTCTCTCTCATCGACGTTTCTAGCTCTCTATCTCTCTCCCTTCCTCTCTGTAAAAAAATCAATAAAATATATATATATAAAAAAGGATACAACTCTTAACTAGCCTTCTAAGAGTAACTCTGTTAAATTTCAATCACTCCTTTATTTCATGTACTCTGTTCATTTATTAGTTTGTACTATATTAAGTTATATCTGTTGGTGCTTTTGTAAAAAAATCAATAAAATATATTAATATATATACATATATATATTAATATATTTTATTGATTTTTTTTGTTTTTTTTTTACAGAGAGGAAGGGAGAGAGATAGAGAGCCAGAAACGTCGATGAGAGAGAAACATCGACCAGCCGCCTCCTGCACACCCCCCACCGGGGATGTGCCCGCAACCAATGTACATGCCCTTGACTGGAATCGAACCTGGGACCTTTCAGTTCACAGACCTACGCTCTACCACTGAGCCAAACCGGTTTCAGCTAAAAAATATATTTTTATTGGCCAGCTGGTATTGCTCAATGGTTGAGCATCAATCCATAAACCCAAGAGGTCACCAATTCAGTTCCCAGTCAGGGCATATGCTCTGGTTGTTGGTTTAATCCTGGGGAGGGGAGAGGGGTAAAGGGGAGATGGGGGGGGGGGGGCAGAATGCAGGAGGCAGCCAATCAATGTTTCTCTCTCATTGATGTTTCTTTCTCTATTCACCTCCTTTCCTCTCTCTAGAATCAATAAAGACATATTTTAAATATCTTTTAAAAATATTTTTATTGACTTTACAAGAAAGAGGGAGAGAGGGAGAAAGAAACATCTATATGAGAGCAGAACATCATTAGTGAGAACACTTTAAAAAGTTTATACTCCTAAATCTTATATTTCTTTAAGCCATCTGCCCTCAATCCACACACCTTCCCCCACAAACCCACATGCATTTACACATCCCACATGTCTTACGAAGAAGCCACCATAAGATTTAATGGATACCCCACACTATGTAACAAGTGACTTAGCTAGACATTTGGTAGTTCTTCCTTGAGACCACTTGGGGTTTAATCTCTGGAATAAACTAACAGAATAAAGAGGGGTATGGGTGACCACCATGTTGACCTCCCCAAGACAAATGGCGGTGGCACTAGTGGCTCTCACAACATGCTTCTTTCTTGTTTGTTCCCACTGCAGCCTCCGTCCTTGGATTCCGAAGAGCCTAGCCAGGGAAAGGAAGGAATGTCTACACTATCTCTCCACACACCTCCCCTCCCCTGAGGCCCCCCACAGAGCAACCTTCTTGGATTAGAGAATTGCTTTGGATAAACCTCAAATCAAGTATTGGCTCTTGCTGAAATTTGTCTGAGGGAGAAATGTACCCCCATCCTTGGGTTTGGCTTTTGTGATTTCTGGCCTTTCTCATGCTTCCTTGTCCCATTTTCAGAATGTTCCCACTGGATGAGATATTGTCTCCCTCACACATTTCATTGTCATGGGGAGAGTGTCCTGAAGACCCTTGTTTCACATTACCAGATCCAGGATTGCTATCTTCAGAGAGATAGGGGTCTGAATAGGTCTGCTTCTCAAATTGTCCCGCATCTGGAGTTGATAGGAGCTGGGGGAGGTGAATGGGGAGCTAGAAACAAAGCTGTGTGGAGCCCGCCAAGGATTTCCAACCCTCTCCCATGAAGAGCCCTAGATCAGTGACAGGTGGGAGCATTGCCATTTGCAACTCCATCCATCCTTTTTGTCTTCCTTCATTTGCATAGATTTGAGCCAGTTAAGCATCAGCCAATACTTTTATAAATCAGACTGTAACCCAGTTTGTCTTTCTCAATTATTTTAACTTCTGAAACTGCATAGGTACAGTATACCTATATGCCCCTGAAGAGTTCTATACAGTTAAAAAAATGTTTGTTAAGGACCAAAATATTTTAAATGCAATAGAGGGGCTTTATTATTTAAAGAGCCCCATGATGGATCTGCTAGCAGTATGTAGTCATCATTTGCATGTGTTTATCATCAGATCACAGAAGGTAACATTTGAAGCAGTCCCTAAATGTCATCATTCTATTGAATGGCTTACCCCCATCATTTACACTCCTTGGCAGAGAGCCCATGTCTGGAAGTGTTGCTGGGCTAGATGCTGTCTGTCAGTCAGATAGAGAATACAGATGTAAATGAACTGACAGAGCTTCAATTTAACTACAGTTTGGCACTGCCACCCCCATCCTTCACCCTACACCCTTCTCCCCGCACAAGGCTCCACATCTGTGAGGGTTAACACCGCAGGTTGAAGTGCTTTCCCATAAAGGGTTGGGCTTGTTCTGGGAGGCCCTGCAAAAAAAGAACTCAGTAGCAATGTGAACCATCCAGCTGAGGGGCTGACTGCTTTGACAGCAGAACATTCCATGTCACCTCCAGCCCCCGGCTTGAAGCCCACCTGTCAGGAGTGCTTGAGTAGAGGGCTGGTGTTAGTCAACCTGTGAAAGAAATGTGTGACGGTCACCCATGAAAAAAAATGACCTAGCCCAAGGTCTCATAGCCAGTGGGGGCAGAATATCTTCTCTCTTCCCTCCAGCCCCAGAACCTTCCCATTGTGTCTGTCACCTCTGAAGGGCCAGTACATATTTTGAAACAACTTTTTAACTTTCATTTATTTTTTAAATATGTTTTTTAATTGATTTCAGAGAGAGGAAGGGAGAGAAGAGAGAGAGATAGAAACATCAGTGATGAGAGAGAATCATTGACCGGCCACCTCCTGAACTCCTCACGCTGGGGATCCAACCCACAACCCGAGCATGTGCCCTGACTGAGAATGGAACCATGATCTCCTGGTTCATAGGTCGATGCTCAACCACTGAGCCACGCAGGCTGGCAGATCTGCCTCTCTCTTAGACATTATACCCCACTCTCAGTCTCAAGTTCACCACTCAGCCCTGGCCTTTCCCTCTGACCTCTCCTTAACACAGACCCCTAAAGCCGAGCTTCAGCAGTTCTTTCCCAAACAGAGATTGCAAACACACTCCTTTTAGGACTTAAACCACAGCGAGGGAAGAAATAGACAACCTCTTTCTCTCATCCCACAGCAGGCTTCCCACACTGCAAAATAGAATAAGTCATTTCTCCAAAAGGAGCCTGGAAACCAAAGCCTTTTGTTCCCATGGTGCCTAGTGAGGCTGACAGGACAGTGTGACCGAGCTGGGCAGAGTTTGGGTGGAGGCACCAGGCTCCTAAACCTTGCTAGGGAGCTCTCCACGTGGGGAAGGTGGAGACACAACACACTCAGCTGTTTTTTATCACCCGGCACAGGATCTCTGCCAGGTGCCAGCAGGCATTTGAGACAGACATACTCCCACGACACTGCTTGCCAACACTTTAAAGATGATGGACAGCTTGTCCTGAGGACACTGGGACCTACTGACCTTCGCTGCCTCCCCCCCCAAAGACCCCATTTAGGGGTGAATAGATAGGTTTGATGAGTAAAAGGGCTATAACCAAGAAGTACTTTGCAAAATGCCATTGCTTAATAATAAATGAGCATCAGATGGCCACTGTGCGTTAGAAACGGACTGCACTGGGAGGCAGCAGTGAGGGAGGTTTCCAGGGCAGGAGAAACTTGGGAAGCAGCACCAAGAGGGGGAAGGGAGAGGTTTCCTGGGGGATTTGGGTGATATTGGAACCTGGATATGGATTAGGGAAAAAAATAGCAACTTTGCTCTCAGGGAGTCTTATTCTCCCAAATGCTGATTGCATGGACCCAACTCAGGCCTCTGCTCTTGTTGGCTGGGACCTATTTTAAGAGACTCTTATAAATATACAAAGACGGAAATGCCTGGGTGGGGGTGGTAAGAGGATGTGGTTCAACTCCAGGACAGGATCTGACTCAAATCACACCTCCCTTCTGGATTACATGCTGTCAGGAGGGATGCCTCTGAGGTGGTGTTTGGAAGGAGGTGCTGAGAGCAGAACTAGTTGTGCCTAGTAAAATTCCTGACAGCCTTGATGTGTATCGCCACCAGTGCCCTAGATGGCAGGACAGAGAAGCGCGCTGTGGGGTGGGTTGTGGGAGTGAGGAGGAAAGGACACCAGAAACCTCTTCTCCGCCCTCCTGGAGAGCCTCTGAACTCTCACTCCTTGTGCATTATATAAAACTAGTGGCCTGGTGCACGAAATTTGTGCACAGGGGTGGGGGAGGGGTGTCCCTCAGTCCAGCCTGCACTCTTTCCAATCTGGGATCCCTGTCATAATCTGGGACGGCTGGCTCCTAAGCACTCTGTCTGCTGGTCTGCTTACCCCCCTTCCCCCGTTGGCCTTCTTGCCCCCAACTGCCCTCTGTGCTAGCCTGCTCACCCCCAACTGCCCCCCAGCCAGCATGCTTTTCCCCAACTGCCCCCTCCTTGAAGACCTGCTCACTCCCAACTGCCCCGCCCTTGCCTGCCCCCAACTGCCCCCCCTGCCAGCCTGCTCGCCCCCTTGCCCCCCCGTACGTCCTCCCCCATCAGCCTGATCACCCCCAACTGCCCTTCCCTTCTGGCCTGATTGCTCCTAACCACCTCTGCCTTGGCTGCACCACCATGGCTTTGTCTAGAACGTCTCCCAGAAGGTCTCCTGGTCTAATTAGCATATTATCCTTTTATTAGTATAAACTAGAGGCTCGATGCACAAAATTTGTGTAAGAGTAGGCCTTCCTTTCCCTAGCTGCCGGCACCAGCTTCCCTCTGGCACCCTGGACCCAGGCTTCCCTCTGGCCACCTTCAGGCACCAGGACCCCAGCTTCCCTCACAGCCCTGGCTTCATCCGGAAGGTTGTGCAGAAGGATATCTGGTCTAATTAGCATATTATGCTTTTATTGTTATAGACTAGAGGCCTGATGCACAAAGATTTGTGCAAGAACAGTCCTTCCTTCCCCTGGCTGCCAGCACTGCCTTCACTCCAGCCGGAGCTGCATTTTCACTCCGGCCCAGAGCCACCTTTCTGCCTTCCCATGCTGCCCAGAGGCCCGGAGTGGCTAGTGTAGAATGCCTGCTTCATTGCAATGGTGACAACACAAGTGCCCTGCCCTGCCCCGGCCACTAGGCGCCTGCATATGCAAATTAACCCGCTATCTTTGTTGGGTTAATCTGCACACTTACTCCTGATTGGTTGGTGGGCTTCATGAAAGTACAGTCAATTTGCATCTTACTCTTTTATTAGTGTAGATTATCCACTTAGGGGTCAGTCCTCCTTTCCCCTGCTAGAAAAACTGAGTCTTCCCTAAAGTCGAAGACCTTCTTTGACTACCTTTGTTCCCTTGCAGAACCCAGTGAATTCAGTCAGTATTTTAATGATCTGAACATTCACCATTCTTAGAGAGTGGACAAATATTTAGACCCTTACCCTTATTTTCCAGATAAGATAAGTGATTGGCCCAGATTCCTTCAGCTGGTTAGCTGCCTGTCATCCCCAACACATCCAACTCCAGCACATTCTTGGCAGGGTTGGAACACCCAAAGAAATGTCAGTGGGGTACCGCTGAGTGGGGCTAAACTGTGGCAGCTGCAGGGCAGGCTTCAGATATCCTCCTGGCAATTTTGTACATAAGTTTGTACTGGGGGATTCTACAAGCATTTATTTGCCCAGATGCTGCGTTGGTTGGTTACGTGTGGGCCTCGTACGCAATGAAAATAGGGCATCTATTGTTTCAACTCTTTGAGAGGCTGGTGTGTACTTCCTTGGGGGTGAGAAAGCACTGTGGTTGCGTAGAGCTCCCCCTGATCCTCAGGTTTCTTCCTGTGATCTGAGACCTGCTTTGAGGCGGGTGGGAGGCAGGAGGAGGGGCTGGTAAGGAGAGCTGGGGCTGAGGGGGAAGCAGGCCCTTTCAAGTGCAAGTCAGACTCTTGTGAGTCAGACACTTCATGCCCTAGGGTGCAACGTGAGTCATTTAACCTAATTGGTTTAATAAGTAAAGTATCTCGGTATAAAGAGGAGGGGTTTGGGGCTGAGTAGGAGGGGCACTTGCTATCTATAAAGCCTACCTAGGCAGCTTTGAAAAGAAACCTGTTACCTGCTCTCGAGGGATCATGATGATTAAATTGGGGCTAGAGATGCTTGGAGAAGGAAGAAGATTAGAGACCTGGATGCGGGTGTGGAAATGAAGTAGAGGCCATGGGGACATTATTTGTTCATTAAATAAACTGTAATTCAGTGGTTTTATTATATTCACAAGGCAGGGCAACCATCACCACTACCTAATTCCGGAACATCTTTACCATTTCCAATAGAAGCCCAGTACCCATTTAGCACTCACCCCAGCACTGGCAACCTGTAATCTGCCTTCTTTCTCTATGGATTTGCCTATTCCAAATGTTTCTTATTAATGGGATCATACAATATGTGGCCTTTTGTGTCTGGCTTCCTTAACACTGTTTTCAAGGCTCACCCACATGATATCCTGTATCAGTATTTCATTACATTTTCTTGCTGAATAATACTTTATTTTGTTTTTCCTGTCATTATTGATGTTTTTTTTAAAAATAATAAATTTTTATTGTTCATATTATTACAAATGTTCCTCTCCTTCCGCCCCACCTCCATTGCTCTCCTCTACCAGGTTCCCATCCCACCCTCTGCCCTTTCCCCACCCTCCATTGTCCTCATCCATAGGTGCACAGTTTATGTTCAGTCTCTTCCCACATCCCCCTCTCCCCTTTTCCCCAAGAATTGTCAGTTCACTCCCCTTCCATACCTCTGATTCTATTATATTCAACAGTTAATATTGTTCATCAGATTTTTTTAAATTTCTTTGGTTTTTAGATTCATTTGTTGATAGTTAAGTATTTGTTGTTCATAATTTTTATCTTTATTTACTTTCTCTTCCGAAAGAACCCCCTTCAGCAATTCATATAATTCTGGTTTGGTGGTGATGAACTCCTTTAGCTTTTTTTTTAATTAGTGAAGCTCTTTATCTGGCCTTCGATTCTGAGTGATAGCTTTGCTGGGTAGATTATTTTTGGCTGTAGGTTCTTACTATTCATCACCTTGAATATTTCTTGCCATTCCCGTCTGGCCTGCATGGTTTCTGTTGAGAAATCAGCTGACAATTATATAGGTGCTCCTTTATAGGTAACTACCTGCTTTGCTCTTGCTGCTTTTAATATTCTCTCTTTGTCTTTTGCTCTTGGAATTTTAATTATGATTTGTCTTGGTGTGGTCTTCTTTGGACTCCTTTTGTTTGGAGTTCTGTGCGCTTCCTGGACTTGTAAGTCTAATTCTTTCACCAGATGGGGGAAGTTTTCTGTCACTATTTCTTTCAGTATGTTTTCTATATCTTGCCTTCTCTCATCTTCTGGGACCCCCATAATTCTGATGTTGGTTCGCTTGAGGTTGTCCCAGAGGTTTCTTACATTATCTTCAATTGTCTTCTGGCTCTTTATGTTCCAAATCTTTGACTTGATTCTTGCAATTTTCCATTCTGTTTTTAGGACTCTGTGTAATTTTTTTTATTTCAGACAATGTATTCTTTATTTCTTGTTGATCCCTTATCATTTCTTGTTGATCCCTTATTATTTCTTGTTGATTCCTTATTAATTCTAGTTGATCCCTTTTCATATCCTCATAGGTCTTATCGACCTTTTCTAGGAAATTCTTGAAAAACCTTATAAGCGTAGATTTGAACTCTATATCCAGTCGCTTTTTGTTCTCCATTTCTTTCGTTTGTGATCTATTTTCTTGTCTTGGCATTTTCGCAGTTTTCCTGAGTTGGTAACCTTAAAAGTCTCTGTGTTCTGCTTGGATGGGGCGGGGTTTCAGGGTGGAGCCTACAGCGTTGGCTTCCGTCAGCCCCGCCCTATGCAGCTCCTGAGTTTCAGTATTCCCCAGGGTCCTTCAGTACTCGCTGCAAGCACCTCTGAGAGAAAGGTGCCCTCAATTTTCACCTGCTACCAAACAGTCTAGTCTCTCCCCCAATGAGCCCGGAATTGGGGTTCAGTTCAGTTGGAAGTGAAGTTGGAGGTGGCGTTCAGAGCAGTCTGGAGCTTTTGTCTCCTTCCCGCCAGGGCAATCCCGCAGCACAGCCAACCGTCCCTTCTCTGCGTGCAATGTGCACGCCTCTGGGACCTCCTTTCACTGCTCCCCCAGGGTTCTGCCTTACAGCCCAGCTTCCTCTGTATGAGCCTGGATCCCTGGGTCTGGCCTAGAACTGGGGTTCAGAGCAGTCGGAACTGGGTCCCAGCACAGTTCGGAGTCTTTGTCTCCTTCCCGCCAGGGCAATCTAGCAGCAGAGTCAAAAGTCCGTCCTCTGGGGGCCCTGCCTTTCACCACTCCCCTGGGATTCCACCTCACAGCCCTGGCTCCCTCTGTTTGAGCCTGGGTCCCCAGGGTCTGGCCTAGAACTGGGGTTCAGCGCTGTCGGGTCTGGGGTTCAGCACAGTCGGAGCTTTTATCTCCTTCCCGCTAGGGAACGCCAGCCAGGCACTCAGCCGCCCCCTCCTCTCCAGGTCTGTCCTCTCCAAGCGCTCCGTGTGTCTCCATACCTTAGGCTTTTACAGCTCCTCTGCTCTATCTTCTGGTTTTCTCCTTGCTTCTCGTTGTAGAATTTCCAGTCAGTCAACTTTCCTATAGTTCTGGGTAATGTCCATTTTATATTTAATTGTATTTTATTGAAATTGTTGTGTGCAGCTGCGGCTAGGTGTTTACCTGTGCAGCAATCTTGGATTCTCCTATTGATGGGTTTTAGATTGTTTTTACTTGCTGTTATGCATATTGCTACGATGATGTTTTTATTTCTCTTGGGTAGAAGAGGTAAAATTATGGTAACTATGTTTACCTTTTTGAGGAACTGCCAGACTGTTTTACAAAGTGGTCACACCATTTTATATTTTCACCAGCAATGTTCCAGGGTTCCAGTTTCTTCCACTTCCTCACGAACACTTTTTATTGTCTGTCTTTTTTATTGTAGTTATTCTAGTAATGTGAAGTGATTCTGCACTTGTTTTAACATACTTTCTATCTTCTCTTGCCAATTAAGGTGGGTCACCATTACCACCCCCATTTCACTTATGGATCAACTGTCTCAGTTAAATCGTAGGACATAAACATAAAATATTGTAAACTATTAAAAATATGTCCTTGACATTATTGCTGAGGGAATAAAGCAAGTTGCAGCTTATAATAAATATAAGTCCATCTATGTTTTAAAAATAAATACTCACCAGGACCAGTTTGGCTCAATGGATAGAGCGTCAGCTTGGGGACTGAAGGGTCCCAGGTTCGATTCCGGTCAAGGGCATGTACCTTGGTTGCGGGCACATCCCCAGTGGGGGGGGTGCAAGAGGCAGCTGATTGATGTCTATCTCTCATCGATGTTTCTAACTCTCTATCTCTCTCCCTTCCTCTCTGTACAAAATCAATAAAATATATTTAAAATAAATAAATAAATAAATAAAAATAAATAAATAAATACTCCCATCAGATTGGCAAAATTTAAATATTGTGTGGTGCTGATGAACTTGCCTGGAAACAAACATTTTAAAATAATGTGGCTGACTATGTAAATTGCTTTCAAAGCTTTCTGGAAAGTAACATGTTAATTACTGAAATTTAAAAAACAAACAAACTTTACCTCATAATCTCACTTTGAAACTTCATCTACAGAAAACATAGCAGCTATACATGTTTGAAGCATTGTTTGGAAATGGATGTCCATCAATAGGAAAATTGTTTGCTAAATTGTGTTTTACATGGAATATTATTGCAGCTATTTTAAAAAAGAAATTATGTTTTGACCTATTATTATGTCAATAATGTGAGTGAGAAAGGCAAGTTCCATCGTAATATATGTAATATAAGCCTACCTTTTAAAACAAGCAACTACCCTGTTTCCCCGAAAATAAGACAGTGTCTTATATTAATTTTTTCTCCCAAAGTTGCACTAGGTCTTAATTTCAGGGGATGCCTTATCTTTCCATGCGCTAGGTCTTATTTTCGGAGGATGTCTTATTTTCGGGAAACTCAGTAGTAAGTTCTATTAGTATGTGAGCAAACGGAAAGGAATAGAAGTCTGATTAACTGCTAATATTAGTTATGGTGGAGATGGATTGAAGGAGATGATATACTTTATACAGGGTAGGGCAAAAGTAGGTTTATGATTTATTCTTGGATTATTATTTTTTATTGTATTATTTTCCATATGAACAACTGTAAACCTACCGTATTTTTCGGACCATAAGACGCACCGGACCATAAGACGCACCAGTTTTTAGAGAAGGGAAATGAAGAAAAAAAGATTCTGAAACAAATAGTGTCCTAAAATATTTTATGTGCATTAAAACCCAACATCACAGTCATAAACACATGTAATCAACCCTGTAAAGTAAACAGCAGCATTTAGAACCATTTTAGAGCCGGGCAAGCACACAGAGACCACACAGAGCCGGGCAAGTAAAAAAACTTTTTTTTTAAAGTATATGTGTAGGCTATATTTGGACCATAAGACACAGGGACTTTTTCCCCCCACTTCTGGGGGGGAAAAAGTGCGTCTTATGGTCCGAAAATACGGTACTTTTGCCCCAATCTGTATATATATACACCTTTTATCTGTAGTTCACTGGCTGTGGTGAACACTTGGAATTTTTAGGAAATGGATGGAAGCATGCATAGGAAGAGTTTGTGGTCAGAGCAGAATTGTGGATAAGAACAGATGCTGGAACCAGAGACTTAGGGTTCAGGTCCTGGCTCAGCCACTTACAAGCTAAGTGGCTTTGGGCAAGTTACTATACTCTGAATTTCAATTTCCTCACCTGTAAAATGGAGATAATAATACCGTGTTTCCCCAAAAATAAGACATCCTCCGAAAATAAGACCTAGCGCATGGGAAGATAAGACATCCCTTGAAAATAAGATTTAGTGCAACTTTGGGAGAAAAAATTAATATAAGACACTGTCTTATTTTCGGGGAAACAGGGTAGTACTGACCTCAGAGGGTTCTTATGAGAATTAAATGAGGTAATATTTGTAAAATGTTCAGTTCACTGCCAGGCACATAGTAAATGCTCAAGTATTAACTCTTTTTATTATCACCTCTAATACCCTGTTTCCCCAAAAATAAGACAGTTTCTTATATTAATTTTTGCTCCCAAAGATGCGCTAGGTTTTATTTTCAGGGGATGTCTTATTTTTCCATGAAGAAGAATACAGTACACATGTATTGTTAAATGAAAATAAAGTAAATTTATTACCTGTATATGGTACGGTAGTATAGTAGTTGTCAACACAAACCAGACAAACTGTGAATCCTACAGTATCAAGAATTTACTCATTTATTCAATGACAATCATGTCATCATCTTCTGGAACATCATCATAACAATCCAATTCCTGAATTTCCTGGTGAATTTCTTGTGACTCCATTTTTTTCAGAATCAGTGGACCAAATCTCTGTTTAGCCTAGGGGGGGCCTTATTTTCAGGGGAATGCCTTATATTTCACTCAGAAGGAAACCTGTAAGTAGGTCTTATTTTCGGAGGATGTCTTATTTTCGGGGAAACACGGTATTTACTGAGCACTTACTTTTTGCCGCTCTCATTTGATCTTCATAATAACCCCATAAGATAAATCCTACTGATATCACTATTTTGCAGAAGGAAATCAAGGTTGAGAGATCAAGATTACATAGCTAGACTTCATGGCACCGACTCTAGCGTTCTCCCTCTTAACCATTGTGTGAAACTAGATGGATACTGTTAACAGTGACATCATTCAACAGATGCCTACCATGTGCCAGCGTAACGGACAAAATGTGTGGAGAGAAGATAGCTTTAATACACAGACATAGGTAATGTCTAGTGAGTTCCTGCTGGGGAACCAAGGCAGGTGCTTGGGTGCTGTTTAGAGCAGGCAGATGGAGCAGAAACAATCCACGTTGCTCTGTAAGATCTAAATCTCCATAGGTGCAGTTGCTTCTTCCCCTCCCAGACCCAGTAACCACCTACTTCCCAAAATACCTGCTCCAGACCTGCTTCACCAAGAAGTCTTCCCTGGGCACCAGGACCCTCCTCTCTGAATTCCAGAATCTTATTTTGAGCTTCATTGTGCACCATGCCGTATTACCAACCCCAACCCTCATGCATGGAAAGAAGTTGTGTCGTGGAAAAGCATAGGAGGGATTCAGACCTGGGTGTGAAAATTCAGCCTGTTCATGCATTAACAGCGATGGCAGGGCCAGCAGCTGTGACTTGCTGACCTGGGCTGGTTCTTTAGCTTCCATTTCTTTACCATAAATGTGCCTCCATAAAATTAACTTCACATGGTGCAGTGAGGGTTTATGGGCAGCAGTGGAAAGACTGTGGACTTTGGAACCAATAGAGGTAGTTTGAATCCCAGTTTGGCTACTTATGGGATCTTGAGCAAATCATGTGAACTTGTCAAACCTCAGTTTTATTTTTAGGAGAATGGGGAAAGTAATACCTTACAGAGTCATTGTGCATTGGAAATTAACTAATGTGAAATGCCTGGCCAAGAGTAAAGAGCTAGTACTATGGCCCTAACCAGTTTGGCTCTGTGGATAGTGTTTGCCTGTGGACTCAAGGGTCCCAGGTTCGATACTGGTTAAGGGCATGTACCTCAGTTGTGGGCACATACCCAGTGCGGAGTGTACAGGAGGCAGCTGATCAATGTTTCTAACTCTCTATCCCTCTTCCTTCCTCTCTGTAAAAAATTAATAAAATATATATATATTTTTAAAAAGAGCTAGTACTGTGAATGCAAAAGGAGCTGCCTGTTGCCTGACTGAATGGAACAAATATTATTTTAATTCATTCATTGGTCCTAATTATTCTTTCTAACTGAATGAGAGGAGATAGGGAGATGAGACAGCTGAGCCTCTGAGAGGGAAAGGAATTTGCTGATGGTCACACAGATAGACAGTGGCAAGGCTGGTATTCAATTCCATATATTTCTTGCTTGAAACTGATTGTGAACACAATACTTGATCACCCACCCACCCAGAGGCAGGCAAAGCAACTAGAGGCCTGGTGCACAAAAATTCGTGCACAGCAGGAGGTAGGGGTGTCCCTCATCCTGCACCCTCTCCAATCTGAGACCCCTTGGGGATGTCAACTGCCAGTTTAGACTCATTCACTGCAGGCATAAACCGGCAGTCGGACATCTCTCTCACAATCTTGTACTGCTAGCTCCTAACCAGTCACCTGCCTGACTTCCTGATTGCCCCTAACCACTCCCCTGCTGGCCTGATTGACAACTAACCGTTCCCCTGACAGCATAATTGACATTTAACTGCTCCCCTGCCAGCCAGATCACAACCTACTGCCATCTCCTGCAAGCCTGATCGTCCCTTATTACCCTCCCCTGCAGGCCTGTCTGACCCCAACTACCTAGTCCTGCCAGCCATCTTGTGACAATGTGGGAGTGGCCATCTTGTGATGGCATGGGGGCAACCATCTTGTGACAATGTGGGGGTGGCCATCTTGTGATGCAAGGGTGTGAGAGTCAATTTGCATATTACCTCTTTATTATATAGGATAGCTCAATAAATGCAGTTAATAAAAGCTGCATGACTGTGCATGTAGCTTCCTCTTTAAAAAAAATTTTTTTAAGTTTCTTTCCCACCATGAGCCATTTAGTGCAACCATCAGAGCTCTAATAAACTGATCCAAAAAGCCAATTCAAAATAAATAACAGACTGTGCAGTCTTTGTGAGAAAGCTGTACTTGTTTTTGTATCATGGTGAACTCCAGGGAAACCTAGCTCAGTGCCTCAGCCCACTCCAGGGAATATTTGCATCTTACTACAAACCACCTACAACAGGCTCTTTGAAAGATAGAAAACATATTCCCCTAAGACCTGGGATTGCTAAACAGTTAATAGATCCCCAAGGGTTTTATGTATTACTAGGATACCGACTGCTATCACAGGTCATTAAATATCAAAGTTTATGCTCAGGAAGCCAAAAAATGATCTAAGTTCTCTGTGCCTCACTGTTTTCACAAGTGCTCCTGGTAGGAAAAAGTTCCAGAAACCATTTAGGTATCACGTAGGTAAAATGAGAATTGCACAGATCAGAAAGATTGAAATATTAAACTGTTAGCAGCACGCGGCTCAGTGGTAGTGAGTTTCCCTTTGCTTTTCATCTTTGGAGTTTTCTTGTGCACTGGTTCCTTCTCCAAAGTGCACGCTCTCTCTCCCTTTCCCCCTCTCTCTTTCTCAAAAGATTAGAGTAGTTGTGTCCAATTTGGAGAGCAGTTTTTATCAGCTCATCTCTAGCTGTCCTTGAGCTCTTCTTTGGTTCCCACCAGACCTTGTTCACTTATTGATTCACTAAGATACTTTAAACCAAATCGGGCACACAAATTCAGGTTGAGTGACTGTTGCTTCTTAGTTCAGTCTCCTTGGCAAAAACTAGATAGAGTTGAGTATTGAGTTGCTCACACTACTTTTATTTTATTATTTTTTAAAGTATATTTTTATTTATTTCAGAGAGGAAGGAAGAGGGAGAGAGAGAAACATCAATGATGAGAGAGATTGGCCAGCTGCTCTTTGCACACTCCACACTGGGAATAGAGCCCGCAGCCCAGGCACGTGCCCTGACCAGGAATCAGATCTGACTTTCTGGTTCATAGGTGCACACTCAACCACTGAGCCATGCTGACTGGGTGCTCACTTAACTTTTTATAGCGCTCATGATAATTCCAGGGAAGTTTACCTGGAAATTTTTCTTTGCTAGGGTAGTCGTTTTCATATTCTTGGCTTTCTACCACCTCCATATGTCCTCTGTGTGGGGGAATTTCAAACTGTATTTGACCTAGCAATGATTCTGTGTTGTCCCCACTTCTGTGCATGGTTTGGGCAGCTGCCACTTCTGTCAGGCATGGAGGTAAACCTGCATCAGCCCGCTGGCTCAAGGGAAAGAGAGTGCTGGAAAAAATTGTTGGGGGCAGTTGGGAGGGGACAGAGCATGGGATAGAGACGATCCTAGGATGAACTTTTATCCTCTTGAACTACTTGTGCATTTTTAGCCAACATTCCTGTCAATCCAACTATGAATGGGCTAGATAGGGTTGTATAGATCAAGCCTGGCTGGGCATTTCACCAGAGAATTTAGCAAATTTGGTGAGAGTAAGAACAGTAGAAATCTGTGAAGCTAATCATTTAGTGTCAAACAAATAATGTGATTATTAGGTCTGGGTTTCCAGAAAAGATGAATTGTTTCAGACAATCTATTGCCTTGGTCAGACCACAAAGCCTGACTCAGAAAACATAATCACGGACACATGAAATAACCAGTTGACTTAATAAAAATTTCTCTTTTCTATTTATTGCACTTTTCTCTGTAGTCATAGAGTTGGTACTTTGACTGTATATAAAATTCATATACTAACAAGTTTAATCAGCCATGATAGGAGTCAGTGTTTAACTACATTTGTAAAGGAAAGATTAGACTGGCAGGGATTACCCAATAGTATTGTGACCAATAGTATATGAGCTAAAGTATAGATATTTTAACAATCACACTGCATTCCACTGAGCAGATTCTTTTTGTAAAGATGGAAAACAGATAAACTGATGGGCTCACTACTGCTACTCCTACTTAGCCTCTTTCCTACTGAGTCTAAATCTCTCTCCCTATTCTCAAGTTTACTTACATTTGCTCATTTATTTTATTTATTTTTTTAAAAGTCTTTATTGTTGCAAGTATTACATATGTCCCTCTTTTTCTCCCATTGACCCTTCTAGCCTGCTCCCACCCCTGCCCCAGACTGTTCATTTATTTAAAAAATGGTTGTTAGAGAAAAGGATATTTTTCCTCCCATGCAGAATGTGAATAGATATATAGCAAAGAAGTGTTTGATGTGCTTGCGGATATTTCCATGTATGTTGATTGAATATTTTAAAAATATTTTTATTGATTTCAGAGAGGATAGGAGAGGGAAAGAGAGATAGAAACATCAGTGATGAGAGAGAACCATTGATTGGCTGCATCCTGCAAGCCCTCTAACTGGGGATCAAGCCCACAACTGGGGCATGTGGCCTGACCAAGAATTGAACCGTGACCTCCTGGTTCATAGGTTGACACTCAACCCCTGAGTCAAGCCAGGCGGGCTGAATATTTTTTAATAAATTTGTTTAGAGCCCGGCCGGCATGGCCCAATGGTTGACTGTTGACCTATAAACCAGGAGGTCACGGCTTGATTCTGGGTCAGGGCACATGCCTGGGTTGTGGTTTCAATCCCTAGGAAGGGGCAAACAGAAGGCAACTGATTCATGATTTTCTCTCAGCATTGATCTTTCTATCTTTCCCTTTCTCTCTAAAATCAATAAAAAAAGATATTTACAAAATAAAAATAATTAAGTGTGCTTACAGAACAAAATTTAGTAAGAGAAAAACACAAAGGTATTTTAGTGCAGTAGTCATTTAACAAACATCTTCCATATTTAAAGCTGTGGCAAGGGGAGTGGCAAAGGTATGTGTGACACAGCCTTTGTCTCAGATGAGCTCAAAAACCTTCCTCTACACAAAGACCTGTGTTAGACTTAGAACCGGTCTGGACCCAAATGCTCAAATACCAGAGAAACTGTCTCTTTAGACCACGATCTTGTTTCCACAAGAGGGGCCGTGCTCAGTCCATTTTCCAAACTACAGAATGCCACTTTACCACCACCTCCACCACCACCACCACCACCACCACCACCACCACCACCACCACCATCACCACCACCTGCCCCCCTCCCCACCACCACTATCCCCCCACTTCAGCAGGTTATTTGTGTGGTCCGAACTAAAGCCTGAACCAGATGAGAGGAGACCTGGGATACAGACCTGCTTCTGCCTCTGACTTGCTCTGGACCCAGGCAGTGACTCCGGTGTTTGAGCCTTCAGCTTTCTGATATGTACCCTGTCGGGGCTTGCACCCATGGTTTCTGAACTCTCCTAGACTACAACAGTTCTTACCTTTTCTGTGTTTTTTTTTTAACCAAGGTTAATTGAATTGATGGAGCATTACTTTCAGATGCTCTAATAGATGATTGCTTCACCTCATCTTTCCAAGATATGTTTTGATCATTGCCTGGAACTCACTTTTCCTGAGGATATTCTAAATAATCATTGTTTCTGCCTTCCTCATATTCTGTAAAATCTCTTAAGTATTATAGAACTAACTCCATGTGTCTGCGTCTTTAATACTCAGCTATATCTGCATTTTATGTGATTCTGCTTTAAAAAAATATAATGGCTCTCAGATAAACCCCACTTTTGTTTTAGGAATAACAGTTACTCAGAGTTGAGCTGTTTTGTCATAGAAGCGTCAGAAACTTCCCACAGTAAAACCGCCTGTTCTCCTAATGAAATAGGCCCCATCCTTTCACCACCAAAGAGATACCTGGCCCAAGCTAAGGCTTCCCAGACTTCTTTCCTAAGAATTTTGATTCTGAGCAAAGACACACAGAGGTGTTTGGAGCTGAGTCATTGACTGGCTGCTGAGATTCATCACTGATCTGGTTCTTGGCCTTTCTGGGGCTTGGTTGTGAGGTTCTCTCTTTTATTCTGTGAGCTACTCTGTAGTCTTTCTCAAAATTGACCTTTTTGCCTAAGTTAGGAAGGAAGAGAGGAGGGAAGGAAGAGAGGGAGGAAAAAAGAGGAAGGCAGGCCCATGGTGCTAAGTGCAACAAACTGTAGTGGAGGACCTGCTTTTCTAGTTTTGGTTTTTAGTTCCCAGCCTGTCACTGACTTTACATTAGGCAGTTTGCAACACATGCCACTAACCATAGGAGTTCAAAAGGTCCAGAATGGTCTGTTATGTTTGGTGAGGTGATTCCACTGTTCCATGTCGATGTAGCTGCAATGTCAGATTGTACTAAACGGTTCTAAATGCTTATCTCACTGAGGACAGGTAGCCAACAGTTCATGGACCACTGTCAGCACTGAGCTGTAGTTTCTAGGGGCCCAATAACGTAAACCTCTCTCTGAAGCTGGGATATGTGGAAACTTTGACTAGGACATCACTGTCCTTAGGGAAAGCCCTATTCTGGGCTCACTCAGAAGGTCTGCATTTTCTCTGTACTTGTGGGCTGGGATTGCTCCTGCCGATCCAACCCACTCAACACTCCTCCTGCCACCCACTGTCCCCCAGACTCCCTGCATTCTCAGTCAAACATGTGGTTTGCCACCATGTCTCTACTATGAGGATAGCATTCTGGCCTGGCCCCCCTTGGCCTTCATCTCCTGCTTTTATCTTTGGAAGAATGGATCGAGGTTAGCAGTTTAAAGGAGAGGGCTGTACCAAAAGAAGAGAAGGCAGGGACTGGAACAGATACTTGCGCACACCCATGTTGACAGCTGCACTATTTACAACAGCCAAAAGGTGAAAACTACCCAAGTGCCCAGTGATGGGCGAATGGGTAAACCAAATGTGGTATACAATGGCATATAGTTCAGCCTTGAAAAGGAAGGAAATTCTGACAGATGCTACTACACGGATGAAACTTGAGGACATTATGCTGTGACATAAGCCAGACACACAAGGCCAAATATTGTTGTACTTATCTGTGATACCTAGCAGAGTCCAATGCATAGAGACAGAGTAGAATGGCAGTTGCTAAGGCCTCAGAGAGGAACAGGAAATTAGTATTTACTGGGTATAGTTTTAGTTTGTTCTGGAGATGGATTGTGGTGATGGTTGCAATGTAAATATTGTTATGTAAATATACTTATGTCAATGAGCTGAACACTTAAAAACAATTTATATTGCTATGTAAATATACTTATGCCAATGAGCTGAACACTTAAAAATGGTAAAGGTGGCAAATTTTGTTATTATATTTTAACACATACAGATATACACACATTCATCTAGAAATTAAAATTTTTTTAATTGATTTTAAAGAGAGAGAGAAGAAGGTAGAGGAAGAAAGAGAAGGAGAAACATCATTTTCTTGTTCCCCTTATATATGCATTCATTGGTTGATTTTTGTATGAGCCCTGACCAGGGTCAAACCCACAACCTTGGCATATCAGAATGATGCTCTAACCAACTGAGCTACCCAGGGAGGGCTAGAAATTAAATTTTTTTAAAAAGAGAACAAGTGTCCTCTAAAGGAAGAGCTTTTCCTTAGAGGTTCCTTTGGGTTGTGACTTGACATCTGTGCCATTGTGAGTGCCCAGCTTTTCAGAATATCAGGGCCAGTGTCTGTCGTTCATTCAGTCTCTGGCCAGAAGACACCTAATCAGTTCTATGATGATAGATGTGTCAGGCCCCTCCCGGAATCCTCTTTGTCACTCACTCATTTGTTTATTCCACATGCAACAAGTGCCTGATTTATACAATGGGGTCATAAAATCAGGCCAAGTAATTTAACCTCTTTCTGAAGCTGGGATGTGTTGAAGCTGCTCATTTCAGTTGACTTATACAGTGAAAATGTATTAACAAACAAGACCTAGTTCCTGATAGCACAGTGATAATTTTCAACTTTTTCCTAGTTTGGGGTCAGAGTTCTCCCCAGACACCCCCGTCCTACAGCCCATTAACTCTAGTAGCCACAGATGAGCACTGTGCTGTGATTACTGAGCCTTGAGCCGAGAACCAAAGGCCTAGGCTCTTCCATGGTCTAATTACTGGCGTCCTTGGATATTAGATGAATCTATTAATTGATCTCTGAGTCCCCTTCAGCAGAATGGAAATAACTCATGGTCTTGGGATAAAAGTAAGAATGAGTTGCCCTTCCTGAGTCTAGTTCAGTTGATTGGAACATTGTCTAATATGCCAAGGTTGCAGGTTTAATCCCTAGTCAGGGCACATACAGGAATTGACCAATAAATGCATAAATAAGTGGGACAATAGATCAGTGTGCGCTCTCTCTCTCTCTCTCTCTCTCTCTCTCTCTCTCTCTCTCTCTCTCTCTCTCTCTCTCTCTCTCTCTCTCTCTCTCTTTCTCTCTCAAATCAATTAAAAAAAAAATGAGACCAAGGTATGAAAGAGCTCTGATACAAAAACATTAGGTAGATGGATTGGGTTGGGATGTTTGACTTAGGAATGGGGGCTAACATACAACTTAGGCCTCTGCCCTTGGTGTGGTCTAACTCTTAGGTTCCATTAAAATGGTATTTTGTGGGGAGGGAAAAAGCGACCCTTAGGCGACCCTGCTAGTGGTTCTCAACCTGTGGGAAAGCTGCTGTAGAGCCTAAGACCATTGGAAAACACAGATATTTATGAAACAATTCACTAACAATAGCAAAATTACAGTTATGAAATAGCAACAAAAAATAGTTTTATGGTTGGGGGTCACCACAGCATGAGGAACTGTATTAAAGGGTCACAGCATTAGAAAGGTTGAGAACCACTGCCTCAGAGCTTTCATGGCAATGTCAAATCTTCAGGTGAGTCCTAGTGACATTTCTGCTGAAATATTCCACTGCCATTTTAAAGAGTCAGGGTTTCGCTATATCTATGTTGCTTCTTCTGAACTCTTTGGGACCCTGAAGGCCAGCTCCCTTATCCCATAAAATGTTTGCTGAGCATTTTGCTCAAGGTTCCTGTGACTCTGAAAAATCATTGAGCAATATCACATCATTAGCATCCAGTTAGCCTGCTATCTAATGTGTACCTGCCTGTTACATAAAGCAGAACTGGCTTCTGTAGGCCTTGCATGTGGGTGTGAGTGCCACGACACATACAGGAGTCACAGACAGATTGGTCCTTTCACTTCTTAACATGATATCTGCCCTAACTGCACCTAGGAATGGATGGAGCTGAACTGCTCTGTTTGTACCTCTCTATCACAGCAGCTGGCAGAGTAGTAAGTATACAGTGGTGGTAAATAGATGCCTGGTGGTTGATTCATTTATTTAATCTTCCCCAACCTGTTGATTGCCTACTCTTGATTCCAGGAAGGGAAAAGATTGGCCCACATCTTTCTCCATGTTCTGAAGCTTGTCTGTGTCCCACTCCGGAAAGAAGAATGGAAATGACAGGTCTACTGGGTTCCAAAAAATCCTGAAAACACCAGAGTGGTCCTTGCCTAGGTCAACCAGAGATTAAAGCACCTTTTTAATGGGCTTGGCCCTGTTTTAGAAATCCTGGATCCTGTTACCTCTATGTTTTTCTGAAACCATCCCATTTCTTTAAGGTCTTTAGTCAAAATTGCCCTTGAAAAGAACGTGTTTGTGGCTGTACTTGTCCTGTCATGACTAGTAAACGGGGCCTTAAACATTGTGGGGTTTTATTTGTGTTTTCTTTCTTTCTTTCTTTCTTTCTTTCTTTCTTTCTTTCTTTCTTTCTTTCTTTTTTTTTTTCTTTCTTTTTTTGTGTGTAATGGATGATGGTGATGATGACATATCTTGTAGGTGCCTCAGGGCCTGGCCAAACCTTCTGGGGTCTCTACTGATCATATCTATGGCTTAGGGAATGGAACGTTCCTAGCTGGGTTGTGTACAGACCCTTTTTCCCAGAGCAGCTGCAGCAGACTAGAATGGGCACATGCCTTCTATCTACACCTTTATCTACCCCCTTGAAGTTTTATACATGAATCTAGAAGTTTGGGTGAGCAGGAAACACTGCCAGCAGAGCCGAAACACGAGCATATACCTGGCATAGCTCTCGTGTCCCCTGGGCCCCCTTTAGGCAGCATCCAGGGCAACAGATATAGTCCCTGGCGTCTTGCTGACAAGCCTCAACCTGCCGGTAGCCACAATCATTACAGCAGCTCAGGTGCTGGCTTGGCAGGGAGATGGGGAGCAGCAGCAGCTTGGGGAAGGGGGAAGCTATGGGGAAGAGGTTCATCAGGGGCCTACCAACTCTGTCTACTCACACAAAGAGGAGTTAGGGAGACTCAGAATTCCATCTCTCTTCTGTTCCTCGCTCCTCCTCCCCTCAACACCTGAGCTGTGAGGGAAAGTGAGATGGAGCTGACAAAACAATTTAGAATCCTCTGCGCCAACCCCTGCCCACAGACAAACAGCTGGATTACCTAAGGTTGAGAAGGAAGAGGTGCAGAAACTAAGAAGAGGGGAGCAGACCTATGCTCAGGTGTTTCATGACCAGTTTTCTAGCTGTTTTGGCATAATTAGGTTTCCATACTCCCATTAGTTTTCCTTTGGCTTTTCAGAGAGTATTTGTTAATGTCCAAATTGGAGTAATCTGGAGTGTGTGTGTGGCAGATATGGGTGGGTGAGTGGGAGGTAATTTCGAAGGGTTGAGAAGGGGCTAGACTGGTGACTAAATAAGTACCTGGCACAAAGAGTAATGGCAATGATGGTACACATGGACAACAATCCTCAAGTATATTCAATAGAAGGTAAAGGAATTAAGGTCACAGGCTCTTGTCCTGAGTTTACATGTACTGGCCTCTCTCACTTAGTACCTTTGTGACTATCAGCAAGATTTTAACCTCTAAGCCTTGTTTTCATGAAGGGTTGTTGTATTACATAAAATAATCTATCTTTTATTTAATCTTATCTAATAAAGAGGGGATATGCAAATTGACCATCACACCATCACAAAGATGGCAGTGCCCATAGCCATACAACGGTGGGGTCCAGTCCCTTCAGCCCAGCCAGAGTCCTCCAGTCCTTTCAGCCTAGCCGGGGGAGAGAGGGGATATGGCAGGTGCATGTTGCAGCCGGACCCGCCCTCAGCCCCCCAGCCACCCAGGGCTAGCCTGAGGCATAGGCAAACCTTGGATGGTGGCTGTCTAGCTGCCAAGGGGCGCCTGAGGCTCAGGTAACCAGAGCTGGTCGAGGCTTGCGCTACCGGCAATGGCATCAGCAGAGGTGTGATGGGGGTGTCACCTTCCCCTGATCGACAGTTGCCTCCTGCTCCTGAGGGCTCCTGGACTGTGAGAGGGGGCAGGCTGGGATGAGGGACATCCAGTGCATCAGGCCTCTAGTATTAATATAAGTGTACATATGCCTGACACATAAATGTTAACTGTTAAAGGTACATCAGTAATAATTTCTCTTGCATCAAGTTCCCTGGGGTGTTATGGGCTGGAAAGGAAAGATGAAGCCACACCGACATTGGAACTTGGGGTTTGCCTTAGAGATTCCCTCCCAGTCCTGGCTTCCTCACCGGCTGGCTGTGCTACCTCAAGTTTGTGGTGGGGTCCAGGCCCTGGGGTTTTCTTGCCATAACATCTTTGTTCTGCTGAGGATGTGTACCAGCCCTCGCAGTCCCTCCTTTTTTTGTCCTGGGTCTCAGTGTCGGTTCCTGGCATTTGTGGAACTGTGGTCTGGGTGTCACAGCCTCCTGTTTCCTGGACAACCTCCTGTTCTCTCTAGGGACAAGGGCTCCAGCTCTGCTCAGCTCCTCCAGATTTCTTTACCTTTTCTCTGTACAGATGCTGGGCCTCTTAGCACATTGTCTACATTCACTTGGATCTTCGTGTGTTTTACACCTGTGGGGCCAGCTCTATGAGGCTCCTCCTTCAACTCCACGTTCCCATGTTCCCACAGCCTCTTTGCAAGAGGGAAGGGAGCCCTGCCCCACAGCCGGAGATAGAGCTTCAGAAATGCAATTTCCATGGCCTCTGCCTCCTGGATGATACCCGCCCTCCCCTGCCCCCCACATACCTTCTGGATGTTCCCACCACCACCTCTAATGCTTCCACTTCTCTTTCAGGCATTACTCTTCACACCCCATCCTAGGTTCCCTGTCTTAGTAAATGGCAGCTCCAGCCTTCCAAACTGCCGAGGTCAGAAATCTTTGAATCATTCTCAATTCCTCTCCCTATAGCCAGTGCATCAGCAAGCCTGTCAGCTATACTTTCAAAATCTAAAATCTGCCTCAGCAGCAAGAGGCTTACTTTCTTCCTGGTATGAATGTCCTGCTTGACCACATGACATATCATCCAGAGAATCAAACCAGAAGTGAAGATAAGTGAATGTAAGTTTCAGATCTGCAGCACTGGGACTAATAATAAAATGATAACTTGCAGTGTGTTAAGTGTTTTTTATGTTCAGGCACTAAGTCCTTTACATGGGTTATCTTACCCTGTGACCTTGGGCTGATGACTTTACCTCTCTGTTTCTTTATCTCTAAAATGGAAATGACAGTGTGAAGCTGTAGTGTAATAATGTATGTGAGAGTGTTTGGAAAAAAAGTACCAAGAAATATATGTAGACCCAAAATGATCATCTCCAGGCCTTTGAAGAATCCATATTACACAGAGGAGGAATGATGGCAAAGTTCCGGCTGATGGTGAATTTGATAGCCCAGTTTTGTGAAGGCAGAATGTGAGGCCCATGGTGCTGCTTTATCTGTCACCTGAGATCGGGGTGTCTGTCTTCTGGCACAAATGTGACACCTGTTGTAGGAGAAATAGGCCTTGGCAGCTGGCACTCTGGGAGGAGAGGTCTGGCCAGGAGCAGGAGGAGTTCACTTACTAGCAGGCAAGTGACGAGTGTCAGTAGTTAAATCAGCACATTCTTTAGTTCTGTGTTCCCCAAGGGGACTAAGCAATGCCTGGGTATCCACTAGCTGTGTGAGTACAGAGGAAAATGCCCAGCCCAGTGCCTCACACTTAATAGGCACTTGGTGAGTAGTAAGTGTGTGTTGGGGGGATGGCTAGGGGACAGCGGGATGTGGGAATGTAGGACAGAAAGCAGTGCCCATGAAATACGGGAAGTGTTATCTTGCTGTACCACTGAGTCACTGCTGGCCCACAGTCCTTACTTCTCTGGTCAATAAGCACAGAGAGAAGAGAGTGAGAAGTTACTGGCCATTTGCAGTTTATAGAGTTTTTTTTTAAAGATATTTTTACTGATTTTTAGAGAGAATAAGGGAGGGAGAGAAACATCAATATGAGAGTGAAACATCAGTTGGCTGCTTCCTGTACACACCCCAATCAGGGATCAAGCCCACAACCTGAGCATCTGCCCTAACCAGAATCAAATTGGCAACCTTTTGGTGTACAGGACGGTGCCCAAACAACTGAGCCACACTGGCCAGAACTGAGGTTTATAGAATTTTAAATGGGCTAGAACTCACATCTTCTGACTCCCAAGTCCAAAACCCCAAAGTCAGAAATTGTTAGTGGGTAGGAATACTTACTGAGTAATTACTGTGTGTGTGTCAGACACCACACTAGGTCTGACATGCATAATTTAGTCCTCACACTGGTGCTATGAGGCAGGTGTTTTTATCCCGCCATCCAGATGAAGAAACTAAGGCCAAAGTGGTTAAATAACTTGATCAGTAGTCATTGTTTCAAGTGGTGGGTGTACAATTTGACCTTTCTGACTCCAAAGCCTAGCTTGTCTTTCTCCTATGTTGTGAAGTTTGCAAAGGGAGTTTCCTACTCCTTCGATTGCTGAAGGCTGGCCTGTGGACTTGGCATGTATTTCAAGGCCATTCAGACTCACCTGTGATCCAGGGGCAGGGCATGGTTAGGATCACCTCCACTCCCCACAGTGGGTTTTCCTTGTTCACTGAGAGAGCCACTGCTTACCTTCTTTTATTATTTATTTATTTAAATATATTTTATTGATTTTGTACAGAGAGGAAGGGAGAGAGATAGAAAGCTAGAAACATCGATGAGAGAGAGTCATTGATCAGCTGCCTCTTGCACACCCCCTACTGAGGATATGCCCACAACCAAGGTACATGCCCTTGACCGGAATTGAACCCGGGTCCCTTCAGTCCCCAAGCCGACGCTCTATCCATTGAGCCAAACCGGTCTCGGCTGCTTACCTTCTTTTAAAGAGAAATAGAGCTGGACAGTAGTTAAAGGTGATAAAGACAGATTTTGTTCAGTACTATCACAATATGGGAGACAGACTTCAGTGTAGAACTGAGCTCAATTCTCAATGTGGTGAAGCCTGGGGATTAATAGTCAGGAAACAGACTGAGTGGGTCAGTGCATGAAAAATTACTAAAAAGAGACATTAAGGGTATGGGGAATCATTTAACAGGATTCTTCCTAAAAACTGGGTTAGGCAGGCCAAGTACAGGGCCCAAAGATGAGGCCTAGTCTACAAGAGGGCTCAGAGGAGCCTGTCTAAGATATGGCCAACGAGAGAGTCTTTGTCAATGCCCAGTGAATGCCAGAAGACTTGCTGAAGACCAAGTGGTAGTTCATTGGCCTTAGGGTAAGTTGTGTCACTTTTAGTGTGACTTTTAAGAGTCAAAAGAATTTGAGCCGAAGCCGGTTTTGCTCAGTGGCTAGAGCGTCGGTCTGCGGACTGAAAGGTCCCAGGTTCGATTCTGGTCAAGGGCATGTACCTTGGTTGTGGGCACTTCCCCAGTAGGGGGTGTGCAGGAGGCAGCTGATCAATGATTCTCTCTTATCGATGTTTCTAATTCTCCATCCCTCTCTCTTCCTCTCTGTAAAAAATCAATAAAATATATTAAAAAAAAAAGAATTTGACTGGAATTTAACACTAATTGTGAGAAAGAATGTGCATCTGAGACTTATAACTCCCACTGATAGGGCAAAAAGCATTTTTATTGTTATTTCCTCACAACTTTATCTGAAATAGATCGTTTTTAGTCATAAGTTCAAAGTCAAGGAAGAGATGACCCAGTCATTCAGAGACAGAAGCAAGCAGGGCCTGCCCTCTCCCTCCCAAGGGTGAGTTATTTTTCACCCAGCCACCTGAGCCCCAGCCACTAGCCAGCAGCTCCCAGGGCTTGGGCAGGGATAGGCTCTTACATGAGATATGGCTGAGCTGGGATGAGCAAATGAACAAACAGCTTTCCCCTGAGCTCATCCAGAGATGCAGCATGTAAAACTGGGCACATTTGTTATCTTTCTGCCTCACTCCCATATCCTCACCTCACTTCAGTGGCCCCAGAATCCTGCTTCCCCAGAACATCCCCTGCATGAACTAATCTGACCTGCTGCTTCTGACTGCCAGCTGGCCAGCCATGGAAACAGGAGAGACCTTGATAACAGGCAGAGGGATAAATCTGCAGAAGTTCCTATAAACATAACATGCGCAGAGGTTTGATGTCTGTGCAGAAACCCAGAGGCGCAGATCCCCAGCTGAGGCCTCTGCCCCCAGAACTCCTCAAAGTCTGTGCCAAAAAGTCCCACAGGAGCAAATGTAGGCGGAATGAGAAAACTCCGGCTTATGAGACAGAGAGGCTCTCTGTTCTGATTCTGGCTTTGAAACAACTAACTCTGTGACTTTAAATTCAGAGCTTCTCTTTCCCCATCTGTAAAATGGGAATAATCAGACCTGGTCTATTTCATAGATTCTCATAAGGCTCAAATGAGATCATGCCTATGAGGTGCTTAGTAAACACTAAAGGGCTGCATAAAACTGTAAGAAAAACACCCCACACTCTCATAGTCTATCTCCTTCTAGGGTCAGCTACATAAACACTCATGCAAAACACTGATGTCCACCTTCTGTGGGCCCATATTTGTGGGTTGTGCTCTTTCCTCTGTCTGGTTGCCTGTCCATCTCACTCCTGGTGCCGCAAAGGGGTTCCTGGGAAACTTCTGCTTTTGACCTGCTATTGGCTCCCAGGGATGAGAGATGTTGGTCTGACTCCTGTGTGCTGTATCCACTGTAGTATCATGGTAGTGTCTTGATGGAGTTGTTGAAGGGAAAGCAGCAGCTCGTTTAAATGGATTTTGAATCTATTTTAGTTTTAGCCTTGTCACTATACACCAAGTAAGCCTAGATAAGCCATTTGACCACCAGGGTCCCATTTTCCTCACCTGGAAATGACTACACAATCCTGAAAGCCCCTCCAGCCCTTGATTGTCTATGATCCTGATTATGGCTAACAGTGGTTTGGTTCCACACATTCGAAGTCTAACATCCATGCCCAAGCCATCTCCTTCACAGTTAGTAGGCTCTGACACCCAGTGAATAGCAGTGTGACCACTGAATTTTGATTTCTCTCCACCCTCACCCTCAGTGCAGCTCCTTGCCTCTTTGCTTGATTATGAATGCAAGTGGTTTCCTGTACCTCTCGCTTTCATCATAGTTTGGCTTCTAGCCTTCCCAGATGTGTGTAAGCCAACTAGTCCTAGAGCAGTCAGGGTGCAGGCCTCAGTAGTCACACAGCCCCCAGATCAATCCAAGAATATCTAGGCCTTGAATCTTATAAATTTGTTTAATACACACCAAGTCCCAGACCCACCATTTCCTGCCTTCCCCAGCTCTAGATCCATCCAGCAACCCAGTGATTAAAGCTGTGCAGTTGTGGGTTGGGGCTACCCAACTAGGTACCATGCTATTTCCCTGGGCTTAAAGGAAAAAGATTGAGCTGGAAAGGGAACTCGTGCAGGGAAAAGCTTAGTTCCACTGCCTTTCACCACCATTTCTCCACAGCAGCAGTGGGAGAAATCTGCCTCCACTGGAAACTGGGGAAGAATCAGCCTGTACCAGTTACCAGTGGGAGGACAACGCTCCATTTCCACTTGATTTGTGGAAGACAGCAAGTCCTAATGGGCTACCAGCTCATTTCCTCTCTCTCTGCTCAGCTGACCTTGGCCAACATTGTAATTTTTTCCCAATTCCACCATTCACACTTCATACCCACCATGTGAAGAGGGGTGAGAAACAGCAGAAGGAAAGATGATTACCTCTAGTATTCCCCCCAAATCTTACAGATTTATGAGGTCTTCAAGTGATGTTGACCTTGTCCCTCTCTTCTTTCCCTTCCTCAGGGTATGGCAGCTGGAGAGAACTGGCCAAGGCTCTAGCCAGCAGGAACATTCCAGCTGTGGATCCAAATCTTCAGTTCTACCATCCCCAGAGACGAGGCCTCCGGGTATGTGGCAGAGCCAGCCCATTTTCCCTGCCAGTGAATTAACATGGGACCTTGGCTGCCCCTGTCCTTATAGTCTTAAGGGAAATCTGCTTTTCTGAGGTAAGAGAGGCAGAGGAGAAAGAGTTCCTGGGATTCTTTCTGACCTCAAAGGATTTCCTAGCTGGGTGGGTAGAGATATGCGTCCTGTCTTCCTCAAAGCCTTTAGCACATAGTTCAAGATGCCCATGTCTACGCTCCAGGTATGTGGCCGCCATCTCCAGCAGCAACAGGGGGCTTGAGGCAGGACCAGCATGTCCTGCCTTCTGCCAGCTTGAAGACTGGGCTGGTACTTTAGTTATAATTCCAGATCCTTACGTCTAAGAGTCAGAGGTGATGCGATAGACAGGCACCCCTCCCCTGCAAATAGCTGGGGGACAGATTTGTAATAGAGCACTTTTCCGGTAGTGTTTCTTGGATCAACAGTCCCTAGTGAGGACAGAGCAGCATTGGGTTTGGGGTGACAGGGAGGGAGGTTAGGGAAATTGTGATTCAATTTAGCCTAGAGCCCAGTGGTTGAGTCCAGAACAGATGTGGATCCTGGGGACTAGACCAGAACCAAAATGAACCTGTGGACTTGCACAGTAGGGAACAGTTGGGATGTCCCCAAGGAGCTCCCACTTGTTAGGACAAATGAGGGAGACATCTGGGCAGAGTCCTGAGGGATACAGAGGAAGGAAGGCAAGGTCTTGCCTTCTGGAGAGCCTGATCTAATTAGAAAAAGTTTCTTTCCATATGGGAAGACTGGAAAAAAAAAATGCAGGCAGTAAAAGAACCTCGGGAGATACATGGATGAAACTGTAAGGAGGTATATCCTGAGGTATATAATGTGAATGATAAATGGAGTGTCCCTTAAGTGGATAAGCTTCCTGGGGCCAGGGCTTTGTCTCCTGACCTCTACTTCCCCAGGGTCGCTTTCAAGGGGCCCCAAATCCTGTTCTCACCCTAATATTCCCACCAAGTTCATTCTTCACTCTTCTGCCAGGACCAAGACTTTGAGCGAGGTGGGAGCAGTAACAGCAGTTACCTGCAGTGGAATAAAGCTGTCCCCTGGCTCTCAGAGGTAAGGGCTGTCCCTGTTTTTTGAGAGGGTTATAGCTTCTACAGATAATTCCGGAGACCACAGAAAAATTTTTTCCTGTGGTTATTGTTAAAATTTTTTAGATAATTTGGGAGAAAGAAGAGGGGAGTGGTTCTAGGCTTATTCGATTTTCTTGCTTTAGAGAAGAACTAACATTTGCTATGAGCCTACCATGTGCCAGGCTTTGTGTATCACCTCGTTTCAGCTTTAATACCCAGTAAAATAGTATCACTATCCTCATTTTATAGGCAAGGAAAAAAAGGCTCAGGGAAGCCACGATTTCCATGTCCCCGCCAATTCCCCATATTAAAGATAGGCTTTCCAAACTGTCTTTCTTGAACCATTAAGCCCCATAAGATATTCCTGGAAGAAAGGAGTTCATTGTTAAATAAGGTTTAAAAGCTATATATTGCATCCACTTCTTGGAAATACACATTAGCACATGAAAGTTTCTGAGAAGTTCTGCAATAATCTGTTTAACTTGGTTTAGCTCAGCATGTTCCAAACTCACTTGCCTCCTGAATTGCTTTTTCCCACGGAACAGCTATTAATAATTTATGAAACCATTTTTTTAAGGAACATACACTATAGAAACAGTGTTTTAAGGAATATATGTTGTTTCAGAAAATTTTTACAGGAAGCAGTTAAGCGTGTGAATAAAAAAAAGTTGTCATAACCGTCATGATACCTTTTATTTATAAAGGATTTGAGATTTTTCTTTGGTCAAGAAACTGAAGCTCAGAGAGGTTATTTAACATGCTTAAGATTACCTTGAGGAGCCGAGACCGGGTTTGGCTCAATGGATAGAGCGTCGGCCTGCGGACTGAAAGGTCCCGGGTTCGATTCCGGTCAAGGGCATGTACCTTGGTTGTGGGCACATCCCCAGTGGGGGGTGTGCAGGAGGCAGCTGGTCGATGTTTCTCTCTCATCGACGTTTCTAACTCTCTGTCCCTCTCAATTCCTCTCTGTGTAAAATCAATAAAAATATATTAAAAATATATATGTTTTAAAAAAATCAATAAAATATATTTTTTTAAAAAAGACTAGCAATTTATCTGAAATTAAAGACAGAGAAAATAGTATCTACTTAAAAAAAAAAAAAAAAGATTACCTTGAGTAAATACTTATGCCAAGACTCCATGGTGCTTTGGGGTGAATATTGTAAATTTGGGTTTCATCTTTTACAACTTGTCCACATAGATTACTTTTCTGGGCTGGGTGGTACTGGCTAGCCCATTGTCTTTATCCATACTCATCACAAGTTGATCTCTTCAGCCTGGGTGATTTTATTTCCAATCTACCCACTTGCTGTGGGGCAGGAGTGAAAGAGGCAGTATCATTCTAAATGTGACATTAGGAGTAGGTTATTCATCCTATGAAACTGCCTGTTTAAATCCCTGAGAGAGGATGGATTACAACACTGGTACACTTACACTAGATGACATCATCAGGTAATTATGCCCCACCCCAATTCCAGATAGTATTTTGAAAAGAAGGTGCCTTAGAGACTGTTGGCCCAGTGATCCAACCTTATCTCCTTTGAGCACAGTTTGGATCTTCCTTTTTTTTAAATTATATATATATTTAAAATTATATATATATATAATATATGTATATATATGTATATATACATATATATTTATTTATAATTTGTTTATTTATTTCAGAGAGGAAGAGAGAGGGAGAGAGAGATAGAAACATAAATGATGAGAGAGAATCATTGAGCCCGCAACCCAGGCATGTGCTTGACTGGGAATCAAGCCATGACCTCATGGGTCATAGGTCAATGCTCAACCACTGAGCCACCGTGGCCAGACTGGATTTTTAAAAATATTTTATTCTTTTCAAATGTTTATTGACTACTATATTTCTTTTCTTTAAATTGCATATTTGTATTTCTTGCCCATTTTTCATGGGGTGATTTTCTGTCCATAAATTAGCAATATAAGTCATAAATTACATAAAGTATTTATACATTAGTTTACCAATTAGTGATATAAACTACTTGTCCCATGCTATAAATGTTTTGTCAGTTTATTTATAGTGACCAGAATATTTTTCTTTTCTTTTTGGATCATTTTTATTCTTTTCTTAAAAACAATTTTATTTATAATGTCAGATATTTTGTTTGTAATCTATTCTTTTTCTTTGTTTTAGAGAGAGAGGAAAGAAGAGGGATAGGGAGATAAACAAATTGATGAGAGAGAAACATCGATCAGCTATCTTCTGCACACCCCCTACCAGGGATTAAACCACAACCCAGGCATGATCAAACACGTGACTTCTTGGTTTATGGGTTGATGATCAACCATTGAGCCACATGGGCCAGGCTGGATAATTTTTCTTGATGAACTTATTATTTTGAAAAATTGTAATTACTCACTAGCTGGTGTGGCTCGTGGTGGAGGGTCAACCTGTGAACCAGGAGGTCACTGGCCCTATTCTTGGTCAGGGCACATGGTAGAGTTGCGGGCTCAGATCCCCAGTGAGAGGTGTGCAAGAGGCAGCCAGTCAGTGATTCTCTCTTGCTGTTGTTTCTGTCTCTCCCTCTTTCTTCCTTTCTGAAATTAATACATATATTGTATATTTTAAAAAAAGAAAGATTATAACTAAATAACATTCTGCATTTATTAATCATTAACGTTTCCACTTTTTTGCCCATCAAGAATAGAGATATGCAGGGTGTTCCCAAAAAATGTATCTATGCTCACACAACTGATAGCTTAATTTTGAAAATGAAATGTATTTTAATAAACACTGCCTTTATAATTATTCAAAGTGTGTGTATACATTTTTTGGGACACCCTACATATAAAATGACAATAGTGAACAATAATAAATAGTGATTAATATAAAATTAACTTTTAAAAGAATAATTGATATTTTAGTAAGAGTATATGGCCTTTTGGTGGTAGATACCTGATTTCCTTTCTCTTTAATACTCACCCAAAGGTATGTTTTTATTTATTTTAGAGAGAGAAGAAGCTAGAGAGAGAGAAAGAGAGAGAGAGAAGTTAGTGAGAAATAGCAATTGATAGCCTCCTGTATGCACCCTGACGGGGGGATTAAATCCACAATCTAGGTATGTGCTCTGACAAGAAATCAAACCTACAATCTTTTGATGTACAGGACAATGCTCCAACCACTGAGCCACCTGGCCATGGCTGACTTTGTGTTTTTGGTGTTTTTATTTATTTATTTATTTTTTAATAATATGGAAAGTAGCTTACAAAATCCCATTACAGTCTGCAGGGATATTTGGGGAGTCACTGATCCAATCTTCTTATTTTACTAACAAGGAAAATAAGGGCCTGAAAGGTTAAATTACTTACACATGAAGGTACATATCTTCCAATTCTCTTCCAGCCCATCAAAGGGATCTCTTTCTTCCCATCCCCTTACCTGTCTCCTGTCTTGACTTATAGTTTCAGCAATGAGTGCTCAGGTTAATGATATGTCATTTTTTGAACAAGTACTAGTTGCCAGGAGCTGTTAGGTCATGAGAGGGGTTAACTCACTCACTCACTCACTCACTCACTCAAGGTGGCATAGCTAGTACATAGCCCTGCTCTGGTGGGAGCAAGGAAGACTATAAGAAGGCTGACAATCTCTTTGACTGTCTCCCTGTGCCAGACATTGGCCACTCACTATCTGAGGCCAGGAGCCACTCTTGAAAGTGGAACAGTCTTGGACATTCTACTTGGTGTGTCGGAGAGAGGCCATCAGAATAGATGGCCAGGGAAGCTGGCCTTCATGGGGTAACTGCCCTCAAAATTTTATTCCTGTCAACCCAAATCAAAAATACTAATTAGAAAACCCACTTATTAAACCTCAATGCCAGTTTATTCACTTACCAGTCAATATATGGGTCCTTTGACTGAAACACTGTCTGCTATTCAAGATACTCCCTCTGCAGTCAAAGGAACCGCTGAGCTAAAGCCAGTCCAAGATATTCCCTCTGGAAAACCAAGAGAGTTATAAGGAAGAAATTTGGTGAACACAAAATCAGATCAAAGCAAGTCCAAATTTTTGTGGGTCATATCTTGTGGGTTTTGGTGAGGCAGCATCTCTTAGGAGAGGGTTGGGATGTAGATTCCTCCTCAGGCTCCCCTTTTTGGGGTATGTGGTGGTGGTTTATATACCATACTAAAGGTCCAGTGCACGAATTCGTGCATGGGTGAGGCCTGGCTGGCCTGCTCTGATCGGGGCGATCTGGCCATGTGGCCAGGGGGAGGGCCGTTGGCGGTTGGCGGGCCAGCCCCATCCCTTGGTCGCACTCCTGGTTGAACTCCTGGTTGAACTCCTGGTGGAGGGGACAATTTGTATATTATCCTTTTATTGTATAGGATAATTCACCCATTTAAAAACACCAAGCTACTTTCTGTCTCTCTAGAGTTGCCTGTTCTGGACATTTCATGTAAATGGAATCATATAATATGTGGCTATTTGTACCTGACTTCTTTTATTTCACATTTTTAAGGCTTATCATGGTGCAGCATGTATCAGTACTTCTTTTTCTTCTTATTGCTGAATGATATTCTATGTGTGGATGTACCACATTTTATGAATCTATTCCTTGATACATGGCTATTTTGGTTGTTTCTGCTTTTTGGTTTTCATGACTAATGCTGCTGTGAATGTTTGCATACAAGCTTTTGTGTGGATCAGACTTTCCTGTTTTCAGTGCCCAGAAACACCATCATCGTACCAAGTGATTCAAGTGGCATCTCCATTTTTTTTTACGAATCATCTACTCAGGTGGAGAATCTTATTAGGATTTCACCAAAAGGGCCTTTGGTCCTTTCCTCAAAATCCAGAGCTACCTCTTACTTTCATGGAGTTTGGAGCTCTTAATTTCTAGGCAGAGTTTCCTCAAAGGACAGGTATAAACAGGGAATCAAGAGTAGCTTGAGTAGAAACTTGGAACTGGAGTCTGGTATGTAGGAACCAGTGACCTCATTGTCCTGCTGTGTTGGGGTCATGTGGTCCCACCTCTGTGCATCTCCTGGGCGAGGCCTCATTGCCCATGGGGTGACCCAGAAGCCAGCCGAGCTGGTTATGCGAGTATGATTCTGACGGAGCAGCAAGGCGTCAGTGGAAGGCCAGTGAGTGAGGCTCACATCCTGTGATGGGCGTCCAACCTCCCATGGAGGTAGAGCTGCCTTCCTGCCCTCTGCACTCCATACCTCTGCATACCACACCTTTTTATCTTTAACTGGAAGAAAGCAGTCACTCAGTGCTTATAGAATAAATGAGGAAATGTGGTTCTGGGCTTAACTTCTTCAGAATAACTGAGATATGCAGGGAACACAGAGGAGGGAAGAGGCCTCGGGGAGAAGGATTTGGGAAAAGCCTTGAAGGATGAGCTGGAGTTTGCAGGTCAGGAGGGAAGGAAAGGGCCTTCCAATCAGGAAATAGTATTTGGGAGGCACAGAGAGGTAAAGGAGTTGGCTGTGGGTGGAGTGTGGATGTGTGACAGGGAGTGGTGTGAGGTGAGGCTGGGAAAGCAGGTCAGTCGTGCCAGGATGAGGTTTGTTCTGAAGCCTCTGGCAACATCCAGAGCAGCAATGCCGCAGGCAGGGGGAAGAATGATGGAGGGGAAGAGCTTCGATCAGTTGGAGGCTCTGCTGCAGGCCCGGCAGGCCTAGTGAGGCCTGGCAGAGGCAGCAGTGGGGGTGGAACAGTGGACTCTCCTGTGGAAGGACCCATCAGGCTGGCCTCCCCCTCCTCCTCCCACACTCCAAGACACCCTCCCCACTCCCACAGGGTAATTGCTGTGTGTCCTTAGGGAGTCAGTTTACCTCTGTAGGCATCAATATTCTCACCTCTAAAATGAGACGCCTCCAAGAGATACTTCCTCCACTGCTTGTAGCTGGGAAGTCCCGTATCCTTCCCTGGCTGTGGATGTGCTCCGGCAATGGGAGTACCCACGGCCCTTCCCTGGTCTCAGCCACCGCCACCATCAACAGTGGGAAGTGGGCAAATGGCAGTGCTGATGAGCTGGAGTCCCACCTCCCTGCCGGATACAAAGTCCGCAAAGCTTGGAGGGACACAAATCCTGGTGGGGTTGCAACGCTGAGCCTGGGGAAGAAGGTGGTGCCCGCCGGTCCCTAAGAGACTCCCCACCTACGACCTGAGGGTGGGTGAAGCACGGTTTGAGGGCTAGCTTAAAACCTAGTGAGGCCTAGCCCTCCTAGGAGATGGAGGTTCTCTTTCTGCTCTCACTCCCGCCTGCCTGTGGTTTCCTGCAGCGCCTCAGGCGAGGCCATGAGAGGGCGGTGGGAGGCGAGCCCTGCTCTTCTCTCCTTCCCTCCTTTCCCAGCCCAGACCCACTGTGGCCTCTGGCCTCCCGGCTGAACACAGAGACTTCTCTAGTGGCATGCCCGGCCTCTGCCTCTTGTTGTGGATCCGAGCACACTGCCCTGAAAGTCCTAGGAAGGGGCAGTGAAGAGGCCATTGGCAGAAGACGCCGGTCTTGTAAATGGGACTTAAGGAATTTCTCCAGAAGGAGCACAATGTACCCATTCTTTCCTTCCAAGAAGCCTGAACCTACCCCTCCCCCCACCCACCTACCCAGCCCACATTCTCTCTACCACCCACCCTAGCCCCCCACTCATAGTCTCTGGAGTGATGGCTGCTTCCCAAGATCCCGCATTCCTAGCGCCCACCAGGCCAGCACACCCAGGAAGTGACTGAGGGGCTCTCCTGGGTCGTTTCTGGATCCAGCTGTGAGCTAGTGAGCCGGCGCCTGTGCCCACCCCAGCAGCCACATTCCTGTTGAGTTCTTCCCCACCCCAGGTTCTCGCCCCTCCCATCTCCCACTCCAGATCTCTTGCTGGAGACCTTATGTCACTTCCTTCTATCTGGGCTTCCAGTCTGGGGGGCCCTTCCTCTGTTTTCCTAAGGGCAGTTTAGCTTTTGATAACTACAGGGCCACCATGGGCAGGGCAGGGCAGTGCAGGGTCTGTTTGTGTAGAGTAATTGAGGTCCCACCTCCCACAACCTGGAGATTAAGCTCTGGGGGAGGGGAGGAGAAAAGAGCTGAGGTGGGGTAATCTGAAACTCTTTGTCAGGATAAATTGGGACAATATCCCCATGCTCCCCCACTCCTCCCCACCAAGCTCCAGGCCTCCACCCACTCTGAGTACTTGCTGCCGCCTTAGTCCTTTCATTTGAAGGGGCCTCTGCTCCAGGCCTTCATGCCTTGTCCTGAGGAGGAGAGAGAACACGTCCTCTGCTCCCGGCTTCCCAGGAGCCTTCCCAGGACTGCCTGGAAGACCGGGCGCCTGGTTCGTTATTAGGTGAGGCCTGGGCCGAGAGAGGCTTTCGCTCCTGAGAGCGGAGGGAGGCCTGGTCTGCAGATGAGTCCCCAGAAACCTCTCACAGCACTTTCCCGGCTGCTTCCCCACAAGGGGAGCCCCAAGCATGGAGACCACTGGGTAGATAAGATTTCACCCGCAGACAGCTGTGGAGCTCTCCTCTCGCTGGGCGTGAGGGGAAGGGGAGAGGAGGGAGCGAGTCATCTGCTGAAACCCCAGCTTGGCACTTCCTTCCAGTTCCCGCTGTCATTTCTACCATCCTGTGGTGGCTGTTCCTCCCCCGCGCCTGGGGAATGCAAACCAGCCCCCTTCCTGCGTGGAAAGAGCTGGGAGTGAGTGTGCGTGTGTGTGTGTGTGTGTGTGTGTGTGTGTGTGTGTGTGTGTGGATACACATGTACATTTGCACATATGCATGACAAGAAAAACAGACCCACGCCCCAGGGCCAGGCCATGAGGATGAAGTTCCTGAAAGAAGCCCAGGGTGCTAAGGATGGGAATGGGACTGAACTGGGCCCTGACCTTGAACAGTGAGAGGAACATTTGTGCTGGGGCTGTGGTGGCCCGTGCCTCTTCAAGTCCTGGGCCGCAGGGGCGGGTCGGGGTGTGCTCACTCTCACCTGCTTCTCCGCCCACACAGTTCCGGGGCCGCGCCAACCTGCATGTGTTTGAAGACTGGTGTGGCAGCTCCATCCAGCAGCTCAGGAGAAACCTCCACTTCCCTCTGTACCCCCATGTGAGTGCTGCAGGCCCCCCTCTCCTTTCTCTCTCCACACCATCTCCTCTTCCTCTGCCTACTTCTGTCTCTTATTCTCCCCCAACCCCAAATCTTCTGTCTTCTTCATCTTTCTTATCTTTCTTTCTTTTTTTTTTTTTTTCTGGTTTGCTTTCTTTCCTTTATTTTGTGAGCCCTTCTTTCCTCTCTGCAGAGTATCCCTTCTTCCTGGTCTTCCCACCAGGCCTGACTGGACAGTCTCCACTTCCTCTTCCCTCTCCTGGGTAACAGTGTCCCTCCCCTTTCTTGGCATAGATCCGCACAACTCTGAGGAAGCTGGCCGTGTCTCCCAAATGGACCAACTATGGCCTCCGCATCTTCGGCTACCTGCACCCCTTCACCGACGGTGAGGCCAGCCCCAGCGTCCCGCCTTCTACTTTCTGCTCTGGAGTTCTTTAGGGAGTCCAGAGAACATGAGCCTGTGGCTGTGAAATAAGTCTGCCCTGGGGCCCTGTTAGTATATCTTAGAGGAGAAATTGAGTCCAGGTGCGGTCTCATCCAGTCCACCCCCACCCGCAGGCTGGTTTGAACTCCTTGACTTGCAGAGTCTGGAACTAGCTCACCTGTCTGTCTAGTCTTCCCACCTACACAGTGTCTCCCAGGGTGGAGAAACCCACTCCACACCAAGCCCCCAAGAGAATTTAATTAACACACGTAACACAGGCCTTCAGCCCTGACACTAATGTTCTTCCTCTCACCTGGACTCTCCCCCACTGCCCAGGGCCAATCCAGTTTGCCATTGCTGCAGACGACAACGCGGAATTCTGGCTGAGCCAGGACGACCAGGTGTCAGGTCTTCAGCTACTGGCCAGTGTGGGCAAGGTAGGGTCAGCTCAGCCCATCTCCCTTGGGCCCAGGTGCCAGGCATTGAAGGGGCCCCGGCCACCATCAGTAGACTCTCATGACCACTAGTGTCTCTGGTGTGATTGCCAGGGGACCAGGTGGGAACAAGAAGCATCCTCTCACCCGCTCCCATTTTACCTCGTGATAAACAGGGGTGTGGGGAGGAGGAAGGAGTCAGTCTGAGGCTGGGAAAAGACCCCAGGAAGATTAATCTTTGGGCTGGGCCTGAGCCACATACATCTGTGATAAAGGACTCACCTCTGGGGAGGGTGGAGGTGCTTCTTACATGGGCCACTTGGTCCCTCCCTTAACTCTCTTCTGTTTCTTCTCCCATCATCACTCATCACTTTCTGTTCTCTCCTCTCTCTCTCTCTCTCAACTTTTTTCCTCCTCATTCCTTTCTTTTCTTCACTCACCACCTCTCATCCTTCATATTTCCCCTTTTCCTCCTTCTTTTACTCTCTCTCTTCACACTTGTAGGCTGGAAAGGAGTGGACTGCCCCTGGAGAATTTGGGAAATTTCAGAGTCAAATTTCCAAGCCAGTGAGGTGAGTGTGGAGTGTCAGGACACGCACAAGAGTGCCAAAGAAACCTCAGCCTCCCCCAAGTGCTGAGGCCAAATCCAAGTCATAGAGCCCCGCCATCCTTCCTTCAGCCTGCCCCCTCCACTCTCCTGCCGTCCCTATTCACAGGGCTCAGTGTTCTGGGCACCCATGCATTTTGGTAAATCATCTGGCTCGTCATCCCTCATTTTACAGACGAACAAACTGAGGCCCAGAGCGGGGCTATGACTTAATGAAGGTCTCCCAGCTATTTGGTGACACTCAGGACTGGAAAACAAAAATAGGCCTCCCTTCTCCCGGTCCTGGCCTTTCACATGTTCTCTGGACCCAGAGATGTCCACAGCCATGCCGCCCCAGCACCTGCTGCTCCACCTGTGCAATGAGAAGGTCCTAGTCGCAGCCACCCCTCGCTAAACTGGAGGGAAACCAGGGCCCTTCCCGCTGATAGTGGCTGGAGTCCCTTGAACATGCTGTAAGGGGGACTTAGCCCGACATCAGAGCACCACCTGGTGGCTGGGACACACACAAGCAAGAACATGCATTGGCTTGATGGTAATAATGAGCTTGCAAAGAGCACTGCTCTGTGCCAGCCTCTGTGATGCAATTCAGCATAACAGCTAACGACGTGGGCTCTGAAACAAGGCTGCCGGTCCAAACCCACTCCAACACATTACCTCGGGGCTTTGGAAAACGGCCCAAGATTCTGTGCCTCAGTGTTCTCATCTACGAGAGGGATTAAGAGGCTTAATATATACAAAGCTCTGAGAACAGTGCCTAGCCCACAGTGACAACTCTATAAGGGTTAGTTATGATATATTTTTTATTCTCCCTGTTGTCCTGTGAAGTGAGTACTATTATCATTGCCATCTTCCAGGAGAGAAAACGGGTTACACTGTGCGGAAGTGGTGGAGTGGGGACTCTAACCAGGTGGTTAAATGATGAGGGAGTTTGTAGGTTAATGACGAGGGTGCAGTGGAAGAGTGGGGCAGAGGGGTGACCACTGGGGCTGGAGACAGCCTTCCCTTGCTCTGCTCTCTCCGGCAGCCTGTCAGCCTCCCACAGGTACTACTTTGAGGTGCTACACAAGCAGAATGACGAGGGCACCGACCACGTGGAAGTCGCAGTGAGTGTTCCTGCCTCTCCTAGCTCAGCTCTTAGCCCCTCCTCCTCCCTCGTCCCTTGGACCCTTTCTGAAATCTAGCATCTGGCAACCTCCCACATCCATCCTCTCTCCTCTTCTAGTGGCGACGGAATGACCCCGGAGCCAAGTTCACCATCATTGACTCCCCGTCCCTGTCCCTCTTCACAAGTGAGTAGGCTCTGCCCCTAGCCTGAGATGGAGGCCAGGGGTGCCCCACGGAGGCTCAGCCCATCTGGGGAACTGAGTCGGGGGTGGGGTGTGGAAGTTAAAGCTCAAGGTGTTTGGAAGGAACATGGGTGTGAAGGGATAGGAACAGAACCTAAGCTCAGAGGTCCTAACTCGCCGGGGTCAGGGACCCTTTTGAGAACCCCATGGAAGCTCCGAGCCTTCGTGCACCCACAAACAATATTGTGTGTATAATTTCAAGGGGATCCAGAGGCCACAGGGCTCACTCCATATGAAAAACCTGAGTGAAGCTAGTCTCCTGTGTCACAGATGAGGCAACCATGGTTCAGAGCAGAGGAAACTGTTCTCACTGCTTTAAAATTCTCAGTAAACGAACCCTTCCGTTGTACTCTTCATCGCTTATGTTTTTCTTAGAAGACCCTCACCCGGAGTCCCACGGGGAAGTTGCCACCTGGCAGGTGGAGCCTTAGGGCCCTGGGTGTAGGAAGAGCAGACAGGGCTCAGCCCTAAAGGAGGAAGGAAGACGGGTGTTGGGAGGGGACTAGGAGAGGGAGGTGTGTGTGTGTGAGAAGTGGGGTGGCAGGATGGGAGAAAAGGGAAGGTCTGGGTGGGCTCCCGGGAGAGGGTGGCACTGTGGAATGGTGAGTGGAAGGAGATTGCCGGTGACCAAAGCAGGAGGCCACAAAGTCAAAGCAGAGGGATAGGTTGTGTGTTGCTGGGTTGCTGCAAGAGGAAGAGGAGAGAATTGGAATCCGTAGATTCGATGTGAATCAAGAAGAAAGAGACCCTAGCAAAGTTTAGGTAAGAAACTAGTAAGATGGACCAGATGTAATTAGCCTTGGGTGTAGGAGAGCTCTAGTTGGGGCTGAAGACAAATGAACCCAAGGGGCAGAGAACAGAGACAGGCAACCAGCTCTCAGATGAGGAGCAGGGCTGCTTGGAACGCGAGGGGGCACCCTGCTCATGGTAGGCATTGCTGATCTGTTGGAGCAGCAGTGTAGCCTGCAGGCCAAGACTAGACTGCCTAGGTTCAAACTACCTCTTATCAGTTGTGTGATCTTAGGCAAATGACTTAAGAGTCTCTGCCATAGTTCTTTTTCTGTAAAATAGTAATAATAATAATAATAATAATAATAATACATGTCATGTGGTATTTATGAAGATTAAATGAGTTATTTGGTTTGTTTTTTAATATATTTTTATTGATTTCAGAGAGGAAGGGAGAGAGAGAGAGAAAGGGAGAGAGAGAGAGAGAGAGAGAGAGAGAGAGAGAGAGAGAGAAAGAGAGAGAGAGAGAGAGAAACATTGATGGTGAGAGAGATCATTGATCAGTTGCCTACTGCATGCCCCACACTGAGGATCAAGCCCACAACCCAGGCATGTGCCCAGACCCAGAATCAAACTGTGACCTCTTGGTTCATAGGTTGACACTCAACCACTGAGCCATGCAGGCTGGGCTAAATGGGTTATTTGTAAGTTGCTTAGAATATGCCTGGCTTATTATTTAGAGAGTACTGTATATGTGTTTGCTCAATAAATTAAACATACTTATAAAATGACGAATTCCTAGCAGATAGCAGTAAGACATTTTGAGGAAGATGTGTTCTTTTCCAATTCACACAAAAATTGTGGTGTGTGCTAGTCATGGGGCCAGTGGAGGGAGTCAAAGGGAGATAAAGAGCTGAAACCACATGTTATTGGGGGGTGGGGAGGGCGGGGCTAGAGGGAAGAGGGTCGAACACATCCTGTGCTGCCTCCGGGTGTACAGGAGCCTTGGCTGAGCCTCTTCCCGGCCCCTCAAAGAGACAGGGCCTGGGTTCTGGGCTGGGTTTGCTCCGGGGCTCACAGCTGCCCTCTTTTCTTTCCTCCCTGGCCCAGACGAGACGTTCCTAAGGATGGATGAGGTGGGTCACATCCCACAGACAGCAGCCAGCCATGCAGGCTCCCCAGACTCTCGTCCCACAGATGAGCAGCCCCTCGCTGACATGCTTCGGCCTGACCCCCGGGACACCCTCTATCGAGGTGAGGCCTCGGCTGCACACTTGTCACCCAGTCTGGGGACGCTATGTGGCCAGGTCCATGGTGTGGGTGGAGACTTGGGAGACCTGTCAGTTCTACCAGTGTCCCCAAACATGCCCACAGGAAAGTACAAAAACATACATGTACAACTTCACATTACACAAATCATTATAGAGCAAAACATTTGTGTGACTACTGCCCAGGACTAGAAAGAGAACTTGAACCCAGTTCTCTTTCTAGTCCTGGGACTAGAAGTTCCCTGAGTGTCCCTCTGCAATCACAAACCCCTTCGTTTCTCACTGGATTTCGGCTCTTGTTACCTAGTGAGAGAAATGTGTTCCCACTAAGCTCTCAGAGTCTTAAACTTTTGGGAAGGTGTACATTTTAAAAGTTGACAAAGTCATGTCCTGTATCCCCCTGCTTCTCAAAGGAAATTTTGTTATTGCACTGCACTCAGAAGCCTCTAGATCTTTATAGAGGCCAGCCCTATACAGCGATCCCAACGCGCTACTGTGCCTTGAACTAGGGAGTCTGAGTCCTCTCCCGCCAAGGGGCTGCGTGAATGCCCCCGCCCCAGAGGAGTGGTGCCAGCCCTGGCCTGGCAACCTCAGCCAATGGCCATGGACTCTGACCTCAGCTGCCTCCAGTGAATACAAAGGGGCTGCTCAGGGCAGAGGACGTCAGCCCTCCGCCAGGAGCCTTTGTGGCTCTCCGCCAGCCCCTGTTTCAAGCTCCCACTCCCCATCCTCATCTCTGTCCCTTACTGTCCTCAGTGCCTCTGATCTCCAAGTCTCATCTCCGCCACGTCCTGCCTGATTGTCCCTACAAACCCAGCTACCTGGTGGATGGGCTACCCCTGCAGCGCTACCAGGGCCTCCGGTTTGTAAGTCTGGGGCCGGGACAATGGGGGGCAGGAGTGAGAGAGGGCTTGCTGCCTATGGCTGAAGCTGACTTCGGTCTCCTTCCCACGTCGCATACCAGTGGACAGGATGTCCTCCCAGGTCCCGGGGCTGAAGTAGCATTCCAAGTTGCTTCTGGCCTAGACTCCCCTGCAAAGCCTGGGAGTGGAGTTCTGCCTTAGAGAATCCCATACACCAATTCTGCCACAGTGATGATGTGAGGTGGGGTGGGGTGGCATGAGGCTCCTTACAGTCTCTTCTCTAAGGGCTACACAACCCTGTCCTGCCTGGGTCAGTCCTATCAGCCAGTCGGCCAGCAGTACCTATTAAACTCATAGATAAGGCACTGGAGAAATGAGCTATAGAGAGGAATGAGAGAGAATTTCCAGTGTGGAAACTGGAGAGGCAGAAGAACAGAGACAGTGCTGGAGGCAGCAGAGAATGACCAGGCCTCAGAGGATGGTGGGCTGGCACGGATTGCCTTGAGCTGTTTAAGGGGGGCAAAAAACAGTGAAGTAAATAACAAAAGAGGTTGTTCCAGGGTGGTGGGAGGTTGCAGGTAAAGGTGTAGAGGTTGCAGGAGAGGATAAGCTGACAGGAGGAGGAGGGAGGATCTGCAGCTGAGGGATGAGCTGGGTCAGGAGATGAGGGATGTGTGCATTGGAGAACTAGCTGGTAGGGGTTATTCATATTAGGTCTAGATAGGAGGCATAGAGCGGAGTGGGCCCTTGCCAGTGCGGCTCAATTGGTTGGAGTGTTGTCCCATACATCGAAGGGTTGCAGGTTTGACCCATGGTCGGGCATGTACTGAAGACAACAAGTTGATGTTTTCTCTTACATTGGTCTCTCTCCTCTCTCTCTAAAATCAATAAACATATCCTCAGGTGAGGATTTAAAAAGAGAGGGAGTGGAGTGGAATCCTGGTCTGCATGAACAGATCTTGCATTCAGAGCTCAGAGCAGCCCTTCTCTCCCCACCAGGGCAGGTTCCTAGGAGAGGAAGAAGGGGGGGGGGGGGGGGGGGGAGGAGGCAGGCTCAACTCTGGTTGGCTGATTTCTTACTAGGATTCCACCTTCTTCTGCTGCTTCTTTCTCTACCTCCAGGTTCATCTGTCCTTTGTTTACCCCAATGATTACACTCGCCTGAGCCACATGGAAACCTATAACAAATGCTTCTACCAAGAAAGCACATTCTACCAGGACAGGTGAGCAACACTGAACGAGGCAAGAAGAAGGCGCTCTGCAGGAGCCAGGGGAGCTGCCTGGACCCCAGGAGCCTTGGCCCTTCCTAGGCACTTCCCATACCCACAGACCCCGCCCCTCACATGCTCACCCAGCCTCCCTCCTCTGCTCGGTCTGGGACGTGACTTCAGTCTGCTGCTGGGACTTCCAGCAGAGCCTCATGCTCTGCCTGCAGGGCCCCGGAGCAGCCTGCTTTTCCCTTCCTCCTACAGGTTCAGTTTCCAGGAGTACATCAAGTTTGACCAGCCTGAGAAGCAGGGGCCGGAGCAGCCAGGTACAGAGTGAGAGCTGGGGCTTCCAGGTCAGGCTGGGAAGGGTGACCATGGTCTGCTTCTAACAGAAGTTCAGACTGTGCTAGCCCTGCACTTGGGGAGCTTAAAATTCAAACCAGTCCAGCTGATATGGCTCAGTGGTTGAGCACTGGCCTATGAACCAGGAGTTCACGGTTCAATTCCCATTCAGGGCACATGCCTGGCTTGTGGGCTTGATCCCCAGTGGGGATGTGGGGGAGGCAGCTGATCAATGATTCTCTTTCATCATTGATGTTTCTATTTCTCCCCCTTTCCCTTCCCTCTGAAATCAATTAAAATTTTTTTAAAAAATCCAAACCACATGGCCACTCCTCCCACACCCAGGGGCGGCGAGCAGTACTTTCAGCTTTTCTATCTCCAGGCACATGTTCTATAGGAACATGACTGTTGGTGACAGCAGGCTGGGTTAGCGGGAGGTCCTGAGCCCTGGAGATCACGTGGGCTGCCCCAGGGAGTGCTATCCCCAGCACGTCATTTGAGAAGTTCTACAGAGAAGCGGTGTCTCCCTGTGGCCTTTCTTTTTGAGGCACTGGGGCCTGGCTGGGATCCTAGTTTGTTTGTTGGGATCCTCCATGTGCCAGGCACCTGCTGGGCACTTTGTGTACTTTATATCTCTCTGTCTTCACAAAAACCCCTGTGGAAGATGGGTCATTATTCCCTTTATGCAAATGGAGACACTGGGTTACTGATGGTGAGTGACTTGCCCCAGGTCTCACAGTAATGGCAGAGCCAGATGCCATCCCTGTCTGAAACCTCTCGCAGTATCACACATAATCACCGGGTATTTGTATGTCTTGGGAAAAGCTTGCAAACTCTGACATGAGGAATGGTTGTTATTAATGACAGGTTTTGAGGAAGGCCTTCTGGAAGAGGCCCAGTATGGAGAGGCAGCAGAGGAGACACCTGCTTCCACTGAGCCAGAGGGAAAACAAGTGCCTACCTCTACCCCTGGGCAGGATATCACGGACTACCACCTCCGAAGCCTGCGGAAACTCCTGGCCCGGCCCCGGGAGGGGCTGCCTGCCCCCTCTTCCAAGCAGAACACTGTAACTCCCTTCCCAGTGAAGACCAGTAACACCCCAGGCCAGCAAGCAGAGAAGAGGGAGAGAAAACCCAGACCTGAGCCCAGCCCAAACCCACCTCAGTCTGCCAAGTGGCCTGGGCACCTGGTGGGGAACCTACCTCAAGTCAAAAGGCCCAGGCCCACTGGGGACAGCCCCAGGAAGACGCTAGGGCAGTCCCAGTGGCTTAATCAAGTCGAGTCATACATCGCAGAGCAGAGGAGGGGTGACAGGATGGAGCCTCCGGCCCCGAGGAGGGGTTGGCCTGGGGAGGAGAAGGTGGTAGCAGCTGCAGGCCAGGACGGGCAGGTGGAGGGAGAGGAAGAGGGTGAAGAAGAGGAAGAGGAAGAAGACGTGAGTGAGGTGTTTGAATACGTGCCCATGTTTGACCCAGTGGTAAACTGGGACCAGACCTTCACTGCACAGAACTTCGACTTACAAGCCCAGCGGACTGACTGGATTGATCTGAGCTGTAACACGTCTGGCAACCTGCTGCTTCCAGAGCAGGAGGCTCTCGAGATCACACGGGTCTTCATGAAGAAGCTCAACCAGAGGAGCCGGGGGTAAGGTAAAGGGCTCTCCTGGGCCGGGCTGAGGCATGCCGGCCCTGGGGCAGGGGCCTGGGGCTGTAGTGGGTTCCCTTGTGGCAGACTCCTGGGAAGGACAGTGCCCGGAGCCCCTGCCCCTGGAGGTGACCTGGATCAGGCAGGTCTTCGTCCCGCCCTCAAGCAAGGTTCTGAAATGCCTTGGCTCCCAGTCTAAAAGCACTGGGAAGACCTGGCAAATGTGGTCCCCTCTCTCAGGGAAGGAGCCAGTAAAAAGACAGATCAGGCAAAAGAGAGGCTAAAAGAGACTAATAGGAACAAACTCCAGATGTGAACAAACTCTAGAAGGGCTAGGGCAGAAGATATGGCTGAGTGCTTTGTTGTTTCATTCGTTTAACCAATCAACATTTTTTCAATTAAGATGAAATTCCCACACCATTTAAGAGTATATGATTCAGTAGGTTTTTAAATATATTCATATATTGTGTGACCCTCACCATTTTCTGATTCCAGAACATTTCTATCACTTTAAAAAGATGTTTTTATTGATTTTAAAGAGAGAGGAAGAGAGAGGGATAGAGAGATAGAAACATTGATGAAAGGGAAACATCAATCGTATGCCTCCTGCATACCCCCTACTGGGGGTTGAGCCTGCAATCCCGGCATGTGCCTGATTGGGAATTGAACTGGTAACCTCTTGGGTCGCGGCTTAACCACTGAACCACACCAGCTGGGCCATTTCTATCACTTTTTAAAGGAACCCTGTTGCTAATAGTGGTTAATTCCCATTCCTCCCTTCTCCTAGTCTCTACTTTCTATCACTATAGATTTACCTATTCTAGACATTTTACATAAATGCAGTTATATAATATGTGGCCTTTTATGTCTGTCTTCTTACACTTAGCAAAATGCTTTCCAGGCTCATCCATGTAAAAAGTATTGCCTATTTCTGTCCTTTATATTGCTGTATAATATTCTTTTGTATGGATATACCACATAATGTGTATCCATTCATCACTTAATTGACATTTAGGTTGTTTCCACTTTTTGGCTATTATGAATACCAGGCTACTCGGAACATTCGTGTACTAAATTTTGTGTGATCATGTTTTCAGTTCTCTTGTGTATACACCTAGGAGTAGAATTGCTGGGTCATATGGTAACTCTATGTTTAATATTTTGGGGACCTGCCAATCTCTTTTCCAAATCAGCTGCACCATTTTACATTCCCATCGGCAGTGTATGAAGGTTCCAATTTCTCTACAGCCTTGCCAACACTTGTTATTTTCTTTTTTTAAATAACCATCCTAATGGGTGTGAAATGGTATCACATTGTGGCTTTGACATTTCCCTAGTGACTAATGATATTGAGCCAACCAGTGGCCGTTCGCCTAATTATGTATTGTGTACTGTTGTTTGAACAGAGTATTTTATTAATTAGAGTCAACTTCTGAAGAAAACTCATTCACCTTATATACATCTCAGAGCTATAAAAGGGTTTAGAGATCATCACAACTCCACAGGTGCATTTCTAAAGATGGAGGCACAAAACAACCAAAAACAAATAAAAGATAGAAGTGGAGGCAGGGAATACCAGAATGGTTAAAAGCATCTTGCATAAGCAACTTAGCCAATGGCAAAGCGAGGACAAATACCAGAGTTTCTTGACAGTTGGCCTAGCAGGCTTCTGCCACAGCATGCTGCCCCACAGTGGGGGAAAGAATTACTCAAGCCCCACCCTTGTTGCCACAGGAGATACCAGCTGCGGCGCATTGTGAATGTGGAGAAGCGGCAAGACCAGCTGCGTGGGGGTCGCTACCTCCTGGAGCTTGAGCTGCTGGAGCAAGGCCAGCGCGTGGTGCGGCTCTCTGAGTACGTGTCTGCGCGAGGCTGGCAGGGCATCGATCCAGCTGGTGGGGAAGAGGCCGAGGCCCGGAACCTGCAGGGCCTGGTGTGGGGCCCACACAACCGCCAGAGACGTGTCTTGAATGTCCGGGCCCCAGAGCCCAAGCTGTGCTGGCCCCAGGGCTTCTCCTGGAATCACCGAGCAGTGGTCCACTTCATCGTGCCTGGTGAGCCTCCAGCCGAGCCCGGGCACTGTCAGCGGAGCAGGGACACTAATAGAATCATGAGCACCAGGTCTCTGCTCACTGACTCCATCTCACGGGAGCTTGTGAAAATGGCCTCTTTATAGTCGCAGAACTGAGGCTCACAAGAGAAAAGTTACTAGTCTAAGTGTACATGTCTAGAAAGCTCGAGCTGAGCATACATATTGACTTGAGGCCATCACTCTTTCTGTGGTACCAGTTTCAAGGTTGGGTGTGATAATCAGCTGGGGTTGTACTGGGGTTTACAGCTGATCTGGGGAGAGACAGAGAGGGCACCTAATATCGATAGAATGGGTTAGCTGGTCATGAGAAAGGGGACTGTATAACAGATAGGAGTATAACAGTGGGGTAGGGCAGGAAATAAGGATGATAAATAAGACGGACAGATTACAGGTTTTAAGTATTAGAGCATGAGGGGTTACTATGAGAGACTGATGGCAAGTCCCTGCCGAAGGCCTTCTTAGAGGCCCTGCCCGGGAGGCTGTGCAGGGCGGAGAGGCGCCTCCGCAGTGAGCTCGCCTCTGTGTCTTACGGCATGGATTCCCATAGCTGCATCGCCCTGAGCAGAGGTCTGATGAGACTCTGTCATGCAGGACCCAGGAGTGGGCATGCCTTCTTTGTTAAGGTGACCAGGCATCCCGCTTTTGGCCGGACAGTCCCAACTTTTAACAATTTGTCCCGCGTCCCGAGAATCGAGACTTTTTTAAAACGCCGCGGGACAAATTGTTAAAAAGCGGGACGTCTGGTCACCTTATTCTTTGTGTTACCTCTGCTTCTTTCTCTCTGCTGCCCCACGTGGGTAGTGAAGAACCAGGCGCGCTGGGTGCAGCAGTTCATCACAGATATGGAAAAGCTGTTCCAGGCCACCGGCGACCCACACTTCAACATCATCATCACGGACTATGGCAGTGAGGACATGGATGTCGAGATGGCCCTGAAAAGGTCCAAGCTGCGGAGGTGAGGAGGTTTCCTGGCTGGAGTGCAGCCTGAACCCTCTTCCTGAAGTCTGCACTGCTAGGCCTGGGGCAGAGCATAGCTCTCATCCAGCTTGGCCGAGCCCTGTCTCTGCCATAATCCCATTCCAGGAGCCTACTAACTTCTTTCAGGGACTGCCACGGCCTAGTCCTAATGCTCAGCCCCTCTCTTCTCTCTTCCCCTGCAGCTACCAGTACATGAAACTAAGTGGAAACTTCGAGCGCTCAGCTGGACTTCAGGCTGGCATAGACCTGGTGAAGGTAAATGGACTGGGAGGGGTTTGGGAGATGAGATTAAGGGTTGGTTAAGAAGTAGAGAGACATTTGGGATCTGTAAGGTGGTCAGTTCCTCTGGGAGGAAGGAGTGAGGGCACGGGGTCCTCTCTGTTGTGCTGCCAGGGTGGAGCATTTTTCCAGAGTCCTCAAGTCTGGAAAGAGTGGGGGAGGAGTCAGAATTGACTGATTGTGAGGACTTTGATCTGATGCCCAGTACCGTGAAAATCTGCCCAATGGTTTGTTTAGTGGAGGTTTGTCAATCATGCAAATGGGAAGAGCCAGAGGATCGTCCTGGAGGGTGGCTTGGCCTTGTAGCCCTGGTCAGAGCATCTGCTGACCCTCCCACATCTGTCCCCAGGACCCACACAGCATCATCTTCCTCTGTGATCTCCACATCCACTTCCCAGCTGGCATCATTGACACCATCCGGAAGCACTGTGTGGAGGGCAAGATGGCCTTCGCCCCCATGGTGATGAGGCTTCACTGCGGGGCCACGCCCCAGTGGCCTGAGGGTGAGCCCTGCCCTGGGCTGGGGAGGGAGGAAAGAACTCCTGGCCTTGGTTTTTAACCCCAGAGCTGGAAATAGTCCTAACATAGAAGCAGCACCCTCCTCACCTGCCCTCCTGCTGCTCTGCTCACCTGGATAATCCAGAGCCGAGGTCGGCAAACTGCAGTTTAAGAGCCACATGCAGCTCTTTGGCTCTTTGAGTGTGGCTCTTCCACAAAATACCATGGCCTGGGTGAGTCTATTTTGAAAAAGTGGCATTAGAAGGAGTTTAAGTCTAAAAAATTTGGCTCTCAAAAGAAATTTCAATCATTGTACTGTTGATATTTGGCTCTGTTGACTAATGAGTTTGCTGACCACTGGTCCAGAGATATACCCCCCCAAGGGCTGTGCTGCCAGCCACAGCAGCACAGCAATGATGAACAAGGCCCTCCCCATTTTCCCCTTTACACATTCATCACATGTTTATCACGCATTTACTACATGCCGGGCTCTGCCGTGTGAGGATACAAAGGTGGAAAGACAGGCCCCTGCCTCTGGAAAGGGAAATGGCCGAGGAAACCGATGTGCGCTATGTTAGCAGCTACTGTGTTAAGACCCTGTTTTAGGACTGTCACTAGAGCTCGGTCACTCCCTGGTAGGACTGCTGCTTTCACTGGACCCTGCAGCTTAGCTCAGAGGGCTTCGCCCCCAAAACAGTCGAGGGATTGCCCAGATAAGACAGTTCTCAGCCGCAGGCACGCCATTGTCCACCTTGCAGAAGAGGCTCGAGGGATGCCTCCTGGAGGCCTTTCCTGCTTCCTCCTGGCCCCGGGCTCACCTCACCTGGAGCTGCTTGTCTGTCCGTAGGCTACTGGGAAGTGAATGGATTTGGACTGCTTGGCATCTACAAGTCAGACCTAGAGAGGATCGGAGGCATGAACACCAAGGAGTTCCGAGACCGCTGGGGCGGGGAAGACTGGGAGCTGCTGGACAGGTGACTGGGAAAGGGGCATCTGAGGGCTCTGCTCTGGGGAGAGGGTGTGGCAAGACCATTCTAGACCCAGCCACCTAGGCTGCAGGTTCTCACAAGCAGGCGAAGGCATCAGACTTGGAGGAAGTTCTACCACTTACTGGGCTCCAGTTACTTCTCTTGCGGAGACTCAGTTTCTCTGGCTATTAAAGGGGAAGATACTCCCTTTGTCTCTCACAGGGCTGGCATGGGAAGTGCTTGATAAGCTGTCATGAGGTAAGCAAACACTGACCTGCACAAATGTAAATGGTAATGACCTGAGCAGCGAGCACGTCGCAGTAGGAGCACATGGCTGCATCTGCAGGTCGGCGCTCCTCCCCCCACAGCTGCCTGGAGGGGAGGGTGAAGTTGTGGGATGGATAAGAGAGACAGGCCAAAGGGTCAGGAAAGACTTCCCAGCCAGCAAAAGAGATTGTGTGGACCATTAAAGGTCAAGCTCTCCAAGAGGGCTGGGTCCCTGAAAGCCCGGGGAGAAGGGAGTGTCAGGGAGGAAGAAACAGTCACGGGAATGAGAAACCTCAGAGAAGGACACGGCGGGGAGCTGGCTGGGGCGGGAGCCCAGGCCACGGGGTTACAGAGCTTGTGGGTGGTGAGGAAGTGGAGGCTGTTAGGATGAGATTCCTCTTGCAGGAAATTTGCTTCCAACAGAAGGGGAGGGAAAGAGGATGATACTTGGAGAGTTGAGCTGAAGGGGTGGGGGCAAAGGAGAGAGGGGGTAAAAATCCAAGAAAGAAAGGGTGTCATTGTAGGAACAGTGTCCAGGGGATGGGGACAGGGCAAGGTCAGGGGCACTGGGCAGTGAGACCTTGGCAAGGAAGAGATACGCTGCTTCCTGAAGGCAAATGCAACCACCAGTTAGTGGGCGTCTGTCTGTACTGGTAGGTGATTCACATCCATTTCTTTCCTCAGTCTTCCCCAAACCTCTGAGGGAGGAGTAATTATCTCCATTTTTCCAGATAAGAAAACTGAGTCTTAATAACTTACCCCAAATCTTACAACTAGTAAGTGTCAGAGGCATAAACGCTGGATGTGTTTGTGCCTTTTCCCTAGAGGGAAGAAAGGAAAGGAAGATAAGAGAATTTAAAGTGCAAAAGAGGAAGGATGAGGGAGCTTCTATGATCCCAAAGTGGTCAGAAGCCTGGGCTGGTGGCCACCTCCCCCTGTTGTCTTCCTGCGAGCCGGGAAGATGCAGACCCCGGTTCAGTGGTCAGCCGCCTTCCTCCACTGAAGCCCAAGGAGAAAGGAACTGCTTCAGATTCCAGTACCGTGCGCTCATGCCCAAAGTACAGGTCTCTCTGTGAGAGGGACTCCCCGTGGGCTGTGCCTGTAGGAAAAGGACAGGGGAGGGCTAGGGTGAGGTCTGCGCCAGCCTCTTCCTCCTTCAGACACGATAATGTGTGCCCTGCTGGCTGAGTGCCTGCACTGGGCGCTCCATCTACCATCTCTCATCTTGACCACCACCCTCGAGTGCCTGTATATCTTTATCCTCTTTCTAGATTAATAAACTAAGGCTCTGAGAGATGATGTGGAGCTGGGACTCAAACTCAGGCTGTCTGGCTTCAAAGCCCACACTCTGCGCCACACCCGCTCCTGCCTGTGGGGAGGGGGGCGGGGGAGACACACGAACAGGAAGGCGGGACGAGGCTGTTGTGGGTGTGGATCCTGGTTGCCTCCCGTGCTCTGTGGCTCATGCTGCCCCTCTCGCACTCAGGATCCTCCAAGCAGGCCTGGAAGTGGACCGTCTCTCCCTCAGGAACTTCTTCCATCACTTCCATTCCAAGCGAGGCATGTGGAACCGCCGCCAGATGAAGATGCCGTGATCCCAAGGGGCGGCCCACTGGACCGACCACTTCCTGCCCCTTGACTCGCAGCTGTTCCCCAGCACCCTGTGGACTGCTGGGGGGAGTGAGGTGGGGAGCAGAAGCCATGGCTGGGCCCCTGAGGCCTCAGCGTAACACCCCCACTCCACTGGGAGCTGTCCCCTGGCAGACAGCTATTGAGGGCCCCTCTCCACCTCCGGGCCGCAGACCGAAGACGGAAGACTTTGTGAAGCGCAGCTTGAGGGGCTGTGCAGCTTGAGGGGCTGCAGAGGCTGTGCAGTCAGGTCAGGGAGGGAAGACCTGCTTGAGTGACACCATCCTAAATCTCTGAGGTGCGAGTCAGCATCCGCCCTGCGCTCCTCCCAGGAGCAGCGACCAGGAACTGGAAGCTCTTCTATTGGACGTATTTTACCGGGGTTTCATTTAAAAAAAAATTTTTTTTTTTATCAGAAAAACAAACCTTAACTGTCTACGACCCAGCATAGACTACAAGAGGGGGACGGAGTGGTGCCTTTAGGGAATGTCCCCGTTTGCATACCTCAGACCCACGCCAGTGTAGTGTAGAGCTGTGTCCCTCGGCCGTGATTGGCAGCTGATTTATAACCAGAGGAGCTGGCCCCGCGCGGAGCGCTTCCTCTGCTCTGCCCCCGGCCGTGCCTTACAGAGCCGCGCACATCTCCCCGGTGGTCCCCGAGCTGCTGGCCACCAATTAGGGCATTAACCTTACCCTCCGGGCAGCGCTCACTTCAGGCCCAGCGGGAGCACAGAACTGGCATCCTCTTCCTGGTGCCACAGGGGTTGGGAGACGAGGAAGTGGTGGGCAGTGGGCTCATCCTGGTGTCGGGCATGTAGGCCACGCAGGACAGGCAAGGCGGAGGAGGCGGAGGGGAAAGAGGATGTGGATGTACTAAGGGAATCACGACATAGATGGGAGGAGGGGCCTGAGTCAACAGGAAGGGATGAAAGGGAAGCGAAGAGCTCTGAGTCCTCACAGCCCCGCTCCCCAGCCTTGCCGGCCTGCAGCGGGAGCCCCAGCCGTGGCCTTGAGTGGAAGAGGAAGGGGTGTGGGTGGAAGGGAACCGTAAAACGGACCAGGGCAGGAGGCAGCAGGGTGGCAGGTTTGGGGAGGTGAGGATGTGGTTCTGAGTTCTCTTCCCCAAGTGGAAGGGCGAAGGGCCAGGAGGAACTGAAAAGTGAAGCAAGTTCAGGGAAAACAGCTCTCGGCCTTTATAGTCGAGGCCACCCTTTCTGTCACCCGAGGCCACGCACTTACCTTGCACGAACGATCCCCAGGTGCCTTTGTGGTGGGGATTTCTCTGCTGCTGCTGCCTCTGCCGCTGCTGCTGAATTCACCGCTGGTGCATTGGACACTGGACCCTGAGCCTCTGGCAGTCTGGGAGGCCAGCACAAGGCTCCCTGCTGTGAGCAAGGACTGACGGCCGTGTGGCAGGCCCAGACAGCTGGCCCAAGGCCCCTGCTGTGACAGTCAGTCCCAGGAACAGCATTTGGAGGGTCTACTTAGTTTATGTCCCTGTATTCACCAAGAGCATAAACTTGGTATAGGGGAGACGAGCCTGTTGAGAACCCTCAGGCTTCAAGGGAATCCTTGCCTCCAACTTTCGAAATCAGGAAGCGCAGGGCTTTTCAGTGACTCGGTGGCTTTTGGACATTCCTGTCCTTGGGCTATGGCTCTTTAGGGTCCCTGTTCCAGCTCACTGCCTCTGGGCAAGCTCTTTGGGGAGTAGGCTGTGGTGCTGGGTTTCTGGGGCCACCGTCATCATTGGGCATCCACTGGGAGGCCTGAGCCAGCCCAACAGCCTCCCGCTTCTCGTCTAGTAACAGGGCCAGCCCGGCCTCCCCCACTCCCCGCCCCCCCCCCCAACCCCCCGCTCCTGGCCAGTGCCTTGTGTTTGATGTTTGTTACCTCCACACCATCTGCCTTAAGGGGGAGGACCTGGCAAGGGCTCCTACTCTGTAGGGAAATGTCTAGGGTGGGGGAGGGACTGGGATGGTTGGGGGAAAGCATTAAATATTGCATCTTCTTAGAAAACAAAACGGCTCTTGCACTTTCTTGTTGCCCATCCTGGTGGGAGAGGGTTGGGCTGAGGGCCCCGTGGTTCATGTCTCTGTCCTTCGGCCATCAGGCCCCTGAAGGACATGCCAAGGACCCTTTCACACCACTCTCCACCCATTACCATTAGCTGGATGCCTGCCGTGGGGCAGACAGCCCTCTCTGTGCTGCGGTTTGCTCCTGGAGGGGACAACTCTGGTCCTGTGTGAGGAGCGCACAGTCTGATAGACCAGGCACTCTGTTTGGCAGGTTAATGGAGCTTCGTGGTTTCAGAGGAGCGAGGCTGCTGAACACGTGAATAAGGCTAGAAAGAGGGCCAGAATGGTTGAGGTGAACAGTGGAGAGGAGCTGAGGTGTGGCTTACTTTAAAATAGCTGACAATTTAAAAGTATTTTCTGCTGCCGAGACCGGTTTGGCTCAGCGGTAGAGCGTCGGTCTGCGGGCTGAAGGGTACCGGGTTCGATTCCGGTCAAGGGCATGTACCTTGGTTGCGGGCACATCCCCGGTAGGGGGTGTGCAAGAGGCAGCTGGTCGATGTTACTCTCTCATCAACGTTTCTAGCTCTCTCTCTCTCCCTTCCTCTCTGTGAAAAATCAATAAAATATATTTAAAAAAAAAATAAAAAAATAAAAAAATAAAAGTATTTTCTGCTTAAGCTGGAGATGTCCTGTTGATGGTTTGCAGGTACAGACTGACCTCCCTAGTTATATTTGGCGTAGGCATAAAATCAAAGTTTATATTTCTCCAACACGTGCCTAAGACAAGGTGCTAACATGAAAACTAGAACAGGTTTAAAGAAGGTTTTGAAAGGAGTGTGCATACATGCGTCAATCTAGAACTGACTAGTCGGCCATTGCTGTAGCATGTGGGGCTTGACTCCGAGCACAATCCAAAGGAGAGGGAGTGATTTAAAAGCCTTTTCTCATTCCAGGCCTGGAGTTTAATCCTTTGAGCCCTTTCCAGGACACAGATGGAAATGGCAGCTCAGGTGCAGCTAAACACATAAAGGTTGACTTCAGTGGATTTGCAGAAACTTTTATAGATAGAAATCATTCCATTCTACCTGGGAGAACAGGCCTGGGGATGGATGGAGGGAGGGAAGGAATGGAGTAAGTCAGAGCCAGAGTCCTTAAGCTGGCGGACTCAGCCTTGGGGCAACATGCCTCAGAGGCAGGCGCCACCGGGAGGAAAGGTTGCTGTCCCACTCAGAGCTCAGGCCTCTGGACCAAGATGAAATTCACTCGGACCATAAACTATCCCATCTTCATCTGGTGCTGTGGTAGGAAGCAGGCATCTACATCGCTCTCTCAGGAGCTCCCAGCGCTGTGGAAAGTGCTCATCAGCCTGGCAGGTCAGGAGGAAAGAGGCGGAAGCAACTCCGGACCCAGTGCCTGTGGGGAAGCCGAGAAGAGGCGGTGAGGGGGTGAGGCAGAGTGCCCTCGATTCCCCTTGCAGCCTTCAAAGATACAGATGTGACACAGTAGAGCTGGAGTGGGCCTGAGATTCTACATTTCCAGCAAGCTTCCAGTGCTTTTGCTGCTCTTAGTTCATGGACCACAGTTTGAGTAGCGAGGACTGCTGGACATTGCCAAGAGGGAAATCCCACATCTCCATCTTGCCTCTTGCCAACCACTACCCACATTGCCTCTTGCCCATCTCAGGTGATGGAAAAACCTGAGTCTAAACTAGAGGAGAAGAATCATTAACGGCACTGAGGGCCTTTCTGAGCCCCCATCCACCTCTTCTCCAGGATTCCCTCCTTGTCACAGTCTACCTTCTCCTTTTGCATGGCAAGGATTTCTCTTACCCTGAACCCCCAGAGGTGAGGAAAGGGCTGCCTCGGGAGCCATTGGGCCTGAGGACCTTCCAGTTTCCCTCACCTGGGTTCCAAGCTGAATTCAGAGAGGATTCCTTGAGGTCCTGGCAGCCAGGAACCCTGTCTTATGTGCCCCGAAAGCTGTAATGAAGATATTGACGACAACAGTGATGAAGACCAAGATGGTGGCAGCATTGTTGAGCTGGTTTAGTTTCCACTGCATTTCTACCTCATTCAGGTTCAGCCGCGCTGTGGAGAAGTGGTGAGAGGTAAACCTCAGGGTAGGGGCTACAGTCTGAAGCTTCCCTCACAAAACCCACTCGAGTTCAGAGAAGGTCTGGCAGCCCTATGTGGCAGAAGTCAAGGGAGGTGGTGTCATTGCACTGGACACCTCTTCCCTCACTGACCAGTGTGTGGGCGGGCATGTGGTGCTTCATAGAATCGGGGTTTGGGAACTGAATCTTCTGAGTGGGGAGCATGCTCACACAGGTGACACGGGACTCTGCTACCAGTTAGTGAGGGCCTCGTCCACAGTATTGTGGAGTGGCCACTGCATGGAACACCAAGTGGTGGGGCGGGGTGCCTCTCATCACCCTGTATGTGTCACTTGGGCCTTTGTAGGTGCAGAGGGCTTACACTAGGTTTGAGTATGGCTGAGAAGTAGGCATGTACAAAGCAGGGTGGTACAGGGAGACACTTGGGGCTCATCTTCCCACTAGGGCACCGGGGCCAACTCCAGGCCTGAGCTCACCAATGACCACGAGGAGGATTCCGATGACGACCTGCAGGAGCAGGGAGATGCTGATGAGAGTGATGAGGGTGGCATAGTATTGAGAGGACGGCCCCTGCTCCAGCACCGTTTTCAGCCGCATGGCATTGGACATGAAGAGAGCCACGTCCAGCATGCTCTCTGCCACGCTCTTCTTGGTGGCATAATGGTTCAGGTTGATGGGCTGGTTCCTGCTGGGGTTGGGGTTCCCAGGCTGTAAGGGAGAAAGCACAGGCTCACCTGGGAGGCTCGAGAAGGGAAAGAAGATTTTTTAAAACTCTCTCCTAACCAGGTGAGGGCAGGTAACACCCTCCTGAGTTTTATGGCCTGAAAGACATCCTGTTATGTTAGGTTGTAATTTTTATTTCACAGTGGGTAGAGTCACCCTTCTGTCACAGCTTCACACATTCATCTGAATGAAGCCAGGAGGAGTCTCAGCTGCTCCTAAAACGTACCTTACTCACTTTGTGCTGTTTCACTTGGGCCAGGCCTCACCTAGGGCCTCTCAGAAGACAGTAGCAGGAGGCTTGGGTGCAATAGGAAAGGCACCTCTTCTCCCAGGGCGCTGTGGCCCCAAGGCGGGGTGCACAGCTTAGCAAAAGGATCCTGAGCTGAGTTCCGATCCCACTCAGCCCTGGGCACTGGGCCACAAACACAGGCCCAAACCAAAACACGTCTGTACGTGTGCATGCATGTATGCTAAAAGCTCTTTATTTTTTAATGTTCTGGCTAGGATTTATTGACATATAATTTACATTTGATTTGATTTTTAAAATATAAAATAAAGCTCTTGTCTCAAGAAGTCACGAACGCCGAAAGATGGAGTTACAAAGCAGGCACATGGGTTGGACGTCAGGGCTGAGCCAGGAAATCCAGGCTGGGTGCTGTAGGCACTCTGCCATCACTCGGGAGAATTGGGGGCTTGCTAGGAGATTTATTTACGGGTCGTGCTTGGGGTGATTGAGCCAGCAGGGCCCAGAAGCAGGAGACCTGGTGAAAGGTATGGTATTGATTTAGGGTCAGGGTGACAAGGAACTGAACCCGAGTGGTGGTGAGGAGAGGAAGGAAGGACTTGGAGAGATGGTACAGCCTGGGGCAGGTAGCTACCTCAGCAGGTGACCACAGCGGGATCGCTGTGGAGTGGGTGGGTGGGGGAGAGGGGTAAATGGAGTGGATATCTAAGGGTTCTGGAGGCTCCCGGATGCTGGGCTTGTTCGGTTAGTGCCAGGGGTGCCATGGCCAATAGCCCACAATAACACCACGGCTAAAACCTGTGGTCCTAGCCCATTCGGCAATGGTTCATTCTGGGTTCAAAGGATATATTAAGTGAGAGTCTGAGGAGCAGCCCAGCTCTCCCCACAATTCAAAGTGCTTCTGCCCGAGAGCCGGCTGTCCCCCTTGGCTATGCCCACTACTCACCCTGTCCCACCATTCAGTTTGCCCAGTAGATACAAGCTTTGCACTTTTTCCTTTTTCCGAACCCAGCTCTCAGTTCTGATAAACTCCAAAATTACTGTGAAAGCTTCAAGGGAGGAAACCCCTTTTCTGAAGTGTTGTATATTAAAGGGGAAAAACCCGGTTTGGCTCAGTGGATAGAGCGTTGGCCTGCATTTTACGGGTTCGATTTCGGTCAAGGGCACTGCCCGGGTTGTGAGCTTGATCCCCAGTTGGGGACTTGCCGGAGGTAGGTAATCAATGATTCTCTCATCATGGAGGTTTCTGTCTCTCTCCCTCTTCCTTCCTCTCTGAAATCAATAATTTTTTTTTTAAGTGGAAAAACCTTAAATTCAAATAGTGTGTGTGGGGGTGGGTGGGTACTTGGGGACACAGAGATGTCCCCAAGCCTCAACAAAAAATATTGTCATTTGTAAGTTTTATGAGAACGACTAGGCTTTTGTTATCAAGTTGGTCTTAGAGCCTCATCCTTTCCACTCCAACTTAGGGCCTGCTTTTATTTTTATTTGTGCCAGTTCAGGATTGCTGCAGCTATGGTGGTGGGAGGCTCTGCAGGGTGCCCCCGCCCCCAAGTTCCTGAAGACACCAGTTCTCCACAGTGTCCACAAGGTGTCGCGCTGCCTCCAAAGAAGTGACTTGGGCGCCCAGGCGGCCCTGGTGGCCGTGGAGTTTCTCCTCGAGGACTCCACTGACAGGCAGGCTCCTGTGAAACCTAGAAGGCCCAAGACAGGGAGCCTGGTTCACAAGTCTGGATAGGCCAACTTAAAGCCCATCAAACGGGTGACCAATGAGTTCTGGGATAAACCAGTACTGCGATGGGGCCAGGACTGGGTGGGGAACCAGCACTACCTGCCTTGGGACTGTGGGACCTTGGAAAAAGTTGCTTTGAAAGGGAGGGGAACAGTTTTCTTAATCCTTCTTGGTCAGTTTAGGTGCAGTCCTACTCTGAGGCAGAGGCCTTACTGAAATGACCTGAGGGTCCTCTTTTCTAGCCTGAGAATTTGATTGGATGAACCCCAAATCCCACAAGGTGCCACCCTTTTTACCCACTTCCCAGAAATTAGGAGCAACCCAACAAGGATTCGGGAGAGGACGGTAAGGATGGCAGGCCTGGTGATGGGCAGGGTGGCCCCTCTCCTCCTTCCAGGAGCTGGCCCTTTAAGGCTTAGGCCCAGGCAGCCGGGAACAAAGGCCCGGGAATGTGGGCTGGGCCAATTAGTGGAGCCACCCAGTCTGAGTCATTGGTATTTCACGGGACTAGGAATCACTGCCTCATCTGCTCCCTCCCCTGGCCCCTGCCCTCTCCCAGGGTTGAGGGGCAGCTCTGGAGGTGCCCAAGGCTGCCTGAAACAGCTTGCAGGGCTGATCTGACAGAGCTTGCTGGGACCTTCCCTCCCATCCACTCAAACCCACTTGCTCTGCCCTAGCTCCTGGCCCCTTTCTTCTGGTTCCTCAGAGAGGGCCTGGAAGGACAAGGGCTTCTTTCTGGCTTCTGGGCCCAGATCTGCCTCTGGGCTTGGCACTTTGGGCCCCAGTTTCCACATCAATAAAACAAGAGGAAAAACCCCATCTCTGGAGGGGTGGAGGCTATAGAAAAACTGATGAGACTTTGATCTTCCTCAAAAAGAAAGACAGAACTGCAAGCTCTTCTAATTTTTTTTTCCAGTTTGAGATCTATCTCAATGCATCTTATTCCATCCCACTGCACCCAACCCTTGTAGTGGAGGACAGCAGGTGGCCACACCAGAGACTCCAGAGTCCTTATCCCAGAAAGCAACCTATTCAAATCCTGCCAACAATGAATGACACCTGAACACCGAGGGGGGGTTTTGGTTGATATGAACTTGGAGCAGGGGTGGGTGTGGGAGGTGGAAGTAGATCCAGAGTTCCTTTCTGGAGCATGCGAAGGTTCTGGGCAATAAGAGGCCTTGGGCTTGGTGAGGGGGGGTAGGGTGATGCAAGGGGGTTGGGGACACGACAGACACCCTCCGCCCGGCTCCCGGTCTGCCTTACTCCCCAGCACCACCTTTCCCCTCCCTCTGGTTCCAGCTCAGACTTCCCTGGGTAATAGTTCTCCTGCCAAGTCCCAGCTCCCCAGGTTGGTGTGGATTCCAGCTCTTGAAGTCATGGATTGCTCCATTGCTCATTCTTTATCTCTTAATCCTGGATGGCCTATATTATTTTTGTTTCTTTACAAAACTTGCTGGCTAGGAAAGGAATGTCTCTTTTAACAGAAAAGTAAACAAATTTTTCATTGTTTATTGACATTACGGGGACCACAAGCTCCAAGATATCATTCTGCTTTTCTCGGAAACAAGATTTCCAAGGGGTAACTGTCCCACCAGAAGGCCGTGGGAACCACTGCTCAGCGTGTTTGGGACCTGGAGCCTGTGGCCGCGGTGAGTGACTGCCCAGTGGAATAGGAGCTGCCAGGAGGTGGGAGTTTGTGGCAGCCAGGAGAGTACCACAGAAGGCACTCTGGCCCCAGGTTCAAATCCTGGTTCTGATACAGAATAGATGCCTGAGCAAGCCTGGTCCCATCACTGGGCTCCTTATCTGTGAGACAGGGTGGGTGGGTGGGTGGGTGGGGCAGGGCGGGGTTAGTCATTTCTTGGGTCATTCTAACAAAGAGTGCTGTAGGGGTGGGGAAGCCCCTCCTTCTGAGTGGAGAATTATCAGAGCTTGGGAGTATTTCCCTTAAAGAGGCAAAGGTCAGACAGCTGCAGAGCCAGAGGGGCAGATGCAGTGAGTCACTTTGCTCCAGGGCATTGATGACCCACTAATGTGTCATTCTGGTGAATGCCACATGGCAGTCTTCCTGTGTTTAAATTCAAACTCAAGGCTGTGAACAAAATAGCCTTGGGGCAGTGGCCTCTTGACCCTTCTGTTGGTCTCAGAATGACAATCCAGAAAAGCCAGGTCTCACCTGAAAAAGAGATGGTGATGAGCCAAAGCTTTGGCTGGCTGGTTTTCCATAAAGGGAGGGTGGGTTCCAGCCCAGGAAGAGTATTGGTTTGGGTAACCTGTTCTGCCAATTTGTTTTTAATAAGGGTGCCTGAGATCCCTAATCCTCTGGCAGAATTAAGTTTGAAAGGGTACCTGGGTCTGTCATACTGTGCACACACACAGTAGGCTCATAGTACAGTGGGAATGATAGTAGTTCCCACTTACGGAGTACATACCCTGTGCCTGGTATAAGGTTAAACACGGGACATGAGCCATTGAATCTAGTCCTCACATCAGCCCTGTGAAGTTGGTGTGGGCTCATGATAATAATAGTTATAAAAGCAGAGGCTCAGCCGAAACCGGTTTGGCTCAATGGATAGTGTCAGTCTGCGGACTGAAAGGTCCCAGGTTCGATTTCGGTCAAGGGCATGTACCTTGGTTTGCGGGCACATCCCCGTTAGGGGGTGTGCAGGAGGCAGCTGGTCGATGTTTCTCTCATCGATGTTTCTAGTTCTCTATCCCTCTCCCTTCCTCCCTGTAAAAAATCAATAAAATATATATATATATAAAAAAAAGCAGAGGCTCAGAGAGCCTAAGTAACTTCCCCAAGTTCACACAGCATAGTTTTTACCTCAATTCTCTGTGTGCCAGAGCCTGTAATTTTAACCCCTACTCTGTTATCTCCCAGAAGTTGAAGACATACTCCCTGGCTCCAAGGAGTTTAGGGTCTAAAGATAAAAATATAAAGATGACCCCCAGCTAGTGTTCTCAGTGGTTAGAGCACAGGCCAGTGAACCAAAGGGTCTGGGATTTGATTCCGGGTCAGAGGCACGTGCCTGAGTGTGGGTTCATTCCCCTGTCCAGTCAGGGGCATGGGTGGCAACCAACCAACGTATTTTGCTCACATTGATGTTTCTCTCTCTCTCCGTCCCTCCCTCCCTTCCATCCTATCTACAAAAGCAATGGAGGAATGTCCTTGGGTGAGGATTAACAAAAAAATGAAATGAAATAAAAATCTAAGATGAAAGAAGACCATTAAATAGGCCCATACAGGTACATGTATACACTTGCTAAGAGGAAGTATAACACCTTGGCCTGAGTGGGGCTTGCATTAGGCTTTCCTGAATTTGCAGTGGGGTCGTGTTCTTGAGCCGCGGCACCCTGTGGCAGAAAGGGCACTACGCCCAGAGTCAATGGCCTAGGTTGAACAGAGTTGAGACAAGAAAGACTTTTACCTATCTTTTGAATTCTGAACCATGTGAATGTTTGAACTATCTAAAAAATATAAATTTAGAACCAAAAACAAATGTGCACTCCCAAAAGGCCAAATGGTTAAAATAAAACAGAAACTAGAACTTCATCTTACCCAGGCCTTACCGTCTCTGTGAACTGGAATAGTATCTGCTCTGTTTAGCACAAAGTGCTGTTAAAGAGATCAATGAGATAATGTGGGTGAAAGTATTTAAACAAATATGAAAGAAAAATCTCTCCCACTCGGGATTATACTCCCACCTGTGGGCCTAGGGGCATTGTAAATAACAGGTTCTGATTCAGGGCTTGTCCCAGTCCAAATTTTGGAGGCACGTTTTGTCTTCTCAGCAACCCCCATGGTCTTTGAAATGTCTCTTCTCTCCTCCATCAGGCACCCTCTCTTCTTATCTCTGTGAGCTCCACTTGAAGCTGCACCAGGCTTATGTCCCAGAGAGGAAATTCTCAGACAAGCCCACCTACCCTGGTCTCCACGAGCTCTGGCTGCCTGGGCATTGGCATTGCAGATGCTCCCAGCAGCCCCCGCCCCCTCTCTAGCTTGGATCCTGCTCTTCCTCCCATGGCAGCGGAGGCAGAGGCTAACCCTCCTCAGGGCTCTGCTTGTGCCAGGCTCCCTGGTGCTCAGCAGTGCTGGGCCACACCAGATTACTCACTGTTCCCTGACACACCCCACGCTTTGCTCCAGGACTTAAGGCCTCTCTTCCCCCTGCTACCCCGGCACCAGGAAGCCTCCCTCCCTTCTAGACCCTGTCCCCATTACTCTCCACATAGGCCCTGCGTAAAGGCTGCCCTCTCTGTGCTGGCCTGGGCCTTGTGTAGACCTCTCTAGATGGCCCATCACTGCCTACATTACTGCAGGACTCCATCTGCCATATTCCCAGGTCCCACAGTGCTTCGCTCAGTGACTTGCCACATTAAATACATGATAAACTTTTTATTTTTAATTTAATTTAATTTTATTTTCCCCCCTCCCCCCATGATAAACTTTTTAATTTGAGTTACTTCAAAGAGATTTTTCAAAAATCTTAAGTGTCTTTAAGGATAGGATTTCAGGCACAATGGCTTCTGGGTGAGGGGGGTTGGATTTGGAGAGTGAATCTTTGCCTTTAAAATAAAAGCCTGTGGCCCAGAGATAGCCCTTTCTCCCTGGTATCCTGCCTCTGGGAATGAATGACTCAGGCTGGAAGCTGGCCCTGGTCTTCAGGCCAAAACCTGCAAAGGCCCAGACCCTTGAGGCCTGTGTCTGGGGCAAGTGGTCTGACTGCATCCTTCCAGTGCTGACAGTAAATCTCGCCTTTAAAAATCAGCAGTCTCTAATCCACCTTGGGTGGGGTGTCTTTTGCGTGCTATTCTGATTATAACACTAACCCTGCCCGGAAATGTCCTCCGAGCCCTGGGCACAGTCTTGCTGTGAGGCTCCAGCCCTTGCCCCAGGCTGCAAACCCAGGCTTCCCAGCTGCAGCGCTGACGGGGCACATGGGAGCAGCCTCCCTCTGGGAAAGTCTGCAGTGTCTCCGTCGTCCACTAGGGGACCCCACCAGAAAACAGCTCTGAGGGCCCTGGGTGAGCTCAACCTGCCAGAGTACAGAATCCATGAGGTCCACAGGGTTTCTCTCTAACACATAAGGGGGCTACATATAAACGAAACTGGGTGTGCAAAAGAGACGGGAAGGTCTAGGGATTGCGATAGGAAACCCATGGGACCTGCTTGCTCTTCCTTAGGAAGCATTTTCCACCTCTCCTGCAAGAGGTCACCAGGTCAGCGGCTTTCAGGAAACACTCATTTGTTAGGGTCCAAAGTTAACCATGGGTTTGTTACACAGAAATTTCCAAAGAATGTTTCTGCTCTCTCCCAACACACACCTTAAACAAGAGTACTTTCTGAATTAGCACCTTGCTCTTGGGTGTTTTTGCTCTCAGTGCATTCCCCAAGCCACTCAGACCATCTCTGCTCTTTGTAATCTGACTCATCTTTCAAGGGCCAACAAATTGAGCTAAAATTTAAAAAACAGAACATAAATAAAGATAATGCTGTACGCCAGTCCCCTATCCCACAAAGTGGGTACTAAAAGCCCCATTTTACCAGTGAAGACAATGATTTTCAAAGAGATTATCTGCCCAAAGTCACCAGATACCCAGGGGTGGTCCCAATGTCAAAATCCTAAACCTATATCTTTCTTCTATATACCAATAGTTCTTAAATTGTGGTCCCAGAAGCAGCAGCAGCAACAGCATCACCAGGGAACTTAGTAGAAACGCAAATTCTCAGGTTCCACCCTAGACCTACTGATTTAGAAATGGGTGGAACCCAGCCATCCGTGTTTTATCTTTTTTTTTTTTTAATATATTTTATTGACTTTTTACAGAGAGGAAGGGAGAGAGATAGAGAGTCAGAAACATCGATGAGAGAGAAACATCGACCAACTGCTCCTGCACATCCCCTACTGAGGATGCAACCACAACCAAGGTACATGCCCTTGACCGGAATGGAACCTGGGACCTTTCAGTCCGCAGCCATCCATGTTTTAATGAGCCCTCTATGTGGTTCTGATGCAAGCTCAAGTTTGAGGGCCATTGGTCTACACCAGTGGTCGGCAGACTCATAGTCAACAGAGCCAAATATCAATAGTACAACGATTGAAATTTCTTTTGAGAGCCAAAAACAGACTTCTGTGCATGGGCCACGAAGTTTCAATTGCACTATATGTGTGCGCCCACACGAGGTATTTTGTGGAAGAGGCACACTCAAGGGGCCAAAGAACCGCATGTGGCTCTTGAGCTGCAGTTTGCCGACCTCTGATCTACACCATCCTGCCAAACTGCTTACTATCTTCTAAGCTCAGTGCTAGACACATTCATATGAATTTTGTCATTGAATTCTTTTTAAAAAAATATATTTTATTGATATTTTACAGAGAGGAAGGGAGAGAGAGAGAGCTAGAAACATCAATGAGAGAGAAACATCGACCAGCCACCTCCTGCACACCCCCTACCGGGGATGTCCCCACAACCAATGTACATGCCCCTGGCCGGAATCGAACCCGGGACCTTTCAGTCCGCAGACCGATGCTCTACCACTGAGCCAAACTGATTTCGGCTGTCATTGAATTCTTTTAACAACACCTACTTTACAGATGAGAAAACTGAGGCAAAGAAAAATTCATTAGTTTTGCCCAGGATCACCGAGCTGTTATTATTGTTTCAGAGCTGTGGTTTGAACGCAGGTGGGCTCTGGAGCCTGCGTCCTTAACCACCCGCCATGCAGTCCCTGGAAGCACAGGCTGTGTCAGCTCACAGGTGGACACCAGTCGGAAGTGTGCTTAGCTCACCGGCCGAGAGCTTTCTGCCGAACAGTTCCAGTGTTTTGCACCAGCCGCCTGCCGGCTCCAGCAGCTCGTCTCCCCAGTGCCTATGGTTGCCCAGCTGTTGATCATGGGCCTGTGTATAAGGGTCCGATACATTTATCTTAGATCTTCCTCATGTCTTTACTCAGAAACATTTACTGAGTCTTTTTTAATTCTATATAACCTTAGATTTTGTGGTGAAACCCAAATCCAGAAAGGAGGCCTAAACACAGGGAAGTTAAAAAATGACTTTCAGAACAAATAATCATAACACAAAATAGCAACATTCTACATAATGATGTGTATGAGTTTTGTATGTCCCCACTAGATTATATGTCTCCAAAAGGCAAGAATTATTTCCTTGGAATTTCAGATAATTAAAATAAGAAGCAGAGGGCAAGGCCTGGGGGGTGGGCGGGTGTGGGGGAGGAGACATATGTACTACTATATACCTTAAACAATTAAATTAAATTAAAATTTTTTAAAAAGAATAAGAAGCAATAAGAACTGTTTCTGTAATCTCTGGCTACAGTCCAGGTGAGGACACCTCATGAAATAGTTCCTATCACACTGAGATGGGAAAAGGGAAGGTGGTGAATTTCCCACTCCACCCAGCCTATGGAGAGCCTGCCAAGATTCTTACTCAGGTCAGTTAGACAAATATGTTCTCAGTTCCTACCGTGTGTTACACGTTTAAGGTACAACAAAGATCCCTGCTTTCCCTATATCCCAGATCCCCTTGCCCCCTAAAATGGCAGGCTTAGCAGAGAACAAAGTGCATAAAGGGGAAAACCAGGAGATAAAAAGGCCTTTTCAATCCTAGCCTGGTAGATACAACTTCATAGGAACAAAGACTTTAATCTGTCTTGTTCACGGCCAAATCCCAGAGCCTGGCACCTACCCTGGCATGCTGAATGAATGAATGAATGAATGAATGAATGATGTATTTGTCACCCCCTGGATTTATTCAGAAAAGGCTTAAGAGGCAGGATCATGGTGAGCTGTGCTCCGTGATCCTCCTATATGGAACCTTCTGGGGGTGCCAGTAAATGGCTGTCTTACATGGGCATGTGGACTCCCAACTCCCCTCAGTACTCAGCACAGTGTTTGTGTGTGTGTGTGTGTGTGTGTGTGTGTGTGTGTGTGCTTCCTTGTGGTTGGTAGTGTCTGGGCCCTGGCATAGACAAGACAGGCTGTCGATGAGGAAGAGAAACTGCTGTTCTCATTGGAAGAAGCCCAGCTACAGTTCTGGGCGCAGGAGAAATCAAGAAAAGAGGAGACTCCAGGTCAAAGCCAGGGGGGAAACAGCCCCCAAGGTTGGCCAGCTCCACGGCAGATGTCCCCTGCTGGCTTTAGCCAGTCTAGTGAGGCCTGGGCTCTGAAGCAGCTGGGATTGCCTACAGCCCCAGCCCCAGGAGCCCCCTATTCTCCCTGTTCTGGCCCAGCAGATCCCGCCTGGTTCTCACACCCACTCTACTTCCCTTCCTCCGGACTTAAAAGCCAAAGTGAAGTAATGAATCCCATGTTCTCCCAGCCCCAACACCTGCACTCTGAGCAACAGCTCTGACGCCCTGGGCCGGGGTCTGGGGAAATAAAGGTTGAGTGAATAGCTGGCACTGCGCTTGGAGTGAAGGGGACTGAACTGAGTCTGGCTCCCATTTTTGCTCGCAGGGCCTCCGGTCATGCAGCCTCTGTGCTTCTCGGCTTCCTCTTTTGTAAAATGGGAGGATGCCACCCTTCCCCCCTCACTGCCGGAAGCTAGTGTATGGTCAGGTCCATACACACAAAGGGATGCCAAACTCTCGAGAAAGCAATCCACAGCGAAACTGCTGCCCAACATGTCCGACAGCCCACACTCAGAATTCTTCCGGATTTACCGCCTCTTTTATTTCAGTGTTTACCGTGTGCCAGCACCAGGGGAACTGTAGGGTCAGAGAGATTAAATAACTTGCCTGAGGGCATACAGCTCGTGATAGGGGACTCAATATTTGAACCCGCGTCTGTCTGAGGCCAGCGCACAAACTCTTAACCACTGTGCTGTTTTGCAAGCCCCCGCTTAGCTCTTGTTTTTTAACCTCTTCCTGGAAGGTCAGAGCCCTGAGGAAATCCTTCCTCTTGCCTAACACAATACCTGACCAGAAAGGCGGGCAGACTAATCCTAGTCCTGGTCCTGCCTCGGCCGGCCGCCGCTGGCCCCCAACCAGACTGGATGCACCTTTTCTGAAGCCCAGGCAATGCCCCGGGGCAACAAAGCACTTGCGGGTCACTGCTGTGTCCTCACTCCCTTTCTAAAAATACAAAGAGCACGAGCCCTCCGAGGCCTCCAACAGATATCCAGTTGCTCTCTGGGGTCAGCCAGGTCCTGCCACCTGGCAGCGGCTCCCTCTGGGCCCCCTGCCTGACAGCTGACCCCTGTTGTCCCTGTGACTATTTACTACAAGGCAAAGTCCGGTTCTGCAGAGGTGGGAACTCCTGAGGGGCCCGGCCCAGCCCGGCCCGGCTCACCCTCATCCATGGCGAACTAAGCCCAATCAGAGCAGATACATTTTGGCTGAGCTTCCTTCCTACGGCCATAAAATGCGGGCCCCCATCTTTCCAGCTCTTTGGAGTTTGGGCAGCAGCCTGGTTCAGGTGTATGGACACTCAGTTCCAGCACTACACCCAAAAGCTGTGTGACCTGGGACCTCTAATAGCCACTAGTCAAATGGGAATAATATTACAAAAGCAGTGACAGTATTGTCCTACTTTTAAAAAAATATATATTTATGTCATAAATAAATCTGATATGATATGGACTAAAGTATTGTCATCTCTAAGCATTAGGATCTGAAGTATTTTTTCCTTTTTGCTTTATCTGTATTTTCTAATTTTTCCTCAATGATCATGTGTAGTAAAAAGAAATATGATGTTGGCCCTGGCTGGTGTGGCTCAGCTGGTTAGAGTGTCATCCTATACACCTGGGGCGGGGGGGGGGGGGGGGGGTGGGGGGGTGGGGTGGGGGTTTGGATTCCTGGTCAGGGTTGCAGGTTTGATCCTCGGTCAGGGACATACGGGAGGTAACTGATCGATGTTTTTCTCTCATGTCAATGTTTCTCTCTCTCTCTCTTTTTCTCAAAACTCAATTAAAAAAACATATCCTTGGGTGAGAATTAAAAAAAAAAGAAAAGAAAAAATGTTTAAAACAACAGCCATATAATTGTTATTTAAGATTTGTCTTGACTTACAGAACAGTTTGAGAATAATATTTATTGAAAGTGGCTTGCAAACTTTATTTAGTTAGTTAGTTATTTAGTTAGTTAAAGTGCATTGCAAGACAAGTGCCAGGGATTCTTAATATAATTTTCCCTGAGGGCATTTGGAACCACAGGGATGGCTAGCCCCAGCCTGACTTCCCGCTCCACACCAGGAAACCCTGGAGTTCAGAAGCACCACCCTGGACCTCGCCAGTCCCATCCTCACTGTGCAGGAAGAGGAGAGTGTGATCGTCCATGTGATGCCATGGCTGAGGCAAGGGCATGGCCATGTGGTGTAACAAACTGGCCTGCTCCGTGGGTGACTCAGCAGCACTGATTGAATACCCACTGTGTGCCCTGGACTGTTCTGAGAAGATAGTTCTGTTTGCTCTTCAGTCAGTCAACAAATATTTAATGAGCAGCTATCTACTTTAGGCACAGAGGGCAGGGCACAGAGGTGATGATTTAGGCAGGGAGGTTGTGATGAACTGCAGGAAGGGACGGTGCCATGTGAGATATACAAATGAAGTGGGAAAGCAGGACACCGTCTGGGAAGCATAGTGAGAACTCATGGGCATCAATGCCATCTCTGCTGGATCTTGAAGGACAAGAAGATTTCTTCAGAATCACAGAGTCCCTGCCTTGAGAACCAATACCCTAGTGGGAGAGACTGGCAAAAAGTGTCCAAATGGGTACAATGTAACCCATAGTGATTTGCAGGGCCCTGTACAATATGAACACGTGGGGCCCCGAGGTCAAAATTAAGAATGGCAGATGGCCACATCAGAGCATAAAACCAAGCAGGGACCCTTCTCAGTGCTGGGCCTGTCGGAACAGGCCCTGGGAAGCCAGCTCAGGCAGCCAGGAAGTGCAGGAGGAAAGTATTAAAATTTCTTTCTCTCTTTTAAAATCCAAAATGTTTATTGGGATGGTTTCCCACTCATCCTGAGTTGAGGGGCTTTTAGTGCTGCTTTCTTCTGAAGGAGCATTCTTCTGTTAGTCCTGATTTTTCTCCTGTTGGCTGACAGAGACCAGGGGAGCAACCAGCACACGAAGCTACTGTTTGTGCCTGGCTAACGACGGAGGTGACTTTCTAACATCCTGGCCATGTCACAGCCATGAAGTAGGAATTGGGGCTCTGCACCAGGCGCTTCTCCCAGTGTTTCCTCTTCTCCTCTCTGGAGAGGGATGCAGGAGAGCCTTAACGAGAGGCATATAGGCATGGGGAGGTCGTCACTACGGGAAAGTTAGGATTTCTTGTTGCCAAGAGGCCCCCGGGCCTTGGGAAACCCAGTGGCTGCGTCACTGTTCGCATCTTGGGTTAAGGTTGACCCCCAGAAGGTGAGCTAACCTGGCCAGATGCTATACTATACATTTTTATTTATTTATTTTGTTTTAATCTTTATTGTTGAAAGTATTACATATGTCACCCTTCCCCCTTGGCTTCTTCTAGCCCACCCCCAACCCAGGCCCTAGTCCTTCACCACCCTATTGTCTGTGTCCATGGATTATGCATATATGGTTCTTTGGTTGATCTCTTCTCACCCACCCACCCTCCCCTGCCTTCCCTCTGCAGATTCTGGACTTAACTATTCCCTTTTGCTGCCAGAAGGGTGTTCTGCCTCCAGGACCCTGCTCGCTCGGAGAGTGCCGTTCACTGGGCTCTAGTCGTGTGGAGAGGAGTGGCATACCCTCCCACCTCTAACCCTTTCACTCTTACTTGTGAACAGATGGTAGAGTCTCCAGGGATGGAGACAGGTTTGCCAATATCTGGGGAAAACAAGGCCAAAGAGATGCAGTAGGTACCAGGGGGCAATTTCTAACTCTGCTTCCAACTTGTCAGGGTAGGAGGCTCAGCCCTTCCTATAGCGTATCTTTGTCAGGTGAGAGTGTTGGAGTAGAGTCCTGACCTGAGTCAACAAAAGGAGTAGGGCCTACTGCAAACATGAAGGTGGGATCCAACAGGAAGCTGTACCCTCTGCAGGAAGCAGGCTCAGGAGGAGAAGGGGAATGAGTTTAGGAGGAACCCACAGTGAAGCCCGATGCAGAAACCACTTCAGTAATACATTACCTGCAAAATTGTCCCGAGGGTGTCAGATCTTTCAGTTGTACAAGACAGAATGTGTGTGTGTGTGTGTGTGTGTGTGTGTGTGTGTGTGTGTGTACTCTTCTAGAATTCGCATAGCTGCCTAAGGACAGAAGCTGAGGCTGCATATTAAGGATGAGCAAGGTGAGCCCCTGAGGGGCTTACAGCTCTCTGACTAAGTGCTAGAAACAAATGAGAAGTCTTAGTCTGATGCTCGAAGATATGGCTTCTGATTACTCTTCCTCTCACCACCTCTTTCCAGCACTACTGCCTGTCCTCCCCGCCTCTGTGCCTTCGTGCAGAGGGAACAAGAGTGTCTGATGCATTGTAGGCAGGTACACATTTGTAGAGTAGTGACTGAACATCCTGTCCCCACTGTTTGGAATGTTCTCTGTGGCCTTCCTTGCCATCTGCCCAGTAAGCTCTTCCTTCCATCAAGGATGTTAATTTCACCATGAGGCCTTCGATGACGCCTTCCCTCAGATGACTAGTCTATTGTCTCATTGAACTGTGAACTCCTCCAGTGTGAGGTTGGCACTTACTGACAAGTAGAAGTTGTTTAGTTTATGAAGGGAGGGAACGACCTGTCCAGGCCCACTCTTTATTTCTAAAAATATATATTTTTATTGATTTCAGATAGGAAGGGAGAGAGAGAGAGAGAGAGAGAGAGAGAGAGAGAGAGAGAGAGAGAGAGAAACATCAATGATGAGAGAATCATTGATCAGTTGCATCCTGCACACCCCCTACTAGGGATCAAGCTGAGACCTCTTGGTTCATGGGTTGTTGCTCAACCACTGAGCCACACCAGCTGGGCCATGCTCATTCTTTAGACATGAGACTACAGCTAGCCAGTGAGCCACAAAGGCTACCTTACCTAGTCCCTGCTCATGATGTAAACATAGGTAGGTCTCCCTTTTAAAAATACCCTGGTGTGTGAACAGCCAAATTAATTGATAAGACAGCAAAAAGGGGAATGGGTGGAGGGAGATCCATATTGCAAATCAATTCCCCACAGATTACTTGATGGATATTTTTCTAATCTTAAAAGAAAGAAAGGCTTTATAAGTATAACCTGAAATACAGAAGCCATAAAGGATTGATAAATTTGATTGCATGAAAATTAATACTATTTGAATTTATAATAATGACAAAAATAGCATATACCCTTATAAGACTTATTTCATCCAAATGCTATGCCAAATGCTTTTTATACACTAACTAATTTCATTCTCATAATAATCCTATGGGTTAAGGTGCTATCCTTTTTTTGATCCTCACCTGAGAATATTTTTCCATTGATTTTTAGAGCGAGAGTAGAAGGGAAGAAGGAGAGGGAGATGGGAGAAAGAAACATTGATGTGAGAGAGACAAACCTCCTGTACCCACCCGAACCAGCCTGGGATTGAACCTGCAACCAAGATACGTCCCCTGGTCAAGGAATTGAGTCTGTGACCCTTTGGTCCACAGGCCAATGCTCTAAGCTAGGGGTGTCGAACTCAATCAGAGAAGGGGCCAAAATCTAAAATCCAGCCTAAATCGAGGGCCGAATGGTTTACTGAACAGTCATAAACTGTCATTGTGATGGAAACGCAGCGGAGTGCAGTGATGACAGCGCGGTGCGGGCCACATTGCAAGGCCTGGCGGGACGGATTTGGCCCGCGGGCCTTGTGTTTGACACATGTGCTCTAAGCACTGAGAAAACTGGCCATGGAAAAATGCTGTTTTTATTCCTCAGTTTATAGATGGGGAACCGGAGGTTGACTAAACCATGATCATTCATCTAATGAATCAGTGATGAATCCAGGATTATCAAGTAGCCTGCCTTCAGATACTGTGCTCTAGCCATTTGTTAGGTGGCCACATGCCATAAAAGTCAGAAGACAAAACAAATGAGGAATAAATTGCAACACATAGGATAAAGGACCAATTTCCCTAATATATGTTAAGGTCTTTAAAGTGAGCTCAATAAAAAAATAGAGAATATGAACAAACAAGCCATTGAAGAAGCATCACAAAAGACTATATTGTGTGTGTGTGTGTGTGTGTGTGTGTGTGTGTGTGTTCTATTACACTGGTAAAGATTAGTAGCTTGATAATAGTCAATGTTGGTAAAGATATAGATAAACAAGCATTTTCACACACTTGATGGGAATTCTATATAATAAAAGGCTAATATGCAAATAGAACGAAGGGCAGAATAACCAGAACAACTGAACAATCAGTTGCTATGACATGCGTTGACCACCAAGGTGTGTGTGCAGAACATGGCGGGAGTCGGCCATGGCAGGATGGTAGAGCAGGTGAGCTGGGGCACCAGACCAAGGCAGGGCACCAGTTGCTATCATTGGGCAAGCCTCTGGAGGTTACTGAAAATTCTTTGCTACCATGCTCCACAGTCCTACCTGGTGCTCATACCTGCTGCCAGCTCCAGCCCCACTTGTACTCGCAGCTGCTGCTGGTCCTGATCGCTCAGCACCATCAGCGAGTGCCAGTGGTGGCTGCTGACCCTGATCACCCCTGAGGGCTTCTCCACCTCCCCCTGCTCCTAAGAGCCAATCAGGACAGCAGTCGTCACTCCCACCCGCTGACTGCACCAGCCCTGCTCACACTCACTGCTGACGCTGGCCCCAATTGCTCTGTGCCATCAGCAGGTGCAAGGAGGGCTGGCACCAGTAGTGGGTAGGAGTGGTGGTGGTGGGAGTGGGGCTGCCTGCAGACAGGGGACTAGGGACTGTGGCAGCAGAGGCCAGGCAGGGGTGTGGAGGATGGGCCAACACCTGCCCCTGTGCCTACCACAGCCTCATGGCCCACAGTTCCTTTCTTTTTTCTTTTTTTTAATTGATTTTTTTACAGAGAAGAAGGGAGAGGGATAGAGAGCCAGAAACATCGATGAAACATTGATCAGCTGCCTCCTGCACACTCCCTATCGGGGATTTGCCCACAACCAATGTACATGCCCTTGACCGGAATCGAACCTGGGACCTTTCAGTCCGCAGGCTGATGCTCTATCTACTGAGCCAAACTGGTTTCAGCCCACAATTCCTTTTAAGGTGCACGAATTCATGCACTGGGCACCTACTGTAAATATAAATTACTATCAAATACCCTAATTTCTATAATATTTTTTGAAGACCAATATAGCAATTATCTATTAAAATTTAAGATATTCTTAACTATTTACCTAATAGGTCCACTTCTGAGAGTTTCCCCCCTGGCTGAAAATGCTCACAAAGTGTATTTTAGCCACACGATGAAATACTTTATGTTTTAAAAAAGAATTCAGTAGATCCCTATGCATAAGATATATAAAGGGAAGATATATGAAATTTATTTAGTGGGGGGTAGAGAGGAGTCATTATGAAGATGATATGTTCCTATAGTGGTAAAAATTAAACAAAATATTCAGAGTACCTATTTTATATTACTATGCATTCATATAAGCATACGGAAAAATACTGAAGGAATTTATATCATAATAAGAATTTTCCCTTTCTAAATTATATATTTTCCCAATTTGGATTTTTGACAACTAACACACCATCCTTTTATAATCTGGAAAAAACATAATAAGGATACAATTAAATATATGATAAATAAATAAAGAGCAAACACCCTCCTCTGTGTATTCATTTATTCTGCAAGCATGTACGAGGTGTACCTACTGAGTCCCAGGCACTGATGCTAGATGTTGAGGGTATGAAGACCGATTTACAGAGCTCCATCCTCAAGGAACTTCTCTAATGGCAGAAACAGATGGCAAATCTGGTGGGAACCATCAGGTGTGGAAGGTGCTAGGAGAGAAGTGTGTTCTGGGCTCAGTTCTCCTGGGGCCCTTGGGGCAGAAGCTTGAAATATGAGCAGAGAAGGTATCAGCAGTCTCAGGGTAAATGCAGTGGGCTCAATGCTCAAGACCAAAGCAGTTCCTGGATATGGACAGAAGGTACAAGATTGAGGAAGTGTGGGGGCGGGACTGACCAGGAGGTTGATAAGACACCTAGACTCTGTGGGAGCAGTAAATGACCCAGGGTGTCATTCTTTACCCCTCCCTTTCCCACACCCTCAGCATCCAATCATTCACCAAGTCCGGACATTTTATTCCTTTACATGTCTGTGGGCGATTTCATTGCCATACCTACTGTCCCTACTGTTGGTCAGACCCATTGTGTCACCCTGGGACTCCCTAACTCTCCAATCCATCTTTTCTGCTGTCTCCATAACATTCCTTTTAAAATGGTGCTGTTTCCATAACAATCCTTCTAAAATGGTGCTGTAAGGATGTCGGCACCGTTTTAGAAGGATTGTTATGGAGACAGCACCATTTTAGACGGATTGCTATGGAGACAGCAGAAAAGATGGATTGGAGAGTTAGGGAGTCCCAGGGTGACACAATGGGTCTGACCAACAGCAGGGACAGTAGGTATGGCAATGAAATTGCCCAGACAGGTAAAGGAAGTAAAACGTCCGGACTTGGTGAATGATTGGATGTTGAGGGTGTGGGAAAGGGAGGGGTGAAGGATGACACCCTGTGTTTTGGGTTGGGTGGCAACCCCTGTGTACTCATAGCCTGGAATCTTGCTCTCAGAGTTGCAGCCTAGGTAGAAGTCAGTTAATGAACAACTTCCCAGGAACGCAGCTCTTGTGTAAAGATGGTACCTTTAGCAATCTTCTGCACATACCTATTTGCCAGTTACAACAGTCTTCCGGGGCCATTGCACCAGGGCCTTAGGAAGTCTGTCAGGGGCAAAAGTCCTCTCTGACTGATGCTCATTGCTGAGCATAACCTGAGACAATATCACTTCTAAGCAGATGGTGAGCAAAACATTATGATCAAATTGCAGGGAGACAAGAAATCTATGGCATTTCTATACACCAATAGTGAACTTACAGAAACAGAGACTAAAAAATCAATCCCCTTTACCATCACACCAAAAAAATTAAGATACTTAGGAATAAACTTAACTAAGGAGGTAAAAGACCTATATGCGGAAAACTACAGGACACTGAAAAAAGAGACAGAGGAAGACATAAACAGATGGAAGAACATACCATGTTCATGGATTGGTAGAATCAACATAATCAAAATGTCCATACTTCCCAAAGCAATTTATAGGTTCAGTGCACTCCCCATTAAAATACCAATGGCATATTTCACAGACCTAGAAAGAACTGTCCAAAAATTCACCTAGAACAAAAAAAGATCCTGAATAGCCACAGCAATCCTGAGAAAGAAGAATAAAGTAGGAGGTATCTCAATACCACATTTCAAGCTGAATTACAAATTGCAGGGAGATGAGAGAGAGAAAACATCATAGTGTGTGATGCCTCTTTTTAAAAATGGGGTGGGGCCGAAACCGGTTTGGCTCAATGGATAGAGCATCGGCTTGGGGACTGAAGGGACCCGGGTTCAATTCCGGTCAAGGGCATGTACCTTGGTTGCGGGCATATCCCCAGCAGGGGGTGTGCAAGAGGCAGCTGATCGATGACTCTCTCTCATCGATGTTTCTAACTCTCTATCTCTCTCCCTTCCTCTCTGTACAAAATCAATAAAATATATTTAAAAAAAAATGGGGTGAGGACCTCCATGTTGTCTGGCTCCTATCTCTGGATGTCAGAGGCATTAGCACCCCTCACCTTCCCATGGTTTTAGTGAAACAACAGTGAAGGCAGTTTTAAGCCCTTAGGCTGTTGGAGCCCACCCCTTAGCAAGAATCAAGTGGCACTGCCTGCGGCATCACTCCTCACCTCCTGCTTGCCGACAGCATTCTGCTGGGGCAAAAATAGCTATTACTCTCACAGTTCTCAGCCCCACACACGTCAATAGCCTGGGCTTGCTGGCTCTCTTGACACAAGGCCCTCTCTCTCTCAGTCATCACTACTTGGAGTTCACTGTGGAAGAATGAATGCTGACTGTCTGCTATGTTGGTCAGAGTGCTGGGACAGTCTGATTTCAGAAGCCTCTGGAAGGACAGTGCTATTGGAGCTCCAGAGAGCTGGTCTTAAAATAGAGGCCTCTTAACTGAGCCTTGAGCCTCTGGAGGGATGGTGCCTGCTGTGGACAGATGTCACTGAGGGAGCAGTGGGGCGTCACCAGGCTAGCTTCTTTCCCATGTCCCTTGGTGTATCTTATCTTATCATGTAGCTGGGCTGGGGGTGCTGCCAAGCTTTGTGGGAGCTGCCCTTGAAGACCAAGGGTTTTATCCTGAGATATTTTGTCCTGAGGCATGTGGGGGCAGAGTCTAGGCCACATTTTCATAGGAAAGTCTTCTGAAAGAGTGAATTGCTTAGTGAGCAGGTATAGAATATGAAATAACTTGTCATTTTGAGAAAAGAGATCCCTTATTTTTACCAAGTCGTCCCCTTGCCCCTCCTGCTCTGCTCATCCCTCCAACTGTTCCTTAAGCCTAAAGCTCAGGCTATAGCCAAACCCTTACATTTTTTTTGCATTCCTGGAGAAGTTTCCATTCATCTATAATGGATAAAATATGGAATTGCCCATTCAGTGTGGCTCAGTTGATTGGGTGTCATCTCATGCATCAGGAGGTTGCCAGTTTGATTCCCAGTCAGGGCACATGCCTGGGTTGTGGGCTTGATCCTCAGTTGGGGGTATGGGGGAGGCAACCTATTGATGTGTCTCTCTCTTTCACCAATGTTTCTCTTTCTCCCTCTCCCTTCCGCTCTCTGAAATCAATAAAATCATATTTTAAAAAATTTACGTAAGTCAGAATGGGGTCAAATCTGGCTTTTCTACTTGTTAGCTTGACAGGCTGAGATCTCTGAGTGCAAAATGGTAACAACCCTAACCGGTTTGGCTCAGTGGATGGAGCGTTGGCCTGAAGACTGAAAGGTCCCTGGTTTGATTCTAGTCAAGGGCATATACCTTGGTTATGGGCATATGTTTCTCTCTCACCGATGTTTCTAACTCTCTATCCTTCTCCCTTCCTCTCTGTAGAAAAGTAAATGAAAAAAAAAAAAACAGACAGACAGTAGGATGGTGAAGGAGGGTGGGGCAGGAACTGGATGAAGAAGGGCAATGGGGTGGGGGAACATCTGTAATACTCTCAACAATAAAAAATTTTTTAAATGAAGTAAATCTTTGTGACCTTGGGTTAGACAATTGTTTTTTTACTTAGGACAAGAAAAAAACACATTCTAAAAGAAAACAAATTGATCATCATTAAAATTAAAAACATTTGTGTTTCAAATGATACCATCAAGAAAGTGAAAAGAAAATTCAGAGAATGAGAGAAAATATTTGTAAATAATATATCTAATAAGGGTTTAATATAAAAAATATGTAAATAACTCTTACAAATTAATAAATAAATAGACAAGAAACACAATCTAAAATGGTTTATGTAAAAAAGCTTCATGATCTCCCAACAAGCTCAGAAGAAAATAGTCAACATAATTAGTCATCATAAGTTGTCCTTGCAAATTGAGATACACTTCATACCCTCTAGAATAGCTATAATGAAAATGATTGAAAACAAATGTTGAAAATATGAAGAAAGTGAAGCTCTCACTGCTGATGGCAATGTAAAATGGTGCAACTACTTTGGAAAACAGCTTGGCATTTCTTCAAAAGTTTAAATATAGAGTTTCCATATGACCTAAGTATTACACTTCTAGATATCTACCCAAGAGAAATGAAACCATGTCCACATGAAAACTTGTACATGAATATTTATAGCAGTCTTGTATTCACAGTAGCCATCTACACTAATAAAAGAGAAACATGTAAATTAACCACCACTCTGCTACACCCACAAGCCACACCCACCAGCCAATCAGGAGCAAGTATGCAAATTAACCCAACCAAGATGGCAGCCAGCCACAGAGCTGGAGCAAGCAGGAGGCTAGGGTTGCACCCGTTAATGGAGGAAGCCAAGCTTCCCGCCCTGGCAGGCCCTGGCCTCCGCTCAAGGCTACAAAATTTCAATTATAGTAGATAAATAAATCCTAGATACTTGCTTCCAGCTGGCCCTGGCTTCCGCTCAAGGAGGTGCTGGGAAGAAAAAGAAAAAGAATAAAAGGAAAGGCCAGGACCTTGGGTCACTGGGGGATGATCAGACCAGGATGGGAAGGCAGGGGCCGTTGGGGGTAAGCAGGCCAGTGGGGAGGGAATGTGGGGGTGAGCAGGCCAGTAGGGGGAGCAGTAGGGGGTGAACAGGCTGGCACAGGGTCAGTTAAGGATGATCTGGCTGACAGGGGGGTATTTGGGGGCGAGCAGGACAGTGGTGGGGGGCAGTTGGGGGCAAGCAGGCCAGCAGGCAGAGTGGTTAGGGCCAATCAGGCAGGCAGGCAGGCAGGTGAGCCTCTGGAGCCAGCAGTCCCGGATTGTGAGAGGGATGTTCAACTGCCAGTTTAGGCCCGATCCCTATAAACAGGCAGTAGGACATCCCAGATTGGAGAGGATGCAGGCTGGGCTGAGGAACATCCCCACCCCCTATGTACAAATTTCGTGCACCAGGCCACTATAATAGAAAAAACCCAAATGTCCATTAGCTAAAGAATAGATAAATCAAATGTAGTATATCCATACAATGTAATATTATTCTGCTAAAAAGGAATAGAGTACCTATACATGCTATATGATGAACCTTATGCTAAGTGAAATGTCTAGAATAGGTAAATCGATAGAAATAGAACATAGTGGTTGACAGGGACTAAGAGGAGGGAAGAATGGGAAGTAACTGATAACAGGAGTAGCAATACTGTCATACCCCGAAATTGGTTTGGCTCAGTGGATAGAGCATCGGCCTGCGGACTGAAAGGTCCCAGGTTTGATTCCAATCAAGGGCATGTAACTTGGTTGCAGGCACATCCCTAGTAGAGGGTGTGCAAGAGGCAGCTGATCGATGATTCTCACTCATCGATGTTTCTAACTCTCTATCCCTCTCTCTTCCTCTCTGTAAAAAATCAATAAAACATATTTTTTTAAAAACTGTCATAGAATTAGATTATGGTAGTGGTTGCACAACTCTCTAAATATATTAAAACCCATTGAACTTTAAACAGGAGATTCTGATGATATATAAATTATATTCCAAAAAAGCTGTTTTAAAAAAATCTATTAGACTTTTTAGTTAATTATGAGAATCAGAACATATTATGGAATGTGGTCAAAGCTGCTAAAGGTAAATGCTGCTGGGCCCTGGCCTGTATGGCTCAGTTGGTTGGAGCGTTGTTCTGTACACTAAAAAGTGGTGGGTTCAATTCCAGGTAAGGGCACATACCCAGGTTGTGGGTTCAACCCCAGTTGTGGTCCATGTGGGAGGCAACCGGTGAATATTTCTTTCTCTCCCTCCCCGTCTTTAAATATCACTTTTTAAAAAAACAGGCAAATGTGGCCAGTATAAAAAAACGATGAAAATAAACAATTGAAATTCATTTCAGAAAAGGTATTTAAAGAACAATAAAACACACCTAAGGAAAATAGAAATAAGAAATAAAATTAAGATGATTCAGAAATTTGTGAATTACAAAGTAGATTATTAGTAGATTTAGTAAATAAACTACTGGGACTTATTTTTTTCTGAAAAAAAAAAAGGACAATAAATCATTTTCTATAAATGTAATCAAGAAAAAACAAAAAGAAAATATGAATAAAAAAAGTAAAACCGATAAAGATGTTATAAATATAATAGAAGAAAATTTTTTTAAAATGGAAAAGTAGTTGACCTGGCTCAGTTGGTTAGAGGTTGTCCTGATACACCAAGTTTGTGGGTTCAATTCCCACCATGAGGGTACATACAAAAATCAGCCAATGAAGGCATAAATAAAGTGGGCCAACAAATTGATTCCTTTGTCTCTACCTCCCTTCTTCTCTCTCTAAAAATAAAAGAAAAAATCAATAAAAAGATTACAGATTTTTCTAAACATTAAAAAATGGCAAGAGAGGATGCTGAGTTCACCCTATGCCAAAATCAAGTGTATGGCTGTATTTAGAGTAATTTATTCTGAGAAACAATTGAATAGTTTCTGCACAATAAACAAGAAAGAGACTGAGCCAAAACCAGTTTGGCTCAATGGATAGAGCGTCAGCCTGTGGACTGAAAGGTCCCAGGTTCGATTCCGGTCAAGGGCATGTATCTTGGTTGCAGGCACATCCCCAGTAGAGGGTATGCAAGAGGCAGCTGATCGATGTTTCTCTCTCATCCATGTTTCTAACTCTCTATCCCTCTCCCTTCCTGTCTGTAAAAAATCAATAAAATATACTACAAAAAAAGAAAGAAAGAAAGAAAGAAGGGAAGGAAGGAAGGAAGGAAGGAAGGAAAGAAGGAAGGAAGGAAGGAAGGAAGAAAGAAAGAAAGGAAGAAAGAAAGACAGAAAGATAGACAGAATATGGGGACCATGAGAACTCCCTGGGAGCTGAGGGAACTAGCTAGGATTGAAGGAACCAGTGAGTATCAATGTTTACATTTTCCCTGGACTTGGATACTAGGTGGGCATGCTATCCAGGTTCTCTTGCCAACCTGCAGAGCTACTGTAGTACATCCCCAGCCACCCCTCTCGAAGCTAGATCCAGCAGGAATTGTAATACACAGTAGCATGCATAAATGGGGTAGCTTCACCTAGAAATTAATCAAGTGAGTGCAATAGGACTCTGCTAAGTGCATCCACTGGGCTGCATCTGCACATGGGGCTCCCCAACCTGGAGAGAGTGTGAAGCCAACAACATGCTGTGGTACCTGTATGCAGGGCTACCACTCCAGAGAAAGTGTGCAGATAGTGGGGCACTCCTAAACACACATTTTGGCTGCATGGAGGGCTGCCCAACCCAGATAGGGTGCAGAACTAGCAAGGTGTGGCAATGCATGCATGTAGGTCTGCCCACCTGAAGAATGTGCAAAGATAGTGGGCCACTGCAATGACTGAACTTAGAGCAGCTCCTCCCAGATCTAATTTGGGCAATAGACAATAAAACCAATAGAGAGGTTGCTTGCATGTTGGGCAGCCTAGCCCACGCCAGGCAGCATTACCTAAAGCAAGGAAGCATACACACATCAGACTGCCCTGTTAGAACCCACTCCTTCTGGCCAGGCAGCACAACAGGCACCCCATATGGCCTCCCCAACTACAACTGGTCTGACAAAACTGTCCAGCACATTGTCTACACAGAGGCCACTTTTTTCAAGATTGGGAGAGATACCTATTTTATCTAAGTTATGGAAACACACAAAATGGGAAACAGAATGCTCCCAAATGAAGGAACAAGGAAAAAAAATGCAGAGAAAAACCCTAATAAAATGGATATACGTAATTTGACTGACAAAGAATGTAAAGACATGTTCAGAGAGAGAACCAAGATGGTGGCCTAGGTAAGCACCTAAGCTGCTGCCTAGCACAACAATTTCAAAACAACAACTAGAATTAGAACGAATATCATCCAAAAACACAGGAAAGCTGGCGGAGTGGGAAACCTACAACTAGAAAGAAGAAGAGAGGCCCACGGATTGGATTAGAAGCTGCTAAGCGTTGAGGTAGGGTGATGCACGCAGAGAGGAGGTGTGGCCGAATGCCTGGCTGGAGGGAGGGGAAAGGAAGTCCCCGATTGCACTGAACTCTTTCTGACTGAACCCCAACCCCGGCCAAAATCCCGTGGACCCAGGCTCATATAGGTGGAGTCCGGACTGTAGAGAAAGGCACCTGGAGACTCAGAGACTGGGAGATTGGGGGAGCTGGGAGCTGCAGTGGGCAGGGTCTGCAGTCACGCGAGAGTGAGTACACGCAGAGAGGTATGACCTCGTAGGTTGCTGTGGCCTCTCCATAGCGAAAGGAGTCAGAAGCTCCAGACTACAGAGACCCAACCCAATTCTGGGCGAGCCCCTGGGGCACCCATGCTCTTTCACAGGGAATCTGAATGATAAGGCAGAAATTCAGGGGAGCCTCGGAAGGCAGAGGTCAGGTGGAAACTCAAGCGAGCACACAAGGGCGGGACTGATGGGAAGCCAAGACTGTCAGCTCAGTCCTGAGACTCTGCCCCATCCAAGCTGAGCACAGACACTTTTGCAATTTTGCAGGTCTGATCCTATAAGACTATCTCCTGTACAGAAGATATCCTAGAGTAGACACAGCTGATACTCACATCCAATTGGCCTAATGGTCAATTCCTCCCAGGGATACCAATAACAATCAAGACTTAACTACAACAAGGCTGTACACGCAGTCCATAAAGGGGAGCACCAAGAGTGTCTACCTCAGGTAACTGGAGAGGCTGACCCACTGGATGAGATAGGACACCAAACACACAAAGCCATCCTATCAACTCTGGGAAACAGCAAAAATGCCGAGACAGGAAATAGATCTCAAACAAAAGAGATGGAGAACAAAAGACTGGATATAGAGTTCAAAACCATGGTTATAAGGTTTTTAAAGAATTTCCTAGAAAAGGCTGATAAATTTAATGAGACCCAACTAAAAATTAAACATAAACTGACTGAAATAAATAATATCATACAGAGACCCAACAGCAGATTGGAAGAACACAAGAATCAAGTCAAAGATTTGGAATACAAAGAGCCAAAGGACACTCCTCTGGAGAAGCAAGAAGAAAAGAGAATCCAGAAAGTTGAAGATAGTGTAAGAAACCTCTGGGACAACTTCAAGCATACCACCATCAGAATTATGGGGGTGCCAGAAGAAGAGAGAGTGCAAGATACTGAAAACCTATTTGAAGAAATAATATCAGAAAACTTCCCCCACCTGGTGAAAGAAATAGACTTACAAGTACAGGAAGTGCACAGAACCCCAAACAAAAGGAATCCAAAGAGGACCACACCAAGACACATCATAATTAAAATGTCAAGGGCAAAAGACAAAAAGAGGATCTTACAAGCAACAAGAGAAAAGCAGTTGGTTACCTATAAGGGAACACCTATCTGACTATCAGCTGATTTCTTAACAGAAACCATGCAGGCCAGATGGGAGTAGCAAGAAATATTCAAAGTGATGAATAGTGAGAACCTACAACCAAGATTATTGTATCCAGCAAAGTTATCATTTAGAATTGAAGGGCAGATAAAGAGCTTCATAGAGAAGGAAAAGCTAAAGGAGTTCATCACCACCAAACCAATATTATATAAAATGCTGAAAGGTATTCTTTAAGAAGAGGAAGAAGAAGAAAAAAGAAAAAAAATTATGATCAACAAATACATATATATCAACAAGTGAATCTAAAAATTAAGTGAGCTGAAACCGGTTTGGCTCAGTGGTAGAGTGTCAGTCTGTGGACTGAAAGGTCCCAGGTTCGATTCCGGTCAAGGGCATATACATTGGTTGCAGGCACATCCCCAGTAGAGGATGTGCAAGAGGCAGCTGGTCGATGTTTCTCTCTCATCGATGTTTCTAGCTCTCTATTCCTCTTTCCTCCTCTCTATAAAAATCAATAATATATATATATTAAGAAATCACTAAAAAAATAAAAATCAAGTGAATTAAAAATCTGAGGAACAAAATAAACTGGTGAATATAATAGAATCAGGGGCAAAGAAAGGGAGTGGATTGATAATTATCAGGGGGAAAGGGGTGTGGTGGTGCAGGAAGAGACTGGATTAAAATGGTTCACCTATGGATGAGGACAATGGTGAGGGGGAGATAAGGTCAGAGGGTGGGGTGAGAACTGGGTGGAAGGGAGCTATGGGGGTAAAAGGAGAAACAATTGTAATAATCTGAGCAATAAAGATTTATTTAAAAAAAATAAAGACATGTTCAAGTACTAAACACACTTGAGAGCAGAATAGAGGAACTCAGAGAGCACTTCAACATAGAGTTAGAAAATGTAATCAGAAATGAAGGATACAATAACTACTATGAAGATTACATTAGGAAAAAAATCAAACTGCAGATTAGTTAATATAGAAGAATAGATTAGCAATTTGGAAGACTGAATAGTAAAAATCACCCAATCAGAACATTAAAAAAAAAAATTATCAGGATAGTAATAGTAAAAAAGACCTCTGGAACAGCATTAACATTGGCATAATAGAGATTTCAGAAGGAGAAGAGAGAGAGAAATTGGAAGAAAATATTTTTGAAGAAATGATGTCTGAAAACTTTCCCAATCTGGAGAAAACAAAACAAAACAAAACAAAACAAAACAAAACAAAACAAGAAAACACCATTCATTAGGTCCAGAAGGCACAGAGTTCCAAACAAGATGAACCCAAAAAGGCTCAGATCAAGACATATTGTAATTAAAATGACAAAAGTAAGGCTAAAGAGACAAGCTTGAAGGCAGCAAGAAGAAAATAACAAGTCACATACAAGAGAAAACCCATAGGCTATCAGCTGATTTTTCAGCAGCAACTTTACAGGCAAAAGGAAGTGGCAAGAAAATTTGAAGTGCTAAGATAAATAAATCTAAATACTATACTTAAAATACAATATCTGGCAAGGTTATTATTCAAAATTGAAGAAGAGAAAAAGTGTTTCCCAGACAAGCAAAAGGTAAGGGAGTTCACTGTCACTAAACCAGCTTTATAGGAAATGTTAAAGTGTTTTCTTTATTCTGGAAAGAAAAGGCCATAACAAGAAATAAAGAAATAAAGGGAAGAAAAAACATCATTGGTAAAGGCAAATATATAATAAACACAGTGAATCAACCTCTTAAAAAGCTCATATACTAGTAAGGGTTAAAAGACAAAAGTAATAAAATTAACTATAACTATAATAGATAGGTGATATAAAAATAAAATGATATAAAATACAATATGACATAAAAAACATAAAGCATGGAATGGGGAGTAAAAATATAGTGCTTTTAGAATGCCTTTGAACTTAAATGCTAGCTTAAAAGAGACTATTATTGATATAGCTGAATATAGCCTGACTGGTGTAGCTCAGTGGTTCAGCATCAATCCATGTACCAAGCTGTCACTAGTTCGATTCCCAGTCAGGGCATGTGTTTGAGTTGTGGGCTCAATCCCTGAGAGGGGGCGTGCAAGAGGCAGCCAATTGATGCTCATGTTTCTCTCTCATCAACGTTTTTATCTCTCTATCCCTTTCTCTCCCTCTAAAAATCAATAATAAAAAATATTCAGTTTTAGATATAGCTGAATATGTACATAAACCTCATGATAGCCACAAACCAAAAACCTACCAAAAATACAGAAAAAAATAAAGAGAAAGAAGTCCAGTCAAAACACTGAAGAGAACCAGCAAATCAAAAAGAACTAATTTAAGAGAAGAAAAAAGGAAAGCAAAGAGCAAAAACAATTAACAAAATGACAATAAGAACATATCAATGGCTATAAATGTAAATATACTAAATGCTTCAATCAAAATGCATAAGGTTGTCTCAGTTTGGCTCAGTGGATAGAGCGTCGGTCTGCGGAATAAAGGGTCCCACGTTCAATTCCGGTCAAGGGCATGTACCTTGGTTGTGGGCATATCACCAGTGCGGGGCAGGGGTGGGGGTGGGGTGGGAAGGGATGTGGAGGAAGCAGCTGATCAATGTTTCTAATTCTCTATCCCTCTCCCTTCCTCTCGGTAAAAAAACAATAAAATATATTTTTAAAAATTAAAAAAAGGGCATAAAGTGACTGAATGGATAAAAATGTAAGACCAATATATATGCTACCTACAAGAGACTCACTTTTTAGCTTAAAAAACAACAACACAGATTAAAAGTGAAGGGATGGAAAGAAATATTTCACATAAATAGAAAAAAGAAAAGAAAAGAAAGAGGAATAGTAATACTCACATCAGACAAAATAGATTTTAAAATATACTTTATTGATTTTTTACAGAGAGGAAGGGAGAGATATAGAGAGCTAGAAACATCGATGAGAGAAACATCGACCAGCTGCCTCTTGCACACCCTCTACTGGGGATGTGCTCGCAACCCAGGTACATGCCCTTGACCAGAATCGAACCTGGGACCTTTCAGTCCCCAGACCGACGCTCTACCACTGAGCCAAATTGGTTTCGGCAGACAAAATATTAGATTTTAAAACAAAGAATGTAAAAAGGGACAAAGAAGAATGCTACATAATGATGGGGTCAATCCAAGAAAACGATGCAACAATTGTAAATATCTACACACCAACATAGGAGCACTCAAATATATGAAATAAATATTAATGAACATAAAGGCAGAAATTAACAGTAATACAAAAATATTGTGGACTTTAATAAACCACTTACCTCAATGAATAGATCATCCAGATAGAAAATTAATAAGGAAATAATGGCCTTAAATGCTACATTAGACCAAATTAATAGATATTTATAGAATTTTAGACATTTATAGACATACCCAAACAGCAGATTACACATTTTCTCAAGTGCACATGGGACATTTTACAGGATAAACCTCATATAAGCCACAAAACAAGCCTCAATACAGTGAAGAAGGTTGAAATTCATATCAAGCATATTTTCTGACCACAACAGTATAAAATTAGAAATAAACTACAAGAAGAAAACTAGAAAAAACACAAATACAAGGAGTGCAACAACATATTACTGAACAACTAATGTATTAAAAAGAACATTAAATAGGAAATCAAAATTACCTTGAGACAAATGAAAATGAAAACACAACTTTACAAAATTTATGGGATGCATGCAACAAAAGTGGTTTTAAGAGAAAAGTTTAGTCACACAGGCCTACCTTAAGAAGAAAAAAAAAAAATCCAAAATAATCAATCTAACTTTACAGCTAAAAGAACTAAAATCCAAAGTTAGTAGAAGGGAGGAAAAAATAAAGATAAGAACAGAAATAAATGAAATAAAATAAAGAAAAAATAATAGAAAAGGTCAATGAATCTAAGAACTAGTTTTTAAAAAGATAAATAAAAGTAATAAGACTCATCAAGCAAAAAGAGAGAATGCCCAATAAAGTTTTAGTAATACTCTCTTGGATATGTCCCTAGAGAAAGGGAAACAAAAGCAAAAATAAACAAATGTGTCTATCTACATCAAACTAAAATGCTGTACAGTAAAGGAAACTATCAACAAAACAAAAAGACAACATACTGAATGGAAGAATATATTCTCAAATGTTATATCTGATAAGGGAATTCATATCTAAATATATAAGGAACTTATACAATTTAATAACAATTCTATTAAAAAAAAATGGGCAAAGGACATGGTGAGACATTTTTTCAAAGAGGACATACAGATGGTCAACAGACATAGGAAAAGATGCTCAGCATCACTAATCACCAGGGAAATGCAAATCAAAACCACAGTGAGTTATCACCTCTCACCAGTCTAAATAGCTATTATCAAAAAGTCAACAAATAACAGATGTTGGTGAGGATGTGAAATAAAGGGAACACTTGCACACTATTGATGAGACTGCAAATTGGTGCAGCCACTATGGAAAACAGTATGGAGATACATAAAAAACCTGCAATGAGATGTACCATATGACAATTCCACTTCTGGGTATTAATCCAAAGAAAATGGAAACACATTTAAAAAGATATATACACCTCTTGTTCATTGCAGCATTATTTATAACTTCATGCACTGGAGGGGGGTCCCTTAGCCCGGCTTGCCCCCTCTCACAGTCCGGGAGCCCTCAGGGGTGGGAAGCTACCTGGCAATCAGGGGACAGTGACACCCCATCACACCTCTGCTGCTGCCACTGCTGGCAGCACAAGCCTCGGCCAGCCCTGGTTACCTGATCTCAGGTGGCCCTGGATGGCTGGGAGCTGAGAGGAGTGGGGGATGCCAGAGGCAGGCGTGTGGAGCAGCCGGGCCCACCTGGGAGCAGGCCCGGCCTTGTCGCATGCCTTCTGCTGAGGGGACTGGGTACTGCCATCTTTGAGGGCAGGGCTGTCAATTAGCATATTCCCTCCTTATTGGCTGTGGAGCCAGCATCTTAGAGATGGTGTGAGGGTCAATTAGCATATCTCCTCTCTATTAGATATAGAAGCAACCTAATTGTTCATAGATACATGAATGGATAAAGAAAATGGTACAGATATGCCGAGACCGGTTTGGCTCAATGGATAGAGCGTCGGCTTGGGGACTGAAGGGTCCCAGGTTCGATTCCGGTCAAGGACATGTAACTTGGTTGCGGGCATATCCCCAGTAGGGGGTGTGCAAGAGGCAGCTGATCGATGACTCTCTCTCATCGATGTTTCTAACTCTCTATCGCTCTCCCTTCCTCTCTGTACAAAATCAATAAAAATATATTAAAAAAATTATTAAAAAAAAAAAAAAGAAAGAAAATGGTACAGATATATAATGGAATATTACTCAACCATAAAAAAGAATGAAATCTTGCCATTTGTGACCACATGGTTGAACTTAGAGGGTAGCATATGATTTCATATATGTGTGGAATCTAAAACAACAAAACAAAAACAAACTCATAGAAACAAAAATCAAATTAATGGTTGCCAGAAGGAAACAGATAGGAATGAATGAAAAAGATGAAAAAGAATTTAGTCAATAATATTGTGATAAGTATGCATGGTGATACATGATTACAAGATTTAGTGTGGTTATCTCATTGGAAGGTATATGAATGTTGAATCACTATATTGTGCACTTGAAGCAAATATAATATTGTATATCAACTATCCTATTTAATAAATAAGTAATATGAAAATTGACCATCACTCCAACACACCAGATGGCCATGTGGTCATGTGGTCAAAGATGGATGCCTCCATGTGGACACAAGATGGCTGCCACAATATGGCCATCAGGGAGGATAGTTGTGGGCGATCAGGCCAACAGGGGAGGGCAATTGAGAGGGACAAAGCTTGCAAGGAAGGGCAGTTGTGGGCGATCAGGCCTGCAGGGAAGGACAGTTAGGGGTGACCAGACCAGCAGAGGAAGGCAGTTGGGGGTGGCCAGGCCTGCAGAGAAGGACAGTTGGGGGGGACCAGGCCTGCAGGGAAGGGCAGTTGGGGGCAATGTGGTTGGCAGAGGAGAGCAGTTAGGGGTGACCAGGCCAGCAGGGGAGAGCAGTTAGAGGCAATAAGTCCAGCAGGGGAGCAGTTAGGCATCAATCAGGCTGGCAGGGGAGTGGTTACGGGGTGATCAGGCTGGCAGGCAGAAGCAGTTAGGGGCAATCAGGCAGGCAGACAGGCGAGTGGTTGGGAGCCAGCAGTCCTGGATTGTGAGAGGGCAGTTGGACATCCCCTGAGGGGTCCCAGATTGGAGAAGGTGCAGGCTGGGCTGAGGGACACTCACTGCCCCACGCACAAATTTTATGCACTGGACCTCTAGTCTGTAATAATAAAAGCATAATATGCAAATTGACCGAACGACTGAATAGCAGACGACTGTCCCGAAGAACTTCCAGATGACCACACTTAAGGCAGGCGTGATGTGATTGGTCAGGGGGCCCCACCATCACTCTTCAGAGAGAGACATAGGCCACTGAACAGCAGGATGCTCAATGGGGGGTGGGGAGGCTCCATGATCAATTACCCCAAAGAGGGAGGGCAAGGCCACTAGCCAGTGATGCTGTGGTAGGTGTGCGAGGCCCACCAGTGATTGCCCTGGGAAGGGAGGCCCAGGCCAGCCAAGCGATCACACCTTACACCTGTCACCTGCAGAAGGAAGTGACTGGTGGCAGGGGAGTAGGGGGTAGCACCACACAGATGGCAAGCAGTGGTAGCAGCAGGGGTGGGAAAGGGGAAGGAAAGCTCCAATAGCCAGGCCTAGGAACCCTACCTGAGGGATCCCAGATTGTGAGAGGCTGCAGGCCAGGCTGAAGGACACACCCCTCCCCATGGCATGAATTTTATGCACTGGGCCTCTAGTACTTAAATAAAAACAATTTTAAAAAATCAGAAATCACAACAGAAAAGAATAATAGATATAAAAATATTAAACTTCTGTTGCTTGAAGAATTTCTTAAAATTAAAAAGCATGCCACACTGCCTCTCAGACATGGCTGGAAACTTGTGCGGGAACTTGAGGGTCTGCTGAATCAAGTGATGAAGGCTTAGATCTGGATGTGTTGAGTTAGTATAGCGCTGGGGTGTTGATCTGTGAGTGCCTTGGTGGGGCCTGGATGAGGCTGATTGACCTATTTGGAAATGTCTTTTGTGTGAAGTGTATCATTGGGCATGTGGAGGTATTATTGATATGAGAAAACGCTAAGTAACTGATTTACTATCTGAAAAGGGATTTACTATCGGGGAAAGGGAGGGAGGAAGAGACTGAACATAAACTGTGCACCTATGGATGAGGACAATGGGGGATGGGAAGGGGCGGAGGGTGGGGTGGGAATCTGGTGGAGGGGGGAAGAAATGAGGAACCTTTGTATTATAATAATATGAACAATAAAGATTGATTAAAAAAAAATTAAAAAAAGGCATGCCACAGGTATTACAAATTTATACCCTAAACAAAGAAACACACTTAACATCTGTTAAGTATATTTATGATCCTATTTTCTAAAATAAATAAAAATGCCTTTATATTCACAGGGGGAAAAACAGAATGTTAAACACTAAAATGAAAACAGTTATAGGTTGTGAGTTTATGAGTACTATATGGTTCTACCACCTGTATGACCTTGGGCAAGTCAGTTAACCTCTCTGTGCTTTAATTTCCTCACATGTAAAGTGAAAATAACAATAGTGCCTTCCTGATAGGATGTTATGAGGACTAAATGAGTTAATGCATGTAAAGTAATGACAACAGTACTTGGCACACAGTAAGCAGTCAATAGTAATATTCATATTGCTATTATTATCATACTAGAGGCCCAATGCATGAAATTTATGCATGGGGGAGAGGTGACTCTCAGCCCAGCCTTCACCCTCTCCAATCTGGGATGTGGCTCTCACAATCCAGAACTGCTGGATCCCAACTGCTCACCTGCCAGCTTTCCTAATTGTTTCCCCTAACTGCTCCTGCCTGCCAGCTTTATCACTCCCTAACCACTCCCTAACCACTCCTTTGGTTGATCTCTCCCTTTTATCCCCATCCTTAAAAAGATTTTTTTTCCTTTTTTTTTTTTAATAGGGTTTATATTAAAATGGCTCAGAGTTCAAATGATTCAAAAGAGCACAATGAAAGATCTTCTATCCATCACTACTTTGTTCCCTTCCCATTCAACTGTTTAGTGCCTCGCTAATGTAAAAAGAAAGCCTACCTGGAAAACAGAGACCAAAATCTACAATATAATAATAAAAATGTAATATGCTAATCAAATTGGAAGTCCTTCTGGAGGATCTTCCAGACCAAGCCGGGGCTGCGAGGGAAGCCTGGATCCCAGCCTGCTGGTGGCCGGAGGGAAGCCTAGGTCCCAGGTGCCGGTGCCAGGGGAAGGAAGGCCTACTCTTGCACAAATTTTGTGCATTGGGCCTCTAGTAAAGAAATAAGAAACAGAGAAAAAAGTATAAAGAGAAGAAAAGTTCAAAAAAGAAAGTAATAATAATATCCTGGAAACAGAAGAAAAGCTATTACATAAATGAAATAAGACTAATATCCTATTAAAAAATAGAAATATTCAGAAAATAGAGAACTCCTGAAAATTGAAAATATGAAATAAAAATATAAATATTTAAAATTTGAAAGGTTAGAAAAGAAGTTTGTAAAACCTCACAAAAAGTAAAAAAGAAATAAAGAGATGGGACATTAGGTACAGAAGATAAGAAGATTAAAAGGACAGCACAAGGATTCAACATGCTAATAACAGGAGCTCCAGATAAATTAAACAAAGAAAAGAGAGGGGGAGAAATAATTAAACAAATAATCAGCACTTTTTTTTTTTTTTTTTTTTTTTTTTCTATAACAGGGCATAATTTCCCAGGTCAAAATAATTCATCATGAGTCCTGTAGAATGAATGAGAAAAGACCCATCCCAGAGCACATCATTGTGCACTTCCAGATGCTGGAGGTTAGAGAGGAGAATCTAAATGCTTTCAGACATGAGATACAAAAGATAGAGAACTGAAGTGGCCTTGGTATCACATAGTCACTCTGGAAGCTAGAATTACATACTTCAGCAAACTATTGATCAAGTGTAAAGACCCTTTCAGTAGCATAAGCAAAAATTTTACTTCCTTTGTTCACTTTTAAGGAAGTTACTGGTATATATGCACCACTAAAACAAGGGAGTAAGTTAAGGAAGAAGAAAACATGGAATTCACAGGATTGTGGGTAGAATTGCCTTGGCAATAACCAGCTCAGAGAGGAAAGGAACAAAGGAGGAGACAGAGGAAGAATGAAACAATAAGGTAAGTGCAAGAAGAAAGCAGTCAGGAGACAAAGAGAGTCCTCCCTGGCTTCAACTCTTCTTGAGGCCCATTTTTTTATCCTGTAACGACCCATGTCCTTGTAATAAATTCCTCTTCTTACTCAACTACCGTGTTTCCCCGAAAATAAGACATCCTCTGAAAATAAGACCTAGTGCATGGAAAGATAAGACATCCCCTGAAAATAAGACCTAGAGCAACTTTGAGAAAAAATTAATATGACTCTGTCTTTTTTTTAATAATATATTTTATTGATTTTATACAGAGAGGAAGGGAGAGAGAGAGTTAGAAACATCGATGAGAGAGAGTCATCAATCAGCTGCCTCTTGCACACCCCCTACTAGGGATATGCCCGCAATCAAGGTACACGCCCTTGACCAGAATCGAACCTGGGACCTTTCAGTCCCCAAGCTGATGCTCTATCCATTGAGCCAAACCGGTTTCAGCAAGACACTGTCTTATTTTCGGGGAAACAGGGTAGTTCACATTGCAACCAATTAGTTTCCTCCTAAAAGCATTGCTACTCAGGAGTTTGAATCAGCAGCATCAATATCACATGGGAGCTTGTAGAAATATAGAATCTCAGGCCTCCTCTAGACTTACTCAACAGAATCTGCATTTAATTTAATTTATTTAAAATATATATATATTATTTTATTGATTTCAGATAGGAAGGGAGAGAGATGGAAACATCAATGATAAGGAAAATCATTGACTGGCTACCTCCTGCATGCCAACAATGGGGGTCGGGCCTGCAACCCAGGCATATATCCTGACGGGGAATCAAACCATGACCTCCTGGTTCATAGGTTCACACTCAGTCACTAAGCCACAGCATCTGGGCCAAATTTGTATTTTAATAAGATTCCCAGCCATAGGCGGTTTGGCTCAGTGGATAGAGCATCAGCCTGTGGACTGAGGGGTCCCAGGTTCAATTCCAGTCAAGGGTACATGCCGGGGTTGCAGGCTCCATCCCCAATAGCGGGGGCAGGAGGCAGCCGATCAATGATTCTCTCTTATCATTGATGAAAGGCCTAGTGTATGAAATTCATGAACTGAGGTGGGGGTTGTGGGGAGAGATGTTGGTCCCTCAGCCCAGCATGCACCCTCTCACAGTCTGGGACCCCTTGATCCTTACCACCTGCCTGCTTGCCCCTTACTGCTTGGCTTGCTGCTGCTTAGTGCTGCTGCAGAGGCAGGAGAGACTCCCACCACCGCCGCTGCACTGGCCAGCCATGAACCCAGCTTCTAGCTGAGCAGTGCTCTCCTTGTGGGAGCACACTGACCATCAGGGACCAGCTCCTGTGTTGAGCGTTTGCCCCTGGTGGTCAGTGTGCATCGTAGCGACTGGTTATTTAGTCATTCCACCATAATGGTCACTTAGGTTTTTATTATATAGATGTGTATAAATCTCTCTCTCCCTCTCCCTTCTTCATTGATATCAATTAAAAAAAACTATTGTCAACTAAAAAAGAAAAGATTCCCAGGTGATTTATATGCATATTAATGTCTCAGAAGCAGCCCTGGCTGGGTAGCTCAGTTGGTTAGAGTGTCATCTTGATACACTAAGGTTGTGGGTTAAATCCCACCAGGGCACATGCAAAGGCCAACCAATAAATGCATAAATAAGAGGAACTACAAATCAATGTTTCTCTCTCTCTCTCCCTCTCCCTTTCTCTCTTTCTAAAATCAATAAATTTTTAAAAATCATTTAAAGAAAAAACTCTGAGAAACACTCTCTTAATGTACCTACCTTGCAAGGTTGGGTACCAGGCATATTAAAGATATATGAAACACTTGACAACATAATAGGTGTTCTGTTGGCTGTTTTGCAGATGATGATGAAACTAGGACAACTTCAGAATAACAATCTCAGGATGGGTTCCTGGGAACATGGCAAATGGTAGCTACAGAAACAGGCACACATCAGAAAAGATAGAAAGCACATTTCTGCCAGGAAACAAATTTCTACTCCAGGAACCTGTCGGGTTAGTCATTCTACGTGTTGACATGGGAAACCATTAAGAAAAGCCATCTCTCAGGTGTGGCAATTGGCTGTGAATGAGTGACAGATACTCAGCATCCGGGATGACGCTTGGCTGGGGGAATGTTGAGCTAGTGCTACCCTTCTCAGCAGAGCAAACATTCGGCCCTTGCACTTAAGAAGTAGGTCAGGAAGAAAGATTCTGAGTGAGCAGCTCCTAATTACTTTTTCAGGCAAAAACCTGTGGCCCATAGGACTAGGGGTGAAAGGGGGATGGGAATGAGAGCAGGTTGGGGGGGCCCACTATGGGGCAGGGGTAGGGAATCATGTCCCATTCTTGGCAGGAGTTAGGTTGCCTCTCACAGAGTTTTCCTGGCTCAAGTCCTTTGGCATTCAGCCACCTTCTTTGTGCTTGGGGATTCTGTTGACTGTCCATTGCTGAGGAAATTTGGATAGAAGCAGAGATTTTAAAGATTTCAAAGGAAAAAAGAGGTGTGCTTGAAGAAAGCTAGTATCCCATCTTAGCCTCGGTGCTCTGTGGATGGAAGATGGTTATACCAGGTCTGTACCTCTCTAGGAGTTATTGGTCATCCAATATAATAAAGAGGTAATATGCAAATTGACCATCACGCCCTCACACAAGATGGCCGCCCCCACGTGGTCACAAGATGGCCACCACAAGATGACTGACACAGGGGAGGCTAGTTGTAGGCAATCAGGCTGGCAGGGGAGGGTAGTTGGGGGGCGACTGGACTGTAAGGGGAGCAGTTAGGTGTCAATCAGGCTGGCAGGGGAGTGGTGAGAGGTGATCAGGCTGGCAGGCAGAAGCAGTTAGGGGCAATTAGACAGGCAGGCAGGTGAGTGGTTGGGAGCCAGTAGTCCCAGATTGTGAGGGGGATGTCCAACAGCTGGTTTAGGCCTGATCCCACAGGTTGGGGTCCCAGATTGGAGAGGGTGCAGGCTAGGCTGAGAGACATCCTGGGCCTCTACTTGCTTTATAATTGTCCCCCACTTGTATGGCATTGTCTCAGTCCTTGAGGGTCTTTACCAGAGAAGCCCCTTAGCCCTTCAAGAATTTACAGTCCTCCAGTTCATTAAAACACCCATAAGAATCTTATTCTATTCAGAAATAACAAGCCAATACTATCAAATGGCTGTTCTATTAAAGCTGATTATAGTTACCAATTCAGTTGCCATCACTGTAGTAGTAAAATCTTGAATAGCAGTAAATAATAATGTGTTTACTACTATGTACCAGGCACTCCCTGAGTGCTTTACATATTTTAATCCTCACAACCTTGTGAGTTTAAGTACCATTTCAACCCCCATTTACAGATGAGAAAGCTGAGGCATACAGAGATTAAATGAAGTCACAAAGCTAGTAAATGGCAGTCTGGCTCCATAGTTCCTGTTCTTTAACCATTGTACTTAAACCAAGGGCACAAATGCCCTTGGTGGACAAGATGCCAGCAACAGCTCTCTTGCCAACGAATCCAATTTTAGTCTTAATAAGCTCTCTGATTTTAGCCAAATAACTCAGAGGCAATATGGTGAGGGGCAAGAGCAGAGGTGTTAGAGTTAAAAGATCTGAATTCTACTCCTGGCACTGCCATGTGAAAAGAAAGGATACAATGTTGATTGAATGCAGAGTGCGTGCCAGGTGCTTAATCTCCCCAGCTAGCCTGTGTGGTCTTACACATGTCACTGTCCCTCACTGGGTTTCAGTTTCCTTATATGTAAAGAGGACAGGTGATTTCAATCTGGACAACACTCACTGAAGAGTTACTGTGTGCACAGTGCACACCAGGTGCTGAAGGGACATGGAGACATTAAATACAGTTCTTGCCTTTGAGAGAATCACAGTCCAATTCTCTTTCATTTTGTAAATCCTTTGGAGTTAAGCAAGTCAACTTGTTTTTTAAAATGGGTGAAATAATGTTTGAATATGGAAAGGCCACACAATTCAGTTGTAGCCAAATAGAGTGCAACCCCAAGTTGACTTCTAGCTTGGGGCTCTTTCTGCTCCCGACTGTCCTACCTCATCTTGACATCACTGTGATGAAAAGATACAAAGTGTACTTTGAGTTCTTAACTTCCCAGTCATTGTGCCATTGTGCCTTCCCCATCCCATCAATCTCAAATACCACACACACACACACACACACACACACACACACACACAAAATCTATGCTGTCAAGTGCCTGGAAATCCCCTCTGATTTCCTTTTTTTGCTGAAAATCGAGTGCAGCACTGAGATGGCAAATGCACTGTCAGCGAAGCCACAGTTACCATATGCATCATGACTCATGACCCTATCCCCTGAGTCGGAACTGAAGCTCTTGCCCCACCAAGTAATTACTGGTGAACAGGAAGACCTCAGCTAAAGATAAGGTTACTCTGTGGCTGAGAAGAGGGGGTCAGTGAACACCACCTTCTCTCAGATACACCTCCTACCACCATGGGCTCTTCTACAGAAGTCAGCACGGTGCCCTACATACAGTAGGTGCTCAACACAGCTCTACTGGTGGTTTAGCTGTTCTGAACTTCTCTGCCAAGCACAGCTGCAGGATGGGGTTGCTAGGCAGGAACATAATATGTGTGTCTAGCACCTAACGGAAATGACTTCAACTCCCTCTTGTTGAGCAGAGCTGAGCTAGGCTTATAAGAACTGCAGCACTGAAAAATAGATTCCTTAAAAAAACTGTTATAATCTCACTTCTGCAATCTATCCTAAGAAGTTCCTTTTCTGTACTCTAGGATAGGGGAAAGGCACATCTACCCCTGCCTTTCTTGAAGTGGTGTTAAGAATACAGAGGATTTTAGAAATTCTGTAGTCTAAACTCCTCCTAGTCACATCTTCCTAAGCTTCTCCACATGGACATTCTTCCAAGGCTTTTGCCACCTCTCTTCCTTGGCAATAATCTCCTCCCATAGCTAGAGTAAAAAGAAATAAAAACTTAGGTGTATTTCCAGGAACCAAGGCTACTATTGCTCATTGTAGGAGATCATCTCCCAATATCTATTTGTCCTTCTTGGGATTTTTGACTGGGTTCATGACTATCTAGCAACCTTTCCCCATCTCTTTTGCAGAATGTCCACCTGACCAGATTCTGGTTAATGAGAAGTTATCAGGAATGACTGCACCTTTAAAAGGAAGACCCAATGCCCCCCCCCCCCGCCCCCCCACACACATCCCTTCTTGTCTTGATTGAAATGGGGACATTATGGTGAGCCTTCTTCAACCACATGAATAAGTCAAATATCATAAGAGCAGAGCAACAAGCTGGAAGGAGCCTGGGTCCCTAGCACTGTGGAGCCACCATATTATCCCCGAACTGTTTGCACTCAAGACCTCAAGACTGTTACACACAGGAGAGAAATAAACTTCCATTGTGTTTAAGCCTTTATTATCTGGGGTTTTGCCATAGCAGCAACACTTGTATCCTAAATAACACAACCCTGTTTAGGGTGTCAGGGCAGTCCCAAACTCCCCTTCTCTGATTCCCCCAATTCTGCTCACCCAGGAGGTAGCCTCGAAAGATTATAGTTAAGAGATTATTATAGTGGTTTATGAATGCCGAGTGGACTATGGGTAGGTATTCCATCCAAGCAGGGCCTGCCACTCAGATGCTTTCTTTCATGAATTTGCAAAAGAGATTCAGTGTTGCTATCCAATTGATTACATAAACCAAGATGCTCAGGAAGAAGCCAGGGAGACAGAGTAAAAGCATCTGCCGGGATTGGTATGGGCTTCCTACTTTGTGGTTCCGGGCCTGGTATGGCCTTCATAATCACTCTGCACATAGCTCCTGGAGGAGACCCTGGTACCATCTAAGACCCCATTGGTCTCAGATGTTTGGGTTCATTTCTGTTACCTGTAATCAAAGTGTACAAGTCTCTACTGAGCTTTGTAAAGATCTGGTTACCCTTGCAGTCCAGGGTACCCATGCCCAGCCACCAGCACATTAAATCTTTTCATCATTGCAACGATAAAAGACTAGGAGTTGAACTAAATGAACAGATAGGCTGATTGCCTGATTGATTGGCTAGCAGATCAATCACAGATTTTTCGAGGAGTACTAAGCAGGCCTCATGGAATCACAGATTCCAAATCTGTGATAAAAGGGGCAAAAGGTATCAGGCAGTGTGCCCATGGAGGCTTAGTGATGTGCCTAAAGCCACGCAGTCCAGTGGCAGAGCCTGGACAGGGACCCTAGCCCTGGACCCCAGGCTCATTCTTCTTCCCCTGCTGTCCCTGGTTTTTGGGAGGGGCTCTGCACACCAGGAATAGCTCCCACAAACTGGTGAACTATTCTGTGACAGCTGTATTACACCTGTCATTTCTGTGGCTTCCAAAAAAATGTAAAATGATTTTTTTCTCTAATTCTAAATGTTACCATGTATTTTTAAATATATATTTTTATTGATTTCAGAGTGGGAAAGAAAGAGAGAGAGAGAGAGAGAGAGAGAGAGAGAGAGAGAGAGAGAGAAACATCAATGATGAGAAAGAATCATTGATTGGCTTCCTCCCATATGTTCCCTATTGGAGACCAACCCTGCAACCTGGGCATGTGTCCTTGACTGAAATCAAACCTAGCACCCTCGGTCCACAGGCCAACGCCCTACTGCTGAGCCAAACCGGCTGGGGCCTCACTATATATTTTAAATACTAAATGGCTTATCTTCCCTGGACAGAGAAATGAATGTACCTCCAGTGTCAGGCACTTACCAGCTATCATCTCATTTAGATCCTCTAGGAGAGGAAGGTGAAGTTGAGAAAGAAGAAGCACAGTACAGGTCACACCACTTGCCCAGGAATACAGGTAACACCACTTACCCAAGACCCTCAGCTAGTAGGAATGATACTAGGAAAGGAATCTGGCTGATCTGGCTTGAGCCTCCCCATGATCAGGCTTTCCAATTATTTTGCCTTTACTCTCCAGATTTCTCCACGGGCACCTGCTCACCAGGGCTTGATTTGGGTCAGTCAGTGCTGGTCTGGTGGGAGAGGGGCAGTGTGCCCCTTGGTTCCCCTGGGAAGCTCAGTAGATGGCACTCTTCCCCCAGCTGTGCCCTCTCATTTTCTCCTCTAGGGGCCTGTCCTCCCTCCCTCTCTACCTCCACTGTTTCCTACGTGCCTTAGGCCATGCTCCCCTCCTCCATCTATAGGCATTCTTTAGAGCCTGGGCCCTAACATGATTTCTGCCTCTTCCTTATTCCCATCAAAGGACATCTTAGTTACTCTCCCCCAGTGCCATCTTCTTCAAAGAAGTAATCTAGTTAGCTCACTTTTCCCCCAGAGAAGGAAACAGGGGCCCCACATCTCAGGGCTCAGCCTGCCTGCCTTTTTGAGCTGTGTTTGCACCCTGAGCTGAGTATCTCTCTAGCTCAGGTTCCCAGAGGCCTGAGGGCAGGACTGTGCCTCCACATGCGGTGGCATGCATTCTCAGTGCCCTATGAAAAACAAACAGCTGTCACGCAAAGACAGGGAAGCTGCCTGGGGTGAGGAGGCTGTGGTCCTAGACGGGAAAGACGTAAGCCTGAGGACTTGACCTCTTCCATTTAGCTCACAAGCTCATATCTCTGACGTTAAACACAGAGGCCAAGCAGGAATTCCAGGATATACTTGCACTTCCATGGTCTCCCCCTGATTTTATGGGAGAGTAGCAATATAGATATAGAAATACAGAGATGAATGTTCTGTATTAGATTATTAAAGATTGTTATCATGGAGAGAGGGCTTGATCTGAGGAGGATACTTGTCCAGGTCCTTGGGCAGACAGTTTCAGGAATGAATTGCAAGAAAATCACCTGTGTAGGTGCTCTCTTTGTTGCAGTGAAAAATGCGACTGCTCTAGCCCCAGAGACGACAATGACAGTGTCACAGGATTCGTCAGGAAACTCACCCCCTCAAAATAGGGAGGAGGTTGAGATGCCAAGAACAGAGACTTCTTGAGTATGAAGTGAATCTATCTACCAATTTATAAATTAGAAGCTAGACTTCTGAATGGCGTAAGGAAACTGCACCATGTTTTCCTTTCCTATAGCTTTAAAATGTGTCCAAAAGGGGAAACCCTTCTGTACGGCAGTTCTTTTTTTTATTTTTTATTTTTTTACTAACTTTATTGATTTTTAGAGAAAGGAAGGGAGAAGGAGAAGGAGAGAAACATCGATCTGTTGCCTACCTTTGGTGCGCAGGGTGCCACCCAACCAACTGAGCCACACCAGCCAGGGCTGGCAGCCTCTTATACGACCTAATTCTAATTCTGGAGAAAAGAATCCCTAGTTAAGCTAACAAAGAATTAAAAATCCCTGGGTGCTTATCTTCCAAAATAAATACTACGAGCTGCTGGCACTTGGAATGCTAAAAAAGAGGTGTTGCCCCTGCTGCCGTCCTGAGTCCTCTAACCTAAGCCAGGTGTGCTGAAGCCTGGAACAGGCTAAGAGGACATCAGAAGAAAGACAACGGGGAGGAACGTGTGGTAGCCAACGCATACTGTTCCTGCAAAGGCTTCCCAGGCTTCTCCCTCGCAGTTAAAACCCTAGTCCTGTGCTGAGAAGCCCTCTAACGCTACCTCCTACCACACACACACACACACGCGCACACACACACACACACACACACACACACACACACACCCCACCTTTCTCCTGCCTCCCAGACCTGCCTTCACAATAGCTGATGAGGTAAGTGTCCTGGCCAAAACACAATTCGCCTCCCCTTTTTTCCTGGGCTTGTAATTAAGGGGTGCCTATAAAGCTCTCCAGCTCCTTGGATAAAAGAACCAGCCTGGCCCCGGTGCTTTTTCTCAGGGTCCCCTGAGCTCCCAAGGAGGCCACTGCAGGTGGAGGCTCACATAGCCAAGTGTGGTGGCTCTGGCCACAGCCCTCAGCCAGGCTCCCAGGTGCCCTTGCCCCTCGGCCTCCAGGCCCCATGGTGTCTGCGCATTTTCTGTTGTTTGCTCTTTCTCCCCAGGATGTTTTGATTTCCTCACCTCAGCTCTCTTTATTTAGCCCCAGAGGTTGGGTAACTATGGAGGGGCAGTGGGCTAGGGCCCTCTTCCTAGCAAAGGGCTCTCTAAAGTTACCCTCAAGCCTGGTCACTCTCTGGGCATTGCTGCTCAAAGGTCTCGTGCCCAGAGACTGAGACCTCTGTCCACACCCAGCTCCCAATTGGAGGCAGTGCTGTGCTCTGGCCAGGAGTGCAGGCTCTGGGGTCACTGCCCTGAGCACCTACTAGCTAGTGACCATGACCTTCACCCCATGTAAATGAGGTTCGAAATAGTTCCTGTTACAGAGATGTTGTGAGGATTAAACAAGATAATTTGTTTAACATTCCTGGCCTTTGGTAAGTGCAATCGAAGTGGTTTTCTTTTCTAAGAAGTGTTGACGACCGCCCTATAGTCACCCGATGGATTCAGATCAGCAAGTCTTCCTTGGAGAGCCAAAACAAACAGCTCTTCCTGCCTCACCCAGTGCCTTTCCTGCCTCTGACTTGTACTTTCTGATTGGGCCCAGGGTATAGAATATAAAGTCCCAGAAAAGGTACCTGGAGTTCAACTGACTTACTCTCCAGACAGGAATGTGAGTATGAGGTTTCTGCTTTGCCGTCTTAAGCATCACCTCATTGTCCTTTGCCCAATTTAAGGGCGATGCTAGTGTAACATGGTCACTATTTTCAGCTTTTTCCTTTCTAAAGAGAAGAATCACTCTGCCACTTTCTAGAAGTGAGCATGAGTCACAGCCCGGCATGACCTTCATTAATCAGGCCTGTGGTGTGTGGGAGAGATCGCAGCCCCAGCCTCCCGCTCCCACTGCAGACTTTCACTACTGCCCTTCCACAGTGGAAGGCCCTGGGCTTCAGGAGGAAATGCAGGTCTCAGTGGGTTCTCTGATCCTGCCTTGCTCTAGGCAGAAGCTGTGGGGTGAGAAAAGGAAGGGGAAGGGGCCATACAGAGGGAGCTTTTTCCTCTTTCCCAAGGTCTTGCCTGGCCAAAGATCCCTACATCCCTTTCCACTCTCTCTCACACAAAGATGATCAGAAGGAAGAGCAAAGCAGCCTGGAAATGCCCCAGTATTATTTCCCTCACAGTCTTCTCTGCTTTCCCTGGCTCTTGCTTGTGGGAAGGAATAAAATGAACACTCTAGTGTCTCTTTGCAAAACACTAACGATCTCTTAGTTACAAAAACTCCATAACCAAGTCTTCATATTATTTGCATATAATGTGTATATTACCAAGACGTTCCTTCAGATGCTCACACGAAGTCCTCTCATGGTAAAGTAATCATCCTTAGAAGGGTATGCATTTGCTCCTGGCTCCTAGGATCTGTGGCTTCTACAATATTTAGGACACAGTGCATCTATTCTCAGCTTTATCATTCTGGTTGAGTAACTTAAGCTACCTATTTATCTGGTTTGCACGATGGGAATAATAATCCCTATCTTACACATGGGGTTGCCATGAGGATTTACAAATGAGACAGGAGCCCTGGCCAGGTGGATCCACGGGTTGGAGCATCATCCTGTACATCAGAAGATTTCAGGTTCAATCCCCAGCCAGGGTGCATGTGGGAGACAACCAACCGATGTTTCTCTCTCACTTGATGTTTCTTTTCTCCGCCTCTCTCTCCTTACCTCTCTTTGTAAAATCAATAAAAACATATCCTTGGGTAAGGATGAAAAATAAATAAAAAGGAGATGGTAGATGTAAAACCATTTTATAAACTATAAAGAAGAGGCAAAACTTTCAGATATTATTATTGTTATTAAAATTCTTCCTTGGTAGAATTGTTGGTTAGAATGTTGTCCCAAAATGCCAAAGTTGCGGGTTCCATTCCCCGTCAGGACACATACAAAAAGCAGCCAGTGAATGCATAAATAAGTGGAACAATAAATCAGTGTTTCACACACTCTCCCTTCCTCTCTCAAATCAGCAAATAAATATTTTTAAAAATTATTCAGTGAGTAATAGTACTCTGGGAGTTGGAAACTGATAAAGCATTTTCCAAAGATAACTAGAGGAGAATCTGATTTATTGATTTAATGTCAGATGTCATAAAAGACCCTTCTGTGTCCTTCTGCAATTTTCTTCAGTGCTGATAATGTTAACCCCAACCTTTAGGAACAATGCCAAAATCCAGTCCTGACTGCATTGGGGTTAAAAATCCTGTGGAACGCAGCAGGGGTGGGGTGAGGAGGGCTGAGAAGGCAGTGCTATTTTAGAACTCTAGAACATTAGTGCAAGAAGGAGTTTAGGGATCAATGCCCACCTCTCCATTTTACAGACGAGGCAACTGAGACTCAGAGAGGTGTGTGACTTGCTCAAGACTCCCAGCAGGCTTCAGTTAGCAGTTTAGGTTGACCCAATGAAGGTCAGTCTGACAGCACTGTGGCTGGAGGGCCTGCTCAGTCACCATGCTAAGTCCTGGGCTCTGGGGAGACAGCAGTGTTGGATCAGGAGATGAATTGCCTCTTACCCCAGACGTCCAGTCTCAGTCTGAAGAGATAAAGAGGTTCTCAGCCTCCCTGGGGAGGAAAAGGCAAACACACTTGGTCAACAAGAGCCCTTGAGAAAATGATGAGAGTGTTGAAGAACAGTGCACACACCTTTCTGTGTGTCTTGCCTTGAACCCACTGCCTGGACTCAGGTGGTTTTAAAAGGCTGAGCTGCTAAGGCCTTGAATGGTCTCTTAGGGCTTTGTGAGAGCCCTGCTCAGGTGCAGAGAAACTGGACTCTTGTCTTCCAGGCAGAGCCATGTGGGCCCACAGACAAAAGAGTCTCAGAAAGGTCAGGCTTCTTTCTGACAAGGCAGCAAAAACACATCCCAGTACTTTCAAAGTTCATGAGCCTCATGGGGAATTGGGTAGGGACTGGGAGAGGGGAGACACCAATTACTTTGGAGGGGAGCTGTAGCCAGAATAAATGGTCCAGGAGGGAGGATATTTGTTCTAAAGACCACGAGGTTTAATACAGCAAGTATTTATTAGTAGTGTATGGTATGCCCAGCCCCAAACTGGGCGGTGTGTGTGTGTGTGTGTGTGTGTGTGTGTGTCACAAAATGCCTTCAAAAAGCTTGGTGGGGATATAAGACTCTTACATATGAGTCAAAGAGTTAAAAAGCAGCCCTAACCAGTTTGGCTCAGTGGATAGAGTGTTGGCCCACAGAGTCAGCCTGTGGACTGAAGGATCCCGGGTTTGATTCCTATAAAGGGTGCATATCTCAGTTGTAGGGGCGTGTGCAGGACCCAACCAATCAATGTGTCTTTATCATATCGATGTTTCTCACTCTCTGTCTCTCCCCCTCCTTTCCACTCTCTCTAAAAATCAATGGAAAAATATCCTTGGATGCGGACAACAACAACAAAGAGTTAAAAAGCCGAAGTTATGTTTAAGGCCAAAGAAAAAATGAGAAAAAACAGATTCAGATAGTCCTGAAGGGCTTCATGAAGAAGGGGAAGCTTTACATTAGCCTACACTCTCTCATTAACGGGTGGGCTGGGGAAGGAGCACTTTAGGATGGAGAACAGTGTGAGCAGAGGTAGAGATGAGCACAGGAACTCACCCTTTCCAACCCCCTTGTTCAGGGGCTATGAGCTACAACAGTGGTCGGCAAACGCATTAGTCAACAGAGCCAAATATCAACAGAACAATGACTGAAATTTCTGTTGAGAGTCAAATTGTTTAAACTTAAACTTCTTCTAATATCACTTCTTTGAAACAGACTTGTCCAGGCCATGGTATTTTATGGAAGAGTCACACACCCAAGAGGCCAAAGAGCCACATGTGGCTCATGAGCTGCAGTTTGCCGGCTACTGAGCTAGAATATTAAAAAGTAGATGTCTCTGCCCTCAAGGATTAAGAATTGTCCATGGAATCCACCTGGGTCCCTAGAAATGTGGCAGACACTTTCTGTCTCCTGGAAGAGGAAGGTTTATGCATTACAGATGAGGCAACTGAGGATGATTTAGGATGATTCCTTGAGTAAAGAGGTCTCAAAACAATCTAGTCCTAAAGAAGATGCGAGAATCTGAGCCCAGTCAGCCTTACATAATACAGTCCTGTGAAGCACAGTGGTCATCATCTCAGAGTCTCAATTTAGACTTGGCTTTGAATCCTATCTCTGAAGCCTTTAGTAATTCTGTGCCATTGTCATTCACTTCTTTAAGTTTCAGTCTCCTCATCCTATATAATAAAACTCTAATATGCAAATCAACTGAACAGTGAAATGACCGGTTGCTATGATGCACACTGACCACCAGTGGGCAGACACTCAACACAGGAGCTGCCTCCTGATGGTCAGTGCGCTCGCACAGGGGCAGTGACTCTCAGCCAGAAGCCAGGCTCACAGCTGGCAAGTGCAGGGGTGGTGGCGGGAACCTCTCCTGCCTCTGCTGCAAGCAGGCGGTAAGGAGCAAGGGGTCCCAGACTGAAAGAGCCTCAGACTGGGAGAGTGATGTCTAACTCTGGAATCAGGCCTAAGCTGGCAGGTGGACATCCCCCGAGGGGTCCTGGACTGTGAGAGGGCACAGGCCCGGCTGAAGGACCAGGCCCAACCCCCCTCCCCAAGTGCATGATTTTCATGTACAGGGCCTCTAGTCTGTAAATGAAAAGGATAATAATGCTTAACTCACAGAGTTGCTGTAAGGACTAAATGAGATTGGGATAAGCCCATGGCTGGCACTCAGAGCCCATGACATCCATTGTTCCAGTTTGAGTTCCAGTTTATGGCCAAGACCTGGTGTTGCAGCTGACTCTCTTGTCTGATTGTTTCCTAGCTCTGGAAAGCCCTCAAGAGTCATTTCTTCCCTTAGGTGCCCTTTGGAGACCTCTCAGGGCAGGAAGAGAAGGGGAGTGTGGTTGTGGGTGTGGGAGAGGAGGCTGTTCCAGGGCCAATGGGAGACTGGATGCCCTAAGACCATTTATAGCTGCCTGGGCATCCTGCAAAAAGCCCAGGAGATGATCAGGAGAAATAGGTTCTTATTGGGCTCCATCCTACCTTATTAGGAACTTCATTTTCCTAGACCAAGTTACCTCATCTATAAACTGAAGACATTAAATTAGACAAGTGATTCCCATTTTGTGCGAATGGGAGAGGGTCTTCAATTACCACATGGGGGCCTTGCATCCTGATGCACACCAAGCACTGCCTACAACCAAACAAATAATTCATCTCACGGGTATGTGCTGAGCTAGTTTTCAAAAATACACAGATGCTGCTGTGATTTTTAAAATACATATTAAAGGATTATTTAATGCATAGTAGCTTTTTATCAGCATGCAATTTTTCCTACGTGGATACTGAAAGTCTAATTACAATTCCTTGGAGGAATCCAAAGGTGTTTTGAAGTGTTGTAAGCTTGAAAGTTTTGGTAACTTCGGAATCACATAAACGACATACTCAACCTTTCCTGGACCCTGGCTCTTCATTCCAGACTGACAAACAAGCATCTCTTCCCTTCTAACCTTCATCCCCTTGAACGAGTAGCAGCTGCTAGAATAGGATCTCCTGTAGCAGCGAGGACAAAATGGAAGGAAGAGGGACAGGTAAGAAAGAATTGTGCTACTTAAGGAGAGGAGGACAACTTTTCTAAGAAAATCCGGGAAATTCTCAGCATTTGAAGGTCTTTTTAAAAAGTGACCAGTCACTTCCCTGCATTTGTCATTGTTTCCCACTGCGCACATGTTTGCAACACATGGGAAGTGGGAGGAGCTGGAATGTCCTCTAAATTCCCCTGACACCCTGTTCCTACCTTTATCCTCTAGAAAATTTCTTTGTTTTGTTTAACTTTTGAGGAACTCTGGTAGAATCCAATGAAGAATCTGATAGCCCAGCTGGTATGGCTCAGTGGTTGAACATTGACCCATGCAGCAAGAGGTTGCCAGTCCAATTCCTGGCCAGGGCACATGCCCGGGTTGCATGCTTGATTCCCAGTAGGGGGTGTGCAAGAAGCAGCCAATCCATGTTGATGTTTCTTTTTCATGGAGGTTTCTATCTCTTTCCCTCTCCCTTCCTCTCTCACGCTAAAATCAATAAAAACTATATATATATATATATATATATATATATATATATATATATATATATATTTTTTTTTTTTTTTTTTAAAGAAACTGATTAAGATTATGAACCCTGTTCCAGAAGAAATGCAGCCACACCTACACATACATATTATATATAATTTTACACACAATTTCAGTGGTTTGTCCACTCCTGAATCTGCCAAAGACCTCCCTAGTGATTTATGGGCCCCAGGTTAAGAAATCCTGCTTTTGTGTTGGTTGCTTTCAATAAGTTTAAATTTATCTTCTCTTGGTTTTCCATAGATGTAAGCTCTAAAATTCCCACACGACTTTTAATGAGACCTTTGGTGTCCCCTTATCCAACTGCTATTATAGGCTTCTTAGACTTTGGGAGACTGGACGGAAAAGGCTGCATACTCTAAGGGGGACTGCCTCAAGGCTAGGTTCTTTGGGTAGCTGGTGTGAGGTGAAAGGAACCAAGAGAGAGGCTTAGGAACAGAGTCCGCTGGAGAGTGAAGAGTCCCTCCTGACAGTGCTATTTTTATAAGTTTCCATCCTAAGAACTGTGGGCCTGAAGACCTGTAGTCCTTCAACTGCAAAACTGCTCTCATCTCTGGGAAGAATCTCCCAGCTCTACCCATCCTCCCACCTAGCCACTGGGGCAGCTCTCCTTTTACCTTCAGATCCTATGGTATGACACCTTTTCCTAGGGCTCATCTGCTTGCTGAGTCAGCCCGCTCAGCCTGCTCAATGCTGTGTCTCTGAATGAATGAACCCAAATTAGGAGGGGGGGGGGGCGGGGGAGAGAGGGAGATATTTCCCATGCACACAAGGCATAGTTCTGAATCTAAAAGCTCAGTGGTTATTTATCAATTTGAGTCCAAGCTCAGTTGTCCCAAGAGCACCTTTCCCTACACTTAGTTTGCACCCAACATGGGCCCTGAGATGAATGAGAGGGTAGTATTATAGGTCTGGAGGGACTCAGGGAAAAACCAACAGCTCTACAGTGAGAGCCCAGGCTGCCAGAGTTGGCTAGGGAGGCCACAGTGTATCAGACAACGGAGGTAAATTCCCTAAATACCAGGATGTTGGGCAATATTTCAAAGAATGAAATTCATTGCTATTACAGCCTTTCCTCTACCCCCATCCTGAACTCTATGTTTCATCCTTTTCCTCTACAATGTACTATGCAAATGATTCATTGTTCTCTATAATTTTACCTCAATTCTAGGTTGGCTTTCTAGGACCCTAAAATTATAGTTGTCTAGATATCTTTACAGGTTATGTAAGAGTATGAACAGTTCAAAGGAGAATTGAAGAGGAGGTCATACATACTCAAATTTTTCCATCTAATTATTCTTTTATTTATTTTTTGGTGATTTTAATGTCATTATTTTATTTTTATTTATTTATTTAAATTAAATTTATTGGGGTTACATTGGTTACTAACTTATTGTCTGATTTTTAAAATTACCTTATCCAAGAAATATTTTTGGAGCACCTAATTAGAGTACTAAGATTTGGGGAACATATGGGAGCATAAAAATGTACTAGGATATAGAAAACTATAAGATTAAATACAATTTGAATTCTGCTTTCAATAACTTGCTGTATAGCGGAGGAAATAAGATGCAGAAATAAACCACAATAAAATATCATATACTGGTAGTTTCACTTATATGTGGACTCTAAAAAAAAATTAAACAAACAAAATTGAAGCAGATTGCCCTAGTCTATTTGTCTCAGTGGCTAGAGCATTGGCCTGTGGACTGAAGGTCCCAGGTTTGATTCCAGTCAAGGGAACATACCTTGGTTGCAGGTTCCCCAGCCCTGGTTGGGCTGCATTCAGGAGGAAACCAATTGATGTGTCCCTCTCATACTGATATTTCTCTCTGTCTCTCCCTCTCCCTTCCACTCTCTCTAAAAATCAATGGAAAAAATATCCTTGGGTGAGGATTAACAAAACAAAACAAAGTTGAAGCAGATTCATAGACAAAAAGAACAGACCAATATTTGTCAGAGGCAAATTGGGGGACTGGGTAAAAAGGTGAAGAGATTAAGAAGTGCATATTGGTAGTTATAAAATAGTCACAGGGATGTAAAATACAGCATAAGGAATATAGTCAAAATATTCTAATAATTATGAATGGTGCCAGGTGGGTACTGAAAATATTGGGGCTCACATTGTAAAGTATATGATTATCTAACTACTATGCTATATACCTGAATAATACAAAAATAATATTGAATATGAATGCTAATTAAAAAATTGAAATAAAGAAAAGTAAAAAAAACAAAACAAAAAAAAAACCATACCCACAATCACTAACTTGACAAATATTGAGAGAGATTCTGAGGGAAGCGTAGAGAGCCGCCTGGGAAGGCACAGGGACATTCTTTTAAATCTTATCAGCTGAGCCCGAGGGCACTGGCAGAATCCTGTTATCAGTACTGATTTCTTATCTTTATCCATGTGCTTGGAATGAGGAACAAATAAGACCTTGACTTACTCAGGTCTTGATATGCTAAATCTTGTACCAAAAAATGAGGAGCTTACCCAGGTCTTGCTGAATAGGATCTGGGCACACCGGAAACTCCTCTTGACCTTAAACTCCTCTTTGGAAGCCAATAAATGTGCTGTGTTGTCTGTGGTGAGTGTGACTGTTTCTCCATCAGAGCGATGGCGCCCACCTAGCGCCCAGCTTTATGAATCTATTTCTGACTCTTGTCTCTTTCTTTCTCTAATTTCTTAATCCCTAGCTCCTCCCCTCAGGAACCTGTCGCTTTCCGTGCCGGACGTGGAAAACAGAGAAAATGCCCACCGCAGGGAAGTTGGAGGCTGGTAGATTTGAAGACAGGATGAGTTTGTCCTCAAGACAGAACATTCTCAGTTCTAGGTAATGTTTGGGACTCCCTGGTCCTGGTAAGAATTAATCTGAAGTCACTAATACTTCTGGACCTATTTTGTTGTTGTTGGTTGTTGTTAATCCTCACCCGAGGATATTTTTCCGTTGATTTTTAGGGAGAGTGGAAGAGAGAGAGAAAGACAGAGAGAAACATTAATGTGAGAGAAACACATTGATTGGTTGTCTCCTGCATGAGCCCTGACCTCTAGACTGGGGAAGAGCCTGCAACCAAGGTACGTGCCCTTGACTAGAATTGAACACTGCAGGTCAACTCTCTATCCACTAGGGCAAGGGCCTGTTCTTAATGTCCATGGTTTGAAGAGGCCTTCCTAATGACAGCAGGATGCTCCGTGGTAACGGATGAAGAACTAGATTAGCAAGAAGGCAGTGAGAGTAAGAGGTAGTACACAGCAGTTTTTGGGCCCTGGACTCTGGTCTCTTTTCCCAATTCTGTTACCCCGGAACTAAGAAACCTTGGACAATCCCTTCTCCTTTCTGCTGCAGAGCCTGTTAACTATGGCATCCCTGAATACTGATTGAGCACTTACTACCTATGACTGCCTCCTTCCTGCAAGGCGAGGATGTATTAAAGGCTGCAGGGGTTGTGGGGAAGGATGAGACAGATGCCTGCCTTCAAAGAGTTTCACTCTACTGAAACAGTAAAGGTGAAACTCAGGAAAAATATGGCACATGATTAAGATATGAACAATGGGGTCAGATTGCCTGACTCAAATGCTGACATTGGACAATATTGAACCTTTCTGCATCTTGGTTGCTTTAACTGTAAAGTAGGATTAATAACAACTTTACCTTATAAGAATACTACTATTAAGGCATCAGATAACTTAGGTAAGTTTTTAGTACAGTACTGACACATAGCAAGGATTTGTTTACTTATCATCATCATCATCATCATCATTATTTAGTTAAATATTAACATCAGACCTGAAAAGGAACATATGACAACAGGGAAATTTTCAGGCCACCCCCTTAGAGTTTAAGTTTCTTGACTGATGATCTGTCCCCATTGCCCACACCCCCATGACTTGCAACCAAACAGGTACTTGAATATTTTTGGGACCTATAATTAAGCACATTTCTTATTTTCAAATAAATGGAATAAGTAATTAGGAAACTTAAGACAGTGAGGCTGGTGGTGTAAGCTGGACAATCAGGGAATGCTTCATGGAGAAGTGTGGAGAATGGCTATAGTGTTTGGACAGGTTCAAGTCTCAGACTAATGAGCTATAATTGTAAGCTTGACCTTGTGATCCAAACCAGTGGTCCCACGTGGTTAAGTGATATGAACTGCGGAAGGTGCAGCAAGTAAACAAAGCTTGATCTGGTGCATGTAATTGAGTAGATTCAAAATTCATGAGAACATTGTAAATGTCTTGACCATGCCCTTACTTTGTCCAGTGGAATCTGGCTATAAAATAAAGACTCAGCTTGCAGGCTGTGGCACTGTCTCTCTAATCAGAGGGCAGAGTCCCCCCTAGTCCCAGCTTTATCCTCTTGTTTGTCTTTTCTAATCCTTCACCTTGTCCCCTCAGGTTTACCCATGACCGTGCTGCTGTCGCACAGAGAAAGTAAGATTAAGTGGACGTGATAGATAGGGTAGGGTTTGGATGCATAAGATAAAGCAAGAAGGACTCTGATCATAAAAGCCTAGAATGGGCTGGGGGATCAAGAGAAGTGGAGGCAACTTGCTGGGCACAGCCACAGCATGCCACAGGCACACTAAAGATGGTACCACTGTGCCCAGCGCATGGGCTCTGAGTGTGGGCCAGGCCTGGAGGTGGAGCCAGAATCCCCTGGGGCAGATTTCTGGAGCCCATCAGGTGCTCAAGAGACCCCTGCCAAAATCCCAGTTGGCCAGGTCAAGTCCTTCCACACCTTGTGCCAAATAGGAGGCCTTGGGTGTGAGGATTGGCCACAGGGACAGGCCAATCACTAAGGCAGGGAGCTGCCATCCAAAGATCAAGGCCGAGCATGTCAGAGGCCTGCATGGTCCCTCCACAGCTTTCTTTTATCGTCAGGCTGCGCTGATATGCTGTTCTAGGTGGAGAAGTGACCATAGGTCCCCAAGCCTCTGACAACTCTGTGTCATGACAGTCACATAAGGGAAAGCACTGTGTGGAATTCTTTTCCTTTTTGCACGTTCTCTGAGAATCTCTCTGCACAGTCTCCCTTCCCCTCCCAGTGGGTAAGAGCCATGTCTTTCTTTTCCTCTCCTCATAACGTCACGTACAGTAAGAGTTCAGTCCACAATGGGTACTTTTTCTGTCGTAGTGCAGAATGACCCAGCATAACATTCATAATAGCATTTCCTCATTTTACAGACAAGGAAATAAAAAACATAATCACAATATTGTTATAATATATGCCAGTCCCTATCCTAATACACACCTTGCATGTATTAACTTATTTAATCCTCACAATAATCCTTTAAGGTAGGTACCATTATTCAAAAACTTGCCCAAGTTTATGTAATGAGCAAGCAGGTCACACAATGTGGGATTTGAACCTAGGTAGCCTGGCTCCATTGGCCATTGTGTGATGCTCTCTGGATGGAAGTAGCATAGGTCTCATTAAGGGAAAAGTGGGCACACAATCCAGGAATCCTGTCTTCTAGGTCTGTCTATGCAATGAACCTACACAAGACTTCACCAACTGGTGAGGTGATGAAAACAAGAATCTTCAGTCCCTGCAGTCCCTAAGGCCCTACCTCAGTTCCTCCAAGATAACTCAGGTAACTCTAAGAGAGCAGAGTGACATTTTACTAAACAGCCCCAGGCTTCTTCCTTAGGAGACAGGATGCACTGGGGACCACCTACCTGCAAGGCCATTTAAAAAAAAAAAACACATAGCAAAAACCTGGAAATAGAGTTTTTGAGAGAAAGTGATTTTCTAGTCATGATTATAGCTATAGTGGATCGCTGTTTTCTAGAAGCAGGAAAACTGCTTCTCAATAGAGCCTGCAAAATGAAAATCCCCAAGGAGCACAGCCTCCACCCCATTGAGTCCCTCTCTTGAAGACTAGGCTCAAGCTCCCTCTGAGAGGCTCCAAGTGTGTGAGGGAGGAGGAAGATGCTCAGCTTTATGTCTGGGGTTCTGGAGGGTAAAGAGCTGCTTAATACATATGTGCAAGGATCACGGGTGTATTTGAAAACAGTTAAAAATGCCTTCAACTGTCGAGTGAGGAAGGGGTTAAGCTCTGAGGCTCTGAGTGGGGTGGAGAAGGAGAGGCAAAACACAGAAGGTCTTGTGGGGGAGGACTCAGCAACTGTCCCTGTAATAGCTTAGGACCAGGACTATTTTTTATTTATTTTTTATTTTTTAGGACCAGGGCTATTTCTATTTCTAACCCAATGCCAGGCACTTGAGTATTGTTCTCCACCTAGCAATTTGAAGACAGCGGTGGGTATGCATATAACAGAACAGGATGCTTCCTGGACAAAAGTTCTGAAAGAAAACCAAAACGGAAGACCGGCCCCCTCGCCCCCACTTGACAGTTTCTAATGACCCTCAGGGACTGTTCCGGATGGGCACAGGCATCTGTGAATTTACTCACCTGGAGTCGCCTCTGCCTCCTGAGCCCCGGGTCAGAGATGGGAAGTGCAAAGCCTCTCCTTGTGTTTGTGTGTGGATGTTATTTTTAATGATTATGATTCACAATCCCTTTTCTTGTTCTTCATGATTTTCAGTTAAGGGAGGAAATGGTGAAAACACACATACACACACACACACACACACACACACCTCAACCAAAACACAAAGGTTTCTCAGAAATTTTACCTGAAACTCTGGGGTTGCTGGAATTAGGTATGCAGATTTCTGCATCATCCCTTAGGGAGCTGAGCTCACTGTGCACCCTTTAAAACAAGGGGAGATTTTTCACTACTTTAAAATTATACCAGAAAAGCATGCAGATAAGAAGATAACTAGGTTGTGAGGAAGCCCAAAATATTTGGTAAGAATGCTCCAGTTTGGGAAAGTTTAACTGAAATAACAATTTGTGGGTAGAATATTAGCTGGGAATTGGCTGTAGATTGAAGGGCTTTGGGGGTAAGGGGAAGGATGAAGTTTCTACTCAGGGTATGGAAAAGGATTCAGTAAAGCTAGGAGTCCTATGTGCTCAGAGCTTAATGTCCTAACCAGCCCCACAGAGCCTAAGGCATGACCAGTAAGTAGAACCAAGAGATTCCATTCAGCAAAAGCAGACAAAAAAACAAATCCCTTTTCTTTGTTTGTCTTGGTTGAAAACCAAACATGGTAGTCATATGAAGAAATTCCAGTGTTGGGAGTGTGAGGCCAGGAAGGGAGGGTAAAAATGCTGGCAGCTTCTGACCACGGGGAAATCACTCCAAAGGCTCCTCAATGCCATTGTCCAACACTGTGCTCTGGAATGCTCACGGGTGTCCTTGCATCTCCCCTGATCCCAGCACACAGGACACTCTTTGCCCTTCCAAATGTCAGCTAGCAAGATTCGGCATATCTGTCTGGAACTGAGCATCCTGAACCACTTGTGTGCATCAAAGGTAATTTCCAGCTGTTGTGGGAAAGCAATGAATGAAGAGAAAGTACTTAGCATCTAGTGGAGGACAGGGAGAAGTAGGGAGAAGATCCTAAAGGTCAAATGCAATGCCTCCCATTGTTCATGTACCTTTAAAGAAAAAAAAAAAAAGTCGACAATTCCACTAATAGCTTTAGAAGAGGTTGACCTTCTGCAAAAACAAGGAAACTAAAATTATAGCCTTATCTCTAGCTTGGATGTTTTGCAAACATGGCACCACAGTGAGGCAATCTAGATAGAGTGCCAAACCAAAGCAGAGCCAAAAGTGGGAATTTTATGCCATTTACACAAAAGATTAGGGGGTCCGGTTGAGTTTGGGGCAAAATCACATAGAGTATTAAGTCCAGAGCACTTTCTTTTTTTTTCTTTTTTTAAATAAATCTTTATTGTTCATATTATTATAAAAGTTCCTCATTTTTCCCCCCTCCACCAGGTTCCCACCCCACCCTCTGCCCCCCCCCCATTGTCCTCATCCATAGGTGCACAGTTTATGTTCAGTCTCTTCCTGCACACCCCCACTCCTCTTTTCCCAGAGAATCGTCAGTCCACTCCCCTTCCATACCTCTGATTCTATTATATTCAACAGTTAATATTGTTCATCAGGTTTTTTAATTCTGTTGGTTTTTAGATTCACTTGTTGATAGTTACATATTTGTTGTTCATAATTTTTATCTTTATTTTCTTCCTTTTCCTGAAGAACCCCCTTCATCAATTCATATAATTCTGGTTTTGCAGTGATGAATTCCTTCAGTTTTTTATTTTTTTATTTTTTTATTTGTGAAGTTCTTTATCTGGTCTTCAGTTCTGAGTTATAGCTTTGCTGGGTAGTAGAGTATTTTTGGCTGTAGATTCTTCTTATTCATCACCTTGAATATTTCTTGCCAGTCCCTTCTGGCCTGCATGGTTTCTGTTGAGAAATCAGCTGACAATCGTATGGGTGCTCCTTTATAGGTAACTAACTGCTTTTCTCTTGCTGCTTTTAGTATTCTATTTTTGTCTTATGCTCTTGGAATTTTAATTATGATGTGTCTTGGTGTGGTCCTCTTTGGGTTCCTTTTGCTTGGGGTTCTGTGTGCTTCCTGGACTTGTAAGTCTATTTCTTTCACCAGGTGGGGGAAGTTTTCTGTCACTATTTCTTTCAGTATGTTTTCGATATCTTGTTCTCTGTCATCTTCTGAGACCCCCATAATTCTGATGTTGGTTCGCTTGATGCTGTCCCAGAGGTTTCTTACACTATCTTCAACTTTCTGGATTCTCTTGTCTTCTTGCTTCTGCGGAGGAGTGTCCTCTGGCTCTTTGTGTTCCAAATCTTTGACTTGATTCTTGTGATCTTCCATTCTGTTTTTAGGACTCTGTATAATATTTTTTTTATTTCAGACAATGTATTCTTTATTTCTAGTTGATCCCTTTTCATATCCTCATAGGTCTCATTTATTTCAGAGCACTTTCTAACAGTGAATTTCAATAAGAAGTTTTGGGAAATACCTCAGTCTTGTATGGGACACAGGGCAAAGATCTACTGCTTCCCCCCACCCACCCAGGGAAGTCCTATGAAAACGGAATCAATTTCCCTGCTCTAATAATTGTTCCCACATCCTCTCCTAGACCATCCTACCTACACCAGTTCTCTACTCCTCTGCTAGAAAAAAATTAACCATGTCATTTAAACACTTTAAAGGCTGTCCTACTATCTACTAAATCAAGTGCACATTCCTTTGCCTAGTTATTTAAAAAGCCTACATAATTTAGCCCCTCCCCACATATTCACCAGTGCTCTCCCTCACATACACTCTCATTTAGTCAGGCTGGTCCTCTCACTGTCCCCAGATAGCTTACTCATTCCTGCCTTTGCATTTTAATATCAGTATTCTTCATCCTAAACCTGGAACCTAAATTCACTCTACCTCTGTAACAATCCCCAAAACGCCCTACCTTTGGAATTTTTTTAAACTAACTATTTCAATTTTTCCCTTTCCCATCTCCAAGTAATTATTAAATCATAGATAGACAGATAGAAAGAGATAGATATTGTATATATAGAGATATAGCCTCCCCAACTATACTGTAAGCTACCATTTTGGACTTCAAAATTAAAAACTTTTGTGCATCAAAGGACATTTTATTTTATTTATTTTATTTTATTTTTTTTACATTATCAAAGGACATTTTAATAGAGTGAAAAGACAAGCCACAGAATGCAAGAAAATATATGCAAATCATATATCTGATAAGGGTTTAATATCCAGAACATAAAAAAACTCCTAGAACTTAAAAACAAAAAAACAAAAGCCCAATTCAAAAATGAATAAACAACTTGAAAAGACATTTCTCCAAAAAAGATATTCTCAATAGCACATTAAAAGATACTCAACATTATTAGTCATTAAGGAAATGCAAATAAAAACTACAATGACATACCACTTCTTGCCCATTAGGATGACTATTGTAAAAAAAAGAAAGAAGAGTGTTGGCAAGGATGTAGAGAAATTGGAAACCTCCTTAGAAGCTGGGCCTTTGCTGGGTGGCTCTGTTGATTGGAGCATCGTACTGCACACCAAAAGGTTTCAGGCTTGATTACTGGTTGGGATGCAACCAATTGATGTCCTCTCTCTCTCCCCCCCTCTCTCTTTCTGTCTCTCTCAGGTGAGGATTTGAAAAAAATATGAATTGGAAGCTGTAAGAGTTAGGTGACCTCATCAGAGATCCCCTTGGTCTCTTCCCCTGAAATTTCAACAAGTGGAACAGCTATAACTCAACAAAAGATTCTCTGCTCAACATTCAGGCACTCCTGAGAGATCTGGTGTTTTCTAAAGAAAACTTTTCTATCTAGAGTTAAAAGTTTTTTTTCTAACCAATTATTCTCATGGAATTTACAAACAATTCTTTCTTTTTTTAAAAAAAATATATTTTATTGATTTTACCCAGAGAGTTAGAAACATCAATGAGAGAGAAACATCGACCAGCTGCCTCCTGCACACCCCCAACTGGGGATGTGCCCGTAACCAAGGTACATGCCCTTGACCGGAATCGAACCCGGGACCTTTCAGTCTGCAGGCCGACGCTCTATCCACTGAGCCAAACCGGTCCCGGCACAAATAATTATTTCTTTGACTATTTTTTTGGGGGGGGCGGGGAGGAAGTATTTGGATACATATAAATAAATAAATAAATTATAAATTCTTCTCAATATAATAAATGTGTGCATTAAATTAAAAAAATAATTAGAAGCTGGTGAGAATATAAAATGAATGTAGCTGCTGTAGAAAAAGAGTATGGCAGTTCCTCAAAAAGTTAAACATCTCATGCGATTCAGTAATTCTACTCCTGTGTATATATCTAAAAGATCTGAAAGCAGAGACTTAAATAAATACTTGTACCCCAATGTTCATAGCAACAGTATTCACAATAGTCAAAAGTTAAAGACAACTTAAGTGTCCATCAACAGATAAATGGATAAGCAAAATGTTGAATATACATACAAGAAAAGTTATTCAGCCTTAAAAAGGAGAGAAATTCTGATACATGCTGCAACATGGATGAAATTTGAATACATTATACTAACTGAAATAAGCCAGACACAAAACATCAAATTCCTCTTTTATGAGGTGCCTACAATAGGCAAAGTCATAGACAGAAAGTAGAATGATGGTTCTACTGCAGGAGCTGGGGTGAGGTCGAAATGGGGAGTTATTCTTTAATGGATGTGGAATTTCTGTTTGGGATAACAAAAACATTCTAGAAATAGTGGTAGTAATGATGATTGTACATTATTAATGTACTTAATACCACTGAATTATATACTTAAATGTGGTTAAAATGTGAATTTTGTGATACAGATATTTTACCACAATAATTAAAAAAAAGAAATAGAATCTGAGGAAATAATCAGATAAATCCAAATTGTGGGTCATTCTCCAAAATGACTGATCTGCAGTCTTCACAAACATCAGGATGAGGAAAGGACAAAAGTGGGGATTAGGGTACTGTTATAGAGTAAAAGAGATTTAAGAGGCAGGACACCCAAATACAATGACTAATCCTTGACTTTATTTCAATTTTTAAAAAGGAGAAGAGTCTAGAGAGCATTGTTATGTAGATAATTGGGAAAAGTGAATACACTATATCAATGTTCAATTTCTTTCAAGGTAGGAAATTACCACTCTTAGAAGATATATGTTGAAGTTTTTAGATACCAGTATATGTAGATGTTATAACTAATGTCTACAACTGACTTTCAAATAGGTTGGATATGGTGGGAATGTATGATACAGAAAGATATAGTAAATAAATACACCAATATTGATGAATGTAGGTGAAGAGTTTATAAACATCCTACTAGTCTTTCTGTTCTTCTGTATTGGAAAATAAAAAGTTAGAGGAAAAAATGGAACAGTCATTTTGGTTCCCAAGGATCAGGGGAACATAGATTTTCTGTGACCTCTGTGAGCAAAATGTTGGTCTGTTTGCCACCTTGTGGAACATCCTGTTTCACTGGACTCACACCCCACGGTTGCCAGAAGGAGCTGAGAGCTGATTACTTGGCGGTGATTTGGGTGAGGCATATTGTCTATGCCACTTCAGGATCTAGTGTTGTGTTCTTGTGTGTATCAAAGTTTTAAGCCCCCAAGGTTAGGGTCATGTCTCACTTTTCTTATAATCCTCTCTTGCCCAACATCCCAATCCCAATCTTTACACAGAGCTAAATGCATAGTAAGTGTCCAGTAAATATTTTCCTGTCATTGACTATCCTATCAGTATAGAAAGGCATGTATAGAAGTATAAGAGGTCAAGGATGGCGTCAAAAGGCTTATCTCCAACTAAGGTATTAAAACGCTGCTGGGTAGCGCCTTGCAGAAGGAATGTCAAGTGTGGGCTTTGACACAATCTAATTCTCTATGGCAACCAGGTGTTACTGACTTAGGTGGTGACTAGTACTTAGGGGTGGAGTAAGAGAAATAGAGCTTTGGCAAAAGCTTATGAATACCTAAGCACAGAATGTTCCCAGCTTGGCCCTGTGGTACAACTGCTCTCACGACCCTGTGAATTCTTCCCAAGGAAGCAAGGTCAAACAATGGTCCGTGGACCTCAAAAAAGGGAGCACCCAGTCGCTGTGCTCTGAGGGATCTGCACCGCCTGGGACTCAGGGAGAACAACGCCAGCCTTTACCGGAGATGGAGGTGTGAACACTCCCCTGCCCAGTGTTGGAAGGAAGGTGCTGCCCACGTGCTCAGCCAGCTGCAGAGCACGTAGGTCTGCTGCATTCCACCTCCCGCGGAGACACCGTGTGCTGCTGTGTTGCGGCTTGTTAAGGGAGTGTAGACTTGTCCTTGTCTTGAGTAATTTTTCAAGAGGCTGGAAGAATTAATGGGTATATTTGTTCTCTGTCTCAGATAGCCCTTCCAGGATGCAGGCCCTCAGCTCCATTGTTAGATACAATGTGTTATTTCCTATTAAATCACTAGCATTGGCTCTTGGTTTTAAATTCAATTTACTACTTTATTACATACCTTCTTGATTTCATTAAAGTTCCAAATTCCCCCACAAAGTTACAAGCTTCTTGGGGATCCATGCTCTATGCTGCTTTGCCACCTCTATTTCCTCCCACATCCTGCACTGTACACAATAACTATAAGGGATGTGTAAATAATCTACTATTTATCCATGTTATGTAATACTATGTAGCATTTTTTTTTTTTAAAAAAGAGAAGAATGAGGTGGAGCTACATATTCTGATATGGAAAGATTTCCAATTCATATGATGGTGTCAAAAAACAAACCAAAACAATAGACAGGCACCGTATGAAACCCTTTATGTGGAAGGGACCAGTAGAAGAAACAAGGGCTTGATCTATATATCTATATTTCTTTCTTCATACATACCCCTAGTCATAGACATAGTTATAACTAGTATAATAGGACTTAGTAATTTCCTGTGTTTTTCTTTTCAAAAGGAATTGTTAATATTAAACAAATAATATGTGTAAGGCAGTTAGCATAGGACTTTTCACAATAAGTCACAATTACATAGTACTTATATGGGGCAGGCATTGTTCTTAGTGCTTTACAGAAATTAATTCATGTCACCCTCATAATAGTACTATAGGAAATTGAGGCACTTCCAACTGAAGTAATTAGCCAGGAAGTGGAAGACCCAGGATTCAAGTCCAAGCAATCTAACTCCAGTGCCTGCATTCTTTTTTTATTTTTTGTGGAACTTATTGGGGTCACATTAGTTCAGAAAACTATACAGGTTTTGAGAGTACAGTTCAACAAAACATCATTTGCACACTGCATGGTGCTCCCATCACCCAAGCAGTCTCTTTCCATCCCCCATCCTCTCCCCCTTTCCCTACCTTCACCTACCCCACAATGCCTATATTGTTAACCCCTATGCTAATGTTCAATAAATGTGACCCTTTCCCTACCACTCTCCTCCCTTCTCTGTGTTTCTACATATTTCATATACCTCAATGATGGCACTCAAAAAATTGTGTAAGAATTCACTGAAAAGTCCTAACCGGTTTGGCTCAGTGGATAGAGCATTGACCTCTGGATTGAAAAGTCCCAGGTTCAATTCCAGTTAAGGGCATATACCTTGGTTGAGGGCACATCCCCAGTGGGAGGTGTGCATGAGGCAGCTGGTCGATGTTTCTCTCTCATCAATGTTTCTAGCTCTCTATCCCTCTCCCTTCCTCTCTGTAAAAAAGCAATAAAATATATTTTTAAAAAAGAGAATTCACTGAAAAGAAATAAAAATCAATTCCTCACCCCAAACTATTGCTTCATCTGTGGATTTGAAGGTCTGAGGTACCTAGAGATACTGATGCCTATTGGGAACTATGTGTGAGTTGTACTTTGAAATCTTGACCATTTGTGGTGACTTTCTTTAATCATGTAATATACATGGATTACCCAAGTGCCTCCTGAGGATGGTTTAGCTCCAACTGTGGATCATCATATCAAGTAGAACCTCGGCCTAATGGGCAGACAAGGCTGAGGATGGTTCAGATATAATGAATCCTATGTAATGAAAGATGGGGGTAGATCTGGTAACTTTCTGAGGATTCTTGGTAGGTGTAAGGTTTCTAAGACTCTAGATTCTTGGCTCCTCAAAGCCCTCCTCTTAATGGGGCATTAAAATTGATGCTGCCCTGGAAGCAAAATCAGAGGCCTTGCCCCAGGCCCGGAGACTGCACCACATTTAGTGCTGTTCCTGATTAAATCAGCATGCCTCACATTTGCCAGAACTATTGTCACAGCAATATGTATTCCCAGTTCACACATGGAATGTTTGCTCTCTGGCAGCCAAATGAACTTGGAACTGGCAGTGGTGATCTCATAAAGCAGGAAAGTTGAGCAGTTGGTCAGATGATTAACATATTGTTGAGATGGAGGAGTTGAGTATCACTAATGAAAACATCTGGGCATTGCAGAATCAGAAATTTTCCATCTTGGGGCAACCTAGGAGCCATTAAATCCAACCTCCTTATCTTACAAATGTGGAAACTGAAGCTTTATTTTGTTGTTAATCTTCACCTGAGGATATTTTTTCCATTGATTTTTAGGGAATGGAAGGGAAGAGGAGAGACAGAGAGAGAAACACCGATGTGAGGGAGACACATCCATTGGTTGCCTCCCACAAGCACTGGGGATCGAGCCTGCAATCCAACCCAGATACACGCCCTTGACTAAAATCGAATCTGTGGCCCTTAAGTCCCCACTGAGCCAAACCCACTAGAGTGAAACTGATGCTTTAAAACAGTATAAATATCAGGGCTTCTGGCCTGAGAAAAATTAAAGTGTAGTTCTTCAACTACAACATAAGCTGGATGAACAGCACTGTGGCTGCTGAGACCTCCTTTTCAAAGGCTTCAAAACTTTCATTAATTTATCTCAAGGACTCTTTAACTTTTATTTCTCTTCCCCATATAACAGTATTTTTTAAATTATTTTTTAAAATATATTTTTATTGATTTCAGAGATAAATAGAAAAAAAATTAATGAGGAGAGAGAATTATTGATTGGCTGCCTCCTGCACGCCCCCAAATAGGGATTGAGCCCTCAACCCAGGCATGTGCCCTTGACCAGAATCTAAGCCAGGACACTTCAGTCCACAAGCTGTTGCTCTATCCACTGAGCCAAACCAGCTAAGGCTAATAGCATTAAAAAAAATATATCCAGTTTGTATTGTGTTTACTCATATGTGAATGGAGAGTCATACTGCCCCAGACCTTTATGGCTCCAATGCTGCAGACTTCTTTCCCTTGCAGTACCAGATGGAGGGCTGTAGGTTGGAGATGATCTTCACAAACTGTTGCATACCATGTCTAAGGTTCTTAAGGTATGGGTCCTTGAGGTGGTTTTCAGGCTTTTCTATTATGTAATTATGTTCACTAGGTAGATTGGACAAATTGCTTGTAACTATTTTTAATAATAAAAACCAGACATTGCCTTACTGATGTCTCATCAAAACAAAAACCCTGTCCTGCATGTGTATAATGCTCTTTGGTTTTCAAGGCTATCACTTATACTTTCCTAAATAGTTCCACTCCTTCACTGATAAGGGGAGTTCTGGGGACATGGGATGTGTCTATTCTGTGCGGCAGGTAAGTTAGGGTTTGGGAGGTTGGAGTCCTCGAGCACCCTGAGCACAGGAAAGGAACTGCACTGAGTTGCTCCCAGTCTCACTTTCTCTTTCTCTAGATTGATATTTATGACTGATTTGTAGGTGAGTTCCGATTGGTGAGATCTTGAAAGGATAGAATGCCTTGTGTTTTCTCTTTAGAGTTCATCATTTGAAGCATTTGAAATCTTACATTTGCAACAACATGGATAAACCTAAATGAGTGGCAAAAGGCCAGGAGGATGGAAGGAGGAATGTGCCTCAAGCTAGAATGCTTCTCGCAGAAGTCGGGAAAGAATTCCAGATCACGAGTGTTGCTTAGATCCCTGTGCTAAAGAAACAGGATTTAAGGGAAATCTTTTCCAATATTGCCCTAGACTGGTCCCCAGAAATGTCTTTGATGTGTTCAAAGAGAAAAGTATGGGTTCAAAACGAAGTCACTTGTACTAAAGCACATGACACTGAACCTGGATTTAGTACCTGACTTAATTGCAGTTTTAACCTTCTCCAGGAATGTAATCTTGTTATCAATCTGGAATTTTCTGGTCAGTACCACGGAGGTGATTTGTCACATGGCCCCTCTCCACCCTACCCCTCAAGAAAATTGAGGCCATCGGCCTGATGAGACATGTCCTTTCCCATAAGGGAAAGTAATGAAACAATCTTTCTTTTCTTTTGTTAATAACTTTCTTTTTAAATTTTATTTTTCAACTACAGTTTACATTTGATATTATCTTGCATTAGTTTCATGTGTATAGCACAGTGGTTAGACAATAATATACCTGCTCCAGTATTTCCAGTGCCCACCTGGCACCATACATAGTTATTACATTTTTGACTATGTCCCCTATGCTGTACTTTACATCCCCGGGACCATTTTGTAATTACCAATTTGTACTTCTTAATCTCTTCACCTTTTCCACCCAGCCCTTCAAACCCCCTTCCCTCTGGCAACCATCATTCTATGATGTCTATGGGTCTCTTTCAATTTTGTTTGTTCATTTATTTCATTTTTTTTTTAGATTCAACATATAAGTGAAATCATATGATATTTGTCTTTCTCTGAGTAACTTATTTCACTTAGCATAATACTCTTTAGGTCCATCCATGCTCACACAAATGGTAAGATTTCATTTTTTTTTTTTTATGCCCAGTAACGTTCCATTGTATATATGTACACAACTTTTTTTTACCTACTCTTTTTTTTTACCTACATTCCACTGTATATATGTACCACAACTTTTTTTAACCTACTCTTCTCTTCATATTTTGCCTATTGTAAACAATGCTGCAATGAACCTAGGCGTGCACCCATTCTTTTGAATTAATATTTTATATATATGGAACCATGGGGTTGTTAGGGGCAGAAACAGAAAAGTAGAGACTACCTATAGTTAGAATAAATTGTTTTATTTTGATTATTTATTCATTTTTAAATCTTTATTGTTAAAAGTATTACATACTATACTTTCCCCATTGACCTCTCCCAGTCTGCTCCCGCCCTCATCCCAGGCCTTCTCCACCTTATTGTCTGTGTCCCTGGGATATGCATATATGCATACAAGTTCACTGGCTGGTCTCTTCCCATTCCCCCACCCTCCCCTTTATTCTGATTAAAGGAAGCATATTCTGATCTGACTGGAGAGGTGCTCTCTGGACCTGGGAGTTAACCTTGGAATGTGGTCCATTCTCCTTATCCTAGAACTGCCTATTATGGAGAGATTAACAACCTTGTCCCAGCCCACAGTGCAAGTAATCTATAACCATTCTACCAGTTTTTATTTCCTCCGCATACCCATTTTTAATTCCTTTTGCCTACTTCCTCGTGCCTGTAATACCCATTCTGATTCCTTTGCCTACATTCCCATATAATCTTTGTCCTTCTACTCAATATAAGCAGCTGGTTTGTGGAGACTGCAGAGTAGATTTTTGTAGATGACCTGCTGCTCTCCTATACTATCGACATTATTGGAAACTCTCATATATTATTCTATTCTGTCTCTGCTTAATTGACTCAAGTAGTGACAGGCAGCCAAACTCTGGTTGTTCAGTTTCAGGGTCATAAAACAGTACCACTTAAATATTTTTGAGGACCCTCCACAGTGGCTGCACTAATCCACATTCCCACCAACAGTGCACCAAGGCTCCCCCTTCACCACATTCTCACCAACACTTGCTGTTTGTGAATTTATTTATTTATTTATTTTTATATTTTTAGTAAATATATTTTATTGATTTTTTACAGAGAGGAAGAGAGAGGCATAGAGAGTTATGAGAGAGAATCTATGAGAGAGAATCACTGATTAGCTGCCTTTTGCACACCCCCTACTGGGGATGTGCCCGCAACCACGGTACATGCCCTTGACCGGAATCGAACCTGGGACCTTTCAGTCAACAGGCCGACTAACCGGTTTCGGCTGTTTGTGAATTTATTGATAGGCATTCTGATAGATGTGAGGTGATATACTGCCATGTCCCTAATCTGTACTCCTTTGACCATAACAACTTTTTTGTCCCCACCCAGCTTCTGCCTATGAAAACCTTCCATATTGTATGCTCAGCTCTTCTTGCTGGGCAGCATGCTACCACGAATCCCTCAATAAAACCAACTAGATCTTCAAGTTTACTCGATTGAATTTTTGTTCTTCAACAGAAAACAATGTGGCTCTAGGATGGAATTTAGCTGACCACCACATTCCACAACATAGACTATGGCAGGAATAAAGTGCTCAGTCAGTCAGCCGGCCTAGGACCTGAATCCCAGTTAAACCACTTACAATAGAATAGCTGTGTCATTCAGCAAATTGGTTTTTCTTAACTTCAAGTAGTCTCACCTATAAAATGGGGTTAATGATACACAGTTGACCTAAAACACCAGAAAAAAAATATACATGTGAAGTGCCTACTTGATATAAGGCAAGTGCTCAGAAAGTGGCAGCTATTATTAATAACATAAGGAAAGTCTAGGGGAAACTAAGCAGGAAATCAAAGGCTGCTCTAAGAAGGAACCGAAATAGTTCTGACTGGGCTCCACCCACCCCTGTTAGCAAGTCCGCTCCCGGAGTGGGTGAGGGGAGGGGGGGGAGGAGGAGGAAGGGGGAGACAGGAAGAGGCCTCTCTGCCCTCCCACAACCCGAAGACTGCACTGAGACAAAGGCTGAGCTGAGCTGGTGGGTGGGAGGGGGTGGTTTTGCTTCACAAAAGGGTGAGGACTGCGCTCCATCTTCAGTGGGGGAAGGAAGAGATAAAGCCGCGTTACAAAAGCTCAAGGCCAGACGCACGACCAGCCCCAGGGCCTGATGGGGGAAGGGTACCCTCAGGCCTGTTTCCCCTCCCAGCTGTGAGCCCAGCCCGAGTCAGCTGATTCTGTGTTCCTGGTCCGTGCTCCCAGCTGCAGCCCGCGCGCCCCGCCCCTCGGCCCTCGGCCCCGCCCCTCGGCCCCTGGGCCCCGCCCTGCTCCCGCCTCCTCCCAGCCAATCAGCTGCAGCCTGAACGCTCAGCCTTTCCGTGGGGCTCTCGGCGGCCTTTCCGGGGCCACTTTGGGCTGGGGGAGGGGGGGAGGGAGAGAAGCCAGCTCTCCCGTGTTTGCCTTCAGGAGGCACAGACGTCTCCTTATGAAAAGAATATTCATATGCCCACGAAGGTGTCTGCCAGGGAATGCATCACTTAAGCACAGGCAGGCTGCCCGAGGTTCACCGAGCCGGGTGAACCGCACTGTGTAGGGCCTGTTCTGGAGCTTTCAGAACATCCATCATAGGCTGGCTGTTCAGGGCCCTGAAAAACAGTGGCCTTTTCTTCCCTCCAAAACCACCCCACATATGCCCCCAACTGACCCCGGCCCTTCCAGCTTGCTCACGGACACGACTGCTGCCTATCTCAGCCTCCCAGCCCAGGCTGGGGGAGGGGAGGGAGAGTGGTACTTGGAAGAAGAAATGGTTCACAGTGTAGGAGCTCCAGCCCTCAAGCCTAGGTCCATCCAGCTGCTAAAGGGTGCACGAACGAGGCCAAGGGAGAAGGGACACGTGATTCTCCCCTGTCTTTGTGTCTGGAACTTTACTTTTGTCCTCACAGTCCTCACAAAAACACTGTAGAGAGGCATATCCTTATTCAAATTCTGGGAATAAGGAAACTAAGGCTCTGAGAGATTAAGAATTTTATAGCTACTGACAGTCTGGTTTACCGAGAAGCTAAAGTTTTCTCTAAGTGAGGGGGCTTGTACCTGGACACCAAGTAGTGTCTAGACTCAAACCTCCACGGTTCCCTTGTTTGCTCTGGGGGCAGACAGCAAAGGCAGTAGATACTTCCGAGCAAAGTTAAAGGCCTTCCCAGGCCATCTCACACCTGGATGCCATCAGTTCACTGTTTAAGTAGAGACCATTTTGTCACTTTGGGGGGAAATCTTGAGTTACGGAAACATCTTTCAGGTCGTAGAATAAACAGCACTTTCCTTGACCCACAAGCCTAGGTCAGCTGCAGGACTTGAGCATTCTCTTTCAGTAGCCTTGGCCACACCACATACTGCAGTTCCCTTACTTGTCTTCCTCTTAATGGAGGGGAGCTAACTGGGTGCAGGAACCCCATTTTGACTGTAGCCTCAGCACTTAGCGGAAATGCCATGGCCCAGGTCCCAGGATGCCAGTGTTCACCAGGAACTCTGTGCATAAGCCGATGAACTAGAGTTTTGAAGTTAAAAGTAAGTGTGAAGGAAAGTGGAGAGCAATGCTAACAATGGTATCATTTATTGAGTGTTTATTATGTAACGGGCATTGTTCTAACTCAGCGATTTTCAACTGGTGTGCCACAAGAATTTTTAAAACATGCAATACCTGACTATTCAGTCAGGGGCGATGACCTCTTTTCCTTTAGACAAATAAAAATATGACAACAGCCAACACGATAGTCATCTCGTTTGAAGGCCCTGTCTTGAACCATAATATATATAGGTCATACAATAGAGTTGCATCTTATTGGTCGATGTGGCATAAGAAGATTGTGTCTGATTGGTTAATTCTTGGTATCAGAAATCCTTATATACACATATAGGCTCCTGATTTTTTAAAGTCATGTTGAAGCAAAGGGTAGGTAATTACATGTTTTGTAACTAAATCAAAATTATATCTATTTTTTTGCCCATTGGCCAAAAAATATATTTTTTGGCATGCTGCAGAATGTTAGTAATTAGTTTATGTGTGCCATAAGTTGAAAAAGATTGAAAATTGCTGTTCTAAGTACTTTAGTGCAGCACTTAAATGTGCATTTGAATCACCTGTGGGTCTTGTTAACCTGCAGGTTCTGATTCAGTGCATCTGGGGTGGAGCCTGACAAGTTCCAGGTATCATATTTTGTGTAGCAAGGCATTGGTATACTAACTTATTTTATCTTTTTATTTTTTATTTTTAATCCTCACCCGAGGATATTTTCCCATCGATTTGTAGAGAGAGTGGATTAGAGAGAAATATCGATGAGAGAGAATCACATCGATTGGTTGCCTCCTGCATGAGCCCCAACCAGGGGCCCGGGTCAGGGAGGAGCCTGCAACCAAGGTACATGCCCTTGACCAGAATCGAACCCAGGACCCTTTTGTCTGCAGGCCAATGCCCTATCCACTGGTCCAAACCAGCTAGGGCTTATTTTATCTTAGCCATATGAAGTAGGTACTACTATTAATACTGTCAATCCTATTTTATATACAAAGAAACTAAGAGATAGGCTTCTATGAACTTAGGTCAAAATAAATAACTTTCTGGGCAACGAGGGAGGGGAGAATGGTATGAGCAGGGCACTGCTATAGAAGGAGAAACAAAATTCTTGGCAGAGGCAACAGTATTTACAAAAGCCTGGTATGCAGCAGAAGTGGGCAGGGGCCACGGAGAGGGCTGTTTCACTCATTAGGCACCATATGCATAGTCCTTAGGACTGTGAGCTTTCCAAAGGCCTTAAATATTTGAGACCTGAAAAAAAAAATGGTACCTACATGTGAAAAGTAAACATTTAAATTAATCATTCTAAATTGCAAATAATGTAAAACCCTTTAAAAATTTTTCACATTCTGCCAAAACCGGTTTGGCTCAGTGGTAGAGTGTCGGTCTGCAGACTGAAAGGTCCCAGGTTCGATTCCGGTCAAGGGCATGTACCTGGGTTGCAGGCACATCCCCAGTAGGGGGTGTGCAAGAGGCAGCTGGTCAATGTTTCTCTCTCATCGACGTTTCTAGCTCTCTATCTCTCTCCCTTCCTCTCTGTCAAAAATCAATAAAATATATTAAAAAATTTTTTTTTCACATTTGGGAGTGATATATATATTAATACATTTGATAAAAAAAAAAATAGGATAGGGCCTCTCAAGTCTAGGGTCTACCAAGGACAGGACAATCCGTGGCCACATTGGGTTTCAGACCCAGTGACAGAAGCAGGAAGATGCTCTCTGTGGCTACAGTGAGAAGAATGGGTTGGAGGGAGGCTAGACTGAAGGCCCCGAAGCTAGAGACCAGATAGGCGTTTATAGTTTCCAGGCTGCAAGACAACGTCCTCCTTGCCAAGATAACATAAAATTACAACCCAATTATTCTTTGATTTCTCAGAGACTCAATCTGACTCAGCATTCTAAATTTACTTAATATTTGGGGGCAAGGATGTTTGCCAGCTACTTTGTCATTAAGGCCAGTGATGACAGTCTAGGGGAGGCCAGACAGCCATGAGTGCCAACCTCAGCTCTGCTACCTGTTAGCTGTGTGAGTTTGCATAAGTGACTTAACTTCTCTGAGTATTGGATTCCTTATTGATTAAATGATCATAATACATTAGAGGCCCGATGCACAAAATTTGTGCAAGGGGCTTGGCCCTTGCAGCCCTGGCTTAACCCAGAAGGTGGTCCAGATAATCATTCTGCTATTCAGTCTAATTAGCATATTAGCTCTTTCTTACATAGGATTCCTCACAGAATTGAGATAAACTCTATATCCAGTGCTTCCCATGAAATAGATACATATAAATGGTAGTTATGATATGTGCCATTGATCTGAGACCTAGTTGAGTTTTCTTTAGGAGGGAACAGAGGGTGCAGTAAATATTTAATCTTTTTACCAATCTTCTGAGGTAGAAATTGTCCCCATTTTGCAGCTAAGGAAACTGGGGCTCAGAGATGAGATCACTCAACTCAGTGAGCTAGGAGGAGAAAGCAGGAAATTTGCAAGAACTGAATTTTATATTTATTCTGTTTGTGCATTCTCTCCAGGAGTCAACATCGGCTGCTTCCACTATTCTGTGCTGGACCCAAACCTGTTCCCCACAGTCACAGCTTGAAGAGTCCTGATGTCCAGGAGCACACCCCTGAACACTCTCCTCGGGGCTCCAACCTCCATTTCCCTCCTCCCCAGCCTTGCCTAACTCCCTACTACCTTGCCCTTGCCCCATGATTCTTCAGCTTCTGGATTTCACTTACTACAGAGCTTGTCTCTGAGACTCAGACAGAGCCGCCCTGGACTGGGCTGCCTTCCAAGGTACCTCCCTTTAAAGGGAGTAGATAAGTAGGTCACATCAGGATGGTAGGGGAGGAGGCTGACTTCTTAGGGGAGGAGGAAAACTACTGCCGATCACATGGAGAATGGGAAACAAAATAACAGGGCTCTTTTCTGTCTCTCTTTCTCATATGCATATTCATTCATATTCTCTCTCTCTCTCTCTCTCTCTCTCTCTCTCTCTCTCGTCTCTTTCTTTTTAAAAACATATTTTATTGATTTTTTACAGAGAGGAAGGGAGAGAGATAGAGAGATAGAAATGTCGATGAGAGAGAAACATTGTCCAGCTGCCTCTTGCACACCCCCTATCGGGGATGTGCCTTCAACCAAGGTACATGCCCTTGACCGGAATCGAACCTGGGACCTTTCAGTCCGCAGACCGACGCTCTACCACTGAGCCAAACCGGCTTCGGCTCTCTCATCTTTCTATCTCTCTATTCCACACTTGCAACCCTCTGATGGCTGCTATTTTTTTTTTTATTAAATTATTATCTGTGTACATATTTTACCATTGCCCTCCCCCATACATACCCACCCTCCCCAGAGTTTTGTGTCCATTGGTTGTACTTATCTGCATGTATACAAGTCCTTTGGTTGATCTTGATGGCTGCTATTGCTGTTAAAAGCACTCATAGGCAATGCTGAATTCTGTGCTTAGGAACACCAGTAGTAATCCTATGGAGCAGAAAGCTTGTCTATCATTTGTTCCCCTCCCTTCCACCCTACCTCCTCTTCAAGCCACCCCTACAACTGCCAGGAGAGGAGTAATCTCAGCAGAGGATTTGGAGCTTCTGTCCAGTTGACTGCTCCTTAAGGGCCTGAAAGCTCAAGATCTGTAGCTTGGAAGCTCCGGGGAGCTAGGGAGGTACTGGCTTCCAGTGATTGCTTGGAATAGCCCAGGATCTGGTTAATACAGAGTCTGTTGTTGCAAGATTTCTGTTCCTCATTCTCACCCCTAACCCTCTTGAAGGTGATTCACAAGGAGTATGGATGGGCATTAAACTGTCTATTACTCTGAAAACCAGAGAGACAGGGCATGGCATTTTGGGACCCACACTGCCAACTCCACCCTGCCCTGCTATCTCTCCCTGGGGACTGAGTCCTGCTTGAATCATAACACTGGGCGGTCACACTTCTAGGAAACTGCCGCCGAAGGGGAAAGGTCCTGGCTGTGTGAATGAGACCAGCCTGGCTGTGTACAGATTAGGCCTGAAATGTGTATTCAGGCAGAGCTCAGTCCCTGGACTCTGTGCCCAGGGCACAAGGCAGGCACACAAAAACAAAGACCAAAGCCTGGGCCTCGCACCTGGGGGTCAACTACTCGGGTTCCCTGGACGGGAGTTGTGGAAACAGGGAGTTCACCTCTGGAGAGGCCCAGGGGTTTTCCATTCTCTTGGCATGAAGCCTGGTGAATGTGCAGCTCTGAGGCTCGCTGTTTCAGGATGCTGATAGCCCTCTCACAGAGATCCTCCAGACGCAGACGCAACTCTCCCACTGCCTGATGTTTCAGCACTGCCCCTTCCCTCCCAACGCCTGTCCCCAGGCCCCGGGCAGACTTTTTAGGAACACTACACCCCTCTGCTCTTTCTCTCCACCTCTGCAGAAAAGGAGTGCCCCACACCCTGGGTATCTGCTCCCCTGTGCCCTGTGGGAAGATCCCACTCTTGCCTGTAGTTGCTCCCCTCCCTCCCACGAAAAGCAGGGCTAGGTGACAGGAGAGAGACATCTTTCCCCAGCGGGGTAGGCCTAACATACCTCTTTCCCAGGCTGGGGTAATCCCAACCATCTCTGATCATAGTGGGTGTAAATCACCACACATATGTAATAATGTAATAGCAGTGACTGTGGTGATATCTCGCCTTGAAATAAGTTTAGATTTGAGAGGCTTAGTTAGATCCTTTGTGCTCTCAAAAAGTGCCTGGCAACTATTCCTCTGGATGAGGCCTATGCCAGGACTATGTTGTGTGTATGTGAGTTGGGGGAGGGGGAGGAGGAGCTGGGGAGGGAGGAAGAAGAGGCCTGCATTACTCCAGGTCTGTTGCAAGTGCTACCTCTTGGCTTATCTAGAGTTAACTAGGAGAAAGAAGGTCAGTCTTGGAGCCTCCATGTCCTCCTGCATCAGTAAGCCATATATTACGGAGTAGTCCTGAAACTTTAGTGTGCAGCAGAATCACCAGAGGGCTTGTTAAAATACAGGTTGCTGGGCCCCATCCCCAGGGTTTCTGATTCAGTAGGTCTAAACTGGGGACAGAGAATTTGCATTTCTAACAAGTTCCCACGTGATGGCCTACTGCTGCTCCAGGGACCACATTTGGAAACCACTGAGCTAAAGCAGCAAAAAGAAAATCTAGGTTTGAGTCCTAGCCTTGCCGTTTTTCTGCTCTGTGATCTCGTATTTGACCTCTCAGCTTCAGTTTCTCACCCACTGGAGGTGGAGTGATGCCCATGTGTAGTTGGGAAGATTAGATTACATCTTGTATTTGAAAGACACTTTCACTGTGCACAACAAATTGAATATATGAACTTGTCAATAAATACAGTGTTTATTGAGTAGTTTATTGTCCATTGAGTGCTCTGTTCCAGCAGTCGCCAACCTATGGTCCGTGGGCCACTGGTGGTCTGTGAGGTCAGAAAGGTTGGCGACCGCTGCTCTGCTCAATGTCTTGGCTCACTTTGGGCAGATCCTATGGGATTCTAAGACCTAATTAAACACCACACATTTCTGGACCTGTTTTCTCCTCTATCAAACAATGCCTTTGGTCTATGAGACTAATGGCCTCTCTAAGTACCAGTTAGACGTCCAAATCTGGGAGGGGCCCTAGGTCTTGGGAGGCACAACCAGATTTTTTATTACTTGCTCACCTCTTTCCAGGACCTCCACCTGAGAGCCCAGGTGCTTCTGCAGAGCAAAGAGTCACTGGTCAATTCCTCCCTCAGGAGAGTAACATGGCCCATCACGATCTGGTTCCATCCTACCCTTATCATCATATTTCCCACAGTTTCTCCTCCATTCACCTTATCAATCTAGACAAATTGGATTATTTATTTTTTTCCAAATATGACCTTTTTTTCTGCTTCCAGCTTTTGTTCACACTGTTCTCACCAACTAGAATACTTCCATAAGTCAAAGTACTATTCACTCAGTGCCTATTTCCTCCAAGAAATCATCCCAAATCCTTCTTTCTTTTTATTTTGTTAATCCTCACCCAAGGATATTTTTTCTATTGATTTTTAGAGAGTGGAAGGATGGAAGGGGATGGAAGGGGGAGGGGAGAGAAAAAGAGATTGGTTGCTTCCCATACCCGCCCTGATTCGGGGCCAGGGATTGAACCTACAACCCAGGTATGTGCCCTTGACCTGGAATCGAACCTGCAACCCTTTGGTGTGTGTGTGTGGGGTGTGTGTGTGTGTGTGTGTGGTGTCGAAGCTCTAACCATTTAGCAACATCAGCCAGGGCCCAAATCCTTCTATCATCTGTCTGTCCATCTAGCTGGCTAGCTATCATCTTATGTATCTACTTAATACAAATACTTCTTTTTTTTTTTTAATATATTTTATTGATTTTACACAGAGAGAAATTGGAAGGAAATTGGGAGGGATAGAGAGTTAAAAACGTCAATGAGAGAGAAACATCAACCAGCTGCCTCTTGCACACCTCCCACTGGGGATGTGCCCACAACCAAGGTACGTACCCCTGACCAGAATCGAACCCGGGACCTTTCAGTCCGCAGGCCAACGCTCTATCCACTGAGCCAAACTGGTTTCGGCAGTACTTTTATATATATATATTTTTTTTAATTGATTTTTTACAGAGAGGGAGAGAGAGGGATAGAGTTAGAAATATCGATGAGAGAAAAATCATCGATCAGCTGCCTCTTGCACACCCCCTACTAGGGATATGCTCGCAACCAAGGTACATGCCCTTGACCGGAATCGAACCGGGACCTTTCAGTCCGCAGGCTGACGCTCTATCCACTGAGCCAAACCGGTTTTGGCAATACAAGTACTTTTTGTAGGTTTCTTTAGGTGGTAGTAAGACATGTTACTGAAGTTGTCAGGTATAAGTTCTAACTAAATCAAGGATGCAACCACCTCAGCCCCTTCTACTTGTGTCAGATATTGTACCTCTGAAAGGGCTATACAGAAACTCATTGGTCTGAAGTTTTGTCCCAGGATGTAACATTTCTAAATTTTGTTCTTAGAACATATTCAGATATCAAACACTTAAAAGGAGTGCCTACTTAAAAAAAAAAAAAAAAAGATTCATCAGCTGTCTATTTTTTATGGTAATCAGAGACAGGGAATAAATATATATGTGTGTATATATGCCTTTAGGACCCATATTCACAAATATATTCATTTGCATATAGGCACATCTACTTCTCTAATTTTCTTTTTGAAACTACAGGTTTTTCTTTTCTATTCTAAATATAATATATGGGTTGGGAGAAAATGTGTAGTGGAAATAAAAAATAAAAGTAAAAGAAAAAAATCATTCATAATCCAGAAATAATCAGTCTTAACATTTTGGTGTATTTCTTATGAACAGTTTTCTTGCATGTGTTTATTGTATATATGCCTTTTTTTTTTTTTTTTTTAAGAAATTGGGATCAGATGTTTATACATTTATGTATCCTAATAGGATACATAAATGTATAAACATCTGATCCCAATTTCTTAAAAAAATATATTTTTCAAAAAAATATTTTTTTTAATTGATTTCAGAGAGGAAGGGAGAGGGAGAGAGAGACAGAAACATCAATGATGAGAGAGAATCATTGACCTGCTGCCTCCTGCAGGCCTTACTCTGGGGATCTAGCCTGCTACCTGAAAATGTGCCCTGACCATGCATCGAACGATGACCTCCTGGTTCATGAGTTAAAGCTCAATCACTGAGCCATGCTGGCTGGGCTATGTATCCTCCTTTTCTGACTTAACACACAGTATTTTGGTATTCCTTTAAATATTCGTTCCATACACTGAAAAAATTATTTTATGATATCTGTTTACAGATGTACCAAAATTTATGTAACCATTCATTTATGTTGGACACTCCATTTTATGGCTATCAATTATATTCCAAAATATCCTTGTATAACTGGATACATCTCTGATTATTTTCTTAGGCTCTTTCTATAAGTGGGATTACTAGGTCATTTTTAAGTCTCTTGTTACATACTACAACAAGAGTTTTCTGGAACTTCCATTTGACAATACTTCCAGAATATTTTTTTATAGTTCTCCTTTTACTCATAAATAACTTTTACCTTCACTCTAGTTGCATCCCATTTCTTGCTGTACTTCACTAACCCTTTCTACATTGAATTTACGTGCAGTATGTACCAGTCTTAGTTCCTCCCCTAGGGAACCATCTCTGACCATCTTCACATCTCCCTCAATATTCAGTTCAGGTGGAACAAAGGGGCAGAGGACTGAATCTACTTTGGCAACTAGTAAGCAGAAGCTCCTTTTTGGGAAAGAGCAAGGCAAGTGGCTTGAACTCCATAGTGAGCGGTGGGGTTGTAACACTGGTTGAAAGGAAAGCAAGGGATTTTCCTCAACCCTTCATACATTTAGACTCTGGGAGCTGCGAAAAGATGGAAAGCTAGTCAAGGCTAGAGTCTGGGAGAGAAGAAGCCTTAGCTGCCTGGCAGGGCAGGGGAAGGGCAGAAGCTTGGAGGCCACAGCTACAAGAGAGGGGCAATTCCAGGCATTTGCCTGACACTAGAAACTTGCTCTGAGTACTGTGAGTCAATCTTTTTTACACCCAATTGTACCACTACTAACCATCCCAGTCTCATAGGTTTTGACCTAGAGAAACACCTGCAACACTAATTATAGTGGCTTAAATTAATGTTTTTTAGATGAGAGTTTCCCAGACTTTAATTGTACCTTGTTTGTGATTTCAATGGAGTGAGAATAAAGCAGCAGTATATACAGACATACACCTGTGATTTATATCATCTAAGCCATCTACAGTCTGAACAGTGAAGACAGATAAAATTATTAAAATATTCAGAGTGTGCCCACATCATTTACAATGTCTGCATAAGGAGTTAAAATATACCATGCCACTTCCTAAACAATAACATTTTTGAAATCACAGGTTTGCTAGATTCAGTATGTTTTGTAATACACATGAAAACCATAAAGACTACCATTACAATGAAAAATGGTCAGTCATTGGTAATGCTTATATTGACCATTGGTGATATTGAATCATGTTTTTTGGAAAAAGTATTTTAACTAAACAGTTTCTTTGTATAATTGTGTATATTTCTTCAACTTGATGGGCCTTCTAAGGTCAGGCATCATGGCTTATTTGCTACTTACTAAGTGTTGAAGTATAGTAAACTTTTGTCCTTTCCTTGATTTGTTTTGTTTTGGCGATGGGATAGTGATCAATAGGAGTTAATCATTATACTTGAACATAAATGACCTCTCCAAGATCAAGATTATAAAGGGGAAAACAGTAATTATATGATAAAAAAACAAACAAACAAAACAAAACAGTTGTCCTGGTTTAAATACTGTGCCATTATTGTTTGGATTTAGGCTTTAAGGTAGTGGTTCTTATCCTTTCTAATGCCACGGCCCTTTAATACAGTTCCTCATGTTGTGGTGACCCCCAGGCATAAAGTTATTCTTGTTGCTACTTCATAACTGTAATTTTGCTACTGTTATGAACCGTATTGTAAATATCTGTGTTTTCTGATGGTCTTACGCTCTACAGCAGCAGTTCTCAACCTGTGGGTCATGATCCACAGGTTGAGAACCGCTGCAGGGTCACCTAAGACCATCGTGACCCACAGGTTGAGAATTGCTGCTGTAGAGCCTAAGACCATCAGAAAACACAGATATTTACATTATGGTTCAAGACCTAATTTGATCCAGTACTGGAGGGGAAGTTGAAGAAACTAATGGATAACCTTCTGACTAACCAAATTCATAAATGATCAAAAGAAAGTATGAATGAGATATCAGAATAAAAGAGTATATTGGGAGAAAATAACTCTAATAAATAAGAGAAAGTTACCCCAACATTTTAGTTATCTGCCAGAGATAGACATTTATCCAGGTCTGACCAGTAATTTCCTTGTTCTTAGCTCTGCCTTCCTCTTGCTTTCTGAACCTTTCAAATCGCAGGGCCTTTACTCTGCAACTCAGGATTGTTTACTCCATCAGCACATAAAAAACTTGTTCTTCAGTAACCAAAAATGAGCAATACTGTTTCCCTAGCTGCTATGAATCCAATGGAAGCAAGAAATAGATGAAATATCAGAAGATCTGATTTGCAGTCCTGACTCTGTCATGTCCTGGTTGAGTAACCTTATGCCTATTGGTGATCTAACTCATGGCTTCCTTAATTCATTCATTTAACAAATATTCCCTGAACAGTCACTGTGTACCAAGCACTAGCTTTGGGCACTAGTGATATAGCAATAAATAAAATAGGTCATGCTCTAACAGAGTTTATGTTCTAGTGAGATTATAATAAGTGATCAGTCAATAAACAATGTAACTTCAAGAAGTGAGCAGTACTGAGGGAGAAATAAAACAAATAATAAAGTCAAGGGAGAAACCAGGATGGTGGCATAGGTAAACACCTAAACTGCAGCCTCGCACAACAATTTCAAAAATACAACTGAAAAACAAAACGGACATCATCCAGAGCCAAGGAAACCTGACTGACTGGAAACTCTACAACTAGAAGGAAAGAGAAAACCACAAGGAAAATCAGAGGAGCTGTAAAAGCCTGAGGTACAGAGACACAAGAGGACAGAGCTGGAGAAAAGGGGGTGGCTCAGTGCCTGGCTGACATTCTCTAGCGGGAAGGAGATAAAAGCTCCGGACTGCGCTGAACCCTAGTTCCTACTGCACTGAACCCCAGTTCTGGGCGAGATCCTGGGCATCCGGGCTCATATGGGGGGAATCTGGGCTGTAAGGTGGAAACTCAGGGGAGCTGCGAAAGGCAGAGCTCCGGATGTGGGCACATGATTGTGCGCAGAGGACAGACTGTTGACTGCCGCTGGATTGCCCTAGTAGGAAGGAGACAAAAGCTCCAAACTGCGCTGAACCCCAGCTCCGACTGCACTGAACCCCAGTTCCGGGTGAGAATCTGGGAATCCAGATTCATTGGGGGAAATACTAGACTGTCTGGAAGCAGGCGAAACTGGAGGGCACTTTTCTCTTAGAGGTGCTTGCAGCTATAGGGTGGGGCTGACAGGAACACAAGGCTGTAGGCTCCACCCTGAAACTCTGCCCCATCCAAGCTGAGCACAGAGGCTTTTGCAATTTTTCCAAGTCTAGTCGAATAAGGCTGTCTCCCGGCATAGACACAGCTGATCTTCACAGCCAATTGGCCTGGAGGTCAACTCCTTCCACTGACACCAACAACAATCAAGACTTAACTACAACAAGGCTGTACACACAGTCCACAAAGGGGTGCACCAAGAGTGTGCACCTCAGGTAACTGGCCCATATAGGACACCTAGCACACAAAACTATCCTACCAACTCAGGGAAGCAGCAAAAATGCAGAGACAAAGAAACAGATCACAAACAAAACAAATGGAGGAAAACAAACAACTTGAGATAGAGTTCAAAACCACGGTTATAAGGTTTTTTTAAAAAAAATTTCCTAGAAAAGACCAATAAATTTAGCGAGATCCTCAAGGATATGAAAGAGACCCTCGAGGATATGGAAAAGGACCAACTAGAAATTAGACATACACTGACTGAAATAAAAAATACTATATAGACACCCAACAGCAAACTAGAGGAATGCAAGAATCAAGTAAAAGATTTGAAATACAAAGAAGCAAAAATCACTCAACTGGAAAAGCTAAAAGAAAAAAGAATCCAAAAATTTGAAGATAGTGTAAGAAGCCTCTGGGACAACTTTAAGCATACCAACATCAGAATTATGGGGGTGCCAGAAGAAGAGAGAGAGCAAGATACTGAAAACCTAATTGAAGAAATAGACTGAACACTTCCCCCACCCGGTGAAAGAAATAGACTTACAAGTACAGGAAGTGCACAGAACTCCAAACAAAAGGAATCCAAAGAGGACCACACCAAGACACATCATAATTAAAATGCAAAGGGCAAAAGACAAAGAGAGAATATTAAAAGCAGCAAGAGAAAAGCAGTTAATTACCTACAATGGAGCATCCATATGATTGTCAGCTGATTTCTCAACAGAAACTAGGCAGGCCAGACAGGAGTGGCAAAAAATAGTCAAAGTGATGATTAACAAGAACCTACAACCAAGAATACTCTACCCAGCCAAGCTGACATTCAGAATTGAAGGTCAGACAAAGAGCTTCACAGATAAGAAACAGCTAAAGGAGTTCATCACCACCAAACCAGTATTATATGAAATGCTAAAAGGTATTCTTTTTTTAAAAAATATATTTAATTGATTTTTTACAGAGAGGAAGAGAGAGGGATAGAGAGTTAGAAACATCAATGAGAGAGAGTCATTGATCAGCTGCCTCTTGCACACCCCCTACCGGGGATGTGCCCAAACCAAGATACATGCCCTTGACCGGAATCGAACCTGGGACCTGAAAGGTATTCTTTAAGAAGAGGGAGAAGAAGAAAAAAGTAAAGATAAAAATTATGAACAACAAATACATATCTATCAACAAGTGAATCTAAAAATCAATTGAATTAAAAATCTGATGTACAGAATAAACTGGTGACTATATTAGAATCAGGGGTATAGAAAGGGAGTGGACTGACAACTCTCAGGGGGAAAGGGGTGTGGGGGGTGCCAGAAAAAATTGGACAATTATCATATAACTATGGATGAGGACAGTGGGGGGGGGGGGGGAGGTAAGGGAAGAGGGTGGGATGAGAACCAGGTGGAGGGGAACTATGGGAGGTGGGGGGGGGGGAAAGAGGAACAACTGTAATAATCTGAACAATAAAGATTTATTAAATAAAAAAAGAAAAAAATAAAGTCAAATTGGAAGGTGTTCCTATGGAGAGGGTGGGGAGAGGGTCTCTTTGAGGCAGTAACATTTGAACCAAGACTTGAATGTACTAGGAGGCAACCAAATGTACTAGGAGGCAAGCCCTGAGGTGGGTCCAGGTTTGGGGCTGGATAACAATGAAGGAAAATGGCACTGGTATGTGGTTGTACTAGACCCACGGTTTTGACACAGTACTCCAAGTAATGCTAAAACTTCCCTGGTTGGGGAGGGAGGTGGGGGTCAGGGGCAGAGACTCTACCAGGCTCCCACACTCTGTTCAACACACAGCAGCTCTTCCTGGATCTGAAGCTTATACTGGGGTGCTGCTTAAGATTTTGCTTCAAGAACATATTCTGTGACCAAAACTTCTTGATCTCAACAGTCCTTCCCTACTCCAATAGTCAGACACTATGAGAATTTATCACAAACCCCTGTGATCCCTATAGGAGGGTTGACTCAAATCTCATCAATAAACAGCGCCCAGAGTGCCTACTCCTAGCGACCTGAGTCTGCTGCACCTCATTCCCTCCCCTGCAGAGGTGGACTGAACCTCTGACCTGCTGCAAGCCTGTCCCAGGTGGGGAGGGATGCATATCTGCCTCGTCTTAGTGACTATGCTGATGTTCTTGCACTGTTGGATGGAGACTCTGTCCTACACAGCAGAGCTTTGTGGAGAGAGCCAAGGAATGGCCCGGTTTTTTTCCAACCTATAAAATGCAAAGTTGGCCAGCTGCCTTTCTTCCTAACCCCAAAACTCATATCTTTCCTTGTCTCCAGAGAACTGTCCGGCAGCTCTCAAATAACTCTCTGCTGTCCTGGGGTTTTGGGAAAAGCCATGCGCAGAATGTGAAATCACTTTCTGGTAACGCGAATCTAATTAGCTCTTTGACTGACAAAAAGGAAGCAGAGGCCAAGAGGGATTTTAACAATCTGTTTCTCACATATTTGAAAACAAGTGAAGAACCCGGCAGGGAAATGGAGAGAAAGAGGAAATAAGGATATGGGACATTTGGAAAAGGGGTAAGAAAGAGAATGGAGGAGAGGGGAGGGGGAGTAGAATATCAAGTGACCAGTATATTAATCCTTTCTTCCCCCAACTTCACCCCGGCTCCCAGCTCCAGTCTCCTCTCTCTCAGAGAGAACTTACTTGAAGGTCGATGATTTCTCTTGCTGATTCCATCTTGCTTCCCTCAATTGCCTTCGCACGTACCGAGTGCCCGAACAGACTGCGTGGGCGACTCCAGGCTTTGCTGTCTGAGTCTCCACTGCTTCCTTTGGGTGGGAGAAAGCACACAGCTGGCAGGACAGACGTGCTATTCATCCATCTGCTGTGGGATGCCTGTCTTAGCCTCAGCCCCTGGGAGAAGTGTACACATGCATACACGAGAGAGGGAGAGGGAGGAGAAGGGGGGCGGGAAAAGAGAGAGAGAAAGAGAGGAGAGAGAGAGAGCGCGCACCCGTCCTCTAATGGTGGTGTGCGACACGTTGATAGGTGGCCTTTTGAATAGGGTTGGCAGCGTCATTTTCTACAGTGGCTCCAATACCCTCCAGTCCCAGGGGAGCCATCTGAGGTCACCCAGCTTGCTTTTAGTCAGGAACTTGAAAAGCAGCCTGTGGACACTGTCTGGCTTCACAATTTTGGAGCTGAGTAGGGTTCCTGAGTAGGGATGACCTCCTCCAGCATTTACCCAAGACTCAGGCGTAGGGACTTCCGCTGTTATTTTCTATGTTCCCTCTATCTTTAAAATATTATAGTTTCAAAATTGTGGTTTACCCATAGGCCCCAAAGCATAAGACTTATTCTACAAAGTAAACACACAACACGTTGTTGTTGACAGGTTGGCTGATTCTCTCATTTTCTCCCTTGATTAGCCAAAAAGAGAGCAGAAAAAGTTATGCCTTCAAATTCTGTTCATGCAAATAGTTGCATTTTCCCTGCTTTAAAAGTAATCTACCAGGAGTGAATCCTTTTTTGGGGAAGTTTTTCTTTCTGGTGTTTACCTCAGAGCCTCAAACTCCTGTGGCTTGTTTCTGAAGCGGGGTTTACCCAGCAGCTTGTGTCTGTGTGGGGGTGGGTATGCCCCTGAGTGCATGAGGGTTCGGTGTTAAAGGGGAGTAATCCAATTCGGAGCTTAAAGGTTGGGGGTGGGAGGAGCAAAGTCACAAATTTACTCTCACCACATCCAAATGTAAAAAAGGGGGTAATTTCTATTACATGATATAATGTCTTCGTAAGTCCCCACACTGCCGGACAAGTGCGAGGAGGATGGGCTATATTTCAGTGAAGCCTGATTTAAGTTATAAACAGTTCAATTTCAATAGAATGGTCAGTCTTTCAGATTTCCACACCCATCTCCCAGAAGATGGCATTTAGAAGAAGGATGTGGTGTGTGTATGCTTGGTGATGGAGAGGTGACAGCTCTTGGATGTTCCCTGGGGCCTGTCTATCTCTGCGAGTTTCTGCTTTGGAGCTGCTGGCTGCCCCCTAAATTGATGAGTGCTAAGGAGAGACTCAGCCTGCTCCTGGGCCTCCTGCTGGCCTTGGGGGCTGATGTCTGGGAACAGGATAACTAATGGTACATTCTCTGTCTGCTCCCTTGTTGATTCTGCTTTATCTTGGCTACCATGGTGATGTGGACCATCCTGAGATCTGCTGTGATGCTCCATCCCAGTGGTACCAGCTCCGTGGTCCGCCTCCTAAGATAATTCCCTCTGAAAATCTCCTACCAGACCTTCAGCTAATGCTCCTGTTTCCCTTTAGGTACCTGGGGGCTGAGAACCGCTGACAGTCCTGGAGAAAGGCGAGCTCAGCTCCACTTCTGGTAAAGCGTTTGCTTTGATGTGGCTGTTCCAGGTTGAGTTGATCTTCCAGACTCCAAACTCTCAGCATTCCTTCAAAATCCACCGGTAATGCCCATCCCCCACAACAATGCACTACACTAGGGGTGTCGAACTCAATCAGAGAAGGGACCAAAATCTAAAATCCAGCCTAAATCGCGGGCCGAATGGTTTACTGAACAGTCATAAACTGTCATTGTGATGGAAACGCAGCAAACACCATTCTAAGCACTGTAGTACAACTCACTTACTTAGTTCTCATAACAGTTCTGGAATGTAGGCAATACTATTATCCCTCCTGTGCAGATCAGTAAACAGAAAAACAACTTAACATTGTCCAGGCATTCTGATTCACAGTCCATGCTTTTCTTCACCATTCTGGCTCAGAGAGGAGGGGTTGAGACACATGTTTAATACCTGCTTTCTCTTCCTTTGCTTTCTGTCTTCCTATAATCCCCACAATCTAGGGTCAGAAAAGGTGGACTTCGTTTTCTTTCTCTTCCTGTTGGATTAGAATGTGCCTTGTGAGGAATTCTATGATAATGATTCAAAGAAGATATAAAGAGATTTAGAAAATCATCATTCTCAACAAACCTGTCTGTCAAAAATATTATCTTACTGGAAGGATATATGTATCCTATTGCTAAGTACATCGGTTTTAAAAGGAAAAAGCTGTAATTCACTATAATAATAGTTTTAGTTTGGCAAGATCTTTCTGGATTTCGACCTTTCTCCACCTTATATGCATCATTTGGAAGTAAGTAAGAAACAGGATTTGGAAAGTATTTTATCTACTGTGACTCTGGATCAGGCGTCAGCAAATTTTTTTTGCAAAAGATCAGAGAGAAATTTTTATTTTTTATTTTATTTTTTTTACCTTTGTGGGTCATATGGCTTTTGTCACAACTACCGTACTCAACTCTGCTATTATAGCATAAAGCAGCTATTGAGTGGCTATTGCTGGAATTTAAAAATCTTGGGCTATTTAGATACTGTCCCAATAGAACTTTTCTTGTTTTGAGGCAAACCATTCAGAGACCCCATTTTCCACTTTGCATGTTTTGAAGTGCTGCTCAGAAAGTGCGTGTGCCATCGATCAGAACAAGTGGTAATCTGAAGGAGCAAGATCTGGTGAATACAGTGGGACGGTTAATACTTCCCAGGCAAGATCTTTTAACGTATCTTTAACTGGTATTGAATTGTGTGATGGTGCATCATCTGCATCATCATGAAGCAAAATTACTTTGCCATGTCTTCTGCCCCATTCTGGTCGTTTTACAGTCAAAGAGGGTTCAAATTGATTATTTGTTGTCAGTAGTGATCAGTATTAATGGTTTCACCTGGTTTTAGAAGCTCAGAATACACCACACCTTCCTGATCCCACCAAATGCAGTGCATTGTCTTCTTTCTGAAGCAATTTGGACTTGCAGTCGATGTTGATGGTTGACCTGGATCAACCCATGATTTTGTGTATTTGGGATTTTCAAAATAAATCCACTTTTCATCGCCAGTCACAATTGGATGTAAAAAAAAAGACTTTCTTTCATGCCATAGAAGCAACATTTTACTGAGTACTTTTTGGTTTTCTATTTGTCTTTTGTTCAGTTGATGTGGCACCCATTTTCCTTTCTTTAAAATCTTTCTCATTGAGAGATGCAAATCAAAACGACAATGCGGTACCATTTCACATCTGTCAGAATGGCTATCATCAACAAACCAACAAACGATAAGTGTTGGCCAGTTTGCTGAGAAAAAGGAACCCTCATGCACTGCTGGTGGGAATGCAGACTGGTGCAGCCACTGTGGAAGACAGTATGGAGTTTCCTCAAAAAACTAAAATGGAACTCCCATTTGACCCAGTAATCCCACTCCTAGAAATATATCATAAGGAACTAGAAACACCAATCAGAAAGGACATATGCACCCCTATGTTCATAGCAGCACAATTTACAATAGCTAAGATTTGGAAACAGCCTAGGTGCCCATCAGCAGATGATTGGATCAGAAAACTATGGTACATCTACACAAAGGAATAGTATGCTGCCATAAAAAAGAAGAATTCTTACTATTTGCAGCAACCTGGATGGAATTGGAGAACATTATGCTGAGTGAAATAAGCCAGTCAATGAAAGAAAAATACCACATGATCTCACTCATTTATGGATAATAAAGAACATTATAAACTGATGAACAAAAAGATAGATACAGAGACAGTAAAGCAACAAACACACTGTCAAATTACAGTGGGAAGGGTAGGAAGATATGGGGGAGATAAGAGATCAACCGAAGGACTTTTATGCACGCAAAATAAGCATAACCAATGGACTCAAAACTCTGGGGGGTGAGGGCATGTATGGGAGTGGGTGGGGGCAATGGTAAGATATATACATATATAATACCTTAATAAAAAAAGAAAAAGAACTGAAAAAATAAAAAAATAAAATCTTTCTCATTGCTTGTAAACAATCAGAAGTTGTTTGCTGAACAACATTTAATCTTTCTGCAAGTTGTTTCTGAGTTTGTGCTTGTAATTGTTAGTCTTCAAACTTTTTTGGTCAACCTGGACATTCTTTGTCTTTCACATAGAAATCATCACTTTTAAACCATTTAAACAAGTGTTCACAAGTATCTTGAGATGGAGCATGTTTACCATAAGCTTCCCAAAGTATACAATAACTTTCAGCAGCACTTTTCTTCAAAATAAGTAATGGATTAAAACTTCTTGCAAATGCTGTTTTTGGGGCACGAAATTCGACATTTTAAGCATAAAAATATCTATCATGTTAACACCTTCAGAAAATTTGACATATGAAGTTTTGAAGCTTGTCAAAACAACAAAATAACATACATATGAAATCGCATATATATCAACATATGTGTAAATCCATCTATTGAAAAAAGTCCACATTATTAACCGGTACACCTGTTAAACAAATGGGTGAGGCTGTGTTCAATAAAACTTGATTAACAAAAACAGCAGAGCAGATTTGACTCCACAGGTCATAGTCTGCTGACTTTTGTTCTAGAATATGAGCAAAAAGAGAATCTGGAGTTCTAAACAACCATGTCCAGTCTTCTAGGTCATGTTTTTCAAACCTAATTCCCACTTGAGAGGTGACAACTGAGCCCCCTACTGCAAGGATAATATGTTAAACACTATGGGAATATAAAAATCACAAAATGCATTCCCTTTTGAGACACATACCTGGCTAGTTAATCTAGAGTGAAGAGTGACCTTTGGCTGTAATACTGAAACTATAGCTACATGAAGGCTATTCACTCTAGGAGAGAGAAAGGTTCCAATTCCTCTTTTATGCTAGGGTGACTTCTACAGTGTGAAGTCCAAGGGACAGTTTTAGGGAAATTGCCTCTGGGGAAGAATTTTTTTAGAACATGCTTGAACTTATAGATAAATAAACACCCAGAGTCACTCAGGCAGTGGTCACAGAATGGGGACCTACAATGGGACCCTAGGTGACTTGTTATGTAGGAGGTGCAAATTGTTGTAGGGCACTGATGAAGCCAGCAGTGAGAAGATCTCTTAATGCTAAACAGTCAGAAAAGCTCTACAGTGGAAACCAGATGGGCTGGTTCCCGAGTGTGCTAGATCACGGTGTTCTTAGGCAAGTCACTGAACTTCTCTGGATATTCTCCTCTGTGAAAAGTGAAGCTGTCAAAAAAGATGATTTCTAAGATCCCTTTAACTCTTTTTAAAAAAAATATATTTTATTGATTTTTTACAGAGAGGAAGAGAGAGGGATAGAGAGTTAGAAACATCCATGAGAGAGAATCATTGATCAGCCGCCCCCTGCACACCTCCCACCGGGGATGTGCCCACAACCAAGGCACATGTCCTTGACCGGAATTGACCCTGGGACCCTTCAGTCTGAAGGCTGACGCTCTATCCACTGAGCCAAACTGGTTTAGCCGATCCCTTTAACTCTTAAATTCTGTTTTTAATGTGTGTTTATATTAAACACTTCCTGTGTAACAGTATAAGATCCCAGATCCAGGTCTGAATTTTAATATGTGAAAGTTAAGGATTCCTAGTGGAATATTTATATAAGTAGAAAAATTTTAGGAAAAGTTACCCCTGTTACCTCTGCTTGTAAAGACTGGGCAGGACAGATGCACAACAAACAAGATACCAACGTGAGAATAAAGGCATACTTCAGGAAATGCTTGCAAACTCATGTATGCTCATTTACATATTCATTTAGCCACTTCCCAACTCACTGTCCCAGGAATCCTAGCCCCAGAAGGGAAGGGAAACTGGGAAAAGGAGGTCACTGGAGGGAGCTACCTGTGCATGGCCTGATGAGGGGCCCAGGTTGGCAAAATGGATAATTAAGAGATTGGGTGACTCTAGTACTGTCCAATAGAACTTTCTGTCCAATGAACTAACTGTTCAGTATTGCAGCCATCAGCCACATGTAGGTATTGAGCACTGGAAATGTGGCTAATATGACTGAGGATCTGAATTTAAATTTTTATTTAATTTAAATATATTTACATTTAAATAGCTAGTAACTACCATATTGGGCAGGGGAGCTCTAGACCAAAATTCAGTATATTTAAAACGTTGAGTAAAAAAGAAAGAGAGAGAGAGAAAGGACTCATAGACATGGAGAACAGTGTGGTGATTGCAGGGGTGGTGGGGGAAGTGGGTGGAGAGAAAGTGGTTGAAGGTGGTAGAGGGGATAAATGGTGATGGAAAAAAAGTAAAATAAAATAAAGGAAAAAAAAAAACACATTGCTGAACTTTGGTCCCCACTTACTTAATATTCCCATCCTGGCTGCTCATCTCTTGATAGATTTTCATTAGACAAAAGTCTGATTTGATATAAATAGGAACTCAGGTCACACAGACCTCGTGGGAATGCCCCCTGAGACCCAGGGATGCTCTTGGTTGTGGTGAGTAAAATTCCCCTTCAGTCTTTTGCACTCGGGGTAGGGGGATTTTAACTGTGACTCACTGTTCAGTGAGTGATTAATAGCAGAGCCTTGTCATGTTGATAGGGACCACTTCTCACCTCTGTGATGAGGTTAAAAGGTGCCTGGCACTCCTTTGGTGGCTTAAGCGAGTGAGGGGGGGTGATAGATGATTTCTTCTTAATAAGAGAGACATCAGTGGTTTTCAAAGTTTTTTAAAGCAAGGGGTTCCTTTAAAAAAAAAAAAAAAAAGAGAGAGATCTTATGCAGAAGTTAACATAAAGCAGATTAAAGTGAAACTGATGGGATCTGGAGTCAGGTTCACTCCTCCCTGCCTGTCCCACCCTCTATTTCTCAAGCCATCCCTTAAGGCACCTCTTAGGAACTCCTGGAATTCTGAGCAGGTGACATGGTTTACAGGCCTCTAAGGACCTTGGGTGTGTTAGGGCTGAGCAATCACAGGTCATACAAAATTGCATGGCATTTTCAAGTCTTGAAATGGCATATTGGACAAAAAAGAAGACATAAAAAGCACAGTCAAAATTGTGACCACTTATCCCAGTAGCAGATGGGATGCTGGCCCACAGGGCCTTTTTTGTTGACAGTGTTCTGCAGACAGCAAGGCTGTCTCACTGTTGCACGTGGGAGAGAGCACAAAGAGCTCTGGGCTGGAATGTGGGGAAGATGAAGGCCGGAAGGTGCCATGAGGAATGAGTACAGGGCTGTAGGACTGGTGGGAAGAGGCGGGGAGAGGAGGGAAGGGGATCAGACAGCTCTGAAAAAGAAATCTCAGATTTGGAGGTACTGGTCTAACCACTCCGTCTTCTAGTTGACAGAGGAAGCTTAGTGGTGAAGGTGGATTAGAGAATTAGTAGGTAAGTGTCCTGGTTATCCTTTTAATCACATGATGTATACATGTGAGTGTGTGTGCATGCATTCCTGGAAAACAACTAATATGGGAATATTTGCTTCTAATTTCAAAATACTTTGTACATATTTTATTTTATTTCACACTCACAATGACCCAGTTGCAATTTACAGATGAGGAAACTAAAACCAAAGTGCTTTGCCAAGATCATGCAGCTACTAGGTGATAGAGCTGGGACTCAATTCAATATTTCTTCTTTCAATTCTTTCTCTTTTTTTCTACATGCTACTGTTTAACATATACCCTCAACCTCTACCACACACTCAGATACAAATCCTATCATTATACTACTTGTGCAATGGAGCTAAACCAGTTGTTGATGACAGTAACTCATTATCAACCAAGAAAGAATTCCTTTTGACTTCTGGTCCTGCTATTTACTAGTTGTGTGTGTGTGTGTGTGTGTGTGTGTGTGTGTGTGTTTAAATAGGGTTTATTTTATAGAGCAGTTTTAGGTTCACAGCAAAATAAAGCACACAGTACAAAGATTTCCCACATATCCCTGCCCCTACACATGCATAGCCTACCCAACTAACAACACTGGGCACCAGAGTAGTACAGTTGCTATAATCGGTGCATCTATACCAATATATCATTGTCACCTAAAGTTCATGTGTACATTGGGTTAACTCCTGTTGTTGTACATACTATAGGTTTTGACTAGCTGTGTTTTTGAACAAGTTACTTTTTGCTTCCTTCCCCCCTGTAAAAATGGGGATCATAATATCTAACTTGTACAGATCACTGTGAAATTAAACTAAATCAGATCATGATGTAAAGCAGATTTCCTGCCTTGTACAGAGTAATAAGAACACATTAGATTGTGCTAATATGAGCTTTCATATGAAGGTCATCAGTTAAGGTCATAAGCCTAGCTATTAAACCCTCCTGAGTCTTTTTCTTGTTCTCCTATAGCTCAGTCCAAACCCTCTAGTAGTCTATACTAAGATAATTCAGCCAGAGATGAGTTCTAGGAGTTCCTTAAATGTATTTGTTCACAAAGATTTACTGTGCTGCTGAGAGGAACTTGAATTGTAAGTTTGGTTCTTAGAAGAGGAAGGGTTAGGTGAAGCAGGGATAAAATGCATGGATGTTTACCAAACCCTCAAGTTGGGCCACAGGACAAGAAGGTTCTGATGGGATGACTTGTCACAAAAAACAGAGGGGAAGAAAAAGTGCAGAAGGAGAAAAAATCAGAGTATGGGAGAGAGCTGCTGCTTGAGCTACTGCGAATGTGAAATAAATAAACATTCTCGGAGAAAGCTTACCAAAGACCTTTAATGGTGTATACTGTATCCACTATGCAAACCAAATGAGCCTGCATACTTATATCCACTTCTCCTTCACGTAGCCTACCTTCAGGCACCTTCCCAGTGGGCAGCCGGGGACACTGAAAGGAGCAAAACCCAGCTTCCCTCATTTTAATTTGTGAGCAGCCTTGCCGAGGTTTTGGGCCAAGTCAAGTGCTCTCCGTTGCTCCTTGACAATTCCTCCCGTGTTTGTTTTTTGTTTTGAACAACATTGAGAGTCTCAACAATAATATTTACATCACCGTTTCATATACAACCAGTCAGTAAGCTTTTCGAAAACAGGAATCATGGCTTCTACTTCTGGACATCCCCCAGTAGACAAGCACAGGGTGGGTGATGCTGGGTTTCTGCATAGTTTAATGCTGGGTTCCCCAACCAAGTCAGATGCCCAAAGAGATTCTTGTTAGAAAAACTGAGACCCAAGTGAGGGGGTACAGAACTGGAAGCGCTGTTTCCTGAGGACTTGTCATAATGTGGCATCGATTGCTTTGTGATCTGAGGTTAGTCATTTCCTGTTACCTTGGTTTCACTTGTCTGCAAAATGGGGAGTACAGTTTACAAAGGACATGTATTCACCTCTTTTCCTGATTAAAAAGAAATATATGTTAATAATGGAAAACAGAATATACAGAAGAATAAAGGATAAAATAAAACCACCCAAAAGACAAACACTGTTTAACATTTTGTTTTATGGCTTTTCAATCTTTTCCCTCTGTGTGTGTGTGTGTGTGTGTGTGTGTGTGTGTGTTCCCAGAACCAACTGCATAATTCGCAGTGCCCAGTGCAAAATGAAAATGTGGAACCTCTTGTTCAAAAATATTACAAATTCTGAGATGGTGACAGCAGAGCATTACACCAAATTCAGAGCTTCTCAAGCACCAGGCCCTGTGTGATTACACAGTCATATGCTTATAAGTTGGCTCTTTATATTCCCTCCTCAAAATAATAAGAAAATCGTTTATCAACTGCTTTCTATGTGTCAAAGATTTTACCTAAATTATTTCTAATTTAATTCAACTTCCCCAAAATAAATGTGATTCTTCCCCTACCTTCACCCTTTTTCAGACAAAAAAAAAGGGGGCGGGGGGGTGGATCAGAGAGTTTAAGTAACTTGCCCAAGTTTATATAGCTAGTAAGTAGCAGAGACCATATTCATACCTTAGTCTTTCTTTTATAAAGTTTTAAAAAAAATTTTTAGGGCCGAGACCGGTTTGGCTCAATGGATAGAGCGTCGGCTTGGGGACTGAAGGGACCAGGGTTCGATTCCGGTCAAGGGCATGTACCTTGGTTGCGGGCATATCCCCAGTAAGGGGTGTGCAAGAGGCAGCTGATTGATGACTCTCTCTCATCGATGTTTCTAACTCTCTATCTCTCTTCCTCTCTGTAAAAATCAATAAAATATATTTTTAAAAAATGATTTTTAGGGAGAGAGGGAGAGAAGAAAGAGAGAGAGAGAAAGGAAGAGAGAGAGAGAATATTAATGTGAAAGCAAAACATTCATCAGCTGCTTCCTGCATGCCACCCCCCCCCCCCCCCCCCACCCCCCCTGCTAGAGAAGGAGTCTGCAACCAGGAATGTGCCCTGACCAGAAATCAAACTGCAACCCTTCGGTGCATGGATGACACCCAACCAACTGAGCTACACTGGACAGGGCAGTAAAAATAATTATTTTAAATGAAATAGAGATTATACTATATTAAAATACATTGCTATCTTTTTCATTTTATATCATGGGTGATGTTTTCCCCATGTGTCTTAGTCTGTTCAGGCTAACAACACAGACTGGGTACCTTATAAATAGCAGGATTTGTTGCTCACAGTTGTGGAAGCTGGAAGTCTGAGATCACGGTGCCAGTGAGGCCAGGTGGGAGCCCTCTTCTGGTCACAGACTTCTTGTATCCTCACTTAGGGGAAGGGGCTAGAGAGCTCTGTGGGGTCTCTTTATAAGGGCACTAATCCCATTCACCAGGGTTCCAAATCATGATTCTAGTTACTGCCCTCTAAGGCCACATCTACTCAGACTATCATCTTTGGGGTTGGAATTTCAACATACAAATTTGGGGGTGGTGGGAAACATAAATATTCAGACCATAGACTATGTAAGTAAATATAGGAGGGAAAAGGTGGCTATTTGTAAGAAATATGGAAGGTTCAGATAATCAAATATTGAAAATAATTTCATTACAAGATTATATTAATAGAAAGCACCAAATGAGGCAAAGTAGGAGCATGTGGCCAGTGGAAATATAACCCATATCCCTTATCTGATAAACAGAACATAAGCTTTTCATTCTCCTGCTCTGAACATGAAAGAAGATATCTTTGCATATCCCCAACAGCCAAGAAGATTTTTTACAATCTCACTTTTTATTGTTTGCAAAATAAAAGCAATATAATTTTCCATCTCCCCCTTAGACAGACAGACCGACACACACACACACACACACACACACACACACACTCAAATATCCCAATAGGGAGAGTGCATTCCCCTCTATCCTTTGTCAATCACTGAGCTACAGGTTAAAAGAGCCAGATCTAAAGCTAATAATAGAAACCTTACAGTATACTACTTCAGACTTTGGGAAATTTACTTAATCACTCTAAGTCTCAGTAGCCATATCTGTTATATGGAGCTCAAAGGGCTACTTATGAGTGTAAAGAGGAAGGGACCTAATAAGCCTTTCCCAGGAATCACTAAGCCAAGATCCAAGCTTAGGTCACTGCAATTAGACTTTCTTTGGAGGCCTTAATTCCTTAATAAAAACTGCAACCAGGATAGTGGTGCCTCAGGTCAGGAACTGGAAGAGGAGTAAGGCCTATCACTGTACACACTTCCTCTCAAGTGCCCATTTTTTTTTGGCTGATAAACTGGGGGTAAAAGAAAGCCAGTGTACAGCTACCTTTTAGGATAGGGGTGTCGAACTCAATCAGAGAAGGGGCCAAAATCTAAAATCCAACCTAAATCGCGGGCCGAATGGTTTACTGAACAGTCATAAACTGTCATTGTGATGGAAACGCAGCGGAGTGCAGTGATGACAGCGCGGTGTGGGCCACATTGCAAGGCCTGGAGGGACGGATTTGGCCCTCGGGCCTTGTGTTTGACACATGTGTTTTAGGGGAAAGAAAAATCACAAAATGCAGCCCCCAGCCTTAGGGATATGGGAGGGGAAAGAATATTCAGTAGTTATTTGTCCCTGAAGTCAACTGAGTTCTGGGGAACTGAAGGAGGGACACCAGCCCGAGTCTGGTTTCTTCTTTAACAGGAGCTGGTGATGTCACACACACACACACACCCTCACAGCAGATGAAGGGCATTCGGGGAGGAAAAATTCCTCCTTGTTTGATATTGTTTCTACCTATCAAGAATTAGCTTTCTAGATGCCATGGTGACCTTGACTGGCAAGCACTCTCAACCCAATGTTTTATAAAGTGATTTTCTAAGAAATAATATTGTTAGACTTTAAATATATTCAGTGCAAAGTGACACACACACACACACACACACACACACACACACACTCACCAATCCCTGTGTTCTGAGGATCTGTAATTCCAAGTCTATCTCAAAGAACCATGAAGGAACAGGGATGTTTTGGGCCACTGTGTCTTGTGCTCTGGCACTACTCTCTGTCATGGGCAGCCTTCCTACATGGAACTCTCTCTCTGCTCTTCACTAGCATTCCTCTGGTATCCTTTTCTCATTACTAATAATTAACCTGAGTTTGGAACTTTGCCATTTACAAATATTCACAGACATTATTGCATTTGGGACTCATGACAGCCCTGGGCATCACCTTCATTCCTTCATTTCTCAGATGAGGTTGAGCGACTAGCCTGTGGTCCAACACTAGTTAACAGCAGAGCCGAGGCTTACACACAAAGCTTGTTACATCACATCTTCTAGAGTTCTTTCCTCTGTACCTTCTTGCCTAGTTAAATTGGGCATAAAAATACGTTCTGTACCACCTTGAACTTGTCAGAGCCACCACTTTCCTCCCTTGTGCCATTCTGTTCCTCCCACCATCATCAGTAGTTTTTCTCTGCACTTCTCAGTCACAGCATTTGGCCACTTCCTCCCCATCCTCTGTAAGCTGCAGTTTTCTAGCACTTTCAAATTTACTTTGAAAAGCTTACCAATGGGAAAGACCCTTACACTTTTCTGTCTTTGATTTCTCCTCCAAATAGAAGTGAACGCCTACTTGAGAAACTGAGAATCCTTGTAATTACTGCGGGTTACGTTTTGGTTTTGGTTCTCATTATGATTTTTGAATTATTAATATAGTATAAGAATATTTATAGAATATTTGGAGACTAGAGAAAAGTGGAAAAATAACTTCATGGTCTTAACACACTCTAGCACATCCCCTATATTCATAATGATGACATTTTAGAAAAAAATTCAACTCTCCACTTACTCCTATAATTATCACACTATTTTTGCACTTAGAATGTTTTTTAAGCTAATGTTCTTTTCAAGACTGCCAATTCATGAACACTGGGCACCACTAACTGCTCTGCCTTGGTCTGTTAGAGAGAACCACAAATCCTGTTGCTTTTGAGGGATGGGTCAGCTTATTTCAAACAGTTCTCCTGCCCACTAGGTCAGAGAAGGTCTTTATGAGGAGAGTATTTGAACTTGCTCATCTCTGAGTAACAATGATGGTGCTTGTTCAGATCTGGTCATTCAAAAGTTCTTTGTAATTTAGGCAAATTCAAAGTATGTCTTCTTTTCAGGAATAAGAAATATAAAATGCATCTATATACTTAGAACTCTTCACAGTTTGTTTAAAATTTCCTAAGTTTGGGTGTATATGTAATGTGTGCTAAGTCATGACATCCTATCTAATAAAGAGGGAATATGCAAATTGACCATCACGTCATCACAAAGATGGCAGCACCTAGTCCCCTCAGCCCTGCCAGACTCTCCCAGTCCTTTCAGCCCTGCTCGGGGGGAGGGGAGAGTGACAGGCATGCAGTGCAGCTAGACCCACCCTCAGCCCCCCAGCCACCATTGTTTCAGGCTATTTCATCAGCTTGAGTCTTGGAGAAAGGACAATGCACAACAGAGTTCCTACAGTAAACATGTGTCACAATTGAGAAATGGACTTCTGTTGTTTTCAGCCACTAATATTATGGGATTGTATGTTTCTTACTGCATATAGCCTAGCCCATTGTAATTGATATAGAGACTTCATCTTGCTCTATGTTTTATTCCTTTTTATTCTTAAGGTCTAAAGAATATGTAACTAAATATATTCATTTTCAGAAGTGTGTACATAGGTATTATATCACTCCCATTATTTTTTTAGTATTAAAAAAAGTCACCTTGGTCCTAGCCAGTTTAGCTCACTAGATAGAGCATTGACCTGCAGACTGAAGGGTCCCAGGTTTAATTCCAGTCAAGGGCACATGCAGGCTCCATCCCCAGGAGGGGGCATGCAGGAAGCAGCTGATCAATGATTCTCTCTTTCCCTCTCCCTTCCTCTCTGAAATCTATATATATAGTGGTCCTGGCTGGTGTGGCTCAGTTAGTTGCACATTGTCCCATGCATCAAAAGGTTGCCAGTTCAATTCCAGGTTCTGGCACATGCCCAGGTTTAGGCCTTGATCCCCAGTGGGGGGCGTGTAGGAGGCAGCTGATGTTTCTCACATCAGTGTTTCTATCTATCTATCTATCTATCTATCATCTATCTACCTATCTCCCCCTTTTCATTCCTTTCTCTCTAAAATCTATAAAAACATATTTTTAAAAAGAGTCATCCTTCCTAATATATAAAAACCCTGGGCCCGTCACATCCACAATGACCAGAGGCTTGATCAACCAGAAGTGAGTCCTGCAGTCAGCACGGGGTTGCTGTGGCAACCCAGCACTGACTGCTGAGGGGGCTGCGAATCAGGGCCAGAGAGAGGCCTGAAGAGATGAGCAGGGTTTGATCTGTAGCCTCTGTGGCAGCTGTTGATCAGCACTTGCCTCTCTCTTTCTCTCTGGGCCTGGCCAACAGCCACACCTCCATTTCTCTCCAGACCTCCACCAGGGCTGCTGATCAGCCCTGCCTTTCTGATCAGGCCCCATTGATAGGCCCAAAGACGCTGACTAGAGTAGAAACTGACCACTCAGAATCAAATCTGGGTGAACTGTGAGGAGCCAATGGCTGCCTAGGAGGCAGAGCTTTCGATACTGATTGGCATAGAAATTTATCATTCAGAACCAAATTGGCCGCAGAGAAGGGCAGTTGGGGGTGAGATCAGGCTTGCAGGGGAGGGCAGTTGGGAGCAATCAGGTCAGCAAGGGAGTAGTTAGGTGTTAATCAGGCCAGCAGGGGAGCAGTTAAGGGGTGATCAGGCTGGCAGGCAAGCGGTTAGGAGCCAGCAGTCCTGGATTGTGAAAGGGATGTCCAACTGCCCTTGAGGGGTCCCAGATTGGAGAGGGTGAAGGCTGGGCTGAGTAACACTCCCTTCTCCCAAGTGCACAAATTTCGTGCATCAGACCTCTAGTTTAGAATAATTTTTCATAAAACATTTGATATGCAAGGGGGTAGGATAATGTATGAGGCATGTGCATTTTGAACAAATTCCCCAGATGAATTTGATAGGCTTTCCTACCTCTCCTCTGATCTAAAAGCAATTATTTTATTTATAGGAGAGAAAACTGTGTCCCAGAAACAATAAATATCTGGCTCTTCATCAAAGACTAATCTAATGCTGTAGCCATGAGGCCCTGTTATAATAATCTTGACTCCAATCCAAAATTGTTACAGGAAACAGTCCTATGAAAATTTTCTGCATTTATTATAAAGCTACTGTCCAGGGCATTGTCTATTATATTGCACAATACCCCCTAAAATAAGATCTTATGTGTGAAAAAAAATATTTTAAGAATTTAGTTCCAGGAAAATCTTATTCCATTGTGGATAATTGGTAGGCATCCTCCTTTTTTTACAACTTGTTTCCTTTTTTGTTATGGTTTCCAGGAGGCTTGGAGACAAAAGTATATTTAGTACGCATGATAGTCTTCTTGGTTTGCTTCTTCTTACTTTATACAACCCTGATACTAACTTTATTGTATGCATGCCCTTTGTTTAAGCTATCTCAAACCTGTACAGAACAAAAGCAAAGAAACAGAAAATGCTGTGTCATACTACCTCCTTTTTCAGGCTCTCTGTTGATTGTACTTCATTTCTCCTACAGCAAGAAAACTCCAGCTGCAGGAACTACCTGCTCATCAGTCCTTAGCATGGCACAGTGTTAAGTAAAAGCCTGAGATAACCCAGGTCAATTTATAACTGAAGATAAGTTTTGATCATCCACATCAGTATAAATCAGGGGGTTCTCTCTATGGATATATATTTTTGGGTTTACTTCATATTCTAAAGCAGGTGTTTTCATAACTATCTCTTCCTTTCCTCCCCACAGAGTATTTATACAACCATCCTAATGAAAAACACAGAATTAAGATAATTCAAAGGGCTCAGTAATATACCCGAGCCTGTAAATGTAAACAAAGGAATCACCTCGGTAGTGAAAAACTGTGCCAGGGGACAGGGGACTTCAGTTCTATTTCTAGGAGTGCTATTGTCTTGCTGTGTGGCTTGTCCTCATTAGGATTTTGTTTTGTGTCTGTATAATGTGATATTTCTCCTAATTCTAACTTTCATTAAGATTTTATTTTTAAAAAATAAGTAATTACTTTCTTATATTTTTTAAGTTCTCAAAATTAAAAAAGAAGAAAATACACAAATTTTAAAAAAGAAGCAAATAAAGAAATGAAATATTATACATTATCAAGCATGTAATCAAAGACAGACTGTGGAGGAAATCAGTTCCCAGACACGTAAAGGCTTGTGATACAGGATTGGAATCTTCATTGCCAGGGTAGGACTAGGGTGACGTTTGAGAGGGGTGAGGGGTAGGGGGCAAAATAATTTCAGACAAGGTTATTTTCAGCATTCCAAGACCAGCTTGATTTTATAAAAGCAAGGAACTTGAGAAGTAGAATTCATGCCAATATGATCAACTAAGACCCTGTTTTTAAAATAGTATTCTGAGGAAAACTACCATGAGAATTGCTAAGTAGTGGTCAAATCTGGAAAATTAAGTATGCTTTATTTCTTTGCTGGAGAATCTAATGAGCATGGAGCACTTTTCTTGCTCACTTCTATGAACACCTTCCATGTTGCACTAAGGCAGTATCTTCCCTCTGGATCAGGAGTCCTGTGCTCTTCTATGTGGTTCTGTCACAATGTTACTCAGATTCCAGCTCAGGTCTATTGGGGTCTTGGTCTTCCAACTAAAAATTAAGGAAGATGACACTTATCCACACATAATAGGGATGAGTTAGGGAATATTCATGAGGGCTTTGATCACCTTGGAAATTAGTTCTATAGAAACAATTACATTATCTCAGTCACATCAGCCCAATAGGTTAATGTTACATCATTAAGACAACAAATCTGGACCTTGCAGATGCTCCATACTCAGCTTTCTATTCTGGTCTTTGAAGGGATTCATATAAATGCCATATACTTTAAGAAGCAAACCCATTTCATGCTGGTGCTTGTTTCAAACATAGATTGATAAGAGAAGAAATAAGGAAGAATAAACAAAAGGCAGAACAAGAGGGCACAACAATAGTAGTTAATACCTATTGAGCATTTATTATGTGCTAAGCATTGTGCTAAGCAGTTGAAACACACTATATTTAAACATACCCCATTTAATCCTCACCAAATCCTGAGGAAGATATGCTCATTATGACAAAATTGAAGTTTAGAGAGATTAAATGTCTTGTTCAGGTCATACAGTTATTAAGTGGCAGAGCTAAGACCTGAACTAGACCTGTCTGACTCTCACGCCCACACTACACTAATGTTTCTTAAGGTGGCACACATAAGATGATCTTAATGTATTTTTATTGCAATAGTTTTGCATTTTAATGTATATTAGAAAAATACAATGCGCATAGCAAATCTGTGATTTCATTAGTGAATATTATAGGTGAGGGTAAACAAAAGAAATTTTAAGAATGTTTCTAAAAATATTAAGAAAACTATGCCCCGGCTGGTGTGGCTCAGCTGGTTAGAGTGTCATCCCATGCACCGCAAGATCACAGATTGATTCCCTATCAGGGCACATACCCAGGCTTCAGGTTCAATCCTTGTTTGGGGCACGTACAGGAGGCAACCTATCGATGTTTCTTTCTTCCACCAATGTGTCCTCCTCTCTCTTCCTCTCCTTTCCTCTTTCTCTAGAATCAATGAAAAGCATACCCTCTGGTGAGGATTAAAAAAAGAAAAAGAAAACTTTCTAGTTTTCTCATGTGACTGAGATAATGTAATTGTTTCATAAAGTGCTCCATGCTCATGTGACTGAGATAATGTAATTGTTTCATAAAGGTAGTCAGTCTGCCAGGGACTGAAGTTGGAGAATCTCCGCCACATACCTATCTACCTTCCAGCAGTGACACTAGAGACAAAATGCCAAAGACCAGTTGGATTCACTTTATCAAGGCTTTAAACTTGCTTCTTTCCCTAAAAAAAAAAAAATGTTCTCTATGTTCTTCAGAAGGAAGTGCATGAGAGCACTTGAAGTTTTTGAAAGCTAAAGTCTGGCAACAGTTGCTGTGTTTACCTGGATGGGGGTGGGGAAGTGGCAGAAGAAAATACCTGTGATTGTGAGATTTGTTTCACGGAAAATCACTACCCCCTACAGAGAAATAAACAATGTCTTCAAGTCCTTGCAATCCTCTCCTTGACCTCCCAACTATGTGCAATTGCCTGGCTCATCTTTCAGTTCTATGAAGGGGAGGGTCTTAGTTAAGACTTCTTGGTTACAAAAGAAACCTGCTCAACTGGTTCAAGCCAAGGGGAAAGAAAATTAGCGGCAGCAGAAGTAGAGGGGGTTTTGAAGCTTACTGGGTTTCTCACAGACCACCAAGAGGTGGAATCAGGAGTGGAAACCAGTACCCAAGGTCACTGACCATATCCTTGAGTGCCTTGTTGCTTCTCTGAGGTTCTGCTTCCTTCTCTCCCTTTCACAGTGTCATCAGGGATGACCATCGGGACTCTAGCTTTATATAACTTCACAAGTACCAGCGTTTCTAGGCCTCAATTCTACATTGTCAAGAGAATCAGATTGGCCCAGCTTGAGCCAGGAGTTCGTTGCTGTCCAGTGCATTACAATCACAGTGTAATGGGCTCCTCTGAAGTCTAGCATCTTCACACTTGGTATTGGGTCCTATGAATTTTATTTTATTTTATTTTAAAATATATTTTATTGATTTTACACAGAGAGGAATTGAGAGGGACAGAGAGTTATAATAGAAACGTCAATGAGAGAGAAACATTGACCAGCTGCCTCCTGCACACCCCCCACTGGGGATGTGCCCGCGACCAAGGTACATGCCCTTAACCGGAATCGAACCCGGGACCTTTCAGTCCTCAGGCCGACGCTCTATCCACTGAGCCAAACCAGTCCCGGCTGGGTCCTATGAATTTTAATAGACAAGAATTGGGTCAACTTCCATGAAATTATGTTCTCTATGGTCCCTGTTTTCCTGCTCTTTCAGTTTAGCAAGTTGTGTTTTCATATTTTGTATTTCAGAAAGAAAAAAAAAAGAGTGGATTTACTGCATCAGTAGCAATGTTTCTTTCATTGTACCAAACTTGTTTTCCTTGAGGCTTGACAGTGATGGACAACACAAGGTGATAAAGCTGGAATCATTTGGGATATAAGGAAAAAGAGTAAGGAACTGGGCAATAGGTAATGGTTACAGAGTATCCACTGGCACTATGCAAAGTGCTCTCGGGAATAGCTGAGTAATGACAATTGACTGATTATGATGATGGTAATGGTGACAAAGAAATTAGAAGGGTGGACTTTTTTTTTCTAGCTGGTGTATTTACCGTATTTTTCGGACCATAAGACGCACTTTTTCCCCCCCAAAAGTGGGGGGAAAAAGTCCCTGCGTCTTATGGTCCAAATATAGCCTACACATATACTTTAAAAAAAAAGTTTTTTTACTTGCCCGGCTCTGTGTGGTCTCTGTGTGCTTGCCCGGCTCTAAAATGGTTCGAAATGCTGCTGTTTACTTTACAGTAGGGGTGTCGAACTCAATCAGAGAAGGGGCCAAAATCTAAAATCCAACCTAAATCGCGGGCCGAATGGTTTACTGAACAGTCATAAACTGTCATTGTGATGGAAACGCAGCGGAGTGCAGTGATGACAGCGTGGTGCGGGCCACATTGCAAGGCCTGGCGGGACGGATTTGGCCCGCGGGCCTTGTGTTTGACACATGTGCTTTACAGGGTTGATTACATGTGTTTATGACTGTGATATTGGGTTTTAATGCACATAAAATATTTTAGGACACTATTTGTTTCAGAATCTTTTTTTCTTCATTTCCCTTCTCTAAAAACTGGTGCGTCTTATGGTCCGGAGCGTCTTATGGTCCGAAAAATACGGTATTTATTTTTAAATACGTTTTTATTGTTGATAGTATTACAACTATCTCCCAATCCTCTACCCTTTATCCTCTTCTCTCAGCCCCTACTCCACCCCCTGCCCAGGTCTTCACTACCCTATTGACCGTGTCCATGGGCTATGCATATAAGTATATAAGTTCTTTGGTTTATCTCTAGAAGAATGGACTTAATGAGAAGACATAAGAATATGAATAGAGAAAAGAAGCACAAACAGTTGTTGCCATGTATTAAAAAGGAATCTTGAACTAAGGACTCAAAGATTTGAGTTTTAGACTTGGCTTTGTAATCTCAGACTAATGACTTAGCTAGTTGGGGTTCTTTAGTATAAAAAGTAGAGTGATCCTCTATGTCAGAAATTCCTGTGACCCTACAGTCTATAATTTCATGCCTGGAAGAGAAAGAGAATCTTGGATAAAGGGAGTGATCAAAGCCAGATGAAGACCAGAAATTTCTGGTTTTTTAGGGGAGAAAATTTTTCAAGAAAGATTGAAATGTTTAAGGACAGGCTTTGGTAGAAAGGAGAAAGCAAGGTTGGAGTAATAGGGAAAGCCCAAGATAATGGCTTAGGGGTAGAAATGAGAAGTATGATACTGCAGAAAGAACCCTAGACCAAAATATAATCTGGATAAATCATTTCTCTTTTCTGGGTCTCGGCTTTCTCCAGCTCTGTTTTTCGGAGCAGAGACTTGCATAGGGAAAAGAAAGCAATCAGGTTTGTCTAGCAGTTAGAGTCCAAGTTGAAGTATTAAAAAAATTAAGGTGGGTAAGAGTGAGTATCTTGAAACTTGTATTAAGGAATTTCCCTGGCTTAGAACAGGGTAATTGGTTTTTACTATTAAATTCCCTTTGGTTTTTACCATTAAAATTCCAAGGTTGCAAGCCGCTCTTCCTCATTGTAAATGTTGGTCAACTATCAAAGATTATCAATGTTCAGAGGACAGAAATCAGGATTGAGACAAACTATTTTATACATTGGTAGCAATAGCAGTTCTATAAGATGACTCCAATAAAGTTTAAGGACAGGAGAACAGTGTTGTTACAGGCAGACAAAGAACATGAACTACAATCCTGCAAAGAAAAAAAGGGCAATTTCAAAGAAAAAAAAAATGCTCCCAATATGCAGAATTACAATCTCTGAACACAACAACTTGCTGGGCTCTGTTTTGATTTCAGTGACTGGATGACTCAAGATGAAGGGCTTGCAAGTTGAGGCCTGAAATCCCCTCAGTTACATCAGGGGAAATTTAGAGGGGTAGTTGGCCATAACCTGTATTCACCTTTAAAAAAAAATAAATTCTCTATATCTGTCTCTATATCTATCTTTTGGTTCATCAGTTTATAATGCTCTTTATTATCCACAAATGAGTGAGGTCATGTGGTGTTTCTCTTTCATTGATTGGCTTATTTCACTCAGCATGATGTTCTCCAATTCCATCCAGGTTGCTGCAAATGATGAGAATTCCTTCTTCTTTATGGCAGTAAAGCAACAAGCAGATTGTCAAATTACAGCGGGGAGGGGAGGAGGATCTGGGGGAGATAATAGATCAACCGAAGGACTTGTATACATGCATATAAGTACAACCAATGGACATAAAACTATGGGGAGGGAGGGGCTATGGGGGAGGGAGGGAGGGGGGCAAAAAAAAAATCATTAAAATATGTAAAAAAATAAATAAATTAATTAATTAAAAAAAAAATAAATAAATAAAAAAAAAAAAAAAAAAATAAATTCTCACCTTAGGATATTTTCCTATTGCTTTTCAGAGAGAGTGGAAAGCATGCAGGGAGGGATAGAGAGAAAAAAACATTGATGTTAGAGAGAAACATCACCTGGTTCCCTACCACACACCCCCTGAGGGGAAGCAAACTGCAACCCAAGTATATGCCCTGGACCAGTGGGAATCAAACCTTTGGTGTACCAGCGGATTCTCTAACCACTTAGCAACACCATCCAGAGCATCACCTGTTTTTCAAGTAAAGTCTTTAAGGATCCTAACAAGGCAACTGAAGGGAATTATCAGTTCCTTAGGCTAAATTTTAGCTGCTAAAAGAACAAAATGAGAAGTTGCTGGGTTGAGGTAGAAGATGGGAGGGAAATAAAAGAATATAATGAGTTCAGAAGACTTACTTTTTAATTGTATATTAAGGTAAAGGAGCTGAGTGAAATAGTCTGAGTTCTCTTTGAAAAACTTCAGTGTGCTTTCCCTCTATGGCTACACTGAGAGCAGAGTAGTAGCTTACCAGGAGAGAGAGAGAGAGAGAGAGAGAGAGAGAGAGAGAGAGAGAGAGAGAGAGAGAGAGAGAGAGAGGGAGGGAGGGAGGGAGGGAGAGAGAGAGAGAGAGAGAGAGAGAGAGAGAGAGAGAGAGAGAATGATGATAATAATAAATTTTCTCTGAACTAAACCTTCCAAGCTCTATTCTATCCTAAAGAAAGAAAAGTGTCTCTCTGGGATTTCCCCCGCCCCTTCCCCCTGCATCCCTCATGTTTTATTCAGGATTGAATAATGAAAGGAAGAGAAATTTAAAAATGCTAATGTTGCCACAACTGGTTTGGCTCAGTGGATAGAGTCTCCGTCTGCGGACTGAAAGGTCCCAGGTTCGATTCTGGTCAAGGGCATGTACATTGGTTGACATTGGTTGCGGGCACATCCCCGGTGGGGGGTGTACAGGAGGCAGCTGGTCGATGTTTCTAGCTTTCTATCCCTCTCCCTTCCTCTCTGTGGAAAATCAATAAAATATATATATTTTAAAAATGCTAATGTTTATTGAGGGCCTTTGTATGCTAAGCACTTTCTCATCCACTATTTCTTTTAATCTTAACATCTTTACAGATGAGGAAACTGGAGGGTCAGAGCCTTTAAGTAATTTAGGGTCTTCCCATTATAAAAGGAAGAAGTGAGATTTTACCTCAGTCCAGCTCTGGGCCCGCACCAAAGGACAACAAATCAGGTCTACTGTAATTAGCCACCAGAGGACCAGATGAGTTTCATGGCTTAGAGCAATGTTCTCAAACTTGGGGGTGCAGCAGAATGTCCTAGAGGACTTTTTAAAATCCAGGCTGCTGGAATTCAAGCCAGAGATTTTGATCCTGCACATCTTGAGTCGGGCTCAAGAATTTACAATTCTATCAGGTTCCCAGTGGTGCTGATGCTACCATTCCTTCCAGGTTCGCACTTTGAGAATTACTGGCTTAGAGCTGTTTTCATGTTAAATAACGGAAGAACATCTCCAAATATGTGTTCTAAAGAGAGTGAAGTTAAGGAACATGGCAGTGTCACATTTGTAAATGAAGGCCTGCACATCCCCAACTGTCCTTATTCTGAATTCTCCATATTCTAAAAGCTGATAGAACCACACTTTCTTAATTTCTGTTGTAATGGCAAGATTTCGCCCCAAAATATTCAAATTTACAAATGTTTACAGTTATAGGATTCTGTATTTGTGAATTTGTATACTTGCTAATAAAATTTATTTGTAACCCCAAAATCAATCCTAGCAGTGCTTTTGAAGTCATACATGAACATGTTCAGAACTGAGAAAAATGTGAGTTGTCCTGAGCACATGCATGTTTCAGCTGAGGTCAAACAAGGTGACATTCCTTGTTGCAGCTCTCATTCTGTAAACATCCTATTCGAGGTCCATTTAACCATGTTTTTCACAGTTTTGTGTGTTTTTTTTCTTTTGTTTGTTTGTTTGTTTTTCCAGTTTTGTGTTTTTTATTGGTGATTTTGTTGCTTAAAAATGTTTCCAAACAGTGCTAAAGTGCTAGCTAGTGAGTTAGGTGGAAGAAGGCTATAATGTGCCTTACAGAGAAAATACATGTGCTAGATGAGCTTTGTTCAGGCAAGAGTTTCAGTGCTGTTGGCCATAAGTTCAACATCAATGAATCAACAATATGTATTAAATGAGCCGAAAGGAACCAGACCAATAGACATGAGAGTTTAAGAAATTTAATTGCTTTCTCTCACAGCAGGCTGAGACCAGTGTGTTGGTGTCAGCCCCAAGGGTGGTTAGGTTCCCTGGGTAAAAGTATGAAATATAGGGCCAGGCTGTGGGGATGTGAGTTGGTCAAGCAGAGGGGAGGGCAGGAACCAGTCAAGGGAGTCAGGGAGGAGAGTGCACAGGTTGGTCAGATGGAAGGGAGTTCTTACCTTGTTTCTGCAGATACCACCCACCTGCCCCGAGCTATGGGAAAAGGCTTATGCCCTATATTTCAGAAAACATGTCCAAGCAGGAGAGATTAAAGGTAGTTCATCCTAACAATCAGTTGATAAAAATGTGTGACCAGAGTTGTAGGACTCTAACCCTGTATTTCCCCTAGGAGCAATGATTCAATAATTCAGTAACATCATAGAATATAACTAGCATGAACAATGAGAATTGATTATATATGGTAAGGAAAGTACCTGAGGGGCTAAGGTGCAGGAAAGTACCACAAAAATTAAGATACAAATAAAAAGAGAAAGACTTGAACATTAAGCCAAAGACTACATGGCTTGGCAAATGCAAATGCATGTGTATAAATTGTATGCAAAACTGTGTTGTTTCTCTAGTTATTTCACATGCAGAATATAGGGAAATGTTACTGATATTTGTTATTGCAACATGTCAGCCTTCTTCTGCTATTTCCTTTCAGATATTTTGTGTTTACAAAGTGACTCTTATGCCCCAATCTCCACCAGCCCTGTCGTTGGAGAACTGTGAGAACCCTCTGTCCCAACGCCAGGCCCTCACATTCAGTACCCAGGCCTCTGGGGAAGAAGGGCAGGGGCCTCACAGTTGCTGTTTATCTCACTCCTGTTGTAACCAGAGAACAATGGGTCCTGCTGGTGAGAATAATACTTCCATTGTTGGCATAGTGGTTTAAGATGGGATGCCTTTCCTCTGCTTCTGTTTTCTCAGATTAGCAACTTTTCAAAGATGAGCTGCAATGCTGGGAAGCCAGAAGAGAAATCTAGTACCCAGTACAACGTAAAACCACACATACACAAAGAGTGCAAGGATGGCCTAGAACTCAGATCATACGTGACAAAGAGAACTCCGTTCTCACAGGTTTGGGTTGGGTTAGCTCTGCAGAAACCTACTGTCCTCAGCATGAGCTTAGTAGAACTAAACTGTCTGGGGAGGAGAGATCCAGCTCAAATGGAAGGGAGAGTGGCAGGACCCTCATTGAATCAGAACAATTCAGGATCATTGTCAGTTAAGTATATGAAGGTAGTCTCATTTTGTTTGTTTTTATGTTCTAACTGGAAAAGTTTGTGATTTTTATGCTCATTGTCATAGTCTTCAGACTGTCACTGGATCAAGATCAATTTTTGTGCTATCAACAGTTAATTTCACACCTAGCACTTACACTTTTCTCCTCTGTGACACTTGATGGCCAGTGCGAAAGGGGTTGGAGTGCCTACTTCCTCAGTTTATGCTCATGAGTTTAAACTCTGATGCTTTCTCTTACAGCACATTTGCTTTGTCTTTAGCTATTACTTGATGTAATGATGTATCTGGGGGCTAATCAAAATATTAATACTTTTTCTCCCACCATTTAAGTTCTTCTGACTTGGCTAATATCAAATTAACAGAGATATGTTAACAGGAGAAAATCAAAGGGTTTAATGCATGCACACGGGGAATTCACATAGACATGAAAATTCCAAAGACATTGAGGAATGTTGGGTATATAAGACATTTTTAAGACAAAGGAGAAAAGTGGGAAAGGTGAGGAGGGTGGAGTATTAGATTTCAGAAGTGAAAGTGGGTAATTTACAGGTAGTTGAGGGAGACTTGAAACCAGAGCTAGCAGGAAAATTCTTGCCAGGTGATTCAGAACAATAGGACACAGAGGGTATCTAGCTCACAGGCCCCTGCCTGAAGTTCTCTTCTTTACTATAATTGATTCAAATTAGACTAAGGCCAACATCTTAAGATCTTCTTCCTGAAGCTGGTTTCTCTGAATCTCTTGGGCAGAAAAGTGTCAAAAGTTTTTTTTTTCTGAGTCTTATTTCATAATAAACAGCTTAAAATCAATATCCCAAAAGGGCAGCTTCAGGATAGTAAGTTTTGGTTCCCTTCATGTTCTTATACTCTTCTTTCCTGTAGTCTCAGCTGTGGTGAGCCCCTAAGCTCAAGTCATGTCCTTTCTAAGGCAGTCCATAGCCAATGTCCATGGAGGGTGTAAAGACATGGAATTATTTAGTGACTAATTTTAGTTCCAGACTTAAAATTGGGGTTGAATGAGGCTGTTATCAGGCCTGCATGGCAGCTCAACTTCTCCTTCAACTCAATTCTACTTCCCCTCCTTTTTTTTTTCTCAGTTGTTGATCCCAAAGCGACCTTCTGATAAACTGAGACCATTATTAGAAGTCTCAAGCTCTCAGAAAAGTGTAATTTCTTCACTCTGTAGCTAAAATGAACAGAAAGAGACAAGTGTATGGAAAAGCCAAGAACAAAGAAAATATTGATGATCCATTTTTTTAAAATGCCTCTCCCATCACAGACAATGGTGGCTTATTGTATTTATTTTTTAAAAATATATTTTATTGATTTTTTAGAGAGGAAGGGAGAGAGATAGAGAGCTAGAAACATCAATGAGAGAGAAACATCAGCCAGCTGCCTCTTGCACACCTCCTACCGGGGATGTGCCTGCAACCAAAGTACATGCCCTTGACTGGAATCGAACCTGAGACCTTTCAGTCCGCAGACCAACGCTCTACCACTGAGCCAAACCCGTTTCGGCTGATGATCCATTTTTAAATGCCAGGCATATATTTTGCTTCTCTTAAACTCAGTTTCTTCTAGTGATCATTTTTGGATGGTGTTGTTATCCTCTAAAATTTGTATGGAACAGGATTGTTGCCACTAGATGTGGGGTGCTTTCCAGGTTGCAAGGAAAAGCACTTCCAGGGACCCACCCACAAGAGAGGATGAGGGCTGGTGGCAAAAATTATTTGGGAAGCAAATTAAAGAAGTTCCCCAATGTCTCATTTCTGTTCGTTTTGCCAAAGAAAATCAGGGCCTGAAATAGTCAATGTCCAGAGATTCTGTGCCATATTAAAGCTTAATTCAGTCCAGCAACCAGCTAGTTCAGCGTGTGTTTCTGGCTGCACTCTGTTGCTGTGCCTCCGTAGCTAGGCTCCAGCCTGGAGCCTGTGTTTGGAGTTTGAGTGGCAGTGAGCCATGCAGCTGCTAAGGCCACATGGCTAAGAGAGAGAACATGCAAATGAGAGAGAGAGAGAGAGAGAGAGAGAGAGAGAGAGAGAGAGAGAGAGAGAGAGAGAGAGGAGAGAGGAGAGAGGAGAGAGGAGAGAGAGAGAGAGAGAGAGAGAGAGAGAGAGAGAGAGAGAGAGAGAGAGAGAGAGAAAGTTAGTTTGGTAGGAACCAAGAGCTTTTTCATAATAGCCAATCAGCTTCCCAAACTTTCCTGCTGGCTTGCATTGGGGCCCACCCCTAGCCAATGATCTTTTCTCTAGATTAGACTTAACAGGCCTCATGGTTGAGTACCTCCCCCTGTGCCATTTTTCTTTATTGCTCCTGTGTTTAGTTCCCGCTCGGTTCTATTCCATCCCCCAGTGATGTGTGGGGAATGGACCAGTGGTTTGGGGAGGGAGGGTGGTGAAGCTGCTGCTTCCTGGTGAAGTAAATAGGCCTCTGCTTCCCAGCTGAATATGCTCAACAACATCTCCCCTTCGCTTCCTTTCTCATCAATAATGAGCTAACTATGGTAACAGTATGTCAGTTCCTCAAAAAATTAAAAGTAGAACCACCATATGATCCAGCAACTTCACTTTTGGGTGTATTTCCAAAGAAAGTGAAAACAGGGTCTTGAAAAGATATTTATGTACCCATGTTCATAGTAGCATTATTCACAATAGGCAAGAAGTGAAAGCGAGCAAATATCCACAAACAGATAAATGGATAAGCAAAATGAGGTGCACGCATACAACAGAATATTATCCAGTCTTAAAAGGGAAGGAAATTCTTACACATGGATGAATCTTGGAAATATTATGGTAGGTGAAATGAGCCAACCACAAAAAGACAAATAGGTAATGATTATGTTTATATGAAGTATCTGGAGTAGTGAAATTCAGAAATTCAAGTAGAATGGTACTTGCCAAGGGCTTGGGGGAGGAGGTAAGGAGAGTAGCTGTGCAGTGGGTCTAGAGTTTCAGTTTTACAGGATGAAAAGAGTTCTAGAGATTTGTTGTGCAACAATGTGAATGTACTTAGCACTACTGAACTGTACACTTAAAAATGGCTTAGATGGTAAATTTTGTTTGATGTATTTTACACAATTAAAAAAAAACTTTTATGTGGCAAGGAAACATTTAAGAGAGCATTTCTCAAACTTCGTTCTCTGCACACAATTCTCTGAAAATGGTTGTAGACGTGAGATCCTGCCCAGTGTGAGTGTTTGAAGGAGAGAAGTGAATTCTTCCCTGAAAGATACAACCGGAAAAAGATTAAGCCTGAAGAACCCTTCCCAGGGACATAGTGCCAAATGCAGGAGTTGCTCACCACAAGCCTTGCCATGTCGTGGCTGCAACAAAGGACAGGCACTTCATGTGTCCTGCAAAAATCATCTGAAGGCAGAATGGGGAAGAGTGGAGAGAGTGCACGGGTTCAGGGCTGCAAACTAGCTAGAGCTGGTTTTGTGCCACAGGCAAAGAAAACTGGAAGGAAACAACTATTTGCTGTGAATCTCAGAGAGCAATCACAATAGCAGGTGCTAAACAGGAAGAACCAGAAAAACGGTTTTTGAAGCCCTGCCTGCAAGGGCTCACAGACAGACACTTTAAAAGCAAAATTACACAGCAGTACCATTAGAATTTGAGCAGCCAGTGGCAAAAGCTGAAGAGATTCTGATGGTGCATCAAAGTCTCTCTTGAATTCTTGAGTGCCAGGTGGGGATCTGGCATTGGCCTTGGCTAGTGATAATAAAAGAGGAACCAAACAAACAAATCAGGGGAAAGCTAAATCTTGTATGGGGTTCACTTTCAGAGTAACCCTAGCTAATCGCCCAACTTAAAACTATTTTTCTCAAAGCATTGTCACTACCAGGCATTGCAGCAATACATGCCCCATGTGACACACAGGTACAAATGACCTGACTTGCTCCTAAGTTCACTTTATTGCCTTTTCGTAGGCCCCTAAAATTGCTTTATTAATTTAAAATGGTACCGGCTTGCCCTGGCTAGTGTTTCTCAATGGTTAGAGCCTCAGCCCATGCACCAAAGGGTTGAGGGTTTGATTCCCGGTCAGGGGCATGTGACTGGGTTGCAGGTCAATCCCCCCCCAGTGGGGCCATGTGCAAAGGCAACCAATCCATGTGTCTCTCTCACATGGATGCTTTTTCTCTCTCTCTTTTTCTATCTCTCTCTGTTCCCCCTTCCTCCCTCCCTCTCTTCCTGCTCTCTAAAAGAATCAACGAAAAAAAATATACTCAGGTGAGGATTAACAAAACAAACAAAACAAGACAAAAAGATGGTACAGATTTGCCCTGGATATTGTTGAACGTGTTCTCTTTGAAAAATATTTGCCTTTTCTTTTCTTCCTTCCTTTCTTTCTTCCTTTTGGCACCTTTTTATATTGTGGTAAAATACACATAACATAAAATTTACTAATTTTAAGTATGTAATTTAGTGGTATCAATTATGTTTACAATATTGTGTAATCATCACCAATGTCTATTTCCAAAGCTTTTTTGTAACCCTCTCCAGACCTTGGTAAACTCTTGATCTGCTTTCCTCTCCATGTATTTGCTTGTTCTGAATACCTTGTATAAGTGGTATCATATAATATTTGTCCCTTTGTGTTTGGTGTAGTTCACATATTGTAGAATAATGTTTTCAAGTTTCATTCTTATAGCATATGTCAGAATTTCCTTCTTTTTTAAGGCCAAATAATATTTCATTGTATGTATATACCACATTTTGTTTACCTATTCATTTGTTGAACATGTGGTTGTTTCTACCTTTGGCTATCTACACTAATAAAAGAGAAACATGCAAATTAACTATACCTTTGCAAAGTCCACCAGCTAATCAGGAGTGAGTTTGCACATTAACCCATCAAAGACAGCAGGTTAATGTGCATACACAGGCACTGAGCAGCGGGGTGGGGGTGAGGGAGAGCTGGGGACATGTCCCACTCCGCCCCAGCCACTCCAGGCTTCTGGGCGGCATGGGAGGCAGAACGGTGGCTGCAGGCTGGAGCAAAGGCAGTGCCAGCAGCCAGGGGAAGGGAGGCCCATTCCTGCAAATATCTCTGTGCATCGGGCCTCTAGTTGTAAATAATTCTGTTATGAACATGGGTGTATAATATCTATTGAGTTACTGCTTTCAATTCCTTTTGGTGTAAACCCTGAAGTGGAATTGCTGGATCATATGGAAATTCTAACTTTAGCTTTTCAGGAACTATCAATCTGTTTTCCATAGTGGCTGTGCTATTTTACATTCCCATCAGCAATGTATAAAGATTACAGTTTCTCCACATCCATACCAACATTTATTATTTTTAGTGTTTTTTTTTTTTAATATAATAAGCATCCTACTGGGTTTGAAGTGGTATTTCATGTAGTTTGATTTGTATTTCCCTATGTTTAATGATGTTAGCTATATTTTCATATGCTTACTGGCCATCTGTATATTTACTTTATCTGTATGTCTGTTCAAGTCTTTTGCCCTTTTGGGTTGGGTAGTGATTTTTGTTGTTGTTGTTAAATTGCAGGAATTCTTTGTATAGTCTGCATACAAATTCCTTATCAGATATATGATTTGCAAATATTTTCTCCCATTCTTTGTGCTATCTTTTCACTATTTAAAAAAAAAAAATTGATCTTAGAGAGAGGAATGGAGGGAGGAGAGGTGAGAGAAACATTGATGTGAGAAAAAAAACATAGATTGGTTGCCTCCCACATGCATTCCTTTCAGGAATTGAACCTGCAACCTGGCTGGGTATGTGCCCTGACCAGGAATTGAACCGGCAACATTGTGCCCCAATCAAGTGAGTCATAGAGTTCTTTGATGTAAAAAAATTTTAAATTTTGACGAAGTTCAGTTTACTTACTTTTTCTTTTGTTGTCTGTGCTTTTGGTGTCAGATGCAAGAAATTATTGCCAAATCCAATGTCATGAAAATGTTTTCTTCCGTGAGTTCTATAGCACTTATGTTTAGGTCTTTCATCCCTTTTTTAATTAGTTTCGTATATGATGTAAAGCCAAGGTCCAACTATGGTTTTTTGCATGTGTATACCTAATTTTCCTAACATCATTTGTTGAAAAGACTGTCCTTTCCCAGCTTTATTTTCTTTTATGTTTATGTTTTTAGGTTCTCTGCTTTGGTAAGAAAAACAGGAATTACCTAAATTATCCTCAAGTAAGCATTATTTAAGCAAAATACATTATATATAAGTAATTTGGAAACAAAATTAGTTTACTAATATTAGAGCTATGTTAATATTTTTAATCTAAGTTTCACCTCTTTCATGCTCCTCTACATTTTCTCAGCCTGAAATGATTCCTTTTCCTATTGATCTCTTAGCATTTATTGCCTATAATTTTTTTTTTACTTTTGCATGAATTTAAAAGATTGAAATAGATTTGACATTAACATTGTGTAAATTTAAGGTGTGATAATATTTATTAAATTATTAATTGGCCTACCTTTTTCTTCAACAAAACAAAAAAATAATTTTTTTTTCTTGCAAACAAAAATTTATTTTTCACAGTTATGGAGGCTGGAAGATATTCCGATGCTGGCATAGTTAGTGTTTGGTGAGAGCCTGCTTCCTAGACTGGACCTTCTCCGTGCCTGGCAAACTGGTGCTGGTTGTGGTCAGGAAGCCTCAGTTCTTCTCCACAGGGTCTTCTTTGCAGGGCTGCTTGAGTGCACTCACAACATGATAGCTACCTAGAAAAACCGCAGGAGGAGCAATCTAAAAAAACAAGGAAAAGGCTCCTATGATCTTTCTGTAGCTGAACAGCTCATTGTTACTCTCATAATTTAATATTACGGGTTTCAGGATGATTTTATATGCATTTAGTGTCCTCTAGTATAATGTCATTAAGGGAGTATATAATTATGGAAGCTGAGACATCTCACAATCTGCCGTCTGCAAGATGGAGGCCCAGGAAAACTAGGGGTATAATTCCTGTCCAAATTCAAAGATCTGAGAACCAGGGGAGCTAATAGTATAAGTCCCATGGAGAAGCAACAAACTTTTCTTGTACTTAATTCTTGTATTCGGTCCCAGAACTCAGAGACTGAGGGGAAGAATACCGGCAAAATCTACACAACCTACATGTGCAAGGTACTCAATGCCCCTTGGGAAACCTTGACCAATGGAGCCAGGAACCAATTCTTTCTGCTCCAAGGTGGATACTTGTGAGGCCATTCAATATGGCTTTTCAAAAAGTCCTTAAGAGACAGAGACTCCGTTTCCTACAACAACCATTTTTGAGAACACACCTTTGTATTAGCTTTCCCTCCTTTCCAGTTTTACTATCCTCAATCACATGGGATTATAGATCCTCCACCCCACCCCAATACTTTTACTCAAGCCTTGGTCTCAATCCTTGCTTTCCAGAAAGAGCACAGGCTAATATAACAACCTTAGTCTTTTGGTATATTTTGTACTTTTTAAAGTTCAAAAATAACACATAATTTCTTGATATAAGACTAGGAGGGGCCTAGCTGTTTGGCTCAGTGGATAGAGCATCGGCCTGTGGATTGAAGGGTCCTAGGTATGATTCCTTTCAAGAGCCTGTACCTCAGTTGCAGGTCTTGGTCTTGGTGCATGCGGGAGGCAACACTTCGAAGTTTTTCTCTCTGTGTCTCTCTCCCTCCCTTCCACTCTCTCTAAAAATCAGTGGATATCCTCGGGTGAGGATTAACAACAACAACAAAGACCAAGAGCAAAGTAAATGCTGGGAATCAGCAAGGATTTGGCTACATAATTAAGATAGAAATGTTTAGCTTCTATATGAAACTAAGTAAGGCAATAGGCTGAAAATAGCCACTATTATGGAACCAACTATTTTGAAGGCACTGTCATGTGACCAGAAGCTAACATTTCTCCTATTTGTCAGTATAGTGCCTCCTTCACAATACATCACTCTATGTAAGGAGAGCTGGTGTGATAAGTTATCATATATAACTATGCCACACTCCTTTCCCTTGCTTTTTAAAATAAGGTTTGTTTGTTTTTAATGTGTACATTTTAGTGGTTTTCATTATACTCACAAAGTTGTGGAATCATCACAATATCAAATTCCCAAACTTTTTCACCACTCTAAACAGAAACCCATATTCATTAACAGTAACTCCCAATTCTCCCCTCCTCCAAGTCCCTGGCAACCACTAGTCTACTTTTTGTCTCTATAAATTCTGGTCTATTCTGGACATTTAATATTAAAGAAATAATATGACATGTGGTCTTTTGGGTCTATATTCTCAGCATGTTTTCAAGGTTCATTCATGCTGCAGCATGTGTCACTACTGCTGAGGTTCTTTCTTCCTGACATCAACCGATTCTTTGCCACAAGCTGGGTGTCCTTCAATTCAGTTCTGCCAATAACTCTGGGAGTTGGGGTCAAAACACACAGGATAAAGGCTCAGTCCCACAGGACTCTTCCCATTTCAGATACCACCTACAGATGGAGTGGCCAGGATACCCATAATTCTGCACAGCTAACTACAAATTCAGGGTTTCCCTCCTCTTAGGGTTGATAATTCACTAGAATGACTCTGACTCACAGAACTCATTTACCGTTACCTGTTTGCTATAAAAGATATAACTCAGAAAGCCAAATGGAAGTGCTGCATGGGGCAAAATATGAGAGGAGCCACAGAGCTTCCACTCCCTCTCTGGGCCCTCTAACCTCTTGGCACTTTGATGTGTTCACTAACTCAGAAACTCTCTGAACCCAATTGTTTAGGGACTTTGAGGAAGTTTCATTATGTAGGCATGGTTGATTAAATCATTAGCCATTGAACTCAATCTCCTGCCCTTCCCACTTTGGGTGTTGGAACTGGGACTAAAAGTTTCACCTCTCTAATCATCGCTTGGTCTTCCTCAAAACCAGCTCCCAAGCTGAAGCTATCCAGGGACCCACCAAGAGTCAACTCACTAATATAAACTCAAGTATGGTTGAAAGGGGCTTGTTGTGAATAACAGAAGACTCTCCTATCACCTCTATCACTTAGGAAAAATCTATAGATAAAGCTGTGTGCCAGAAACCAGAGACAAAGACCAAATTTATATTTCTTATTGTACTATAATACATCATTCCTTTTTTATGGCTGAATAATATTCCATTGTATGGATATACCACATTTTGTTTATCCATTTCATAGCTGGCAGACCTTTTGATTATTGTGAACTGTACTGCCATGAACAGTCGTGTACAATTTTTGTGTGGGCATTTGTTTTCTTTTACCTTGGATAAATACCAAGAAATGAAACTGCTAAATTAAATGGTAACTCCATGTTTAACTTTTTTAGGAATTGACAAACTACCAAACTGTTCTCAAATACTTGTTTGTTTTTTAACTTTCTATGTGCACTATTTGGGTTTTATCTCCCAGTTAACTTTATAATCTTGAAGAAAGGACCAATGTTTTCCTCTTCCCTGCATCTGTATTTATCTTAATGCCTTACACCTAATAGAAACGCTCTAAGTATTTGTGTGTGATCATGTAATTAAGACAATATGTCCTTTATCCTGGGAATTTAGTAACAAAAACAGTCTTACTGTCAGCTGGTTGGTGGATATATATCTATGGCTTTCTTTGCTTTCCTTACTTTCCACACTGGAGAACTTTAGACAACTGTTGGTTTGTGTGTGTTGTGGGGAATGGACAGAATGTGAGAGAGAGTGGAATTAGAAGGAATGGCTTACCTAATCCTTCTGGTCAAATGTTTATACAGATTCCCAGAAAATGTTTTATCAGTGCTTATTCAAAGTGTGGCATCCAATTTATACCATGCTCACAGGCCTGCAGGGGAGGGCAGTTGAGGGCGATCGGGTTGGCAGGGGAGGGAAGTTGGGGGCAATCGGGCCAGCAGGGGAGCAGTTAGGCAGCAATCAGACTGTCAGGGGAGTGGTTAGGGGCAATCAGGCAAGCAGGCAGGTGAGCCGTTGGGAGCCAGTAGTCCAAGATTATGAGAGTGATGTCTGACTGCAGATTTAGGCCCTTTGGGATCAGGCCTAAACCAGCAGTCGAATATCCCTAGAAGGGTCCCAGATTGGAGAGGCTGCAGGCTGGACTGAGAGACACCTCCCTCCCCAATGAATGAATTTTGTACACCGAGCCTCTAGTCTCAATATATAGCACCATCTCATAACCAGTGGCTCAAGTCAGAAATGAGAGAATCATTCTTGATTCCCCAGTAAGTTCTATAGAAACCAATCCCCCAACCAAAAACCATATCTCAAAGGTATTTTCTTCTCTCCATTCCCCATGATCACACCCTATCCCAACTAGCCCTTGATTTTTAAATTCCAGCAATAGCCACATCACTGGTCTTCTCCCTTCCTCTGCTGCTCTCTGTTTTTCATAACAAGCAGAGCAGCACTGTCCCATAGAAATATAATATGATCACATATGTAATTTTAAATTTTCATTAGTTACATTAAACTAAAAAGAAACTCATTTCAACAACATATGCTATTAACTAATATAGTAAAAATATTATTATTTCAATATATAATCTTTATAAAAATCAATGAGATATTTTATGGTTAATGTAATTTTTTAAAATAAATCTTTATTGTTCACATTATTACAAATGTTCCTCTTCCCCGCCCCCCAATTGCTCTCCTCCACCAGGTTCCCAACCCACCCTCTGCTCTTTCTCCACCCCCCATTGTCCTCATCCATAGGTGCACAGCTTTTGTTCAGGCTCTTCCCGCACCCCCCACTCTCCTTTTCCCTTCCATACCTCTGATTCTATAATATTCACCAGTTAATATTGTTCAGGTTTTTTAATTCCCTTGGCTTTTAGTTTCACTTGCTGATAGTTACATATTTGTTGGTCATAATTTTTATCTTTATTTTCTTCGTCTTCCTAAAGAATCCCCTTCAGCAATTCATATAATTCTGGTTTGGCGGTGATGAACTCCTTTAGCTTTTTTTTTTATTTGTGAAGTTCTTTATCTGGCTTTTGATTCTAAGTGATAACTTTGCTGGATAGAGTATTTTTGGCTGTAGGTCCTTGCTATTCATCACCTTGAATATTTCTTGCCATTCCTGTCTGGCCTGGATGGTTTCTGTTGAGAAATCAGCTGACAATCATATGGGTGCTCCTTTATAGGTAACTACCTGCTTTTCTCTTGCTGCTTTTAATATTCTTTCTTTGTCTTTTACTTTTGGAATTTTAATTATGATTTGTCTTGGTGTGGTCCTCTTTGGATTCCTTTTGTTTGGGGTTCTGTGCACTTCCTGAACTTGTAAGTCTATTTCTTTCCCCAGGTGGGGGAAGTTTTCTGTCACTATTTCTTTCAGTATGTTTTCGATATCTTGTTCTCTGTCATCTTCTGAGACCCCCATAATTCTGATGTTGGTTTGCTTGAAGTTGTCCCAGAGCTTTCCTACACTATATTCAACTTTCTGGATTCTCTAGTCTTCTTGCTTCTGGGGAGGAGTGTCCTCTGGCTCTTTGTGTTCCAAATCTTTGACTTGATTCTTGTGATCTTCCATTCTGTTTTTAGGACTCTGTATAATATTTTTTATTTCAAATAATGTATTCTTTATTTCTAGTTGATCCCTTTTCATATCCTCATAGGTCTCATTTATTTTATCAGCCTTTTCTAGGAAATTCTTGAAAAACCTTATAAGCATGGTTTTAAACTCTATATCCAGTCGCTTCTTGTCCTCCATTTCTTTCATTTGTGATCTGTTTCCTTGTCTCAACATTTTCACAGCTTCCCTGAGTTGGTAGGGTGGCTTTGTGTGTTAAGGTGTTCTCTATGGTTCAGTGGGTCAGCCTCCCAGTTACCTGAGAGGCTGGACAGTCTTGGTGTAGCCCTTTGTGGGTTGTGTGGGCAGTTGTTAAGCCTTGTTGTTAAGCCTTGCTTATTGTTGGTATCAGTAGGAAGCATTGATCTCCAAGCCAATTGGCTATGAGGATCAGAAGTGTCTCAGCTAGGGGGGTTTCTGTATTCCGCTTGGATGGGGCGGAGTCTCGGGGTGATGCACACAAGCCTTGGTGAATCCTATAAGATTGGTTGCAGGCCCTCGCACCTCTTTGCTATAGGTGCAGACAAGCTTTGGATTCCTGCCGGGACCGGTTTGGCTCAGTGGTAGAGCATCGGCCTGCGGACTGAAGGGTCCCAGGTTCGATTCCGGTCAGGGGCATGTGCCTTGGTTGCGGGCACATCCCCAGTGGAGGGTGTGCAGGAGGCAGCTGGTCGATGTTTCTTTCTCATCGACGTTTCTAACTCTCTCTCCCTCTCAATTCCTCTCTGGGTAAAATCAATAAAATATATTTAAATAAAAAAACAAAACAAAAAAACAAGCTTTGGATTCCTGTCTGTCCCTCTCTAGGAGAGTCCTATTCATGGCGAACAAGAAAGCCAGCCACTGGAAGGGTTTCTGTGCTCCACTTGGATGGGGCGGGGTCTCGGGGTGGTGCACACAAACTTTGGTCAGCCCCTCCCTACTAGGGTCTAGTTTCTGAGTCCTGCAGTAATGGCCGCTGGCTTCACACACCTCCGAGAGATCTCTGCCCACTGCCTGACAGTCTGGCGTCTCCCTGACTGGGGTCGTCTATCAGAGCAATAGGGTGGTTCTGTTTTCCTCCCCAACAAGAAAGCTAGCCACGTATTAGCTGTCTGCCCTCTCCGCGCGCAGGGAGTAAGCCAGCAGTGAACTCAGCGAACTCGGCCCGCCCTCTCCATGCTCTGCAAGCAAACCAGCAGCGAAGTCTGGCAGCCGCCTTTTCGTTTGTGCAGTTCACTGCACCTTCACAGTTCCTGAGGTTCAGTGTGCCTACTCTCTCTTTCCCAGATGGTAGAGCCTCCTCTCAGCTAGCCATCCAGTGCTTCAGGGCGATGTTTCCCCTGTTTTCCAGTTCTAAAATCAAATTTTTATAGTAGGCTGCATTCAGGTGTCTACCCTACGCCGCCATCTTGGTTTCTCTGGTTAATGTAATTTTAAATGTACAATTTTACATATATCAAATCATATATACTTTATACTTAGAGTGTACCTCAATTCTGACTTGCTATATGTCAAGCGCTCAATAGTCATAAGAGGCTAATGGTTGCCATGTTCTGAAGAGCCAGAGTGATTTTTTAAAAAAGTAAGTTGAATTACTTTTAATAACTTAGTGCTTAATAACTCCTTGATGGCTTCTTGGTGCATTTGGGACAAAATCAAAACTCTTCACTGAGGCCTACAAGGCTGTCCATGATCAAGCCCTATCTTGTCCACATATTCATCACCCTTGTGCCTTCACTTTGCTCTAGCCACCTTGGCTTCCTTTCTGTTCTGAAAACACACCAAGTCTCTGTCTGTCTGTATATCATCATTCCTTATCCTCAAATTTCAGCTTAAATATTATCTCCTCAGACAGGCCTTCCCTGCCTGCATCTAAAAAAGTCCATCTGGCCGAAACCGGTTTGGCTCAGTGGATAGAGCATCAAGGATCCCGAGTTCGATTCTGGTCAAGGGCATGAAAAAAAGAAATAAAAAAAGTCCATCTGGCCCTAACCTGTTTGGTTCAGTGGATAGAGCATCGGCCTGTGGACTGAAAAGTCCCAGGTTCAATTCTAGTCAAGGGCATGTACCTTGGTTCTGGGCACGTACCCAGTAGAAGGTGTGCAGAAGGCAGCTGATCAATGTTTCTCTCTCATCAGTGTTTCTAACTATCCCTCTCCCTTCCTCTCTGTAAAGAATAATAAAATATATTTTAAAATAATAAAGTAAAAAGGTCCATCTATGTTATCATTTATCACAGTACTCTGTTATCTTCATAGTGCTTTTTATTTCCAGTTTATAATTATATTAATCAGTTTATTGTCTATTACTTCTATTAGGTTGTAAGTTTCATGAAGGCAGGAATTATCTCTAGTGCTATATACAAATCTTACCTCTAATTGGCACTCAATAAATAAATATGTGAGCACCCTTCCCCCTTCACTAAGGGAATAGGAAAATAATTTATTTCAGTAGAGTTATACATCAAATTATAATAAATGCATGATAAATAAATATATCACGGCTAGAAATATTCTTTCCTATTAACCAAAGAAAGGTTTTAATGTAGATAAAGCTAGATTTGGTTTATTATCTTTCTTTTTGAAGATAACTTAATATTTTCTCTGCAGATAGGGCAATTTCCTTGAAAAATATTCTATTAAGGGGATGTGCTTCTGGGAGCTCCCAAATCTTAATATAATGGTTCCTTGAAAGTAAAACACTTACTCTATAAGACAGAACTAGAGACTCCAAAACCTCTGGCTTTAGGGAAAGGTAGCTGGAAGAGGAATGGATCCTTGATGCCAACCTACAGTGAAAACTTATTTGTTCACTCATTCAGCAAATGTTGATAAATGCCTTTATAGCAGGCACTGTTCTAGGCTCTGGGGATACAGAAGTGAGACAAACAGACAAAAATTGCTGCCCTCTTTTGAGTTTACATCCTAGAGGGGGAAATAGTTAATTAAATAAGAAACCAAATCTACCTAGGTGCCCATCAGCAGATGATTGGATCCAAAAACTATGGTACATTTACACAATGGAATATTATGCAGCCATAAAAAAGAAAAAATTCTCATTGTTTGCAGCAACCTGGATGGAATTGGAGAACATCATGCTGAGTGAAACAAGCCAGTCAATGAAAGAGAGACACCACATAACATCACTTATTTATGGATGATAAAGAACATTATAAACTGAAGAACCAAAAGATAGATATAGAGACAGTAAAGCAACAAGCAGACTGTCAAATTACAGCGGGGAGGTTGGGGAGATAAAAGATCAACCGAAGGACTAGTATACATACATATAAGTACAACCAATGGACACAAAACTCTGGGGAGGGAGGGTATATACGGGAAGGGGGGGGGCATTGGTATATGTACAAAAATAATAATTTAATAATAATAAAAAAGAAACCAAATCTACAGTATGGTAGATGGTAGTAAGCTCTACAAAGAAAAATAAAGCTAGGAGTAAAAGTAGGGCATCCAGGACTTACAGCTTTAGATAGGATGACCAGAAAAGGCCTCAGTGAGATAGTGATAGTTGCATAAAGAATTAAAGAAAGTAAGCCATGTGGGCTAAGTTAAGAGAATTCCAGACAGCCAGGCCAATGTATCTGGTAGCTGGATTAGAGTGAATGACAAAGAGAGAAGCTGGGGATGAGGTCAGAAATATTGGGGATTGGTGGATAGATCACATAGAGCCAGAAGTCGGTCAGAACAAGGCCTTGGGCTTTTACTCTGGGTAATGGAAGGCTATGAACAAAGAGTGACATGGTTCTGATTTGCATTTTAGATGATCACTCTCACATAGGTATTGGATGTGAATAAATGAGTGAGTGAAATCAATGAATGAATGAATCAACCAACCAATCAATTAATCAGGGCAAGAGAAAATAGAAGAACTAGAAGGCTTTGACTCAACTTGGGAACAAGAAGCAATGTTTAGAAATAACCCCTAAAAAGCAGTGAACCTCCTGATTCACTTTTTTGTTAGATTAAAGACATAAAGACTCGGTTGAGGTGCTTGCACTATTTACTGCAGATCCTCTTTGGGCTTGTATCTATATCCTAAGGAGGTGCAGGCAAGACACTTGAGCTTGTGAGAGGAAAGCAGCTGGCTGCTGGTGAGCATGGTGGCTGATCTCAAGTAGCTCTTTTGTCACTAGAAATCTGACTCTTTTTGGTTTAGACAGACAGTGACAGGCTTGGCTGAGGACCAATAGAAACCTGCCAACTTTACAGTCTGCCTCTCTCAGCCTAGACAATCTTTGAGAAAGGAGTGTATCTTTTGAATTTGCAAAAATGAGACAGCAGAGGGGAGAACCAACATTTCTCATTAGAATAACACTCAATTGTGTCAAAATGAGTTGCTGGATATGTTTTGTTCTAACTGTGAGAAAACAAGACTTATCCATAAACAGAAGAGAAGATATAATTGTGGGGTTTAGAATTGAAGGAGCTCCAATATAGCTCATCTAGAAAATTTATCTCTGCTAACCATTGTTTACCTCTGCTATATTTTTTCTTTCCTTTTTTTAGAATGGAAATTGAATTTTCTAATTATAAAAAATAATACATGTACATGGTTAAAAATTCAAGTACAAAAGAGTAAAGGATGCTAAGAAACAATGTAAACATCTAAAGTCTCAATGATATAAGCATGTAAAAATCTTCCTAAAGTTAGCTATGTATTTGACCCTATCCCAATATTAGAATATTTTTAGAATTAGACAAAGAAATGCTAAAGTAAATGCTGAAAAACAAATGTGCAAAACTAATAATGAAATTTCTGAAAAAGAAAAATAACAGGGCAAGATTAGCTTAATCTGATTCCTATCTCATTCCTTATAATACGAAAACAAATTCCAGATGGATCAAATATTTAGAAGTTAAAAATAAAACCATAAAAATACTGGGAAAAGCACAGGAAAGTTTTAAAAAATAATCTTGAGTTATGTTATGATTAAATTGTTTTCCATCAAAATTCATATGTTGAAGACCTAACTCCCAGAATGTGACTGTTTTGGAAATAGAGTCTTAAAAAAGGTAATTAAATTAAAGGTCATTTAAATGAGTCCTAATCCAATCTGACTGATGTCAATATAAAAGATGAGATTTGAAAATAGACACATACTACCAAAACCGGTTTGGCTCAGTGGTAGAGCATCGGTCTGCAGACTGAAAGGTCCCTGGTTCGATTCCGGTCAAGGGCATGTACGTTGGTTGCGGGCACATCCCCGGTAGGGGATGTGCAAGAGGCAGCTGGTTGATGTTTCTAGCTCTCTATCCCTCTCTCTTCCTCTCTGTAAAAAATCAATAAAAATATATTAAAAAAGAAAAAAGAAAAAGAAAATAGACACATACAGAGACAAGACCATGTGAGACTCAGGGAGAAGGAAGCCATCTACAAGCCAAGGACAGGGGCCTCAGCGGAAACCAACATCTTGGTCTTGGACTTCTAGGCTCCAGAACTAAGAGGAAATAAACTTCTGTTGTGGTTCTTCGTTATGTCCAGCCTAGCAAACTAAAACAGGTGACTGAGAAAAAAAGCAACCAATATAATACCTTAATAAAAAAATGAGGAAAAAAATAAAATAAAACAGGTGACTGAAATCTTTCTAAGCAAGATATAAAATTCAAAAGCCATAAAATTAACGATTAATACATTTAATGACAGAATTTAAAACTTCTGCATAGAAATAAAAACAAACATCAAAAAGCCCCCCCCCCCCCCAAAAAAAAAAATTAATAGCCAGCTGGGAAAAATATGACTACCAAATGGCTAATTTATTTAATTAAAGAAAATAATAAAAGAACCCAGGGTTGCCAGATTCTCCCCCCTTCCTTTCTTCCTTTCTTTCTTGTAATAGAAGCTGGAAATTGAAAGTCTTACGTGATATCACCTGATGGTTTCACATTGAATACTAATTTCCAGTTTAAACACTGTATGGGCCAACACCTTATGGGGCTCCGAGGTTAGGATCTCTAGTCTCGATTACCATCACAAAGGGCCTTCCCTTCAGCAGATCCATCCAAAGGGGGCTGTGAGTTCTTTTTCAGATCTCACTGCCATTGAGAGATGCAGTGTTTCTTCTTAGTCATCCAGAAGCATACTTACACACAAACACCCACACACATGCCACAAATGCAAGCACACACATACGCAGACCCAATTAATATTAACTCTCAAATAGAGTAAAGGTTGGAACTACATTAGAGAAGAAAACCATTTTCCAATGTGCAAGATAATATTTACTAATCCTGCCATGCCCAAATACATTTTTTGTGTAGAGGTATGTCAGTCACTTCCTCTTCCCCTCAGTGGTAACGTAGGTCAAGGGGCCTACCATGAGAAACAGGAGCCTTTGCAGAGCTGTCTGTTGATTGATGGCTACACTGAGAATCTAAAGTAGCTTTTAAACACACACACACCCCTTCTCTGTACTTTAATCCAAATCACATTCCCAAACAGACATCTCCAGAAAGGAGAGGAAATGAGAGAATTTATGATCTACTTGCACAAGAACCTCCTCTTATGAGTAGCAGCAAGGGTAAGGTGATGGATAGTGTGCCTGGGGTGGGAGGATTGTAAAAATTATAATTAAAAATTTTAACTATGGTTAATCTTGGATAGTAAGATTGGAATGATTTTGCTTTTCCTCTACATAATTTTCTATAATTTCTACAGTGAACTTGTATTGCTTTTAAAAACCAGAAAAAGAATAATAATTGTTATAAAAATAATTTTGTATGTTAATCTTATCTTTCTAACTCCTTTGAGTAAGGAGGTCACGTCTTTTTTTTTTTTTTTTTTTTTTTAATGCTATCTCATGCTATAGTTTAGGGCTCATGGTTGGCACTTAATATATTCTTGCTAATTATCATTAATTTGGAGTCTTTTCCACAGCTAGTCTTAATCAAAGTCCCCTAAGCAGAAGTTTTGCCTGGGTAAGAATGACCCTCATGGGATGTCTGGAAAGCAGAACCTATGGGGTGGATGTGTATTGCCTATTCGGATTTCATAGGCACTTCAGTGGGTAGCCAGCCTCATAATGCTGTATTCCAGAAATCTGCTCCAGGAGTCTATTTGGCATTATTTCAAACTTTCAATAGTACTTATTGGCTAATAAGATTGCCATTCACAGATGTAATACTAGATGGTGTGCATATCATCCATCAAATAGAATATTATTATATTTTATCCATGCTCTGATTTCCTCACCTAGAAGTAATCTTTCCTTCCTCTAATTTTTATTACACACTATTTCTACCTCCATATCATGCATCATTTTCTAAATTTTTGTTATAGTTATTTGTGCATACATCTTATCTCCCCTCCTTGATTCTATATTTCCTGAATTAGGATTCCTTTTTCAGTCACCGTGTTTCTCCAATAAGAGCATAGCTACCATTGATTCAGCAGTTGTTTGTGTGACAAGCACCTCCCCTGGGCCACCCCAACTTCTAACAATCCAGTATAAGAGTGGGGGAGGAGGGGTGTTAATATCCTCGGAGAAACAATGCTGTGTGAAGCTGTAGCTTCTTGGTGAAGATTCCCAGGTGACCATGCTTATAATGTCTGACGTTTTACAATGTTTGCTTTCTTTCCTTTATTAATATTAATTAGCTAATTATGACGATAACATTCACATGGACAATCCCACTTACACTTCACAACTATTCCTAATGAAGTAAGTATTCTTTATCTCTATTTTATGTGAAAACATGGGGACCTAAAAGATTAATATCTAGTACAGCAGATACCTGGTAGGTCACTAAGCAATGGAGCCTCGAATAAAACTCAAGTAGTCTGACCTCAGAGCCTATGCTCTTCATTACTGGGCAATAGCATCCCCTAATAATATTTCCTGCACATTGTAGGCAATAAAGATGTAGAAAATACTTGTTAAATGGATTCTTTAATTAGTTAAACAGTGATAAAAGAATGTTGGTCAGCTGTTAGGAGACCTCAGTTTCAGATACCTTCTCTGATCTACAGTATTGGGACTGTAAAGCATTTAGAAACAAAATCAGGGGATATTCAAGGGTTAGATATCTAGACCACCATCAAACCAAGTTCTACCAATACTAAATTAGTAACATTAGAACTAATTTAGAACACTGTTTCACAATCCTATGCATACCTCGCTGAGATTGATAACTTACTAAAGAGGAAATATTACACATCTCAAAGAACTAAATGATGTAAATTTTGAACCTTGATGTTCAGGGAAGAGGGCAGATATTGATATATAAAGATAGAATATCTATATACAATATAATATCTATATTTATTTTATAAGGTTATTTCACATTATTTAGGTAATGTGAAATATCTGTACAGTGTTGGGTACATAGTAGGAACTCCATGCATATCAGCACTACCCTACACTTTATTCTCATTTCCCACTTTGCAGTTAGGTTGAAAGAAGGCACAAAGCCAAAGCAGAGATGAATGAGCAACAGCTGGCAACAGGAGATGTTAGTCACATTCCACAAGACTGAGTGGTTGTGAATCAGAAGTGTTAAGGTTCACTCCCAAGATTCCAAAGTGCAGCTTTTAGTCTTACAAAGCTAAAGACTTTTAGTCTTACAAAAGTAGTTGGGAGAGTAATAAGTAAGACAGAGAAAATCTTATTCCTAGCAGAGGGTGAAGTTGTTTTTTAGTATTCCTTCAAGTAATGAGTGACTATTTTGTAGATAGAATTGGGTTAGCCCAAGGCAATGCAGAAATGCATGTAACTCACTGGACCATCTGCATTTTACTGAGGAGCAGAAAGATTAATTGCAGGCACCTGCCAGGCTGGTCATCCCACTTAGTATAACCAACCCTGGAGAGTTCCTCTCAGATTCCAGAAACTGCTCAGTCTCCTGCCTCTGTGAAGTTTATGTATCTGTCTGGAAAAAAGCAGTTCAGGCCACATTTTCCCCAAGTAATAGGAAAAACATATTTCAACAAAGCTAGAAGTTTGCTGACAAATCTAAATTACTTAAGACATATTTCAACAACCTATGTCTTCAATATCTTGCTCTCTTCTTCTGGCAACCCCATAATTCTGATGTTGGTACACTTGAAGTTGTCCCAGAGGCTTCTTACACTATCCTCAAATTTTTGGATTCTTTTTGCTTTTTGCTTTCCCAGCTGAGTATTTTTGCTTCTTTGTATTTCAAATCTTTGACTTGATTCTTGCGATCCTCTAGTCTGCTGTTGGGTCTCTGTATACTATTTTTTATTTCAGTCCGTGTATGTTTAATTTCTAGTTGGTCCTTTTTCATATCCTCAATGGTCTCATTGAATTTATGGGCCGTTTCTAGGAAATTCTAAAAAAAAAAACCAAAAACACACACACAAAAAAAACAAACAAAAAAAACCTCATAACTGTGGTTTTGAACTCTATACCCAGTCGCTTGTTTTCTTTCATTTATTTTGTTTGTGATCTGTTTCTTTGTCTCCACATTTTCACTGTTTCCTTGAGTTGATAGGATGGCTTTGTGTGATAGATGTCCTATAAGGGCCAGTGGGTCAGCCTCCCAATTACCTGAGGTGGACACTTTTGGTGCACCCCTTTGTGGACTGTGTGTACAGCCTTGGTGTAGTTAAGTCTTGATTGTTGTTGGTGTCCCTGGGAGAACTGACCTCCAGGCCAATTGGCTGTGAGGACTCTGTGTCTATAATCTCCAGCTGTGCTGCAGATACGCTTATGGGGCAGTACTTGCTTCAGTGGGGCTTTGGTGCTCACTGAGTCTGCCTCTTAAATGTGTCACTTATGGATGTGAGTAGTTGAAATCTGGTGTCATCTCACACTGACCACTAGATACACCAGCTTCTGGCTATCGAATAGGGTGCAAGTCAGGAGCTATAGTGGGAACTACAGTTTTCTCCTCTTTCCTTGGGGTTTGGAGGTTTTGGAACTGTCTGACCAAAGCTGCAGTTTGTTTGGTTAAGCTGTGAGAGGGCAGACCATTTATATGCAAAACCTGCTGCGAGGAGCTTGGTGGGTTTGTAGATTGTGCGGGGTGGGGTCTCAGAGAGTCACTAGGACAGGGCGTGGCAAACAGCGATGGCTGCCAGTCAGCAGTCTCTGCATCTTCCCGTTTCTAAGTCCCTGTGTCCTGCACCCCAGCTCAGTAAACAATGATTGCTAAGCGCACCTCTTCAAGAAAGCCGCCCTCGCTGAAACCAGTTTGGCTCAGTGGATAGAGCATCGGCCTGCGGACTCAAGGGTCCCAGGTTTGATTCCGGTCAAGGGCATGTACCTTGGTTGTGGGCACATCCCCAATAGGGAGTGTGCAAGAGGCAGCTGATCGATGATTCTCTCTCATGGATGTTTCTAACTCTCTATCTCTCTCTCTTCCTCTCTGTAAAAAATCAATAAAATATATTAAAAAAGAAAAAGAAAAGAAAAAGAAAGAAAGAAAGAAAGAAAGCCGCCCTCATTTTCTAATCCAGTGGCAGTCAGTCTGGCTTCTCCCCATAGGAGTTTGGTTCCCCAGTGTCTCCCCAGAAACTGGAGTTCAGAGTAATCGGGAGCTTTTCTTCCTTTGAGTTGAAAAAAAGCAGCACATCCAATCGCTTGCCACCAGCCCAGTTCGTGTGCCTCTGTACCTAAGCTTTTCAGTGCTTGTGTATGTCTCAATGCTCTTTTCTCTTTCCTTCTAGTTGTAAAACTTCCACTCTGCCAGCTTTTCTGTGGTTCTGTGTGATAGATGTTTTGTCTTTTAGTTGTAGTTTTGAAATTGTTGTGTGAGGCAGCAGTTTAGGTTTTTACCTATGCCACCATCTTGGTTTCTCCAAACCTTGACATGTTAATTATGAGGTGTCTTGGTGTGGCTCTGTGGGTCCACTTGTTTGGGACTCTCTGTGCTTCTGGACTTGTAAGTCTATTTCTTTCACCAAGTAGGGGGAGTTTTCTGTCATCATTTCTTCAAATAGGTTTTAAAATCTTGTTCTATCTCTTCTCCTTAAGGTAACCCCTAACCCCATAATGTGAATGTTGGTACACTTGAAGTGGTCCCAGAAGCTCCTTACACTACCTTCATATTTTTTATTATTTTTTCTTTTGCATTTGTGATTGGGTGTTTTTTGTTTTCTCATATTCCAAATCATTGATTTGATTCTCAGAATCCTCTACTTTATTATTGAATCCCTATAAATTATTCTTTATTTCAATTAATGTATGTTTCATTTCTGACTGGTCTTTTTTATGTCTTTGACATTCTCACTAAGATACTTGAAAGTCTCACTAAATCCCTTAAAACTCTCATTAAGTCCCCTGAAGCTCTCATTAAGATCCTTCAATAACCTTATAACCATTGTTTTGAACTCTGTATCCAGTAGCTTATTGCTTCCATTTCTTTCCTTTGTAACATGTTTCTTTGTTTCTGCATTTTGGCTGCTTCCCTGTGTTTGTTTCTGTGTATTAAGTAGAGCTGTTATGTCTCCTGGAATTGATAGTGGCCTTATGTAATAGGTGTCCTGTAGGGTATAGTGGCTCAGCCACTCATGTCACCTGAGCTGGACAATCAAGGTACACTTCTGTGTGGGCTGTGTACACAGTCTTATTGTAGTTGAGCCTTGATTGCTGTTGGCATCATTGAGAGAAATTGGCTGAGGTCCAGCTGCATCAGTCTCAATGCACTTTCTTCTTTATTTCTCTAGTTGTAGGACTTCCTGAATTCAGCCAGATTTCAAGTGGTTCTGAATGATGGTTGCTCTGTACTTTAGCTGTAATTTTGATGTGGCTTTGGGAGGCAGCGAGTACCAGCATTTACCTACACCACCAACTGGTTTCCTTGGGTTTTCTCCAGGACTTTTTGGTTTTTAGTTTTTCTATTTGTTTGTTTTTGTTTTGTTTTGTTTTGTTTTGTTTTTGTTGGGGAGTCTTTTAGGAACAACACCTGTACAGGAGTCAAGGAACAGAATTGGACAGAGAGAAGTTGAACTCCAATGTCCTTGTAATAGCTAAGCTTATAGAATGCTTGATAACAGTGCACAGTTGTCCCCAATAAAATAAGGTATGGCTTTTGTATCCCGTATTGAATACATTTGATTCTGGCTGCTTGGAGGAGGGAGTGTAACTTGTGCATGGTAACCCCTTTGTTCAAGGCTATTCAAAAGGGAACTCAGTTGTAAACCACCAACAGCAAATACCTGCAGCTGTGGGAAGCCATCCATTATAACCTGCTATTCCACTGGGAGTCATGTTCAAAATCTATGGGAGATTTTGACTTGTCATAATTTTCAAAGGTAGTAATAGAGGGAAAAAATGAGAAAACTGTTACCTTAGAGCTGCCTGAGTTAGAGGGGACTCTCCCCAGCTCAGCTCTTGTCACACTAGCAATAAAGAATTCATAGGAGTGACAGAAAGGAATGTTGAAACAAAAAAAGCGCATTTATTAAGAATACACTTGGGTCCTGACTGGTTTGGCTCAGTGGATAGAACTCTTCAGACTGGATAGTTCTGGTTTCAATACTGCTTGAGGACATGTACCTTGCTTGCAGGCTCAATCCCCAGTAGGGGGTGTGCATGAGGCAGTTAATCAATGCTTTTCTCTTGTCAATGTTTCTAACTCTATTCCTCTGCCTTCCTTTCTGTAAAATTAATAAAATATATATATTTTTAAAAAATACACTTGGCATAACGCACAAGTGGGTAACTCGGGTAGTCTGAGCACCCTGCCTAGTGGGGGTTTGAGGGTTTTATACTTTCCCCCCTATTGAATATCTTGAGCAAGAGACTAGGTTTCAAGAACTCCATTTTACATTATTGTGGCTTTTGCCAGAATTTATAAGAACATCTGATGAGCCCTAACCGGTTTGGCTCAGTGGATAGAGCGTTGGCCTGTGGACTGAAGGGTCCTAGGTTTGATTCTGGTCAAGGGCATGTACCTTGGTTGTGAGTACATCCCCAGTAGGAGGTGTGAAGGAGGCAGCTGATCAATGTTTCTCTCTCGTTGATTTTCTGGCTCTCTATCCCTCTCCCTTCCTCTCTGAAAAAATCAATAAAATTTATTTTAAAAAAGAACATCTTGTGAATTTATCTTGGCAAGACCACTGACTTCTTTGTTCAGTTAGTGAGATGACTCCCCATTTCTCCCCACTCTCTTCCTCTTCCCCTGCCATATCAGCTATTTATACTGCATAACAAAACATCATCTAGAAGTTGAGGTTTGGAAAGGAGAGAGATAAAGGGACATACTGTAATTTTCAACGTTCTGCAGTGTAGACAAGCAGAGCAAAAATTGGATGACCCTCAGGGTACACTCCAGCTACATTTATGGCTGATGGAGAAACCTGTGCATTTATTCTTGACTGCAGAAATTAGGGAAGTACAATAAGTAGATTTCTATACCTGGAAACTTAACCCAGTAGCCTAGAATTATAGACATCACAGAGAGTAGGTCCTCAATAAGTGTCTTTTTTAATTTGTGTTCTTTTTAAAAAAAATATATTTTTATTGATTTCAGAGCGGGAGGGAGAGGAATAAAGAGATGGAAACACCAATAATGAGAGAGAATCATTTATTGGCTGACTCCTGCATTCACCCTACTGGGGATTGAGCCCCAAACTGGGCATGTGCCCTGACTGGGAATCAAACTGTGACATCCTGGTTCACAGGTCAATACTCAACCATGGAGCCACACTAGCCAGGCATACTAGGGGACCTTAACGCCCCCCCTCTTCCCAACTTCACTGGATAGATCTTCCAGACAAAAAATTAACAAGGAAATAGAGACTCTAAAGGACACACAGGATCCAGTGGGTTTAATTGACATTTATAAAACATTTCACCCCAAAGCTGCATAATATATATTCTTCTCAAGTGTGCATGGGTCATTCACAAAGATAGACCACATTTTAGGACACAAAATAAGTCTCTGCAAGTTCAAGAAGATTGAAATCATATTAAGCATCTTCTCAATCACAATGGAATGAAATTAGAGATCAACTACAATAAAAAAAAAACACTCAAAAACATTTAAACACATGGAGGTTAAATAGCATGTTATTAAACAATTAATTGGTTACCAATGAGATGAATAATGAAATAAAAAACTTCCTGGAAACAAATTAAAATGAACACATAATAACCCACAGAGAGAAGTTCCTAGGACTACAGGCCTACCTCAAAAAACAAGAAAAATAAATAATAAATTATTTAACCCTAAAACTTAAAGAATTAGAAAGAGAACAACAAGAAACACCCAGTGTAAGTAGAAGGAAGGAAAAACAGAAAGGTTAGAGTAGAAATAAGTGATATAGAGACAAAACACACACACACACACACACACACACACACAAAACAAAACAAAACAAAACCACAAACAAACAATGAAATCAAAAACTGGTTCTTTGAAGAGATAAGCAAGCAAAATTGATGAATAGTTAGCCAGATTCATCAAGAAACAAAGAGAGAGGACCAAAATAAATAAAACCATAAATGAAAATGGTGAAGTGATCACTGCCACTATAGATATACAAAGGACTGTAAGAAAATACTATGAGCAAATATATGCCAATAAGCTGGACAATGTGGGTGAAATGGACAAATTCCTAGAAAAATACAATCTCCCAAAACTAATTTAGGAAAAATCAGGAGTTTTTTTATTTTGTTATTAATCTCATTGGTAACCAATAACAACTGAGGAAATTGCAACAGTAATAAAAAAATTTTTTTTCAACAAACAAAAGCTCTGGACCAAATGGTTTCCCAGGCAAATTCAAAGAAGAAGTAACACCTATACTCCTCAAACTATTTTTAAAAATCCCAGAGGCAGGAAAACTTCCAAGCTCTTTTAATGAGGCCAGCATTATCCTAATTTCAAAACCAGATAAAGATACTACAAAGAAAAAGAATTATAGGCCAATATGTCTGATGAATATGGATACTAAAATCCTCAACAAAATATGAGCAAATCAGATCCAGCAATATACTGTATTTAAAAGATCATACACCATGATCCAGTGAGATTTATTCCAGTCATGCAAGGCTAGTACAATATTCACAAATCAATAAATATGATACATCACATAAACAAAATGAAATGAAAAATCACATAATCAAATCAATAGATGCAGAAAAAGAATTCAACAAAACCCAACACCTGTTTTTATAAAAATTCTAAGCAAAGTGGAAATAGAGGTATCATACCTCAACATAATAAAGGCCATATATGACAAACCTATAGTCAACATCATACTCAATGGGCAAAACCTAAAAGCATTCCCTCTAATAACAGGAACAAGACAGGCATGTCAATTTTTACCACTGTTACTTAACATAGTACTGGAACCTTTAGCCACATTGATCAGACAAGAAGAAAAAATAAAAGGAATCCAAATTGGAAAGGAGGAAGCAAAACTCTCATTATTTTCAGATGACATGATATTGTCCATAGAAAATCCTAAAGACTCCCCCCTAAAATTATTGGATTTAATAAATAAATTTGGCAGGTACAAAGTCTATGAAAAATCAGTGGCTTTTTTATACATCAACTAGTGGCCCAGTGCATGAAATTTGTGCACAGATGGAGGAGTTCCCTCAGCCCAGTCTGTACCCTCTCCAATTGGGGACCCCTAGGGAGATGTCCCACTGCCAGTTTAGGCCCAAGCAATCTGGGACCACTGGCTCCTAGCCACTCATCTGCCTGCCTGCCTGATCATCACAAACTGGCTCTGCCTGTCTGCTTGATTGCCCCTAACTGCCTCTGCCTGCCTGCCCTAATTACCCCCCCCTGCCAACCTGATCTCTCCCCCAACTGTTCTCCCCTGCCAGCCTGATTTCACTCCCAACTTCCCTCCCCTGCTGGCAAATTTGGTTTTGATTGGTTGGTTTCTATGCCAATCAGCATCAAAAGCTCTGCCTCCTAGGCAGCCATTGGCTCCTCACAGTTGACCAGATTTAGTTCTGATTGGTCAATTTCTATGCCAGTCAGCATCTCTGGGCCTATATCCAGGCCTGATCAGAGAGGTAGGGCTGATCAGCGCCCCCCCTCCCTCCCACCGCAGAGGCCCAGTGAGAAACAGAGGCACAGCTTCTGGCAAAGCCTGGAGAGAGAGTCAATGGCTGATCAACAGCTGCAACGGAGGCTGCAGATCAGACCCTGCCTCTCTCTCTGGGCCTGATCCACAGCCCCCTGGGCAGTCAGTGCGTCCACACCAGTGGCAGTCAGTGCTGTGTCACCACAGCAACCCAGCACTGACTGCAGGACTGACTTCTAATGTTCGGTAGAGCCTTTGGTTGGTTGTTACAGACCCTGGGTTTTTGTATATTAGGATCATGTGAATTTTCAGAAAGAAATTAAACAATGCCATTACCATTGCAACAAAAAAATTAAGATATTTAGTAATAAACTTTGGAGGTAAAAGACTTGTACTCAGAAAACTACAGGACTTTGAAAAAAGAGATAGAGGAATATATAAACAAGTGGGAGAATATACTGTGTTCATGTGTTGGTAGAATTAACATCAATAAAATATCCATATTACCGAAGGCAATCTACAGATTCAATGCAATCCTATTAAAATGCTAATGGAATATTTCACAGATTTAGAACAAATACTCTAAAATGTATGTAATATAGAACAAAAAAATCACCCTGAATATTCACAGAATATTGAAGGATTTACTATATCAGATATCAAGTTATATTACAAAGCCATTGTAATTAAAACAGCTTGCTACGGGTACAAGAACAGGCATATAGATCAATGGAACAGAACAGAGAACCCAGAAATTGACCCAAGCCATATGCTCAATTAATATTCAACAAAGGAGGCAAGAATATACAGGAGTCAAGACAGTCTCTTCAATAAATGATGTTGGGAATATTGGATCAGATACATGCAAAAAAAAAAAAAAAAAAAAAAGAAAGAAAGAAACTAGACCACCCACTTATACTATACACAAAAATAAATTCAAAATGAAAAATAAAAAAAGTTAAGTTTAAGTCATGAAACCATAAAAATTCTAGAATAAACCATAGGCAGCATAATCTCAGTCATCTCTTATAGCAATATGTTATGGATACATCTCCTAAGGCAAAGGAAACTATGGAAAAAATAAACAAATGGGACTACATCAAATCAAAAAGCTTCTGCACAGCATAAGAAACCAACAAGGGAGCCCACTGTATGAGAGATCATATTTGCCAATGATATATCTGATAAAGGGTTAATATCCAAAATATATAAGAAACTCCTACAACTTAACAAAAGGAAGACAAACAATCCAGTTAAAAAATGGGCAAAGGACCTGAATAGACACTTCTCCAAGAGGACATTCAGATGGCCAAGAGACATAGGAAAAAATGCTCACAGTCACTGATAATCAGAGAGATGCAAATTAAAATGATAATGAGGTATCACTTCACACCTGTCAGAATGGTTACCATCAACAAATTAACAAAAGCCTAGTCCTGGTGAGGATGTTGAGAAAAGAGAATCCTAGTGTACTGCTGGTGGGAATGCAAACTGGTGTAGCCATTATGAAAAACAATATGGGGTTTCCTCAAAAACTTAAATATGGAACTGTCATTTGACCCAGTGATCCCACTTCTAGGAATATATCTTAAGAAACCTGAAACGCCAATCAGAAAGAATGTATGCAGTCATATGTTCATACCAGCACAATTTACAATAGCTAAGATCTGAAAACAACCCAAGTACCCAACAGTAAATGAGTGGTTAAAAAAAACTCTGGTCCATTTATACCATGGAATACCGTGCAGCAATGAAAAAGAAGGAACTCTTATTCCCTCAAGACAGCATGGAGGGACTGGAGGATATCATGTTAAGTGAAATTAGCCAATCAGAGAAAGACAAGTATCACATGATCAAAATCATATATGGAATCTAACAAACAAAATAAAATGATCAAAATAGATCCAGAGACATAGGAGCATAAAAAAGAATGCAGAATCACAGAGGGATGGGGTTGGCGGGGAGAAGATGGGAGGGTGGGAAGTGATCAACCAAAGAACTTATATACATACTAGAGACCCAGTGCATGAAATTTGTACATTTTGGGCAGAGGGTGAGGGGGAGTACCTCAGTCCAGCCTGCAACCTCTCCCAGTCCAGGGGCCCTTGGGGGATGTCCGAGCTGGCAGTTGGAAATCCTTAGTGCTGTTAGCAGAGGCAGGAGAGGCTTCTGCCACTGACACTATACTTGCCAGCCTCGAGCCTGGCTTCTGGCTTAGTGATGCTCCCCCTGGGGGAGCTCACTGACCACCAGGGGCCAGCTCCTGCATTGAGCATGTACCCCCTTATGGTCAGTGCATATCATAGTGACCAGTCCATTTGCATATTAGCCTTTTATTATATAGGCTATGTATAACCCATGGACACAGACAATAGGTGATGAATGCTTGGGGTGGGGGGCAAGGGCAGGCTAGAAGGAGTCGATGAGAGGGGGGAAGGGAACATTTGTAATACTTTCAACAATAAATTTTTTTTAAGTGCGGAAATTTTTCTTGTAATATACATGCACAAATATGTCCATCTTGATATAATCTTACAAAGGTCCAAAAATTTTATTTGTGTAATTTGTCAAATCCTAAGAAGAAAAGATGAGTGTTCATTATACCTTGGCAAAATAATGAAAAAATCCTAAATATTATCCAACCAGTTGTTCCCTCTGTACCCTTATATTGACCCTTTTAAATCAAGTCTCCATATCCAATTCCACTGTGTGTGTGTGTGTGTGTGTGTGTGTGTGTGTGTGTGTGTGATGGGAAAGTGGAGGGGGGGTATTCCCCCCCCCCCCCCCCGCCACACACACACAAACAATTCTCAGATATCAGCAGGGTGTTTGAGAATCAACTCAATTCTTTTCTTCTTTTTAAAAATTTTTTTTATTAAATTATTATCTGTAGAGAATCAACTCAATTCTGACTGACATTATTTATCCCAAAATAGCATCAGATTCCACAGGTTAAGCGTTCAGTCCTACTAGACTGCCCCCCCCCCGCCCCCCCATACTCTTCAGATGCCAGTCTCAAGCCTAGGCTTTCTGTTCTTCTGACCAATCAGCTATAGATTGGAGATTCCAAAGATCCTCTCCAACTCAGAATGCCAATCCCAAGTCCAGGTTGCTTCTGACCAGCTGGCTATAAATCAGAAGTTCCTACAGTCCTCTTCTTGAGTTCAATTGATTTGCTAACCAGCCCACAGAACTCAGATGAACGTGCTACTTACTACATCACTGATTTATTGTAAAAGGAAATAGCTCTGAAACAGTCAGATAAAAGAGAGGCCTGGGGCAGGGTGTGTGGGAAGCGTCCTCTCTAGGTGTGCACACTCTCCCATGTCTCCTTGTGTTTACCAACTCAGAGGCTCTCCAAATCGCTAAGTCCTCTGTGCTCGTCAGTTTTCATGAAAGCTTTCTTACATAGTCATGATTGATTACAGCAAGCGTGTCAAACTCTAAGGCTAACTCAAAGGGCCAAATAAACAACGTTTAAGTCTATGTGGGCCACAAAATAACAAAAGCTTCACTTTTCATAGAAATGTAGGTTTATTTTTGATAGAGACATCTGAATACAAAGAGCTGAAATAAATGAGTAATTGTTAACATCAAATAATAAAAAATTTTAATAAAAATTAATATTATTTTCTTGATCATTAACTTACCAGACACTGAATAACTGCACAATTTAATAAGTGTAACACAAATGAACCTATATTTCTTGTTCTCTGAAAGTGAAATATTTCCTATTGCACACACCAAACAAGACTAATGACATGGCAGTTGGCTGCTAAAATATTCGCTGCTAGTATTAGTGGAGAGAAATGGTGCTCTTGTGCATAAGGTGTGTAAGGGAAATGAATGCAGCAATATTATAGTAATCAGTCATCAGTGAATGTTGTAGTTTTTTAACATTTTTTTCATATATATATATATATATATATATATATATATATATATATATATATTGATTTCAGAGAGGAAGGGAGAGGCAGAGAGATAGAAACTTCAATGACGAGAGAGAATCATTGATTGGCTGCCTCCTGCCTGCCCCATATTGGGGATTGAGCCTGCAACCCCTGGCATGTCCCCTTGACCAGTATAGAACCTGGGACCCTTCATTCTGCAGGTTGACGCTCTATCCACTGAGCCAAACCAGCCAGTTATTAATATTAATAACTAGTGGCTATTGAAAGGAAATTAATTAGAAATATCTTAATATCGCTATTTGCCCTTTCTCTATAATAGAAGTGTCAACCAAATTCACGATCGACAATGACAGATCAAAACACACAAAAGTGACTGGTGCTAGCGAGTGCTTTATATGTATTGTGCATGCACAAGTCAATGTTTATTTTTAAATTGCCAGTGTGTGTCAGATGTACTGGCCAGTCAGTCGGACAGTCAGATGGACTGATGGTTGGTCATTTAGCGTTTTTTTATATATAGATTATGTATAACAGAATATTGTAAAAATTAAGTTATGAAATATTTATTAAAACATTTCTTAAATCCTGTCATATTGGCAGGGCTGCAAAAATATTCGTTGTGGGCCCTAGCTGGTTTGGCTCAGTGGATAGAGCATTGGCCTGTGGACTGAAGGGTCCCAGATTTGATTCTGGTCAAGGGCATGTACCTTGGTTGCTGGCACACCCTCAGGAAGCAGCTGATTGGTGTTTCTCTCTCATTGATGTTTCTAAATCTCTATCCCTCTCCCTTCCTCTCTGTAAAAAAATCAATATCATATATTTTTTTAAAATGCTCTGTTGGTTTCCTGGCTTAAGGAAAATGTGTAATGATGAAATTTTCATTGCTTACAGTATGCTTTAATATTATTGTTATGCCCATCAGCAGATGTTTGGATCAAAAAAGGTATGGTATTGTACATCTACACAATGGAATACTATGCTGCCATAAAAAAGAAGGAATTCTCATCATTTGCAGCAACCTGGACGGAATTGGAGACCATCATGCTGAGTGAAATGAGCCAGTCAATGAAAGAAAAACATTATAAACTGATAAACAAAAAGATAGATACAGAGACAGTAAAGAAACAAACAGACTGTCAAATTACAGTGGGGAGGGTAGGAAGATATGAAGGAGATAAGAGATCAATTGAAGGACTTGTATGCATGCATATAAACATAACCAAGGGTCGCAAAACTCTGGGGAGAAAGTGTGTGTATGGGAGTGAGGGGGCAGGGGGATTGGTAAGGTATGTACACATATAATATCTTAATTAAAAATGAAAAATATATATATATATATTCGCAGGCCACAAGTTTGACATGCTGGGATATAGGCAACTGATTCAACCCCCAGCCCTCCTTTCCTCCCCGTAAGTGGGGGGTGGGACAGTAAATTCTAATCCTCTAATCACATGGTTGGTTCTCCTGGCAACCAGCCCCAAACCTTAGGTTATCTGGGGGCTTTCCAAAAGCTGCCTCATCGGCATAACAAAAGACACCCTTTTCACTGTCAACACTGAAAATTTTGAGTTCCAGGAGCTATGAGGTAGAAATTGTAAATGAGAAATATGGATCAATTGCCACCCATACGTGCCCGGACAGGAGGTTGAACCCAAAATCTGGGTATGTACCCTGACTGGGAACCTAAACTTTGACCCCTCAGTGCACAGAATGACACTTCAACCGACTGAATCACACCGGCCAGGGCTATATTTTACAAGTCATAATATTGCACCTTATGTTCCCATAGTATTTTCCTCATATATATCACCTAATATCTGTCTCAAATTAAAGGACTTTTGTTTTATTTGTTTGTTTTTAGAGTTGGTGTCTGCTTTTCTACTAGGTTATAAACTCCTGGAGAAGAAGATATCAACATATCCCTCCTTGCTTTCCTCCCAGTCAAGGATAATGTTAAAATAATTAACACCCAGTACAGTATAGGCACCAATCAATTCAAATGGACACTGGTCTTAAGCAATTTGTATGGCCATACTGGGGTGTACAGCTGGATATGTTCTGCATACAGAAAGCATCTAATAATCAACTTTGGTTTGAATTTCCTTGGTTTGGTAATCTTGGCCCTGGCATCTAATGACTTTCTTTAAGAAGACAGGCTAAACTTTTATTGCCAAAATGTGATCATAACCATTTCTCCTCCTTGATTTAATCCTTCAGGAATCTTTGAGTAATTTTGAAAACTTTGCAATAAACAGGACAATTCATCCATATCTGCATTGTTTAATATGGTAGCCACTAACCACATGTATAAAATATGACACTCAGTTAAATTTGAATTTCAGATAAATTAAAAATAATTTTGTAGTGTGTGTTCCATGCAATATTTGGGATATACTTCAAACTACAATATTATCTGTTGCTTATCTGAAATTAATAATTAACTGGGGCCCTAGCTAGGTAGCTCAGTTGGTTAGAGTGTTGTCCTATTTCCCCAGGGTTGTGGGTTTGATCCCTGCTCAGGACATATGCAGGAATCAACCAATGAGTACATGAATAAATGGAACAACAAATTGATGTTTTTCTCTCACTCCTGTCTTTAAAATCTGTACCGTATTTTCTGGTGTATAAGACGACCCCCTAATTTTACAGTTAAAACATAGGTTTAGGCCTATATTCTCTGTATAAGACTACCCCCCACTTCCGAGGCAACACCAGTTCTTTTTTTAATAGACCGCCTCTCTGACTCTGGCCAATCTGAGCAGGCTTTTTACTAGAACACAGTGTAGCTTCGGGTACAGAACATGTATAATTTGCATGCATAAAAAGCCTCCTTGGATTGGCTGAGTTAGAGAGGAGGTCTGAGCAGCCTTACAGTGATTGGTGCGGAATCGAGTTGGAAAATTCGTTTAGCGGCATATTGAGACGTTTTTCGGGATATACTCCGCATATAAGACGACCCACTCCCCCTCGATTTTCGGTTGACTTTTTTTTCCGTTTCAAAAGTCGTCTTATACGCCGGAAAATGCGGTAAGTTAAAAAAGTTGAAAATATATAAAATAATTAACTGGGCATCCTATATTTTTATCTGCTAAATTTGATAACCCTACACATGTGCATATCTAAATTTAGATTAAAATTTAATAAAAGTTTAAAATTTAGTTTCTCAGTCTCACGAGCTGCATTTCAAGAGCTTAATAGTCACACATGTGGCTAATGGTTACCATCTTGAACAGCAGAGATTGGAACATTTACATCATTGCAGAAAGCTATATTGAACACCACTTTTGCCAAGCAAAAAACAGAAGAAAAATTTTGTGCATTTTACAGGTTGTAAAAAATTACATTTGAAATTGCCAGCAAACCCTAGGAGAGTCCTTTTAACAGAGCCAAGAAGCCACAGTCTTTATGTTCCAGTCTGTTACTATGACTGCATATGCAGCATATTTGATTAAAAGGGAGGTGAGTCTATATAAGAAAAGCAGTTCTCATACATCTACATGGTAGATTCCCTTGTTCTGCTATTCTCCTGGGACTACCAGGAAACAAGTTATCAGATCAGAACAAACCAAAATTTAAAAGATCCTAAGTAGAAAGTAAATGTGTTGTTATTTGACTTATTAATATCAATATTCATAGATTTTCTTAAATTAATAATCAGAGAACATCACCAACTAGAATATCTGTTTATAAGCCAAGTCTGTGATGAACTTGGTAAACACAGAATTATTTCCTTCTTTTTTTAAATATATTTTATTGATTTTTAACAGAGAGGAAGGGAGAGAGGTAGAGAGCTAGAAACGTCGATGAGAGAGAAACATTGGCCAGCTGCCTCTTGCACACCCCCTACCAGGGATGTGCCCGCAACCAATGTACATGCCCTTGACCGGAATTGAACCTGGGACCTTTCAGTTCGCAGACCGACGCTCTACCACTGAGTCAAACCGGCTTCGGCTATTTCCTTTCTTAATTAGCCTTTTGGGAGAAACCTGTAGCCCTGGGAGTCTTATGAGAAGTAGGAGAAGATTAAAGTCTAGCAGAGGTATGTGCTAAAAGCTGATTTTTACATATGACTTAGTGAATCTAAAAAATAAACTGGCTAACATACCAAATGTGACCAACTAAAAAGTGAAAAGACTGTGTAACCATCAAAGGCAGGAAGTATAAAGGTCTTGACACAAATAACTCCTCTATCAGCCTGGTCATAGGCAGCCATCTTGTGAGGGTGTGAGGGTTAATTTGCATATTACCTCTTTATTATATAGGATACTATCAAGCTACAGTAATTGAGATAGGTTGATATTGGCATGCAAATATACATATAGATCAATAGAATAGAATTGAGAGTCCAGACATAATTAACCCTTATATTTATGATCAGTTGATTTTCTTTTTTTAATATTCTTTTTTATTTATTATTTTATTATTATTATTTTTAATCCTCACCCCAGAATATTTTTCCCATTTATTTTTAGAGAGAGTAGAAGATAGAAATAAAGACAGAGAGAAATATTGATGTGAGAGTAACAGATCGATTGGTTGCCTCCTGCACGTGTCCCAGGAGGAGACTGCAGCTGAGGTGCCTGCCATTGACCGGAATGGAACCTGGGACTCTTGTTCCTCAGGCCAATTCTCTTCCACTGAGCCAAACCAGGAGGACTATGATTAGTTGATTTTCAATAAGGATGCCAAGTCCACTTAATGGAAAGAATAGTCTTTTCAACAAATGATGCTGGAACAACTGGAAAGCCACTGGCAAAAGAATTAAATTGAATACCGACTTTACAACATTTATGAAAATTAACTCAAAATACATCATAGACGCAAATGTAAGAGTTAAACTTGTAACACAGAAGAAAGCAAAAGTGAATCTTTGTGACCTTTAGTTAGGCAATGATTTCTTAGACGACACCAAAAGCACAAACAACAGTAAACAACAGATACATTGGACTTCACTGTTGGTAGAAATGTAAAGTGATGTAGCTGCTTTGGAAAACAGACTGGGACTTCACTTACCATGCAATTCTAGCAATTTCAGCTGGAATTAGGCTATTTAATATTTGATGAATGGTGATAAGAGGATAAAGAAGCTTAGGTGAATTCCATTCTAAGGTACATATCCAAGAGAAATAAAACAATTCCACACAAAAAATTGAGCATGAATGTTCATAGAAGCATTATTCATAGTAGCCAAAAAGTAGACCCAACTAATGAATGGATAAATGAAATATGGTATGTCCACACAATGGAATATTTTTTAAGCATAAAAAAGATTGGGGCACTATCATACTATCTATCAATGGGTAAATTTGTGATAATTTGCCATTAATCCCATTCAGTACAGTCATCATCTCAGGCATAGTTTTCATTTCTTTCTGTTTTTAATTTTTATTTAATGATTGACTTTAGAGAGAGAGGAAAGGAGGGAGAGAGAGACACACATCCATTTGTTGTTCCACCTATTTATGCATTCATAGGTTGAGTCTTGCATGTGCCCTGACTAAGAATTAAACCCACAATCTTGGTGTATTGGAACAATGCTCTAACTAACTGAGCTACCTGGCCAGGGCTAGTTTTCACTTCTAAAAGTTCAATTTGGGTCTTTCAAATTGAACTTTTAGAAGTCCTAATATACTGGTATTTAAATTAATCTTAAAACAAATAATTTGGTTTCCTTAGGCCACAGTTTCTTTACCTATTTTTAAAAGGAAAGGGGATGCATTGAAGAATAAGACTAGATTATCTCTAAAGGCTCTTTAACTTCTTTCTAAGGGCTTGTTTATGATTCTGTTTAAGTTGTGTGATTTTTTTTTTTTGGAAGGTTCTTTTTTGCATGTTTTATTAAATGTAATTTAAAAAACACAAAGTAGGTAAAAATACTTTAAAAATTTGATTGAGCCTTAGCTGGTTTGGCTCAGTGGATAGAGTGTCAGCTTGTGGACTGAAGGGTCCCAGGTGCCACAACCTTCATGGTGGGGGTTCAGGATCTAAAGGAGGGGCTGATGGACAAATGAAAATGCTATACAAGAAATATGAATTTAGCCGAAACCAGTTTGGCTCAGTGAATAGAGCGTCGGCCTGAGGACTCAAAGGTCCCAGGTTCGATTCCGGTCAAGGGCATGTACCTTGGTTGAGGGCACATCCCCAGTAGGGGGTGTGCAAGAGGCAGCTGATTGATGGTTCTCTTTCATCCATGTTTCTAATTTTCTATCCCTCTCTCTTTTTCTCTGTAAAAAAAATCAATAAAATATATATATTTTAAAAGAAATATGAATTTAGAAGGCATTGGGATCCAGGTGGAGTCTTCTTTCTTACTTGAACACACATTTTGCCTTTAGCAATGCATACAGGCAGATCAAAGGTAAAGTTTGGTAAACAGTATAAGGATTATCAGGTTAAGAAATTACCTTGAGCCATTGAGCCTACAGTAGGGCTATATTATGCTGATTTTCAGCCTGCTGAATATCAAAATCCATTGGCCTTCCAATGATTCTTTTTGCATTTTTAGTCTAACTGCACGAGGTTCTATTCCAGTTAAGGGCACATGCCTGGGTTATGGGTTCATCCCAGGTAGGAGGTGTGCAGGGGGTAGCCGATCAATGATTCTCTCATCATTGATGTTTCTATCTCTCCCCTCCCCCTTCTCCATTCTTCTCTGAAATCAATAAAAATATATATTTTTAAAAAGTTGATTAAGAATTGAGTGACCATGGTGCACCACTCTGTGTACTATGGCACCATGCCTTTAAGTGTCACCTCCAGACCTGCTCGCTGAACTGGCCATGTCCACTCAAGGACATTTTGAGTAAGCAACCTTGCAGAATTTGGTAAAAAGCAGCTAAGGTGGTGCAAACTGTCAGGAATCTGGGCACACGGCTGAACAGCATAGTGTGGCAACCTAGCTGTTAATTGGAGGTGTCACTGATGGTGCACAGGTTTCATATTCCAGATGGTTGGATAGTTAGCTGCAACAGCTGTCGGAGGAGGAAGTTTTCTTCAACTTACAAACCATAATGGTTACATCTAAGCTGACAGGCAATGAGTAGAGAACAACATGAAGAAAGCCAAGGAACAGCTGAAGATGAATGAGAACAACCACGTATCTATGGAGGTGAAAAGCAATGCTGAGGAGATGGTGTCATTTGTGAGGAAGAATGTTCTAGTGACCGGTGGAATTTTCAGAGGCTTTCTGCTTGTCATAGCATCCTAAGGAGGATGACTTTGCTTCCACAATTCCTGTTTTTTCCATCTACAAGCCTCTTCACTCCATCATAGGACTTCGAGTCTCCTCTTCCTCCTTCTTCTCTTCAGTGTCTTTCTCCCTATTGTGGAATATCTGAATGGCTTCTATAAGCCTCTGTTGGTACAAACTGATACAGTCCTACTGTGAGCCTCACCAGAAGAATGGAAGAGACAAATTCATGCTCTCCTCTCAGAAAACTTCCTACCTGACTAATCTGTAAGCCAGCGAGAATGTTCCTTTCCCCTTACATGAGATACTACCAATAGAACATAGTGCAAGATGGTTCACTCTGGAGGATGAGTTGATGTTCAAAGGTTGTCCTAAACTTGATTTGTAAAAGGAATAACAATCACATAGATCCCTTATTATGTGCTGCATAGAAATAAACTGGATACATTTGCCTTTAAGCATGACAGATTTTGGTGTCCACCATTTTTTCTTTTCTTTTTCTTTTTTTTTAAATTTATTGTTGAAAGTATTATATATGTCCCTCTTATCCCCCCATTGACCCTTCTAAGCTCACCCCTGTCCCCTACCCCAGGCCTTAACCCCCTATTGTTTATCATGGTTTATGCACATATGCATACTCTACTTATTTCTTAGTTGGCTTTATATTACAAAAAGATATATTTAATTATAATTATGCTATAATTATCCTAACAAAATGGCAGCATAAACACTATAATGGAAAAATTATGAAGATAGCATGAATTTGTGCTAAATGTATATATGCTGAATTGAAGATATTGTGTTTAGTGGGAAAATCTTTAGAGAAATCACTGAATGAATACATAATTGGATAACCAGACTTAATGAATCATTTAGGGGCATTAAGATGGTATCCGGGAGTGGGAAGTTTCCTCTATATAGGATAACGCATATCTCATGGCTATTCCCAAAGGGTTTATATATGGTAAAATAAGTGACTTTAGGTGGGATAAGGAGAAAGCTCTTGGATTTTTATTTCTTACAACTGTTTTTAAGCTTTGAAATGTGAAGTATTCTTGACTTATTTTCAAAGCATTAGAGACAGTGATAGCTCCCCTGTGCTGATTCTACTGAGTATAAATTATGTAATATTTGAACCAGAGTTTTAAATAGGTAGCATTCCAGATATTCAGAATTGAGAATGGTAGCAATAGCACCTGTGAAATAAATTATTTCCATCATGAAATGTAAAAAATAAATTGTTGATTAATTTTTGAGAGAGAGAAAAGAGAAACATTGATTTTTTTGTCCCACTTATCCATGCACCTACTGGTTCACTCCTGTATGGGACCTGACCAGGGATTGAATCTATTATATGACTAACATTGAAAAGGATCAGAGAATGAAAGAATCTTAGACTAATTAGACTAATTTGTCTGCAAACTCATTAGTCAACAGAGCTAAAATATCAACAGTACAATGATTGAAATTTCTTTTGCGAGCCAAAAACCGACTTCCGCGCATGGGCCAAGAAGTTTCAGTCACACTGTACACGCGCACCTGCACGTGGTATTTTGTGGAAGAGCCACACTCAAGGGACCAAAGAGCCGCATGTGCTCATGAGCCGCAGTTTGCCAACCACTGTCTCAGAGTATGAAGAGTCCTTAGTGGTCATCCAGACAAACCTACTGTCCTGTATAAAAATTCTTCTCAAAAGCACTGACTAAAGATCAGTTATCAGCTTCTGTTTGAACATTTCCTGCAATAAGGAGTTCACTGGCTTACAACAGTTGATTCCAATTTAGGGCGACTTTAATAATTAACAAATTTTTGCTTAAATTAAGATGAAATCTGTCTCATTGTAACTTCAATCTTTCTGATCTTTGGACCCACACAGAATAAATATAATCCATTTTATACACCTAAGTCCTTTACTTAAAAATATTTTTATTGATTTTAGAGAGGAAGGGAGAGGGAGAGATAGCAACATCAATGATTAGAGAGAATCATTGATCGGCTGCCTTCTGCATGCCCCCCATTGGGGATGGAGTCTGCAAACGGGGCATGTACCATGACCAGGAATCGAACCATGGCCTCCTGGTTCATAGGTCATCACTCAACCACTGAGCAGCACTGATTGGGCATCACACATAAATCCTTTAGATGTTTGAAGAATGTTATGTCACCTAACACAAATTTCCTTTCCCAGGTATCTTCAATTGTTGTTGTTGTTGTTGTTATTGTTTTAAATATATTTTATTGATTTTTTACAGAGAGGAAGGGAGAGGATAGAGAGCCAAAAACATCAATGAGAGAGAAACATCGATCAGCTGCCTCCTACACTCCCCCCCACTGGGGTGTGCCTGCAACCAAGGCACATGCCCTTGATCGGAATTGACCTTGGGACCCTTCAGGCCCCCAGCCAATGCTCCATCCACTGAGCCAAATGGGTTAGGGCTCTTCAACTTAGGGCATGATTTCCAAGCCATTTGCCATCCTGGGCTCTATTAACGGGCACTTGTTTTGTTTTTGTTTTTTAAAATACATTTCTTCTTTTAAAAGATTGCTCAGAACTGAACACACAGTAGAATGGATTAGTGGTTTGTAAGCTGTTTTTCTTTGGCAGGAGAGGAGTCAGAGACACCTTTGGGAATCCAATGAAAACTATGCACCTTTTCCTCTAAAAGAATATAGACACAAAATTCTTCATTTGTAAAGGCCATGCAGGGTGTTTGAGAATTGACTAAAGCCTATTCATAGGCCCTAGTTATTAAACATTATTTATGGTCTATTGCTTTTAAAATATATATACATTTCTCTTATTGATTTCAGAGAGGAAGAGGGGAGAGAGAGGGGGAAAAAACACACACATCAATAATGAGAGAGAATCTCTATATAATGAGAGAGGCAATTTCCAGTAACAGGCAAACTATCTTATCAGTAAAGCTTTACATGAGACTAAAAGGTGGAAGTTGCTTCAGTTACTACTGTCTCCAATAAACAGTGGGTGCATAGCTCTGACCTTGCCAGAGCCGCAAGGCTGACCAGCCTTCTGGGCTCCTTGTCCACACCTCTCTGCTAGTGAAGGCAAGAGGCAATTTCCAACACCCTTGGCTGCAATCAAACCTGGGACCCTTCAGTCTGTAGGCGAAAGCTCCATTCACAGAGCCAAACTGGCTAGGGCTGGTCTATCACCTTTCTTATTTGAATATTTGGTAAAATCTAAGGTTTGTTTTACACCGGGTTTGTTCATTTGAGTATTTAGCTTGATAATTTTGGCAAATGGTGTCCTTTTTACCTTTTTTCCTTTCCTTCCTTCCTTCCTTCCTTCCTTCACTTCCTTCCTTCCTTCACTTCCTTCCTTCCTTCCTTCCTTCCTTCCTTCCTTCCTTCCTTCCTTCCTTCCTTCCTTCCTTTCTTTTCTTTCTTTCTCTCTCTCTTTCTTTCTTTCTTTCTTTCTTTCTTTCTTTCTTTCTTTCTTTCAGGAGTGGACTAATTATTTAAATATAAGTTTGGAACTTTTATATTTATCTCTGTAAAATTATATTTTTATTATTTTGGCTTATTATCTAAGCCTGTTAAGATATTTTAAAACTTTGGTTGGATGCTCATGGTATTAATCAGCAATCCCTCTAAGCATCATGTCATCTGAATTTTAATTTTTTTTATGTTTGTTGTAGGCATTGATTAAATTGTGGAATAACAAGTCAAAGACAGAATTATGTAGCATGTGCTTGAAGACCTCCATCCAATATGACAGTGATATTCTTTTAATATCTTTTAGTTCACATTTCTCTACCTGGTCCATAAAAATAAATAAGGGACTTTATAGTAAGCCTTGGTAAAAATAAGAAGACACTATGTCTTAATGGTACTTCCTTGATTTACCACAAGGTTAGTACTCCTATCAGAAAATGCAATGAGGATTATTACAGTGAGTTAATTTTAGGGCTGATACATATTTATCATTTTATGCAACAGTTGCATTCCTAAGAAGATTCATGCAAATAATATCATATTAATAATAATGAGTTGTTATGTAGATAGAACTTACTAACAGTCAAGGACTGTTATAAATTTTTTATATCCACTTACTTATTTAACCTGACAACCCTATAAAATAGGAAAAGGATGAGGGAGGTTAAGGTACTTGCACAAGCTAAGTAGCTATTAAGTGACAGTCAAGGTTTGAGCTCAGTTTGTCTAGAGAATTCATGTATTTATTCAGTCTTGTATTTTAAAAATCCCAGATTCCGTGTAAGGAAAACTCGGGTCATTTTCTTCAAATTTAGTTTCCTCTCTAAGGATTTCTACTCTGGTTCCACATTACATATCAGTCCAACAGAATAAATAGAGCACCCTTAGTACTTGCTATTTCCCCAGAAAAGTATGTTTTGAGATAGGCAAATTTCTTTCTAAGCAGTAAATATGAGAGAGGGGAGAGGATCCTAGGATTCACTAAGATCCAATGCCTAATTTGGACATTAGATAACCTGTCAAATTTAGTCACTGACTGGGCCAAACTCCTCTCCTTTCTGTGTCGCAGTTTCCCCATCTGCTTTATCCCATTTTCCTCCCTTCCTTAGAGGGATTGTGAGAAAATGAAAATAAGAGTATGATTATGTGAATAGCTTCAAGTTTGAAAGATAACTAGGAAAATATAAAATGCTATTAGAATTGATCTGCCCTGACAAATTAACACACTTTAAGAATTAAAACTAATTTGATTATACCATTGCACATCATCTTTTAAAAACATAGACATGTAAACCCAGCTAGAAAAACTATTTAATCCTAAATTAAATGTGAGGATTAGGATTCTTGGCCTCATTTAAAATAAAGGTCATATAAATTGCCAGCTGAAAGTTCAGGGACTATTGTTAATGAGGGATTTTAACTGTAGAATAAATTCTTGTCAAGATTAGGCAGGTCATAGTTTACTTGATACAATATTGACTGTCCCTGGTGCCTTCATTTTTATCTGGGGAATAACATAAACATAAACATTGTGTCCCAAAAAATATATACACACTTTGAATAATTATAAAGTCAGTGTTTATTAATTTGCAGTTCATTTTCAAAATTTAAAATAATCTACAGAAATAAAAATTTTTTTGGTCAATGCCTGTTTTCAAACTGATGACCATTCTGGTCAGGCACTGCTAATAATGCAAAGCATTGGAATCATAAACATCAAGAATAATTTTGGGGAGAATCCAAGATGGCTGCTCGGGTAGGCACCTAGCCGCAGCCGCACGCAACAATTTCAATAAAATACAACTAAAATATAAAATGGATATTGCCCAGAACTACAGGAAAGTCGACTGACAGGAAATTCTACAACGAGAAGCAAGGAGAAAACCAGAAGGAAGCACGGAGGAGCTGTAAAAGCCCAAGGTACGGAGACACGTGGCGCGCGCGGAGAGGACGGAGCCGGAGAGGAGGGAGGCCGAGTGCCTGGCTGGCGTTCCCTAGCAGGAAGGAGATAAACACTCCGACTGTGCTGGGCCCCCAACTGCTCTGAACCCCCGTTCTAGGCCAGACCCCGGGGACCCAGGCTCATCCAGAGGGAGCTGGGCTCTAAGGCGGAACCCGGGGAAGCGGCGAAAGGAGGTCCAAGAGGCGTGCACACTGCGCGCAGAGAAGGGACGGTCGGCTGTGCCGTAGGACTGCCCTGGCGGGAAGGAGACAGGGGCTCCAGACTGCTCTGAACGCCATCTCCAACTCCAGTTCCAACTGAACTGAACCCCAGGCCCATTGCGGGAGAGCCTACACTGTTTGGTAGCAGGCGAAAATTGAGGGCACCTTTCTCTCAGAGGTGCTTGCAACAAGTACTGAAGGACCCTGAGTCTCAGGAGTCGCATAGGGCGGGGCTGATGGAAGCCAAGGCTGTAGGCTCCACCCTGAAACTCCGCCCCATCAGAAAAGCTGCCTGCGAAAATGCCTAAACCAAATAGATCACAAACGAAAGAAATGGAGGACAAAAAGCGACTGGATATAGAGTTCAAAACCACACTTATAAGGTTTTTCAAGAGTTTCCTAGAAAAGGCCGATAAAATAAATGAGACCTATGAGGATATGAAAAGGGATCAACTAGAAATAAAGAATACATTGTCTGAAATAAAAAATATTATACAGAGTCCTAAAAACAGAATAGAAAATCGCAAGAATCAAGTCAAAGATTTGGAACATAAAGAGCCAGAAGACACTCCTCTGCAGAAGCTAGAAGGCAAGAGAATCCAGAAAATTGAATATAATGTAAGAAACCTCTGGGACAACTTCAAACGATCCAACATCAGAATCATGGGGGTCCCAGAAGATGAGAGAGAGCAAGATATCGAAAACATACTGAAAGAAATAGTGACAGAAAACTTCCCCCACCTGGGGAAAGAATTGGACTTACAAGTCCAGGAAGCACACAGAACTCCAAATAAGAGGAATCCAAAGAGGACCACACCAAGACAAATCATAATTAAGATTCCAAGAGCAAAGGACAAAGAGAGAATATTAAAAGCAGCAAGAGCTAAGCAGGTGGTTACCTATAAAGGAGCACCTATACGATTGTCAGCTGATTTCTCAACAGAAACCATGCAGGCCAGACGGGAATGGCAACAAATATTCAAGGTGATGAATAGCAAGAACCTACAGCCAAAGATAATCTACCCAGCAAAGCTATCACTCAGAATCAAAGGTCAGATAAAGAGCTTCACTAATAAAAAAAAGCTAAAGGAGTTCATCATCATCAAACCAGAATTATATGAATTGCTGAAGGGGGTTCTTTCAGAAGAGAAAGTAAATAAAGATAAAAATTATGAACAACAAATACATAACTATCAACAAGTGAATCTAAAAACCATGGAAATTAAAAAAAATCTGATGAACTATATTAACTGTTGAACATAATAGAATCAGAGGTATGGAAGGGGAGTGAACTGACGATTCTTGGGGAAAAGGGGAGAGGGGAATGTGGGAAGAGACTGAACATAAACTGTGCACCTATGGATGAGGACAATGGCGGGTGGGGAAAGGGCAGATGGTGGGGTGGGGGTGGGGGGGAAGGAACACTTGTAATAATATGAACAATAAAAATTTATTAAAAAAAAAAAAAGAATAATTTTGGCCCTGGCTGGTTTGGTTCAATGGATAGAGTATAGGCCTGTGGACTGAGCGGTCCCAGGTTCGATTCTGGTTAAGGACACATACCTGAGTTACAGGCTCAACCTGCAAAAGGGGCCATGCAGGAGGCAGTCAATCAGTGATTCCCTCTCATCATTGCTATCTATCTCTCTCTTCCTCTCTCTTTCTGAAATATATATATTTCTATCTCTCTCTTCTTCTCCCTTTCTTTCTGAAATATATATATAGCCGGTGCATGAAAATTCATGCACTGGAGGGAGGTCCCTCAGCCCGACCTGCCCCCTCTCACAGTCTGTGAGCCCTCAGGGGCAGGAGGCAACCTGGCGATCAGGGAAAGGCAACGCTCCATCACACCTCTGCTAGTGCCACTGCCGGCAGTGCAAGCTTTGGCTGGCCCTGGTTACCGAGCCTCGGATGGCCCTGGGCATCTGGACAGCCATCATCTGAGGCTTGCCTGTGCCTTGGGCAGACCCTGGGGGGCTGGGGGGCTGAGGGGATTTGGGGATTCCGGAGGCAGGTGTGCAGAGCGGCTGGGCCTGCCTCAGGGCGGGGCTGGCCTTGCCATATGCCTGTTGCCCTAGGGGGACTAAGGGAACTGGGTGCCACCATCTTGGGGCTGTGGGCACCACCATCTTTGAGGGTGTGGCAGTCAATTAGCATATTCCCTCCTTATTAGATAGAAATATATATAAAGAATCATTTTGTTTAGTATTTGTATGTGTATATATAGGTTGTCCCCCAAAATGTATAAATGCCTTGAATAATTATAAAGGCAGTGTTTGTACTTCAACAGTATTTTCAAACTTCCAGTAGCATTTAAGGATAAATTTTCATTGTTCAAAGCTTAGTCTGGCTGAAAAGAAAAAAAGATATCAATTAAGCTACCAGTTGTTAAAGTGTATAAACATGGCTGAAACCGGTTTGGCTCAGTGGTAGAGTGTCGGTCTGTGAACAGGAGGGTCCCGGGTTTGATTTCAGTCAAGGGCATGTACGTTGGTTGCGGGCACATCCCCGGTGGGGGGTGTGCGGGAGGCAGCTGGTCGATGTTTCTCTCTCATCAATGTTTCTAGCTCTCTATCCCTCTCCCTTCCTCTCTGTAAAAAATCAATAAAACATATTACAAAAACAAAACAAAAAAACATGTGTACACTCTTAGAATAATTATAAAGTCAGTGTTTTTTTAACATACAGCTCATTTTCAAATTTAAAAAATTCTACAAAAAGGAATAATTGTGTGTGTGTGTGTGTGTGTGTGTGTGTGTGTGAATGTCTGTTTGTAAACTGATGACCATTCATATTTGTCCAGGCACTGCTGATAACTCAAAGCAATGAAATAGCAAAGAACTTAGATACATATATGCATAACCCGTGGACAGAGATAATAGTACCATAGGCTGGAGCAGAAGGGACGGGGTAGGAGCATGGGCAGGGTGGAGGGAGTCAGTGGGGGGAAAAAGGGGACATCTTTAATACTTTCAATAATAAAGATACATTTTTTAAAGTATCATTTCATTTGGTATCTGTGCTCCTTCAATTGGTCAACTATTGTCAGTTTTAAACTGTAAACTATATTTTATTTATTCACATAAAAAAAGTTTAGTGGCACTTTAGGATAAATTTTTTGTTGTTGTTCAAAGCTTACTCTGGCTTCACCCATTATTTCAAATCAGTTAAACCTGAAAAGACGTGAAACTTAAGTGAATTATCAGCTGTTAAAGTGTGTATACATTTTTGGGGGACATATATATATGACACACTGACTGGGAAGACTTTTTAAAAAAAACCATTTAGTGTTAAATAACACTAAAAGATAATAGTGTGTTAGAAGCTGACAAGGTATCACACTATCTAAATGGATTTGTTGACCTTTAAAATAGACCTTGGCTCTCATGTCTGTTTGTCACAATTTCCTACTTATTTCCTTCCCCACCTTTTCCCCATTGTCAACTCTTGTTATTCCCAGTGGTCATGGAAAAAGGTCATGAGGGCATTAATGTGACCAAAACAACATAGCCTGGATAGTCATCTCTCTTCCTTACTGAACTATTTCTTTTTCTTTTTATTAAATATATTTTTACTTATTTCAGAGAGGATGGGAGAGGGACAAAGAGATAAAAACAAAAAACAAAACATCAATAATGAGAGAGAATTATAGATTGGCTGCCTGATGCATGCTCCCTACTGGGGATTGAGCCCGCCATCCAGGCATCAAACCATGATCCACCAACTTACACCATATACAAAAATAAACTCAAAATGGATAAAGGACTTAAACATAAGATGGGAAACCATAAAAATCTTAGAAGAAGCCATAGGCATAATATCAGACATTTGTTGTAGCAATATCTTTTTTTTTTTAATTTATTTTTTAAGAGAGGAAGAGAGAGGGATAGAGTCAGAAACATCGATGAAAGAGAATCATCGATCAGCTGCCTCCCGCACACCCCACACTGGGATGTGCCTGCAACCAACGTACATGCCCTTGACTGGAACCAAACCTGGGACCTTCCAGTCTGCAGGCCGACGCTCTATCCACTGAGCCAAACTGGTTTCGGCTGTTTCTGGGTGCTAATTTTTATCCTGCTACATTGCCAAATTCATTTGTTAGGTCTAGTAGTTTATTGAAGGAGTCTTTAGGGTTTTCTGTGTACAATATTATGTTATCTGCAAATAATGATAGTTTTACTTCTTCTTTTCCAATTTGAATGCCTTGTCTGATCACTATGGTTAGCACTTCCAGTACTATGTCAAACAGAAGTGGTAAAAGTGGGCATCCTTGTCTTGTTCCTGTACTTAGGTGAAATGGTTTTTGTTTTGCTCATTGAGTATGATTGGCTATAGGTTTGTCATATAAGGCTTTTATTATGTTGAGATATGATCCCTCTATTCCCACTTTGCTGAGTTTTTATCAAGAAAGGGTGTTGGATTTTGTAAAATGCTTTTTCTGCATCAATTGATAAGATTATGTGATTTTTATCTCTCAATTTTTGTGTGTGATATATCACGTTTATTGATTTGCAGATATTGTACCATCCTTGCATCTCCAGAATAAATTCCATTTTTTCATGGTGTATAATATTTCTAATGTAATGCTGGATCCAATTTGCTAGGATTTTGTTGAAGATTTTAGCATTTATGTTCATCAGGAATATTAGCCTGCAATTCTCTTTCTTTGTAGGGTCTTTATCTGTTTTGGGATTAGGGTAATGCTGGCTTTTTAGAAAGAGCTTTGAAGACTTCCTTCCTCTTGAATTTTTGGTAATAGTCTGGATAATAGGATAGATTTTAGTTCTTCTTTGAATGTTTGGTGGAGAAGCAGAACCTCTAAAACTGTCTGACCCAGGGCTGTTGTTTGATGGAAGTTTTTTGATTACTGCTTCAATTTCCACTGTAGTTATCAGCCTATTCATATATATATATATATTCCTCCTGGTTGAGTTTTGGAAAGTTGTATATTTCTAAGAATATATCCATTTATTCTAGGTTGACCAGTTTGTTGAAATAGACTTGTTCAGAGAATTTTTTACAATCCTTTTTATTTCTGTGGGATCTGTTATTTCACCTCTTTCATTTCTATTTTGTTTATTGGGTCCTCTCTCTTTGTTTCTTGGTGAGCCTTGCTAGAGGTTCATCAATCTTGTTTATCCTTTTAAAGAACCAGATCTTGGTTTTATTGATTTTTCTTTGTTTCTATGTCATTTATATCACTCTGATTTTATTATTTCCTTTCTTCTGCTCACTTTGGGCTTTTCTTATTGCTCTCTTTCTAATTCTTTAAGTTGTAGAGTTAGATAATTTATTATCAACTTTTCTTGTTTTGTTTTAAATATATTTTATTGATATTTTACAGAGAGGAAGGGAGAGAGATGGAGAGCCAGAAATATCAATGAGAGAGAAACATTGATCAGCTGCCTCCTGCACACTCCCCACTGGGCATGTGCCCGTAACTAAGGTACATGCCTTTGACTGGAATTGAACCTGTGACCCTTCAGTCTGCAGGCTGAAGATATATTCACTGATATCAAACCGGTTAGGTTTTTTTTTTTTTTTTTTTTAAGTAGCCTGTAATGCTATGAACATCCCTCTCTAGATGGCTTTCACTGTGTCCCAAAAATTTTGGATTGTTATGTTTTCATTGTCATTTGTTTCCAGGATGTTTTTTTGTTTCTTCTTTGATCTCTTTGGTAACCCAATCATCCTATCTAATAAAAGAGTAATATGCAAATTGACCATCACTCCAACACACAAGATGGCTGCCCTCATGTGGACACAAGATGGCCACCACAAGATGGCCAGCTGGGAAGGGCAGTTGCGGGGGACCAGGCTGGCAGGGGAGCAGTTAGACATCAATCCAGCTGGCAGGGGAGTGATCAGGGGGTAATCAGGCTGGCAGGCAAAAGCAATTAGGGGCAATCAGGAAGGCAGGCAGGCAAGCAGTTGGGAGCCAGCAGTCCTGGATTGTGACAAGGATGTTCAACTACCCATTTAGGCCTGATCCTGGTAGGGATCCCTTGGACATCCCTTAAGGGACACATTCCCCACCACCCCTCACCAGCGTAAGTTTTCAGTCATTATTTATTCAAATAGGTTTTCAATATCTTGCTCTCTCTCTTCTTCTGGCACCCCCATAATTCAGATGTTGGTACTCTTGAAGTTTTCCCAGAGGCTAAGGAAATATTCTTCATATTTTTGGATTCTTTTTTATTTTTTCTTTTCTGGTTGGGTGTTTTTTGCTTCTTCATATTTCAAAAAAATCTTTGATTTCATTCTTGAGATCCTCTAATCTACTGTTGGATCTTTGGACATTATTCTTTATTTTAGTCAGTTTATGCTTAATTTCTGACTGGTCCTTTTCCATTTTATTTTTATTTATTTATTTATTTATTTATTTATTTATTTTTTTGGCATTCTCACTAAGATCCTTGAAGGTCTCACTAAGTTCCTCAGAGGTTTCTAGAAGATTCATGAGTAACCATATAACTGTGGTTTTGAACTCTATATTCAGTAGTTTGCTTTCCTCCATTCCTTTCATTTGTGACATGTTTCTTTTTCTCTGCATTTTGGCTGCTTCCCTGAGTTGATAGAGTGGCCTTGTGTGCTAGGTGTCGTATAGGGCCCAGTGGCTCCCCAGTCACCTGAGGTGGACACACTTGGTGCTCCCCTTTGTGGGTTGGGTGCAGTCTTGTTGTAGTTAAGCCTTGATTGCTGTTGGTATCACTGGGAGGAATTGACCTCCAGGCCAATTGGCTGTGTCTACAGTGGAAGAGCTGCTGTGTTGGAGACACCCTTATGGGACAGAATTTGCTTCAGTGGGGCTTTGGTGCTCATTGAGTCTGCCCCTTGAGTGTGTCACTTATGGATGTGAAGAGTTGTAATCTAGTATGGTCTCACATTGACCACTGGGTACACTGGCTCTTGGATCTCCAAGGAGTTGCAAAGTCAACCACTGCCTAACTCCTCCCAGCAAGAGCTACAGCGAGATCTGCAGATTCTTCCTCTTTGTTTAAGGTTTGGAAGTGCCCAGATGAGACCCAGCTGTGAAGAAAGACAGGCTGCTTCTACTGCAAAGCCTTGGCCCTTCTTTTGGAAACTTTGGAACTCTCTGACCCAGCTGAAGTTTATTAGGTTTTAAGCTGCAAAATGATAGGCCATTCATATGCAAAAGCCGCTGCCTACCACTTTGGTGGGATGGCATCTCAGGGAATCACCAGGTGGAGCAAACAGCAATGGCTGCCAGTCAGCCCTGCACTAGGGAGATCCCTGCATCTCTGCGTCCCATACCCTCACGCAGGTACAACAATCGCTGCAAGCACCTCTGAGGGAAAGCCACCCTCATGTTCTAGCCCAATGCCAGACAGTCCAGTTTCTCCCTGTATGAGTCTGCATCTCCAGATCTCATCCACAACTGGAGTGCAGAGTAATCGGGAGCTTGTATCTCCCTCCCAATTGAAAAAAACAACAGCACATCCAGTTGCCCGCCTATTTTGTGCATGCCTTCGTACCTCTGCACCTCTGGACCTCTGCACCTCCTACCAGTCTCAATGCACTTTTTCTTTCCTTCTAGTTGTAGAACTTCCACTCAGTCAGCTTTCCTGTGATTCTGGGCCACAAACACACACACACACACACACACACACACACACACACACACACACACATATATGTATGTGTATGTATATATAGTTAGCTGTGGTTTTGATATGGTTGTGAGAGGCAGCAAGTACAGGTGTTTACCTATGCTACCATCTTGTTTCCTCTCCTATAATATGCTTTGATCTAGAGCACTCCCACTCCCTTTATTTCATTTTAATATAAAAGTTTTTGCCTAACTGGTGTGGCTTAGTGGTTGAGGTTTGACCTATAAACCATTAGGCCATGGTTAAATTCCCAGTCAATGCATATGCCCAGATTGCAGGCTCAATCCTCAGTGTAGGAGGGGAAGAGGGGCGGCAGGGGGCAGGGGAGCATGCATATAGGAGGCAGACAATTAATGATTCTCTCTCATCATTGATGTTTCTATTTCTCTCTCCCTCTCCTTTCTTAAAATAATAAAAATATTTTTAAAGTTTTTTTTTTAATTCTTCATTGTTTAACTATCTGAATATCCAGTTTTCCTTGAGTTCTAGATGACAAAAGGTAAAATTAAAATTATCCACAGGCAAGACAAAGGTGCATGAGAAATGGGGGAAAGGAGGAAAAAATAAAGAGAAATGCTCTCAAAATATTTTTCCTCTTACACTTCAAGAAGCTACCCTATGAATTATGTGACATATGAAATAAGGTAGATTTTATGTGTTTAGCAACTGACTAAGTCATCACTGGCTCTGGCTTTCATTACTTAGTATGATTACTATATAGTTATGAATGGTTGGGAAATGAAAGAAACATGAATTTATGCGAGAAAATAAACAAGGACAAAAGTGAGTAAAGAATATGGTGTGAGAAAATAAATTACATGTATACTTTTTATGGACCTAGCTGTCACAAAATCAAATCTCTGAGTTTAGTGCATCCATTGTGTCTTGAGGTCTTTTTGCTACCTCTTCTTTTATTACTTGACTAGAGGCCTGGTGCATTGATTTGTGCACCAGTGGGGTCCTTTGGTGTGGCCTGTGGGGATTGGGCCAAAACCGGCAGTCCAATGCCGCCTGCTGCTCCTGCCTGCCACTCCCACTCATCCTGGCCCCACTTTGCCTGCTGAGGGCTTGTGCCCAGTCTGAACCAAGAGAGGCTCACATCACTGCAGCAGCACTTGCCAGCTGTGAGACCTGCATCTGGCACCCGTTGGTCTGCTAGCAGTGCTTCTGCTGTGGGAGCACACTGACCACTAGGGGGCAGCACCTGTGTTGAGTGTTTGCCCTCTGGTGGTCAGTGTGTGTCATGGTGACTGGTTGACTGGTTGTTCAATCATTCGGTTGCTTAGGCTTTCATATATAGACCAGTGCACGAAATTCATGCATGGGGAGGGGGTTATCCCTCAGCCCAGCCTGCACTCTCTCACAATCTGGGGCCACTGGCTCTTAACTGCTCACCTGCCTGCCTGTCTGATTGCTCCTAACCACTCTGCATGCCTGTCTGATTGCCCCTAACTGTTTTGCTTGCCTTCCTGATCACCCTTAACTGCCTCTGCCTTGGCCCTCTCCACCACAGCTTCATCTGGAAGGACGTCTGGAATGATGTCGGGAAGATTATTCAGCTGCCTGGTCTAATTAACATATTATGCTTTTATTATTAAAGATTATTATAGGTAGATGTTTTATGTATATTACAGAGAGAGATCTGCTCTTTACTCGATAATTGAATTGACAGAAAAGAGAAATGCTATTAGGGATATATTAATAAGTAACAGAAAATGTTAATTGAAAGTTGGTAAGCATTAAAAAGGTGTCTGTAGTAAAATAATCACACTAAACATTTTAACCTTTAAAAGGCGAAAGATTTATGCGATCTGAAGAGAAACCAGAGTATAAAACATTTTAACCTTTAAATCTAACCATTGTACACAATATAGTTATACTCAAAGTTGTACCTGTTTTCATAGTAAAACTAATGTTGCACAAATAGGAAAGTCTGTCATGTGGGCAAGCAGAGCTTTCAATCAAGTTAATTATTTACAATATGTTTAATTGTTCCTGGTTGAACTAATGTGTTGACAGGACATGGTGATCATCCAGGGACTTGAGTCCAATGCATTGTGGCCAAAATTTCAATGCAGAGTAAACAGAAATAGGCACTAATAAAGTTTTTAAATAACCATTCACACAGAAATAGCATCATTTTTTTTATGGTGCCAACATTTGAACATTGTGATTTACTGATCTTCTTTTAACTCACCAATTTATTAGTTTGATTATATTTAAAATCAGACTATTTTTTTTCTAGTAAAGCAACAATTGAGCAAGTTCTAATAATCTGCCTCAAGACGTATAATAAAAATGTATTTTAAAGTCATTTCTTCCTTTGCTTTATATTAAAATTTAAGATTGGAGACAAACTACTAATTACATATATCATATTGAGATTTACCATTACCATAGCAAATGAGTTAACAATATATTTTCTAGTAAATGGAACTCTACTATTTTAGTACTTGAGTTGCCCCTACTGAATTCGTATTTTAAAATGTTTATAATCTGCTAGCTTCATGAAACCTAGCAACCACTGGTTTTAAAACAAACTTTTTTGTATGCCTGGAAGTGTAGCTTTTGATAAAGAAAAAAGCTGTAAACGTGTATAACTATTTTACTTAACAGGCAAATTAATATGAATTATACAGCAAACTTCTCTAAGTGGAGCTCATCCAGATAAGTTGTGGGCGTTTCCTAGGAAACTAGTGTGAACCAACGAATCTTCTGTAAAGTTGCTTCTAAACTACTCGTAGTCTTAGCGTGGTCCTCCGCTAGATTGTGCGCTTCTGAGTTCCTTCCCCAGTGGGCGCTGAGGAGAGAAAGGAGTGTGTTGACGCTCTGATGCCCTTGCATATATTTACGTGCTTCCTGCTCTTACCCGTCGGGCTTAAGACATTTTAAACTGCCATCTGGCTCCCCAACTCTGTTTGGTGCCCCCTAGTGCTCATCACCTGTATAATCCTGAGTAGTTGTGAGAGAGCCCAAAGATACTTTCCATTACTGTGACATGTGGATGCAAATTTCCTCTATGTCCAAAGCAATACATTACATGTGTACTTTCATACACCCCTAGAGAAAGAGGGGATGTTGTTTTACTAAACCACCAAAGGAAAGATGGAAATTAGATTTCAACCAACTATACAGAAGTCTACTCTCTCAAGACGCCAAGTCCCTCTCCCCCACCCCACACCATCTATTTTATTCCAGCAAAGAGATCACTATGATCCAAAGTAGGGTAGCCCATCTTTGAGAACCAGAATGTCTTAGAGCTGGAGCTGAGAATGCCCACAACTCATCTTGATTGCTATGGAATCAAGGAGGATAGAAGATAATTCTCCCTGTTTCCTTCTTCAACCCATTTAATCAACAGTAATCTTATGCGCAATCCACAAAGTTTATTTTAACCTGTGGAAGGAGTCCTTAGATCTGGCTGAGCCTAGGCTCTGCTTCTCCTGCTTTGCGTTCCCCCTTTATCCCAACAGCCCTACAGTCACTCAACACTTCAGCAGCTTTCTCCATTAAAGAAGAACAACAGATCATTTTTCTTTGCATGGCAACCCTAAGAGTTTTCTCTTGCTTCAGTAGAACATTGACAGGAATTAGGGATCTCTTCTCTCGCTTGCCTCCCTTTTCTTTCTTTCTTTCTTTTTTTTTCCTTCCTTCCCTTCTTCCACAATTAACCCCCAAATAATGATTTTCCCAGCTAGCGCTGATTTAAGGATGGGGTTTGGCGACTCAGGGCGACGCTCCCATCAGCCTTCCAGAAGGGGCGGTTTCCAAAAGAAAACTACAATTCCCATGAGGCATTAAATTAAAACTGCCGCAAGTCATCACGGAAGTCGTAGGCTCCTTCCGCCTGAACCCCTTGCATTCCTTTGGCGAGTAAACTACAAGTCCCAGGGGCCTCGGTACTGCACGCCTGCGCGAGAGTCCTGAGAGCTAGGTGGGGGCGGGGCTGCCCCGGGCGGTGGGGGGCGGGGTCCGAGCGGGCTGTGTGGAGCCTTCAGACTCCCGGCGCCATTTAGCGCGGCGAGTTTCTCTGTTGGACGCGCCTCTTCATACTCGACCCACTCTGCACTCCGGTCTTCGGTGACAGAAGGTGCCTGTCGGGGTGACTACCCTCTTCTCTCCCTAGCCCCCCTCACCCAGTCCTTTCGGCCTCCTGTGCTCTTGGCCCAGAGAAGCAGCGGAGCTCGGCCCCGCGGCGAGCGGCCCTCCCCTCCCCACCGTTCCCTCCCTCCGTCAGCCCCCGGCACCGGCCCGGGAGGAGGCGGGGGTTTGCCAGGCCCGGGGCAGGCGGGGAGGCCTCGGGGAAGGGGGGGCCCGCTTCTCAGGCACCGAGGCTTCGACCCTTCAGGCGGGGCGATGGACGCCTTCTGAGACTGGTTCCCCTGGCTGGGGGCGCGTTCGTGAGGCGGCGACCGACTGGACTGTCCGGGAGCCCCCGGGCCCGGCCCTCCCTCGCCCTCCTCGGCCCCTCCCACTCTCTCTGGCCCCGGAGCTGCCACCGCTCGGGAGTCCGCGCCGGTCCCTGCCGCGCGTTGCCGCCGCCCTCCGGGCCTAGCCCGCCCAGTCCGCGCAGCGGCGGCGGCGGCGGGGAGCTGGAGGCGCCGCCGCATCCGCCGCATCCGCTTCTCTTCGGTGCCGGCGCTTCGCCCCTCATGACTGCGGCGCCTCTGCCGCTCCAGCCTTCCCGCCCGCGGCTTGCCGCAGGATGGCTGCGGATCGCGAGGCGCTAACCCCCGTGGCTCAGCTCCTCGATAGCCCGCCGCCGAGCCCGCCTTGTGAGCCCAAGCAGCAGCCGCCGCAGCAGGGCCCGGTGTCCCGCCTCGCCTTCGGGGTGACTTGTCAGTTCTAAGTGAGGAGCGGTCCGGTGTGGTCCTAACCCGTCGGGAGCAGGACGCGTCGTAGCGGTACCTGCCTACGCTGCACCGGCCCTCCGGGTCGGCCCCCCACCCTCTCTTCATTCACAAAATCGACCCGGCTCGCCTCGCTCCGGTGGACCCACCATGTCCGGAGGCGCCGCCGAGAAGCAGAGCGGCACTCCGAGCTCCCTGTTCCTCTCGCCGCCGGCGCCCGCCCCCAAAAATGGCTCTAGCTCAGACTCCTCGGTCGGGGAGAAGCTGGGCGCGGCGGGGACCGACGCCGGCGCCGGCAGGACTGAGGAGTACCGGCGCCGCCGCCACACCATGGACAAGGACAGCCGCGGGGCGGCCGCCACCACCACCACCACCGAGCACCGCTTCTTCCGCCGCAGCGTCATCTGCGACTCCAACGCGACGGCGCTGGAGCTGCCCGGCCTCCCGCTCGCTCTCCCCCAGCCCAGCGCCGCCGCGGCGGTGCCCCGGAGCTCTCCGCCGGAGCCCCATCGCGAGGAGACCGTGACCGCCACCGCCGCCGCCGCCGAGGTAGCCCAGCAGCCTCCCGCCGCCGTTGCTGCCCCGAGGGAACCCGCTGTCCCGGGCCCAGCAACCACCACGACTGCCCCCAGCACTGTCAGCAAAGACCGCCAAGTTTCCCAGCCCGACCATGTGGGGAGCAAAGAGGAGCCTCCGGCATCAGCGAGGAGCGGCAGCGGCGGCAGCAGCGCCAAGGATTCGCAGGAGGAACGGAGCCAGCAGCAGGATGACATCGAAGAGCTGGAGACCAAGGCCGTGGGAATGTCCAACGACGGCCGCTTTCTCAAGTTTGATATAGAAATTGGCAGAGGCTCCTTTAAGACGGTCTACAAAGGACTGGACACTGAAACCACCGTGGAGGTCGCCTGGTGTGAACTGCAGGTATGGCCCCGCCTACTTTATTATACTGTGTGTTTGGGTCCCAAATGTGCTCGGTTAGGCCAGTTTATCGAGTTCACTCTTTACTTGTCATTCTTTAACTGTTCGCTCTGACTGGGCGAGGGGAGGCCACCTTTTGAAAGAGATTGAAACTAGATTTGGGGGCATTATTGATAGCCAGTGAGATTTGCTACTAGAGAAGGAGTGATGAAAATCTTCGATACAAATGCATTGTCTATTTGTTATTATGGTTTAGTGTCTGGCAGGAAACTTGGAATTAGTGGGGGACGTTTTTGAGTTACATTTCAGACTCATCAAAGGCTTTGCAGTGATGACTTGCTGGTGTGCTACTGAGATCAGACTGTTCTTTTTTAGTAAGAACGACCTTGTTCATGAATGACCTTCCTTTGGCTATATCTTTGTTGGCGGTTACACAGGCATTTAATAATAACCACTATAAAAAAGACTTTCTTCTCTGGCCAAATGCCTTGGGACTAGTAAGGTACAATGAGTATTCGATGTTGTACCACCTAATGATGCTTATGCCTTATGCTAGCTAGCAGTGATCTTACCTTGTTAATTAAAACTAATATGTCTTTAGCCCATAAACTATGCAATGAATAGTACGAGCACATGCAGAATTATTGTTTTTAAGTTTGTTATAAAAGGTTTTTAAGCCAAACTTTCCCAAAAGTTTAGAGGAGTTACAATGCTTCTTTTTTAATCTCTCTGGGAAGTTTTCATGGTGAAAATAATGGTGTATCATTCTGGTTGACAAGTATATTCTAGGTTTAAATACCTGGTTTTGGGTTACTTGTTTGACCTGTATGAGCTTGATTTTTCTCATCAGGAAGTGAACATTGGTTATTGGAAGAAGCAGTGTTAACACTGAATGGAAAAGGCAGAATTTTTTTTGGTCGTTTTTCATTTTTTTGCCAAGAAAAAGGACCAAGCTGAAATAGGATATGAAAATAATTGAATGATCTAGGAATTCTGTTTTACCTAGTTAATAATACGTAGTTCTTTGAATGTCACCTTCCAAATGACCAAGGCCATATCAAATGTGAAGGGAAAATCAACTTAACATGTGGGAGAAAATCAATTTAAACACTGACAAATTCTTTAGAACATAATATTGTAGGTTTTATAGTTAATGATATAAAACTTCTAGGCATTGTGAAAACTACTCAGTTTTATAGTGATTTAGAGTTGGAAAGGTGACATCTTTAAAAAAAAACTATAACTTTATTCTTATTGGTCAGTCTTATTAAAAAACTTAGGTATGCCTGGCTCTACTGTGTGGGCAGTAGTTGAGCTTCCAGGTATGAACCAGGGGACATGCGGGGTTGCAGGCTAGATGCCAATAGGGGGCGTGCAAGAGGCAGCCCATCAGTGATTTTCTCACATCATTGATGTTTCTATCCCTCTTCCCCTCTACTTCCCTCTCTGAAATCAGTCAAAATATATTTAAAAAACAAACAAAAAACAAAACCTTGGGTCTGATTTCTTTTGATTTATAGCAAATATTAAGCTTACAGATACATTTCTTTTTTGTATCCAGAGTGCCTAGTGCTACTGATTCTGGATTTTATTCTTTTGTTATAGTTTCATGCTCAAATAGGTGTTTTTAAACATTTTTTTCATTAATTGGTTACATTACCCTTTTAAGACTGGACCCAATAAAATGTTGAGCACTTTATGGATTGACTTAGGTTAGCTTCAATTATTAAACTTCTATATATGTGTTTTTCTTTATCACCTGGGATTTTCTAATAGTTTATTATCTTGGAACTAATGATACAGTGGAAAACACTCAATTTATCTAATATCACAATAAGAATTATGTGCAAGCATCTCAGTTTTTCTTAAAACTCATGACTTTGGATTTTTGTTCTCTGTCTAGGCATGGACATAATCAAACTAAAGAATTCTTATCAGGATTTGGCTGCAGAACCTCTAGCTCATTCTGGTTTAGAACTTCCAAATGCCATTTGACCCTGCTTCTATAATTTTTCATTTTGTTTCTTAGAAATGTGATTATTCTGGCCCCAAGATCCTTTATAGTGGTATGTGGGCAGTGTTTTTGTTTTTTTGACTAGGACATTTGCCTAGTAACCTATTCAGTAGATTAGTGTTTGAGTTTTTATTTTTGGCTCCTAATTAGAGAACAAACCAAGGGATTACTAAAGTATTGGGAAGAAAGAAAAGCTCTTTTCACTAAATGTATAGTAGTATATGTATTTTTCTGTAGGAAGACAGGAGAATTATTTTCTTCAGTTGTTGAGTTAAAAATCTTACTGTATTAAAACCAGAAGAAATCTTGGGTTTTTCTGCCCACTTATTTGATAAAGAACCTAAAATCATAGAGCAGGTAAAAATGACTTGCTTAGGTTGGTGAAGAACACAAATTAAACTGCTTAGAACCTAGTAATTTGGGAAATGTTAGAGCATTTTGTAGTTTAGTATATGGCTAATTAGTACATCTCAAATGAAGCAATTCTGTTTTGGTGTGGAAATCATCAGATTTCTGACTTCTGATATGGGTATTGATTTTACCACTTCAAAGGGAGGAATAGGTTTTTAGGGACGGAGAATGGGTAATTATGGTATATAAATCAAACTTGTTCCCATCAAGCTTATTTTTAGAGTAACAGTAAGCATAGGTATCTATTGAAACAAGTATAAGTTATTTAATAATAATAGGTAATGCTTAGATAACATAGGATCTTAAGTGATAACTGAGATCTCTTAAGATGAAAGATGATTTGCCTTGGTAAGAAAGTGTTATTTTTATTTTGGTGGTGGTTTTTAATTTTTTAAAAAAATGATTTTATTAAAGGAGAAGGGAGGGAGAGAGGGAAGGAGCGGTAGATAGAAAGAAATATCCATTGGTTGCCTCCTCACACCCCCAAAGGTGGATCCAACCTCCAGCTCCAGTTGGGCATGTGCTCAGATCCAGAATCAAGCAATCACTTTTTGGTGTATACTAGGCAATACTCCAACAAACTGAACCACACTGGCCTTTTGATGTATGGATGATGCTCCAACCAGCTGACCTTGTTTTTAAGCAATAGTATGATTGGCTTTAAGAAAACTTACTGATAAATTTAGAAATGATTTACTTTAAGCACTTTTCTCCCCAAATTGTTAATAAATACAGAGTACACTTGATACATTCACGTTATGTATTGATGTAATAGTCTCCAGATCAACTTGAAAGGGAGGTCAAATCATTTTGCTTAAGGTCCAATGTACTTAGTGCTTGCTTTTCTCTAGCTTTTAGTAAGTTAAGGTTCATGTTTCATAGTGAGTATATGATATTTATATGTGTGTGTGTGTGTGTGTGTGTGTGTGTGTGTGTATATATATATATATATATATATATATATATATGCCTAAGTGACCATTATGACCAGTTGCTATCATTTACACTGATCACCAGAGGGCAGACACTCAATGCAGGAGCTGCCCCCCTGATGGTCAGTGCACTCCCACAGACAACCTCCCGTGGTCCCTCCCCACTGGCTGGACTGCAGGCCCTGATCACCAGTCAGGCTGAGGGACCCCACCTGTGCACAAATTCGTGCACCAGGCCTCTAGTGTTTTATAAAAAGTTTAGCAATGCTTTAGAAATGGGATGTGGTTCTCTGATTAAGAAACCATAATTTGTTTTTCTTTTGTTCTTAAGGTAATTCTTAAAACCTGATAGAACTGAACCTTTCCTTTTGCATATTGAGGATGGTTTTTACTTTATCTTTAGAGAGAGGGAGAGTCAGAGAGAGAAACAAACATTGATGTGAGAGAGAGAGAGACATCTCGCACATGCTCGATCAGAGCCAGGGATTGAGCCTGCAACCGAAGTATGTGCCCTTGATGGGAATCTAACCTGGTACCCTTCTTCCTCTGGTCAGCACTCGATCTGTCTATTGAACCAAACCAGCTAGGGCTTTTTACCTTTACTTTTAAAATTTGTGCTACATTCTTTGTTGTTGTTGTTGTTGTTGTTGTTGTTGTTTTTTGAGAATTTGTAGTCCTACAACTAGATTTCAGGGAATAGTTTTTGGAGTTTTTCTTAGTTTATTTTTAATTCTCAGAGCCTCTGTTGAGTATGGATAAAAGTGCGATAACTCGGTGGTAGCTGCTATGTAGAATGATTGGTGACTTGTTTGAAATAATCTGTGCTCCTTTGTAAACAGGGCAGAATGGAATTAAAGACAGGATAATTTTGGTTAGATAAGATTTGATTTAAAATAGATGTAGAGCCGGACCGGTTTGGCTCAATGGATAGAGCGCGGCTTGGGGACTGAAGGGACCCGGGTTCGATTCCGGTCAAGGGCATGTACCTTGGTTGCAGGCATATCCCTAGTAGGGGGTGTGCAAGAGGCAGATGATGGATGACTCTCTCTCATCGATGTTTCTAACTCTCTATCTTTCTCCCTTCCTCTCTGTACAAAATCAATAAAATATATTAAAAAAATAAATAAATAAAATAAAATAAAATAGATGTAGAGCCGGGACCGGTTTGGCTCAGTGGATAGAGCGTCGGCCTGCGGCCTGAAAGGTCCCGGGTTTGATTCCGGGCAAGGGCATGTACCTTGATTGTGGGCACATCCCCGGTAGGGGGTGTGCAAGAGACAGCTGATTGATGGTTCTCTCTCATCAATGTTTCTGACTCTCTATACCTCTCTCTTCCTCTCTGTGAAAAATCAATAAAATATATTTAAAAAAAATAGATGTAGATTTACTGCTGAGGAAGTAAACCTGGTGGTACAGAAATTGAGAATTACATTTAGGTTAATTATTAATGATGTAGTTAGTTCTTAGTTTTAGGGGTTTATAAATGTTTTCCTTTTTTCTTATTTACCTTCTTTCTTTTCTTTTAAAAAAATATATTTTATTGATTTTCCTCAGAGAGAAAGGGAGAGGGACAGAGAGCTAGAAACATCGATGAGAGAGAAACATCGACCAGCTGCCTCCTGTTCAACCCCCACCGGGGATGTGCCCACAACCAATGTACATGCCCTTGACCGGAATCGAACCCAGGACCCTTCAGTCCGCAGACTGACGACGCTCTATCCACTGAGCCAAACCAGTTTTGGCTTTACCTTTTCTCTTTTCTTTTTGGACCTTTAGTATCATAGTTGGTCTTAGTATAAGAACTTGGAAAGAAGTTGTTTTTTTGTAAAACAAATTGGGAATCTTGTTGCCTGGTGACTGAGTTTGTTTATTGACATTCAGATTTTAGTGCAAGATTCTGTAATTTGAAAATTATCCTAGTTAAACCCTAGGAAAGCATTCAACTAAAACTGAGTCCTCATTTTCAGAAATCACTCTAACTCTATTATTTGGGTTTTCTAGTAACTTTTAAGTTTTTTAGATAAAGCTATAAAAGCAGCAGGGCCAAAACCGGTTTGGCTCAGTGGATAGAGCGTCGGGATAGAGCGTCGGCCTGTGGACTCAAAGGTCCCGGGTTCGATTCCGGTCAAGGGCATGTACCTTGGTTGCGGGCACATCCCCAGTAGGGGGTGTGCAAGAGGCAGCTGATGGATGTTTCTCTCTCATCGATGTTTCTAACTCTCCATCCCTCTCTCTTCCTCTCTGTGAAAAGTCAATAAAATATATATATATTTAAAAATAAATAAATAAAAGCAGCAGAAATGGTTATGCTCAAATTGTAATTTCTGAGAATATTAATACTAATTATAGTTATTAGGGTTTTGGGTTTTTGGGTTTTTTTTGTACCAGTCTTACATTTGTTTATTGTTAGTATCTTACATTTTATTTGAGGTTATTTTCTTAACCATAGGTCCAATTTAGTCTGCATGAATAGGTAAGACTTAGCAAGACCTGAATTTAGATTTTAAAAGGACACTATTTTTCTGCGGTATAACATAGTAATTAAGACCTAATTGATTTGTCTAGTTTCTTATCTGTAAATGGAATGTAATAAGTGCCTATTTTATAGAGTTAACTATAAAATAGTGACAGTTAACTGGGGAGGAGGGGAAATATATATATAACATGATGATCCAGCATTTCTTTTAGGCTATCTTTTATAGGTATCTGTGCAGATTTTGTTTGATTTGTTTAAATCCATGAAAAATCATGTAGCAAAATTCTTACGGTTGTTACCATTCTTATAGGAGGAAGTTTGGAGTTGAACATGGTGTTCATCAGTGCTTTCAGATTCATTAGCTTTACCTATTTTCTGCCTAATTTTTTAATTTTACAACCAAATGCCATCCTTTTTGAATTACTAGTTTCTAGAATTTGCTAATATCTTTTTTCCTTTTGGGATCATTCTTATAGTCTTTAAATTGATTTGAAGTCTATACCTTCTCTGACTACTCCACTAGTCTTTGAGCTCTTTGAAGATATATGTAGGTGCTCAATATACTTTAATAAATATTAAATTTTTTTCTGTTATCAAGTTAGAAATAGTGATAGAATCAGGTTTGTTTTATCCATATTCCTTACCTTTCTTTGGTACATAGCAGATTCTCTAGTCTTGTACTGTAAGAGTTCAGTGTGATCTAATGCAATACTATATAATAGAAAAAAGCTCCAAGGAAGAACACTTGGATTCTAGGTTACCCAGTTATCTAACTCTGAGTAGGGAACTATCTGTGATGCTGACTTAGTAATATGTCTTACCGACTTAACAGTATTGTGGAGGATCAACTGAAATATTATATGAAAGTAATTTTCAGAACTGTAAAGTGTTATATATAATAAAAGAAGGATGATGGTGCTTTAAAAAAATCCATTTTGAAGGCCATAAGTTGTCACATGTTACAAATTGATTGAATATTTAAAACATCTTAATTAAAATTGGGTTTTAGGAGATTTTGCTTTGTCAATTTTAGGACTTTTATCAAATCTTAAGACAAAAGGGAAATAGTTTTTCAGATTAAAGCTCTTCTTCAGACTGTTTTTATTTGGAAGATGCCTGTACCTTTGACAGCTGGCAAACTTAGTTTTGTATGTGTTTTTAAAATGATTGGTTATTGATACAATATATGTGGGAGGAAAAGTCAGTAATTTGCTTGATTTTTGTGGTTTACTTAATTGATTGTATAATATCTCCACCATAATTTATATTTAGATTTTTCAGATGGGGTTTCATATAGAATTTATTTTTTTTATCTAATGATTTGAATCTTGGCCTTGGGAGATTAACATATTAAATGTGTTCTACTAAATGAATGTGTTTAATGGTTTTTTTAGAAAAGAACTATCAGATAAGCTGTTTGTTATCTTGAGCAAATACAATTTTCCCAGAAATTTAAGAGTTCTTTTTTTTTTTTTTTTTAAACAGGCTAAATTCACTTTATTTTTCTTGTTCAAAATTATGTGGTTCTATAGTTGGAGCCTGGGTTCTCTGCACATCAACTCTGGTGTGGTCTTTATAAGATGGTCAGTGAATTCCTGATAAGGGAGACTTAGTGAACATAACCTCTTCCCAGAGGCCAGGGGTGAGATAACTGTAGGTTTTGGAGATGACATCCCAGCAGTGCAGCCCCTGGCCAAAGTGTAGACATCCTCGATTACTGGCTTCCTTGGCACGGGCAGAGACAGGGTCAGTGTCCCTGGGTTTGGGATGAGGCCACCAGTTCAGAATCACAGTGGCCAGTCCTCTTCAAGGGATCATGTGGCACTTGTTCCCCAAGTACCAGTAGCCTCATGCACAGGGATAAAGAGCTTGGCCAGGGATGGAAGTGTCTGCTTCCTTAGAGAACTTAAAGCTCAGACCAACATGTCCATTGTAGTCCCCAATGGCTACAAATGCTTTGAACTGGGTCCTCTAGCCAGCCTAGGTCTGCTTTTGCATGACATAATCTTCAAAACCTGTTCTTGAGCACTGTCAGAGTGGCTCAGTGGTTGAGTGTCGACCTGTGCACCAGGAGGTCATGTGCGATTCCTGGTCAGGGCACGTGCCAGGGTTGTGGGCTCGATCCCCAATAAGGGATATGTAGGAGGCAGCCAATCAGTGAATCTCTCTTATTGATGTTTCTATCTCTTCCTCTCTGAAATCAATAAAAACATATTAAAAACAAACAAAGAACCAAAACCGTGTCCTTGAGGGCTTCCCCTAGAAAAAGTCAATGATCTCAGATTCCTTGTTGGACAGAGAGAAGAGACAGAGCTCCAGGGTCTTGATCTTCATGTCCTTAATGAGGCAGCCTACCTTGGCGAAAGACCTCAGCCCCATATTCCGCTGCCAAATTCTCCTCAGAAGCATCCGGGGTCTCTGGGCTTCCTGGAGCAACAGTGTCATCTGCTATCATCTGCCATTTGGAGAAGCTTAAGAATTCTTAAGAAATTTCAGAGTAATTTAAAAATGAGCGGTTTGGAAATCTAGTTGTTATATCATCCTATTCAGTTTAGTTAAGAAAAACCACATTAATTATTTCTGTAGATGTATTTTGTGCAGCCACAGTTTAGCGTCTTGGAAACAGATGATCTTTTTTTTTGGTCAGTATGTAGTAGACGGCATTGTGTTAATCATACACAAGCACATGTAAACCAAACAGTGAGAGATGAAACTAATTAGTGAATCAAATGATAATTAATGTACACATTTTCTATATTAGTAACTAGAAGCAAACTGATAGCTTAGGGTAATAAGATCCTCTTGATAACTAATAGTTTTGAGCTTAATAACCTGATATATTCATTTCTGTGGATACTCTCCTTACTTGGACTGGTAGTTCATTGTAGATTAAGGTAAATTTGAAAATGCAACAGATTGTTTCTTCTACATACTGAAGAGTTCCAGGCATTCTCATTTATACTAGAGGCCCGGTGCACAGTTTCGTGCACCAGTGGGTCCCTCAGCCTGGCCTGCACCCTCTCGCAATCTGGGGCCCCTTGGGTGATGTTGGTCTGATGGTTGCGGCCCTATCCCTGCAGGCCCCTGGGATCGGGCTGAAACCAGCAGTCTGGCATCCCCCAGGGGATGTAGTAGTGTGCAAAGCGGCAGGCAGTGGGGAGGAGCCTGGGCCAGGCTCCCATTCCCCTAATGCCAATGCCTGTTCTGATCCCAGTTCTGGTCCGGATGGGGAGGAATGCACAGGGGGAGAGTCCACGGGAGAGGCTTGCACTGCTGCAGCTGCACTCGCCAGCCATGAGTCCGTTGTCTGGCGCCCATTGGTCAGCTGAGTGGCATTCCCACTGTGGGAGGACACTGACCCCCAGGGGGCAGCTCCTGCATTGAGTGTCTTCTCTCTGGTGGTTAGTGCATTATAGCTACAGGTTGAATGGTCAAATGGTTGCTTAGGCTTTGATAAAAGTAGATGCTCTTTAACTCTGTATTCACCCCTTCCACACAGATTCTCAGCTATAGGTAGTGAAGAGTAGCTAAATAATTCTAAACAAAGAAGTAAATTGGTTATATTTTCATATTAATAATTGTGGAGAATAAACTTAGAGTACAGAGGTGTGGAGTTTAATTAGGGTATGAATATGAGATATCTAGGGCCTGAACAAGGAAAGTAATAGAGGAATGGCATCTTTACATATTTAGGAGATAAAGTATGCAGGGTTTAGCAATTAATTCAATTTGGAGGAAAATGAAGACTGGGTAAGAGGGTGGGGCTAGATGGTGATGCTGTCAATTGAAGGAGGGAATGAGAAAGAAGAGCGGTTTTAGTTTTTTTTACATGTTAAATTTGAGGTACTTGTGAAATCTCTAGGAAGAAGTTCAAAATCTCTAGGAAGAGGATGGTGATTCCCAAGTGTCTATATTAGTCATAGCTGAAATAATGAAAGTAAATGAAATTATCTAGAGAGAGGAGATAGATGTATATTGAGAGAAAGAAATAGAGGAAGAGACTGGAGGATAATGGTTCCTAGGGCAAATTAGGAATAACTAATGGGTGGGCAAAGGAAAAAAAGAGCCCATGTTAGACTACCATTAAATAGAATACCAGAAGAGGAGTATAGAGATTAGACTATTGAAATTGTAGAGTGCCGAAACCGGTTTGGCTCAGTGGATAGAGCATTGGCTTGCCGACTGAAAAGTCCCAGGTTCGATTCCGGTCAAGGGCATGTACCTTGGTTGCAGGCACAGCAAGAGGCAGCTGATGGATGTTTCTCTCTCATTGATGTTTCTAACTCTCTGTCCCTCTCTCTTCCTCTCTGTAAAAAATCAATAAAAGACATTAAAAAAAAGAAATTGTATATTGCATTTGATTATTAAGTCATTAATAATAAATTTTAAGAGAGATTAAAGAAGTGCATAAATAGATGCAAATCACTGGTAATATCCTATATTTATCAATTAGTTTGAGCAAAGAAGAAATACAAAAATCTATATCATAAAAGGCCAACGGCTCTTGTGGCAGGTGGGGCACAAGCTACTTGTGGCAGAGAGCTACTAGCAGTGGAGAGCTACAAGTGGCGGAGGGCTGGGTAGCGAGCTAAGAGCATCGAAGGGGGGGCAGCTGAAGCAAGTGGAAGTGAGCTACTCGCACATGATTTCACCCACACCTGGGTCTCTAGTAGAATCTATAAGTAACTCATGTGACTATTTAAATTTAAATTAATTAAAATGAAATATTGGGTCGGCAGCTAAGTAATTGCGGATTTTTTAAAGAAAATCAAAGACAATTTTTTCATGGAACTAAATAACTTTATTCTGTAATGTATTGCCCATTTTGATCAATGACCTTTTGCCATCTTTCAGGCAGCATCATAATCCCACGTTCAAAAAACTTCTGGTTTTTATTAGCAAAAAACTGAATCAGGTACGATTTGACATCATCATCATTATTGAAATTTTTACCATTCAAGGAGTTTTGTAAAGTGTTGAGGATAAAGGATTAGATTAAGCAACCCTTTTCTTACTACTGTTTTGTGATGTGTTGAAAATTATGTGCATAGTTATAGTCATCACATGATGTGCAGTGTTACTTTTAGTTACTATTTTCATTGGATAAAATCAGTATCTGTGCCTTTCATTTGCAGCTTTTTGTGTTGTGTCTCCCTCCCCTCTCCCCCCCATGTATAAATATATTTAATTTAAGGTGAGATGGCTTCTTTTTCCTGGAGTTCCAGTAGGGAAATAGCAGTCTTCTTTGCCCAAAGTAAAGATGTCTACCAACTGCAGGGATTCTGGACAAACATGTTTGCATCCTGCTTGTTGATGACTGTGTTAGGGGTGGGTCAGAATTTTCCAGCAGTGAATTCATTTGCAGTTTTTAAATAGCTGAAGAGTTATATTTGTTTCTGCATGAGAGACAAGATTTTTATCATGGAATTAGATGCTTGTGTAACTTTAGGCCAAATTTAGTCTACTAGAATTTTGATATAGAGCTAGATATGGTCTATCACAGAACTATTATCCAGCTGTGTAATTTCTGAAGTACAATATTAATACTTGATTTGATGAGAAATAGTGAAATCAATGCTTACTATAAGTATGGTACATCTTTTGAAATGATAAGTGGTAAATATTTAGTATCAAAGTTACTGTAGTTTAGTTCAATGAAACAAATATTAATATTACACAATAGCTATTTAAAAAAAGAACTTACCAAAAAAAATTAATTTACCACAGACTCAGGAAACTTTAGACTGTTTAGCTTCCAAAAACGGGCATGACAATATTTTTCATCTGTCTTTGTGTCTGGTTCAGATATGACAGAATTGTACTATTAAATGTAAGCTTTGAGTGGTACTTAATTTTGAGTTGTTGCCACAGGTAACTATGACTGAAACATAATTCAAAACTTTTGGCAATGGATATCTTGTTAGTTGCTTTAGAAGGATTTTAAGACTTACTTTGTATTTAGTGTTCTAACTAGAAATATGTAAGTAGTTGGCTCGTGGTTTTCTAGTGATTTAAATTAAGTTGGAATTAGCTTCCAAATTAAGTGATTTCACATTAGGATTAAATTTTGTTTATGCTGTTTACTTGAGCTGTGAGAAACCCGAAGGAGGTTATAATATTTAATATTTAGATTTGATGCTTGCATTTTTAAGAAATCTTATAAAGATGTTGAGATTTGTGTAGATTTGCTAGTGGGAAGATATTTTTTAACATTAGATATTATATATAACATAAACCTAGAATAGTTAACATATTGTGACTAATTGATTATCATAGTGTGTAATTTATTATTAAAAGTGAATTGTGGAAATTATCAAAGGAAATACATTATGGTTGTAAGCAAAAATATTTATAAGAAATAAGATATTCAGGCGTATGGAGAATAATTTTAATGTGTTAATGAAAATCAAAACTCATACTCTGTAAGTCTGGGTTTTGGACAACTAATAAATTCCTTATGTAAAAAATGATTTGTGGAAATTGGAAGGAAACAGTCGTTGTGTTAACATTTGTGATTAGGGCTTGAGATTATGATTGATGTAATAAAATAATATGGGACAGGACATGTCCACTTTTTAAAAAGAGATGAACATAACCAAGCTATGGGGAAAAACGAAGGATTTTAAGAAAGAAAACACTCACTTTATATTATTTAAACAATAGATGAAGTCTGATTCCCACCGCTCCCCACCATAACCCTCAGTTCAGGAGGACAGCATTCTCTTCCTTAAAACTGCCACTCACTATTTCGCTTAACAGTGATGATCATATTGTCACTCTTTCTTAAGAGTTGAATATACTTATTTTAATTATATTTTAGAATAATTAGTGAATGAACTTTGGCAGCTCGTATTTGGCATGTGAGTGGTAGTTGCTTTCCAATTTATAATTCCCAGTTGGGAAAATAATCTAAGTTATGTTGTTGTGAATATAACTTATAAATACTAGTATACTCATAACATATACAATTATCTGTAAATTTCCTTAGTCTTCTAAGAAAAAAATTATATGTAATCTCATGAATTGACTGAACCGTGGAATAAAAATTTTGGGTTTTTTAATGTCTCTACTACTATATTCTGCAGGCTTGAGAAATAAAGAATAACTAATACATTTTCTCCTCCTTGAGTTTGACAGACACTACCTCAGTCAACTTCTATTTTTTCTTTCTGCAATTGTTTGAAATTCCTATTTACTACACTGATTTGACTAGTCTCCACTAGTCTCAAAAGTCAGAAGAAATAACTTCCTGTCATTTCTAATGTTTAGTAATTTTAAAATCTGGAAATTTGTTAGTAATCATTAATAGAGTTGTTTAAAAGGGTAAACAATTAAAGTTGTTAGTAATCATTAATATAATTGTTTAGAAGGGTAAACAATTAAAGTTGTTTAGATAAATAATTTGAGGTACCTTTTTGGGTTCTTTGTAAGTAATGTTATGACTTTGTTATAGCTATCAGGACAGGATGTAGAAATAAATGTTTGCTTTATTTATGAAGCAGTGATAATCTGCTCCCACCGGCAGTGTTTAATTTTTTTTTAGCTCTTTGTAGAGAGATCACTTTTTCAGTTCTTAACATGCTAGACTTCAGTCCTTATATGCTTCTTTTCTTACTGACTCCTGTTGTTGGTAAAGATTTACTTGTCAAGAGATGGGAATGAAGGATTTCAAATTTTTACTGTTTTTAAATGAGGCCACTTAAAATATACATAATGCCTAAAATATACACACACACACACACATATATAATGTCTAATACTGAGTGAGGCATCCACATTTCAAAAATATGGCCTCTTTTAGATTTTATAGTACTTTGGTTTTAAAATTTGGACAGAATATTAAATTTTAGGAAAATTTCAGTTATATTAATGGCCCCAGCCATGCATTTTCAAAAGCAGTGTGTTGCATTTCTAAAGCTAGTGCCTTGCATGCACCACTGAGCATAATGGGAAAAGAAAAGTGCCATAAAAAGCTAAGTACCAAGTAACTAGCTGGAAAAAGCTTTTAATGGGAGAGCTGGCACGATCATTAATCTAGTAGAGTAGTACTTGAGGAAATGGTTCGTTGTGTTAAACTGCAATTTCTTTTAGTTATTAGAGACCAAAATAGAAAATTCAGAATTAGCACTTAAATGCTGATAAAGGTGGTGGTGTTTTTTAAAGTGCCTTTCTGCAGCCCGACTTAGTACAAAGAAAATTAGGATGGGAGGCTTGGTTCTAATGCTAACTGCAGAAGAATGACCTTGAGTAAGTGTGTTGTCTTACTAGTAAAGTGAGTGGTAGAATTATTTAAGTATCCTTTCAGCGTAGTCTCTTGAACAATTGATAAGGAGGATTTTTACCTTGAGTCAGTCTTATTTCCCCTAACACTCCTCCAGTTACTAAATGTATAGTAGTTTTTATCTAGACAGACTACTTTGCAGTGACGTTCAAGACCCATTCTAATCTAATAATTAAATTTTACATTATGACCTAGTACATGCACACATAAAAAGACAAAAGTTTCACAAAACTCATGTTTTCTGTCCTATTTCATTTAAAAAGGCTATTTACAGTCTACTCTGAAAAAAAAAACACACCCTACTTCATTTAGAGTTTTTTTACTTGACTTGTTAAACCAAGCAGCAAGTTGATTAAATATTTGCCACAAAATGAAAATATAGTGGCTATATGAATTTTAGCTCCTGCCATTGTTAATCATAACACAAACTCTGAACAGTATTCATTCTTAGGAAGGGAACAAATGATGGTGATTTTAAATAATAGCTTGTTAGGCACATGTAAAATTCTGTAATTGCTGGTTTATAATGTAGATAATTTAGTGAGTTGTTAGTTTTATTTCTACTTTTTATTATTTAATTCCTTATTAGTAGATACAATACTGGCATTCACTGTATCGAACCAGTGGGACTAAAATTCTTTAGCACCTTTTTTGAATTTGAGTATTTAGAAGTTATTTTGTGGTTAGTTTAAATGAGTTTGCTGCTTTTGCATTCTAACCACAAGATACATTTTGTAAAAAGACTTGCCATTCTTATAGTTCTGTCAGATTCCTTTATTCTTCTACTCCATGACTTTCTTAAGAGATTTGTGTTTTTTTAAATCTAAGAATTAAAATAAAAGTGTCTGGGAATATTAATATTTGTGTGACCTTGGACAGCCCACTCACCTAAATCCTGAGCTTTATTCATCATCTGAAAATGATAACTTGTGCACTTGACTGGATTATTTTAAATAAATAAATAAAAAAACGCAATACATTCATTTACTTAAATATGTAAAATTCTATATAATAAAGAGGTAATATGCAAATTAACACCCACACCCTCACAAGATGGCTGCCTACGACCAGGAAGGCAGGGAGTTACTAGTGAGGGACAACCAAATGACTGAATAAGCAGACTGTGTGGGGTGACCAGGCTGGCAGAAGGGCAGGTTGGGGAAACCAGGCCAGTGGGGGGGGGTGGGGGTGGGTGCAGATGGGGGTGACCAATCCAGTAGGGGGTGGCAGTTGGGGGCAATCAGGCTGGCATGCAGAGGCAGTGGGGACGATCAGGCTAGTGTTGTGTGTGTGTGTGTGTGTGTGTGTGTGTGTGTGTGTGTGTGTTGTGCGCGCACACAGTTAGGGGTGACCAGGCAGGTTAGTGATTAGGAGCCATCAGTCTAGGATTGTGAGAGGAATCCTGGATTGGAGAGGTGCAGGCTGGGCTGAGGAAACCCCTCCCTCCCTCCACACCCTCCGTGCACAAATTTTGTGCTTTGGGCCTCTGGTTTTATATAATTGTAAGTCATTATTGATGCTGGAAATTAGCTTCTGAGCTTTTTGGCTTAAAATAACACTAAAAGTTCATGATTTAACTATTTGGTTAAGACTTTGAATCCTGAATTCTTTTAAGAAAATAATAAAAGCGATGACATAGCTGACTATTTAACCTAGCAAGTTTATAACAATGTCACTTACTTGTTCTGTAGTATATTATCTTATTAAATTCTCTCAGTAATCTTATAAATAGTATGTGTCATCTCTTTTTTTTAGATAAAGGAACCAAGGGAACTATTTAGTGGATAGTGTTTTTAAAATTGGGGATCCCCATGGAGCTTTTAGTTGTGTATCATTCAATATCACTTTGAGATTCCAAAATCTGTGAAATTAATTAGAATTTAGAAATCTAATTAAAATCTAAGAAAATATGATGGGGACACAATTGTAATGAGAGCTTAATTATTTAAAATAGCTTTATGTAGCCGAAACCGGTTTGGCTCAGTGGTTGGAGCATTGCCCTGCGGACTGAAAGGTCCCGGGTTTGATTCTGGTCAAGGGCATGTACCTTGGTTGCGGGCACATCCCTAGTAGGGGTGTTGCAAGAGGCAGCTGATCGATGATTCTCTCTCACTGATTTTTCTTTTTCTTTTTTTCCTTTTTAAAATATATTTTACTGATTTTCCACAGAGAGGAAGGAAGAGGGATAGAGAGCTAGAAAGGTCAATGAGAGAGAAACATCGACCAGCTGCCTCATGCACGCCCCCTACTGGGGATGTGCCCACAACCAAGGTACATGCCCTTGACCAGAATCAAACCCGGGACCTTTCAGTCCGCAGGGCAACGCTCCATCCACTGAGCCAAACCGGTTCTGGCTCTCATTGATGTTTCTGACTCTCTATCCCTCTCTCTTCCTCTATGTAAAAAATCAATAAAATATATATATTTTTAAAAAGACCATAATATTTTTATCTATGACAAATTAAGTATATTAAAAAATGAATGTCCTAAATTATTACTGTCCAATAATATGTGTACCACATATATAGTTTAAATTTTCTAGTAACCACATTAAAAAAAAATGCAAATGGAATTGATATATATCTCCAAAGAGGACATACAGATTGGATGGTCAAGAAACATATCACCTTACACCTGCCAGAATGGCTACCAACAACAATCAAAAGAATGTATATTTTGCTGTTCTGAAGTGAAATTCTTTTTTCTTATCCATCCAGCCACCCTATGTCTTTTGATTGGAGCATTAATCTACTTGCATTTAAAGTAATTATTGGTAATATGTAGTTATTGCCGTTTTATTCTTACTTCTGATAGTTCCTTTTTTTCTCTTAAATAAATCTTTCTCTTTTTTTAATGAGGCTGTGGAGCCTTATTTTTTAAATTTACTTTTTGTTGTTGTTAATCCTCACCCAAGGATATTTTTCCATTGATTTTTAGAGAGAGTGGAGGGAGTGATGGGGGGAGAAAGAGGAAGAGGGAGGGAAAAGGGGAGAGGGAGGGAGAGAGAGAAACATCAGTGTGAGAGAGACATAGATTTGTTGCCTCCTGCTTGTGCCAGGCAAGGGCTGAGGATTGAGCCTGCAAATGAGATACGTGCTCTTGCTCAAAATTGAACTCAGGACCCTTGGGTCTGAGGGCTGATGCTCTAGCCACTGGGAAAAACTGGTGAGGGCTCTTAAAGAAACCTCTTAGTAATTTCTTGCAATACTGGTTTGGTGGTGATGAGCTTCAGTATTTTCTCGCCTAGGAAGCTTTTTTTTTTTTTTTAATATATATTTTTTATTGATTTTTCACAGAGAGGAAGAGAGAGGGATAGAGAGTTAAAAACATCGATGAGAGAGAAACATCGATCAGTTGCCTTCTGCACACCCCTCACTGGGGATGTGCCCGCAACCAAGGTACATGCCCTTGATGGGAATCGAACCTGGGACCTTTCAGTCCGCAGGCTGACGCTCTATCCACTGAGCCAAACCGGTTTCGGCTAGGAAGCTCTTTATATTTTGCTTCTAAATGGTGGTCTTGCTTGGTATCATAGAATAATCTTAGTTGTAGTTTCTTGCTTTTTATCACTGAATATTATCCACCAATTCCTTCTGGCCTGCAAAATTTCTGTTGAGAAATTAGCTGGCGGTCTCTGGGAGTTCCCTTATTTGCAATTAACTGCTTTTCTCTTGCTGCTTTTAAGATTCTCTTTGTGTTTAACCTTTTGGTATTTTAATTATGATGTGTCTTAGTGTGGGACTCTTTGGGTTCATCTTGTTTGAGACTCTACACTACCTGGACTTTTGTGTCTGTTTCCTTCTCCAGGTTAGGGAAGTTTCTAGTCATTATTTCTTCAAGTAAGTTTTTGATCCTTTGCTCTCTCTCTTCTTCTGGTATCCCTCTGGTGCATATGTTGGTAAGCTTGGTGTTGTTTCAGAGGTTCCTAAACTATTCTCATTTTCTTGATTCTTTTTTCATTTTGGTGTTCTGATTGGATGTTTTCTGCTACCTTGTTTTCTAAATCACTGATTCAATCCTGTGCTTTATTTCCTCTGTTAATGATTCCTTCTAGTGTATTCGTCATTTTAGTTATTTTTTGTTTCTGACTAGTTCTTTTTTTATGGTTTCTCTGTCTCCCTTTCTGTTTTCTATCTCTTTGCTTTGCTGAAGTTCTCTCTGAGTTCATCTATTCTTCCCCTAAGATCATTGAGCATCCTTATAACCAGTGTTTTGAACTCTGTATCTGGTAGATTGCTTTCTTCCATTCTATTTGGTGTTGTTGTTTTTTTTCCTAAAGTTTTGACCTTATTACTTTGGGACATGTTTCTTTGTCTTTTCATTTTGTCTGCCTCTCTGTATTTGTTTCTATGTATTAGTCTATGTATTAGTTCTGATAATGTTCCATTCTTCACAGGGTGGGTGGCTTTATGTAGTAGGTGTCAATTGGGGCTGGGCCTAGTCGCACATTCTCCATGTTCTCATGAGGTGGGTGCTCCAAAAGAGTCTCTTATATAGCAGGTCCTCAAATAATGTAGATCTGTTCAGTGTCATTTTGTAAATAATGTTAGAGATGTCATAGGAACTTAACTCTTGTTTTTATCTATTAGCTTATCGTAAAATTGGTTTTATTTGTTGTTTCATTTAAAGTCACATAACCTATGTACTACAATGAGGACTTACTATACTTTAGTAATTATACCTTTCATCAACATACAATATGCATTGTCTCAAGTTGTTTTTACTTAAATTTCCTCTTATATAGTCATTTATTTTACTACCATTTATCTCATTTATTTCTACATCTTCTTCCTTCCTGTATCATTTTAATTTAGATGTTTCTTATAAACAACACATAGCTAGATTTAAAAGGGGGCAGAGGAAGCCTGTTTCAAAGGTCTCTTTTATTTTTTATTTATTTATTTTTAAAAATTTTGTACAGAGAGGAAGGGAGAGAGATAGAGAGCTAGAAACATCGATGAGAGTCATCGATCAGCTGCCTCTTGCACACCCCCTACTGGGGATGTGCCCACAACCAAGGTACATGCCCTTGACCGGAATCGAACCCGGGACCTTTCAGTCCCCAAGCCGATGCTCTATCCATTGAGCCAAACTGGTTTCGGCACACTTATAGTGATATTGATGAGTATGGAGTTGTTTTCTTCCTGCTTTCTAAGTGGTTATTTCTTCCTTTCCTTTTTTTAGCCTTATTTTTTTTGATGCATTTTTATCCCTAGTGGTCTATATGTTAAATATTTTAATTATTCAAGTGATTACTCTAAAATTTATTTTGAAATTGATCATTTTAGAACTAGGTTGTTTTAGAAAATAAATACTATTTCTCTTATTTCTTACGTATGTGGTATTGTATAATGAAAAGAGTACAGCTTCAAGATTAAGACAGGTTGTGCTTGGATCTTGGCTTTGTTTGCTACTTTTTGATGCTGACTCTCTTATGTGTTGTCTTTCTCCATCCTTATAGAGAGAATAATAACAGGGATGTTAAATTTATCTTCTAAAAGGGTAATATGCTAATTAGACCAGGCGTCTTCTGGAGTCCTTCCTGACAAAGCCGGGGCTGGAGGAAAGCCAGCCCAGGTCCCAGGTGCCTGCGGGTGGCTGGAGGAGGGAAGCAGCCTGGGGGAAGCCAGTGGCGGCAGCTGGGGGATGAAAGGCCTACTCTTGCACAAATTTTTGTGCATTGGGCCTCTAGTATATATATAAAGCACTGACACATAAAGACTCAATAAATGTTATCATTATCTGTCATTTATTAGCAAAAGCTTGAAACTGCATTAAATAGCATACTAGTTCTTAGGGGTTGCCTGGTTCTTAATCTGTATTTGCTATTGTATTGTTTTAATAAATTCATCTTTATCCATTTTATAATTTTATTTTCATTTTTCTGTAATGTGCATAGTCTGTTCTGTAGTACAAAGTCAAGTCTTTCTTCTGTTCAGCTGAGTTTTCTGCTTTTATTTCTTTCATTTTTACCTTTAGTATTTTTTTTTTTATCCTTCTATCCTCTTAATCTCTGGACAGGTTCAAACAAAAATAAGTTAACATCTTGGATGGTGTGATGTTATCTGAATTCCTTTTTACATGCTTATGTGTGTATGTATAATTTGGGTATGAGGGATAGTGTATCAGTCAAGATTCTCCAGAGAAAAAAACTAGTAGGAGATATCTCCACCTAGTGCCCAATAACTTAATTCATAGGATTAAGGGTTCAGTCCCACAAAACTGCTTCCTCTCCTATTTCAGATGCCAATTGCAAGTCCTGATTGTTACATATGTGCTTTGGCTGGCTTTATAGATTAGAGTTTTTAACTATCCCCTCCTGGGGTTTGGTCAATTTGCCAGAGCAGTTCACAGAACTCAGGAAAACATTTACTATGTTATTGGTTTATTAAAAGAATATATAACTCAGGACTAGCTAGATGGCAGAGATGCACAGGGCAAGGTATGGGGAAGAGGCATGGAGCTTCCTTACCCTCTCCAGTATGCCGCTTACTCCATGTCCACATGATTCCCACCTGGAAACTCTCCAAACCTGGTCCTTTGGGGTTTTATGGCGGCTTCATTATATAGACACTAGAGGTCCGGTGCACAAATTCATGCATGGGTGGGGTTCCTCAGCCTGGCCTGCAGGAGGGGCCCATCGGGGCCGGGAGGTTGGCCGGCCAGCCCAGTTGAGGCCAATGGGGCCAGCCAGGGGGAGGGGCCATGGGAGGTTGACTGTGGGAGCACAACTGACCACCAGGGGTAAGCTCCTGCATTGAATGTCTGCTCCCTGGTGGTCAGTGCGCGTCATAGTGACTGGTTGTTCGGTTGTTCAGGCTTTTACATATATAGACTAGAGGTCAGATGCACAAAGATTTGTGTAAGAATAGGCTTTCCTTCCCCTTCATCTGGCTGGAGCCACATTTCTGCTCTGGCCCGGAGCTGCCTTTCCACCTTCCCACCTTCCCACACCTCCCAGAGGCCCGGAATGGCTGGGGTGGAAGCGTCCTGTCCCCAGGAGCTTGGTGCCTGCGTATGCAAATTAACCCGACATCTTTGTTGAGTTAATTTGTATAACTACACCTGATTGGCTGGTGGGTGTTGCGAAGTTATGGTCAATTAACATGTTACTCTTTTATTAGGTAGTTACTTGGTTAAATCATTGGCCATTGGTGACTGAACTCAATCTTCAAACCCCTACCCCCCCACTACTCCCTAGGAGGTTGGGGCGTGGTACTGAAAGTTATAATATTTTAAAAATATATATATTTTATTGATTTTTTACAGAGAGGAAGGGAGAAGGTTAGAGAGCTAGAAACATTGATGAGAGAGAAACATCAACCAACTGCCTCCTGCACATTCCCCAGTGGGGAAGTGCCCACAACCAACGTACATGCCCCCGACCAGAATTGAACCTGGGACCCTTTAGTCCACAGGCCAATGCTCCATCCATTGAGCCACACCGGTTTCGGCAAAAGTTCTAATATTTTAATCATATGGGTGGTTCCCCTAGAATCAGTCACCATTCTTAGGATACTAAGACGCTTTCCAAAAGTCACATCATAATAAATATAACAAGAGACACTTTTTATATTGTTTGTACCACTTAGGAAATTCCAGGGTTTTAGGAACTCTGTGCCAAATTCGTATTTCTTATTATAAATCACAAAATTACATATTATGGTTTTATTTCATTTCAAAGAATAAGCTTATGTAATTGTTGGGGCTGGAAAGTATGAAATCCACATCTGGCCATCACGTTGGGAATCTCTTGCAGGACCTTATACTGCAGTTTTGAGACAGAATTTTTTCCTCAGAAAACTCAATTTTGCTCTTACTGCCTTTCAAATGATTGGCAAGACCCACTCAATTATTGAGGATAGTCTCCTAATTACTTAAAATCAACTAATAGAAGGTGTTTACCACATCTACAAAATAACTTTACAGTAACATCTAGATTAGTGTTTGATTGAGTAAGTGGGTTCTATAGCCAATTGGACACCTATAGCCAAGTGGACACATAAAACCATTTTAGATGGTCATACTGTTTCAGGATCAATTGTCCTTATCCATCAGCCTCTTGAAATTAAAAACAAAAGTTCTGCATAATACTACATGGAAACTAAGCATTATCCAAGTTTTTAGTAAAATATAGTTTATAATTATACCTCACTGACATGAGGTCAACTTACATAGCAAAGAATTGTGGGTCATTTGTTTGACTTCCAAATGAAGACTTCTAATACTAGTATGGGAAATGATTGTTTCTATTATAGAATAGCCAGCAAAAGCCAATACCCACACAGTGTCTGAAATGTATTACATACAGAAGAGTAACGTATTGTAAAATGGATGAGATTAACATTAAATGCTGTATATCTGTTTAGTGCCAATAATGTTAATAATTGTTTAGACTTTAACCTTTGTTTATAACATTTTCTGTGGGACTGTTTATTAGTTGAATGCTCTGAGATAAAGACCATGTTCTCTTCAATTAAGACATATAATGAAAGAGAATACTGAACTTAAATCTTTGTTGATGAAATCAGGAGTGAGAGAAAGGGTAGTGAAACCACAATAGAAATAGATTGGGAGGTTAGTAGGTAAGATTTAAGGCAGCCCATAATTTCGGGAAGACTACCTTTTTATTGATGGCACCTAACAGAACGGTTGATTTATTATAAGATTCATAAATCTAGAAAAAGCTGTAGCACAAAAACCCAGTGGTTTTCCATTCTACTTAAGTGCAAAGCATGACAGTGTACTATACATATAGTAACATCCTATAAAATAAAAGGCTGATATGCAAATTGTCCCCTCTGGAGTTCAAACGCTTGCTATGACATGCGTTGGCCAGCAGTGGGCAGTGTGGAACAAAGGAAGGCCCTGGATGGCAGCTGTGAAGGCAGGCCCTGTTCGGCAGCTGGAAGACCCTAATCAGCCCTAATTGCTGGCCATCCTAGGGACCCTACCCATGCACAAATTTCTTGCACTGTGCCTCTAGTTAAAGAATAAAATAAAAACCACAGAGTGTTTTGCTTTTAAGTAAAGCATAACCTTTAGCCAGTATAGTATGATGTGGTAAATTATACACACAACTAATCATAGAATTTAGTTTCTGTCCTCAATTCTACTACCTGTATTAGTCTTGCTTTTTTAATTTTTTATTTAGTGTTCAGGTTAATTTTATCACTTTTGCCTTCCATTTCCCTGAAATAGAAACTGTGTGGTTATAACTGAACTCTGTATCTTCCCATTTCATTAAATCCTACCTATCTTTCCCCAGAAATGTCTCTTTTCTCTCCTTTCTCTCTAATGTCTTAATTTAGCCCATCATTTCATGTTGATGTTCTAATAATCAAAATGTTTCAGTATCTGTTACCCTTGTGCATGCACTCTGCACAACCTCATCCAATCATACTTATAAATCTGTCATTTCCTATACTGCCAACCAGAGTCACTTTTTAAAATTAAAAGTGTGTGTGTGTATGTATGTGTGTGTGTGTGTGTGCATATATATATATATATATATATATATATATATATAATTGATTTTTTTTTTTTTTTTACAGAAAGGAAGGGAGAGGGATAGAGAGTTAGAAACCTCTCCCTATCGGGTTTATGCCCAGAACCAAGGTACATGCCCTTGACTGGAATCGAACCTAGGACCCTTCAGTCCGCAGGCCGACACTCTATCCACTGAGTTAAACTGGTTAGGGCCACCAGAGTCATTTTTATTAAATAAAACTTAAGTTTCATGTTATTTGCTATTGCTTAAAGTTGCATTTTCCTGACTAACATTTGGGAGTTGAGAATGCATATTGTAGGTTCATAAGAAGTTCTGCTTTGTAGAAACCTGTTTTACCAATTGAAACTCTTACATGCCAGAACAGTGCTCTGTGTGACACCATTTTGTGAAATCCTGGCCTGTTAAAAGATAAAGTCTAAATTCCTTTGCTTGGTCAGGTAATTTTAGTCTTGTTCCAGCCAACATTTTTAGCCCCATCTTCTCTCTACCTTACACATATTTACATGCATAGTTATTCAAGGAACACATAACAGGATATTCTCTCATTTTATTAATAGAAACAAATCTTTGCCTTTACGTTGCAAATAATCTTTGTAAAAAGTCCTATGATAGTATTCTTTGTGTTACTTTCGCTTTGATAGAGTACTAGGATCTTCTGAAAACATTGAGTTCAGGATGTTTCTGGCTACAAGTAGCAGAAAGCCAACTTTAATCAATAAAAATTAATAATCTTTCTTAAGAGGTAGGGCATTCCAGTAGGTTAATTCAGTTATGGCATTAAAGGTCCCTTTGCCATTCTCAGCATGTATTTCAGATTAATGCTCTTAGTTTCTCATTCCCAAGTATCACATGCAACATGAATAACATTTATTAGTGGAAGAAACAGTTTCTTAAAGATTGTTTCATGCCTCACTGGTCAGAGTTGTGGTCAGACCCTTGCTTAAATCAACTTCTGAAAATGGGACCTCTGTGATTGGCTTAGGGCCATGATCGGCAAACTGTGGCTCGCGAGCCACATGTGGCTCTTTGGCCCCTTGAGTGTGACTCTTTCACAAAAAGAGTCTATTTTGAAGTGGCATTAGAAGAAGTTTAAGTTTAAAAGATTTGGCTCTCAAAAGAAATTTCAGTCATTGTACTGTTGATATTTGGCTCTGTTGACTAATGAGTTTGCCGACCACTGGCTTAGGGGAAATCATTTATTCCCTTGGACCAGAAATAGGGCCTATGTCACTTGAATCAAACAAGTGATTATGATTATCAAGGTGAAGTGGATTAGGGAATGGCTGGTAGATAATTAACAATGCCTGTTACTTAACTCAGTTTTGAGGGATGGGAAGGAAGCAGTAAGAGTAAAAGGAAACAACTTTTTGGATAGTGATTTTTAACCTGAGTTTTGTGCACCAGGGGATATTAGTAGGAAGATTTTTCCTTATTCTTCTAAGCCATTCATGTTATGCTTGTGTTTTTCTTTTTAAGAATAGTAAGCATGTCTAATATATTTCCCTAGGAATCTACCTTGACCTCTGTATATGTAAAAGCTGTATCATGGGTTTACTTAAAAAGAACTTGCAGCAACTGGTTTAGTTTGAATGAAACATGTTTTGTGAGATATAGATCTTATAGAAAACTGCTCATCGCTGTTTTAAAATGATCAATCTTTTGATGTCCTATATCTTAGTGTTAACTTTTTTTTTTTAAGTTTTTTGTTTTTACTTAGGAGTAGGATATTCTTTTTCTTTTTTTTTAAATATATTTTTATTGATTTCAGAGAGGAAAAGAGAGAAAGAAACATCCTATATTATAAAAGCCTTATGTGCTAAGTGTCCTGTCATCCAGTTGGCTGTTCAACCAATCAAAGCACAATATGCTAATGAATGCTAAGGTTACTCAACCCCTTGCTATGACGTGCACTGACCACCAGGAGGCAGACAGTTGACTGATCGACCAGTTGCTATGATGCGCACTGACCACCAGGGGGTAGATGCTCCGACCAGTAGGCCAATTGGGACTGAGCAAGATGGGCTGGACATGCCCTGGAGCTCTCCTGTGGTTCCTCCCCAGCTGGCTACCCTCTTGCATCCCTCCCTGGCACTGATAGTGCACTAGTGGAGTCCCTCGGTCTGGCCTGCATCCTCCCACAATCCAACACCCCTTGCGGGATGTTGGAGAGCTGGTTTCGGCCCCACGGTAGAAGTCTCTATAATATGCACTGACCATCAGGAAGCAGATGTTCAATGCAGGAGCTGTTTCTGTGGTGGTCAGTGCACTCTTACAAGGGGAGCACTGCTCAGCCAGATGCCGGGCTCATGGCTGATGAGCACGGTGGCAGGAGCCTTTCCCGCCTCTGCAGCAGCACTAAGAATGTCTGACTGTGAGAGGGTGCAGGCCAGACTGAGGGACCCCTCCCCACCTTCCTCGAGTGCATGAATTTGTCACTGTAGTCAATGATGAGAGAATCATTGATTGGCTGTCTCCTCCATGCTGCCTACTGAGGATTGAGCCCACAACCCAAGCATGTGCCCTTCACTGGAATAGAACACACAACTCTTCAGTTCGCAGACCAACACTTTATCCACTGAGCCAAGCTGACTAGGGCTTAACATTTTTTTTTTTAAACTTTGGGAGATGTGAGTTTACAGCCTACTAAGAGAAGTGTTTTATAATAAGACTAGAGGCATGGTGCACAAAACTTGTACACTGGTGGAGGGGTGTACACAGTCCCTCAGCCCGGTCTGTGCCCTCTAGCAGTCCAAGACCCCTCGGGAGCTGTCCACCCTGGGCAAACCCCCCACCACCCCAGTGTCTGTCCATTGGTTATGCTAATATGCATGCATACAAGTCTTTTGGTTGCTCTCTAACCGCCCCTCCTTTCCCCTCCCCTGCCATTTGTATCTATATCTATTCTTGTTAACCAAATGATGTTGTTTATTATATTCCACATATGAGTGAGATCATGTGATATTTATCTTATTTCGCCTAGCATAATGCTATCCAGTTCCATCCTGCTGTTGCAAATGGTAAAAGTTACTCATTTTTGATAGCGGCATAATAATATATTGTGTAGATTTACCAGTTTTCTAATCCACTCATTTGCTGATGGGCACTTAGGTTGTTTTCAAATCTTAAGTATTGTAAATTGTGCTGCTATGAACATAGGGGTGCATATATCCTTTCTGATTGATGTTTCTGGTTTCTTGTTATATAGTCCTAGAAGTGGGATCACTGGGTCAAATGGGAGTTTAATTTTTAACTTGTTGAGGAAACTCCATACTGTCTTCCACAGTGGCTGTATCTGTTTACTATTCTTTTGATGACTGTTTTTATCCTTTTGAAACTAGTACTATTTTGTAAGTGTCCTCCTCATGTCCTGCATGGTTCAGGGTTTGGGTCTAGAGGAGGCCGCACATAAATGAAAGAGACTAGACAATAAAGTATAAATTTGGAAATATTGGAGGCCAGGCGGGAGCCCAGCTCAAGAGGAAGGACTTCACTCCGCTATTCCTTTTGCTCAGATTGTGGGATACACCCATAGCCCTTAGGCAGACAATTCCAATAATAGTCCATCAGTAAAGATTTACGTAAGATTAAAAGGTGGAAGTTGCCTCAGCTTCCTTTGTCTCAGCTAGACAGTAGGTGCTAGGTTCTGACCTTTCAGAGCTTCAAGGTTGACCAGCCTTCTGGGTTCCTTGTCCACACCTCTCTGCTAGTGAAGACAATGTGTGGCTTCCAACACTGTTTCAGAATAGTTCTTAGAAGACTCCATGGAGAAACAAGGGACACAATGCCATTTTTTAAATGTCTCATTGCTCCCCAACCCTCATAATTATATCTATTGACCTATTGAGGAAAATTGATTTGGACTCTTTTCTCTGTGGGATAGATCCAGTTCCTCTCCTTAAAGGTACCAGACAGGAAGATCATTAAAGAAATTTGTATTAGCAGTTTACTCTGTTGGTTTGGGCACGTAAAATCCATGTTTAATTTTTATATTGTATTTCAAAACACCTTAAAAACCTGCCAAACTTTTGTTGTTAATAGTTGAGTTTTACATGAGAATCATTTATTTTGTTTCTATTATTTATTTCTCCAGTTCTTCAATCTAGTTATTCTGGAGTTTTCAAAAGAAGATATCTGTAGATGAAAATGCAATATATTGAGTAGATAGATATAGTTAGAAGTATAAAAAGAAATATGATATTGAAATTGTTATTAACTATGTAGGCCTGTGAACAAGAGCTATGCCAGACTTAAGTAATTTTTGCAATTTTTAAAATACAGAGTAATTCTTTAAAAATATTTTTCTCTGGCCCTAGCCAGTTTGGCTCAGTGGATAGAGCGTCGGCCTGCGGACTGAAGGGCCCGGGGTTCGATTCTGGTCAAAGGCACATGCCTGAGTTGTGGGTTTGATCCCTAGTGGTGGGAGTGTGCGGGAGGCAGCTGCTCAATGATGCTCTCTCCTTTTGAAACATCCATGATGCTTGTCCTTGATGCTAGTTTCAAACGGACAAACATCACGGATGTTTCTCTCTCTTCCTCTCACAAATCAGTAAAAATATACTAAAAATAAATGAATAAATACATAAATAATAAAGATAATAAAAATATTTTTCTGTAAATTGTAACTGAAATCTGTGTTTCATTGAAAAGCAAGTGTTTTAAGCTGCTGTTCTCTCTCCCTGAAGACAAGTTTTTGTTTTTGTGTCCTAACACCCAGCAATTTGTATCGGTTTAAAAGATGGAATAGGTAACCAGCTCTTTGCTAAGTCAGTGTGGTGTAGAAAATGATAAGGAGGGAGGACTCCAATATTGGCCTAAAATATTTTAATCAAGGAATTCCAGGCACTTATCTCCACCCATATTTTGATATGTAGACTTATCATATAAGGTTTTAATTTAGCAGTAAAACTTTGAATATTGCTAAAAATAAAGTGCCTCTGACATTTAAATGTTAGTAGGACTTGAGGGCCAGATATTTTTTTATGTACAGCTGCTTGCTAATTAAGTGAATATTTCAGGTTTAATTAATAAGAACCAGTCTCATTGTTTCAGTCACAATTTATTTGAAAGGTTTGCTTTTGGGTCTAATAAAATAAGCAGTAGGAAGGCATAGAATTGCCACTTAAGAAAATAATGAAATTTCGGGATAAAGAGAAAAATTTCTCTAGAGGATATTTAAAATAAAATAACATTAAAAACAAGGAACTGAAGATGTGTAAATTTAGTTCCTGAAAGGCCTTTGTACCAAATATCACCATTGTGTTTCCTACCCAAGAAGAAATTGCGTCATCAAATAAATCTACTGAGCACTGTTATTTGGATGGTACTGAGATGAACAATTGTTTCACTTGTTGCCCAGCTCCCCGTTCTAACTCTCTCAGCAGCCTGGAACTGTGTATGTTATGGAAGTTCATGTGACAATGATCGTTGGTTTTGTTCATTTAGCTTGTCAAAACAATTTTATGTAGGTGGTAAGAAATGAATTAAATGAATAGAGTGGGCTAGCTGCATTACCTCTAGCTGCACTGAAGGTAATGAATGCTGCAATTGGAATAGTGATGCATGCAAGCCCCCAGAAATACCCAGTTTGTTAATGCTGGAAAGAATTACTAAAAAGCAATAGTGGCTAATCTGTTCTTAATGTAATTTGATATTATAGTCTTCCTGATAATGTGATTGACAGTTATAATATTTAAACAATGTATATTCCTCTTATTTCAACTTCAGTAATTTAGTAAAGTACTTAGTTCTTTTCAGTGATCCATAGTTAATAACCAAAATATCAACATGGCTTTTGTCTGTTTCTGTGTCAAAGAAAGTAATATTACCACTCTCAGGTTTTTGTTTTTTTTTTTTTGAGAATTATGAGAACAGAAGTAAAAAACAACCAGCTAGTAAATGGTAAACACTTGGCAAATTTTTTAAAGCTTCAGTTTTTCTAACTGGTCTGGTTGCTTATGTTAATTTTCATCTATTTTACTATTGTCTTAAAAATTTTGGGTGTTAAAATAATGTATTGTACTTCTCTGAGATATTAACAAGTTATTGAAAGAAGCACCAAATTATTTGTTTATGTTATTTTCCCCAGTTAGTTGATAATCTTTACTCAATAAACTACATTTTTCCCCCTTTAGAGATACTTTTAATAAAAATTTTAACAAGGTTCTCAAACCCCTTAAAATTATAATTTCAAGGAGGATAAAAATTTATGATATAAAATAGCTTCTATTTACAGTATAAATTGTTCCTATGCAAAATTAGATAAAAGTTAATCTCACTTCTATAGAGTTTTAAAATTGCCATTTAGTGTATTCTCAAGAAAAAATGGTTGTAGATTTTTGGTGAGGAAAAAGTGCCTGTTTATTTTTCCTCTTTATACTATGCTATTCATAAGTAATTGGCATCTTTTTTACAATGATAATTAACAGCTTTGACTTTTGCAAATTGGTCATTGTGTTTGCTTGTCTTGTGTTAGATTTACCAACACTCAGAGAGAGGCCCAATTTCAATTCTCACCTTTTTTTAAAAATTCGTTTTTTCCCTGGGGGAATGCTAACTGTTTGTTAAATACATACACAACCTCTTTGAAAAACACATTAATAGATTCATTCAACACATGGTTATTGAACAGGCCCTTATGCTAAGATGCTAAAGATGGAACACTGAAAAGCATTTGTCACTGCTTTTAGAATAAGCCTCAATATAATATTATTTGTGACTAGAGGCCCAGAGCATGAATTTAGTGGGGTCCCCCTGACTGGCCTGTGGGATCAGCTGAAACCGGCTTTCTGACATCCCCCGAGGGTTCCCGGATTGCTAGAGAGTGCTGGCCAGGCCGAGGGACCCCCACCGGTTCATAATTGTTGCCTGGGGAAGGACTGTGTGAGGGACCCCCACCGGTTCATGATTGTTGCCTGGGGAAGGACTGTGTGAGGGCTCCGGGGTGTGTCTGGCCTGTCTCCCTCAGTCTTGATCCTACAGGTCTGCCCCCTGGTGGTCAGTGCATAGCGAGTGGTTGAGCAACCTTAGCATATCTTAAGTATATTATGCTTTGGTTGTTTGAATGGCCAACTGGTTGACCAGACACTTAGCACATCAGGATTATATAAGATTAAATGTTATAAAAGAGGTATATACAATATATTGTTTATAAAAACATGTATCGGTGTGAAGGGGAGATGATTTAACCTACAGTGAGGGGCAGTCAGGGAAGGTGTTCTGAGGAAATGAATTTATCTTTAATGACTAGGTATTAACTAGGCAATTAAAGATGGACAGAGGGGCATCCCAGATTGAAGGAACAGTATGTTTAAAGGACCTGAGTTGGAAGAAGTATGGCATGTTGGAAAATGGAAAAGATCAGAGTGACGAGATTAGGCTGGAAGAGTGGGCAAGAAACCATATAATGTGGGACCACATAGATCACAATGATTTTCACCTTTATCCTAAAGGCTATAGAAGCTACTTCTTAAAGAGTTTTAAACAGAGTTATGGTATACATGATTTCATTGAATCCAAAACTCCTCTAATAGTATGGCATTCTAATTTTAGAGAAGTTAAAAATAGGAAAAATTGTATTTCTAAGAATTAGTTGGCATATCTTAGAATTGGTTAAAATGATATAAAATATTTTGGCTGTATATGGACAAAGTGGAAAATATACTGTACAGGAAAATATTTGATTTGTGAAAACAACTTAGTAGGTTATTGCAGGAATCTAGAAGAGATGATGATGGCTTGAAATAGGATAGTGGTAATAGAGAAAGACATAAATAAATTACTTAGAGTAAGTTTTCATCAGAGAATTTGCATGCCTTGTGCACTTTAGAACATTGTTAAAATTTTGTAATTTTAGATATCCTTTAGTATATTTTAAATTAAAATTTAAGTAACAGTATAGAATGGTTTATGCTACAGTGTTCACATCTAGTGACTGTTTCTGTCTAAAGTTACATAAAACAGTTGAGAGAAAACATTTACAATTGAAGGTTTGTATGTCTTTTAAACTATATAAGGGGTTGTGTAAAGGCCCTATACAGAATATTATTCAAACTTAAAAGTTAACTTTCTGTTTGTACAACAGTGGATATATGTATTTACATAATTTATTTAAGCTGTTCCACTAAGAACTATACGTACCTTATTCTGTATAATATATATTCAAAGTTTCAGCTACAGTGGTCTCATATCTTTTCCAGCAGTTAGTTCTAAACTATGAGTGAAAACACACATTTAAATAATTAAATTTAAATTTCCTAGCTCACTGTTAGTAATGTTTTGAGTCTTCATTCCTCCAGACTGCATCCTATATTTCCAGGTATACCTTTAGCAAAAGGTCTTAAGCATTTCAAGTATTATATAACGAGAACTATGGATGCTTTCATACCCAGGATCTTACATGGCTAACTCTAGTTAACACATACCTGTGGATAAAGAATTGAGTGTTTTATGATATGCTTTCAAAGTACCCAATGCCTTTCTCTCTTTTTTTTTTTAAATATATATTTTATTGATTTTTGTACAGAGAGGAAGGGAGAGAGATAGTTAGAAACATCAATGAGAGAGAGTCATTGATCAGCTGCCTCTTGCACACCCGCTACTGGGGATATGCCCGCAACCAAGGTACATGCCCTTGACTGGAATCGAACCTGGGACCTTTCAGTCTCCAAGCCGACGCTCTATCCATTGAGCCAAACCGGTTTCGGCCCAATGCCTTTCTCTTCATCATACTTAATAAAATGAATGTCTCTGCCTCTTAACACTGTTAGGTCTAGGAGAGCAGAAATCTTGTCTCTGATGCTCATTATATCCTGTTGCCTGATACAGGGAACCCAAATATTGTTTACAATTTAAGCAAACATGAAAGTATACAAAAATTGCTAAAATTACAGTGAATGTTGCATGCTATACAAGTGTTCTTAATCAAGATAATCAGATAGGTAAGCTGTATATTAAATTATAAGAATTAATATCACTTAATGATATGTGGAATATGCTTCATTTGGTTTAAAATAAGTTTTCTTTTTTTAAAATATATTTTTATTGATTTCAGAAAGGAAGGGAGAGGGAGAGAGAGATAGAAACATCATTGATCACCACCTGCCTCTTGCATGGCCCCCATTGGGGATCGACCTGTGATCCAGGCATGTGCCCTTGACCAGATCGAACCCGGGACCCTTCAGCCTGAAGCTGATGCTCTATTCGCTGAGTCAATCAAGCTAGGGCTAAAATAAGTATTCTTGATACAACTATTATAAGGGTCAGTTATAGATAAGGTAGTCAACAAGAGAGCTAGATTTTTTTTTTTATATATAAATTTCTCCTAAGTGAGGAACATTTAAGAATGTATTATGATCCCTGACCAGTTTGGCTCTGTGGCTAGAGCATTCGCCTGTGGAATGAAGGATCCCAGGTTCAATTCTGGCCAAAGGTACATACCCGGGTTGTGGGCCCAACCCCCAGTAGGGGGCGTACAGGAGGCAGCTGATCAATGATTCTCTCTCATCATTGATGTTTCTATCTTTCCCTCCCCCTTCTTCTCTGAAATCAATAAAAAAATATATTTTTTAAGAGAATATATGGTGAATAAGATTTTTTAAAAATCGAGAAGCCCTATTGTCAGTCGAGGAAAAAGCAAACAATCTGAAAACTTTCTACTGTAAAACATGAGATATTTTGAAAATTTTGATGAAAAGAACAACAAAAACCTTCAATGCATAGCTGAGTTTGTTACAAGGTAAGGGTAATCTCCAGCATCTGAAAACTAAGAAGAAACATAAAACCAGAGCAGGAAAAGTGTGACTTGACCCTAGGACTTTTCTGGAACAGTTGCCAATCTGTTAACTAAGGGGCATAGTTTTACTATCTATCTGAGGATAAATGAAATCTCAAGTCCAAGCAGATATTAAGATTGAGATCCAATAAAGTTGTTCTTTGAAGAGGAAAATTAAATGAAATGAAAAACAGACTAGAGATTGTGGGATACATTCACAACAGTATATTCCAACAAACATCACAATTTGAAATAACCACATATAGCAAAAAAGAATAGAAGTGAATATCAGCAGCCAAAACAATAGTAACTCCGATAAAAGTGGCAGTGATTTGAGTCTGTAAAAGTAAGTTATGTTATCAGTAAAAGGACTAAAAACTAAAACAAAAATCAAGATGGTGTTGGAAGTAGTGAATAATCCTCTCTAATAATCCTATCTAATAAAAGAGTAATACGCAAATTGACCATCATTCCAACACACAAGATGGCTGCCCTTATGTGGACACTAGATGGCAGGCAGGGGAGGGCAGTTGGGAGGTACCAGGCCTGCAAGGGAGGGCAGTTGTGGGCAATCAGGCCAGGAGGGGAGAGCAGTTGGGGGGACCAGGCCTGCAAGGGAAGGCAGTTGGGGGTGATCAAGCCTGCAGGGGAGGGAAGTTGGGGGCGACTGGGCCTGCAGGGAAATTCAGTTGTGGGGGACCCAAGCCTGCAACCAGTTTGAAAAGCAGTTTGGGGGGAGGGGTCAGGCCTACATGGGAGGGCAGTTAGGGGTGACTGGGCTGGCAGGGGAGGGCAGTTAGGGTTAATCAGGCTGACAGGGAAGCAGTTAGGCATCAATCAGGCTGGCAGGGAGTTGTTAAGGGGGTGATCAGGCTGGCAGGCAGAAGCAGTTAGGGGCAATCAGGAAGGCAGGCAGGCGAGCAGTTGGGAGCCAGCAGTCCTGGATTGTGAGAGGGAAGTCAGACATCCCTTGAGGGGTCCCAGATTGGAGAGGGTGTAGGCTGGACACTGGGCCTCTAGTTGATTTGACAAAGACCCAAATAGAACTTCAAGGAGTGAAAATACATTGCAATTAAAAACTAAGTGATAAATATCTTCCTCCGTCATCATGTCTCAGGTACTTTGACTTGTGTGTTGGCTATCTGTCCTCCAGAAAAGGAATGTTTTAGAAGGATAATCCAGGATGAAATAGCTATGCTGCCATGTATTTCAGTCTTAGTGGATGAGGTACCGTATGTGACTTTGTAGATCACATGTGTCAAACACAAGGCCCGCGGGCCAAATCCGTCCCGCCAGGCCTTGCAATGTGGCCCGCACCGCGCTGTCATCACTGCACTCCACTGCGTTTCCATCACAATGACAGTTTATGACTGTTCAGTAAACCATTCGGCCCGCGATTTAGGCTGGATTTTAGATTTTGGCCCCTTCTCTGATTGAGTTCGACACCCCTATTGTAGATGGTCACAGCTTCCAGTTGGGAGTGGGAATAAAGTGATAAAGGACTGTGAAAGGGGCTGTTTAAGGAACTTTGAGAGACACCAATCTTGCAGTGATAATTTGGAGATGAACCAGGACCCAGGGAGAAGAAATTCTGAGAAGGAGACTGGGCAAACCTGCCTATTCATGAAGCAGGCGGGGTGTGGAGGTTGGCGGGGATCTTTGCAAATTGAGCTGTCAGTTATCATGGCTTATTCAAAACCCATGTGTAGGGCTACAACTGAAGGTGAGGATACAAGCTACAATTGAGAAAATGTATTTGTAAATCATAAAACCAACAAAGAATTAGTATCCAGAATATATTAAGAACTCCTTCAAATAAGATAAAGAAACAAATTATATGATTGGGTAGTTCACAAAGACACAAAAAGCTTCGAATGCTTATTGATTCTAAAAATGTAAATTAAGCAACAGGATGTGATTTTACACTCATCAAATTGGCAAAAGTTGATGTCTCATAATGCTAATTGTTGGTGACTGCTTTTAGGGGAGTAAATTGTATAGTCACTTTGAGAAGCAATTTGTTGATCCTTATGAAAAAAAAAGCTGCCTACCCTATATGATCTAACAATTCTATTAGCCATGTATTCTAATAATTGCTCTTATATTTTTTGTGCCTCAGGTCTTTTTTTTGAAGGCTGGTGAAAGCTAAGTTTATATAGAAATACATTGGATTTTAATGGAAACTAATATTGAATAGTTATCAAAATTTTAAATTTGTGATATATTATGCATTATTAGTGCATAATAAAACCTACTGAAAGTCTAATAGCTATCATAATTTCAAAATAATGATTTGTGTAAATGTTATTTTGAGATAATATGCATCTATCGTTAGGTGAGATGAAAATAATCTAGGTCTGTTGGTGACAAAATCACAGTTACTATTGTGCTATTAGGTGTACACATTAGTAATTCAAGGAGATATTAAATTTCAATTCATGGTAAGTGAAAAGTATTTGTTTGTTTTCACACATATTCACAAACCTTCCTTAAAAGGTTTTTTGGACTCTTTAAGAATGAGTGTTCTGCCTTGGCCGGGTAGTTCAGTTGGTTAGAGTGTCATCCTGATATGCTAAGATTTCAGGTTCAGTCCCTGGTCAGAGGATATAAAAGAGTCAACCAGTGAATGTATAAATAAGTGGAACAATAAATCAATGTTTCTCTTCTTTCACTTTCTCTCCCTTTCTCTCTCTAAAATCAATTAAAAAATAAAAAAAGAACAGGTGTCCTATTGATACCCTTAAATGTATGTCCAAGATTAACATTGCAACACTATTATTACAGTATAGTAGTAACAAAAAATGGGGAACAACTTGAAGATTCATTAATAGATTTTATAAATTGTAATACAGAATGTGGCAAAAGTTGGTTTATAGTTGTGAGTACACAAAAGTTTATTCTTTTATTATTATTTTCATATGAACAACTGTAAACTTTTGCCCCATCCTGTATATTCAGACAAAGGATAACTATAAAGCAGTGATAATGAGTGGAGCCAAGTTATAATAATAAGGTAGATATATTGTATGCCATCAAAGATTATCTCAATATTGAGTGAAAAAGAAGCAAAATTCCAAAAAATACATACTCTATACCATCATTTTATGAAATTTTAACATTTGATATAAAGTATAAAAACCCAGCCCTAGTCAGTTTGGCTCAGTGGATAGAGCATCATTCTACGAACTGAAGGGTCATGGGTTCAATTCATTCAAGGGCATATATCTGGGTTTTGGGCTCAGTCCCCACTAAAAGGCATGCAAGAGGCAGCTGATCAATGATTCTCTCTCATATTGATGTTTCTCTCTCTCCCTCTCCCTTCCTCTCTGAAATCAATAAAAATATATTAAAAAAAAAATAAAGTGTAAAAACCCATATAGGAATGGTATGTTCAAATTCAGGGTAGTGGTTGTTCAAGGGTAAGGAATTGTGATGAGAAGGGCAACCTAATTGCACGGAGGGCTTTAAATTATGTTTGTGATGTTTAATTATTTGACTGGATGATGGACACAATACTTTATTATATATCTGGAATATTTTGTTAAAATATATATTACTTGTTTTGATAGAATGTTAATGTGAGATAGTTTCAATTTAAATTTGTAGAACAATTCAGAGTTTGTGTATATAGAACCTTGTTAAAGGAAAACAACAAATTAATTGCTTTTCCCCAGTTTATCTCAGGTAGGAACTAATCTGTGAAGTGCCAGGTGCTTTATTATTTTTTTTAATCAATCTTTATCGTTCATATTATTACAAAGGTTCCTCATTTTTTCCCCCCTCCATCAGGTTCCCACTCCACCCTCCACCTCCTCCCCACCCCCCATTGTCCTCATCCATAGGTGCACAGTTTATGTTCAGTCTCTTCCCGCATCCACCACTCCCCCTTTCCACTTCCCCTCCTGTATCTCCGACTCTACTACAATCAACAGCTAATATTGTTCATCAGGTTTTTCAATCTCCTTTTTTTGTTGTTGTTGTTGTTTGTTTTTTAATTAATAAACTTTTATACTTCTAAGAATAAAATTTAAAATCTAATAATTTTAAACCTTGTTTTTTCTGCCCTGGGAATTGAGAAGCAAACTTGTTTACATGTAAACTTGCCCTTAGATTATCAAAAGGTGTAGCCATTTAAATGTAAATGAATACATTGTTTAAAGATAGCTGCTGGTTGGAATTGGATTACCTATTCTGGGTGAGAAGGGCTTGTCCTCCCCTTTCTCCATTAAAATTAAGGTGTTAGCTTTAAAACCTCTTTTTGGTAAGAGACCTTAAACTTTCAGAACTTTAAATTTTTCAGATAGTAAATAAGTTACTTAGCATTTTCTCAAATCAATAATACCTCCACATGCCCAAGGGTACACTTCACACAAAAGACATTTCCAAATAGATCAACCAACCTCATCCAGACCCCACACAAGGCACTCACAGATCAATACCCCAGCACTGTACTAACTCAACACATCCAGATCTAAGCCTTCATCACTTGATTCAGCAGACCCTCAAGTTCCCCCAAAGGTTTCCAGCCATGTCTGAGAGGCAGCCCTGGGGCGGGGGCAGGCGAGGAGCGAGCTGTTACGGGCCTGTGCCACGTGCTTTAAACATGTGATAAAAGCATTCCTAGTAAATTATTTAATTCTTACAATAGTCCCTGTGAGTTGAAGGTATATATTCATAAAGGGAATTCTAACCAAAGCAAAGATAGAACTAGAATTTATATTTAGACCTTTCTACCTCTAAAACCCATACTTGTTTCCTGTTATTAAATTGCACATCTCTAGCAATAGATGACTTATTTTAGAAGTGGTAAGTTAACTCATATACAAAATGAGATTGTATTTGAGGCATATTTAATAGTGTTACTAAAATAATCTTAAGCATGACTTTATAGTTCAAAGTTTTCTTAAACTTTAGCCTGTTTCCACACTCATATCATAGACTGAAGAAATTGTTATTAGTAAACTTGTTGTAGTGTTTTTATTTTAACACTGTTGATCATTATAATTTAGTACATGTTTACCATCTAAATTTAACTGTAATTTGGTGTTTTATTATTTTAAACTACATTCTGTTTTCATTTTTGATTGTAGGATCGAAAGTTAACAAAGTCTGAGAGACAGAGATTTAAAGAAGAGGCTGAAATGTTAAAGGGTCTTCAGCATCCCAATATTGTTCGATTCTATGATTCCTGGGAATCCACACTAAAAGGAAAGAAGTGCATTGTTTTGGTGACAGAACTTATGACATCTGGAACACTTAAAACGTAAGTCCATCAATATAAAAGCTGACCAAGAGCTATGAGAAAATTTGAGTTTTCTTATTTTAGGGCTTATCAGCCCTACTTTTGTTGCCTTAGGAGGGAACTGTTCCTTCAACTGTTAGTACTTTAGCACATTTTTCTGTCCATAAAGTCCTCTGGTGTATAAAGTGATTTGATAATTATTTATTGGTAAATTTTAAAATAAGATGTTATTGCCCAGCTGGCTTGGCTCAGTGGTTGAGTGTTGACCTATAAACCAGGAGGTCATGGTTCGATTCCCAGTCAGGGGACATGCCCGGGCTGAGGAACAGTCCCCAGTGTGAGGTGTGCAGGATGCTTCTGTCTCTCTCTCCTTCTCTCTTCCTCTCTAAACTCAATAAAACTATATATATATATATATATATATATATATATATATATATTTATTTTTTTATTTTTTTTTTTTTAAAGAGATTATATTGCAGAATAAACCGTTATTTTAAGTCATTGTACTTGGTGTTTCTAAAATTTGAGTGGCTAAGGGATTAGAAATCAAATTATAAGGGAGCCCTCTAGTGGTAAAAATGAAGTTGAAATTTACTGAGAAGCTTCTCATTATTTTATCAAGCAGTATTAGGCAGTTTTTATTGCACCTATGCAACTATTGTATCAAATGCACACTGTATTGTGAACATTATCATTACATAATTTCATTTCCCATAACATCAGAAATTGAAAAGCCAAAACAGCTAGGCCTACAATTTCTTTCTGGAATACAGATAGGTCAAATGCAGAAATTACTTGTTGCCTATTATAAAGAGTTTTAAGGTAAGAGTTGGAATAGGCCTCTGGAATCTCATGTCTCTTTTTTGTACTCAGTATCTATTTGTACTCAGAGGAAATTAGTATAAATTATGTGGTGTAAATTTTTACTGTGTAGGAATTGGATCTTAAAAAATTGTCTAGTGTAAATTTTTTACTGTGCAGGAATTGGATCTTAAAAAATTGTTTCTCTAGTGTATATTGATTATTTATTATTTTCTTTAGTTAATACTGAGCTTATTAATTCAAGATCTTAGAAGCATAAGTCTTGTATCTCCTAGATGTAGTTAGTCACTTGCATGTGCTTTTGGATACTTAAGACTAACAGGTTGTAAAGCCAACAAAATTTTCCCTCACTGCCAATTCTATTTTCTACTCAACCTCTGTTATATTTATGGCAACACCCTTATCCTAGCCATCCAGGCTTCTTGGTATACATATGTCTGTTTCTTCTTCTATACTGTGGTCCCTAGCACTATGCTTATAACTTGTTAAGTAGTTGAATGAATTAAGGATACTTGTATGATAGCAGTTTTGTGTATATCTGCATCTTGAGATTCTTTTCACTGATTTGTATGCTTAGGGGATTGTCAATAATCTATCAGGTACACCCTACAATAGTTTACTTGTTCTAAAAACTGTAATAAGGGGCTTTGGATAACATAGTGGGCTAAGTCCCTAGTAGGTGGCCTCCCCCCATACCAACAAATTAAAGTGTAGAATAGCATTAAAGCTCTTTCAATATGCATCCAAGCATCAGAGAGAAAAAAAGGATAATTTCCAGATAAAAAGCAAAGGGGAAGTAACTCAAGGCCAAAACAGGAGCTGATGCACTGACATTCTATGGGAATTTCATACCACTTATGTGGTTTGAGAATTGGGTACTAGAATTTTAATGTGCATGCTAGGATCACAAGCCTTAGAACTCAGTAGAAAGGAGAACTGGAATTTAGCTTCTGTCAGAAGACTGAATTACCCATTTAACAGAGAACTTTGTATTCCAGTGAATGAAAATTATAAGGAATTTTGCCCATCTGCCTAGGACTTTGGATAGGAGGAAAGTTCCTATGAAAAATAGAAATCTCAGCCTACATAATATATAATATATAACCTAAATTTGTATTACCGATTTGGTGCAGGAATCCCAAGACTAGGAGTAAACCTCATAATTGTTTCAAAATCCATTGATAATTTCCAGGACACTTTCATACTTCATTGATCATAGTATCCATGGACAAAACAGTCTCTAGTGAAGGTGACTTCATAATTAAATTATTAGCCAGTAAAGATGATCAGATACTACTGGAAAATAGTACCACAGGAATTAAAGATACTATATACAACTCTGAAAGTGATTATAAAATAAATGTGTAATTATTAAGAGATTTCAGTAAAGATATATGTAGGTATATAAAGTATATACAAGCATATAAAATGATAAAAGAAGGAATAGAAACCATAATGAAGAAATACAACTTTGTCAAAACAGTTAAGGTATAATTAGAAAAAATGCAAATAACTAGAAATAAAAATACATCATTAAAATTAAAACTTTAATGGTTAGATTCAACAGCAGACTAGATTGAATAGAAAGAATAAATGTGAAGCACATTCTTTCTTCGGCAGCACATATACTAAAATTGGAACGATACAGAGAAGAGTAGCATGACCTCTATGCAAGGATCACACACAAACTTGTGAAATGTTATATGTTTTTTCTCAGTGGGAAGGCCGAAGTGAATAGGTTGGTAGGAAGAGATCAAAGAACTTTTATGCATATATGCATAACCCATGGACACAGACAATAATAATGTGGTAAAGGCCTGGTGGGGGGGCCTGGGGGCCGGCTAGAAGATGTCAATAGGGATTAAAGGGGACATACCCTGTTTCCCCGAAAATAAGACAGTGTCTTATATTAATTTTTTCTCCCAAAGTTGTGCTAGGTCTTATTTTCAGGGGATGTCTTATCATTCCATGCGCTAGGTCTTATTTTCGGAGGATGTCTTATTTTCAGGGAAACACGGTAGTTAATACTTTCAATAATAATATTTTTATATATATATGTGTGTGTATATATATATATATATATATATATATATATATATATATATATATATATATGTATATGTGTGTGTGTGTGTGTGTGTGTGTGTGTGTGAATTAGAGGTTCAGTATATGGATCTGTGCACCGGTGGAGTCCCTCGGCCTGGCCTGTGCCCTCTTGTAATCCAGGATCCCTTGGGTGATGCTGAAAGCCTGGTGCATGGATTCAGCTCGAATCCATGCACAAGGCCTCTGGTATGCATATAAGATCTTTGGTTAATCTCTTCCCATCCTTCCCTCTTTCCCCTTCTTTCTGAGATTCATCAGTCTGTTCCATGTTTCTATGCCTGTGGTTTCTGCCCTGCGCTGAGCATCTGCCCCCTGGTGGTCAATGTGTGTCATAGCTACTGTACAACAGTTTCTAAGGCTTTTATATATACTAGAGGCCCGATGCATGAAATTCATGCACTGGGCAGGGCCCTCAACCTACCCTGCGCCCTCTCGCAGTCCAGGATCCCTCTCACAATCCAGGCTCTCTTGTTCCTTACTGACTGCCTACTCTCTCCTTACCGCTTGGTTCATTGCTCCTTAGTGCTGCTGTAGAGGTGAGAGAAGCTCCTGCCACCAACCACCACCTCTGCGGTGTGTCTCCCCTGGTAGTCAGTGCTTGTCATTGTGCCATAATGGTAGCGTAGCCTTTTATTATATAGACTTAGAGGCCTGATGCACGAAGATTCATGCAAGAATGAGCCTTCCTTCCTCTTGCTGTTGGCACCGCCTTCACCTTCCCACGCTGCTCAGAGGCCCAGAGCAGCTAGGGCGGTGCGAAATGCTTGCATCATCACTGTGGTGACGACGCAAACGTCCCACCCACCCCAGCCACTCGGCTTCTGTATATGCAAATTAACCCACCATCTTTGTTAGGCTAATTTGCATACTCCCATTTGGCTGGTGGGTGTCGCGAAGGTACTGTCAATTGTTTCAAAATCCATTGACAATTTCCAGGACATTTTCATACTTCATTGATCATAGTATCATTTTACTCTTTTATTAGTGTAAATAGATATATATACATTCATACACACGCGCGCACACACACATACACATATCACATAGAAAATAAAAATCCTTGAAGTTTGCAAAAAGAAAAGTAAATATTAAGAAATAAGAAAAAGGTAGAAGATATGAGAAAAGATGAGAAATAGAGTGAGAATTAGATTTAATTTTACTCTAGAATGAAAACAATAAAAAAATTAGGAAAGACAATATTTGAGAACAGGATGGCTCAGATTGACAATGTGTATATAGTCCAAAGCAAATAGATTTAAAGCAAATCTATATTCATACTTGTAAGAATACAGAACAATGGGGAACATTAGTAGTTTTTGGAAAGGCAAGTGGAGTGAAAGGGATGGGATGTAGTTTCAAAATACATGCATTTTGGACTCTCTGAGTTTCTATCTTTGTTCTACATATATAAATACTTAAAACAAATACCCATGCCTGAAAAATAAGATGGGAATATATGGATTAGAAAATTTTGTTCAAGTGATGCAAATAAAGTTAGGTTTTTTCAAATTGAGGTGAACTTACTAACATAAAATCAATCTTTTTAAGTGTACAATTCAGTGGCATTTAGTACATTTGCATTGTTTTGTGGCCACCACATTTACTAAGTTCCTGAACATTTCATCACCGTCAAAAGAGCACCATTAAGCTGTTACTCCCCATTCTTCTTCCTTCACAGTATATCTTGCTTCTCTTGGTGATTTCAAGATTCTCAAGTGTCTTTTGACTTTCAGCAGTTTGAATGCAATATGTCTCATGTGTATCTCTTGGATTTTGTTGAGCTTCCTGGTTGTGTAAATTCATGTCTTTTATCAAATTTGGAAAGTTCGTGGCCATTATTTTATGAAATATTCATTCTCTTCCTTTCCTCTCTTATTTGGGACTCCCGTTTTGTGTATGTTGATCCACTTGGTATCTCACAGGTCTCTAAAGCTCTGTGGATATTTTTCTTTCTTTCTTTTTTTTTCTCTTTCTGTTCATCAGACTGGATAATTTCAATTGACTGACTTTGGGTTTGCATCTTCTATCTTTTGCTTTCTCAAATGTGAATTTTTCATTTCACTTACTGTGTTTTAGCTCCAGAATTTGTTTGGTTTCTTTTTATAATTTCTGTCTCTTTATTGATATTCTCTTTTTGTTGAACTAAAATACCCTATACTTGCCCTGCTAGGTGGCTCAGTTGATTGTAGCATCATTCCAGAGTCCAGAAGGTTTCACGTTAGATCCCAAGTTGGGGCACTTTTGGAAGACAACTGACTGACTCTCTTTCTCTCTCAACTGTAAAACATATCCCTGGGTGAAGATTAAAAAATAAAATAATAATAAAATTTCCTACTCAAATATTTGGCAACCATTGTTCTTAACATTTAGTCTTCCAATTCTGTGGGATAAGTACCATAATTACTTATCTCTCCACATTTAACCATAGTTGGTTATCAGTTTATATGAACTATTTCAGCACTTAAAAGCTGATTAGGAGATATGGTTATGAGGCTGGAAGTTTTCAACTATTAGGCTTTTCTTCAGTGTGATTGGGCATAAGCAAATTGTAATTAAGGACTCAAAAATATATCACGAAGATCATTTATCTTTCTATCAATTAATTACTATGACTTTTCTGCACTGCTGATATCTGATTGTCACATTTCTTATTTGGTTGTAGTGATTTTAATGTTCCTATTTTTATATAAAATAGTAATAATAAAATTTTTAATGATTTTAAATATTTTTTAATAAGGCATAGTTGATATACAACATTATATTAGTTTCAGGTGTAAAATACAATGGTTCACAATTAGTATATATTGTAAAATGATCACCACAGTGAGTCTAGTTAACATCTGTCACTATACATAAGACAATTTTCTTCTTACAATGAAGACTTTTAATATCACTCTTAGCAACTTTCAAATAAACAGTATAGCATTATTAACTATATTGTATATGAAATCCCCATGACTATTTTATAACTGGAAGTTCATACCTTTACTGCTTTCATCCTTTTTGCCCACTACCACCTGTGCCTTGGGCAATCACCAATTTGTTCTTTATATCTATGAGCTTGTTTTTGTGTCATTGTTTCTTTCTCTTTCTCATTTATTTCACCTAGTATAATGTCTGATTCATATTGTCACAAATGGCAATATTTCATTCTATTTTTATGGCTGAATAATAATTACTGTAATTATTATAATTAGAGGCTCAATGTATGAAGATTTGTGCAAGAATGGGTCTTCCTTCCCCTGGCTGCCGGCACTGCCTTCACTGCAGCCAGAGCTGCCTTTCAACTCTGGAGCCACCTTTCCACCTTCCCACGCTACCCAGAGGCCCAGAGCCACTGGGGTGGTGTGAAATGCCTGTGTCGTTGCCACGGCAATGCAAGCATCCTGGCCCAGGCTGATTGGCACCTGCATATGCAAATTAACCCCACCATCATTGTTGGGTTAATTTGCATACATATTCCTGAGTGGATGGTGGTTGTTGCAAAGGTACAGTCAATTTGCATCTTACTCTCTTACCAGTGTAGATAGCTATTGAGAACACAATATCAGAGGAGAACCAAGATGGCGGCCTAGGTACACGCCTAAATTGCTCCCTTGCACAACTATTTCAAAATAATAACTAAAAGACAGAACAGACATCATCCAAAACCACAGGAAAGCTGGCTGAGCAGGAAATCTACAACTAGAAAGAAGGGGAGAGGCTCACAGAGTGGGGCTGCAAAACGCTGAGGTAGGGAGCCACTCGCATAGAGAGGAAGGGCAGCTGAGTGCTGAGCTAGCGGGAGGGGAAAGGAAGCCCCCGACTTGACCCCAATTCCAACTGCAGTGAACACCAACCCCAGCCAAAACCCTGTGGACCTAGGCTCCTACGGGTCAAGTCTGGATTGTAGAGAAAGGCACCCAGAGACTCCAAGACTGGGAGACGCGGGGGAGCCAGGAGCCGCAGCGCGCGAGTGGGTGCACACAGAGAGGTCTGACCACAGAGGTTGCTAAGGCCTCTCCATAGCGGAAGGATTCCGAAACTCCTAACTGCACTGAATCCCCAGTTCCGACTGCACTGAACACTGAAACCCAGTTCAGGGCAAGCCCCTGGGGCACCCATGCTCTTACAAGTGGGATCTGGACTGTGAGGCAGAAACTCAGGGTATCCATGGAAGGCAGAGGTCTGAGGCACGTGCACAAGGGCAGTATTAACAGGAAGCTAAGGCTGGCGGCTCAGCCCTGAGACTCCGCCCCATCCAAGCTGAGCTTAGAGGCTTTTGCAAATTTGCAAGTCTGATCTTATAAGACTGTCTCCCAATAAATACAGAAGGTATCCTGGTGTAGACACAGCTGATACTAACATCCAATGGACCTGGAGATCAATTTCTCCCAATGATACCAACAGCAATCAAGACTTAACTACAATAAGGCTGTACACACAGTACACAAATGGGAGCATCAAGAGTGTCCACCTCAGGTAACTGGGGAGGCTGACCCACCAGGACCATATAGGACACCAAGCACACAAAGCCTCCCTACCAACTCAGGGAAGCAATGAAAATGCTGAGACAAGAAAAGAGATCTCAAACAAAAGAAATGGAGGAGAACAAAAGACTGGATATAGAGTTCAAAACCATGGTTATAAGGTTTTTCAAGAATTTCCTAGAAAAGGCTGATAAATTTAACGAGACTCTTGAGTATATGAAAAGGACCAACTAGAAATTAAACATACACTGATGGAAATAAAAAATATTATACAGAGACCCAATATCAGACTAGAGGAACGCAAGAATCAAGTCAAAGATTTGGAATACAAAGAGGTAAAGGACACTTCTTTAGAGAAGCAAGAAGAGAAGAGATTGTTGAAGATAGTGTAAGAAGCCTCTGGGACAGGGGTCCTCAAACTTTTTAAAGTGGGGGCCAGATCACGGTCCCTCAGAGAGCTGGAGGGCCGGACTATATGAACTACTAATTCCTACTGTAACACCTCGGCTGCGCTCACTGCCCAAAAAACTTGGCGGGCCAGATCAGACTCCTCTGCGGGCCGCATGTGGCCCCCGGGCCGTAGTTTGAAGACGCCTGCTCTGGGACAACTTCAAACGTACCAACATCAGAATTATGGGGGGAGCCAGAAGAAGAGAGAGAGCAAGATACTGAAAACCTATTTGAAGCAATAATGTCAGAAAACTTCCCCCACCTGATGAAAGAAATAGACTTACAAGTACAGGAAACGCACAGAACCCCAAACAAAAGAAATCCAAAGAGGAACACACAAGACACATCATAATTAAAATGCCAAGGGCAAAACACAAAGAGAGAATCTTACAAGCAGCAAGAGAAAAAACAGTTAGTTACCTGTAAGGGAGTACCCATACTACTAGCTGATTTTTCAACAGAAACTATGCAGGCCAGACGGGAGTGGCAAGAAATATTCAAAGTGGCCACCGGTTTGGCTCAGTGGTAGAGCGTCATTCTGCAGACTGAAAGGTCCAGGGTTCGATTCCGGTCAAGGGCATGTACCTTGGTTGCGGGCACATCCCCAGTAGAGGGAGTGCAAGAGGCAGCCGATCAATGATTCTTTCTCATCGATGTTTCTAACTCTCTATCCCTCTCTCTTCCTCTCTGTAAAAAATCAATAAAATATATTAAAAAAAAGAAAGAAAAAGAAATATTCAAAGTGATGAATGGCAAGAACCTACAACCAAGATTACTCCACCCAGCAAAGTTATCATTCAGAATTGAAGGGCAGATAAAAGAGTTTCACAGATTAAAAAAAAAAGCTTTAGGAGTTCATCACCTCCAAACCAATATTATATGAAATGCTGAAAGGTATTATATAAGAAGAGGAAGAATAAGAAAAAGGTAAAGATAAAAATTTTGATCAACAAGTAAATATATATCAACAAGTGAATCTAAAAATCAAGTGAATTAGGAATCCAAGATGGCTGCTCAGGTAGACACCTAACCGCAGCCGCACACAACAATTTCAATAAAATACAACTAAAATATAAAATGGACATTACCCAGAACTACAGGAAAGTCAACTGACTGGAAATTCTACAACGAGAAGCAAGGAGAAAACCAGAAGGAAGCGCGGAGGAGCTGGAAAAGCCTGAGGTACAGAGAAACGTGCAGCGCACGGAGAGGACGGAGCCGCATAGGAGGGAGGCCCAGTGCCTGGCTGGCGTTCCCTAGCAGGAAGGAGATAAAACTCTGACTGTGCTGGGCCCCACTTCCGACTGCTCTGAACCCCAGTTCTAGCCCAGACCCCGGGGACCCAGGCTCATCCATAGGAAGCTGGGCTGCGAGGCGGAACCTCTGGGCTGGGAAGCAGCGAAAGGAGGTCCCGGCAGGTGTGCCGTGGGATTGCCCCGGTGGGAAGGAGACAGGGGCTCCAGTCTGCTCTGAACGCCACCTCCAACTCCACTTCCAACTGAACTGAACCCGAATACCAGGCTCATTGGGAGAGAGCATAGACTGTTTGGCAGCAGGCGAAAATCGAGGGCACCTATCTCTCAGAGGCCCTTTGCAGCAAGTACTGAAGGACCTTGAGTCTCAGGAGTCCCATAGGGCGGGGCTGATGGAAGCCAAGGCTGTAGGCTCCACCCTGAAACCCCGCCCCATCTGTAGCTGCAAAATGCGACAACGAAATAGATCACAAACTAAAGAAATGGAGGACAAAAAGCGACTGGATATAGAGTTCAAATCTACGCTTATAAGGTTTTTCAAGAATTTCCTAGAAAAGATGGATAAGACCGATGAGGATATGAAAAGAGATCAACTAGAATTAATAAGGGATCAACAAGAAATGATAAGGGATCAACAAGAAATAAAGAATACATTGTCTGAAATAAAAAATATTATACAGAGTCCTAAAAACAGAATGGAAGATTGCAAGAATCAAGTCAAAGAGTTGGAACATAAAGAGCCAGATGACACTCCTCCACAGAAGCTAGAGAGCAAGAGAATCCAGAAAATTGAAAATAATGTAAGAAACCTCTGGGACAACTTTAAGCGAACCAACATCAGAATTATGGGGGTCCCAGAAGATGAGAGAGAGCAAGATATCGAAAACATACTGAAAGAAATAGTGACAGAAAACTTTCCCCACCTGGTGAAAGAATTAGACTTACAAGTCCAGAAAGCGCACAGAACTCCAAACAAAAGGAATCCAAAGAGGACCACACCAAGACAAATCATAATTAAAATTCCAAGAGCAAAAGACAAAGAGAGAATATTAAAAGCAGCAAGAGCAAAGAAGGTAGTTACCTATAAAGGAGCACCTATACGATTGTCAGCTGATTTCTCAACAGAAACCATGCAGGCCAGACGGGAATGGCAAGAAATATTCAAGGTGATGAATAGTAAGAACCTACAGCCAAAGATAATCTATCCAGCAAAGCTATCACTCAGAATCGAAGGTCAGATAAAGAGCTTCACTAATAAAAAAAAGTTAAAGGAGTTCACCACCACCAAACCAGAATTATATGAATTGCTGAAGGGGGTTCTTTCGGAAGAGAAAGTAAATAAAGATAAAAATTATGAACAACAAATATGTAACTATCAACAAGTGAATCTAAAAACCAAGGAAATTAAAAAAAAAAATCTGATGAACAATATTAACTGTTGAATATAATAGAATCAGAGGTATGGAAGGGGAGTGAACTGACGATTCTTGGGGAAAAGGGGAGAGGGGGATGTGGGAAGAAACTGAACATAAACTGTGCACATATGGATGAGGACAATGGGGAGTGGGGAAAGGGCAGAGGGTGGGGTGGGAACCTGGTGGAGGAGAGCAATGGTGGGGGGGGGGCGGAAAAGGAACATTTGTAATAATATGAACAATAAAAATTTATTTAAAAAATAAAAAAATAAAATAAAATAAAAAAATAAAAATAAAAATCAAGTGAATTAAAAATCTGAGTAACAGAATAAACTGGTGAATATAATACCATGTTTCCCCGAAAATAAGACATCCTCCGAAAATAAGACCTAGTGCAACTTTGGGAGAAAAAATTAATATAAGACACTGTCTTATTTTTGGGGAAACGGTAGAATCAGGGGCCAAGAAAGGGAGTGGTTTGATAATTCTCAGGGGGAAAAGGGTGTGGGAGGTGCAGGAAGAGACTGGACTAAAATTGTACACCTATGGATGAGGATAATGGGGCGGGAGGTAAGGGCAGAGAGTGGGGTGGGAACCGGGTGGAAGGGAGATATGTGGGAGGAAAAGGAGAAACAATTGTAATAATCTAAACAATAAAGAATTATTTAGAGAGAGAGAGAGAGAGAGAGAGAGAGAACACAATATTACTTCCTACTGGCTAGGAGAATCTTGAATGTCTTTGTCAGAGTAATAGGATTAAAATTAGGCTTTAAAGTAGGGGTGTCGAACTCAAGCAGAGAAGGGGCCAAAATCTAAAATCCAGCCTAAATCGCGGGCCGAATGGTTTACTGAACAGTCATAAACTGTCATTGTGATGGAAACGCAGTGGAGTGCAGTGATGACAGCGCGGTGCGGGCCACATTGCAAGGCCTGGCGGGACGGATTTGGCCCGCTGGCCTTGTGTTCGACACATGTGCTTTAAAGGATAGATAGCTCTTTTGTAAAGAAAAGATGCTGCCCTAGCTAGTTTGGCTCAATGGATAGAGTGTCAGTCTGCAGACTAAAGGGTCCCAGGTTCAATTCTGGCCAAGGGCACATACCCGAATTGCGGGTTTGGTCCCCAATAGGGGGCATGCAGGAGGCAACCAATCAGGGATTCTCTCTCATCGTTACTGTTTCTATCTCTTCTTCTCTAAAATCAATAAAATATATATTTTTAAAAGATGCTATGAGAATTGTATAAAAAGAGAATAAAAGGTTGACTCTTTTGGCTAAAAACAGAAAGTTTATAAAGAGGAATAATGACCAAAATAGGCTCCAGTAGCTATGTATGTTAAAGATAAAATGTAGAGAGTTTTGAATGCTGAGCAAAAGATTAGTCTCTAATTTAATGTAAGAATGGTAGGAAACTACAGAATGGGTATGACCTAGCAGTGATACAGTACTTTGAATTATTCAGAAAACAATTGAGCAACTACTATGTGATAAAGATTAATGGTAATAAATACATAACAGATTAGACATAGAGTAGCCTAACAAACAAAGAAGTCCAAACCAACAACAAAACCATACTTATAGAGAACAGATTGTTGATTGCTGGGGTGTGGGGAGTGTGGGTTAGGGAGTGGAGATGAGTGACACTGGAAGAAAGATATAAACTTCCAATTATAAAATAAATAAATCTTGCCCAGTGGTTGAGCATAACCTATGAACCAGGAGATCATGGTTCATTTCCTGGTCAGGGCACATGCCTAGGTTGTGGGCTCAAACCCTAGTGGGAGTTGTGCAGGAGGCAGCCAATCAATAATTCTCTCTCATCATTGATGTTTCTATCTCTCCCTTTCCTTCCTCTCTGAAATCAATAAAAGTATCATATATAATAAATACATAATATGCAAATTGACCATCACTCCAACACACAAGATGGCCACTCCCATGTGGTCAAAGATGGCTGCCTCCATGTGGACACAAGGTGGCTGGCAGGGGAGGGCAATTGTGGGCGATCAGGCCAGCAGCAGAGGGCAGTTAGGGGCGACCAGGCTGTCAGGGGAGGCAGTTAGAGGTGACCAGGCTGTCAGGGGAAGGCAGTTAGGGGCAATCGGGCCAGCAGGGGAGAGCATTGGGGGCGACCAGGCTGGCAGGGGAGGGCAGTTAGGGGTGACCAGGCCTGCAAGGGAGGGCATTTGGAGGGGACACCAGGCCTGCAGGGGAGGGCAGTTGGGGTGACTAGGCCTGTAGGGGAAGGCAGTTAGGGGCCACCAGGCCAGCAAGGGAGGCCAGTTAGGGGTGATCTGACCAGCAGAGGAAGGCTATTAGGGGCAGTTGGGCCAGCAGGGGAGCAGTTAGGTGTCAAACTGGCAGGGAAGTGGTTAGGAAGTGATCAGGCTGGCAGGCAGAAGTGGTTAGGGGCAATCAGGCAGACAGGCAGGCAAGCTGTTGGGAGCCAGCAGTCCTGGGTTGTGAAAGGAATGTCCAACTGCCCATTTAGGCCCTATCCTACTAGGCAGTCGAACATTCCTAGAGGGGTCCCAGATTGGAGAGAGTGCAAGCTGGGAGTCCTGGAGACTTCATGTATAGATAGCTTGGTGACTATCCTGTAATAAAACACTAATAAGCAAATAGACCAACCTGTGGAATTACTTGTTGCTATGATGTGCACTGACCATCAGGGGGCAGATGCTCAACACAGGAGCTTCTCCTGACTAGCATCTGGCTCCCGGATTATGAGAGGACATAGGCCGGGCTGAAGGGTCTCCCTATCCCATGTAAGAATTTCGTGCACTGGCTGGCCCTCTACTCCTGTATAATAAAACCCTAATATCTAATTCAATCAAATGACAGAGCGACTGTTTGCTATGACATGCACTGACCACCAGAGGCCAGACACTCAATGCAGGAGCTGCCCCCTGGTGGCCAGTGTGCTCCCACAGGGGGAGCCCCGTTCAGCCAGAAGCTGAGCTCACAGCTGGCGAGCGCAGTGGCGTGGGCGGGAACCTCTCCCTCCACCGCTGCAGGCGGATGGTAAAGAGTGAGGGGTCCTGGACTGTGAGAGGGATATCTGCCACTCCCAAGGGATCTTGTACTGCAAGAGGATGCAGGCTGGACTGACGGTTCCTCGCCCCCTCAAGTGCATGAATTTCATGCACTGGGCTTCTAGTCTATATATACACTGAGTGGCCAGATTATTATGGCCACCCTTCATTGGTCCACTTTTTGCCTTCAATACTGTGGTGATTCTTCTTGACATTGACTCCACAAGGTGTTGAAAGGTGATGCGACTGTTTTGATACTTATTTTTAAACTATCGGTAGGGGCCCAATGCACGAAACTCCTGCAAAAGTAGGTCTCTCTTCCCTTGTCTGCCAGCACCGGCTTCCCTCTAGCACCTGGGACCTGGGCTTCCCTCTGGCCACCTTCAGGCACCCAGGACCCAGGCTTCCCTCACAGCCCCAGCTTCGTCCAGAAGGATGTCTGGAAGGATCAATCCTATCTAATAAAAGAGTAATATGCAAATAGACCATCAGTCAAACACACAAGACGGCTGCCCCTGTGTGGTCAAAGATGGCTACCCCCATGTGAACACAAGATGGCCACCACAAGATGGCTGACAGGGGAGGCAGTTGGGGGTGGCCAAACCTTCAGGGAAGGGCATTTGAGGGTGATCAGGCTGGCAGGCAGAAGCAGTTAGTGGCAATCAGGAAGGCAGACAGGTGAGTGGTTGGTAGCCAGCAGTCCTGGATTGTGAGAGGGCTGTCGAACATCACTCGAGTGGTCCCAGATTGGAGAGGGTGCAGGCTGGGCTGAAGGACATACCCTCCCCTGTGCACAAATTTCATGCACTGGGCCTCTAGTATGCTAATGATCCTCAATGCCAGTCTAATTAGCACATTGCACTTATTACTATTATTTTTTTGCACTTATTATAAACGACTGGCCCCGTGCACAAAATTCATACACTAGGAGGGGGTGTCCCCTCAGCCCTGCCTGCCCCCTCTCTCAGGGAATGTCCTACTGTCAGAGGAAGGCGACCGGGCTGATCAGGGGAAGGTGCAAGCCCCATCACCCCACTGCTGCAGTCACTGCCAGCCATCGCAGCTCCCAAGGTGTTTTTATCAACACAGACTCCAGTCCCTTTACCATGAAAAATGACAACCTTCTTTAGAGATTTTCAAGATGTGTCTTTCATAGAATGTGACATTTTTTTTCTTCTTATCCTCGCCTGAGGATATGTTTCCATTGATTTTTAGAGAATGTGAGAGAGGGAAAGACAGAGAAACATTAGTGTGAGAGGGACACTTTGGTTGCCTCCTGCAAGAGCCCTGACCTGGGCCCCAGCCAGGGAGGAGCCTGCAACCTGGGTACATGCCCTTGATCAGAATCTAACCCAGACCCTGTGGTTGGCAGGCCGAGGCAGTATCCACTGAGCCAAACACTCTAGGGCAGGATATGACATTTCTTAGCCCTCCAGCAGCAGACCTTCATTTTTTTCCTCCAGGAGTGTGGTGGAAAAACCCTAGATCATCTTTTTGGATTCTTATTACCCTAGTTACCAAGAACATTACCAGTGGTGTACAGGGAGCTTAGCCAATGAGCAGTCAGAAAAAGGTGTTTTCTCTGCAGCTCATGTGCAGAGGCAAGACTGCTGGCAAGCCGAGGCTGGCACCCCCACCCCCTTGCCCAGCTCAAGCCTCTGCTGCTGCTTAGGCAGGGCCCCTCAGCTCCCATCAAACCTCTGCTTTGACTTCGGGCAGGGCCCCATGGCTCCACTCAGGCCCTGGTCAAGCCTCTGCTGTGGCTTGGGCATTACCCTCCTCCTCCTCCTACCCCCAGCTCCAATTAAGCCTCTGCCTTGGCGTGGGCAGGGCCCCCCAGTCCGATCAAGCCTATGCTACAGCTTGGACAGGGCCCCCCTGGCCGATCTGTGCCAAGGCTGGTAGGCTAGGAGTGGCTAGGGGCATTCTGGGACCCCGGCTGCTCAGGGCCTACATGGGATCCTACAGGCTCAGAACAGCCTGGGTCCCAAGGATGTTCCCAGGACCCAGGCCACTGAATGCCTACGTATGCAAATTAACCCACCATCTCTGGGGTTAATTTGAATACTCACTCCTGATTGGCTGGTGGGTGTAGTGGAGGTACCGTCCATTTGCATCTTTCTCTTTTATTAGTGTAGATAATTTTTATTTTTTAATTACAGTTGACATGCAATATTATATTAGTCTTACATGTACAGTATAGTGATTAGATATTTATATATCTTACTAAGTGATTACTTCTATAAATCTATAATAGTACCCACCTAGTACCTACAGAGTTATTATATGATTGACTATATTCCTTATACCTATGAATATTTTGTAAACCAATTTGTACTTTTTAATCCCTTTCTCAACCATCACCCTAAGTCCTGCCTCATCAGATGACCATCAAAATATTCTCTATAGAGCTCAGCAGTTGTGTTTCAATGGTCCTGATTCAATTTCTGGTCAGAGTATGTGCACAGGTTGCATGCTCCATCCACAGTAGGGGGTGTGCAGGAGGCAGTGGATTAATGATTCTCATTATTCATGTTTCTCCCCGTCTCCCTTCTATGAAATCAATAAAACTAATTAAATAAAAACAGCAATGTTCTGTATCCTATAGGTTTATTTTGTTGTTGTTTATTTTGTTTTTCAGATGTATGTGAAATATATAGCATGTTTCTTTCATTTGCCATGTCAGGAAAGTTTTCAGTCATTATTTCTTCAAATAGGTTTTCAATTCCTTGTTTTCTCTTCTCCTTCTAGTACCCCTATGATGCCATTGTTAAAGGCTTGATGTTGTCCAGAGGCTCCTTAAACTATTATCATTTTTCTTTTTGCCTTGCTGATGAGGTGTTTTTTGCTGCCTTATCTTCCAAATTGTTGGTGCAATCTTCTGCTTCATCTAATCAACAACTGAGTCCCTCTAATGTACATTTTAAAATATATTTTTATTAGGGGCACAGTGCACGAAATCATGCATCTTGAAAGGAACTGTGGGCAGTGGGCACAGGGGCATGTCTCGGACCATTCTCTGCAGCCCTGCCTGGCCTCTTCTGCCATTGCCCCCCCCCCCCAAACTCCTCCCTGCTGCAGCCCTGCTTCTTCCACCCCCACTGCTCCCACACGCTGACAGCACCAGCTCAGCTTGCACCTGTTGATGGTGCAGAGTGATTGGAGCCAGCACCTTCAGCGGGTGTGAGCAGTGGCTGCTACCCTGATCACCCTTTAGGAGCAGGGATAGGCTGAGAAGCCCTCAGGGGCAATCAAGGCGGGCAGCCACCATTCACACCTGCTGACAGTATCGAGTGAGCAGGACCAGATTGGGGCAACTGTAGTGGGGCAAGTGGCAGCTCTGGCACTGGCTGCTGGTATGAGAGGTGGCTGCTGGCCCCGATCACTCCTCAGGAGCAGAGGGAGGTGGAGGTGCCAAGTGATTAGGGCCAATGCTGGGTGCCGGTGCAAGTGCCGAGTGGTACTATGGCACGGAAGCAAAGAATTTTTAGTAACCACCAGAGGCTCGCCCCAATGACAGGGACCGGCGCCTCGTCTTGGTCTGGTATCCCAGCTTACCTGCTCCACCAGCCTGCTGTGGCCAATACCTGCCATGTTTCACATGTGCCCCTGGTGGTCAGCAAACATCATAATGACTGGTTATTTGCTTGTTCTGCTGTTTGGGGTTTTATATACACTAGAGGCCCGATGCATAAAGATTCATGCAAGAATGGGCCTTCCTTCCCCTGGCTGCCTGCACCGCCTTTGCTCTGGCTGGAGCATCCTTGCCACTCCTGCCTGGAGCTGCCTTTCTGCCTTCCCACACTGCCCAGAGGCCCGGAGCGGTTAGGGTGGTGTGGAATGCCTGCATCGTCGCCATGGTGATGATGCAAGTGTCCCACCTCGCCCCTGGCAACTTGGCGCCTGCGTATGCAAATTAACTCACCGGCCTTGTTGGGTTAATTTGCATATCCACTCCTGATTGGCTGGTGAGCGTGAGGAAGGTATGGTCAATTAGCATGTTACTCTTTTATTAGGTAGATGATTGATTTCAGAGAAGAACATTAGAGAGAGAGATAGAAACATCAGTGATGAGAGAGGATCATTGATCTGCTGCCTCCTGTACACTCCCTAATCTCCAGATTGAGCCCACAACTGGGGCATGTGCCCTGAATTGGAATTGAACCATAGCTTCCTGGTTCATAAGTAAACTCATAGATAGACTCTCAGCCACTGAGCCACAGTGGACAGCCTTTTAATGTAGTCTTCATTTCAGTTATTATAGTCTTCATTTCTGACTTTTTTTTTTTTTAATGTTTTCTATGTCTATTTTTGTGTTTCCTGTTGTTTTTTCGTGTGTGTGTGTTCAGAGAGAATGAGAGAAAGAGAAAGAGATAGAAACATCAATGATGAGAGAGAATCATTGATTGGCTGCCTGGGGATTGAGCCCACAACCCAGGCATGTGCCTTGACTAGGAATCGAACTGTGATCCTCTGGTTCATAGGTCAATGCTCAACCATTGAGCCAGGCCATCTGGCCCCCACCCCCCCACCCCCTTTTTTTATTGAAATCATTGAGCAGTCTTATAGGCAGTAGTTTGAACTCTGCATCTGGTAGATTGCTTGTCTCTACTTTGTTCTGTTCTTTTATTTAGGAAATGTATCTTTGTCTCATTTTGGCTGCCTTCCTGTATTTTTTTCTACATATTAGATATAACTGCCACAGTGTGGCCTTATGTAGTATGTATCTGTGATATCCAGTTGCACAATCTCCCTATTATCTGAGCCTGGTGCTCTAGATGTATCCCTTTGTGTAAGTTATGTGTGTCTTCCTGTTGTAGTTGAGACTTGATTGCTGGTGATATTTCAGTGAAAGGGATTGACCCTCAGGCTGATTGGTTGTGAGGATTGGCCATGACTACCAGAGAGAGGTTGTTGTGGGGGGTTGACCCTTTGGAGCAGGGTTTGCTTTTGCTTTAACTAGGCTCTGGTAGCTGCTGATTCTGCCTTTGGAGTATCGTTTGTGGAGGTGATTGGCTGGTGGTGTCTGAAGCTGGCTACTCGGTTTCTTTGTTCTGGGGCCTCTTAGGACATGTAGGCCAAGGCTAGCTGCAGCCTATACCCTGCGTGGGCCCACCTGATCCAGTAGAAGCTACAAAATGATCTGCAGATGGTTGCTACTTTTTCTGGGTTTGGAGGTGCTTAGGAGATGCTAAGCTGTAAATTGAGGCTTGTTGCCACTAGTTTCTGAGTTGGGGCTGCCTAATAAGAAGTTTGGTGCACACAGGGGCCAGATGCTGCTTATTTGGGGTTTTGAACTTCTGAGATTTTTTATCCACAGCATGAGCTCTTGGTATAGAAAAGCCACTAGAAGTGACTTGGGCTGTGCCTACAAGTTGGGTGGGGTAGGTCCTTTGGGAATGGGGATGGGAGAACAATTTTAGCCAGGTTAATGGAGACTGAGATATGATTCTTATCTGTGCATGCAAGGGAAGGGCTCAGCAAAGGAACAGTGGCTTCTCCCAGCACTTCTGTCTGGGAGGAAGCTGCCCCTACAGCCCTCATCATGAAGCTGGTCAATTTAGTTCCTCTCCTTTGTCTCTGGCATCTTTCACGCTGCTGTCCCATTACTGCAGGTTAGAGTGAGTGAGTCTGTGAGCAGGTTCTTGAAGAGGAACTGAGACTCCAGCAGCTCTCCATCTCACTCAGCCACAATCCCTGTGGATCTTTGCTCAAATATAGTTTCATTTATCCCTGATACTTATTCTTTATGCTAATTTTCATATGCTACATTTACATATTCTTTAGACCCTATATACAATGTTATGAATTTTCCTTTAGTTATATGTATTTTGAAAATACATATAGTGAGTAGGTAGCATCAGCAGAAATCTATTCTATTCTTTTAGCACAAACTGGTCTGCTCAGAATCCTCCCCACATGTACATATTTCAGAGGTTTCCACAGAGTGAATATGCAGAATATAAGGCTCTCCTTCCATACTTCCTTCCTGGGATTTCTCCTCTTTACTCTTTTAGATTTCTACTGTCCAATAGAACTTTTTGTGGTGGTGAAAATGTTTCACAATGGTAGCCACTTGTTACATGAAGCTGTTGAGGACTTGAAGTGTGGGTGGTGCACCTGAAAATGGGATTTTTAATTTTAATTAGTCTCCATTTAAACATGAATACTCACATATGTCAAGTGATACTGTATTGGATATACTATTATTGCAAAAAGTTCTATTGGACAGCACTGTTCTAGATACTGTGGTTATCTTGAACTCTGTCCTTATTTTTCTGAGCTAATAAGACAATAGATTTTTATCTAGATTTGAACTGACCTGCATAGTCAGAATAAAGCCTTCCCTCAGTTTAAAAAGTATAGAAAGTAGGAAGCTCAAAGCAGTACTTTCTGTTTTCCCTCATGTGAACTCCCTTCCAATTCATGCCAGATTATTTTTTTAAAGATTTTTAAAATTGATTTTTAGAAAGAGAGGAAGGGACAGGGACAGAGTGAGAGGGAGGAAAAGAGGGAGGGAGGGAAACAGAGAGAGACATCGATGTAAGAGCAGAACATCAATTGGCTACCTCCTACACGTTGCACGTCCCCTACTAGGGATCGGGCCTGCAACATGGGCATGTACCCTGACTAGGAGTGGTTAGAGGCGGTCAGTCAGGCAGGCAAGTGAGTGGTTAGGAGCCAGTGGTCCCGGATTGCAAGAGGGATGTCTGACTGCTGTCGGACATCCCCTGAGGGGTTCCAGACTGGAGAAGGTGCAGGCCTGCCTGATTGCCCCTAACCGCTCTGCCTGCCGACCTGATCACCCCCAACTGTTCCCTCTCCCCCACTGGCCTGATTGCCCACAACTACTCCCCTAGCCTGATCACCTCCAACTGCCCATCCCTACCAGCCTGATTGCTCCTAACCGCCTCTGCCTTAGCCTCACCACCATGGTTTTGTCTGGAAGGACGTCCAGAGGTCTCCTGGAAGGTCTCTCAGTCTAATTAGCATATTTCCCTTTTATTATAGTATAGATATGCATCCAATAAGAATTGCTTCACCATTTACCAGAAGTTGAACTCCACCTCTTTTAAATCATTTTAGTAGTGATTTAATTTTAAGGTATTAATTTTTGTGTGTTTTGTTATAAGACTATTTACCAACCACTTATTATCCATGCCCTTTAACCTTCCTAAAAGTATTATGTACTTTTTAAAAAAATATATTTTATTGATATTTTACAGAGAGAAAGGGAGAGAGATAGCTAGAAACATCGATGAGAGAGAAACATCGACCAGCTGCCTCTTGCACACCCCCTTCCGGGGATGTGCCCGCAACCAAGGTACATGCCCTTGACCGGAATCGAACCTGGGACCTTTCAGTCCGCAGACCAACGCTCTACCATTGAGCCAAACCGGTTTCGGCGTGTATTATGTACCTTTAAGGTTACTGAATCTTAATATTCTAAATTTGATATTCCTATCTCAGATATGCTAGAATTTAATGGAATTCTTCAAAGCAGTAAACTCATATCATTGATAACCTGTTTGGTATACCTTGCCTTTTCTAGATACCTAAAAAGGTTTAAGGTGATGAAGATCAAAGTCCTACGAAGCTGGTGCCGGCAGATCCTTAAAGGACTTCAGTTTCTTCATACTCGAACTCCACCTATTATTCACCGAGATCTTAAGTGTGACAACATCTTTATCACTGGCCCTACGGGCTCCGTCAAGATTGGAGACTTAGGTCTGGCAACCCTGAAGCGGGCTTCTTTTGCCAAGAGTGTGATAGGTATGTTTCAAGTATAACTGGCTTTCTGACATACCTTTTAATTAGAAGCCTGACCCTGTCAGAGCTTTTTATTATGTAACTAAACCTTCAAAAATTCATAACATGAATTTAGGAAGTGATCAGTTCTACTTAATGAGATGTGTAGCTCTCTATATTTAAGCTTCTAGAATCATCTTCTATCAATGTTTTTATAAATTATAAACAAGTAAGGTGAACTCTTTTAATAAAACTTATGTTAGTTGTCAGTCTTATTGGGTCATTCTGTTGATACATTTAGTATTATGTACTTATTTCCTTAATAGATAATAGTGAGTTATTTCCCATGTGAAGGAACTAATTTATATATATTTTAGTTACTAAAATAATCTTTTGGATTTATATGTATATTGAAAAATATCAGCCTATTAAAAGTTTATTTTAAAGTGTGAAAATATGAGTTCATTCTGAAAGTTTGGTTTTATCAACTTTTTTTCCTTATTCCTACTCTTCACAAGATATGATATATCTAAAACAGGATTTTTCAACTTAAATACTATTGGAATTTTGGGTTAGACAATTCTTTGTTATAAAGATTGTCTTGTACATTGTAAGATTATTTAGCAGCATCCCTGGCCTCTACTCACTAATTGCCAGTAGCACACCCCTTTTTCTCTCCCTGGTTGTTATAACCAAAAATGTCTCTGGAAATCGCTAAATGTTAACCTTACAGCTACCATACAGTAGGGGGCAGACAAGTATTTTGATCTTTCCTAACCCATCATCCTGTCTTTCAAGTAAATGTCATTATGTTTATTCCTTGCTAGTTTTTTACCTTTTCCTTTTATTTGTTTTCAATGTATCAGTTATCTTTTATTTTAAGGCTCAGCAGTAATTAATTTGAAATAGTAAATAAGGACACTTGACCCTGTTCTAGTTTCTTTTATAAAGGCTTTTCAGTGAAAGATCTATTGATATAATGTATTTGTTGAAACAGACTAAGATTTTGTTCCTCTTTCTCCCTTCCTTCCATCTTCCATTTTGTTCTCTTTCTCAGGTCAACTCCTGCTTCTTCCCTGAGTGAGTAACATCTATAGCTCTACTTGCATTGAGTCTGAATCATTCTTTTAATTTAAAGGTACCCCAGAATTCATGGCCCCTGAGATGTATGAAGAGAAATATGATGAATCCGTTGATGTTTATGCCTTTGGGATGTGCATGCTTGAGATGGCCACATCTGAATACCCTTACTCAGAGTGCCAGAATGCTGCGCAGATATACCGTCGTGTGACCAGTGTAAGTCTTCCTCTCACTGACTGATGAACTTAGGTCACATTAAGAAAGAATCCAAGCTGGAAAACATCAAATAATGCAGAAGGGAGCAATAGTGAAGGCATACTGAGATGTTGGAAGAAGAGGGAGTTAAGGTATTTATTGCTCATGATACGGTGAGAGCAAACCTAGAGAAGCACCAGTTTATTCTGGATCCTCCTTGCATTCATTTAAATGTTTATTATGAGATGTAAGTTCTCATTTTCTCCCACTATACAGCTTATTTGAGTTATGCCCTTAAATTAAGCTGGTTTATTCACAGACTTTTTTTCTGAATGGCTTAAAATTGATATACTTAATTTGTTAAATCATTTATTAATACCCACAGTGTTTAAGGTATAAATTTAAACCATATTCTACTTTACACATGGTAATTAATCTCTGCCAAAAGAGGTATTTTCTAGAGTTTCCAATGGAAACGTGTAGCATAGTTGTTAGGTCCATAATATAAAGCACTGAAAGTTTACTATAATGGAAGCTTTCCACAAAAGGCATAACAGGTAACCAAAGTAATTTTATTGACTATTTTTATAACTTTTTATTTTATGAAAAAGTTTAAACATATACAAAAATAGAATACATTGAATTCCCATTTATTCAATGCAACCTGAATATTGGGGCCATTTTTGCTACACTTGCTTCATCTGTTTTTTCTCTATTTCATTATTTCATTTTATCACTGTGTACTTTATTATGTCTCTAAAAATTAAAGATTTTTATATTATATAACCATATCATACCTAAAAAGTATAATAGTAAATTTCTTGATCATTTAATACCCTAACCTATTAAGATATTTCCCCTATTTTTTCAGAGATGTCTGTTTACAGTCAGTGTTCAAAATAGGGTCTATCAAGGTCCACAGAATACATTTTGTTGTCATGTGTCTTTATCTAGAACTATTGCCCTTGCTTTCTTTTTCTGAGTTTTATTGATTTGTTGAAAGAATTAAATGAATTGTTTTGGGAAATGTTTCACATTCTGGATTTGTCTATTTGCTTCCTTATGATGTCATTTAACTTGTTATTCTATCTTCTATATTTCTGTAAACAGAAATTTACCTTTAAGTTGTAGACAGGTGTCAGTGATATAAAAATAATTTGCCTCTTTAACTCATTCATACAAAAGTGTACAGTGTTATTTTCTGGAGGCTAAATAATATATGATATTGTAGTAGATTAAATACAGAAGCAGATATGACAATCCATTGGTCTTTCTTTAAGCCATATTCTCAGTAAATTTTTCTTTTGTAGTGGGGAAAATATTGGATTTTTTATTTTAAAGTTTATATATTATTAACATTTAATTAGGTTTATTATAAGTCTTTTATAATAAATTGTTGGTTTTTGTTGTTAATCCTCACCAGAGGATATTTTTCCATTGATTTTTAGGGAGAGTGGAAGAGAGAGAGAAACACCAATGTGAGAGAAATACATTGATTGGTTGCCTCTTGCACAAGGCTTAGGTTAGGGAGGGGCCTGCAACCAAGGTATGTGCCCTTGACTGGAATTGAACCTGGAACCCTTTGGTCTGCAGGCCAAAGCTCTACCCACTGATCCAAACCGGCTAGGGCTATTATAATTTTTAATGAATTAATATTTTAAAACTTTCCCAGTTTTAATTTATAACACAGTAAATAACAATACTATAATACATAAGCAAAAGTCTTTCTGGTCCTCAATCATTTTTAAAAGTGTATGGAGGACCCCAAGAGAAACAAATTTGAGACCACTAGTTCCAAATGCTTGATTAAATTTAGGTGATTAAATTTAGGTTCATTCTGGCTGGTATGGCTCAGTTGGTTGACTGTCATCCTGTGTATTGCAGAATCTCAGGTTTGATTTCTGGTCAGGGCACATAAAAAAATTAGGTTTAAAAAATTTTGCATGAATAAATATGTGGTTCTGTGTATTTTATATTGCACTAGAGGCCCAGTGCATGGATTCATGTACCAGGGGGAGGGGGAGTCCCTTGGCCTGGCCTGTGTGGATCAGGCAGAGGCTGGCTCTCTGACATCCCTCGAGGGGTCCCGGATTGCAAGGGGGTGCAGGCCAAGCTCAGAGACCCCAGGCCACTAGTATGCATGTAAGATCTTTGGTTAATCTCTTCTCACTCTTCCCCCTCCCCCCTTCCACTGACATTCATCAGTCTGTTCCATGTTTCCATGCCTATGATTTCCACTCCTGTGTTTAGCATCTGCCCCTTGGTGATTAATGCATGACATAGATACCAGTCTGCCTGTATATGACTAGAGGTCTGGTGCACTTCATGCTCAGGGCGGGAGGTCCCTCAGCCCAACCTGCACCCTCTGCAATCTGAGACTCTTCGGGGGATGTCCAACTGCCTCTCACAATTGGGGACTGCTGGCTTCTAACCATTCACCTGCCTGCCTGCCTGATCGCCCCTAACCACTTCTGCCTGCCTGTCTAATTGCCCCTAATTGCTCTCCTACCGGTCTGATTGTTCCTAACCTCCTCTGCCTTGCCCCACACCCAAGACCCAGGATTCCCTCCTCTGACTGCTTGCAGGCACCCAGGATGCGGCTTTCCCTACCTCTGGCTGGCCACAGGCACCCAAGACCCAAGCCGGCTTCTCTTGGGTTGGCTGCCCCAACAGGGGACCAAGGGCCGGCAGCTTTGCCCAGGCCTCAGCCATAGGCGCTGGTGCCTGGGACCATGGGGTGAGCTGCTTGTTCATCTCCTGGGCTGTAGCCGCAGGCAGTGGCACCCAGGAACCTGGAGCAGGCAACTTGTCCCTCTCCCAGGCTGCAGCTCATTTGTGTCTGGCTGGTCCCCAGTCCTCTTTCCCCAGTGTTGAGTGTCTGAGCCATTATGGTGTGAGGGTATAACAACCATTTGCATATTAGCTCTTTATTATATACAAGGATTAAGAAGCACATAGTATCTAGTTAACTCATTTTTAGTGATGCATTTTCATTGAACTTTTATGTATTAGAAGATGTGATTATAAGTTGTTTATTTAGATTTTGATAGCTGATTTGAATGGTGATTTAGTATACTTCTAAAAAACTTAATGGCATAGTGGTTGAGCATTCACCTATGAATCAGGAGATCAGTTTTATTTCTGATCAGGGTATATGCCCAGGTTGTGGGGTTGATTCCCAGTGGTGGGGGTGGGCAGGAGGTGGTCAATTGATGATTCTCTCTCATTATTGATGTTTCTATCTCTCCCTATCCCTTGCTCTTTGAAATTAATAAAAATACATTTTTTTTAAAAAACTTAAGAAATATTTTTATTAGGGAAACCAAATTAGTTTCATGTCTTCACAAATAAAGTTTTTGGACATATTGTTGATTACTTCATTAATTATAATTGCTGTGAATATTCCTTTTTTTTTTTAGTTTGTAAGTGATTCTATTATGTGATAGGTATGTGACTACTTTGGACAGTTAGTTGATTTTATTCAGCATGAATGGTAAGAACCATTAGGGTCTTTATATCCAATAAAAATAACAGATATTGTTTGTATTGAAAAGAGCATTACTCTCAAGTTATCCTCAGCTTTGTAACTTTTGTGGTATTTTATCAATTACTAGAGGCCTGGTGCACAAAATTTTGCACTTGACAGGAAGGGGTCCTTCAGCCTGGCCTGTGCCCTCTTGTAGTGTGGAAGCCCTGTGGGGATGTCCGATTGGCGGCTTAGTGGGCCTAAGTTGTTAGTCGGACATCCTTAGCCATTGCCACAGAGGCGGGAGAGGCTCCCACCACTGCCGTTGTGCTCACCAGCTGTGAGCCCGGCTTCTGGCTGAGCAGGGATCACACTGACCACCAGGGGGCAGCTCCTGTGTTGAATGTCTGCTCCCTGGTGGTCAGCTTGCATAGTGACCAGTCATTGTACCATTTGGTCATTTGCATATTAGCTTTTTATTATGTAGGATATGCTGTAGATGAGGACCCCTAGAACCATAAGAAATCCAAAAAAATTACTTAAGTCATTCTTGAAATGCCCTCCCCGCCCCGTGGTGCATGTGCTGCACCTTGGGAACCATTGAGTTTGACACTCTTCCTCTCTGAGCTTAATTTCTGAATATATACACATATACCTTGGGAATTATAACCTCTTCTCTGCCTACCTCACTGGGTTGTCATGAGGAGGTTCTGAGTTAATAAACCTAGAAATGTTTCATCAAGTAAATGATGTCTACATGGAAAGGGATTGTTGTTTTTAAGCCCACATGCACCCTCTCAAGTAGCAAGTGCTGATTAGGGGAGGAAGGCTTGATTGTTTCCTGGGACTGTAGCTATGGAAGCTTTGCAGAGGGTTCTGCAAGCCTCAGAGGGGCAGGCTCTGGCCAGCAGCCCAGTAGTGGTGGTCATCCCTGGAGGCACTGGCGGGGGACGGGCACTAGGGGTGCGGTGAGGCTGAAGGGGGAGTAACTGTCAAACCTCCCCACTTGCGCCATTCTTTAAATTGTACGTGGCTGTTTCGCAGTTGTACTTGTTCAGGGCGGGGCTCCAATTTCCTGGAGTGGGGTGGGGGCTGGGCCAGTGTGGGGGCAGCATGGAGCCAGGTGGGCTAGGAGGGCAGGTTTAGTTGTGCCCCAGCGAGGTTCAGCATGCTTCTTCTGTGGAAAGGGTGCTGCTGCTGTGGCAGGGGAGGGTCTGACCCTGGGGGGTGGCACTCAGGCCTGCCTCCACCCGGGTCTGGAGTTGTAGGGAGGAGAGGTGTGCCTGGCCCCAGCAGACCCTGGGTGCCTCAGGGGTGCTGATGGATGGTAACCAGTGTGTATTGTTTTGGGCACTCCTGGCGGGGGGTGTTGGGGGTAGAGATCAGGAATCAGAGGTGTGGGCTGTAGCTACCCCCTAGGCTGGATCTTCTTCCCATCTGGTCAGCCTTCCCGTCCCTTCGGGGGTGCAGAGGCCGGGATAGGGTGCCCATGCAGGGGGAACAGAAGAGTTCCCCGTGGTCACTTCCTCTTCCTTCCTTTGTAGTCCTGGCTCCTGTCAGGCAATCACCTCCAATCCCCGGAACTTGACTCTGACAACCCACCCCCTGCTTTGCGCACAGCTTGTCTGTCAATATGCAAATTGGTTGTTACTGTGACACCATTAGGACCAATTAGCATATTACCTCTTTATATATATAGGTTGGTACTATCTCCACGTCTCTCTCCTGAGTCCTTACTGTTATATTTGTCAGCCTCTTTTCAACACACATTCTCCATCCCACCCCAGTTTCTGATTCATGGTAGTGCTCTCTAAAGCATTTATCTTCACCTCAGGCAGGAGAAATGTGCTTTCTTTAGGCCTCAGATAATTGCAATAAGTATCTTAATCATTATTATATAGTTTTTCCCTTAAAAAGCTAATCTGCTTTTCCACTTAGAGTTTTAGGTCTATATTCCAAGTTCAGGTCTTTTATTATTATCTTTTCTCCCCTCAATGCATAAAATAATTTCCATTTTTCCTTTGTTTCTTTGGAGATAGGGTGGCTTATTTACTGGATGATTTCCCCCTTTATTTTATTTAGAATTCTTGAAACCTCAAGAAGTACATATGACTCCTTGTTTTTTTTACTTTCTACTTCCAGTTTATCAGATTCTTTTTTTTTTTTTAAATATATTTTATTGATTTTGTACAGAGAGGAAGGGAGAGAGATAGAGAGTTAGAAACATCGATGAGAGAGAGTCATCGATCAGCTGCCTCTTGCACACCCCCTACTGGGGATATGCCCGCAACCAAGGTACATGCCCTTGACCGGAATCGAACCCGGGACCCTTCAGTCCCCAAGCCGACGCTCTATCCATTAAGCCAAACCGGTCCCGGCAGTTTATCAGATTCTTGCTTCAGAATCACTCTTAGATGCAAGCTTTTATTCTCATTGTCAAAACTCTGATTTTACATCTTATGTCACACCTTAACATTATCTTCCAGAAGTAGTTTATATTATAAATTAATTTTTTGCTTATCAGAGCATGTACAAATTTTTAACGTTTTCTTTTGCTATTTCTTATCTTCTTCTACAATAGATACTTTTTTAGTTAAAATAGTCCTGTTATAATATTATCTTAAACATATGCCACATCATTTCCTTTATTTCTATCCATTTGTACATGCTATTTACCTTCTCTCAATGATGAGAGAGAATCATTGATCAGCTGTCACCTGCATATCCCACACTGGGGATCGAACCATGACCTCCTGGTTCATAAGTTGACACTTAACTACTGAGCCACGCTGGCTGGGCAGTTTTTACATTTTTTAAATTGTGAAAATCAAAAGAATATGTTATAATATGTGAATATTATACCAAATTCATATTTCAGCATCATAAATAAATTAACAAAACTCAGCCATACTCGTTTATTTCTGTATTATCTATGTCTGTTTTTACGTATTGTAGTGACACTGGTGGCCCAGAGCACAGATTTGTGCACATTGAAAGGAAATTAGAAGAAATATTTTAATATTGCTATTCACCCTTTCTCTATAACAGAAGTGTCAGAGATGAAAGAAAATTAGTAAAATGTATATGAAAATAATATATAAATTAATAACAAAAACATATTAAAACAACATTGATACAAACAATGACTGATAAATTGATTAAACTTATTCTAATATCTCCCTATATACCATATTAAGAGCAAAAACACTTTCAGAGTGCTTAACTAATTTTCCTTGTGATGAAGTATTTACAACTTTAACGTCACTGCTCTTTGAACTCAAGAGAAAGCAACATATAATTGACCATGTCCGAAAATGGTTCAGGTAGGAATATTCCTATTCTGCCTAGAATTTGTTCTTGTGATTTATTTTTTATTTTATTTTATTTTTTAAAATATATTTTATTGATTTTTTTTTGTAGAGAGGAAGAGAGAGGGATAGAGAGTTAGAAACACTGATGATAGAGAATCATCGATCAGCTGCCTCTTGCACACCCCCTACTGGGGATATGTGTTGTGGGGTCGAACCTTGGGTTCAAAATAAGACCACCGGAGGCTGATAATTTATTTTAAAATAGCAGGCAAAGAATTTATTGAACTGGCCAGGGCAGCCGCAAGAGCACCGCATGCCGGCTGACTCCAAACGACTGCGAGGCTTTAGGGGCAGGTAGTTATTTTTAAAGGTTCTGAGAAAGAAAACCCCCATTTTACAACAAACTGTTCTTTGGAATTTTCTGCTGTTCTTCCTGGATAAAATGTTGCTTTCTAGTTTGTGTTAGCTCGTTTGAAGAATGATAAACTTAGCTGTCTGACCTTGCAGGCCAGAGACCAGATATACCCACAGTCTCAATACCATGCCAGGTGCATTTTTTTTTTAATTGGATAGAGTAGCATTGTTTTCGAGGCCAGCATCAAGATAACCACTAAGTGTACATAGGGCTGGCTCTTTAATGAAAAAGAAAGTTCTGCCTGTAACCTTGCCCAGAATTTGAACTCATCCTCCCTAAGCCCATTGCGCGATGAACAAAGCAAGTAAGTGAAGGTCAAAGTCAGAATAGTAGGGTTAAAATTCAAACAGTAGTTTTTACCCAAGTATGATTGCTACCATATTTCAATATGCCCGCAACCAAGGTACATGCCCTTGACCAGAATCAAACCTGGGACCTTTCAGTCCACAGGCTGACACTCTATCCACTGAGCCAAACCGGTTTTGGCTGTTCTTGTGATTTAATAGTTATTGCAAATGCTGGCATCAAGGAAAACTGTCTTCAAATTAATTAAAATGGGAGGCCAGTGTCAGACAGGGACAAATCAGTTCTTAGAATCAGAATAACCTCTCCTTCCGCAGATCCTATTAATACTTTATTTATTTATTTATTTATTTATTTATTTATTTATTTATTTTAAATATATTTTATTGATCTTTGTACAGAGTGGAAGGGAGAGAGATAGAGAGTTCGAAACATCAATGAGAGAGAGTCATCCATCAGCTGCCTCTTGCACACCCCCTACTGGGGACATGCCCGCAACCAAGGACATGCCCTTGACCGGAATCGAACCCGGGGCCCCTCAGTCCCCAAGCCAACGCTCTATCCATTGAGCCAAACCTGTCCCGGCGAAGATCCTGTTAATACTTTAGCTTTGAGAAACACACATGTGTGATTGGCACCAGTGAATGCTTTAATGTATCATGCATGTGTGATTCAACATTTATTTTTTTAATATGTTTTATTGATTTTTTTTTTACAGAGAAGAAGGGAGAGGGAGAGTTAGAAACATCAATGAGTGAGAAACATCAATCAGCTGCCTCCTGCACACCCCTTACTGAGGATATGCCCGCAACCAAGTACATGCCCTTGACTGGAATTGAACTTTGGACCTTCGAGTCTGCAGGCTGACACTCTATCCCACACATGTCAAACACAAGGCCCGCGGGCCAAATCCGGCCCGCCAGGCCTTGCAATGTGGCCCGCACCGCGCTGTCATCAACGCACTCCACTGCGTTCCATCACAATGACGCTCGGTGACATAGGAGGCTTGTGATCTCGCCGCCCACCGTACTTGCTATCTATTACACATGCGCATAGATAACAAGTCAAGTCAGGCGAGATTCAGGAGGCGTGACCTATAGTCCGGCATCCGATGTGGTTGTGCGGGTGGCAGAGCAGAGGAGAGAGTGAGTGTGCGGGCATAAAAAATACACAGCAGAAGCTGCCAGTTTCTGGCATAAAGTGCAGGCATAAAAATCGCAACAGAATCTGCTATCTGTACCCAGCCAGGCATTTATTGACTGACTTTTTTTTTCTCCACTCCATCTGCCAAATCAAGCTATCCCTGTGCAGTTTTCAACTTTTTCCTTCTAACGCAGATTTCCAATAAACTACATCTTTTACTGCCAATATTGATCCCAAAATGTCCAGGAAAAGAAAAGTTGATGGTGAAGGCAGACAATTTAATGACAAATGGGAAAATGAATACATGTTTGTGCTTAGAGAGGGCAAACCAGTGTGTATATTGTGTTATGAGACAGTGTCGGTGATGAAAGAGTACAATATACGTCGTCATTTTGACACCAAACATAATGTTAAGTATGGCAAATATACTTTGGAAGAAAAGCATAAAATTGTTAAAGAACTAGAAGGCAAACTACAATCACAGCAGCAAATGTTTACAAAGGCTACAGCGAAAAATGATGCTGCAGTGAAAGCAAGCTTTATAGTGGCTGAAGAAATTGCCCGTACTTCAAGGTGTTTTTCAGAGGGTGCCTTTTTGAAGCAATGCATGCTAAAAGTGTGTGAGCAAGTATGCCCAGACCAGATACAGAGTTTTCAAAATGTCAGTTTGTCAAGAAACACCATTGCAGATAGAGTTCAAGAACTCTCAGGAAATCTATCATCACAGCTGGCCGAACAGGCATGCAGTTATCTCGCTTTTTCACTTGCTATCGATGAAAGCACAGACAACACTGATACAGCGCAGCTGTCCATCTTTATACGTGCTACGAAGACCGACCTCTCTGTCACTGAGGAACTTTTGGATGTAGCTGCCATGCATGGGACGACGACTGGTAGAGATATATTTGAGGCTGTGGAGAAATCTATAAATAACTTTAAATTACCCTGGGAAAAGTTGGTGGGGCTAACTACCGATGGCGCACCTTCAGTGTGCGGAGAAAAGAAAGGCTTGGTTGGACTAATGAAGGAAAGAATGCAAAAAAGTCACTGCCACACACCCTTGATTACTTATCATTGCATTATCCACCAAGAGGCTATGTGTGGAAAAGTTCTGGACATGAATGACATAATGACCACAGTCATTAAAACTATTAACTTTATACGGGCACGTGGCCTGAATCATCGCCAGTTCCAGCAGTTTTTACAGGAGGTGGGTGCAGAGCATGGAGACGTGCCATACCACACAGAAGTAAGATGGCTGAGCAAGAGCGCAGTCCTCAAAAGATTTTTTGAGCTCAGAGAACAAATTGCTCTTTTCATGGAAAGTAAAGGAAAGCCCTTGCCTGAACTGTCGGATCCCGCCTGGCTATGTGATTTTGCTATGATGTGTGACATATGCGAGCATCTCGCCCAACTGAATCTGAAGCTGCAGGGACGCAAACAAGTCATCACGAAGATGTCTGACATGATCACAGCATTCCAGCGTAAACTTCAACTATGGAAGTCCCAACTGGAACAGGACAATCTTGCCCACTTTCCCGTTTGTTTGAGTATCTCAACCACTATTTCTGATACTTTTCCTTGCAGTCAGCTGGCTACCAAAGTTAGCCGTTTACTAAGTGAATTTGAGCGGTGCTTCTCTGACTTTAGAACACAGCACTCAGGCTTTGACATCTTTGCCAATCCTTTTACAGTTGATGTCAACAATGTGCCCCATCACCTTCAGATGGAGATAATCGAGCTTCAGTCTGACAGTGGCCTGAAATCAAGGTTTCAGGATGTTGAAATTGAGGACTTCTACCCTCTACTGCCCCCTGACTCAATGCCAGAGCTCCGACTTCATGCTGCCCGTATTCTATGCATGTTCGGGAGCACCTATCTTTGTGAACAGATGTTTTCAATAATGAATCTGAACAAAAACAAGCACAGATCACGCATTACCGATGACAACCTCCATGCTTTTTGCGGGTTGCTACAGCCCAAGAAATAAAACCGAACATTGACTCATTGATCCGGGGAAAACGGTGTCAGACATCTAGCCAGAAAACAAAACAATGAGTATTTTAGGTACATTCCAATATTACTGTTTTGCTTGATACCAATATTACTGTTTTGCTTGATAGCATGTGAGTTAGTTAACAGCACTGTTAAGGAAAAGATTGTTCCACTCATTTTAAATTCACATTTCTGGTTAACATTGTCAGTTTATGACTGTTCAGTAAACCATTCAGCCTGCGATTTAGGCTGGATTTTAGATTTTGGCCCCTTCTCTGATTGAGTTCGACACCCCTGCTCTATCCACTGAGTCAAACCAGCTAGGGCAATGCTTATTTTTAAATTGCCAGAGTGCATCACATGTACTGGCCTGTGCCTCGAGCCTTCCCTAGTCAGCTAATATCTGAGGCTTGCCTGTATCTTGGGCCTCGGCTGGGCAGCCAACATCTGAAGCTTGCCTGTGCCTCAGGCCAGCCCTGGGGGCCTGAGGGGACTGGGGGACTCCGAGGTAGGCATGTGGAGCAGCCAGACCCTCTTGGGGGCAAGCCTAGCCATGCCGCGCGCCTGCCTCCCCAGCAGGGCTGAGGGGACTGGACACCACCATTCTGTGGCTGTGGCAATGCCATCTTTCAGGGTGTGACAGTCAGTTAGCATATTCCCTCCTTATTGGCTGTGGGCACCACCATCTTTGTGAGGTTGTGATGGTCAATTAGCATATTCCCTCTTTATTAGCTAGGATAGCTAATATGCTAATTTGACCAAATAGAATAACCATCCAGACAACCTTCTGGATGACCTCTGCAGCTCCAGGGGCTATAAGCGGAGGCTGTGAGGGCCTGCAAGGGCTGGCCAAGGCTGCAAGGGCCGAGCCCCTTCCAAGAATTTTATACATCGGGCCTCTAGTAATAATAATAATAAATGTCAAAAATCAAGCATCACTAACACGACACAAATACAAACTTTGAAATTATTTCCTTTACCTGTTTCTGGTTTTTAACCTTTTTTCTAGACCTCAAGAGCAAAAACACTTTGGGTTACATGGGTAGCAGGCTTGAGCCCTGTGTAAAGGGCTAATGATCCCTGTTCAGAGAAGTCTTCATTTAACTTAAGAATCTCTGCCATTGGTAACGAAAAGATCCAAATAAGCGTACTAATATACTAGGCACAATTTTTGTCCACTGTTAAAAGAATAGAAACTGCAATAAACAATAGCATTAATGAAGGATATCTGAAGGATAGTGCATTTTAGATTGGAGCAGTATAAAGGCTTTTATGTATCAGAGAGTAATGAACCTTGAGGAATTACAAGGTAAACTAGTTTTCTTTGATAGAACTAGCTGGATTTGGTAGGGAGTTTGAAGAGGCTTGTTTTCCAATGGGATCATAAGGTATGTTCAAATTCCTCTAAACTAATGATTCATACCAGTAAGAATCTAGCTGAATCCAGCCTCATAACAACCAAGTTAGAAATAATGGGGATTTTTAATTACTTTGTTTGTGTAATTTGACTTTGTCACTAATTCTATTAGCCTTTCGATTGCAAGGTTTGAACATTCTGTCTAGGAGGGAACAGAATTAAAGCAGTTAGGACAAAATTCCTTTTAGTTTTTATATAACAGATTGCAATTGATTCTCCCCCCCCCCCGAGAGAATTGAGGCTGATTCCTGATTAGATAGGGTTTGAAAAGTTTAGGGAAACTTTGTTTGTTTGTTTGTTTGTTTTTTATTTAGCAGCTGGGATTTTTTTGTGCTAGCTCAGACCTAAATCCACTGGAATTAGCTGAAATAGTTTTTTGTGTTTTTTTAAAATAAATTTTATCTCTGTTTCCATTCAGTAAATTTGGGTTATACATGTAAAAGAAAATTGTGTATTATGGGCTATGATTTGGGAACATTGTGAATGATTTTCAGAGTCATTCATTTACTCTACTGTGATTTGATTAAGATTAAAACTTCTTAATATTAATCAGACTGTTAATCTTAAACCAGGCAGTTCTGGATATCATTCCCAGTGTTTTAGGTGCTAGAGAACAATTGTGAAATCTTATTTCAGAATTTTCCAGGAAAGTTAGTTTTACTTATTCACACTGAATGTTGATCTATAATTCACAGGTTTATCCTAAAAGTCAGACTATAGAATAAAAATTGGTAGTGTATAAAAAGATGGTTTGTATATTTAAGTACATTATAATAGTAATTAGTTTCCTAGTATTTTGTAGATAACTTATGTGCCAAAAGAGTCGTAATTCAGCCTTTTCATTATATATAATTTGAAGTATACTTTGAAAGAAGTTTAGGACTTAGTTGGCTTAAAAAATGGAGTAGGAAGAGTATTCTTGTTGATGAAAACATGTATTAGTATTCAGTGAACAAGTAACCAACTTGATTGGACTTATCTTGGGTAGATGGGAGTAGAGAAGTAGATAGAAGTTGTATTGTGAGAGCTTTTTCACACCAGATTAAAGACATTAAAAGTACTTTAACGTGGACTAGAAGTAACATTGAACCCCAGGCATTGTGGAATTTGTGTTTGCTTTACCCATCCACTGGAATATAGACTCCTTTCTTTTTTTCTAAATGCTGAAGATAATGCAGTGTATCTAGTGGGTGTCTGATACCTACTAGATTAGACAAGTCTAAACTAGACACTCCATACATGCCAGTTGAATTAAGAAATTAACTCTAACTTTGACATTAGTATTAATTTCTGGCCCACCATTGTCATATTTGAATAGGGTGACAGGGGAGGACTTCCACTGAGATTTTTTTTTTTTTTTTTTTTTAGAGCTGTGATTCTGTGGCCATCTTGTAGATGTGAACTGTTGGCCATTTTTGAGCAGTGTGATGTTAAATGATATCAGATGATTCAGTGAAGCCAGATGGTTGAACTAGCTACAATGAAAAATACAAATTGGAGATAGAGAGAATGGAAACAATGAGGCTTGTCTTAAATTGGTCTAAGTTTAAAGAGGTTATTATAGTTTTAATCATCTGGACTTGGGTGATTACAGCTGTTATACAAAAGAAGCAACAATTTTAAGAGGTAACAGATCAGTAAAAATCGCATTTTGTTTGAGCATCCCTCTTTGACTGTTGGAGGGCATAGTAGGAGTAGGAGTTGCAGAACTGCTTACCAGCAGTTTTAAATATGTATCTTTGTTAAAAAGCTCATAGACAATAATAGTACTCATATTGTAGGAAGAAGCATCCAAGAATGACTAAGTTTTCTGTTTGGAACATAGAAATAATGATGATACCATTGAAGAAATGGGGAAATCCAGAGAAAGGCATGGACTTTCTAAACAAGAAATTAGAATTTAGACATGTAAATTGTTATCTGTATGTGAATGGTATTTTTATTGTACATATTAAACTCTTATTTTGATATGTAGAAAAGGCTGGTTGGTCTTCATAGGTATATGTGACTATATTATAACTTTGCCCTAAAACAGTTACCTCATTTTGGTTTTGTTTGTTGCTCAATAGAGTTTAAAAACTTACCCACATCTTTATATCTGATAAATCAATGAAGCAGGCACCTGTTTTCTAGCTCTTCCATTTTCGTTAGCTAACCATAATCCTGAACAGGCTTACTTACGCACTTAAGTTAGAGATAATGCTATATTTCTGACCAGTACCTGACATCCTATACTACCTACTTGGTACCAATGAACTGTGTTGAGCCAGAGATCAATGATAACTACTTTGAAATAGCTTGTTATGCCCTCGCTGATGTGGTGTGGCTCAGTTGGTTGGAGCATTGTTCCATACACCGAAAGATGAGTTCAATTCCCATCAGGGCACATACCCAGGTTGTGGTTTTGCCTGGTCAGGGTGCATATGGGAGGCAACTGAATGATGTTTCTTTCTCTCCCTACTTCCTCTCTCTGGAATCAATAAAAAAATAAATAAAAAAGGAGTAGCTTGTTGGAATTCGTAGTCATTTCTAGCCTTTAGAGTAAAAAGTATTCCTACCAAATAGCTTCCAAGCCCTTGACTTATGCTATTATTGTTTAGTAATTGAAGTCTTAGTACCCACCGTCTTGATGGGGATTCAAGCTTACCAAATTACAAGCGATAGGATTTGATTCTGTTATATGTTAAAACAGTGCAATGAACAATACTTTTTCTATTATCTTTGTTAATGCCATGAACAAAACCTCTCCTTAATAACTAAATTTGGGCCCCTGAGTTCTTCCTGGCAATGGATAAGCATATTGAGGCTTTAAAAAGAAGAGAATAGAGAAGAATAAATTCTTACTACTTCTGTGTACTAATTCAAAGCTGTTTATTTTTAATGTGCTATGAGGGAGTGATGATGCATTTACCTTAAACATTACCACTTTGTAAATTAGGTAAAGAGAGGAATTATTATCCACACTTTCAAGTGAATTTAGGGAATATAGCTCAGTTCACAGACTTGGTTTTTGAGAGCTTGAACTGAGAAGTATTATGATCTCCTGGTCCAGTGTACTTTTGGCTACATATTCTGAGTTTACAGCTTGATCATTGAACTCAATCCCCATTTTCTTTTAAAAGCTTAGTTTTAACATGATCAGGGGAAAGGGAGTACTTAGATAACTCGTTTTCTAGTGTAGGTTTTGATGTCAAGGAGGCAGAACTTGTGGACATAATGGGTGGAGCTTTGAATAAGTAAAACTCTCGTTTTGTTTGTCCAGGAATCTATTTCTGTTGGAGGAGAAGCAGGAAGAATAGTAACAGAACAGTTTCCCAGCTGTGTAGAATGTAGTTTTGTTTAAAGGGCCAATCTAAGATAACTAGATTGTTGGTTGAGCAGAGCAAACGCATATCTGAGAGTTGGGGAAGCATGGCTAGTGTGAAACAAGAAATTATGCTTCATCCTGACTTCGATGTCTGCCTTGCTTATGCTGTGGGCTAATTTACACTATTAATTACGTTGTCGTTTTCCTCTGTAACAAGTCTATTTTGCTTTTCTGATGGATTTTACAAAGAAAGATTTTTGCTCAGTGTTTGTCATTGTAAATTCTCATTGCTGCTGCTGCCCTCAAAAGGATTGTGTAAATGAGGTGGGTAAGAATTTTAAATATACAGAAGATAATGTGTGTGTGTGTGTGTGTGTGTGTGTGTGTGTGTGTGTGTATGTGTGTATTTGGTGGTATAAGTAGAAAGTTTTCCTTAAAGTGTTGAAATCGTTGATTTCAGAATGCTTTTTAAAATATTTATAAAATTTTATAGTTTAGTGAATTTTACACTATAGTGTATATGAAGAGGGAAGAGGCATTTCTCAATTCTGAATGGTTAGAAGTTTTACTTTTATGTAAAAATAGTTAAATGTTACCTAAACACATTTTAAATGTAAGCTTTTAAGAAGTAAGTGCTGATGATTTTTTAAGAACTAGAAGATTGAGCCAGAAGAATACTATATAATGACTGTTTTCCCATCAGATTAGTTGACAAATTATAAGTATATAAAATTCAAAGAAAAACTCAGTCTATAAAATGCATGTACATATCTTTGGGGTTGTTGATTTTAGTTATAAAAAATAAAATAACATTTTATAATAATCATATATCAACTCATGAAGTTATTTTTGTGTACTCCGTTTAAAATTGCATAAAAGTGGCCTTTGTTTTTTGTTTTAAGAGGATATATAATCTTGTATAACCCCCAAAGTATCTTAAACATTAGATGTTTAAGAAGTAACTTTGTTTAATGCAGAGAAACATAGCTACTGTCCCAGGTCAAAAAACATAATATGGCACTACTGCCTAGAGAGAGATCCTGTGAGTTACAAAAGTAAACAAGAATATTTCTAAAGCCAGTTGGTTGCTGGCTGAGGAAGAATGGACTAGACAGGTGTGTATCTTATGTGTAAAATATTAGCTAAACTTACCTACCTTATTATTCCATTCTGTTTTGTGTTTTTGAACTTCATTCACAACAAGTGAGCAAAATTTTGCTTTTACTGGTCAGAACAGGACTAGAATAGGATTGTGTGTGGCTAAATCAAAAAGTAAAGAAAAGAGGGGGAGAAAGGGAAGAAAGGTGGCAGAATTTTTTTGGCTCTAAATTGACCACCCTATTGAAATATATGAACCAAAAGGAAAAAAAAGATGAAAACTTTTTTCATTAAAACATTTTCTCTTCATTATTTTGTCCTGTCTGGTGCTTAAAGTCATGTTTTAGAATAATCTCAACCAATTTTTTAAAAAATTATTAAATGTATTGAGGTGACACTGGTTAATAAGATAAGACAGGTTTCAAGTGTAGATTTCTGTGATACATGATCTGCATACAACATTTTACGCCCACTACCCAAAGTCACATCATCTTTCATCACCATATTTTTGGCCCCCTTTATTCTTTACTACCCCATAACCAACTTTTTTACATTAAAAATTATTTATTAAAATTTTTGAAAATACATTGACTTTTCTCATCTCCTAAGAACAAGAAACCTGTGAGTATAATGTGTATATGAGTACCAGGTGACTTTTCTTTAGGCCACTTTAAGGATCATGAGATTTCATACCAAGTTTTACATTTTTAGGTCTTTATTTATTTATTTATTTATTTATTTATTTAAAAATATATTTTATTGATTTTATACAGAGAGGAAGGGGGAGAGAGAGAGAGTTAGAAACATCGATTAGAGAGAGTCATCGATCAGCTGCCTCTTGCACACCCCCCACTGGGGATATGCCCGCAACCAAGGTACATGCCCTTGACCGGAATCGAACCCGGGACCTTTCAGTCCCCAAGCCGACGCTCTATCCATTGAGCCAAACCGTCCCGGCTTTAGGTCTTTTTAAATAGAACAACCCCTATAAAGTCTTGCTTCTCAAATGATTCATAATATCTCTGCTAGATATTTTTATAATCCTGACTTCTTGATGGTAGCTGACTGGTGAAATATCTTTATTCTTTTTATTACCTAAGTGAGTAACAGTAAGCAGCTTAATCTTTTAATACCAGTTGCTGGACTGGTAAGGTGTGTCTCCATTTTATTGAGCTACCTTGGCACCTGCAATACATTTTTGAAGGCAGCAGTGACATTTGAATATGTAGTTTTACTGCCAGAAGACCAAACTCATTCCTCTAAATGTATGTTTTATAGCATTGGTATGGAATTTTCCATACCTAAATCTTAGCTAGAAGTTGAAAAAGTAGCATAACCTAGTAGTTCAGGTTATTATACAATGCACAGTTGGTTTTGCTATTGGTGACTTTATATCTCATTTGTTCAACTATTATTTCTATTTGTAAGTAGGATTTGATTTCTTATTTGTGAAGTCATGAGTGTATATATATGGTTGCATGGATAGGATTAACAAAAGGACCAAGGATTGAAAGCAGGTTCACAGTGGATCTTAGTGATTATTATTCAAGAGAATTCTCTGCTTCCTTTTAACTCTAAATTTCATTATCTTTTCGGATTACCTTGAAATCCAAAGTGGCCTTAGATCAGCAAGTAATTCAAAGAGCTTTCAACCTATATATTACATTTGATTCTAGCTCATGCGAATATAGATAAATGAATTGTACAAGTATTCCCATTTGCTTTACAAGGAATCTGAAGCTTAGCTGTTTCTATTTGCCCAGTTCACACTGAATTCAAGTTTTCTATTAAATCCTTTTATTTTTCCACTATGCTTAAGTTAAATTGAAATGTCTTTTGATAGAATCAATGTGTGTGTTTGTGTGTATAATTAATTAATATGTAGAGTTTACTGCCAGAAGTCCAAACTACATTCCCCTAAAATGTGTTATGGGAGAAGGAACATTTTCCTAATCATATTCTATATTCTCTTTTGTTGCTTTTCTGTAGCATTTAGAATATTTTTACATGCAAAGGCCAACTATGTATGTGTCCACTTTTAGCAAAGAATTGTCTTTCAGGTAACTTTCTGCCAATAGTGAATGTTCTAAGAACTCAACATATAGTATTTTAGATTGTTTTTCCATTATATTTATGAATAGCATTTTAAAATTTGCTTTTAGCTCAGCAGGCGTGGTTCAGTGTTGGAGCATGAACCTATGAACCAGGAGGTCACTGGGGCAAGCAGGAGGCAGCTGATCAATGATTTTCTCTCAACATAGATGTTTCTATCTTATCTATTCCTCTCCCTTCCTCTTTGAAATTAATAAAAATATATTTAAATAAGTGAATAAAATTTGCTTTTTTTGTTTGTTACAGTAAACAGTTCTACATGTTTATTGTATAAAATTATAAACAAATATAAAACAAAATCACTAGTGTTTCTTCTACCAGAGAACTTGTAATGTGCATCATCCATTTTTTTCTTAAAGCAGTTCCTATTTTCTTAAACCTTAGTTTGAAATTCCATACCACCTTGCTCAATTAAAGCAGACTTTTACTTCAGCAGCATTATTTTCTTTTTTTTTTAAATGCACCCAGGACTTGTTTTATTTATTTATTTATTTATTTATTTATTTATTTATTTATTTTTAAATATATATTTTATTGATTTTCCACAGAGAGGAAGGGAGAGGGATAGAGAGCTAGAAACATCGATGAGAGGGAAACACATCCCCGCTGGGGATGTGCCTGCAACCAATGTACATGCCCTTGTCCGTAATTGAACCTGGGACCTTTCAGTCCACAGACTGACGCCTATCCACTAAGCTAAACCGGTTTCGGCCAGCAGCATTATTTTCTTATTTTTATTAGAATTAAAAGACCAGTTGGGAAAACTTAATATGTTGGATTTGAAAGTAAGCAAAATACAAACTATCTTTTTAGTCATTACTCAGAAGTGAACCCTTTAAATACATTGATTCAATTTTAGGATCAGCATTACTGATCCTACAGTTCCTTGCTGTGGAAGGTTAGTCATAGTGGCAGAATCCTCCAAATTAGGATTTTCGAATAATGCATTCAGTAAATAATGAGAATTATTTCACTACAACTCTAGTATTTGAAAACTTTTTTGAGCTAATTATTTGATGTAGTGTTGACCCTTGGAATAACACGGATTTAACTATGCAGGTCTGGCCAAAACCAGTTTGGATCAGTGGATAGAGAGCGTCAGCCTGCGGACTGAAAGGTCCCAGGTTCGATTCCGGTCAAGGGCATGTACCTTGGTTGTGGGCACAATCCCCAATGGGTGTGTGTGCAAGAGGCAGCTAATTGATGTTTCTCTCTCATTGATGTTTCTAACTCTCTATCTCTCTCCCTTCCTCTCTGTAAAAAATTAATAAAATATATATATTTTAAAAACAACACCTTAAAAAACAAAACAAAAACTCTGCAGGTCCCTTTATACATTTTTAAAAATTAATACATATAGTACAATAAATTTTGTCTTCCTTATGATTTTCTTAACATTTTTTCTAGCTTACTCAATTGTAATAATACAGTATGTGATATATATGTCATATAAAATGTGTTAATCAACTATGTTATTAATAAGGTCAACAGCAGGTTATTAGTTATTAAGTTTTGGGGGTCAAAAGTTGCAAGTGATTTTCAACTGCCCATAGGGGTCAGTGCCCCAAGGGTCAACTGTATTTCATTTCAATCTATGAGAGATTGCATGTATTTCTGTGATCTATCAAATTATTATTAACTTTGGTTTAATATATCGTATCACTGAGACTATAGATTATTATAATTAATATGTATTCTAACTTTTCTAGTTCCTCTGTCCTAATTCCCAGTTTTTTTGTGTATTTAGATGCCACTTAATGTATTAGTGTGGTTAATCAGATGAGTTGGAATAGTAAGATGGCTTTGTCCACATCACCTCTCAGATAGGGAGTATTTTGTTTATCTTTCAACACATTGCTGAAATTTTTATTTGCAAAGGATTTACACGTCATGAAGATTCTAAAATATCACTGGGATGCTCTTCAGTATTACATGTAATAGTTGCATTGAATGTTCTGAAATTAGACAGTTTCTCTTTCATATGGGTCTAATGTGTCACTTTTCACTTTATGTTTCTTATGTATAAGACAGTTTGCTCTTCAGTTCTCATGCCAAACCAGTCCAAATCCTTAACTCCTTCTATACTTGGTGAGTTTGTTAAAGAGTGCTATAATCATAGAATACCTGCCAAACTGAGCATGTGAATTCATGCCCACACAAGTTCACTATTCAAAACAGCTAATTGCTGTGTTGATTAATGTGTTAGGTAACAAGGTTGAACAAAACACATTCTAACCAATTAGAATATTTGGCCTTCTTTTTAGCCAGTAATTTCTTTTACTTAAAACACAGCAGAAAATGTTGACAACATTCTAAAATTTTCGCTAGCCACAGATACAAGCCATGGAAGTAAGTGCCTCCTACTCTCTGTTTCTTTCTTCTGTCTTGAGGGAGTTAAATTGCCACTACTCAACTCAGCCTGCAGGAACCAGCTCCTTCAGACAAATCGGAGGTGGGGGGAAAAGCCAGGTTTTTAAGAAGTCAATCTAATGCAGCGTTTTTCAACCGCTGTTCCGCGGCACACTAGTGTGCCGCGAGATGTTGCCTGGTGTGCCGTAGGTGCAGACAAGACAAGAATTTTATAATTTTTCACTATTTTGTTTACTTAATATTTCATAATAAAGTAATTATAAAATACTTTCTTTGTGTTTATTTGATTCCTATTCAAGAGAATTACTTTATATATAGTCAATATAGGCACAGAGTTAAATTTTTTAACATTTTCTAACGGTGGTGTGCCTCGTGATTTTTTTCATGAAACAAGTGTGCCTTTGCCCAAAAAAGGTTGAAAAACACTGATCTAATGGAACCTTGAAAGTCGAAGTTCAAAGGCTCTGCTTTCATTAATGTTTCCTTGTCACTGTTTTTGTGCGTTTCAGGGGGTGAAGCCAGCCAGTTTTGACAAAGTAGCAATTCCTGAAGTGAAGGAAATTATTGAAGGATGCATTCGGCAAAACAAAGATGAAAGGTAAGTTGCCTTTTGACCTGCTGCTTAAACAAAAACCTAAAATGTTAAATTCACATGCTGTGAATATAACACTCAATATAAGGTGTATTTTACTAGTGACTAGTTTTTCAAGTAATGTCATAATATCTTTAAAAGTAGTTTTGTTCGTTGAAGTGTTCAGATTTGATACACTGAATGAAATGTTGTAAAACTGCAGTGTTTAAGTAAACCAGAATTACCTGAAATATCAACATTTAATGATAAATTTGTATAGCATCAGAATGATGTATAAAACTAAGTAGGGCCGAGACCGGTTTGGCTCAGTGGATAGAGCGTCAGCTTGGGGACTGAGGGGACCCGGGTTCGATTCCAGTCAAGGGCATGTACCTTGGTTGCGGGCATATCCCCGGTAGGGGGTGTGCAAGAGGCAGCTGATCGATGACTCTCATTGATGTTTCTAACTATCTCTCTCCCTTCCTCTCTGTACAAAATCAATAAAATATATTCAAAAAACAAAAAACAGTAGGGTTCAGTCCTGGTCAGTGTGCTCAGTGGTTAGAGAGTCAGCCCATGCACCAAAGTGTTGTGGGTTGGATTCCCCTGTCAAGGGCATGTACCTGGATTGCAGGTTCGTTCCATCAGGTGTGTGCAGAAAAGGCAATCAGTCGACGTGTCTCTCTCACTTAGATGTTTCTCTCTCTCCCTCCCTCCTTCCTCCCTTCCACTGTGTTTAACATCAGTTGAAAACATATCCTCACATGAGGATTAACAACAAAACAGAAAACTCAGTAGGGTTCCATCTCTAATGCAGCAGGTCCATTCCTTAGTTTTTTATTCATTGAATTCTAAAAGATAAAATAAAATCTTGGTTCTTTAAAATCAACTCAACTATACAGGTCTTGGTTTGCTTTTAATATGCCAGAATTGAAGAAGAGCAAAACATCAAAATTCCTTTGAGTAAAAAGAGACGACTTCCCTTAAAGCTTAGGAGGAGATCTGGCTTAGTCATTTGTACTAACAGAGGACTTTTCTCAGAGGAGTGGCAAGTATCTGATCTGCCACAGAGCTGATTCATCACCCGTTAGGCATGGCAAAGGTCCAATGTCTGTTTTTGAAAAATAATCCACTTTGAATGTCCCCCCCTTACCCTCTTTAAAAAAAAATATTTTTTTTTAAAGATCAGCCTGTACAAATATAAATTGTAAGTTGAGCATAGTCTACCTCCAGAAGAATGTGAGCAATCAGGTATATCAACCAAATTAAAGAATTCCATATCTTCCCTTCTCCAGTCTCATGCTCTTTTCATAACTTCATTATTTGGAAGAGGTTAACATCATGATCTTTAAGGCTTTTTAGTAGAAATTTAATTTGGGTTTTTATTTTAATCTCTTTAAGAACTTTTTTTTTTACTATAAACAAAGGAATATTTGTTTCCCAGTCTTCAAACATATTACTCTATTTCTTTTCTGGATGGACCAGTTCACTAGATTACTGGTATTTTGAGACCATTTATCTAAAGAAGATTGTTTCACAATTAGACTTCTGCTTGCCTAGTACACAAATTGTTGAACAGGAATTGAGAGAATTTGGGGCGGGGGGAAAAGGGGGTAAATGAAGCTTGCTGTAATAAAAGGTAATGAACTTGAAATCAAAAGACTTATTTTTGAGTTTTAATTCCACCATTTACTACTTTTATTATAACTATGAGCAAGATTTTCAGCCTCTCTGAACTTCCATATCCTAATTAGGATATCTTATTGAATGTTGGTCAAGGATTAGATGAAATCCTACAAATGAGGATTTTTTTTTAATATATAACTGTAAATGCTATATAAACAATTATATGGTATTTTTGAAGCTATGATATTCTTTGTATTACTTGGTATTGTTAGTACACTATTAACAAATTAGATCATTATATTTAAAAAGATAACACTTCCCATTTTTATTCATAAATGTTATTGTTATGAGATTGTCATGATGTTCTGTAACGAGAGTAAAACTCTAATCACTATTCAAATGGAGCAATGTAAAAATGAGTTATGAAATGTCCCTTGTATTTTGTCAATCCTTTTTCATTATTCCAAGCATAACAATCAATAATTAGTCACACTTGAAAGTTATCTTTTAAATCTAATGACACTTTATGTGTGTGTGTTTTTTTCCCTTCTCTCTTTGGAAGATATTCTATCAAAGACCTTTTGAACCATGCCTTCTTCCAGGAGGAAACAGGGGTACGGGTAGAATTAGCAGAAGAAGATGATGGAGAAAAAATAGCCATTAAGTTATGGCTACGTATTGAAGATATTAAGAAATTAAAGGGAAAATACAAAGACAATGAAGCTATTGAGTTTTCCTTTGATTTGGACAGAGATGTGCCAGAAGATGTTGCTCAAGAAATGGTAAATTATCACTAATCAGCCATTTAAAAATTGATGCAGATTTTTATATAGATAGATAGATAGATAGATAGATATAGATATAGATAGATAGATATTTATATTATTGAGCAAAAAAGCAGTTTACGAAACTGTGTATAATAAAATTGTATTAATTAAATGGCCCCCAAATTATTTTTGAGGAAAAGATATATAGACTTAGATAGGTATAGATGGATGGATCTAAGAGAATAGAATATGAATATGGAAATAAAGAAACTAGAATACATTCTGAAGTAATTTTGAGAGTTTAATGTTGAATGACTTCTAGTTTGTATTAAACATATTTAGTGAGAATGAGAAGCTATGCCTTCTAAATATTTATATATTCACCTTTGTCCAGTCATCTGTATAAACTCTATAAATAGATCGTAAATTGTTTTTACTTTTAAGGGAGTTTTCAAGATAAATTATTTAGATAGACTTTGGTGAATTATTTTTTGAAGTATTGTAAAAGATCAATTCAAAAAGGAAACACTTCACCAATTTTAGGCTTGCCATAATGCCTAAAAATAGACATTTACTATGTAAAGGTACTTATATAATATATAAGAACCATTTAATAATAGTTGCCTAAGTATGAAAGATACACTTATTTTTGTGATTTTTTTCATACTGTTTGAAGTTTGTGTGTTTTTTTTTTAACCTTTACTTATCTACCACAGTTGTTTTATCTGTTTAAATGGTTGCCTAGTGAAAGGAAGTACAAGCAACACAAGTTACTAGTAATGGTATGTGTGAGTGGGAAATAGAATTTAATGGGACTTAATTTGTTTTAAAAACTTTGGGTTTAGGTTTCTCGTTGTTTTGAGGTTGTAAGAAGTGAAAGTATATTCACCTCTCGAGTTTCTACAAAGATCTTGGCACCCACCCCAAGAGTGCCTTCAAAAATGGTGGGAAAATGCATGTTGGACCAGTAATTTCACAGTCTGGTTAAGATCAAATCTTAAAGAGCTCTTTCTTCTCCTTCTCTACTTTTCTCCCAAAAGGGTCTTTTTTGTTTTATATTTGGTTTGTTTGCCTTTGATAACCTACTACTTCCTAATGCACATTTTTATCATATAGGTAGAGTCTGGGTATGTCTGTGAAGGTGATCACAAGACCATGGCGAAGGCCATCAAAGATAGAGTATCATTAATTAAGAGAAAACGGGAGCAGCGGCAGTTGGTGCGAGAGGAGCAAGAAAAAAGAAAACAGGAAGAGAGCAGTTTCAAACAGCAAGTAGAACAACAATCAAGTGCTTCCCAGACAGCAATCAAGCAGCTCCCCTCTGCTAGCACTGGCATACCTACTGCCTCTACCACTTCAGCTTCAGTTTCTACGCAAGTAGAACCTGAAGAACCTGAGGCAGACCAACATCAACAACTACAGTACCAACAACCTAGTATATCTGTGTTATGTAAGTATTTTTGGGAGTGGGCAAGTACGCTAAGGATACTCCTAATTGACTTAATAGAGGGTATAATTATTTTGTTTTATTGTAATGGGGGAACTGTCTTTTCTGACTCTAGATTTATATTGAGGTCCGTTACTTCCTATGAATGTAGATTTGTATTGTCCATCTCATACTTTAATAGCCACCCCATACTTGTTAGGGCCCATATCTGGATGATACCATTTTCTCTGCCTCTCCCCTCTGGCCTCTGTTGTTTTTTTAAAATGTTTATATTTAATTTAAGTTCTTTATTGTTTAAAATATTATATATGACTCCTTTTCCCCCTGTTGATCTCTCCCCAGCTGCTCCCACACCCCAGCACATGCCCTCATCCCCTACTCTCTGTGTCTATTGGTTATGCTTATATGCATGCAAGTGCAAGTCCTTTGGTTGATCTGTTACCTCCTCCCCTGCCTTCCCTGAGATTCGATAGTATGTTCGATGATTCTATGTCTCTGGATCTATTTTTGTTCACCAGTTTATATTGTTCATTATATTCCACAAATGAGTGCGATCATGTGATACTTACCGTATTTTTTGGACCATAAGACGCACTTTTTCCCCCCCAGAAGTGGGGGGAAAAAGTCCCTGCGTCTTATGATCCAAATATAGCCTACACATATACTTTGAAAAAAAAGTTTTTTTACTTGCCCGGCTCTGTGTGGTCTCTGTGTGCTTGCCCGGCTCTAAAATGGTTCTAAATGCTGCTGTTTACTTTACAGGGTTGATTACATGTGTTTATGACTGTGATGTTGGGTTTTAATGCACATAAAATATTTTAGGACACTATTTGTTTCAGAATCTTTTTTTCTTCATTTTCCTTCTCTAAAAACTGGTGCGTCTTATGGTCCGGAGCGTCTTATGGTCCGAAAAATATGGTATCTTTGATTGGCTTATTTCACTCAGCATAATGCTCTCCAGGTCCATGACTTTTTATCTTCTTATTAATGATGTTGCACTGGCCTCTTGGTTTTGAATTATGAATGTAACATATAATAAGTTTGAAATGGTTGCTCTCTACCTTTTTCTATTCTTATGTTCATGACTCATAGAAAAGAAGGATGGGGCCGTGAGGAAATGTGAAAAGAATATAAGATGATTTTACAGGTTCCTTCATCTTGGAGATTCCAATTTATAGATTTCTACTTTTCACAATTCCTTAAAATGAAATCTGATATAATAAAAGGCTAATTTGCAAATGGACCAAATGGCAGAACAACCAGTTGCTATGATGTGTACTGACCACCAGGGGCAGATGCTTAACGCAGGAGCTACCCCCTGATAGTCAGTGAGCTCCCACGGAGCCTCTCACCTCTGTGGCTGTGCTAAGGATGTCCGACTGCTGCCTTAGGCCCAGTCCAGGAGCAGCCCTAAGCCATCAGTCAGACATCCCCCAAGGGCTCCAGATTGCCAGAGAGCACAGGCTGGACTGAGGGATACACACACACACACACACACACACACACACACACACTCATGCACAAATTTCTAAGACATTAAAACTTTTTTTTTTCATATGGATCTCTCATTTAAACATAGAAATATACTTAGTAAATTAACTAGTATTCATTATTTATTTAGTTCAGGTCTGTGCAAAGAAAAAAGCTATTTGATCCTAAAGTCAGCCTCCATTTTATGATTTGTCTCTCTCTGTTTTTCTCCTTCAGCTGACGGGACTGTTGACAGTGGTCAGGGATCTTCTGTCTTCACAGAATCTCGAGTGAGCAGCCAACAGACAGTTTCATATGGTTCCCAACATGAGCAGGCACATTCTACTGGCACAGTCCCAGGGCACACAGCTTCTGTTGGCCAAGCACAATCTCAGCCCCATGGGGTGTATCCACCCTCAAGTATGGTAAGTAATAGCATAAGAGAGTGTAAACCGGTAATGAGAGCCAACAGATAATGTGTTAAATTTAAATTCTTTCTTATATCCAAGTAATAGCATGAGTCTGAAGTAGAAAATATAAACGGTGTATTTCTGAAAGAAGTAGGTTTATTATTGGGTGTATTAAGAGTAGTTCAGGCAAGGCAGAACTACTGCCTTGAACACACACATACCATATGGAAAGTTTAGGCTGTTCTGCCTTTGATTAAAAATAACGATAATGTTCTCTTTAGCACTTTAGAGTTGAAACTGTTCAGAGGAGCATAAATTGGATATACAAATATTTGGGGGTTGGGGGTGAGGAGAATTTTTCAAAAGCTTATTTATTAAAAGAATTACTATGTATTTTCTGTAAGAATTTTTATTGTATAAAACACAGGTAAGACCTTCAGACCATTATAGAATGCTGCATGTGAGTACTCTAGAGTGAAAGAATCCTTTATTTGTATGACCATTTAATTTAGCGCTTGTGTTTAATCATTAGTTGCTATGTATGTTCCTCCTTAAGTCTGTGTTGGACACAAGTTCCTTCCTTATTATGTGTTCATGTGCTGTTTTCCTTTATTTGGTATCTGTTTCTTACTGGTTTATTTTTAGAATCAACTTATGGAGATTATTTCCTAAAATGTTTTATACATTTATATATACATACATACACAGACACATGTATACACATTATTACCCCATGTTTTACATTAGCCACTTTTGCTTCTCATAATATTAAAGTAGACCATCAGATAATATCCCTTTTTTTTTTTTTTTATGATCTGTGAAGTCTTAAGGGGTAAATAAAATATACCATCTGGCTCAGGGTAGAATTGGAGAATAACTGGTCATTATATAACACTTTAGTGAAATCTTTAGACAGATAGATTTTCCCTTTCTCAGAAAGCTTTTTATCTGAATTTTGTGGAACTCTTGCTCTTCAATAAATGAAAATCTTTCTCTGTTAAAAAATACTTCTGCTTGCTCTTGTCTTTTATCCTACAGCTTGGGATAAAAGGTGTTTACTTCAGAGTCCATTTATCAGTCCTACAGTGGCTAGATCTCAAGATGAATGGCCACAGTAACATAAATAAAACTACTAATGTACTAATGTTTTAACAATCTATTTTTCTGTCCTTTAAAATAGTTAGGTAGGTTAGAAAAACTTCATAAAGACTGTATAGATGTATTTCTGTGATCTGGCAAATATTTGTCCAAATTTCTTGCCAGTTTCTACTCTGTTATAATTGACTTTTTTCTGGATCATCACAACAGCCTTTCTGAAAACTATTTTTAACTTTTCAGCTTCATTCATTCATTACAGGGCCGTGGACATTGGGTCCCTTTTTTTAGAAAAGAAAATGGAGTGATCATTTATGAAGATTTTAAATATTTGAGCCACAAACATAATTATGATTATATTTATTGATGTGCTAAAAGCAATCTGCTAATAACATTCTTGCCTTTTAATGACAATATTCTGTGGAGGTATCATGAAGTTATTAAATACTGAGGACAATAAATTTTTATAATTTTGTTCTTATTCAAGAAAGATTTTATTGTAACTTATAATAATATATCAATTATATGTAGAATTTAGAAATTAGAATAAAAGAGAAACAAGGGTGAAGAAAAATAGAACCAGGAATGAAATACATAATCATACAATAGTATTTATACACTTGCTGCTGGCAGGCCATAAATTTGGCTCATAGCATTCTATGCAGCCAATTTTAAGAGAAAAAATGTAATTAGTTGCAGTTTACAATATCCAAAAGGAAATAAAAATCTTCCTCAGGACAATCTTACAGTATTAGGTGTACTGTTTTGTAGCTGTATTATAACTTTTGTGTTCAGGTGCCTTAAACTTTGTAAACCTAAATTGAATCATTTTTAAAGTTAATTTTTAAAAATTCACATTTAATATATTTTCCATTGACTAATGTAAATACACAATATTTCCTGTATCTATTGTGAATTACTACTAGAATTAATACTAGAAAAATACATACGTTTCCTAGTAGAAAATGACTTTTTAAATTGCATTTACAGATAAAGATAGGCAAGCGAAATAAATAAAATACTGTGAGCCAATAACTTTTTTAATCTGATGCCTACTTAGAAAGAATTGAGAAACCTTTTCTGAGGCTTCCAGAGCTCCTGCAAAGTAATCCAAACTTAAAATCTTCTATATCTTGTAATGTACATTCAACTAATAGAATTCATTCTTGTTTAATCTTTAGAAGTTTGCAGAAACTACAAGCCAATATTCATTGTTTACCCTGTATGTTCTGCTACCTCAGTCACTCATTCTTATTCACACAATCATAATAATTCATGTTATTTTAGAATACTTAGGAAGATAAGTGATCATTATCATGGTGGTTTATTTAAAAAAACTTGTACTTGACCAACAGTGTAGAGAGAATAAATATGATTAGCCAGATAAGCTTTCTGGAATTATAGCTCTCCAAAAAAAAATTGGCCTTATGGAATTGGGGGGGGGAAAGAATGTTTCTTTATGTCAGCTTTGCCCTGTTACCATTGTACATTTGGTTATTTTGTTTTCAAAGTACTGTGTTTTTCATGTGTGTGTTTGTTTTCTGTTTAGCCTCGTCGTGGCCGTAGCATGTCGGTTTGTGTTCCCCATCTTTCTGCTGTTCCCTCTCTGTCCCGCATCTCTCCCAGTGCTCCTTCCACCCCACCACCAGTGCAGTCTGCACCTCTTTCTCCTTCCCTCCTTCGGACTGCCCCTGAGGAAACTTTTGCCGAAAAGCTTTGTAAAGCATTGGAGAGTGTCCTGCCTATGCACTCTGCCTCTCAGCGCAAGCACCGACGCTCCAGCCTGCCTTCCCTCTTTGTCAGTACTGTATGTAACCATAAACTTCCTGACAAATGAAAATTTATTACCAATGAATACATCCAGGCATCAAGAATTTTCATAAAAATTATAAGAACAGGACTGAACTTAGTATTAAATTATGATTTAGGGTACCAATTCTGTAGAAATAGTTTTTGTTGTTTTATGGGGGGGAAAATGCAAGGAGGTAATGAGAGAGAATGCTTATAACACCCTTGACACATATCAGTGTGTGTACAATAAAATTTAGCTTTTTAAAAATATTTTCCTATCTCCCACTGACCTATACAAACCCTTGCATTTTCATATCTTAGTAAAGAATTTTAAACTCATTGTTGGCTTAATCAAAGGCAATTTTCTCTTTATCAAATAATACCCAAACATGTTTTCTCCTCACTTTATTCTAGAGCTGCTAACGAAACTGGATGAATCTATTTTTTCCCCATAGTCAGTGAATAATAATTAAACAGTGAAAGTTGATTTTAATTTCTTAGCTGTTTGAAATGATGTGTCAGCAAACAAAAAAGGATACATAATGTTTCCTCATGAAAGTTTTTTTTCTTAGATTGATTAAGGTGGAATCTTGACTAATGAATACATTAGTCACATATATAGTCCATGTGATTTTCTTTGGCCCATCCATATCTATAAAAGATCTGTCTTTTAAAGTTTTAAACACTGTGGGACCTTGCTGTTGCTTTTCCAGATAGAGAATATAGTTAACATTCTGATCTAGCAATTCCCAGATCAGATTTTTACCTACGAGAGTGATAGAGCTTTTGAGTACTAATAGAAACCCTCTTTTAGATGTTGTGAAGAAATGACAAAGAGCTATTTTGCTAACTTAATAGGGGTCTTCCCTATTGAAAAAGGAAACAGTTCTCTTTTTAAAAACGAGCCTATGAAAGTGAATTATCACAGGGTGCACGGTTTGCACTTGGCCAGAGCAAGATAGGATTCTAAAATTAGTTTTAAATCCAGAACTGCTTCTTTGACTCCAAAAATATTGTTGTAACAAGTCAGCTGTTATTTATATTCTTTCTTACGGATTTGAACCCAAATTATTCAACCCTTAACTAGGACCAGAAAGTGGACATTTAGTAATTTGGCGTCTGTCGCATGTTTCATGTAGTAAAGTTAACTATATCTGGTTTGCGATAAACCAGAACGAAGACTTTACTGTCCCTAGTCAAATTGTGTATTTTTTACTATCCACCAAAAATCTCTTCTAATTTCTACTTAGAAGACATACAATTACTTGATAAGAAAATAACACTGAAGCCTCTAATAGGAAAGGATAATAAAAATATAGAATATAGGTAGACTTTGTACAATAGCTTAAATTAAAATGCATTTCTTATATTATAAAAATTGTTGGGTTTATTGTTTTCCCTTAACTCTTTCTCTACTGATGTAATTTATATTAAGTATTAAGAGTAAGCATGTTAATTGTAGGTAAAAGTAAAATAATCACTTAGAAAGTTAAATTTTTTTGAGAAAGGAAAGTTGAGAAAGGAAATTTGTGGAAAAGCAGCATTTATCTGAGGCCAAGAGTCCTACAAAATAATTACATGGACCCTGGATGTATTTAATGGATTTTCACTATGCACATAATTTCTACAAGTATTGTTATTTCTTTATTAATTATAAATTTGGTGTAACCATTTCATAGGGTTACACAGAGCTATCCAGTTGTGCATGTCAAATGTAATTTCACATATGAATGTATGAATTACTTGTCTTATTCATGTTGATACAGCCTCAGTCCATGGTGCATCCGTGTGGGGGGATCCCAACATACCCAGAATCACAGATATTTTTCCCAACTATCCATGAACGTCCAGTTTCTTTTTCACCACCTCCCACCTGTCCACCGAAGGTGGCCATTTCCCAGCGGCGTAAGAGCACCTCCTTCCTGGAAGCCCAAACTCACCACTTCCAACCCCTGCTGAGGACTGTTGGCCAAACTCTTCTTCCACCTGGTGGCAGCCCAGCTAACTGGACACCAGAGGCCATAGTTATGCTGGGTACTACAGCCAGTAGAATAACTGGAGAGCCATGTGAGATACCGGTCAATCCTTTGTTTGAACCGCCTCAAGTTTACAGTGACTGTAGACCTGGACTAGTACTTTCAGAAGAAGCTCACTGTTTTGTTCCTCAGGAAGCATTGTATCTAGCTGGGGTACAGTACCAGGCCCAGGTTGCAGAACAGTGTGAGGGTATTCCATACAACTCACCAGTACTGTCAAGTCCTATGAAACAGATACCTGAACAGAAGCCAGTACAAGGGGGCCCTACCTCAAGTTCTGTCTTTGAATTTCCATCTGGACAGGCTTTCTTGGTAGGACACCTTCAGAATTTAAAATTAGATTCTGGATTGAGTCCAGGATCTCCCCTCTCTAGTATTTCTGCACCTATCAGTACAGATGCTACACGTTTGAAATTTCACCCTGTCTTTGTTCCTCATTCTGCGCCTGCTGTGTTAACTCATAACAATGAGAGCAGAAGCAATTGTATATTTGAATTTCATGTTCACATTCCAAGCTCCTCTTCAGGAGAAGGAGGGGGAGTTTTACCTCAGCGTGCTTACCAAAATCGACAGGTTGCAATGGACTTGAATCAGGAAGAATCACCTCAATCAGTTGGATTACATGGTCGCCTGCAGCCTGTGACTGAAGAACAGCATAATTATGCCCCAGAATTGACCGTTTCTGTGATAGAGCCTATCGGACAGAACTGGCCAATAGGAAGCCCAGAATATTCCAGTGATTCCTCACAAATTACTTCTTCAGACCCCAGTGATTTTCAATCACCTCCCCCTACAGGGGGAGCAGCTGCACCTTTTGGCTCTGACGTCTCACTACCCTTTATCCGTCTGCCTCAGACAGTGTTACAAGAATCCCCACTCTTCTTCTGTTTCCCCCAAGGAACCACATCTCAGCAGGTTTTATCTGCCTCATATTCTTCAGGAGGATCTGCACTCCATCCACAGGTTATAGGAAAACTTCCACTATTTTAAACTACCCTACTATGCATCATTACATTTAAATTTTCTATCCCTCCTTTCCATTTGTGAGGAATATTATTTAATTTAATTATTATTGAATTTCTTCATTTGGGGGTATTAGAAACTATTTGTATTTAAGACCAAAATATGAGAGAGAAGCTGCCTGATTTACTTATAATATATGCAAACCCTTAGAAAAAGAATATAAAAACTAGAATTTTAGTTGGTTATTAAAATCAATTACTTCTATCCATAGATAGCATATTTAAAACTAGTAGTAAAAAGGTAGATGTCTATATTGTGATGTTGACTCAACATTATTTATAAATACTAATGTGACTGTATCTCCCTACAATTAAGCATGGCTAGTTTTTTAAAAATCTTTTTTTTAAATAGAATTAACAATACACAGAATTTTCATTAGTGTGGAAGGATTTTAAAAGACAAAAAGGAAACGTCTTAAGAATTTGTTTTAACAAAATGAAGATGCCTTTTTAAAAAGGCATCAGTCAAACAAGTCACTGTATATGTCCAAATAAAATGTTAATCAATAAAGTTAACTAATTCTAATTTGTAGCAACTAAGTTAGAATCTAGTGTGGATGGTGGGGTTTTTAAAAATTTGTCTTAAGAACTTGTGATATATGTTGCAAGCTAAGGAACATTACATATCGCAGGCCTTGGTGATTTCATCAACAAATATAAATTTTGTTATTTATGTTTATGAGCTTATGCACTCTTGCAAATAAAGACCAAGTAATGGCCATATTAGAATTCAATAAATGGAATTAGTAGTAGCTATTTTATATATTTTGATATATTTTATCAAATTCATGTCTTATTAAGATCTATGTAGGAGATTACGCAATTATATATTTAAGACATAGTTTGGATCTTTTAAATATTCCATTCTTTTATAAAAAACAAAACAAAAACAACAACAACAACAACAACTGTATGTTCTCCTTTGTACTTTCTTCCTATGTGGGCATAAACAACCCTGAAAGTGTACCTAAAGTATCACTTACTTAGAATAGTACCAGGAATCAAAAAGATCCAGAAATTTGAAAATTATACTGCATGAGTATGCAGTACACTTATAGCATTACACTAGTTAGTTGTCAGTCTGTACTGTAAATCTTAATGCACTGCCAGTCATTCTTTAAACTTTCCAAAATAAAATTTTAAATATCAAGTAGTTAATTTACAGACATATTACAGAAACAATAAATGTGTATAGTAGTTAAGATGTACTGACATGTTTTATCCAAGGAATCTTCAAAGAAACATCTTGTAAAGCCCCACATTCTGTTATTTTAACTTAGACTTTTGTAGGTCAGATTTTCTCAAATTCAATACTATTGATGTTTTACTTTGTATGATAGTTCTTTGTTTGGGGTAGCTGTTCTGCACAATATAGGATGTTTAACAACAACCTTGGTGTCTTCCCAGTAGATGCAAGTAGCATCAACCAAAAATGTCTTCAGATACTGCCAAATGTTCCCTGAGGTGAGGGCAAAATTGCCCTTGCTTGAGAAATAATACTGTAAGCAATTTATGATAACAGATTTTTTTTTTTTTACATTTTTCATAAAAGTCACCATGACACTACAAGAAATAGCAAAGGAACCAAATTAGCATTATCAAATACTCTTCTTTCGTTGTTCACTTATAGAGAGGTATTTTTTACATTGATATTCTTATTACTTTTTTCCTGATTATTGTCATTAACAATTATATTAGGAATCTTACATTTTTTTAGCTAAAATTATAGCCTGAGCAGAAGTGGTTAGGTTTTAACTATCAGTGTTTTTTGTATAGGATCAGAGAATGTTCTTCTCTTAACCTTTTCTTACAAAAGATTCCCCTACAGTCTGTTCCACATATACTTTATCAAGCTAATGTTTCATTTTACTCAAGCAAATTCTCAGGAGCTTAACATTTATTGCCAAAGCCTAACTTCTCTGTACATTTACTTTAGGGATTTTCTAATTTATTGAATTTACTTTTTTTCTCTAGGCACAGGGGCAGAGCCAGGGGCAGCCATCCTCAAGTATTGTAACAGGGGTTTCATCTTCCCAACCCATACAACACTCTCAGCAGGTGAGAATAATTCATTGCTACATTTTTATTAAATTTCTGATGTAAATGGCCTACTAAGTTTTTGAAAGGAAAATCAAGAGGCATAACATATCTCGTATTCAGTAACATTTTATAAAATCTCCTTTATTTAATGTATTTTTGAGCAATATACTAGATTAAAGAATCATTGATGCTGGTAAAATGTATTTGCCTTCTTAAACAAATAATTCAATACATATTTTAATAATATAAAGAATATCAATTTTATTTCTTATATATATGACTTGTTCTTTTGTGAGCATCATCACTAGTGATATTTGTAATAATTATTTGCGTGGGAAATAATGCTTTTTGGAACAATTGAATATATGTTAACTATTTCAAATAAAATATATAGTTACTGTATGGTACATAGTTTCCTACAAAGTGTGTTTTTGAACCACCAAATTGTAAGTTGGCTTCTGTTCCTTTTGCTTTTTGAAACAGAGCCTTTAATTATTTGTTGTTGTTGTTGTTATTGCTGTTATCCTTACCTGAGGATATATTTATTGATTTTTAGCGGGAGGGAGGGAGAGAGAAACAGAAACATCATCGAACTGTTGCCTCCCATATGCGGCCCAACTGAGGATTAAACCAGCAACTCTTTTTGGTATAGGTGACGACACTCCAACCAACTGAGCTACCCGGCCAGGACCAAAGCTTGTAATTCTTATTACAAATTTCCTGCTTTTGGTCCAGCATGTGACCATGTATATAGTCATATGATACTAGTTTAAGATCAGGTGTTCTTTGTACAAGGTTAATTTGGCTATATACACATTTAACTCTGTGAACACATCTATCTTATAGAATGTGGATGTTGGGAATTTTATATGCTTTGTATTTCTCCTGCTGTTTCTTCCAGACAAATATTTGAATGTATATATGTTTATAGTTAAGTTGAGTAGTCACATTTTGCCAACCTTAACTATTATAATTCTGTTTTAATATTAGCAACTACCAATAAGAATATAGATTAAGCGGAAACCAGTTTGGCTCAGTGGATAGAGCTTCAGCCTGCGGACTGAAGGGTCCCAGGTTCGATTCCGGTCAAGGGCATGTACCTTGGTTGTGGGCACATCCCCAGTAGGGGGTGTGCAAGAGGCGACTGAATGATGATTCTCTCTCATCGATGTTTCTGACTCTCTAGCACTCTCTCTTCCTCTCTGTAAAAAATCAATAAAATATATTAGGGGGAAAAAAAGAAGAAGAAGAAGAAGAATATAGATTAAAAGTTATATAAAGCTGGTTGAGGATAGAAGCATTATCATGGATACCAGTCTCCAGAGCCAATACCAATAATCTGAGCAAATATAAATGTGTACTCTTTTTCCCCCTTTCTATAGGAATTTCTAATATAACTCTATTTAGACAATTCCACAAATATCAGGTTAAAAGAATTAGGTAGCTAACTCTTCTGTGGACAAAATATTTCTAAATGACTATCTCTGCAATACAAATAGGATCAATTTATGTTTGTGTGTGTGTTTGTTTTTTTAAGATAATTTTTATTTTGTGACTTATTTTAAATACTAGAGTCCCTTTGCACGAAATTCATGCACAGGGGTGGAGGGTGGTATCCCTCAGCCCAGCCTGCACCCTCTCCAATCTGGGACCCCTCAAGGGATGTCCCAGTGGGATCGGGCCTAAACGGGCAGTCGGACATTCCTCTCACAATCCAGGAATGCTGGCTCCCAACTGCTCACCTGCCTGCCTTCCTGAATGCCCCTACTGCTTCTGCCTGCCAGCCTAATCACCCCCTAACCACTCCATGCCAGCCTGATTGATGTCTAACTGCTCCTCTGTCATCCCTCCTCTGCCTGCCTGGTCACCCCTAATTGCCCTCCTCTGCAGAGTTGATCACCCCCAACTGCCCTCCCTTTGCAGGCCTGGTGCCTCCCAACTGCCCTCCTCTGCTGGCCATCTTGTGATAGCCATCTTGTGTCCACATGGAGGCAGGATCTTTGACCACATGGGAGCAGCCATATTGTGTGTTGGACTGATGGTCAATCTGCATATTACTCTTTTATTAGATAGGATAGAGGCCTGGTGCATGGGTGGGGGCCAGCTGTTTTGCCCTGAAAGGTGACCTGGGTCAGGGTGGGGATCCCTTGGGGTGTTGGCCAGGGGCCTTTAGTGGTTTGCAGGCCAGCCACGCCCCCTGCCAACCCAAGTGGAGGCCCTGGTATCTGTAATTTATTTACCTTCTACAACTGAAACTTGGTAGCTTGGAGCAGAGCCAAGACTCTGATTGCTCTGTGGCTGTCACCATTTCTATTTGGATTTGTTTACCTTCTATAATTGAAACTTTGTAGCCTTGAGTGGAGGCTTAGGCCAGCTAGGGCAGGCAGAAAGCTTGGCTTCTTACATTGCCTGGGAAACCCAAGCCTCCTTGCTGCTCTCTGTGGCTGCAGCCATCTTGGTTGGAGTTGATTTGCATACTCTGATTGGCTGGTGGGGGTGGCTTGTGGTATAGCGGAGGTGTGGTCAATTTGCATATTACTCTTTTATTAGATAAGATAGCATGATATTTAAATTAAATAGAATCATAAAATTGAGTCAAGTATTTGCAGTTTAAAATACTTAATTTTTCCATGGTCATATAAATCTGTAAATGGATAGAACTAAAAATTACAAGTCAGAATTCTAGGTTTCTATAGTGTTCTTTTCTTCTGTATTAAAGTTCTATAGGGAGTTAGATTCTGTAAAGGTACCCAAGAAGCTGCACTTATTTGTTTTAGCTACTGGAGTTCCATAAATTAAAAAAAAAAGAAAGATTTTAATCTGTACTATATGAGTAGAGTCTGTTTTTACATATGATTTTTATTTTACCCCTTAGGAAACCATATCTCTAGTTTTATTAGAGCTAGGCAAGAAATATATTTTAGCTGAAATTTACTTTATTTCATGGGTTTCTGAAATATAATGGATAAGGGACTTGTTTTTATTTTTCATGTTTTTATTTAGTACCTTTTAGTGATATGAGGTACTAAAAAATAGCTTCTTTTACTGGAAAACTTCGTTTGTTGCCATAAGAAAACTCATGAGCTACCCTACTTAGTAACTTCTTCTGTAGGGCACATGTAAAATCATCAGGTATTTCTTAGTTTCTATTTAGTTTAGGCTCATGAATATATTTTTTATTCAACACTCATGTCAACAGATAGTACACAGTCAGGATAGGCTGGTTTGAACAAAACAAACAAAAAAAAGGCTGATTGGAATGAGCTGATAGAATCCAAATCTTGATATAAGCATGATTCTGCATTTATGCTGTTGGGAGAAATAATCATATACCCAAATATACGATGGGGATTTTTTTTCTCAAATTTATCATTTTCTTTCGTATAAAGAAGGGAATCGCCATATATTCTAGCCTTGATCATACTTTCATATCACAGACTCTTAATGTTCTTTATTTAGAATAATAACCAAAAAAATATTAATGAAATAAAACTGGTGAGAACAAATGTAAGGATCTTAAAAATAGTGTATGTGTTTGGAAATATTTATAGACAAATTCCGACAGAATTGGTTTTAAAATAAATGTTAAGAAACTAAGCATAGACTTGGTTCTTATTCTTAGGTGAATAACTATTCCAAGTCAATCCTTTACTCTTCCCAGTTTGTGTGTCATTGTAAACAACTTATTTACTTTAAGAAGTTAATACAGAGATAACATGAATATAAGTCTATAAGACAAATGCAAAAAAAAATCACCTCTCCCAATATTACTCAAACAGATGCTTGTCACTGCAAATTTTACCTCAAGATGCAAAGGGAAAGTATCATGTTATGTTCCAGAACACTATAGCATAGCTTCAGTGAAGACAAAGACACCGATGTATTAAATACAAAGAGTTTAAATGATAGAGGAGGTAGCAATACTTCTAAATTACTATACTTATAAAAGCAATCATATTTAGGTATATAAATTAATACCTTTGATAAATGTAGTATTTTCGTGTAAATTCCTGAAAGTTTAAATATATTCAAGTTTACCAAAAAGGTTTGCCAGTTTTTTGTTGTTCTTTTCAGTGGGAAAATGGAATTTTCTTATATTCAGAGTTGCCTTATAGTTGCATAAGTATGATAGATAAATTCTAATTGCTGAAAATATTTTACATAATTCAGCAGCCATTTGTCCTCATTTTTTTAAAAGTTAAAATAAGAAAACTGCATTTTCAAAAATAGTTAAATAAGAATAAAATAAACATGACTACTGGTGATTTTATTTTTCTAAAAAATCAACCAAAATAGTCATCATCAGAACATTCATGCCATTGGTAAATGAAATGAAAACATATTAAAGAACACTTTTAATGTAACAGGCATGTTTTTATTTTAACAAAGGAAAATGTACTTACACATGTAAAAAAATCATAAAGGTGTGCACTAAATAATAGTGGTTGCCACTGAGAAATGGGTTGGGGTATTTTCATTTAACTTTATAATCTGATGTATTGGTTAAAATGTTTATTACAGGCAGGTATTGTTTTTATATTACAATTTTTTAATTAGTTACAAGTATTAGAAAATCTTAAAGTTCAGATTTTCTTACACAAAAGGTAGCCGTTAATTTATTATAAAAATTAGTATTTGAGTACAAATATTTGTCATGCATTAAGTTTTAGCGTGTTACACCAGAGTGCCTCACAAATGTCATTCCCTTTGTCCTGCTTTGACTTGAATTGACAAGTGTCCTTATTTTCAAAGAAGGAAACTTGATTTTGGCAGTAAAGTGAACAGTCTGTAAGGTGTTACAGCTAGTAGATGATAAAACTAAAATTGCTAATACAATGCTCTTCTCACTATTTTGTATCTATAATTAGAGCTATTTTTCAAGTAAATTAATTATGCAGTTTATAAAATATGTTAATGGAAAAATTAAAGGGGAGATTGGATTAGTTTAATAGAGGACCAAAGTGAGAGCTGATAATGTAGAAATAGGGGAAAAATGGGTAGTGGGGTTGGAGGAGGAAGGACCTATTTGGATATGGTATCTAAAGATCTTTATAAATGACCTGCTATTGAGGCAAGGGGGAAGGTTGAGTGAAGAATCAGTGGTGACTCAAGTTTTGAAACATCGGTTAATGGTTTTTGGTGGTACCATACAAATAAAGAGCACCAGAGGAAAAAAAAGAAATGTAAAGGGAAATTGATAAATTTGGGTTTGTGTATGTCTTGATTACTAAAATCATTTTCAGACACTGAAGGCCTTAGGCAAACATAATTCCTTAAAAACATGCTATTAATGACTTGAAATAAAACTGAGTAATTATATTTTATTCTCAGGCACAGGGAATACAGCAGACAGCACCCCCTCAACAGACAGTGCAATATTCACTTCCACAGACAACGACCTCCAGTGAGGCCACTACTGCACAGCCCGTGAGTCAGCCTCAGGCTTCACAGGTCTTGCCTCAAGTATCAGCTGGAAAACAGGTAAATGGTTTCTTAGATATGCTAAGGGAACTTTGTGTAACCTGTTCTTTTATGTAGATAGACTTCTACCTTCTCTAATAGTGAAATATCAAAGTTGGTTGTTGTTTTTTGCAAAAAATGAAGTAAAAAAAAATGCTCTTTTTGTGCATATGTATTATTTAATGTAAATGGATATGTACTGAGCAGTGACCATCTAAAAATGTTTAACTTTTAGGTTTGACAAGAGTTAGAACTGATGAGTTAATAAACAGTACATTTTCTAGAATTGTGTCAGCTATGTAATATCCCAGGGAATATGCTGTATTTTCATATAGATTTATGCATTGTTTTATCCCTCATTGCCTAATGACAGTAAGTAATAAAAACCCATTTTATGGAATGATTTCTAAGGCATTCTTCCAGTCACTTGAAAAGTGCCCCATAGAAGGAATGCTCTTCTGAATTACCTTTTTCCAACTTCAACACTGCAGCTTGTTGTGCTTGTATTTTGGCACAATTTATTGTTTCTGTCATATTTTATTGCTCTGAGATGTTATCAGTTGTAAAATGCACCAGTGTTTCATGTATCACTAAGTACTGACACACCATTAATTGTAAGATATATCTTAGTTTCACAAATGTTAAAATGACAGAGTGCTGAAGAGGGATAATTACATCAAGAATCAGTGAAATACAGTAAATATACCTACTTTTATAGGCCTTTGTTACAGGCAATATTGATGAAATGTAATTCCATTGGGAAGAAATTCATTTGAATTTCAGTAACTGTTGTAATAGCAGTCATAGGTTTAGTGACTGCAAACCTGCCAATGAATTATGGTATGGGAAATATATCTCAATTAATGCTATAAACAAAAAAAAACCTTTCCTGTGGAAGAGTCCTCATTTTATTGTTGAACAATGAAGCGTTAGTAAACGTCTCTACAAAGATCTGGAACAGTAGCCAATCAATCTCTTTGTATCCTGCAATCCTTTCCCTATTTTTATGTGGCATATTAACTTACACTAATGTATCCAGGGTTTCTTTTTATTGTTTCCTTTTTAAATTTTCATTCCTTTGAGCTAATACATAAAGCTTGCTTTGGTGGCCTTGCCTTTTTTTTTTTTTTTAAATCTGTCTGTTTTGTTTTCTTTACCTTCTCAGCTTCCAGTTTCCCAGCCAGTACCAACTATCCAAGGCGAACCTCAGATCTCAATTGCAACACAACCCTCAGTTGTTCCAGTCCATTCTGGTGCTCATTTCCTCCCTATGGGACAGCCACTCCCTGCTTCCTTACTCCCTCAGTACTCTGTCTCTCAAATTCCTATCTCTGCTCCTCATGTGTCTGCGGCTCAGACAGGTTTCTCAACCCTTCCCATCACAATTGCAGCTGGCATTAATCAGCCTCTGCTCACTTTGGCTTCATCGGCTACAACAGCTGTGATCCCAGGGGGATCAACTGTGGCTTCTAGTCAGCTTCCAACCCTTCTGCAGCCTGTGACTCAGCTGCCAAGTCAGGTTCACCCACAGCTTCTGCAGCCAGCAGTTCAGTCCATTGGACTACCAGCTAACCTTGGACAAGCTGCTGAGGGTCCACTTCCCTCTGGAGATGTTCTATACCAGGTATTGTGTTGCTTAGCAAAAACGAGGGCACCAGAGGGTTTGGTTCTTATAGTAGACAATCAAGGACTTGAGAATATAGTAGTTAAATGTCAGAATAACTAGCAAAAACAGTAGTTGCTGATCTTTCCTAGAGAAACTAAAACAGTAAAATTCTGAGAAAGAATAGGGTGATGATGTCTAACAATTGATTCATTTCCATTTTCCTAAAGGTCCCTCTTGGGAGAAAAATGGTTCCCTTAAAACTCGGTGTAAGCTAATTGAATGCTAGATATAGCTACTAAGAGTACATCAGGCTACTTTTCTAATAGGAAGAATAAATAGAGTAGCTAACAAGGTACAATAAAAAGCTTCAGGGTTTGAATTTAGGAGATTAGCAGGTCATGATATGACTGGAATTACTGATACCTTGAAGATCTTTTTCATTCTTCCACTTAAGAATGACTGGAAAGTAGATATTTTTTTCTGGAAGGAATTATATATATCCCTCCTATTTAAATAGTCTTTAGGAGGAAAGAAACAAGCAGCAACTTAAAGTACAGTTGTAGAGTCCTGTCCCCTAAATTGAAATCAGAAATATTTAAATTATTAGAAAAAGAGTGGGCTATTATTCTTCTTGCTTTGTGCATTTTCTCTCTCTCTCTCTCTCTCTCTCTCTCTCTCTCTCTCTCTCTCTCTCTCTCTCTTTCTTTTTCTCTTTCTTTTTCTCTTTTTGGCATGTCATGCTGTTTTGCTAATTTGATGACCTGACTTGCACTAACTCACCTTCCTCATTTCTATCACAGGGCTTCCCACCTCGATTACCACTACAATATCCAGGAGATTCAAATATTGCTCCTCCTTCCAGCGTGGCTTCTGTTTGCATCCCTTCTACAGTCTTATCCCCTCCCATGTCTACAGAAGCATTAGCTACACCAGGTTACTTTCCTACAGTGGTGCAGCCTTATATGGAATCAAATCTTATAGTTCCTGTGGGCAGTACAGGAGGACAGGTTCAAGTGTCCCAACCAGCAGTGAGTTTAGCACAAGCCCCCACTACATCCTCCCAGCAAGCAGCTCTGGAGGTAAATGGTATTTCTGCATGCTTACATCTAAAACATATATATAATGGGAGGAAAAAAAAATACAGAGCAGAAACATAGGTTCGCTGGTTTAGAACTCATTTGGAGACTATTTCAAACTAACTTCTGAATGACTTTTTCTTACAGCAGAATGAAATGCCAATGTGGGGGCCTTGTTGCCACTGGCTGTTTTGTTGGGAAGTGAGTGTGCCTTGGAGAAGATTAACCCTATTAGCACTTCACTTTTCTAGCTAGTACTTTAGCCATTATTCTTCTCCTTTCACAAATCCTTGCCATTGGCAATCATAAGAATATCTTATCCTGCTGTGCTCCCAGTAATCATGTTTGCCCTACTAGGAGAAAGATCTGAATCATCTTTGCACTTTACTCTGTCTGCCATATTGCACACTTCTGGTAAGATGGCTGGCTGCATGGCAAATTATAGTTTCTCACTATCTATCGATAGCAACTATATTGGCTGGTATCACACCATGCAGTCTATATCAGAAACTAGCTTTAGAAACTTCCTTTGGAATTTTAAGTCCACTATCTGTAGATGCTGAATATTGATAATTACTAGTAAATTTAGTGCTTCTAGGACTTAGAGGAGGGATAAGAAAAATAAAAAGAGTAGCTTTTTGGAAATGGTGAATAAAAAATAAAATGTATTACTGCCAAGATTTGAATTATCCTTTCTGTTCACAGAGTACTCAGGGAGTCTCTCAAGTTGCTCCTCCAGAGCCAGTTCCAATAGCACAGCCACAACCTACCCAGCCTACCACTTTGGTCTCTTCTATAGACAGGTAAGTAAAATCCTCTATCCTTGACTGGTAGTAGGATGGTACGAAACTTAAAAATATCAAAACTTTAAATCTCATATTGTAAACTGAACTCTTTTTTTTTTAAGTGCACATTCAGATGTTGCTTCAGGTATGAGTGATGGCAATGAGAATGTCCCATCATCCAGTGGAAGGCATGAAGGGAGAACTGCAAAACGGCATAATCGAAAATCTGTAAGAAGTCGATCTCGTCATGAAAAGACTTCTCGCCCAAAATTGAGAATTTTGAATGTAAGTATTGCTAATATGTGGGTTTCATATCATTTATATTATGTAGATATTTCTAAGTCTCAGGTGTATTGATGAAATTCTAATCACTCAAATGATACTGTTAAATTTCATATTTCTATTATAAGACTTTATTTAGCTTTTAGAAAAAGAAAAGTTTTACATTTCTTTCAAACTTTTCAGTAAGATGAGTATGTGCCTCAAAGGCTAATATTTTCTTTATATCTTAAGAAGCAGAGTATCAGTGCCAGGAATAACAGTGGTAACATCAGGCTTATGTTCAAGTGATAATCTGTATTACTTTCTCAAATTCAGTAACAAAGGTGAATGTGGTCATCAAAGATACCTTTTCTTTTTCTTTTTAGGTTTCAAATAAAGGAGACCGGGTAGTAGAATGTCAATTAGAGACTCATAATCGGAAAATGGTTACATTCAAATTTGATTTAGATGGTGACAATCCCGAGGAGATAGCAACAATTATGGTATGTCTCCATTTGGAGTTCCAATTTTGCTTTAGTATTTGATCTAAGTATCCACTGCTCTAGCCAAATATATAGTATTTTGTAATCTATTTTTACACTTATTTCTATGTGAATATAACCAGTACACCAAGCCTGTGATTTGGATGTTTTTGTCTAGGACATGTCTAATTAGTATTGAAGAATTTTCATATCAAGTAAGTAATAATATAGGTGGTATGCAGATAGGGCAGAGTCATGAAGTTGTAATTGAATCACTTAAAGCTTGAGAAGCATTGTACTAATCAGACTGACATCACATTTCTTTTACAGGTGAACAATGACTTCATCCTAGCAGTAGAGAGAGAGTCTTTTGTGGATCAAGTGCGGGAAATTATTGAAAAAGCTGATGAAATGCTCAGTGAGGATGTCAGTGTGGAACCAGAGGGTGACCAGGGATTGGAGAGTCTACAGGGAAAGGATGACTATGGCTTTTCAGGTTCTCAAGTAGGTTCAACAATTCCATAGTGAAGGTTTGTTTATTTAACGTGTTACTGTAGTGCCAAACAAAATGTCCAGTGATCATCTGTCTGAGATGATCAAACATTTATGTTCTCTTTGCATGTGGCAATTTGCCTAATTCAGATTGCATTGAGAATGAATTGAACTACTTTTGTTTGTTGTAGAAATTGGAAGGAGAGTTCAAACAACCACTTCCTGCATCTTCCATGACACAACAAATAGGTGAATCTCTTTTCTTTCCGTGTTTACTCTTACTTTTGACCAAAGTGTGCTAATAATGAAATCTTAAAGCTTCGTGTCAGTGACATATATACAGTATAATAATAATGCAATCAAATGGTTTGTTTCTTTTAAATTAGGCATTCCTGCCAGTTCTTTAACTCAAGTTGTTCATTCTGCTGGAAGACGGTTTATAGTGAGTCCTGTGCCAGAAAGTCGATTACGAGAATCAAAAGTTTTCACCAGTGAAATATCAGATACGGGTAAGGAATTGCTTCTACCACATAATTCTATAAAATTTGTGGCATCTCTGCTCTATTGGAAGCTAGGTCATCTAGCAATAGTTCAAACAATGACACATACAATAAAAGAGAGTAGAAAATTTTTAGATAAATATATGAAAAAAGGAAATAAGTGATGAATAGAAAAGATTAAAGAAAGAGAGTCAAAAGGGATAGCCATAACTAGATACAATCCACATAGTAGATACTGTGTAGATACACAGTTTGTTTTTCCATTTAGTTCTATTGCATATGCTTTGAGGTTACTTCATGGTTTTGTGTTTGTTTTCAGAAATAGGTAATCTTATATTCTAACTTACTTTGATCTAACTACTTTGCTGTTTTAGAGCCTATCATTTCCTTGGGAGTGTTGTGTTGTTTTAATATATTTTTATTGATTTCAAAGAGAAAAGGAGAGGGAGAGAGAGATAGAAACATCAGTGATGAGAGAGAATCATTGATTGGCTGCCTCCTACATGCCCCACACTAGGGATCAAGCCCACAGCCTGGGCATGTGCCCTGACTGGGAATTGAACTATGACCTCATGGTTCATAGGTCAACTGAGCCATACCAGCAGGGCCCTTGGAAGAGTTTTTAAACTTTGTTGGTATGTGGCCTAAAATAGATTGCTAGGACAGTCTTTTGAATCCACCCTTTAACAATGAACTGATTCTGAATTTTTTCTTTTCCTTTGCAGTTGCTCCCTCTACGTCTCATGGAATGAACTTGTCTCACTCTGCTTCATCCCTTAGTCTACAGCAGGCCTTTTCTGAACTTAAAAATGCCCAGATGACAGAAGGACCCAATACAGCACCTCCCAACTTTAGTCAGACAGGACCAACATTTCCAATAGTAACTCCTTCCATGGCTAGCATTGCTGGAGTCCCCACCACAGCAGCAGCCACATCTTCAGTATCAGTCCCTGTAACTAGCTGCCCTCTTAATGACATTTCCACATCAGTAATTCAGCCTGAGATTACAGTGCCCATTGAAAAGGGGATTACTACCTGCACGAGTGTAACTTCAAGTGAACTCTCTATACCACCTGTGTCTGAAGAATCACCAGTACTTTCCAGCGTGGTTTCAGGCATCACGATACCTGCAGTTGTCTCAACATCAGCAACATCCCAGTCAGTTCTGGCTCCCACATCTGGGAGTGCTGTTTCTAGTATAGGTACTTTCCCCTCTAGACCGGTTTCAACAACTTCAGCCTCTGCAGTGAGCAGTGCTGCTGCCCCAGGGGCTAAACTACCACCTGCATTATCTCAGCCGTCAGCAGGCAGTACTACTACAGGGGCAGCCACATTAACCTCAGTTTCTACCACCACTCCATTCCCAAGCGTAGTTTCACAGCCATCTCTTCAGCTTAGCAGCAGCACCTCTGCTCCTACTCTAGCTGAGACAGTGGTGGTTAGTGCACACTCACTTGATAAAATATCTCATAGCAGTACAGCTGGATTGACTTTGTCCCACTCTGCACCATCCTCCTCTTCTGCAGGAGCAGTAGTATCTAGTTCCGTTTCTCAACCTGGTGGGGTGCATCCTTTGGTCATTCCCTCAGTTATAGCTTCTACTCCTGGTCTTCCCCAAGCAGCAGGACCTACTTCTACACCTTTATTACCCCAAGTACCTACTATTCCACCTTTGGTACAGCCTGTTGCCAATGTGCCTGCTGTACAGCAGACACTTATTCATAGTCAGCCTCAACCAGCTTTGCTTCCCAACCAGCCTCATACACACTGTCCTGAAATAGATGCTGATGCACAGCCCAAAGCTCCTGGGATTGATGACATAAAGACTCTAGAGGAAAAGCTGCGATCTCTCTTTAGTGAACACAGCTCATCTGGAACTCAACATGCCTCTGTCTCATTGGAGACATCACTAGTAATAGAAACCAGTGCCACACCAGGAATTCCAACCACTGCTGTTGCACCCAGCAAACTCATGACATCAACTACAAGTACTTGTTTACCACCAACCAGTTTGCCATTAGGAACAACTGGATTGCCTGTTATACCAGTGGTAACACCTGGGCAAGTTTCTACTTCAGTCAGCTATGTTTCAGCCCCAGTCAGCACTACACCAGGAGTGAAACCTGCAACTGCTCCGTCAAAGCTACCTTTAACTAAGGCTCCAGTAAGATTCTTGTTTTGAAATAATTTAATAACTATAACCACTCTTTTTCCTCCTAATATATGCATTTTTTCCACTCAGCCTTGCAAATTACAAATGAAGTTATAAAATTGTCTGGCTGGTAATAGGCACTTGGTATCCTATATAATAAAAAGGTAATAAATATGCAAATTGACTATTATTCCAACACACAAGATGTCCTCTCCCATTCGGACACAAGATGGCCACCATAAGATGGCCTGCAGGAGAGGGCAGTTGTGGGCAATCAGGTCTAAAGGGGAGGGAAGTTGGGGGGACCAGGCTGGCAGGGGAGCATTTAGGCATTGACCAGGCTGGCAGGGGAGTAGTTAGGGGATGATCAGGCTGGCAGGCAGAAGTGGTTATGGGCAATCAGACAGGCAAACGGTTGGGACTCAGTAGTCCTGAATATGTCCCAAGGGGTCCCAGATTGGAGAGGGTGCAGGCTGGGCTGAGGGACACACACACACACACACACACACACACTGTGTGCACAAATTTTGTGCACCAGGCCTCTAATTTTTTTAATAAATTGATTTATTTATTTATAAGTCATTTATAAATAGGTTATTTTAGTGTATATGTACATTGAACATGAAATACTTTTCCTTTTGAAATATGATAGGATTTGGTGGTTATCTGTACTGCATGATTTTCTTAGAATTATAATAATCAGGTAAAATTACAGCCTTTTCTTCCCAATTGGTACAAATTAAAGGAATTTATCCCAAAAGAGAGCTAAATGCTTCTACTGGCAATTATACATATCCTGTTTCCCCAAAAATAAGACAGTGTCTTATATTAATTTTTTCTCCCAAAGTTGCGCTAGGTCTTATTTTCAGGGGATGTCTTATCTTTCCATGTGCTAGGTCTTATTTTCGGAGGATGCCTTATTTTCGGGGAAACACGGTAGTAACAAGTTCATAATCTTTGTTTCAATAAGAATGAAGCAAATTATCTGCCTTGCTTAGATTCCACAGATGTATAATATAGGGTCAATAAAAAATTGAAAGTTAATAATAAATGTGATACAAAGGAAGAGTAAAGAATCTAATCTTAGAAATAAAATAACTAGAAGGTGTTTTCAAATTCTGCTATGGTGGGTTTTCTCTCATTGTGCCATCTTAAATCTCCCTGATCTTTTCCAAATAATAAGGCTATATACTTTTCTCATACTGTATTATATGCATTGCCATTGATAGGAAATCCTGTTAACAGTAGTTAATATAGAAGCTTTATTCAGACAGAAAACAAATTGCTTGATAGTATTGGATTTCTGATGCCTTTTGTTATCAGGCCTGACCCTTGGTTACTTCTGAATTGTTTTCGTTTTCTCAGAAAAGTCTTGTTTGTTTTAGGAAAAGCCTGATTACACTGTACCAAAGAAGTGGTTCAAAAATATCTGGACCATGCCTCTCATGTTCACACAACCTTTGTTCACTCTATTTTCCCTAAAGAATTAACTTCTTATTAAATTTTACTATTCATTTTATTGGTATGTCACAATGTCCCCTATAATAGTATCATGGTTACAGTGTCCTTTATTTAAGAGTGCAACCCAGGTGACAAGCACGCCTTAACTATTATAGATACATATTATTCTTATGCTTCTGCAATTTAAATTGTTGATTTGTTCTCCAGTCTTTACATTTCAGTGCCTCATGGACTTGAATTTTTCTTCATTGTCTGTAGGTTGTGTCAGTGGGTACTGAACTTCTAGCTGGTGTTCCATCCAGTGAGCAGCCGCCACCTTTTCCAGGACCTTCACTATCTCAGGTGCCCCAAGACTTGGCATATTTCTTTTTGTGCCCCTATTTTCTTTCACAAAGGGTATTTAAATTCTCCATTGTGGGATCATGACTTCTGGTTTCTATTTGGTTTTGACTTAGTGACAGCTTTCTTTTAAAATAGCGTAGCTAACAACCCAAGCCCTGTTTAAAGTAAGAAGCCTCATAGTTAATTTATTTGTAGTGTTGCTTCAAGTCATCCAGAAAACATTCAATATTAATATTTTTTTCATATTTTACAAAGGAAGAAAATAGCAAAGTTACGTGTATACAGAATTAACTTTGAAAGCTCCCTAGGAAAGTGTATCATACTAATAATTGATAATACCCTTTTTCTATGAGTTTATTACAACCATTTTTTTTAATTTGACATTTCTTTTAATGGCCATTGAATTAAGTAATTGGCTTATATGTAGGTGGTTATAGGGTTATGTTTCATGAAAAAGATACATCTTTAAATACAAAAATCTCTCAGCTCAGGTGAAATGAGATTCCTCATAGAGGAACTTAGACCAGTGACATGAATGTGAGATTCCTGTCTCACAGTTCTGCCCACTGGGTAGAATGATGGTCAGAATTGCTTACACTATTTAAATTCTTATCTTTTCCACCCTAATCTACCACCCACACATTTAGTTGAATTACCATGGGAAGTACTCATTATGCACCCATCGTAACCATGAAAAAGCTTCTGTGTGGGTCAAACCTAGTAAACATTGAAACTAAATTAGGAATTTATTTTAGAACAAAATAAGAAGAACATAGTAAATTGCTAATTTGAAAAGCCTGAATTTGTCTTTGCTTCTTTAATCCCCAGATATACAGTAGCACATAATTTAATGAACTTACCATAATAAAGTTTTAACTCCAACAAAGAACTTACTTCATCAGCCACTAAGTTTTGAAAAAAATTGCATTGTGGAAGTCTGTAAATTGGGAGTTTCAAACCTATTTTCTCATCAGAAGCATCTATTTTATATATTTAAAAGTCTAAGTGACCGAATGACCAGTTGCTATGATGGGCACTGCCCATCAGGGGACAGACACTTAACGCAGGAGCTGCCCCCTGGTGGTCAGTGTACTCACACAGTGGGAGTGCCACCCAGTTTACCAACCCGTCCTGGTGGCCCACCAGCCTGGTGGCAGCCACTCCCTCCCTCATTAGTCCTGCATGTGCAATCTCCAGAGAACGGGCCAGTCACAGAGTGCCACCAGCCTGATCCCAACAGTGCCCGTTGGCCTGGAAGTCAGCCTCAGGCACTGTGGCCGCTTCCCCTTCCTAGACGCTCAGCAAGGAATAATATAAAAGTGCTGCCAAGTGGCTCCCAACAACCAGCATGAATGTCAGTGGGACAGATCCAGATCCCTGGCTGGCAAGGGCATCCCGCCGCCCACCCAGAGGGCCAATCACATTTTGGCCCCCACCCCTTAACCTCCTCAGGACCCCACCAATGCACAAATTTGTGTACCGGACCTCTAATGAAATTATAATTTCTAACAGAGCTGTAAGTGTGATGAGAAAAAGCAATAAGTCGTGAAAGGGTAAGTGGATAGTGCCTACATATAGACAGGGAATAATAGCATAAGTAAAAGCTATAGAATAGGTTGCTAGAAGTCAAGATAGGTGGATGTTAAGTGACTGTGGCAAGAGAAAAGTTTATGGCCTTAAGATGTATAGTAATAAGACCTGATTAATAGGATGGAATACTCAGACCTCCAGTTCCTCCTTCCTGTCATTTATAAGGCAGGTATAAGAGTATAGGTTATTAAAACTTTATTAAAATAATATTCCTGATAGTGCCATCTTCTATTTGTAAGACCAAGGTCTCAGAAAGATTAACCAAACTGAAAAAGAAAATAGGGAACATGTGATACTCTTAATTTACCAATAGATCTTGATACATTTTTCAGAATATACTTTAAGGAGAGGATAAATAGACAATTTTTCTATCACTTTAACATTGAACATAAAAGGTAAGAAAGAAAACTTAGAAACTGTAAAAACAAATGTAATAGTTTCTCTAAGGTTTGAGGTTGACATATGTTTTTGAAAGACTGGTAAATCATTCAAGCAATATTTCTAAGTTGAACTTGGCATATTGAATTTCATATTCACTGAATAGACATGTTATATAATGTCAATCTAAAGCATAAAACAGTATGTCCTATATAAATGGGCTATATATAGGGGCTCCGAATATGCTAAAGAACTATATTTATTGTGGTCATTTTCATTCAATCCCAGCAACCTCTGGAAGATCTTGATGCTCAATTGAGAAGAGCACTTAGTCCAGAGACTATTGCAGTAACATCTACAGTTGGTGTAAGTTTTTAAAATCTTGATAAAATCTTCCCATAACCCTAATGTATTACATTCCTAGAACATAAACTGTAAACTCTAGAGACTATTAATATCTTTAACACCTATTTTGTCTGTTTTTGTTCAAGCCAGCAGAAATGAAACCAGTTAATGAAAAATTGACACTGACCGAGTAGTGTAACTGGAAAATATTTTATTTGAAAAATACTTTTTCTTTGGTTAGAATTATACCAAAGATTTTGTATTTATGATTCAGAGGAGACTATACTCTAAAGTTTTAACTTCTTCCTTTCAGGCATGTGACATAATAATATTCTGATTAAAACTAGTTTTCTATGAATATTCAAGTTATACTCAAGTATTCATGCAAAAAAATTAAGAAAGCAATGCAGAAGGGTTAAGGCTCAATTTCTCCATTAAAATATGTCTTTCTTTACATTAGACCTGTTTTTCAGCTGTTAAAAAAAAATTCCCTCAGACATAAGTGTTTCTTCAAAGCAGCAGGCCAAATTTTAAGACTGACCAAAGCTAAAGATTTTGTGGTATCTGTATCTGTGTTTTGCAGCCTGTGTCTGTGGTGCCTCCAACAGCAGTTACAGAAGCAGGAGCACAGCCTCAGAAGGATGGTAAGAAGCATATTATATAAGTATAGTAATTTAGAAGTATTGCTACCTCCCTATAAATGATTACTCTTTCAAAGACACTTTCTTTCTTCTTCTTTTTTTCTTTTTTAATGGAGAACATGCAAGGAATAAAAATAGTTTCTTAGCATAAAACCCTTTGTCATTAGTTATCCCTAGGTTCTTGCTAAGAGAGATGAAAAAATTCAAGCACATATAAAAGTTAATTTACTGATAACTTCGTGGCTTGTGTGACACTAAATATATAGAGATAAACTTGAATAGCATAGTTGGTAGAAATACAAATGTAAGATTTCAGTTAATCAGTTTAAACATTTTTATCTCTTTTTGGAGTCATTAGAGTTGGCATGTCCATAAAATATAATCTCTTTAGAAGGGCATACTTCCAACTTAATTTTGCAAAAATTAGCTATATCATCAACTTAAATATTTTATTAGGACTTTTTATTACCCTGTGCTTAGTCATAAGTCTATATAAATTACTTCTATTCTAAAGTGTTGTAGTGGGTCTCTTTTCATTTAAATCATCAGTCCCACAGAATCTAGGAAATCTAGAGGTTCTGTATTTTTGTTGCCTTTTCCTTCAGAATCCAGTTTAATAGTGAAAATACTTAAATGTGAGCTATACTTATGCAATGTGATTTTTGCATACCACATGCTTAATATTAATTTTCCCTTTTTATAAAAATATATCTATTCTCAATACCACCTGACATAAATGTACTTCCCTGTATAACTATTTTTAAGATATATATATATATATATTTTTTAATTGATTTCAGAGAGGAAGGGAGAGAAAGATAGAAACATTAATGAGAGAGAATCATTGACTGGTTGCCTCCTGTGTGACCACTACTGGGGATTAGGCCCACACCCTGGGCATGTGCCTTGACCAGAAATCGAAACATGACCGCCTGGTTCATAAGTCGATGCTCAACCACTGAGCCACACAGGCTAGTCTTCCGTATAACTTTTAATAAGATTACCTAAGTGCTTTTCTTCTTATCTTTCTTAAATGTTAAATTTTATTTAAAACCTTTCAAAATATTTTCAAGGGAATTGATTCTGTTGAAAAATAAGTGACTCGAAAAATCACTGGAACAAATGATAAATTCTAGAAATGGACAAACTATGGGAAAATAGAATATTAAAAAGGTGACCTTTTAAATCATAATGTAATGGGATATTTCAGTAAATGGTTTGGGATAATTGGACAGCCATCTGGGAAAAAAGCAAAAATCACTAGCCTTCAACCAAAATAAATTCCAAATGGATCAGTGATTTTTTTTTTTTTTAATGATACTATATGAATGGTGCAGTAGAGAGAAAAAAGGAAACTTTTTCTTTAATCCTTAAATTTTAACTGTCTAGATCAGAGTCAGCAAGCTTTTCCTGCAGAAGGCTAGGTAAATATATTAGTCTTTGCTAGCCATACAATCTCTGTCACAACTACTCAAATCTATTGTAACGCCACAGCAGCAATAGATAAGACATAAATGAATGGGTTTCACTGTTTCCAATAAAATTTATTTACTAAAACAAGCAGTGGGCTGAATTTGATCCATGCATTGTAGCTTGCTGATCCCTCATTTAGAGAGAGGTGGTGTTGTGTTTAATATGTTTAATACCCAGCCCAGAAGTGGTAATAGATTTCAATTTTTCTGCTTGGAAAACAACATGCCATTTAGTCCAAAGATAAATGAAAAACTGGAAAATGTATGCATGTGCGTGTATTTGTATCCCAAAAGGGCTCCTTTGCTAATATTAAGAGTTCTATAAATTGAACATGGACAAGAAATAAAAGATTAAGCCGAGACTGGTTTGGCTCAATGGATAGAGCATCGGCCTGTGGCCTGAAGGGTCCCAGGTTCAGTTCTGGTCAGGAGAATGTACCTTGGTTGCAGGCATTATCCCCAGTAGGGAGTGTGCAAGAGGCAGCTGATCGATGACTCTCTCTCATCGATGTTTCTAACTCTCTATCTCTCTCCTTTTCTGTCTGTACAAAATCAATAAAATATATCTATATATTTTTAAAAAGATTTTAAAAAAAAGGAACATAGGCATGAAAATACTTACTTTATGATAACAGAAATGCAAAATAAAACCACAAGTGATAGCACTTATCGTTTCTCATTGGTAAATTCAGACATTTAATAAATAGTCACCATTGACTTGGTATAGTCTCTTTGGAGGTAAATTTAGTTGTCTATGGAAGTTTTAAATGGCATTGATTCAGTACTTCCATAGCTAGATATTTATTCCACAGACCTATAATAAAATATTTTTAAAAAAAACAAAAAAAAGAAAAAGAAAATATTGATTAGACCATTTTTATAACAGCAAGAAGTTTGAATAACTTAAATGTTCAGTAGAGGCCTGGTTAAAATGTTGAACATTTTTTTTAAAAAATTATATCTACTTTTTGCATACATTCAGTACAACACTATGCAGCCATTAAAAATAATGAAGCATCAATACAGAATGATCTCTAAGTTATAACATATGAAAATATCAAAATTCATATTCTACTGATTGTGTGAAATAAAGAAAATGCCAGTATAGATTTTATCTCTAGAAAAAAGTTCAAACAAGTGGTTATCCCTAGAGAGGCACCAGGTAGCTTTAAAGTTGCTCAGAACTGCATGTTAATGGTTCTAACACCTTTACTGTCTTGTTCTAGGAATTTGTCTAAGTTTTACCTAACCAGTTTGCCATAGCTGGGTTTTTGTGGGGGTTTTTTATTATATTTTATTGATTTTTTTTTTTTTTTTTTACACAGAAGGAGAGGTTTAGACAGTTAGAAACATCGATGGGAGAGAAACATTGATCAGCTGCCTCTTGCACACCTTCCACTGGGGATGTGCCCACAACCAAGGTACATTCCCCTGACCAGAATTGAACCTGGGACCCTTCAGGCTACAGGCCGATGCTCTATCCATTGAGCCGAACCGGTCAGGGCAATAGCTGGTTTTCATTTAAAAGTGGGTCTTAATAGCCCTAGCTGGTTTGGCTCAGTAGCTAGAACTCAGTGGCTAGAACTGCGGACTGAAGGATCCCAGGTTCGATTCCAATCAAGGGCACGTGCCTGGGCTGCAGGTTTGATCCCTGGGGATCGAGCAGGAGGCAGCCAATCAATGATTCTCTCTCATCATTGATGTCTCTATCTCTCCCTGAAATCAATAAAAATATATACTTTTTAAAAATTGGGTCTTAATATCCTAGGTCCGTGGTTGGCAAACTGCGGCTCTTTGGCCCTTTAAGTGTGGCTCTTTCACAAAATACCATGGCCTATTTTGAAGAAGTGGTGTTAGAAAAAGTTTTAGTTTAAAAAATGTGGCTCTCAAAAGAAATTTCAATCATTGTACTGTTGATATTTGGCTCTGTTGACTAATGAGTTTGCCAACCACTGTCCTAGGTGAAATCTCAGTGTTCCCTTCATTTATTTACATCTTTGAGTTAAAGAGTGAGTAACAGTCTAACTGCTTATTAACCTTAGTTTTATAATATCTTCTAATATTATAGTTAAGCTGCAAAGCTACTTTGGTTATACAATACTCAGTATTACCAGTGGGGGATACATTTCAAGACGTATCCAGTAGACGCCTAAAACTGCAAATAGTATGGAACCCTAAATGTATACTATGATTTTTCCTATACATACACACCTATGATAAAGTTAAATTTATAAATTAAGCATGGTAAGAGACTAACAATGACTCATGAAAAATAGAGCAACTCTAATAATATACTATAATAAAAATTATGTGCATGTTTTCTCTCACTTTCTCTCTCAATATCTGAAATTACTATGGATAACTGACACCACTGAAAGTGAACCAGTGGATAAGGAGGACTCCTGTAGGGAACTTATTCCTTCAAACATGCCATATCAACATACATGTGTACCAATAAAGGCAAGGGTAAATGATAAATATTCAGACTTGGACAGTTTTCTCTAAACAATACAATTTTTCATACTAAAGGTATCTTCTGGGAGAGCAAACAATAACTTTTTCCTTGTTAGACAAAGCCCAGGGTGAAAGCGAGTTAAGGAAATTTTCCCTGCCTCTAACAATTTTCACCTGATAATGTGGTTCCATTTTGCTGTATTTCTGGCCACTGGGAAAAGAAGATAATTAGAGATGCTGATTTAAGTTCTTTTCCTCCTCCATTTATTTGTTCTAGTGCCACAAGTCACTGCAGCTAGTTCAGGAACTGGTGTTTTTAAAACGGGGCGATTTCAGGTAAGACAATCACTTTTCCTTGATTTGATTCCCCCTTTTGGGGAATGTATATTTAACAGAATTATTACCTACCTTTTGGGACTTAATTGCCAATATGATGATATATTTCTTTTGTATAGAACTTTATAGCTCTTACTATTTTTCCCTATTCAAAATAATACATGTTAGGGAAATATGGGATATTTAGAACAGTAGATAAATAATAGAAAATGATACTATCTGCCTCTCCTTCCACCTTCCCCAGGATTACTTTTTAGGGTGTTATTTCCTTCCATTCCTTTTTTCTGGATATGTGAATACCTAAAATTGCCCTTGCTTCCCTGAACTCTTAATGATACGTTATAGCTTTTCCCTCATCTAATGATTTATTTATGTAACCATTCACCTGTTATTAGTCATTAGGTTGCTTTCCAATATAATGATCAAAATAACAGTAAACAACTTTGTATATAAAATATTTTCCATGTTTAGGAAAATCTTTTAGGATTAATTTCTGAAGCAAAAATACTGAGTCAAGTGATTATTCATTTTATTTTTACAGTTGGCCCAACAAGGGAACATTTTCTGGCTGTTAGGATGTAGTGCCAAACAAACTTGAAAAATCATTTTTATTACAAATTTAACACTACTTTTCAATTATTCTTGTCAGCCAGTGGTTGTTGGCACCAATTCAACAGCAATAGGAATCCCCAATTTGGGGTGCTGTGAAGAAGGAAACTTTATTCAGTGCAGAACACCTCAATTGTGATGCAGCATGGCTGTGAGGCAGCCCTGGGGTCAGGTCGCACTCTGGCTAGACAGCTCTGCTCCTTGTTGGTCTGCTCTGCTCCATGCTGGTAAACTTTGGCTTGCATTGATCTGCTTTGTTCTGCTCCAGTGAGATACCTTCAGCTAGGGAAATGCAATCATCAGCTGTTGGTGAAAAGGGAAAGTATGCTCCAGAGCCAGAAAGGAGCTGATTTATATAGACTGAAGTTCCCTGACCTTTGGTCCCTGATTGATCCATCTTCATGCAATTGAGGGCTCCCAATTCCTCACAGTTGGTCCAAAAGGCACAGGACAGAATCAAGCCACTCTGATTGGTTGAAGAAGTTGTTAACTGCTCAGTTCTGACTGGATGGAGAAAGCTTCTGTCCTATTAGTTAAAATAGTATTCTAGGAACTCTTTCATAAGGGCTGGATCAGATGGCAGAAAGAATGCAGACAGGTAGCTCAGTGCAGGTTTCTCCCTAAAGCACAGTTTGTGTGAGAGGCCCCTGTATGGAAATGACTGCTAGCTCTATTTGTTTTGTTTTGTTTTGTTTTGTTTTGTTTTGTTTTGTTTTCATTTGAGGCCAGTTAGCCACCAGGAGCCCTTCTTAATAGGCATCTTTTTCTCAGGGTTCACATTCTCATGATAATGCTTGGTTGTGTTGATTCTTGAAGCTTAGCTGGCATTTAACATTTATTGGATTTAATCTTTGCAGTTTTTCTTACTCACAAGCAATGCCCAACATTCCGTGACCAGTTGTTATTTCTATTTTTACTAAAATTTGAATGTGTGAGTCCTGTGCATTAGATATAAAAGTAGTAATTTACTTAGTAAGCTTAGCTAGGCACTCAGAATATACTTCTAATCTCTATATCTTAGTACAGATGTGTTGTTCTCTATAATGGTATTCTATTTTCACAAGCACAGCCCATTTTATAATGGACTATGTAAACAGATAATTAGCCTACTTATTGGCTAGGAAATAAAGTATTTCTGTTATTTTCTTTTTTTATGGTCCATTCTAAAAAATAAATATTAAAAGAATCTTACTTTGGTCCCTCTCCATCAGGTTTCAGTTGCAATGGATGATGCCCAGAAAGAGAGTAAAAATAAGTTTGAAGGTGCAAAGTCTGTTCATTTTGAATCCAGCACTTCAGAATCCTCAGTGCTATCGAGTAGTAGTCCAGAGAGTACCCTGGTGAAGCCAGAACCTAATGGGATGACCATCCCTGGTATCTCCTCAGATATGCCAGATAGTGCCCACAAAACTCCTGCCTCAGAAGCAAAGTCAGAAATCGGGCAGCCTACCAAGGTCGGACGTTTTCAGGTGACAACTACAGCAAACCAAGTAGGTCGTTTCTCCGTATCAAGAACTGAAGATAAGGTCATGGAGGCAAAGAAAGAGGGACCAATGGCATCTCCTCCTTTTATGGATTTGGAGCAAGCTGTTCTTCCTGCTGCGATACCAAAGAAAGGAAAGCCTGAATTGTCAGATCCTTCGCATCTGAATGGGCCATCTTCTGACTTGGAGGCTGCCTTCCTAAGTAGGGATGTGGATGATGGTTCAGGTAGTCCACACTCCCCCCCTCAACTGAGCTCGAGGAGCCTTCCTATCCAAAATCTAAGTCAGAGCCTTAGTAACTCACTCAACTCCTCTTACATGAGTAGTGACAATGAGTCAGATATTGAAGATGAAGACTTAAAGTTAGAGCTGCGACGACTACGAGAAAAGTACGTATGTTTTCTCCTGTGAAGAATAATGGCAGGCCGAAACCGGTTTGGCTCAGTGGTAGAGCGTCAGTCTATGGACTGAAAGGTCCCAGGTTCGATTCCGGTCAAGGGCATGTACCTTGGTTGCGGGCACATCCACGGTAAGGGGGTGTGCAAGAGGCAGCTGGTCGATGTTTCTCTCTCATCGACATTTCTAGCTCTCTATCCCTCTCTCCTCCTCTCTGTAAAAAATCAATAAAATATATTAAAAAAAAAAAAAAAAGAATAATGGCAGAATTAAGACCTAACTCTTAATTAGGTGCCTATATTAGTATTCTTTTCACTACACTGTGATTATGTCTCCATTTCTTTTATTTACTTACTTACTTAGAGGCCCAGTACACTTATTTTTGCACAGGTGGGGTCCCTCAGGCTGACCTGCACCCTCTCTCAATCCAAGAATCCTTGGGGGATGTTGGAGGCCCACTGCACAGATTTGGTCCAGTCCCTGCAGGCCAGGCTGAGGGATGCTACTGGTGCACGAATCTGTGCACTGGGCCAGTTTTGGCCTGATCCCTTAGGCCAGGCCAAGGGGCCTCTAGTATGCATATAAGGTCTTAATCTCTTCACCCTCTCACCCTCCTTCTCCTACCTTCTGAGATTCATCAGTCTGTTCTATGTTTCCATGCCTGTGTGTTGAGCTTCTACCCCCTGGTGGTCAGTACACATCATAGCTACCAGTCGACTGGTAGCTTAGGCTTTTATATATAGATTTTAAAAAATATATTGTTACTGATTTCAGAGAGGAAGGGAAAGGGAGAGAGATAGAAACATCAATGATGAGAGAGAATCATTGATTGGCTGCCTTCTGCATACTCCCTACTGGGGATCAAGCCCGCAACCTGGGCATGTGCCCTTGATTGGAATTGAACCTGGGACCCTTTAGTCCAGTGTTTTTCAACCTTTTTTGGGCAAAGGCACACTTGTTTTATGAAAAAAATCACGAGGCACACCACCATTAGAAAATGTTAAAAAATTTAACTCTGTGCCTATATTGACTATATATAAAGTAATTCTCTTGAATGGGAATCAAATAAACACAAAGAAAGTATTTTATAATTACTTTATTATGAAATATTAAGTAAACAAAATAGTGAAAAATTATAAAATTCTTGTCTTGTCTGCACCTACGGCACACCAGGCAACATCTCGCGGAACAGCGGTTGAAAAACGCTGCTTTAGTCTGCAGGCTGACACTCTATCCACTGAGCCAAACCAGCTAGGGCATGTCTCATTTCTTATAAAGAGAAGGTAATGGGCAAAAGCTAGTTATCTGAATGTAGTTCTTATTGGATCTCCTGTACTCATCAGGACCCATAGCATTTCTAGTTATAGAACTTTGTCAGCATTTTTTGTGTTATTGTTACTATATCATTTTTATTAATAGCACTTTTATCATTATTAACCTACTCTTAGCTATTTATTAGTCTACCAAATGAACCACTGTTAGAAGATTTTGTTGATCATATTTGACAAACTGGATCAGAGTAGCAAAATCAGTACTCCTGTGTATAATCTCAAAAGCCAGGAAATCTTTTTTCTCCTACTGCATCATCAACCATTTGTTGGCTGGGAGCTTGTTGGATTTTAGCTTGGGTAATGGAGGCCAGCACGATGCGTTGACAAACTAGAATCTCAAGGTGTAGTAGAAACTAGATTAAATACATTTGGGGCAAAGATTCAAAAGTAAGTACTTCAGTGGAGGTTAAAGAATATGTGGTTAAGTCTTGTTTGAACAAAGGTGTTTTTAATATTTTTGAATTATGTCTGGTTATCTTTCATAGACACCTTAAAGAGATTCAAGATCTGCAGAGTCGCCAGAAACATGAAATTGAATCTTTGTATACCAAACTGGGCAAGGTTCCCCCTGCTGTCATTATTCCCCCAGCTGCCCCTCTTTCAGGAAGAAGAAGGCGACCCACTAAAAGCAAAGGCAGCAAATCTAGTCGCATCAGTTCCTTGGGCAGTAAAAGCCCCCAGCTTTCAGGTAAGAAGCCCTGGACCAGGCCAGCCATGGCTGTCCCATCTTTTATTTCTGTCTTCAACAGTGTATATAACCTATTGAACATTTGTTGTTTTTGTTATTTCAAAAGAATTTAATTGACTTTCCTAATATTCTTACTTCCTTGAATTCTCTGCTCCCCATATTTATAGTACCTCTTTTTTAATTCATGGAAGTAGACTGGGTGAGTTGAATGGCCTATTCCATTATAATCTATTCAGGGGTCCTCAAACTTTTTAAAGTGGGGGCCAGATCACGGTCCCTCAGAGAGCTGGAGGGCCGGACTATATGAACTACTAATTCCTACTGTAACACCTCGGCTGCGCTCACTGCCCAAAAAACCTGGCGGGCCGGATCAGACTCCTCTGCAGGCCGCATGTGGCCCGAGGGCCGTAGTTTGAAGACGCCTGAATTGTTATCCATGGGTAGTCTTCATTTATAGTTTTTAAGGATAAAGCATTAAGCTTTGCAAAGTTCAGGTAGATTCTTCCTTTCAGTGAATGGATTAGTCATAATTGTGACTGGGATAAATACAAATTTCATATAAATATTTGAGTATGTCTTAAGTGATAATTTCCTTGATTAAAGTTTTTATTTTATTTGCCTATATTGGGATAAAGAACTTCCTAGTGTTTGTAACTAAAGAAAATAGTTTAATTATAATCCCTTGTAATGAATTGTACATTTTTTAAATTGTGATAAACAGTGTTTATCCTTTGGTGAAATTATGGTAATGTTAACAGGTAATTAGTTGAAAAGTAAAAAAGTTTGCAATAAGTGTATACCTCATATTTGCTCATAAATAAGTTGGAGATCAGTTGCAAACTTTTTAGCAGCTTTCCATTCTCTGGAAGTTTTAGTGACCCAAATTTTCTCTAGCACATTTGAACCAAATCAGTTGTAGAGATGTGATTATAAGGAATAGCAACTATTTTTAACACCTCTTTTGTACTTGATCTGACATATACTTATAAGGAAAATTAAGCAGACACTGCTTGCCAAACCTATTTGTATCATGATCCAACTCAGTGTTTTACAGTAGAGTTGTGGAACTGCAAAATAGAATTCTCTTGTATCTATATATTCTATACCGACGGTCAGCAACCTTGTGGACCACCAGTTGGTGACCACTGTTCTAGACTTCTTACTCAGCTCAGATTTGTGATCCATCTAGGTCTTCTAAAACTAAAAATGTTTCAGGATAGTTTCCTATGGCCCTCTTATCTGTTGATTCTCATGCCATTCCTCACTTCCTCTCCTGTTCATTAGTTATAGCTTTTGGCCCATTAATCACTCAATGAGAGAAATTGGAGGAATAAGGGCAGTGCCTAGTAAAGTGCATTGGGAAAGCTGTACATGTCTGTTCATGCCACTTTGTCTTCTGGCAGGTAATTTGTCTGGTCAGAGTGCAGCTTCAGGCTTGCACCCCCAGCAAACCCTCCAACCTCCTGGCAACATCCCAGAGACTGGGCAAAGTCAGCTGTTACAGCCTCTTAAGCCATCTCCCTCTAGTGACAACCTCTATTCAGCCTTCACCAGTGATGGTGCCATTTCAGTACCAAGCCTTTCTGCTCCAGGTCAAGGTAAGAAAGCAAAGCAGCCATCATCTTCCAAAAACATTCAAATGGAGATATTGCCGTATCTGGGACAAAAGCCTAATGTGTAGCTTATTGTTAAGGTGAGTTGGAAGACCAGTTGACCAGAACATCGCCTGTGTATTGTACATTTCCAAGGATCTATGAGCTGAAGGGGGGGAAAGTGATTAGATAGGTGTACTCATCGCTCCTATCAGGTGAAATCACTTCTTTTCAAAGGATTACAGCAAATGGTTAGGATTGTGACCTATATGAAGAACTCTTTTGGGATTGCAACTTATACTTATGACTAGACAGATTTCCTGCCCTAAATTCTAAGGAGTTTTAGCAGTTCCTGAAAGCTAACTTGCTAGATTAACTAATGTGGACTTTTTAAATTTCTAAGTATGGGAGTAGCATACTAAAATGAATTGACCTACAATTCAATTTATATATTATTTACTTTTTGAATATGGTTTTATTTATTAATGATTGCTCAAAAGATTCCTGTAGAGGAAAGAGCTTCTAGTAACCTTAGAACAAGTATTTGAAGGAGTTCAGTGTCTGGGTAGAAAAGAATGAGAAAAAATATGAATAGGTCACTTTGGTATCTTTGTCACAATTTCACTGAAATTAAAGATTAGATTATCTTTTCACAAGATAAATGTACTTTTTGGTAAGAACTCAAACTAGCTAGCATTATTCCCACTGTGAAAGCTTTTGGCAGGTGGAGGGAATTGAGGCCTAATTTTCCTGTCTTGATATTTGACCTTTTCCCTAGAAGCTTGTTCTGTGTGTCATTGTAGCGCATTTCACCACTCCAGCCTCAAGTTTCTAACATCTTGTAGTTGTGTTCTGTCTCTTCTCTCTCTGTTCTTCCCTGTTTCTCCCTTCCCACAGGCTGTGCGAAGTTTAACTGTGCATCTGAGCAGGTGACATTCAAACCTGGTGGCAGGAGGACCCGATTTCTGAGTACGCCCTGCTTGGCTCTTTGTGTGTAACACCTTTACTCCTTCCTTGCCCTTGTTTTTCTGCTGCTTGGATCTGATATTTCACGCAGTCCATTTTCATTTGTCTTTGTATATCATTTACTCAGCGGCTTGGCTGAACTACTGTTACCCTCAGAAGTTTGGGTCCCTACATTAATTATTATAAAAGGTGTAGAAATAATAATAGGTAAACTTCAAAATAACCTTCTGATAGAATTGCTTCTTCATAGATCCATATAGTGTGGTATTACCGTATTTTTCGGACCATAAGACGCTCTGGACCATAAGACGCACCAGTTTTTAGAGAAGGGAAATGAAGAAAAAAAGATTCTGAAACAAATAGTGTCCTAAAATATTTTATGTGCATTAAAACCCAACACCACAGTCATAAACACATGTAATCAACCCTGTAAAGTAAACAGCATTTAGAACCATTTTAGAGCCGGGCAAGCACACAGAGACCACACAGAGCCGGGCAAGTAAAAAACTTTTTTTTTTTTAAATATATGTGTAGGCTATATTTGGACCATAAGACGCAGGGACTTTTTCCCCCCACTTATGGGGGGAAAAAGTGCGTCTTATGGTCCGAAAAATACAGTAGGTTACATAGATTGCTGGGTCTTTTAGAATTATGAAAACTGGACCCTGGTCAGGTACTCATTGGTTAGAGCGGTGGTTTCCCAACTTTTTGGGGGGCCATGCCCCACCTAAGCTTCTCTAAAATACAGATGCCCGCCTGCCCTCCCCCCCCATGACATATAATTCTTATTATTCAAAAAGTGAACTTCTCTTCATGTGGAGGAAGCCTGAAAGGCAATTAACTTGGTCTAAACAAGCTTCCAAAGAACATGGCAACCATGAAAGAGAAAAATAAAAGAATGAAAGGACAACTGAAGTACTAAAGAAGAAATCACTAAGAAAGTGTTAAAAAATAATAATATGAAGTGATACAAAAAAATTACAAGTAAGTTTCAAAACATATAATAGAGAACTGAAATGCATAAATGTCACATTATGTACTGTATATGAGGCCCTTAGAACCATAAGAAATGCAAAAAAAGTCACTGTTAATAACTCATTCTTGAATTGGCCCCCTTAAAAATCAAATTGTTCCCCTGTGGGGTGTCCCACGTTGGAAACCACTAGTTTAGAGCTTCTTCCTGATAAACACCAAGGTCAATGGTTTGATTCCCAGTCAGGGCACACACAAGAATCAACCAGTGAATGCATAAGTGAACAACAAGTCAGTGTTTCTCTATCTCTAATTCTCTCTCTCCCTTCCTTCTCCTTACTCTCTGAAATCAATCAATGAATTTTTTTTTAAAAGAAAGAATAATGAAGATAATTTTTGTCCTATTCAGTGAGAAGTGACAGAAAGCATCTTGACCACTGATGCACTTAGATCCTGGCAGCAGGTAAAAGTTATACCCTATTTTTCAGAGGAGGCTGTTATCTTTTTCTGGTCAATTAAGCCTAACCATCAGCTGAAAAGATGCAAGAATTTCCTCATTGGATCTTTTCACCACTACTACTTTCTAATTTCATAATATCAGGTGTTGAAAGGTTTTTAGTGTACTTACTTTCATAAAGCATTTATTCTGTTAAAGACCAAATCCCAGCACCTGCAAGTGAAAATGATTGCTGAGATTTCTAAGCCTTCTTAAAGGCACAATAGCAAAACCTCTCCAGCCCATCTTTCCCAACTGTGACATGAAGATGACACCTGTCCTCTAGGGTTGTTTTACAAATCACATACATAGAAACAGGCAGCACAGGGGAAGCACAATCATTGCCCTCTGATTGGCTAGTAAATGTAAATTGAAATAAAATTTTTAAAATGAAAGTAGGACTCAAATAGAAAACTTAGAGTTTAAATAAAGGTCTCTGTTAAGGCCTCAAACTTCTGATGTGGTTATTGAAGTGCTTTTTAAATGCATGTGCTAAGGCCATCACTATTTCCAAGTATGGTTCAGAGGTCCTTGGGCCTCTCATATCACTAGCCAAAGCTAATTAACAAAAGTGGGAGGCATTACCCAGTTTGGTAGTTTTCCAAGCATGTGCGATTTTTGAGCTTTCTGGTTAAACTAGGCTGGACCAAGCATACTAACATTTTGATACTTAAATAAGCATTTAATTTATATGTCCAGCTAGAAAGATGAAAAGACATTAATACTAGGAGGCAAGTGTTAAAACAGCCTGAAATGTCTAACAGAATTAAGAGAACCAAGGCTTTTTTGTGAAGTATAAAGTGGTAGATACCACTTTAAATTAATTAAGTGAATTCTCATCACACGCTTAAAGGTAGGTGGTATAATACTGTTTTTGAATAAAAGTGTTGAGAAATATGAAAATCTTACCGCTTTCTGCTGGGTCTAAAATTAAAGGTGACACCAGTATATGTATATCTTATAAGCCTTGGTGACCAAATTGCAGGAGGCAGGTTTAAAGCAAACGTGGAAAGAAAAATCAGGTGTTTTTAGACTATCTAATAGTTTGGGATGCATTATTCTGTGCTCTCCAAATAGATAATGGTTTGGAAGCATGGCTTGCCTTAATGCTTTATTTATGTTCAAAAGTTGCTTGTTTTCTATATACTTTTAAATATCTTTCTAAAGGGGAAAGTATTAGTATGTCTAGGATGTGGAAATATATTAGCCAATTTAAATTAAGAGAAAACTGTAACAATGGTAATATCTATCAGCCCACTGTGGTAGAATTGCTAATGCGTTTAATTGAGTGCTTTTTAACATCCCAGCAGGAGAAACAGAAAGCGGGACAGGGTCAGTGGAAAGACTGCTTGGGTATTTGAAATTCAAGCAGTGAGATCTGAGAGACTGGAGTGCCTCCGCTCCCACAGCCTAATGCAGGCATTGCTCTTCTAGATACAAACATTGGGTATGAAATCCAGCTTCTGTCAGCTAGGTCCCACAGCTCGTCAGAGAACCAAGGCAAAGCTAAGTCCCATGGAACTACCTCTGTGGCAAAGGCTCCAGGTCCTACCAGTCTGTCTCCCCTCCTGCTTTCTCTTGCTGGGACTTTGTGTGCTGTTTGGAGATTCTAAATATTTTACACTGATGTTTCTTTATTTTAACACATTGCTCTCTCTTTGTGCTTCAGGGAAGATGGTGAAAAAAGTCTGTCCTTGCAACCAGCTCTGTAGTAATTATCTTTTATTTTTCTGTTACTTTTGGTCCTTGATTGCAAAGCTTGTTATCCTTGAGTTCTTTGAACCTTGAAGCCTCACAACTCCCTGATTCCCAATTTCCATCTCTCTAGTTCCACACCCTTTTCTGATATATTCTTTAACATGCTTATTTGCTGACCACTGGCTATCCTCTCAGATTAAGAAATCACCTCATAGTCAGTGTTTTCATTGATGACCCCCTGCAAGCCTACCTCTGTGGCATTATGGATTGATAAGCTGATGGATATGTACAGAGAGATCAAGGACTCCTGACTCCTTTGCGAAATAATTAGTTAGTTAACAAAAATGTGCCTGTCTCTAGAAAATCAGCAGTGGTCACAGCATACAAGAGCCCATTACCCCACATCTGCTAGGTTGGTGAGGTGAGAGGCATAACTTTGTAGAGTTTGGCTTCATAGATTGGTAGTTTCTCATTAAAGTTCAGGCAATTCAACAACCCCACAGGCCACCTATAGGGTCAACCAGAAAACACTATACTTGGGATATATGGGCAATAAGTTGTGGCTACTAATAGGTTGTTGTACTAGGATCTGGCGTGTGGGGGTGGGGAAAATGTATTACAGCAGGAGAAAACTGAAGAACCGATTTTGAGTGATTCAGCATGCACTTCTGAGAGCTTTTCAGCAGAATTGAGAAAGGTTTAAAGGTTAGTCATTATACTCTGGAAGGTACACAGTGTTCTCAGAAATATTTGCATTAAGAATGTTCTTAGACATTTTATTACTGAAATGAACTAAATTCACGGTGTATTCTAGTTTTTATAGTCAGCTTCTCCCAGGAGTTTATTTCTAGTCAGAAAAGGATGTGTTTATTTCCTTTAATGGGAAAACCTGTTTTCAGAAGCCAGTCAACTGTATGGTTGACTCTCCCTCAAGGTATAAACCTTACCTTCAGAATACAGTACTTTGTAATATATATTAAAGTGAGAAATGAGATTTGGTCATAAAGGGTCCTCAAAGCATGAAAGGCAACAAGCATGAGACCAAAGCGGTGGGACGCCCAGCACGAGCTTTGTAATTGGTGTTCACCTCAACAGAGCTTCTTGTATTTGGCTTTGACAGCTCTGCTCACTTGGGATAGTGTCTGGTTACATCAAGCTCGCTAAGCAATCACCATTCAAACTGGATGGTGGTCCTCATGCATGACTTGCTTGTCTTCTGTACTTCACCATCATGACCGCCATCCTCACTGCCTCTTCCTCCCTCCCATCCCACTACTGTCTCACTCTCGCTGTTCAGGAAGGCTGTTTCCTGTGCCATAGCGGAACTTACTCTTCCCTTTACACTGTATGTGCAAGAGCAATTCCCTGTGACTCCCGTGGGCACTGAGAAGGGAGCTAGCACACACTACAGTAGTTCCATGTCAAGCCTTGGTGGTAAGAAGCATGTGACCTTCCTCTGCAGCTTCACCTCTGAATTAGCTGTTTCTCAAGTACAGACATGCTTGTGTGTGCCATCCCTGGATATTGTGGTAGAAACTTGATCAGCAATGGATCATAAAGGGCTTTTCAATGGCAGAGTTGCTTCAGGTATGCGGCTGTGCTCCATTGCTGCTTTGACCTTGAAAGCAAGAAAATGTATGCATTTAGGTAGCCCCCAGCATTACTGGGATATCTTAAGGCCTAGTGCTCACAACTGAGTAGTTCTTATTTATTCTATAGTAAATGTGATATCTGCTAAGAAGGTGGGGTGAAGGTAAACAAACAAGACCATGACTCTTCTCTCCCTCTTCCCTAAAACTTGCCTCTTCGCATAATCTTCAGTGTGCCCTCCAGCAGAGCCGAAATCAGGCAGGATACACTCCTTTCTTCTCATCAAACTATAGAAATAGAACTCCTTCATTGCACCTCAAAGCTTCCTCCTCCCTTCTGCACCCCTGCCTCAGCTGAGTGTTCCTGTTGCTTCCACATAAGAGAGCTTGCTGCTCTGGGAAAGGTGGGGAAGGGCTGAGGATCCTCGAACCAGCTGAAACAGGTCATCTTCAGGAAAAGCATGCCTTCTTAGAGCTGAAAGATTCAGGCAAACAATAAACCTTCCTCACAAGTAAACTTGGTTCTTCACTCATAGGAAACTGGGGGAGGTTGAAGCCTTAATTCCTCTCAAGTGTATGTTTACAAATTGTGTTTATGGGGTCCAGATGAAAACGTTTTTTTTTAACAGAGCATGCTGTTTCTCTTATCCCCTCTTTCTATTAAGGGGGCGGAGGGGTTAGGAATGGCCGAATCCACATGGTTTGGGAACCATGTCTTTTCCTGGGCCAAACACCTGTCTTTGCGTTTCTGTAACTCCTACTTGAACCCTGGCCCAGTGCTCAAGAAATCATCTTGTTTGCCCTGCGTTCTGTAACACTCTAGAGCACATGTGTCAAACACAAGGCCTGCGGGCCAAATCCGTCCCGCCAGGCCTTGCAATGTGGCCCGCATCGTGCTGTCATCACTGCACTCCGCTGCGTTTCCATCACAATGACAGTTTATGACTGTTCAGTAAACCATTCGGCCCGCGATTTAGGCTGGATTTTAGATTTTGGCCCCTTCTCTGATTGAGTTCGACACCCCTACTCTAGAGCAACTAGCCTCCCTGACCATCCCACTCTTCCCTCATCGATGCAGTGCTGAACACGTTTGCTGGCAGTACATTCAGTACTGTGTGAATGGGCTGGAAGAGGGCCCTGCCCTTTGTACCAACCATAGTCCTGAGTTCTTTAGCCTTCCTTACTGCAGCTCCTGAAGAGAATCTGGTTTCATTGCCCTGTTAGCCAGCATTGGCTAAATAAGGCCTTGGGATCTTCCTTTCTTGCATGGCTTCCCAATCCATCCTCCCCATTCTGTGGCTTGCCATTCATCATTCTGTGAAGCTTTTCCTGTTCATTAAATTATAATCCAAACACCATGTAATTGCTATATTCTGTTGCTTCTTCTAACTCTAGGGACCAGCAGCACAAACACTGTTGGGGGAACAGTGAACAGCCAAGCTGCCCAAACACAGCCTCCTGCCATGACCTCCAGCAGGAAGGGCACATTCACAGATGACCTGCACAAGTTGGTGGACAATTGGGCCCGAGATGCCATGAATCTTTCAGGCAGGAGAGGAAGCAAAGGACATATGAATTACGAGGTAAGTTTTCCCTTTTTGCCATTTTCCTACTCTATTCATGTCACTTAGCACATCTGAGACCATGCTTAACATTTCAGACAGTGATCTACTTCAGTGGCTCATTAATTTTAACACTTTTTAAAAATACAGTTTTATTGATTTCAGAGAAAAGGGGGAGAGAGAAGTATCAATGATGAGAATCATTGATCTGCTGTCTCCTGCACGCCCTCTTCTGTGGATTGAGCTTGCAACCCTGGCATATGCCCTGTCTAGGAATCGAACCGTCAACTCCTAGTCCATGGGTTGACACCCAATCACTACACCATACCAGCCAGGCAATTTTAATACTTTTAGAAAAACAAGACAAAAATCACCCAAGTACCCTTTTATTTTTACTTCCCTGTATCCTTCACTCCCTATTGGTCAACTCAATTTTTTCTTTCCTTTATTACCCTGTACTGCATGCCCACCATCATACGCGCACGCGCGCGCGCGCGCGCGCACACCACCACCACCACCACCACCACCACCACCACCACCACCACCCAGTTCCAGTCAGAATGGTTTTTCTCACTGGTTAGATAAGTGTGAAGAGCCAATAATAATTATTATGAAAGGTTTTATAAGATTAGAACAGCCTGGCTGTAAAATTATAGTTTGGTATTCCCATTTCGCACTCATGCATGTTATGCCCACACCACACTTTACAATGAGTTGTTTTGTTTTCAGGGCCCTGGAATGGCAAGGAAGTTCTCTGCACCTGGTCAGCTGTGCATCTCCATGACCTCAAACCTGGGTGGCCCTGCCCCCATCTCTGCAGCATCAGCTACCTCTCTAGGTCACTTCACCAAGGCTATGTGCCCCCCACAGCAGTACACTTTCCCAGCTCCTCCCTTTGGCACTCAGTGGAGTGGGACAGGTGGCCCTGCACCACAGCCACTTGGGCAGTTCCAGCCTGTGGGAACTGCCTCCTTACAGAATTTCAACATCAGCAATTTGCAGAAATCCATCAGCAACCCCCCAGGTTCCAACCTGCGGACCACTTAGACCTAGAGACATTAACTGAGTAGATTTGGGGACAGGAAAGAGTGCTGATTGGGGGCAGAGGGGTTAGTAGCCTATATATACTAACTACTTGTGCTGCATTTAACTGATTATTTCTTGCCAGAAAGGAATGTTTTAAATACTGCTTAGAGCCCTCAAAATGGAGTCTTCCTCCCCTTCACCATTAATTGGAGCGGGACAAGAAGGAAAGAGCAGCTTTCTTGTGGTGGGGTAGCTTCAATGTGTGCTTTCCTGTTTACCTGTACCCAACAGTGAGGGCTAGGAAAGAGAAGGGCTTTTATCAGGAAGCTATTCGAGTGCTCAAGGGAAAACCAAACCCCATCTGTATTTTTAAGTGGGTGTAGCTCTTAATTTTGGCACCCACCCCAAGTCCCTCATTCTTTCAAGAATCTAAGCCACAAGACAAAATAAAGGTATTGGGTGTTTTCTTACCCTGTCCCCCCACCCACTTCTCCCCTTTCCTTTTTTTCTCTCTTTAGAACCCATTGAAAAACACCAGAAGATTGAGGTTGCAGCCCTTTCTTATGATAGGTCATTAGTGCTTTAAGCAAACGATATTAGCAGCTTTGACTGCAGCACTAGCAATTAAGAAAAAAAAGTTCCCTGCGGACATGTAACTTTGCCATCAGTTTTGATGTGGAAACACTGTGATATATAAATGTTGTTGGACAACAGTAGTTTTAAGATGAAAATATGAAAGGTTTAAAAGGTTGACAAAAAAGCTAGCTCTGTTCTTTACTTATTGAGACACTTTAACTTTTTCCTTTGTATTTCCATTGTATTAGATAAATAAATGTGAATGTAAAATTGTATAAATTACTTACTTGAATACTTCTGTTCTCCCAGTATTGCTTGCTGGATATTTTAGTGCCTTGGACTTCTATTGCTTTTGCCATTAGCATCAACTTCTCATCAGACCCCAGATCAGCAAAGGGCATGTGGGAGGAAATCTAAGGCCCAGGTGACCCCAGCAGTGGGTCAAGCCAAAGGGAAATTGAGTGTTCTTGTTATTTAACAATTTTGTCTAGAGCAGGTATGAGATGAGCAGGGTGAGAAGTTAGTTGACATCAGTGCTTGAAAGCAGAAAGTTCTGTTTCAGGAATGGTGAAGAGGGGTGCTGTAATAAAATTGGGCATTTTAAAGGATTAAAGGAGGCGAAGGACAAGTGAAAGAAAAAGACAAAGGTATGGGAGAACAAACTTGTTTGAAGATATGTGATGCCATAGCCTTACTCGGTGAGCTGGGCTTGCACAGACCTAGAACAAATGGCTAAACATGGGAAGCGAGAGGGGTTGATTTTAAAGTTGGGAAACGGGATAGTGAAGTGTCACAGATGGAAAAAGTTGCTCTAAGAAAAACCGTTTGGATTGCTTTCCTCTTGCTGCAAATATACCAGGTATTTCTAAGCTTGGAGTGTTGTATTTTTGTAGAAAGTGGAACCACATCTGAAGCAAGCATTGTGTAGGAAAGAATCATATTCTTCCTGTTTTTCTCCTATGTCCAAATGGTTGCAGGATCATAATCTGTTGTGCCACCTTTATTTCTGCAATTGCAACTGATATTCTCACATTTCATTTTAACAAATATTCTCCTTAATAACTGCAACCAACCAGTGTTATTTAGTGATATGCCTAGTTATAATGGGCAGTTCTATCATTTTCAGAGCTTTCAGGAAATACTCTCCTAATTGGCTAACTGGGGGTCTCTATTATCTCTGAAGATGGGGGGAAAGCTAGGACTCTTTAATTTTTTTGGGTGCTTCTTGTCTTGACTCTTGAGTTGGGAAATTGACATATTTCCAACCTCTTACCCACCTCAATGGCACATCCCAGGGATCACAATAGGAAGAGCCTCACTGTTGTCCCTTCGTGGCCGTTTCTTTCCATTAGCCTGGGCCCCGATGATGCAAACGAAAGCTGAAGGTTTTAGGAAGGTAGAAATGAAAAGGGCAGAGGTTCCAAGCCCTCCTTCGAAATTGTTTACTTATTCATTCTCTGCTTATAATTCTTAGGGAGATGGTGAGAGTAAGGAATAGAAGAAGTTAATGAGAAATGGACCACCTAAGACAAATGAAACAATACTTTTTACTAGAGAAACAAGCAAGCCAAATGCAGCACATTGTTTGTTATTTTGGTTCAATAATTTTGAGATCTCTTCATTCACAAAAAAGAAAGAACTGGTTTTATTTACTGTTGATTTTTTTTTTTTCCCTTCCTGTGGATGAAATAACTGAAGCCTAGAGGAATCAACTAGCTACTGAAATGTTTAAATTATTTTTGTGTTAATAGTACACTTTGAGTATCTTTTCCACATTAAAAAATCTTTCTGAATTATAAATGTTTTCCTTACATTATTTAACAATGTATACTGTTTTTAAAAAAAATGAATAAACAATTCAAACCTTGGGTTTCTCTGCAGCCGTTAATTGTACATTTTGCACTAACTTTGGGTGTTGCGCTTCTTGTAAGATTGCGCTTTGTGCTTCAGTTTGTAACCTTTGTAGACTTATTTAATGAAACCATTCAAATAAACCAAACTTGCTTTTGATGAGTTGTGGGGTTTCATTCCCAGCCAATTCATTTTTCATTATTTCATTAGATATTTTGTGTGTAATTTATAATTGGATTCCTAACTTTAGTGGCAGTTCTGACCTGAACTATGGTTATGCTGATGACAAGGATATCAAAATCAAAAGATGGCTATATGACCAGATCTGCAAAATAGATGAAGTAAAAGAAAAATCAGCCCTAGCCGGTTTGGCTCAGTGGATATAGAGTGTCGGCCTGTGGACTGAAGGGTCCTGGGTGCAATTTTGGACAAAGGCACATACCTCGGTTGCAGGCTTCTTTCTGGCCTGGGCCCTGGTCGGGGTTCATGCAGGAGGCAACCAATTCATGTGTTTCTCTCACATCAATATTTCTCTCTTCCATTCTTGCTAAAAAGCAATGAAAAGAGAAATCAGAGTAAGCCACTGAAATAGAAATGGATTGCCGCCTTCTGTTCTTTAAAAGTTCTTTGCCTCAGGTTCCCAGCTTCCCACAAATGAATGTCACCCAAAAAAATAAAAGCCACTTCAAGATTAGATTACTAGTTAACACAAACTCATTAAAGGGAAAGAATTATGAAACATCTACTAAGCACGATGGAAAAACAATTTATGTTAGATGGGTTTATAACACATCTGAATGGGGAACTATATACAGCAACTTACATTTTCTATTTTGTTACCAGGTAATGGATTTATTTTGTGCTCTTGAAATTCCTTTTCTTTGGCCTTACATCGTCCCCTTAATTAAACAAGAGGTTAACAGATGAAGATCACAGCCTGGACTCTGATGCACAGGAGTCAAACACCACTCCACCTTTTGTTCTAAGCGTGACGCACAGTCCTTGTGTGGGCAACATTGGAATTTGGTGCCCTAACATGAAAGAAAGTAGAGACACCCAGTAATGTAATGTAGGTTGTTGTTAAAAGTTGGTGCTTGGTAGTATGGCTTATGTTACTTTCAACCACTGGTGATTCCTAAAAGTTCTGTATTTATTAGCATAATAGTTAGGAATAAATAATGAGTATCAAATGCCCAAGAAAAGGTATTTTATCTACCCACAGCCTACTCAATGTGCAACAAGCTTTTTTAAAGTACTTGTTTTCCAGCTGCAAAGCTTTATCTGCAGTAGGCTCCTGTAGTCAAATCCTCCGGAAGAGTACAGAAGGAAGCAAAGTCAGTCCTTGGAAATAAAGCTCATTCCCTAGGAATAATGAACAATTTGATGGCCAAAAAGCAGTTTTCTAAAGTCCCTCTATGAAAGTCTGATGAGGTAACCTGAACCTCTGCTAAGATGGATCCCATTTCCTTTTCTTCAACTCCTGGTTCTTCCTGGAGGAATCACAGTTTCCTATGGAAGAGAAAGCCGTTAAAATATAGTTGCCATGATTTTAAAACAAACTCAGTAATTTCTGAATTAGTTAATGATCCTAAAAACCTAAGAATGAAAATTGCTATGAATACATCCTTCTAACTCTAGACCAAACTAAAGTAATTACGACGGGCCCACTTTTAATAGGAAAAGCTCCTAATGCAGTCAGGCCTAACTTCCCACTAGGATCCCTAAGCACAGTTCTGGCTCTCAAACCAATTATCTTTTCTTTTCTGCTATTCCACCTTTAAAATTCATAGAACTAAACCCAGGTTCTAAAATATCTGTTCCTAAAACGGTTTGCTACCTATTTTGTGCTGGTTAACGCTGGAAGTTTGGATGTGCAATTTTGTTTGTGGATTCTGGTGGCAAAGGCTTTGTGGACTCCGGCTCCGAGTCACCATCTGGTTTTTCAGGACTGGTGTGGCAGCAGTCTGGTGTGATTCTGGTCTAGACAACGGCTTGACAGCACTGTCCAATACATCTGGAGTCATATCCCATATTTCAAAACTGTCTGCAAAGACAGAGATCACGAAAAAATGTAGTATCAACAAAGAAGGAAGTGTTCTCACATACAGTACAGGAAAAGCAGGTCATAAGAAATCACATGCCATAAGTGACCTATGATAGTTTACAGATTCTCTATCCCTAACACCTAAAAGTACACTGGAGCTTCTGTTAGGACTGTAGGGAGCTAAATCTGTGCTACTCGTCAGAACTGTTGTCAATCCACCCTGGGTCCTCTTTCTCCTAAAACTTCATGGGTCTATAAAGCAGAAAGGATTTTTTTTAATATATTTTATTGATTTTTTTACAGAGAGGAAGGGAGAAAGAGAGAGAGCTAGAAATGTCGATGAGAGAGAAACATCGACCAGCTGCCTCTTGCACACCCCCTACCGGGGATGTGCCCGCAACCAACATACATGCCCTTGACCGGAATCGAACCCGGGACCTCTCAGTCCGCAGGCTGATGCTCTACCACTGAGCCAAACCGGCTTCGCAGAAAGGATTTTTATACCTTTTTTTTTTTTTTCAATTCTCACCTGAGGATATTTTTCCCATTGATTTACAGAGAGAACAGAGGGGAGACAGAGAGAAACATGTAAGCGAGGTACATTGATTGGTTGCCTCCCATACGTGCCTCTATTAGAGGTGGGGAACCTGCAACCATGGTAAGGTACCACTGACCAGGAAGCAAACCCCAACCCTTCGGTTAGAGGGCCAAGGCTCCACCCACTAAGCCAAACCAGCCAGGGCTTTTGTGCCTCTTTAAAAAATAAATAAATAAATCTTTATTGTTCATATTATTACACTTGTTCCTCTTTCCCACACCCCTAGTTCCCCTCCACCAGTTCCCACCCCACCCTCTGCCCTTACCCCCCTCCACTGTCCTCATCCATAGATGTACGATTTTTGTCGTGTCTTCCCAAACCTCCCACACCCCTTTCCCCCCGAGAATTGTCAGTCTGTATATTATTTTTTATTTCAGTCAGTGTATGCTTAATTTCTAGTTGGTCCTTTTCCATATCCTCAAGGATCTCACTAAATTTATCGGCCTTTTCTACAAAATTCATGGAAAACCTTATAACCATGGTATTGAACTCTATATCCAGTCGCTTGCTTTCCTCCATTTCTTTCATTTGTGATCTGTTTCTTTGTCTCTGCATTTTGGCTGCTTCCCTGAGTTGATAGAGTGTGTGCTAGGTGTCCTTTAGGGCCCAGTGGCTCAGCCTCCCCAGTTACTATAGGAGGTAACTCTTGGTGCACCCCTTTGTGGGCTGTGTGCACAGTGTTGTAGTTAAGCTTAGATTGTTGTTGGTATCACTGGGAGGAATTGACCTCCAGGCCAATTGGCTGTGAGGATCAGTTGTGTCTATGCTGGGAGAACTTCTGTGTTGGAGACACCCTTGAGACAAGACTTGCAAAAGCCTCTGCACTCAGCTTGGATGGGGTGGAATCTCAGGGCAGAGCAAACCATGATGGCTTCCCGTCAGCCCTGCCCTAAAAGGCCTCTGGGCCTCAGTGTCCCTCAGTAATCGCGCAAGCACCTCTGAGAGAAAGCCACCTTCGAGTTTCGCCTGCTGCCAGACAGTCCAGTTTCTCCCTGAATGAGTCTGGGTCCCCAGAGTCTCTCCCAGAACTGGAGTTCAGAGCAGTCGGGAGGTTTTGTTTCCCTCCTGATTGAGAAAGCCAGCTGCATACTCAGTTGCAAACCCCTCTGGCTTCCACAGTTCCTGTGAGTCTCAGTGTGCTTTTCTCTTTTCTTCTAGTTGTAGAATTTCCTCTCAGCCAGCCTTCCTTTGGTTCTGGATGATGTCCGTTTTGTGTTTTAGTTGTAGTTTTGAAAATGTTGTGCTAGGCAGCAGTTTAGGTATTTACCTATGCCACCATCTTGGTTTCTCCTCTTTATGCCTCTTTTAAAATGCATTTTCGAACTCCCCAAGGTATCCAATACAGTAACTTACAAGCAATTTATAGGTATTTCCTGATTAATACTTAGCATCCCTTTAGCACCTACTGACCTGCAGGGAAGTCTTTCTCGGTGAGTAGTTCTGCTCCCTCAGGTTTGGGAGTGCTGTGGTTCAAAGGAGGCACCGGTGGCTCTACTATACAGAGAGAGACCTCAGAACTCAATTGTGAGAAGGAGCAGCCTCAGAAGTGCAAAGCACCCAGAGTTACGCTGGTTCATAGCACAGCCCATAGCAGAATTCAAGAACCCCGAGTCCCCGCCCACCTGTAGATCTATATGAGGTTTAAAATTGCCTTTTCCCTCTACCAAATTGGGGAGAAACAGTTTATTTCTCCTTTAGGGGCATAAATAAAAGACATCTGGCCTAGTTTTTACTTTTTAAAGCTATAACCTTTGTTCCTAGAAATTCTTAAGTAGAGATTCAATATAGAGAAACCAATAAAATCAATGACTCTGAATATAGGGATGGGGGAGGCCTGGAGAACACTCCACCACTCACCTTCAGGGGCTTCTGTAATGGTTTGGAAGCTAAAGATCTAGAATAATTCTTATTAAGAACATCCGAGCCCAGTAAGTGGATTTTTTTCCCCCTCTACATTAATTTCAGCCTCAGTGCTGAGGGGAATATTATTGAAAGCAAGTCCTCTATAAATTTCATAATTCTTAGGGAGAAGCTGAACAAAAATCACATTGATCTGGGATTAGCCCTTCTGTTTCTACTCTCTAGGAAAGACTCCAAAATAACCTCTATATACCATTCCCACTGAATCTGAACTCAAAAATAAGCAAGTTCCAAGATAATTACCAGAAGCCCCCATTACCTTCAAATGCAAAACTTCCTTATATTCAGAGTCAGCTAAGGTTTTGTAATGCAGAGGCAGTCAACATAACTGGAGCAAAAAACCCTCTGTACTGAGAAATTTCTAGTTCCAGATTTTGTCAAGGCCCATTCCCCCTCTCCCTCCCAACCCCAAAAGATCTTTAGCAATGGGGAAAATACACAGCAGGATTTCACTCTTAACTTTTTTTAACTCATCTATCCTGTGTCATAACGAGCTCTGGTTTGGACCTAACCATACTGAGCTGGCAGAGGATCAAGGACCTCAAGCCTTCCCTGGGATATTGAGTACACCTCCCCGGGGCCTCTGCTCCCAGCCTTCTCACGAACCCGGATTCTTCTTTTCAATGGATGGAGCAGAGAGCTGAACTCGCTGCTGTTTCTCCATTTGCTCCCGGAACTGCTGCTGCAGCTGCTTCTGCCGGAGCTTCCGCTGGAAAGTGGCATCACTCTCGGCAGCGGAGGACTCCAGGCTCCTGCATTAGGAGCAACAAGGTGGGCGTGAGACCCTGAGTCACCTGAACAAACAACAGACAGTGCTGAGGGCAAACCAACCAACCTGCTGGCTCTGAAGGCAGAGATGGAGAGAACTTAGGCTGCATGAGAAGGCAGAAGAGGAAAGGTGGGAACGAAGGTCCTGTACCTGGATCTGCTGTCCTTATCCCCCTGCATCACAATGTGGGGATCATCGGAGTGGCTCGGTCTGCAAGGAGAGGTTGCCTCCTGTGGTTTTGTGGGTCCCAGAGCCATGTTCTGTCTGCAGCTGCTGTATCTCGCTTGTTCCACAAATGGTTCAAAATCTTGTCTCTTTGCTTTGGTTAAATCCACTTCAAGAGGCAACTAATGAAGGTAGAAAAAGGGTGAATAACTTTCTCCAACTGCTCTTCCCCTTCCTTCCTTTCCCTGCCTTAAAGATCTAGATTCCACCAAAACTGGTTTGGCTCAGTGGATAGAGCATCAGCCTGCAGATTTAAGGGTCCCGGGTTCGATTGTGGTCAAGGGCATGTACCTTGATTGCAGGCACATCCCCGTTGGGGGGGGGGGGGGGGCGGTTGTAAGAGGCAGCTGATCAATGATTCTCTCTCTCATTGATGTTTCTAAATCTATCCCTTTCTCTTCAAAGAAAAAAAAAAAATCTAGATTCCTAGAAAACAGTATGACAATCCTCTAGTCATCATGCCTTCTAGGTCCTGAGAAACTCAGACAAAAGTTCCAACACTTCAAGTAATATTTCTAATTACATGAGGAGTAAACAATTTCACTTTCTACTTTAGGTAGACTGGTCAGTATTAATAAATTTGATAAAAATGAATCCTATTTTAGGTTTGATTTAGGCAAATGGTATGTAAAATCTAATTTGAATCTTTCCTTGGCAACTGAATCTGTCTGGTGCTATCTACTTTTTATACCCCCTCCCCCTTTTCTTTTAATGGAAATGATCACACAGTCTTTGAGGAAGCCTACACCTTCTCTGCCCTTTCTGCCACAACTCCCCCTGCAAATACAGCACTCATCCTGGAGAAAGCATGGATATGTCATGGCACCACTATGTGTCCTTCAAATGACAGGAAGAAGCAGCTTGAAAAGTCAAAAATAAGGAGTCGCCCAGTTGGGGTTTCTAGATCTGACCAAATGAGAGAAGTAAACTGTGTATTTCATGGCACAGGGCAAACTGTTAGGCCCACTCCCCAGAGGACATCAGTAGGACATCCCCTGAGGCCTCCCAGACTGTGAGGGGGGGGCAGGCTGGGCTTAATTTCATGCACCGGGCCTCTAGTACTAAAATAAATAACTAAATAAAACAGGAGAGAAGAAACAAAGTTCCCGTGTAGAAGAATTTTGTATAACTTAGGTGGCTATTGCCCTTCAAGAAAGTAGAATTAACTCCTCATCTGTGTGTAGTGTCACATAGTGACCATCAGGACAGGAGAGAAAAACAGTGGGCTGACTGTGCAGAAACCTGAGAAACAAAGTCAACTTCAAATATGATTAGTCATGTTGACAGTATGTATCTTGATGTGATAAAAATGGCACTTTACCTCTATGGCCTTCCTCCCCAAAACCCATAACCCCAGTCTCACCCTAAGAAAAATATCAGACAAATCCCAATTGAGGGACTTTCTACAAAATACTTCTAGCACTTCTCAAAACTATCAGTCATCCAATCAAGGCAAGTCTAAAAGGAGTCTGAGAAGACATGACAAGTATGATGTGGTCTCCTGGGACAGAAAAAAACTAAGGAAATCTGCATATAGGATGGACCTTAGTTAATAATATCGGATCAGTAGTAAGTTATTAGTGTGACAAGTGTACTGTATGACTAAAAAATGTTTACAATAGGGAAAACTGAGTGTGTGGTATACAGGAACTCTGTACTAGGCTTTGCACTTTTTCTGTAAAGTAAATGCCATTCTAAAATTTAAAATTTAATACTTTGTCGACAAATAAATGTACGCTTATTTAAAAAAAAAATCCACATTACCAAAGTGATATACAGATTGAACATAAGTCTCTATCAAAATTTCAATGGCACTTTTTGCATAAATAAAAAATTCACCCTAAAATTCAGATGAATCTTAAGGGACCTCAAATAGCAAAAATAATTTCGCAGGAAAAAAACAAAGCAAAACAAAAACAAAGTTGGAGGACACACCACTTCATATTACAAATCTACAGTAATCAAAATGGTTTGGTGCTGCCATAAAGACAAACTTATAGACCAATGGAAAAGAATACAAAACCCAGAAATAAACCCTTGCACATATGATCAAATGATCTTCAATAAGCATGCCAAGACCACTCAATAAGGAAAGGAGAGTCTCTTCAACAAATGAGGGTGGGTGAACTGGAAATCCACATCACATACAAAAATATATTATACCTCTTCCTGTCAGCAACCTGAGATGACCTCTAAAAATGGTTTACCATTCACTTGATCCAGAAAATCTCTCAAAATCATGCAAATCAAAAGGTTCAAATCATTATGTTTACTTTAAGAACATTCGTGAAACTTCCCAGGCCATCAAGGGTATGCATATCTGAAAAGCCACTGAGTATTTGAAGAATGCCACTTTACAGAGCAATGTGTACCATTCTGTCATTACAATGGTGGAATTGATAAGTGCTTAGGCCTGAGAGTGGGGGTGGTCACAGGGTTGGTGGCCCAAAAAGAGTGCTAAATTTTTGCTGCACACACTTAAAAATGCAGAGAAGGCTGAACTGAAGGGTTTAGATACAGAGTCTTTGGTCATTGAGCTCCTCCAGGTGAACAAAGCTCCCAACTTACAGAGCTCGTGGACACATTGAGATGATCCTTAATGGAAAAGGGGTAGGTTAAAAAGAAACCAGAAGGAGTAGGCTAAAAAGAAAAAAAAGATACCACAGCCAAAACCGGTTTTGTTCAATGGATAAAGTGTCGGCCTGTGGACTGAAAGATTCCAGGTTCAATTTTGATCAAGGGGGAGAAACCAAGATGGCGGCATAGGGTAGACACCTGAATGCAGCCTACCACAACAAATTTGAATTTAGAACCGAAAAACGGGGGAAACATCGCCCTGAAGCATCGAACGTCTGGCTGAGAGGAGGCGCTACCATCTGGGAAGGAGAGAGAAGGCGCGCTGAACCTCAGGAACTGTGAAGGTGTGGAGAACTGTGCATGGGAAAAGGCAGCCGCCAGACTTCGCTGCCGGCTTGCTTGTGGAGCGCAGAGAGGGCGGGCTGAGTTCGCTACTGGCTTACTCCCTGCGCACTGAGAGGACGGACAGCTAATGCGCGGCTGGCTTTCTTGTTCGGGAGGAAAACACAACCACCCTATTGCGCTGATAGACGGCCCCAGACAGGAAGAGGCCAGACTGTCAGGCAGTGGGCAGAGATCTCTCAGAGGTGTGTGAAGCCAGCGGCCATTTCTGTAGGACTCAGAAACCAGACCCTCGTAGGGAGAGGCTGACCAAAGCTTGTCTGCACCACCCAAGACTCCGTCCCATCCAAACGGATCACAGAAGCCCTTCCAGTGGCTAGTTTTCTCGTTCGCAGTGAATGGGACTCTCTTAGGGAGTGACAGACAGAAATCCAAAGCTTGTTTGAGCCTATACCAAAGAGGTGCGCGCACATGCAACCAATTGTGCGGGATTCAACAAAGTTTATCTGTGCCACCCCAAGACTCCGCCCCATTCAAGCAGAATATAGAAACCCTCCTAGCTGAGACACTTCTGATCCTCATAGCCAATCTCCTATAGGAGATCAACGCTTCCCAGTGATACCAACAACAAGCAAGGCTTAACAACAAGACTGCCCACACAGCCCACAAAGGGCTACACCAAGACTGTCCACCTCAGGTAACTGGGAGGCTGACCCACTGAACCATATAGGACACCTTAGCACACAAAAGCCACCCTACTAACTCAGGGAAGCTGTGAAAATGCCAAGACAAGGAAACAGATCACAAACAAAAGAAATGGAGGACAAGAAGCGACTGGATATAGAGTTCAAAACCATGCTTATAAGGTTTTTCAAGAATTTCCTAGAGGAGGCAGATCCAAGATGGCTGCTCGGGTAGACACCTAACGGCAGCAGCACACAACAATTTCAATGGAATACAACTAAAATGTAGAGTGGACATCGCCCAGAGCTACAGGTAGTCGACTGACTGAAAATTCTACAACAAGAAGGAAAGAAAAAACCAGAAGAAAAATCAGAGGAGCTGAAAAAAAGCCTAAGGTACGGAGACATGCTGCGCCCTCGCACGCATGCGCGCGCGGAGAGGTCGCAGCCGGAGAGGGAGGAGGAGAGGGCTGGGTGCTGCCTGGCGTTCCCTAGCAGGAAGGAAATAAAACCCCCAGCCTGGGCTAAACTCCCAAACTGGCAGCGCTGAGCCCCAGTTATGGGCCAGACCCTGGGGACCCAGGCTCCGGCTGGGGAGACGGGGCTGTGAGGCGGAATCCCAAGCGAGCAGCGAAAAGCAGGGCCCCCAGAGTCGCGCGCACATTGTGCGCAGAGGACTGAATGTTGGCTCTGATGCTGGATTACCCTAGCGGGAAGAAACAAAGCCTCCGGCGGTGCTGAGCCTCAGTCCGGACTGCTCTGAACCCCAGTCCTGGACCAGACCCTGGGGACCCAGGCTCGGGCAGGGGGAGACGGGGCTGTGAGGCAGAATCCCAGGGGAGTGGCGAAAAGCGGAGCCCCCAGAGTCACGCGCACCGCGCGCAGAGGACAGTCTGTTGACTCTGATCCTGGACTCCCCTAGCGGGAAGGAGAAAAAAAAAAAAAGCTCCAGACTGGAGGAATGCAACAGGGAGCAGGAGCCCCTGCCGGACACTGGCCAGCCGGGCGCCAGCAGGGAGCCGGGCGACGGGGCCCCCAGGGGGGGGGGGGGTGGTGCCCCTGAGCCATCGACCTCTGAGCGCGGGCAACGAAGCCAAGGCCGGGGGCTGCTTCCTGGGCGGCGCTGACCCCGGCAACAGGCTGGAGCAGCACGGGAGCCCGTGGAGAACAAAGGGGTGCCACAGGCCAATCTGCTGAGCTCCCAGGACAAGGAGGAAGAAACCAAAGTTCGCAATGTGAAGAAATCAAGTGAGAGCAAAAGATAGTAAAATTACTTAAGAAAGAATACAAAGAAGATCTTGAAAATTCAAAGACTAAGTCAGAACTCAACTCACCAGCCAACATTGCAACATAAATGCGTTGAAAAAAAAAAAAGGACAGAATGTTGGAACAGCGGCGGCCAGGCCTAGAGTGCCCAGGCACAAAGTAATGGCAACTGGGCCTGGAGCAGCAACGGCCAGGCCCCAGAGCAGCAGCAGCCAGAACCAGAGCAACAACAGCCAGCACTGGAGCAGCCAGACCTGGGGCAGTGGCAGCCAGGCCTGAGGCGGAGGCAGCCAAGCCCAGGGAGGCCAGTCCAGGAACACCCAGACCCGGAGTGGCCGGGCCTGGAGAAGCCGGGCCTAGAGCAGCCGGGTTGGGAGCAGCCAGGTCCAGAACAGCAGTAGCCAAGCCTGGAGCATCCAGGCTGGGAGCGGCCAGACTCAGAGCGGCTGGGCCCGGGGCAGCCGGGCCCAGAGAAGCCGGGTCTGGTGCGGCCAGGCCCGGAGCAGCGGCTGCCAGGCTGGGAGCGGCCAGGCCCGGAGCAGCGGCTGCCAGACTGGGAGCGGCCAGGCCCGGAGCAGCCAGGTCTGGTGCGGCCAGGCCTGGAGCAGCAGCAGCCAGGTCCAGAGCAACTAGGTCGGGAGCAGCGGTGACCAGACCCGGAGCAGCTGGTTGTGGAACGAACCAGAGCAACAGAGGCCAGGCCCGGAGCAGTCAGGCCCGGAACAGCTCGCTCCTCACCTGCCCTTGCCCCACGGCTGCCTCTCAGACATGGCTGGAAACTTTTGTGGGAACTTGAGGGTCTGCTGAATCAAGTGATGAAGGCTTAGATCTGGATGTGTTGAGTTAGTATAGGGCTGGGGTGTTGATCTGTGAGTGCCTTGGATGGGGCCTGGATGAGGCTGATTGACCTATTTGGAAATGTCTTTTGTGTGAAATGTATCATTGGGCATGTGGTGGTATTATTGATATGAGAAAATGCTAAGTAACTGATTTACTATCTGAAAAGGGATTTACTATTGGGGAAAGGGAGAGAGGAAGAGACTGAACATAAACTGCACCTATGGATGAGGACAATGGGGGATGGGGAAGGGGCGGAGGGTGGGGTGGGAACCTGGTGGAGGGGGGAAAAAATGAGGAACCTTTGTAACAATATGAACAATAAAGATTGATTTAAAAAAAAAAATTTCCTAGAAAAGGCCGATAAAATAAACGAGACCTATGAGGATATGAAAAGGGATAACTAGAAATAAAGAATACATTGTCTGAAATTCCGATCAAGGGCATGTACCTTTGTTGCGGGCACATACCCAGTGCGGGGTGTGCAGGAGGCAGCTGATCAATGTTTCTCTCTCATCGATGTTTCTCTCTATCCCTCTCCCTGTAAAATCAATAAAATATATATTTTTATAAAAAGAAGCCTTGAGAAACTTAAAAAAAAAAAAAAAAGATACCACAGAAGAAGAAAAATGAAGAAACAAAAGTTAAGGCCAGGAAGTGAATTTAGCATAAAATAAATGCTAATAAAAGTAAAAGAAATAGCCCTAGCCAGTTTGGCTCAGTGGACAGAGCATCGGCCTGTAAACCGAAAGGTCCCAGGTTCGATTCTGGTCAAGGGCACATGGCTGGGTTGCAGAATAAATCCCCACCCTGGTCAGTGCACTTGCAAGAGGCTACAATCAGTGTTTCTCTCTCTGTGTCTTTCTCCCTCCTTTCTATGCCCTATAAAAGTCAATGGAAAAATATAAAAAGATCTAAAACTCATAAAAGAAAACACAGAGGCAAACTTCATGATATTGATTTTGGCAATGATATTTTGGATATGACACCAAAAATATGGGCAAAAAAGGCAGATATATACAAAAGGGACTACATCAAACTTGAAAACATAAAAGTTAACCTATGGAATAGAAAAAAACTTACAATCAGATCTTTGATAAGTGATTAATATTCAGATTACCGTTTCCAAGAGCATTGGCCTGTGGACTGAAGGGTTCCAGGTTCAATTCCAGTCAAGGGCACATGCCCGGGTTATGGGCTCGATCCCCAGCAGGGGGCATGCAGGAGGGAGCCAATCAATGATTCTCTCTCATCATTGATGTTTCTTTCTCTCTCTCCCTCTCCCTTCCTCTCTGAAATCAATAAAAATATTTTTAAAAAATAGCCGAAGCCAGTTTGGCTCAGTGGTAGAGCGTCGGTCTGCGGACTGAAGGGTCCCAGGTTCGATTCCAGTCAGGGGCATGTGCTTTGGTTGTGGGCACATCCCCGGTAGGGGGTGTGCAAGAGGCAGCTGGTCGATGTTTCTCTCTCATTGACGTTTCTAGCTCTCTATCTCTCTCCCTTTCTCTCTGTAAAAAATCAATAAAAATATATTTTAAAATTAAAAAAAGAAAGAAAGGAAAATAAAGAAAAAGAGGTTAATATTCAGAATATATAAGGGACACCTACAACTCAACAACAAAAAAATCAAATAGCCAAATTTTAAAAATGGGCAAGGGTCTTGAATAGACTTTTCTCCAAAGATAATATACAAAAGGCCAACAAGTATATGAAAAGATGTTCAACATCAGTAATCATCAGAGAAATGCAATCAAAACCACAATAAGATATCACCTAACCAGCATGGCTGGAGCATTAGCCCTGTGCATCAAAGGGTCACGGGTTCAATTATGGTCAAGGGACATAATTAGATTGTAGGTTTGATCCCCAGCCCTGGGAGGCAACCAATCTCTCTCTCTCTTTATCTCTCTCTCTGAAAATCAATGGAAAAAATATCCTTAGGTAAGTGTTAACCAAAAAATATGTATTTTTAATTAGATTAAAATTTTTAAAAAGATATCACCTCACACCCATTAGGAAGGCTACTATAAAAACAATGAAAAAAGAAAATAGCACGAGTTGACAAAAATGTGGAGAAATTGGGATCCTTATGCACTGTTGGTTGAACTGCAAAATGATGCAGCCTTCATAGAAAACAGAACAGAAGTTCCTCAAAAATATAACTACCAAATGGGCCAGGAACCCCACTTGTGGATATGTATCCAAATTAATTGAAAGCAGAGTCTCGAAGAGATAATTGCACATCCATATTCATAACAGCACTATACATTACAGCCAAGCGATAGAAGCAACCCAAAAATATGATACTAACACATAATAGAATATTATTCAGCCTTTAAAATGGAGGAAATTCTGACACCAGTTACAACATAGATGGAACCTTGAGGTCATTATGCTAAATGAAATAAACCAGTCACAACAAACAAAAACTGTATGTTAGCGTTTTAAGAGGCATCTAAAGTAGTCAAACTCATAGAAACAGAGAGAAGGATGGTGGCTACCAGGTACTGGAAGAAGGGGAAAGGGTTTTATGAGTAGAGAGTGTCAGTAATACAAGATAAAGAAGTTCTAGAGATCTGTTTCACTACTGAACTGTACACTTAAAAATTGTTAAAATGGTAAATTTTATTATATGATTTTTACTATAAAGAAAAAAAAAAAACTATGACTATTATCTGTTGTAAACTTAGATGCAAAAATCCATAACAAAATATTAGCAAACTGAGTATATGTATAAAAAGAATTTTTTTAAAAAAGAAAAGAAATGGAGTTTTGACAGATGCTAATTGACACACACTTCTACTAGGGGTTCCACAAGAAAAAGTACCCCTAAGAGAATGCTGCCCCAGGTGGCAGCACTGTGGGGACCTCAGAGAATACCCAGAGAACAGCCAAGCTCGGCCAGCAACACATACACAACAGATCCAATTCTCCAAAGGCCAATGTCATATCACGAGATAGGCATTGACAGAAGCAAGGGAGCTCCAACCCTGACACCAAGACTAAGAAAAAGCAAAAAGATTGGACAGGGGAGGCTCTGAGTGCTTCTGAGAAATGACAGGTGAGGGTTATTGCTCCTGTTAAGCTCCTTTTAAGACCATTGCCAACCACAGCTCTTCATGTATAAGACAGAAATAACATTTCTAGACTTCAATTTCTTCAACTGTGAAATAAGGGGATTGATTCCTATAAGCTCTGATAGACAGAGTCCAATATACATATTCCAGACCCTCTAGAGCTGTGTCTTACTCAACCTATGGCCTAAGGGAACTGGTTATACCTTCACTGCAATGCATTCCATTCATCCATTTCTAACATACCTGGCGTGGAAGTTTATTTAGTGACCTCAGATAGTCTTTGTCCAGAATACAGTTTCCAAGTGCATTCCCAAAGCTTCTAAGGGTAAGAAAAAAAAGGGAAAAAGGGTTGAGAATTGTTATATGTAAGTATCAGAGCACTGTTACAACTCTGTGCAAGCTGCTTCTCAATGGCAGCAGAGGAAATAGACCCTAACATGCCTTTAAAACTGAATACCTGCCATGTTCCTGCATGGTGTTAGGTTGTGAGAATGCAGCAGTAGGCATAACAGTCACAAGTCCCTGTCCTCAATAAGAGGCAATGAAGCCGAAACCGGTTTGGCTCAGTGGTGGAGCGTCAGTCTGCGGACTAGAAGGTCCCGGGTTCAATTCCGGTCAAGGGCATGTGCATTGGTTTTGGGCACATCCCCAATAGGGGGTGTGCAAGAGGCAGCTGGTCAATGTTTCTCTCTCATCGACGTTTCTAGCTCTCTATCTCTCTCTCCTTTCCTCTCTGTAAAAAAATCAATAAAATATATTTTTAAAAATAATAATAATAATAAGAGGCAATGAATATGAAGACTCAGACACCATTCACAAAACCCCACTAGCTACCTCCTGTCAGGGAGTGCAAATTCCAGAGCAGAAATCTTTTCTTCCCCAGGACTGCGCCAATTCCCCAATAACGGGGGACACACCCTCAGGGCTCAGTCCCCCATTAAAGTTCTTTAGTCGGGATATACTAGTACACACTCCCTTACAGGCTATGGTATTGCAAATTTTTAGTGCAAGTTTATACATGTACTTTTCTGGTGATCCAATTCACTTTAAATTTCAAAGATATCTATAACCCAAAAAGGTTAGTAACTAAGTTAACTAAGTGAGCCCTGGCCAGTGGCTCAGTGGTTAGAGCATCAACCTTCGGACAGAAGGGTTGAGGGTTTGATTCCCTGTCAAGGGCACATACCTTGGTTGGGGTGCGGGTGGGAGGCAATTAATCAATGTGTCTCTCTCAAGTCGATGTTTCTCTCTCCCTCTTTCTGCCTCTCTCTCCCTTCTTCTTCCCCCTTGCATTCTCTCTAGAAATCCACAGGAAAAAATATCCTTGGTGAGGATTTTTAAAAATTAATTAACTAACTAACTGATGTATACACAATGAAGAGGTGTCTAGCTGTGTTAAAGAGAATGAGGAAACTAACTATGTACTCATATAGAAAGGTCCCCAAATACCTTACTGAGTAGAGGAAAAGCAAGTATAATCAGAGAACATAGTAATCTACTACTTATTCTCAAAAGGAGACTTAAGCATAAAATAGCACTGGGAAAATATAATGGAGAATAGAAAAGCAGGGCAGACAGGGAGTGAGACCTATGTATTTTGATTTTTGGACAATCTCTATATATAAAAGCCTAATATGCAAAGTGTCCCCTTGGCAGTTCGACCAACTGGGAGTTTGATCACTCACTATGATGTGCACCAGAGGGCAGTGAAGAATGAAGGGAGGCCCTGGCCAGCAGCCAGAAGCCGCTGGGGATACACCTGTGCATGAATTTCATTTATTGGACCTCTAGTGTGAATATATTACTTAAAAAAAAAAAAAACTGCTTTGAAAAAGGCACTGAAATGAATTAGACTCCAACCCGTTTTGCTTACCTCAGTGCTCGCTTCAGCCCATCCGTCACTGCCTCCTTCCTTGCCTTCTCCAAAGACAAGGCTTTTGACTTGAGGCCCTCACTAACACCATAACCCACATCTTCATGATATGAACCATCCTGGAGGCAGAAAGGAGTTCAAACATGAAAGTCTGCAGCTGTCTCTCTGGCTCTATAGCTCTTCTTTTCCTCAAGCAGCAGTGTTCACTGGGCACACATAACTAGGCCCTGCTAAAGGGCACATGGGCACTGACAATTTAAGAGAATTAATTTCCACACTATTTCCTAAATCTGATCTGCTTGGAAACATGGCTGTGGTTAAGACAATTCTTCTTTCCCAGCTCCTCTTTTACATATTCAACCCATCCCAAATCACACAGATGCCCTACCTAAAATTATAAAAACCTCTGGACACCTAACAAAAGGACAATTTTAAATATTGTATTTAACAGGCTCTAATGATGGGACAGCAAGTCCTTTTGCAAGTCATGTGGTATCCATGTCTTGGCCTTCACCACCAGCGAAGATGGATCTGATCAAGTTGTAGCATATAGAGAACTGAATACAATTTCTGATGATAGCACTGTATGCTTTTTGAAAATATAACTCAGAAAGCATTCAAAGTAATGAGAGATACTATAACAAAGGCTTTTCAGTACTACTTATAAAATAAAAAGTCAGAATAGAATTAAGGCTGAATGTTCTATCTAGGAATAAGTAACATTAAATAATGGATATATAAACTAACTAAAAAGAAAAAAAAGAACTGCTTAATCCACCTCAGTAAGAAATGCATTTTCCATAAAATTTTATTTTTATTAAGTATAAAAATTATGATGGAGTTATGTTGTCTCTTCCTCATAAACAAAGTTGACTAATCAATTGTATGCTAATACTATCTATAACAATAACTCAATTCTTAAAAAAAAACTTTTATTTAGATCCTTCAAGTCACTGGAAATTTATCAAAAATTTTTAATTTATACATACACACACACACACGACAGAGAAGTATGGTAAAGTTATTAATAAAAAAAGGTTTCAGCTCAGCCAGTGTTGCTCAGTGGTTGATATGTCAACCAATGAACCAAGAGGTCAATGGTTTTATTCCTGGATTGCAGGCTCAATCTCCAGTAGGGGATGTGCAGGAGGCAGCCAATCAATGTTTCTCTCTTATCAATGTTCCTATATCTCTACCCCTCTCCCTTCCTCTCTCTCTCTTAAAAAAAAAAAGTTTCTACGATAAATATATATTGTATTAGGATAAAAGCCAGCAGAGAAATAGAATGGAAATATGAGTTCAAGAAGAAACAATATAAAATTTCTTATGAATAAAGAATAGCTTGCTTAAAAGTAAAAGAATAGCTTGCTCATGTATTATTTTTAATGGATGACAGTATTTAATACTCTATGATATTTAGAATCATTTGGTACATTATAAAAAGATATAACAGATTTATTTTAGAATGTAAAATTTTATTTTTTTATTTTTATTTTTTATTTTATTTTTTTAAATATATTTTATTGATTTTGTACAGAGAGGAAGGGAGAGATACAGAGTTAGAAACATCGATGAGAGAGTCATCGATCAGCTGCCTCTTGCACACCCCCTACTGGGGATATGCCCGCAACCAAGGTACATGCCCTTTACTGGAATCGAACCCGGGACCCTTCAGTCCCCAAGCCAACGCTCTATCCATTGAGCCAAACCGGTTTCGGCTAGAATGTAAAATTTTCAAATATACTCTTACAACTACTTGTATTTATGGTGAAAACTTTTAAGTGTAAACTTAAAAATGTGCAGAGAACAGAGTTTTTCAAAATTCTTTTAGGGAACACATGGGGAAAATGTTTGAATACCACCATCTTAAGGAACACTAACTAAGACCCAGCTCCGGCCCCATTTGGCAGCTTAGTTATGCCAAAGCCCAGAGACTTCCCTACTTGCTCCTTCTCTCTCACCACCCTCGCCAAGCCTTGGAGGCAGCAAGTGTATTTCCTCACCCTCACCTTCAACTGGACTCGCACAAACGCACAGACTCCCACGTAGAACTTCCCGTTGTTAAAGTCAACAAAATCTAGGAGTGGGAAAAAAACACTAGTGGGAGAAGATACGAATCCCTGGGCTTCATCCATATTCTTACAGCTGGCAACCAAATACACCTACCCAACATCCTCACCCACAAAATACTTTCATCAGAAATGAGACAATGCCACGTGAGGGGAATGGAGAGGTCACCATTGCTCACCCACATTCTGCTGTGTGATAGAGTGTGCCCAGCCATTGTAACCAAACATCTCATTGGCCAGATTAATTACCCTGTGACCTTCGATGTAACACACCTGGGGAAAAATTGAAGAAAAAATAGCTTGTTAAAATTCCTTACCATTCTTATATGTAGATCAAAATATACTTCATTTATTCCTTACCAGGTTTTTGGGAAAACTGCCCTTAAACATTCCAGGGAAATTCTCAGTGAACTTATTTGCAAAAGTCCTTCCTGAAGGAGCCAGGTAGAAGGGATTAGACTCAAAGATAAAGATATCTACTTGCCTAGCAGTTTCCAAAACTCAGTTTCCAAAAAAGTACAAATCTCAGGTTCACATGTATTACAGATGACCAAAAACATACACAAAACTTAAAATGAGAAACAAATGGTAAGAGACACATTTTTAAAGGATTATGTAAAATCCTATAATGCCAGGTATAAAAGTCTCAAGACAATGCTTGGGTCACTTCTGAAGACAAGGGAGTCTAGAAGCCACCTCTTCCCAAAGACGGTAGGAAACATCAGTAACAGCGAACAGGAGACTTTCTGAATCCATGAGGCCCAAAGAGGGTGTTGGCGAGATCATCTGAGAAGTCAGCCCGAGGGGCCCCAGCTTTCAGGTGTATAAACTCTCCTACCTTCTGGCCGCCCCCAGCCATGCGGCTACTTATGTATTCCGGGCCCAGCCTCTGCCTCAGCGCCCTCTGGATGGCCTGGTACTCCTCTGCTGTGTACTGGTACTACAATCCAGAAAGAAAATTAAAGTCACATTTCCAGCATTCTGTACATCAGCAAGTCTCCAACTTTTTGGTCTCCACACTCTTTCACACTCCTAAAAAATATTGTGGACCCTAAGAGCTTTTGTTTAGGTGGGTTATATCTATCAATATTAGGAATTAAAACTGAGACACTTTTAAGACAAAGATTCCCCTAGTTATCAGAGCAATGATACCACTACATACTATGCAGTCTCTGGAAAATTCCACTGTTCATTTATGAGAGAATGAGACTGAAAAAAGCAATTAGTATTTTAATATTATGAAAATAATGTTGATCTTATGGACTTTGAAAAGGTCTCAGAGATTCCTAAGGGTCACTGAACCACATTTTGAGAACCACTGCCTTAGATGTTACTACCATCCCTACAAAACTTTCTCAAGCCAGAATTGGAAAACTAAAAATTCCCACTTCTGAGTCTGCAGGCAAAGGAGAGCAGAGCAAACATGACAGGGAGTCTATTCCATTTTCTTCTCCAAAGTTATGTACCTCTTCTTCAATTGAACAATTTCCCATCCTACACAGATAAATATACTACTGCTTGTTTGGATTTTTAACCCGTTGGTTGTTCCTCCCTTGCCCCATTTAGATGAAATAAACAGATCTCTGGTAGAGAAGACAGAATTTGGGTAGACAAAGCAAGAATCTCTTTCATATGCACAGGATATCTCTACATAGAATGACACCTGAAACTCTGGCTGCCTCCATAAAAAGAACGGGTGAAGGTGGGCAGAATGATAGGGAAATAGTAAACTGTTCATATATCATCTTTGTTTCATTCTGAATATTGTATCACATGCATATATAATCTATCCAAAAACTAAATAAAATTTAAAGCTAAATGTAATCCCCAGTACTGTTAGTATTTTGATGCTAAAGTTTCAAAATGCCCTGCATTCATCAAAGGCTCCCAAATAATGCCTCTAAAGGAAAAACGAATAGCAATAAACAGCTTACACATGTGTGCATGATGGTGCTTTACAAATTGCTTCCTCATACCTTTTTCACTTCACCTCATTCTTTGCAAGTGTGAAAAACCCAAACCGTTACCTGTCCAAAGCATACTACAGAGTTGCCACCAGCAGAAGAGGGATGACTGTCACCTCCTCCAAGAATTGCTTCCTCAGCCGCAGACATGTGGATTCTGGTTGATCTCTATGTAAATAGATTAAAAAAGGATCTCAAAAAATGCTAAAGGCAAAAGGCAAACACAACAGAAAAAAATCAGATAAAATCCATTGGTAAGATTTTACAAGTCACTTTATTTACATACTTCTACAAACTGCCCCAATCAAGGATTAAATTCCCCAGTGCTTAGCTACGGTCTCATAGCCCCTGATTATCCTTTAGGGGCTGCCTCTGCTTTCTGCTAAAATTTTTACTAGGATGATAGTGCTACTAAAGGTTATTTTTATAATAGGAATGTATTATAATTACATTTTATAATGTTATAGATGAAAAGTCAAAATTACAAAAACACTCGAAGGGAGAGCAGTCAACTCATTACTACCTACTACATGTGCAATATGATCCTGGCCTCGAAATGTGTAAGACACAGTAACTGAACTGTTTGCCAAGAGCTAACAAGCTAGCTAGTGGGAGAAGACTAATAGACATGAAACATGTAACACAGAGACTCCTGGAGCATTAGCTCAGTTTGGTCCCTTCAGCATCAGCTTCACCTGAAATCTGTTAGCAATGTGAAATCTCAAAGTCCACCCCAGATCCACTAAATCAGAAACTAGACATGAGGCCCAGGAATTAGTGCTTTACCAAGCCTACCTAATGATTTTGATGCAGTTCAAGTTTGAGAGCCAGTGCTTTAGACTGAGGCTATGCAAATTTATAATCCATTAGAAAACAGAATTACTCTCAGAAAAACACCTGCAACTGGCTAACCCACTTATCTGACTACTCCTACATCTGTCTCACATCAAAATCAAAGTTGATGCCTCAGAAAATTTCTATAAACCTTCACATTTACTAATAGAACTACAAGTCTATGAATGTCAACAAGTATGATTCTCCACATGGCATGCATATATATATATATATATATATATATATATATATATATATATACACACACACACACATATATATACAATACACACACACACACACACACACATATATATATATATGTATATATATGTATATGTATATAAAAGGCTAAGTGTCCATCCATCTGACCGGTAGCTGTGACAAGCAATTTCCACCAGGGGCAGATGCTCAATGCAGGAGCACTAGCCATTTAAAAATAAACGGCACCACTGACCTGACACCAACAAACCAACACTCAGCTTCCCACAAGTGGGACACAGGCCCCATCACTACCCTGGAGTGACACCCACCAAATCACAGCCAATGCTGCCAAGACCCCATGGCGCAAAATGCAGCCTACAGCCCAGAAATGGTTGCTGTGAGTGCCAGGCAATGATATCACATAGCAACACTGGCTTCCTCTTCCTAACAATAGCTTCCTTGGAGTTTCTTCAGCCCGGGGAACCAGATTTGCTTTATAGCCAGATGCAAACATTTACAGTTTAACCAAATGCTTCTGAAGCATTTTCACATGCCTCATCTCATTTGATCCTCACAAAAGTCCTGGAATAGGTAGATAGGAGACGTGGTAGAATCCTATTTTCTTTTCATTAGCCAGAAAATGAAAATTTAGAATGTTTAGAAACTTGACCCAACTGAAAAGAAGAAATGTTGGAACTTGAAAATGACTTCACTGGATATTAAAGAACATTATAAACTGATGAACCAAAAGACAGATATAAAGACAGTAAAGCAACAAGCAGACTGTCAAATTACAGCCAGGAGGGTAGGGAGATCTGGGGGAGATGAGAGATCAACCGAAGGACTTGTATACATGCATATAAGTACAACCAATGGATACAAAACTCTGGGAGGGAGGGTATGTATGGCGGGGGGGGGGGGGGAAGCAATGTTAAAATATGTACACAGATAATAATAAAATAATAATTAATAAATAAATAAAATTAAAAGAAATAAATAAAAAGAAAATGACTTCAGGTTTTCTCACTGCACAGGATTAGTCAAACACTGCTATAGTTAAATATTTTACCCTTTGTTCTCCCTGCGTGATCTACAATAATAATCTGCTTTGTGTTGATATTAACTGCTGTGTTGCTAACAATTACCTTAAAGAGAAGTTGGGGTGCTTCATTAGGCTGGAAAAAGTTTAGCTAAATCAGAAAGCAGGTCTAATTAAGCAAGTTTATTCTATATCTATAAAAGGCTAAGTTAACTCGCCATGCACGATACATATAAAGCTCTCACTGGCGCCAATCATACAAGTGTGTTTCGACCTGTCATTGTGAATTTGGTTGACACTTCTATTATAGAGAAAGGGCAAATAGCGATATTAAAATACTTCTAATTAATTTTCTTTCAATGTGCATGAATCCATGCACCAGGACACTAGTTATAATATAATTAACATTATATTATAACTAGTGTCCTGGTGCATGGATTAACAGAGCTCAAGTTCTAAATGTCAGTTTCTGGCTCTATCACCCTCTATGTGCTTGACCAAGGGTTGAAGGGGGGTTCGGGGGGAAATCACATAATCTCTCTAAATATTGTTTTCTCATGTAGAATATAGAGACAATAATGGTAAATATTCATTTAATTTTTATTTATTGCATAAAACTGAATTAGAATAGTACCTGGCACATATGAATAAATGTTAGATATTGCTAAATTCCTGTTAATTTTCTGAGGAAAATGCAGAAAACTAAATGATCATAAAAGATTATATTTCAGCTAAGAATGATAAATTTGATAGTATAACACTAAAAAGTAGGGTAGTGGGCTAACCTGGATTAGTTAATAATTAGGATCTAAAATTGAAACATCAAGAAATAGTGGAATAATTATTTAGACTGTAACTGTAAAGGCCAGAAGATAGTTAAACGGTAACATGTCTGTCTAAGGAGTATCAATGGGAAGGAGAAGAGTACAACAGGAAATCTCCTTTTATAAAATAAACCTTTAGCACTATTGGATTTTCAAACATGTGCATGTATTATTTTAATAAAAACAAAAATTTGCCGAAACCGGTTTGGCTCAGTGGATAGAGCATCGGTCTGCGAACTGAAAGGTCCCAGGTTCGATTCCGGTCAAGGGCATGTACGTTGGTTGTGGGCACATCCCCAGTAGGGTGTGTGCAGGAGGCAGCTGATTGATGTCTTTCTCTCATCGATGTTTCTATTTTTTTTTAAATATATTTTAATGATTTTTTACAGAGAGGAAGGGAGAGAGATAGAGAGCTAGAAACATCAATGAGAGAGAAACATCGACCAGCTGCCTCTTGCACACCCCCTATCAGGGATGTGCCTGCAACCAAGATACATGCCCTTGACCAGAATCGAACCCGGGACCTTTCAGTCTGCAGACCGACGCTCTACCACTGAGCCAAACCGATTTTGGCTCATCAATTTTTCTAACTTTCTATCCCTCTCCCTTCCTCTCTGTGAAAAATCAATAAAATATATTTTTTAAAAAATAAAAATTAAAAAAATAAAAACAAAAATTTTAAATGTAAATACCTATTCTATAAAGCAACAGTCAGCAAACTTTTTCTGTAAAGAGCTAAACAGTAAACACTTTCGGTATTGCAGGCTATCTGGTCTCTGTCACAACTACTCGGGCATTTTAACATGAAAGCAGCCATAAATAATCCTATATAATAAAAGTCCAGAGACCATAACAGCAGAACAACCAGAAAGACTGCTCAACCAGTCACTATGAGATGCACTGACCACCTCTTGGTCCCTTTCCTGGCCAGCAGGCTCCTATCGCCCGATGGCCAACGGGAAGCAGGGTGGGTGTCAGGGGGTGCAGGTGGCACCAGGCCAAGGCCCCACCCCACCAGTGGCCATGCACACAGTGACCCGCGGTGGGGGTGGGGCCAGCAAGCGGCAGGACTGGCTGAGTTTCAGTCCCTCCATGGCTGTCAGGCTCCCATCACCCAATGGCGAATGGGGAACCGGGGTGGGTGGGCGGGCGGGGGGGGGGGGGGGGGGGCGGAGATGGCCCTGATCACAGGCTGGGCCTCGGGACCACACTCCATGTGAATTTCCCACACTCCATGTGAATTTCGTGCAGTGGGCCTCATATGTAAACGATTGGGGATGGTTGTGTTTCAAAGTTCTATTACAAAAATAGGTGGCAGCCCCAGCTGGTTTGGCTCAGTGGCTTGAGAGTCAGCCTGTGGGCTGAAGAGTCATGGGTTCGATTCTGGTCAAGGGCTCAAGCCTGGGTTTCAACCTTGATCCTGTGTGAAGCAAGCAAGACGTAGCCAATTAATGATTTTCTCTCATCATTGATGTTTTTATCTCTCTTCCCTGGCCACACCCCCCCCCACCATCTTCTCTGAAATTAATATATATATATATTTTTTTAGTGGTGGCAGCCCTGGCAGGTGTTACAATGGTTAGAGCATCTGCCTGTGCACCAGAAGGGTCTCAGGTGATTCCAATTGTGAACGAAAGGAGCCACATGCTAACCTGACAAGCTCAGGGGAGGCCTGAGTGGCAGTCTTGCAAACTCAGAGACCTAAGATAACCACAAAAGATGGTTTGAAAATTAAATATTCAAACTATAAACAGGTTATATTGGGTAGTCATGTCCTAAGATAACATATCTGTGAGATGTCTGGGTAACTTGTAACTTCCCTTTTTCTGGAGCTCCTGGGGCACAACCGAATGTGGTGGGCGCCAGGACAGATGCCTCAAATTCCTTCTTTATCATGTAATTGTTCCTGCACTCACCTAAGTGAGCGTCCATCATTTTACTTTTTATCCAATCCCAGGGGTTTCCCACTGCTTTGCTTTATCCTTAATCTGTCACCAATGAATTTTATGTAACCCACCTATGTCTCTTCTTTGATTACAATGTATAAATAGAAATGTAGCCCGCCATTCTTCAGAGCATTATCTCAATTTATCTCAATTTATTGAGGTTCTGCTTCCCGGCATATATCGTCAGTTTGGCTCAAATAAACTCACTAAAATTCTTTACAGGTTTCAATGGTTTTTTTGGTTAACACAATCAAGGGCATATACCTGGATTGCAGGTTCCTTCCCTGGCCAGGCCGGAGGTGCATGCCAGGAGGCAACCAATTGATGTGTCTCACATTGATGTTTCTTTTTCTCTCTACTCCTCGCTCCTCTCTTCTCTTCCTTCCACTCTCTCTAAAAAGTCAATGGGGAAAAAAATCCTAGGTGAGGAAGAACACAAATAAAAAATAAATATATAAAAAGAAGAGGTGCCACAGTGTGCCAAACCCTGCTATAAAACATGTATTGAACATTACAGTCAGATGTGGTTTAAATCCAGCCATCAGGTAAGTTACTTAAATTGGATAACTACTTAGGTTCCCTGTGCCCAAACTTCTTCACTTGTAAAAGAGAATATTAATAAGATAAACTTCATAAATTTGTCATTTTATAATGATGTGGTAATAGCAGCATCCAGCAAGGCTCATCATTAGATGCTAAAAGTTGTGGTGGAATGGGATATTCATAAAGTCTCAAATGAGCACCTTACTGAATGGACTTAATGCCAATGAATTGCATGCCTAAAAATGGTTAAATAAATTTTGTTATGTGTATTTTACCACTAAAAAAATAGCTTAACATAATAAAGGTTTATATAATCCCATACAAGATCTAATGCAGCTGGGGGTCTTATAGCTGCGTCATGTAGCACATGTGACCTCTAAGGTCATTGTGGCAGCAGCAGAGTTGAAGGAGTCACACAAGGTCACAACTGCCTTAGGGCAGAAGTGAACAGAACTTGTCACATGGCCCCAACTTAATTGCAATGGAGGCTGGGAAACATAAGAAAGCATTTGAATAGTTTGTGAGTACTGTCTCTGCCACAGCCATTTCCCCCACTCCAATATGCGATCCTAGAAGGTGGGGGATTCCTCCTGATTCATTTTGACACCCCCAAGTGACTAGCACAGTGCCTTATGTATAGTAAGGGGTCAGGAACAAAGTCTTTAGTTAGTAATTAAATGAATAGATGAGAGAAGGAGTGAAATACATAATGCAGGATAACAGACAAAGTATATATTTTTAATTCTTTAGAAACTAATTTTATAAGTCACGAATTACACTTCTCGCATTTAAAAAAGAGCTTGTTGCTACTTTTCTAAACACTATCATAAAATATTCAACTTTTATTTAATAGTTTTTTATTGTTTTTTTAATATATATATATTTTATTGATTTTTTTACAGAGAGGAAAGGAGAGAGAGATAGAGAGCTAGAAACATCGATGAGAGAGAAACATCGACCAGCTGCCTCTTGCACACCCCCTACTGGGGATGTGCCCGCAACCAACGTACATGCCCTTGACCAGAATCGAACCTGGGACCTTTCTGTCCGCAGACCGACGCTCTACCGCTGAGCCAAACCGGTTTCGGCAATATTCAACTTTTTGTTGAAGTAAAGAACTACCCTTATCTCTCTCCATAAAACATGGAATCACTTTTTTCTTCTAGTTTCTACTCTGAAATAAAGCTTACTGCTCTGCCTTCCATTCTAAACTGTTTACAACTATTCTAAAATTAAAACACTTTGCACTGGCCAGGTGGCTCAGTTGGCTGGAGAACTGTCTGTACACCAAAAGGTTGTGGGTTCAATTTCTTTCTTTCTTTTTTTTTTTAATATATTTTATTGATTTTTTACAAAGAGGAAGAGAGAGGAATAGAGAGTTAGAAACATCCATGAGAGAGAATCATCAACCAGCTGCCTCTTGCACACCCCCTACTGGGGATGTGCCCGCAACCAAGGTACATGCCCTTGACCGGAATCGAACCTGGGACCTTTCAGTCTGCAGGCCAACGCTCTAGCCACTGAGCCAAACCGGTTTCGGCATGGGTTCAATTTCTGATCAGGGTACATACCCAGGTTGCAATTTGATCCCTGGTCAGGTGAGTACAGTAGGCAACCAATCAATACTTCTCTCACATCGATGTCTCTCTCCCTCTCCCTTCTCTCTCTTAAAAAAAAAAAAAATCAATAAAAACATATTCTCAGGTAAGGATTTAAAATAATTAAAGTATCTTTTTTGTTGTTGTTAATCCTCACTTGAGGATATTTTTCCATTGATTTTTTTTTTAGAGTGGAGAAAGAAACATTGATGTGAGAGAGACACATCGATTGGTTGCCTCCCACACCCACCCCAACCAGGGACTGGAATCTAGCCTGCAACTGAAGTATGAACCCTTGGCCAGAATCGAACCTGGGACCCTTTAGTCAGTGGGCCAACACTCTATCCACTGAGCCAAACTGACTAGGGTAATAAGCTTTAAGCAAAAACACGGGTGGAAGTAAAATTTGGCCAGATCCTCACCAGCAAGAGATGGCTGTTGTCTTTTTTATATGACTGTGTTTGTGTATGTGTTTTATGTGTATGTATGTGTATATTTGTTAAATAAAAGCAGAATCCAAATGTATCAGGCATATTTTATGTAGCAGCATCTCAAGTCTTCTCGGCTTTGCATGTCTCAGGTCCCTGATTACTTTTTTCATCCCAGCTAACTAGGCAAACCATGTATGCGTTGATTCTAACCACCTGCACAAGGATAACCAATGGTCCTTCACTTCTTGCTCATGCTGGATGCTTCTCACCTACCACCTTGGTTTCCCTTTTGACTTTGAGGTGTGAGAACCTGTGGGACCCTCTTATGCCCACACATGCACAATCTGAAAATGTAGGGAGTAAATGTACCATGAGGCAAAGCTTTTACCAGTGAGATACAGAAGCTGAGTAACACATCTTCTCCTTCCTTCCTTTGAGTGGATTGTCCTGGGATGCAGTACTTTAGCCATCCTCCTGGAAGACAGCTTTAGGAAATCAAGCAACCAGGTTTACTTATTATAAACGGGTTGCCAGCTTGGAAAGGTACCTTTGAACTGATTTACTAGTAATCTTACATCTCTCCTCAACGCCCTGCCCCCTCACTTCTGCTTTCTGAAATTGCACTTCCTGAAAACATAATGGCATATAAGCTTTTGCCTCAAGCTCCAGGTTCTGGAGCACCCAGGTTTAGCAGACACTATGAATGCTCTGCCAATTATCCCTCAGCTCCTACCACACTGGTGCACCCTCATCTAACTTCCAAATGCCAACATGTGCATCTCTTTTTCTGAAGAGATGCACATGTTGACATCCAGGGCCCATTTTGCATCGGTTAATGGAAGCTGGAAGCACCAGAGAACTGAGCCCCTGGGAGCAACCCAAAACAATGACTGACAGGAGTTAGTGTGTACAGACGCTGGGTTTCTTACCCATTCTGTGAAATAACACTGAGCATTGCTCAGTGCTGGCTCCAGAGGTCCCCAGTGAAATCGGACTTGGTTGCCCACCAGTGGTAATTGGCTTGACAAATACTTTTGTTTAATGACTTTTCTTTCCCACCTCACTTCTCCTCTCCTCTACCAGGATGCCCTGGGGTCATCTCCCAAATAAACTATCTTCACTTGAAGGGAAAATGTGGGGACTGGGGAGCTGGGTGGCAAAGATAGATTAACAATGGAGAAATCTGGCAAATAACCATCTTAATCAAGTAATTAAACATAATGTCACCAATAATAGCACCAAGTGCTTTCTGAAGGAAGCACTGAGAGTCACAAAAACATTTTGGTAGTGTTCTACCAATCTACTCCTGACTTGATCGTAAGTAAATGACCAGACAAATTCAAATCTACAAGGGTTGACTCTTTAAAAATGTCAAAAAGAGAAAACCAAGTAAAACAAAAAGTCTAGTGAAGTCTTCTACTGTAGATTAAAGAAGACTAAAGAGACATGACAACTAAAATGCACTGTGTGATCCTTGATAGGATTTTAGGTCAGGAAAAAAAAAAGCTACAAAGGACAATACTGGAGCAATGGGAAAGTCTAATGATGGACTGCATATTAGATGCTGGTCTTTTATCATTGTTAAACCTACTGGGTGTGATAATTACATCATGGTTATGTAAGAGATATATGATAAAGTATTAGAGTAAATTGGTATGTTTTCTGTAAGGTTCAAATCATTCAATTAATAAAATGTTACTGTGTGTACTGTGTGTGCAAACGAGAAGAGAAGGAGAAAGGTTAAAGCAGAGTAACAAAATTATGAATCTAGTGTATGCAGGTATTCATTGTATAACTTTCCTGAAGGCTTCAAATTTTTTAAAATGTCAGGAAAGACTTCCTAATAGTCAAGGTTATGACAGCTACATAAATCCAAATATCTCAATACTCTCCAAAAACTATACAGATTTACAAGAACAAATAAAATCACAAGTAGTCCAGTTGGTGTGGCTCAGTGATTGAGCATCAACCCATGAACCAGGAGGTCATGGTTGGATTCCCAATCAGGGCACATGCCCGGGTTATGAGCTCCATCCCCAGTAGGGGGTGTGCAGGAAGCAGCCAATCAATGATTCTCACTCAACACTGATGTTTCTATATTTCTCTCCCTTCTTCTCTCTGAAATCAATAAAAAAAAATATATATATATATATATATATATATTTTAAACCCTGGTCGGCATGGCTCAGTTGGTTGGGCACTGTCCTACGCACCAAGAGATGGTGGTTCAATTTCTGTGCTTGATGCCTGGTAGGGGACCTGGCAGGCAGCCAATCACATTGATGTTTCTCTTTCTCTCTCCCTAAACAATAGCAAAAAATAAAAATATATACTTTTAAAGAAAAAAATAATCTCCTGATTAAAACAAAAACAAAAACAACAAAAAAAACCACAAATATCCTGTAACTTTTAACATAATTAGAAGACTGAAAATACAATACTATTAGCTCAACTAGCCTGGAAGTAGAAAACATAATTTCTGGTGGAGATATTTCTCAAAGTCTCACCCAAACTCTTTAAGGAGAGCAAGGTGGACCCCAGATGGGAAAGGAAATGCCTAGAAGAGAGAAGAGGATGATGAAGAGCCTAAGAGGAACTAAAATCATTCCTGGGGAAAGAAAACCCATACTTAAGTATAAAGATACTAAGTGTTCTGTTAGACCAGTGTAGTCTAGAACTCAATGAGGCAGTCTTGGAAAGTCAATGTTTCTGGGGAGAAGCGGTTGAAAGAAAAGTGAGATGCCTTTTGAAACTTCTGTGAAGAGAGAAAGTGGGGAATATAGGATCCTGTAATTCAAGAGAAAAACGTAACGTCAAAGAACATCTCCTCCATAAAAGCCTTCTAATAAAGAGGCCAAGATTACTTACAAGCCAACAGAAACTACCTTTGAACCAGGAATCTCATAAATCATCCCAGCTGTCAATCCTGTTCACAAAATGCAAAATTAGAGATAAAAAAGAGTCAGTGAACTTGAAGACTGAAAATAATGAAAGAGTTTCAGGGTTCTGTGGAATAATATCAAAATGGCTAGCACGCATACAACTGAAGTCCCAAAAGAAGAACTTAAGAGAATGGGGAAAATATTTTAGAAAATAATGGCCTGAAATTTCCCAAGATAAGTGACAGGCATAAATGTGTGCATTTATGAAGCTCAGCAAACCTCAAAGCAGGATAAATACAAAGAAAACCACACTAAATACATCATAGGCAAACTGTTAAAAACCAAAAATAAAGAGAAAATCTTTAAAGCAGAGAAAAATGGCACATTGCATACAGAGTAATAATACAAATGATAGCTCCATTTATAAGTCTAAAAAAAACCACTTTTGAGTAACTTTAAAGATGTATGAGACTGTACACTGAAAACAAAACAGTACTAGAAGAAAAAAAATTAATATATATATATTTTTTATATCAGAGAGGAAGGGAGGAGAGAGATAGAAACATCAATGATGACAGAGAATCATTGATCAGCTGCCTCCTACACACTCCCTATTGGATGAAGCCCGCAACCTAGGCATATGCCGACCAGGAATCGAACCATGACCTCTTTAATTTTTTTTAACATATAGTTTTTATTATTTGTTTGTTTGTTTTTTTACAGAGAGGAAGGGAGAGGGATAGACAGTTAGAAACATTAATGGGAGAGAAACATCAATCAGTTGCCTCCTGCACACCCACTACTGGGGATGTGCCCAAAGCCAACGTGAATGCCCTTGACCGGAATTGAGCCTGGGATCATTCAGTTCACAGGCTGACGCTCTATCCACTGAGCCAAACCAGTCAGGGTGAACTGTGACATCTTGGTTCATTGGTTGATGCTCAACTACTGAGCCAGCCATGCCAGCCAGGTCTAAAAGAAATTTAACAAGACTTAAATAGAAAAGGGGAAGTACCATCCTTTATAATAAAACCCTAATGTGTAAATGAACCAAACGGCAGAACCGGTTGCTATGATGCATACTGACCACCAGGGGGCAGACGCTCAATGTAGGAGCTGCCCCCTTGTGGTCAGTGCACTCCCACAGGGGGAGCACCACTAAGTCAGAAGCCGGGCTCATGTCTGGCAAGTGCAGCGGCAGTGGTGGGAGGTCTCCTGCCTCCGTGGAAGCACTAAGGAGCAGTGAGCAATAAGGAGCAAGGGGTCTCGGACTGCAAGAGGGTACAGGCTGGGCTGAGGGGACCCCCTCACTCCAGTGCATGAACTTCATGCACTAGGCCTCTAGTGTTCATATATTTGAAGACTTGATATTGTTTAGATGTTAATTCTATTCAGATTGATCTAAAGATTCAATGCCATCCCAATCATAAACCTACCAGTCTTTTTTTGAAGAAACTGATGACTTTAATATTTATATGGAAAATGCAAAGAATCTAAATTAACCAAATCAAGCTTGAAAAACAACAATAAAGTTGCTGACCTGCACTATATGACTTCCAGATTTATGATAAATCTACATTAATTACAACAATGTGGTACCAATAAGGATTGATCAATGGAACAGAAGAGTCCAGAAATCAACTGCCATTTATACAGTATTCTGAATTTCAATAAAGGTACCAATGCATATCACTATACCCAACAGAATGGTTAAAAATAAGGCCTGACAACACCCAAAGTTGGCAAGGATGTTAAGCAATTAGAACTCTCACCCACTGTTGGCAGGAAATACAGTGATAAGACTACTGAGCTGTAAACACATGCTACCATTCATAGAAATAGGGAGACTAACTTGAAGATGGAGGAACAGATCCAGGGAGTAAAGCAAGTCTCAGGCCTTGAACCTAATGGTTCTTTATATACCTTAGATATCAGCTCTCTGTCAGAAAGGTGTCAGTGTTTGCCTTTCATTAGAGTTGTCTTTGATGAGACGTTTTCAATTTTAATGTAATACCATTGATCTTTTTAAGAGTGGTTATTGTTTTCCTAGTCTCGTCTAAGAAAACCTTTTGCACGTCCCCACGTCATGAAAATAGCCTTCAATATTTTCTAGCAGACTTATAGTTTTATTATAATTTCTAAAATAAACCTGATAATTTCTTTAGAAATTAAATATGTATCTGCCACATAGCCCAAGAATTCTTCTGATAGGTATTTTCCCAAAGAAATAAAAGCATATGACAAAAAAAAAAGACTTGTCAAGGTAAGGAGAAAGAATTTAAAGTAGGATAGTGACTGTGAGTATAGAATAGATTATTTAAGAGATATTAAGAAGGTAAACAAGATTGGGAAACATTTCTAATCTTATCCATTTCCTTATTATCTAAAAGAATTTCTAATTATATGTGGAGGGAGGCACACAAAAAAATGAGGGAATAAAGCATTCTACCTAATAAAAGAGCAATATGCAAATTAACCATCACTCCGCTCCACAAGCCACACCCACTAGCCAATCAGGGCATGTAAGCAAATTAACCCCAACCAAGATGGCTGCTGCCACAGAGGCTTGGGTTTCTCTGGCCACAGAAGAAGCCAAGCTTTCCGTCTACCATAGCAGGCCTAAGCCTCCACTCCAGGCACAAAGTTTGCATTATAGAAGGTAAACAAATCCAAACAGAAATGGCTGCCACCATGGAGCGAGCAGGCTACAAAGTTTCAATTGTAGAAAATAAATATATCCCAGATATCAGGGCCTCCACTTGGGTCACTGGGGAGTGTGGCCAGCCTACAAACCACCAGAGGCCCCTCACTCAGGCCTCCCCATGTCTCAAGGGAACCCCCACCCTGATTCAGGACACCTTTCAGGGCAAACCAGCTGGCCCCCACCTGTGCACCAAGCCTCTATCCTATCTAATAAGAGTAATATGCAGATTGACCATCACCCCAACACACACATGGCTGCCCCCATGTGGTCAAAGATCCTGCCCCTTTGTGGACACAAGATGGCCACCACAAGATGGCCAGCAGGGGAGGGCAGTTGGGAGGGATCAGGCCTGCAAGGGAGGGCACTTCAGAGGGATCAGGCATGCAAAGGAGGGCAGTTGAAGTCAATCAACCCTGCAGGGGAGGGCAGTTAGGGGTGACCAGGCTGGCAGAGGAGGGAAGTTATGGGCAAACAGGCTGGCAGGGGAGCAGTTAAGACATTAATCAGGCTGGATGGAATTGGTTAGGGGGTGATCAGGCTGGCAGGCAGAAGCAGTTAGGGCCAATCAGGAAGGCAGGCAGGCGAGCAGTTGGGAGCCAGCAGTCCTGGATTGTAAGAGTGATGTCCGACTGCCCGTTTAGCCACTGGGATTGGGCATAAACGGGCAGTCGGACATCCCTCGAGGAGCCCAATTGGAGAGGGTGCAGGCTGGGCTGGGAGACACCTCCCGCCCTGTGCACAAATTTTGTGCACTGGGCCTCTAGTATTATATAAGGAAATTTTCCTTTTGTCTGACCTCTTTTTATTTTTTAAAATTTGATTACAGAGAAGGGAGAGGGAGATATAGATAGAAACATCAATGATTTGAGAGAATCATTGATTGGCTGCTTCCTGCACAACCCCTATTGGGGATCGAGCCCACAACCTGGGCATATGCCCTTGACAAGAATGGAACCTGAAACTCTTCAGTCCCCAGGCCAACTCTCTAGCCACTGAACCAAACCAGCTAGGGCTCGTTTCATCTTTATTAATTAAAGACAGGAGAGGACATAATCATGAATGGTAATAGAAGCCATCTTTAAAAATTCAGACCTTTTTTTGTAAACCATGAGGAAGCAATGGAAATTTTAAGTTGAAACAATAAAATGACATTTATGTCTCAGAAAGCTCTTCGCCAACAGTGAATAATTGAGGGAAGAGTTCAGTTAGGAGTCTATGTTACAACAGTCCAGAAGGGAAATTATAAAGATTCAGGATCATAGACATGTAGTAGAGAAAGGATGGACTCCGGATATGTATTACAGGAAGCAGAACTGACAAGACTCAGTGATGGGTGAGGATCAAGAACAGCAGGATTGGATATCAAGGTTTTTTTTCCCTTTTATTTTTACTTACATACATGACACACACAAAAATCAAGAATAGAAAAAAAAACTTTTTTTTTTAAGAAGGAACTAGATCTCAAAATGTCATCTCACTACATTCTAAATAGAATGTGTTTCTGTTTAAAGACAGCTTATTTAATATATATAATATTATTGACTTGTTCACACTGAACAGTTTACTAGTATCCAAAAGAAACATTGTAAGGCCCATCACAGCCTTCCTTCACTTAAACAATAAATAACATACTTCAGCAATATGCTGGGAGGCCTTTACATTGCCCCCACCCCAACCCCACCACTCCTGGAGAGATCCCAAAAACCTGACTAAATATACAAGGACACAATTCCAGTATGAGAACTGAAAGAGCATCACCTGGTTTAACCCTGAGAATATGAGCATCAGGCAACTCAAATTTTTCAGAGTCCTGCACATCTGCAAAAGTGCCATGAGCATCAATTAGGGACTTAGGATTGCAAAGCTTAGTGAGTAAATAAATTCATTAAATACAGATTTGACATATAGAAGATCGCTGTGGGTTTAAGGTAAACCATTTCCCCACAGCTCTCTCGGTTACTTTGTCATACACTCATCTCCAACGACACCCAGTCCGTCCATACACCAGCTAACAGTCATGGCACACATTACACAGCAACATCTCCGGTAAGAACTGCACACAAACACTTCTCTGCCAGCTACCGCTACAATTAATGGTCCAATCAGTGCTGAACCGTGAAGACTTTATTATTATTGTTGTTCCAAGTATTACATGTTTACTTTTCCCCCCCATTAGCCCCCCTCTGCCATTCTCGCCTCCCAGGACAAACTCCCACCGCCCCAGTGTCCTGTCCATTGGTTATGCTAATGTGCATGCACACACGTCCTCCCTGCTGTCTTCCTGAGGTTGCATGGTCTGATCAGTGTTTTTTAGTCTCTAGATTAGGGGTGTCAAACTCAATCAGAGAAGGGGCCAAAATCTAAAATCCAGCCTAAATCGCGGGCCGAATGGTTTACTGAACAGTCATAAACTGTCATTGTGATGGAAACGCAGCGGAGTGCAGTGATGACAGCGCGGTGAGGGCCACATTGCAAGGCCTGGCGGTACGGATTTGGCCCGCGGGCCTTGTGTTTGACACATGTGCTCTAGATCTATTTTTGTTCATCAGTTTATGTTGTTCACGGAGAAGACTTTAAAAAGACAAACTTCCACAGAAACCGGTTTGGCTCAGTGGATAGAGCGTGGGCCTATGGACTGAAAGGTCCTGGGTTCGGCCGAAACCGGTTTGGCTCAATGGATAGAGCGTGGACTTGGGGACTGAAGGGTCCCGGGTTCAATTCCGGTCAAGGGCATGTACCTTGGTTGCGGGCACATCTCCAGTAGGGGGTGTGCAAGAGGCAGCTGATCGATGGCTCTCATCGATGTTTCTCTCTATCCCTCTCTCTTCCTTTCTGTAAAAAAAAAAAAAAAATCAATAAAATATATATATTTAAAAAAAAGACAAACTTCCCTAAACTGAGGCCCCTGGAATACCGACCCATTCCAGAGTTAAATTTAGTTTTAAAGTGTTTGCATCTCAGACAAGAGTTCTGCGGAGGAATAGACAGCTGGTCTAGGTCTCTAGGAAGCCTACAAGTCGGAGGGGGGAGGGGGGGGACGACCAAATGTCCCAAAACTAATGTGGTATATCCCTACACCTGAGTATTATTATTTATATTATCCAGACATAAAAAGAAGTGAAGTACTGACGCATGCTACACCATGGATGACCCTTGAAAACATTATGCTAAGTGAGGAAAAACAAGACACAAATATTGTTATGGTTCCACTTTTGTGAGATATCTAGAACTGGCAAAATCAGAGACAAAAGGATGAGTGAGGCTGAGGTAGGGGATAGGGAGCAGTGCCTACTAATGAGCTCCAGGTTTCTTTTTTAGGGCGATTTAAAAAGTTCTGAAATTTGACAATGGTGGTTTTTACCGCCTTGTGAATATACTAAAAGCCACCGAGTTGTTCTCCTTAAAATAAGGTGATCAGACATCCCGACTCTTAATTTGTCCCGCGGCGTTTTAAAAACAGGCCAATTTTTTTTTTTTTTTTTTTAATCGGGGGACTGTTTTTAAAACGCCGCGGGACAAGTTGTTAGAAGTCGGGACTGTCCCGCCAAAAGCGGGACGTCTGGTCACCTTACCTTAAAAGGATAAATTGAATCCTATATGGATTGTATCTCAATTTTTTTTAAGAACAGGTTCTAAAAGGCTGAATTCGCGACCAAACTGAGTGTCAAATTCCTTCCAAACTGCAGCCAGTGCTTCCAACCCAAGCAGCGGCCCGCGGCTCCGCGCCGGGAGGGCCGCCCACAGCAGGCCGCCGCCCTGCCGGCGGGGCCCTGGAGTGGGCGCCGCCTGAGCGGGTGCAAGTCCCCTGTTCCCGGCCCCTCCTAACCGACCTCTCAGACACCATGACCCTGAGCCCCTTCTGTGAGTTACTCAGGCCCCTGGGCTCTTGATGAACACCGCGCTCAAGCCCGATCGGCCCGGCGCTCCACTTGGCCTCGAGCCGCCCAGTCCACTCCCCGGGCCGGAACCACCCGCGGGCGTCCTCCTCCCCACTTACGCGCCTCGGCAGCGCGCGGTGCACGCAGGGAGCCCGGTCTAGGCTAAGTGAGGGGGGAAGGGCGTTTAGATAGAGCCGCGCGGAGGAGTCTGGGAAGGAAGTGCAAGGGAACTCTGGGAAGAAGGTCCTTATCCAGGAAGAACAGGAGGAGGAGCCGTAAATCAAATGGGAAGGGGAGGAGAGCCGCAAAGCAATCTGCCGAAAGCCGTAAAGCAAGCTGGAAGCGCGACGCCGATCTTCACATTCTTAGTCACTCACCGCTCCAGCCAGGCCCTCACCGTCCCCTCAGGTTGTGCGGCGCCCGGATCTCTGCTGCCCCCTGGCGGGCGGTGAGTTCGGCGGGGCATGCTCTTAAAGCCTCTTTCCGCGCCTTCCTGAAGGACTGCACAAACCCACTCCGGGATTAGAATGCAGCAGTGGGTGGAGAGGAATGTCTCAATACCTATCCGTGCACCCTACGGATATGCCAACGAAAGAAAAACATGCTATCAAGTCTTATGAAGAAATGGTTATCAGCCCCAACCAGTTTGGCTCAGTGGACAGAGTGTCGGCCTGCAGACTCAAGGGTCCCAGGTTGGATTCTGGTCAAGGGCATGTACCTTGGTTGCGAGCACATCCCCAGTAGGGGTTGTGCAGGAGGCAGCCAATTGATGTTCCTAACTCTTTATCCTTCTCCCTCTTTGTAAAAAGTCAATAAAATATATATATATTTTTTTTTAAAGATGTGGTAATCAGAGCCCTTTTTTTAAATATATTGATTTTTTTACAGAGAGGAAGGGAGAGAGATACAGAGTAGAGAGTTAGAAACATCGATGAGAGTCATCAATCAGCTGCCTCTTGCACACCCCCTACTGGGGATGTGCCTGCAACCAAGGTATGTATATGCCCTTGACCGGAATAGAAACCGGAACCTTTCAGTCCGCAGGCCCACGCTCTATCCACTGAGCCAAACCGGTTTCTGCAATCAGAACCCTTCATAGACCTCCCAGACAGGTATAGAAAACTGAGGCACACCCCCAATCATCACCTGTTGACTTTTTTTTAATTTTTGTATAATAATTTTACATGCAATAAACATTAATATTTTAAGAAAAATTGCCGAAACCGGTTTGGCTCAGTGGTAGAGCGTCGATCTGCGGACTGAAAGGTCCCAGGTTCGATTCCGGCCAAGGGCATGTACATTGGTTGCGGGCACATCCCCGGTAGGGGTGTGCAAGAGGCAGCTTGTCGATGTTTCTCTCTCATCGACGTTTCTAGCTCTCTATCTCTCTCCCTTCCTCTCTGTAAAAAATCAATAAAACATATTTTTAAAAAATATTTTAAGAAAAATTATTTTAAATATAATGTTACATGCAATAAAAATATTTCAAGAAAAAAGATTTTAAATAAAATAATATTACCAAAACTGTATTAATATAATAATAATATCCCAACAGTTGTAGGAAATATTAAAAATCTTCAAATAACAGGATTACTTCTAAAATATTTTTCCCCTAGCTCTATTTTGGTTCATCAGTTTATGTTGTTCATTATATTCCACAAATGAGGGAGGTCATGTGATATTTATCTTTCTCCAACTGGTTTGTTTCGCTTAGCATAAGCTCTCCAGGTCCATCCATGTTGTTGCAAGTGGCAAGAGTTCCAAGTAGTATTCCATTGTGTGGATGTACCCTGATGGCTTCTTAAATTAGCTCTGACTGGAAGGAAATTACTGTGTGGCTACTTGTGAGGAGGGATGTCCCTTGGAACTGTGCCTTGCCATTGAGTGATGATTGCACATCCTATTTGCAGTGCTCAAAAATTAAAAAAAGTTTAGACATCACACCCCTAAATTAAATACTAAGAACAAAATAATTCACTTATGTTTTCAAATTGCTTGTTTCAATAAACCCCTTTTAATTAGACTACTCATTATCTGAGTAGAACTACTTCAGGGCAAGTCATTTCCTGGATGACTACTATCAAGTAACATTATCTGAAACTGAGTAAAGAGCCTAGAATCAGAACCAATGCATAATTTGTTTGATAAAAGTGGCATTTCATTGGGAGTGGGGGAATAAGGACACATATGTAATACCTTAGTCAATAAAGAAAAAAATATGAGCCCTAGATGGTTTGGCTCAGTGGATAGAGGGTCAACCTGCGGACTAAAGGGTCCTAGGTCCAATTTCAGTCAAGGGCACATGCCTGGGTTGTGAGCTTCATCCCCAGTGGGGGGGGGAGGAGGGAGGGCATGCAGGAGGCAGCCAATCAATCTCTCTCCCTCTCCCTTCCTCTCTGAAATTAATAAAAATATTTTTAAAAAGAAAAAATGCATATAAAATAAAAAATATTTTAAAATGGCATTTCAAGTCAAACAATAAAAGAATACTTATTTTAAAGTGGTGTTGGGACAGTTAGTTAACCATTTGGAATAGATTCCTTATAAAAACATATACTTAAACAAATTACAATTGAATTCAAGGGTGAAATATGAAACACGTACAGTTACACAAAAGGCAAAGTAAAAAATATGCAGATGAATATCCGACCTCAGAATGGAGAAGTGTCTTGTAAGTATAAAAGCTGAGAAATAAATTCTAAACATGAATAAATGTAAGTACCTACATAAAACTTCTTAAACTTCTGGAAGTAGAAAATAAAATAAAACTTTAAATGTAAACAAGAAAATAGGGGAAATATAATTAACATACATGGTAAAGAGAGTTCATATATAAAAAGTTCTAACTATTCAAAAAAATAGACAAATGAAATGAATGGATATTTCACAAAAGGAGAAATATAATAAATATGAAAAAGGTTTGACTTTAATAAAATTAAAAAGTGAACAAATTAAATTAAGTATATCATTTCCACACCCATTTCTATTTTAAATTGGGAAATTAAAATAGTTCTTTGACCAATCATACATGAAAAGTAGTCTTATTCTCAGAGTTAACCATTTTTATTAGCTGGTGTATATTCTTGCTGACCTTGTATTGATGATCATACGTTGATACAATTTTGTCTGACATTATCTAATTCAGATAGTTCCCCTTAAAGAGCCCACACGTGGACTTATTCTGACACACTCCCTCTGAGCTCCACCACTGGAATAGCAGCTCAAAAGGCACTAAGAACATATCAGGAGGAAATGAGTAATCTGGTATCAGGGTGTGAGCTAGGGGTGTGGGGCAGCTTTCTGCCCTACAAAAATGCTACAGAGTAATTCAGATGATACTTATATTGCTTTTAGGACTGTAAATTGATGCACCCTTTCAGTGAAGCAATCTGGCAATATATATTAAAAATATAGAGACTTCCAGTCAAGATAGTTGTGTAGATAAATGCAGTACTTGCATCCTCCCACAACCAAATCAACATTACAACTAAACTACAGAACAGCATTATTCAGAACTGCCTGAAATTGAGCTGAAGGGAAGTCCTACAACTAGAGATTTCAAGAAGAAGCCACATAGAGACTGGCAAGAGGAGTGGAGATTAAGAATGGGCTGGTTCTATGGTGGATAAAAAAGGGGAGAGATATCACAGCTGTGGAGACCCCCCTGAAGAAAGAGTGATCCCATTCAAACCCCATGCCCCCAGTCCAGGGTTCCATTGCCAGAAAGAGGAGTCCCCATAACTTCTGGCTATAAAAACCAAAGGGATTGTGGCTGAGTAAGATGGAGGGCTGCTGGAGTCCAATGTAGTTCCTCCTTTTAGAAAACAATATGTTTTCATTGGTTTTAGAAAGAGAAGAAGGGAGAGGGAGAGAGAAACATCAATCAGCTACCTCCTACATACCCCTACTGGAGATCAAGCCCAAAACACAGGTATATGCCTTAACTGGGAATCAAACAATCAACTTTCATGCATGGGATGACACTCAAACAACTGACACCCACACAAGCCAGGGCTCAGATAGTTCCCCTTAAAGGGCCCACACCTGGACTTATTCTGACACACTCCCTCTGAACTCCACCACTGGAATAGCAGCTCAAAAGGCACTGGGAACATATAGGAAGGAAATGAATAATCTGGTATCAGGGTGCGAGCTAGGGGTGTGGGACAGCTTTCTGCCAGTCAAAAGTGCCAGCAGAGGCCATTGTTCCTTTTCTAGCACAATGCCAGCAAGAAGGTACCATAGTTGAGTCTCCATCAACCTAGCTCATACTGTTCAACCTGCCCTGGTGATTCTCAAAGACCCTGCCCACCAACTTGCAGACTCACCCAAGCTGTTTCCAATGAATTTTCCATTACATGACTTGTCCTGACTCATGCTGCAGATTTTCCTAAAGACTCACAAACAAGCAGCATCTGGCCTTGGTATGCTCCAAACCTCTCACTGAGTGGCATTAGCAGCAGCTGGCCTTGGATTGCACCTTGGCCTTGCCTTAGCAACTTCAAGCCCAGCACAAGTAGCAGCCATCTGCAGATCACATTGTAGCTCATGCCAGGTGGCCCTGCACAGAATACAGGAAGTGGATGACCCTGTCCTGTATCTCCCAGAAGGCCTCAGAGCCAGTGCACCTGTTCATATTATGACAAAACACCACCCAACCACCTCCACAAGAAGCACATTCAAAGGTGGACTAAAAATAATACAGGCTAAAATTGACAAACCTACAGCCAATATCATATTCAATGGCAAAAATTAAAAGTATCCCCCTCTAAAAACAGGAGCAAGACAGAAATATCCACTTTCACCACTCTTATTCAACATAGTACTGGATTTTTAAGCCACAGTGATAAGACAAGAAGAAAAAATAAAAGGCATCCAAATTGGAAAGGAGGAAGTAAACTGTCATTATTCGCAGATGACATGATATTGTACATAGAAAACCCTAAAGACTCCACCAAAAAAACAAAAACAACAACAACAAAAAACCCCTGCTAGATTTAATAAATAAATTTGGCAATGTAGCAGGATATAAAATTAACAGCCAGAAATCGATGGTATTTTTTACATCAATAATGATCTCTCAGTAATAGAAACAAACAAACAAAAAATCCCACTTACCATTGTAACAAAAAAATTAAGATACTTAGAAATAAACTTAACCAAGGAGATAAAACACCTGTACTCAGAAAACTATAGGACCACAAAAAAGAGATAGAAAAAGATATAAATAAGTGTGTGTGTGGGGGAGGGGGGGGAAGATATAAATAAGTGGAAGAATACACCATGTTCATGGATTAGTAGAATTAATATCATTTAAATATACATATGACCCAAAGCAATCTATAAATTTAGTGCAATTCCTATTAAAATACCAATGCAATATTTCACAGATCTAAAACAAACACTCCAAAAATGTATATGGAACCAAAAAAAGACCTAAATAGCCACAGCAATCTTGAGAAAGAAGAACAAAGTTGGAGGGATCAAAACCTAATATCAAGTTATACTACAAAGCCACTGTAATCAAAACAGCTTGTATTGAGCCCTAGCAGGTTTGGCTCAGTGGATAAATCATCAGCCTGTGCACCGAAGGGTCCCAGGTTTTATTCCAGTCAAGGGCACATACCTCGGTTGCCGTGTGCACGAGACATTCAATCTATGTATTTCTCTTACATCTTTGTTTCTATCGCTCTTTCCCTTTCTCTTCCACTCTCTCTGAAAATCAATGAAAAAATATCCTCAGGTGAGGATTTAAAAACAAAAACAAAAAAACAGTCTGGCCGAAACCGGTTTGGCTCAGTGGTAGAGCGTTGGTCTGCGGACTGAAAGGTCCCAGGTTCCATTCCGGCCAAGGGCATATACATTGGTTGCGGGCACATCCCCGGTAGGGGTTGTGCAAGAGGCAGCTGGTCGATGTTTCTCTCTCATCAACGTTTCTATCTCTCTATCTCTCTCCCTTCCTCTCTGTAAAAAATCAATAAAATATATTTAAAAAAACAAAACAAAAAAAAACACAGTCTGGTACTGACACAAGAACAAGCACATAGATCTATGGAACATAACAGAGAACTCAGAAATTAATTCAAACTGTTATGCTCAATTATTATTTGACATGGAGGAAAGAATATACAATGGAGTAAAGACACTCTCTTCAATAAATGGTGCTGAGAATATTGAACAGGTACATTTTTTAAAAATGAAACTATACCACAAACTTATACTATACACAAGAGTAAACTCAAAATGGATAAAAGACTAAATGTAAGTTGTGAAACTTCAAAATCCTAGAAGAAAAGGTAGGCATCAAAATATCAGATACCTAATGTAGCAGAATTTTCACAGATACATTGCCTAATGCAAGAGATACAAAGAAAAAATAAACAAATGGGACCAAATCAAACTAAAAAGCTTCTGCACAACTAAAAACAACAACAATTAATAAAATGAAAAAGGAAACCACTCTATGGGGAAACATATTCACCAATGATACATCTGATAAGTGATTAATTTCCAAAATATATAAGGAACTTATGCAACTCAACACCAGGAAGACAAGCAATTCAATTAAAAAAACAGTCAAATGACCTGAATGGTCACGTCTCCAAAGAGGGCATACAGCTGGCCAACAGACATATGAAAAAATACTCTTTGTCACTAATCATCAGAAAGATTAAATTGAAACTACTACTACCTCACACCTTCCAGAATGTTTATGATAAGTAAATCAACAAGTAAGGGTTGGTGAGGATGTGGAGAAAAGAAAACTCTAGTTCAGTGCTGGTGGAAATGCATACTGGAGCAGCCACTGTGGAAAACAGTATGAAGTCTCCACAAAAATTAAAAGATGGAACTGCCATTTGACCCAGGGATCCCACTGGGAATATATCCTAAGAATCTTAATACACTAACTAGAAAGGATATATGCATCCTTATATTCATAGAAGCATTATTTACAATAGCTAAAATCTGAAAATAGCCCAGGTAGAAAAATTGATTGAAAAGCTGTGATATATTTACACTATCAAATACAATGTAATTATTAAAAGAAAAAAAGAAGGAATTCTTTATTTTTTAAAATATATTTTATTGATCTTTTACAGAGAGGAAGGGAGAGAGATAGAGAGCCAGAAACATCGATGACAGAGAAATATTGATCAGCTGCTTCCTGCACAGCCCCCATAGGGGATGTGCCCGCAACCAAGGTACTTGCCCTTGACCGGAATCGAACCTGGGACCCTTGAGTCTGCAGGCTGACACTCTATCCACTGAGCCAAACCGGCCTCAGCAGAAGGAAGTCTTTTAAAAAAAATAAATCTTTATTGTTCAGATTATTACAGTTGCTCCTCTTCCCCCCAACTCATCCCCTTAACCCCCCACCACCACTATCCTCATCCATAGATGTAAGATTATTGTCCAATCTCTTCTCGCACCCCTCAAGCCACCTTCCCCCAGAGAATTGTCAGTCTACTCCCATTCTATGACCCTGATTCTATTATATTCACCAGCTTATTCTGTTCATCAGATTTTTTATTCACTTGATTTTTAGATTCACTTGTTGATAGATATGTATTTGTTGTCACTGTTGTTCATAAATTTTATCTTAACCTTTTTCTTCTTCCTTCTCTTCTTAAAGAATTCCCTTCAGCATTTCATATAATACTGGTTTGGCAGTGATGAACTCCTTTAGCTTTTTCTTATCTGTGAAGCTCTTTATCTGACCTTCAATTCTGAATGATAGCTTTGCTGGGTAGAGTACCGTATTTTCCGGCATATAAGACAACCCCCTAATTTTACAGTTAAAACATAGGTTTAGGCCTATTTTCACTGTATAAGACTACCCCCCACTTCAAAGAAAAGACTTACTTTGCCGTCAAGATCTGCAGGTAATTTTTGTGCAATTTTGGTCTTTTGCCCCCGATTTTCGGTTGACTTTTTTTTGTTTCAAAAGTTGTCTTATACTCCGGAAAATACGGTACTCTTCGTTATAGGTTCATCACTTTGAATATTTCTTGCCACTCCCATCTGGCCTGCATAGTGTATTGAGAAATCAGCTGATAGTCCTATGAGTACTCCCTTGTAGGTAATTAACTGTTTTTCTCTTGCTGCTTTCAAGATTCTCTCTTTGTTTTTTGTTCTTGGCATTTTAATTATTATGTGTCTTGGTGTGGTCCTCTTTAAATTCCTCTTGTTTGGGGTTATCTGTGCTTCCTGGACTTGTAAGTCTATTTCTTTCACCAACTAGGGGAATTTTTCTGTCATTATTTCTTCAAATATGTTTTCAATATCTTGCTCTTTCTTCTTCTGGCACCCCATAATTCAGATGTTGGTACACTTGAAGTTGTCCCAGAGGCTCCTAACACTATCTTCATATTTTTGGTGTGTTTTTTTCTTTTTGTTTTTCTGGTTGGGTGTTTTTTGCTTCCTCATATTTCAAATCTTTGATTTGATTCTTGGGATCCTCTAGTCTACTATTGAATTTCTGTATATTATTCTTTATTTCACCAGTGTATGCTTAATTTCTGACTGATCCTTTTCCATTTTTTTGGCATTCTCATTAAGATCCTTGAATGTCTCACTAAGTTCTTTGGAGGTCTCACTAAGTTTCTTGGAGGTTTCTAGAAGACTATTGAGTAACCTTATACCATGGTTTTGAACTCTATATCTAGTAGTTTGCTTTCTTCCATTTCTTTCATTCATGACATGTTTCTCTGTCTCCACATTTTGATGGAGTGGCTTTGTGTGATAGGTGTCCTATAGGGCCCAGTGTCTCAGCCTCCCTAATCACCTGAGGTGGACACTCTTGCTCCCCCTTTTTGTGGGCTGGGTGCACAGTATTGTTATTGTTAAGCCTTGATTGATGTTGGTATCACTGGGAGGAATTGACCTCCTGGCCAATTGACTGTGAGAACCCACTGTGTCTATAATGGAAGAACTGCTGTGCTAGAGACACCCTTATGGGTCAGGACTTGCTTCAATGGGGCTTTGGTGCTCACTGAGTCTGCCTCCTGAATGTGTCACTTATGTATGTGAGGATCTCCAAGGAAATGCAAAGTTAGCTACTGCCTGAGGCCACCCAGCAGGAGCTACAGCGAGATCTGCAGATTTCTTCTCTTTGTTTTGGGTTTGGAAGTTTTGGAGCTCTCTGACATTTTTTAGGGTAGGCTGCAAAAGGACAGGCCATTCATTTGCAAAAGTCGCTGTGCATAGTTTGGGTGGGGTTTTAAATTGGTTGGTGTGGAGTCTCAGGGAATCACTAGGGTATAGCAAACAGCAATGGCTGCCAGTCAGCTGTCTCTGCGTCTCTGAGTCCCTGAGTCCTCATGTCCCGTTCCCACAGTAACAATGATTCCTGCAAACACCTCTGTGAGAAAGCCACCCTCAATTTCTGACCCGATGCCAGACAGTCCAGTTCTCCTTGTAGGAGTCTGGGTCCCCAGAGTCTTGCTGGAAACGAGTTCAGAGCAGTTGGGAGCTTGTATCTCCCTTCTGATTGAATAAAACAGCACACCCAATCGCCAGCCCAATTAGCACAACTCTGCGCCTCTGCTTTTCTGCGCCTCTGTACCTCCTACCCAGTCTCAATGCACTTTTTTCTTTCCTTCTAGTTGTAGAACTTCTACTCAGCCAGCTTTCCCGTGATTCTGGATGGTAGTCATTTTGTCATTTAGTTGTAGTTTTGGTGTGGTTGTGAGAGGCAGCACATACAGGTATATACCTTATGCTGCCATCTTGGTTTCTCAGAAGAAGGAGCTCCTACCTTTGCAACAGCATGAGTGGACTTGGAGATTATTAAGATTATTATGCTAGATGAAATAAGTCAGCCAGAGAAAGACAAATATCACATGATCTCATTTATGTGTGTAATCTAATGAACAAAATAAATTGATGAACAATATAGGACTAGAGGGATGGATGCATGAACAGTTGTCAGAGGGGACCAAGGTCAGGGGACTAGATGAGATCAATGAAAGAACATCTATATATATAAAAGCCTAAACAACTGAAGGACCAAACCATCTGACCAGTTGCTATGACATGTACTGACCACCAGGGGCAGAACTGCCTGGTGATCAGTAAGTGCCCACAGCAAGAGTGCCTCTGCAGCTGAGTAATGAGCTACTGGGTGGCAACAATGGTGGTGGTGGTGGCAGCTGCGGCAGCAGACTCAGTGGGGCTGGGATGAGTGGGGACAGTGCGGCACCAACTCAGCCTGCTCCCTGGCCACCTGCTTCTTCACGCACTACTACATACCCCAAGGAGACCTGGAATACAAGAGGTCTCAGGCCAGTCTGAGGGACCCCACCAGTGCACGAATCTGTACACCAGGCCTCTAATATATGTATATATGCATAACCACCAGGCCTCTAATATATGTATTGAGTATATATGCATAACCCATGGACACAGACAATAATGTGGTGAAAGCCTAGGGTTGGGCAGGTGCTGGGTGGAGGAAGGCAAAGGAGAGAAAATGGAGAATATCTGTAATATTGTCAATGATAATAAAAAGTGCACTGGTCTTAGATGGCTGCTGATGAGAAGGCAGGCTGTAAGATAGTATGTGAGTGAGAGAATGAAAGGAGAGTGTGTGGATGTATGGGGAGTGCCTATTTGTGAGTGAGGGACAGCTATATTCTAAGGAACTGTTGGGGACTGCCAGACCAGGCTTCCCTGACTGAGCAGCCTCCACTGCTGCTGACATCTCTCCCAGAGAAACTGGCTCTGCCGCAGAGACTGCATCATCCTGAAAGGGAGAGTTGCTGTGATCATAAGTCAAGCCTTACCTTCAATCAGGAAGAATCAGATACCTCATTGGAGCCTACAACCACAACACCCAGGGACCAGCAGCAAACCCACAAACACTGGGTCTCAAGCAGCGTGAGTACGCTGACGTGGACTAGCTCTGCACCTTCTCACGAAAAGGTCAGATTTCACCCAGAGAAAGGTGAGGTCTGTGATCCAGGCTGAAGGCGAAACGTGTAAAGTGGGATCTAGAGGTTCAGAGGAAGTCTGTGCCCCACAAAATCCGCAGATATTGGGGCTAGTGTAGTCCGTGAATGTGGAAGGAGGTCCACAGGGCTGCTGACAGAAGGGAACTCTTGAAATAAATCCATAACTGGGCTGGGCTCTAAAGGGCAGCCTGAAGCTTTACCAGTAAACTGGCTGCTTAGTGCCAGGGGAAAAAGACATGTGCAGAGATGTGAGCAGAGAAGCTCACTCTGCCGGGAAGAAAAAGTCATGAGTTCACGCACTTACTCTGGCTCTTTTTTCTCTTTAAATCCCTGCTTTTCATTTCTAAGCCCAGTACATAGGATCGCCCACTTAAACACACTCTCAGAGACTGCAGGGGAAAGTTGCTTTTTGTGAAACTTGGGGATCAGAGCGGGAAGAAACGATCAGAAAACCAGCTCTGGGGCAGTCCATACCCCCGAACCAGAATTAAGTGCGACAGAGAAAACAAAATCTAAATACTGGGTAGAGAGGACTTACAGCCCTGGATGTTAATACAGAAACACTGCCACACAGGAGTGGAATCACAAACTGACTCTTGTGTAAATAAGACCACAGGTAGACCAAGAAACAAAAAAATACTGCCAGCTTGAAAACAAGATTGTGGCATACAACACAGAGGAACTGTGGAATGCAGGGAAATTCAACACTGTCCTGACTACCTGACAGGAAACAGGGGTGTGAAACTGAACAGTAGAAGAAGTGAATGACCTTTACTACTGCACATTTTTATTTTTTATTTTTTACTTAAGAAACTAAATTTTTTTCTCACTTGATTTTAACTTTTTCATTATTATATTTTTATGTTAAATCAGTATTATTACTATTACTATTTTACCTTTTTAAAAAGTTTCATTTCATTTTCACTTTATTTTATTTTGGGATTAGTGTTCTACATTCTATTTTCATTTTTCCTTTAGAATCATTTTATTCTATATCAACTTTACCTTTATGCCAAGACTCTCTTCCTCACTTTTCACCTTTTGTTGTCCTGTTTCTCTTACTCTATTCCTGCTTTAGACTTTCCTTGTTACTTCTTTTTACCCCCTGCTAAAAATTCATCCTACTTATATATCTAATTTCTGATACCCTGCTTCAAGTCCATACACACTTCTCTCTTCTCTTTCTTCACTATCCAAATTTTTGTTCTCTCTTCTCTTTTTTTGTCTGTTTTTTTTAATTTATGTTTTCTGTTTTATTTTGCCCTTATTTCTCTCTGTTAGTTGTTAGTTTAATAGTTGATTGTTTTTTTGTTGTTGGTTTGTGTGATTGCTTCTCTCCTCTTTTGCTTCTATTTCTACTCTCCTCACTTGTTATTAATTGTTGTTTGTAGTTTGCATTTATATCTGGGTGTTAGTTGTATGCACTTTTTTGAATTAGTTGTTGTTTTATTGGAGTTTTCTCTACATAAAATAGTTTTATCCCTTCTTTTTTATTCTCTTTCTTTTCTCTCTTACTTTTTTTCCTTTTCTCGATATATTGTAATTTGTGCACTCTTGTTTTTTGTTTTTTGTTTTTTTAAATCACCTAATTCTCTTTTCTCTGGTGGTCACTTTTATTTGGGGTTCTTAGTATCGTGAATATATTTGTTTTCAGTGCCTTGTGTGTTGTGCCTTGTGTTGTATTTTGTGGCTTTAAGTCAACACAGGAGAGGGAGAGCAACATAACCAGACACCCAGAGAGGAGAGTTCATGAGGAAACAAAGAAACAGCCCACATAAGAAAAAAATAGAAGGCATCACCAGAAAAAGGAAGTAAACAAAATGGAGGCAAGCAATATTTCAGAGAAAGAATGCAGAGAAATGGTCATAAGGTTGCTGAAAAGGTTAGAAGACAAATTCAACAATACATGTAAGAATCAAGAGGAAATAAAGAAAAACCAAGAACTGAAAAATGATATCACTGCAATAAAGAACTCAATAGAAAGCATAAACAGTAGATTAGAAGAAGCAGAAGACTGCATAATGAGCTAGAAGACAAGGTAAGATAAAATACGCAAGCAGAGCAGCATCTAGGAAAAAAAAAAAAAAAAAAAGCTTAAAAAACAAGATGAGAGCCTAAGGGAACTTTGGGACAACACGAAACAAAACAACATCCACATAATAGGGGTTCCAGAAGGAGAGGAAACTGAGCAAGGAATAGGAAACCTGTTTGAAGAAATAATGACAGAAAACTTCCCTGATATAGGGAAGAAAAAACTAAAACAAGTCCAAGAAGCTCACAGAGTCCCAAACAAAATAAACTCCAAAAGGCACATTTTAATTAAATTGTAAAACACAAATGACAATGTAAGAATCTTAAAAACATCCAGAGAGAGACAGAAAGTCATGCAAAGGAAGGGTGTGAATCCAAGAATACTGTACCCAGCAAGGCTATCAATCAAAATTGAGGGTGAAATAAGGAGCTTCACAAACATAAAAGGACTAAGGGAGTTTATTATTACCAAATCAGCAATGCAAGAAATGCTAAAGGGTCTGCTGTAAAAAAGAAGAAATAGGAAGTGAAGAAGAAACACAGGAAGAAAAATTAAAAATGGTGACAAACAAGTACCTATCAATAATAACTATAAATGTAAATAGATTAAATTCCCCAATCAAAAGACATAGGGTAGCTGAGTGGATAAGAAAACATGTCCCATATATCTACTGCCTACAGAAAACATACCTCAGTAAAAAGGACTCACATAGACTGATGGTGAAGGGATGGGAAAAGGAATTTCAGGTGAATGGAAATGAAAAAAAGAAAACTGGGGGAGCAATACTTTTATCTGACAAATTAGATCTCAGAGTGAAGGACATAAAAACAGATAAGGAAGGCACTTCATAATACTAAAGGGAACAATCCAACAAGAATATATAACTCTGGAGAGAAACCAAGATGGCAGCATAGGTAAACACCTAAACTGCTGCCTTGCATAACAATTTAAAAACTACAACGAGCTGGGACCAGTTTGGCTCAGTGGATAGAGCGTTGGCCTGCGGACTGAAAGGACCTGGGTTCGATTCTGGTCAAGAGCATGTATCTTGGTTGCGGGCACATCCCCAGTGGGGGGTGTGCAAGAGGCAGCTGGTTGATGTTTCTCTCTCATTGACATTTCTAACTCTCTGTCCCTCTCAATTCCTCTCTGTGTAAAATCAATAAAAAATATTAAAAAACAAACAAACAAAAAAAACTACAACGAAAAGACGAAATGAACATCATCCAACACCACAGGAAAGCTGGGTGAGTGGAAATTCTACAACTAGAAGGAAAGAGGAAAGCACACGGAGAATCAAAGGAGCTGCAAAAGGCTGAGGAACATAGATATGTGCACAGGCGACTTAGTGTCTGGCCGGCTTTCTCTAGCTGGAAGGAGACAAAAACTCCTGATGACACTGAACCCAAGTTCTGACTGCACTGAACCCCCAGTTTTGGGAGAAACCCTGGAGACCCAGGCTTATATGGGGGAATCTGGACTGTCAGGTTGAAACTCAGGGGAGCAGTGAAAGGCAGAGGTCTGGAGGCATGCGTGTGAGAATGTGCGAAGAGAGGACTGCCAGCACAGAAGTTCCTCTGGCAGTGTAGACACAGCTGATCCTCACAGTCAATTGTTTTGGAGGTCAATTCCTCCCAGTGATACCAACAACAAACAAGACTTAACTATAACAAGGCTGTACACCCAGTCCACAAAGAGCTGCACTAAGAGTATTTATCTCAGGTAACTGGGGAGGCCAAGCCACTGGGCCATATAAAACATCTAGCACACAAAACTCCCCTGCCAACTGAGGGAAGCAGCGAAAATGTGGAGACAAAGAAACAGATTACAAATGAAAGAAATGGAGGAAAACAAACAACTGGATATGGCGTTCAAAACCACAGATATAAGGTTTTTCAAGAATTTCCTAGAGAAGGGTGATAAATTTAGTGAGAACCTTGAGGATATAAAAAAGGACCAACTAGAAATTAAACATACACTGACTGAAATAAAAGATATTATACAGAGACCCAGCAGCAGACTAGAAGAACACAACAATCAAGTCAAAGATTTGAAATACAAAGAAGCAATAAACACTCAACCGGAAAACAAAAAAGAGTCCAAAAAGTTGAAGATAGTGTCAGAAGCCTCTAGGACAATGTGAAGCATACGAACATTAGAATAATGGGGTTGCCAAAAGAATAGAGAGAGCAAGATACTGAAAACCAATTTGAAGAAATAATGACAGAAAACTTCTCCTACCTGGTGAAAGAAATAGACATACAAGACCAGAAAGCACACAGAACCCCAAACAAAAGGAATCCAAGGAGAAACCAAGATGATGGCATAGGGTAGACACTGAATGCAGCCTACCACAACAAATTTGAATTTAGAACTGGAAAACAGGGGAGGCATTGCCCTGAAGGAGAGAGAAGGCACGCTGAACCTCAGGAACTGTGAAGGTACAGAGAACTGTGTGCATGAAAAGGCACTGGCTTACTCCCAGTGGGGGGAGAGGAAGGGCCAGACCAAGATTGCTGCTGGCTTACTCCCGGTGGCTCGCAGAGAGGGTGGGCTGGGCTGAGTTAGCTACTAGCGGACAGCGAACGCTTGGCTGGCTTTCTTGTCCAAGAGGAAAACAGAATCAGCCTATTGTTCTGACAGACAGCCCCAGACAAGGAGAGGCCAGATTGTCAGGCAGTGGGCAGAGGTCTTTTGGAGGTGTGTGAAGCCAGAGGCAGTTACTGTGGGACTTGGGGACGAGCCGAAGGGAAAACGAAGTTTGCACCAACCCAAGACTCCACCCCATCTGTAGCTGAGCACAGAAGCTCTCCCAGAGGCTGGCTTTCTCTAAGGAGGGACTGGCCAGAATCCAAAGCCTTATCTGCGCCTTTACCAAAGAGGTGCGCATTCTTGCAACCAATCTTCTGAAACTCTCTGCAAACAGGACTTTCCTAAGGCGAGACTGACAGGAACCAAAAATTGTCTGCGCCACCCCGAGACCCTGCCCTATCCAAGCGGAGTACAGAAACCCTTCTAGCTGAGACACTGCTAATCCTCACAGCCAATTGGCTTGGAGATCAACGCTTCCCAGTGATACCAACAATAAGCAAAGCTTAACAACAAGACTGCACACACAGCCGACAAAGGGCTACACCAAGACTGTCCACCACAGGTAACTGGGAAGGCTGTGCTACTGGGCTCTACCAGAACACCTAGCACACAAAGCTATTCCATCAAATCAGGGAAACAACTAAAATGCAGACAAGAGGAAGGACACAAAGGAAGGAGATGGAGGAAAAGAAAAGATTGGACATTGAGTTCAAAACTACAGTTATAAGGATATTCAACAACATCCTAAAAAGGGCTGATAAAATAAATGAGACCTATGTGGATATGAAAAGGGAGCAACTAGAAATAATAAGGGATAAACCAGAAATGAAGAAAACATTGTCTGAAATAAAAAATATTATACAAAGTCCTAAAAACAGACTGGAAGATAGCAAGAATCAAGACAAAGATTTAGAACACAAAGAGCCAGAGGACACTCCTCTGCAGAAGCAAGAAGATAAGAGAATCCAGAAAGTTGAAGATAGTGTAAGAAACCTCTGGGACAATTTCAAGTGAACCAACATCAGAATTATGGGAATTCCAGAAGAAGATAGAGAGCAAGATACCGAAAGAATACTGGAAGAAATAGTGACAGAAAACTTCCCCCACCTAAGGAAAGAAATAGACTTACAAGTCCAGGAACCCCGCAGAACCCCAAACAAAAGGAATCCAAGGAGGACCACACCAAGACACATCATAATTAAAATTCCAAGAGCAAAAGACAAAGAGAGAATATTAAAAGCAGCAAGAGAAAAGCAGGTAGTTACCTATAAAGGAGCACCCATACGATTGTCAGCTGATTTCTCAACAGAAACCATGCAGGCCAGACAGGAATGGCAAGAAATATTCAAGGTGATGAATAGCAAGAACCTACAGTCAAAAATACTCTACCCAGCAAAGCTATCACTCAAAATCGAAGGACAGATAAAGAGCTTCACAAATAAAAAAAAGCTAAAAGAGTTCATCACCGCCAAACCAGAATTATATGAATTGCTGAAAGGGGTTATTTAGGAAGAGAAAGAAAAAGATAAAGATAAAAATTATGAACACAAATACATATCTATCAACAAATGAATATAAAAATCAAGTGAATTAAAAATCCGAGGAACAGAATAAACTGGCTAATATAATAGAATCAGGGGCATAGAAAGGGAGTGGACTGAAAATTCTCAGGGGTACAGGGATGTGGGGTGTGTGGTAAAAACTGGACAAAAATCGTACACCTATGGATGAGGACAATGGGGGATGGGGAAAGGACAGAGGGTGGGGTGGGAACCTGGTGGAGGGAAACAATTGAGGGGGGGAAGAGGAACACATTTGTAATAATTTGAACAATAAAGATTTATTAAAAAAAAAAAAAAAGAATCCAAAGAGGACCACCCAAATACACATCATAATTAAAATGTCAAGAGCAAAAGACAAAGAGAGAATATTAAAAGCAGAAGAGAAAAACAGTTAATTACTTACAAGGGAGCACCCATATGATTGTCAGATCACACCAGAGCTCAACCCAACCAGACACAGAAGTGTCATACCCAAAGGGGGATTCTGGTAGCACCAGAACCTGCTGGGAACAACTCCACCTTGTAGGGCAGCCCCAGCACTATGACTCATGCATGGTATTCCAGGTTTATCCTTATAGTCAGCCAGCCTGAAGAGCTAACTCCACCCACAAAAAGGCCAATAGGCCCTGGGCAGGTAGCTCAGTTTATCAGAGCATCATCCCAGTACACCAGGGTTGCAGGTTCAACCCTCCAGTCAGAGCACATTCAAGAAACAACCAATAAATATTAATACATAAATAAGTGGAACAACAAATCAATGTTCTCTCCCCCTAGCCCCCTTTTCTCTGTTTCTCTAAAATCATTTTTTTAAGGTGCAGTTACAACATCAGAGTGCACATAACCCACAAGAAACATTCTTGAAACAAAGAGCTCAGGTGATCTGGAAGATTGTGCTGCTGATCCCAACAAGACACATTATAAAGCCATCATAACAAGTATGAGAATCATAGCAGATCTGCCTAATACACAGAGACAAAATGGTGATGCAAAGAAATATGCCCCAAATGAAAGAACAAAAGAAATTCCCAGAAAAATAATTAAATGAAATGGAAGCAAACAAAATACCAGATGCTATGCAGCATTTTTTAAAAATATTTTTAATTGATTTCAGAGAGGAATGGAGAGGGATAGAAACATTAACGATCAGAGAAACATTGATTGGCTGCTGTTTGCATGCTCCCTACTGGGGATCATCATGCCTGCAACCTGGGCATGAGTCCTGACGAGAAATCAAACCATTGATCTCCTGATTCATAGGAGCCACACTTGCCAGGCCAGATGCAGCATTTAAAATAATGGTTTTTAGGATGCTCAAGAACCTTAAGGGAAGAATGGATCATTTCAGTGAGAACATAAAGAAATTGTAAGCATTAAGAGGACATAAAAACCATAAAAAAAGAGTCAGACAAAAAATAAAGAATCCAATATATGAAATAAAGAACACATTAGAAGGAATCAACAATAGGTTTGATGAAGCAGAGGATCAAATCAGCAATTTAGAAGATAAGATTAAGCACCAAAGCATAGCATCAAAAAGAAAAAGGAATTTTTAAAAAATGATAAGGCCCTGGCCAGGTGACTCAGTTGGTTAGAGCATCATCCCAATATGCCACAGTTGAAGGTTTGATCTCTGGTCAGGGCAAATACAAGAATCAACCAATGAATGTATAAATAAGTGGAACAACAAATTAATCTCTCCCTATGAAATTAATCAAGCAATCAATGTTTAAAAATGAGGAAAGTTGCCGAAACCAGTTTGGCTCAGTGGATAGAGCATCGGCCTGCGGACTGAAGGGTCCCAGGTTAGATTCCAATCAAGGGCATGTACTTTGGTTGCGGGCACATCCCCAGTAGGGGGTGTGCAAGAGGCAGCTGATAGATGATTCTCTCTCATCGATGTTTCTATTTATCCCTCTCTCTTCCTCTCTGTAAAAAATCAATAAAATATATTTTTAAAAAATAAAGAATAAAAATGAGGAAAGACTAAGAGACTTCTGCACTATTGGGAATGCAGACTGATGCACCTACAGTGGAAAACAATATGGAGTTTCTTGATAAATTAAAAGTGGAACTGCCTTTTTACCTAGCAATCCCACTTCTGGGAACATATCCAAAGAAACCCAAAACACTTTGTAGGGATATATGCACCTCTAAGTTCATTGCAGTGCTATTTACAATAGTCAAGATAGGGACATAGCCCATGTGCCTATAAGTAGATGAGCGGATAAAAAAAGCTGTGGTACATTTACACAATGGAATACTTCTTGGTCATAAAAAAGGAGAATTTTACCATATGGTTTCACTTATATGTGGAATCTAAAGAACAAAATATATTGAAGAACAAAATAGAAAGCACACATGGATACAGGGAACAGACTGACAGCTGTCAGAGGGGAGGGTGGTTGGGCAACTGAATGAAAAAGGTGGAGAGAATAAGCAAAAAATAAAAATTCCTAAATATATATATATAACACATAGACACAGACAGCAGTTTGGTAATGGCCAGAGGGAAAGACGGGTGAGGGGTAGGTGAAGGTGGGAAAAGGGGACAAATAAAGAGTAGGCTTGGGGCGATGGACACATGATGCAGTGTGCAGGTAAGAGGTTTAAAACCTACAAATCAGAGATTTTATTGAGTTATATATTTTAAACCTGAACCCTAATAAATTCAAGAAAAAGAAAAGGAAGGAAAAGAAAAGAAAATTGAGGCAGAAGGTAGGGAGGGATGAAAGAAGTGGTATTATTGTATTTTAAGTAGGGTGATTAGTTGAAAAAGGTGTCTCTGATTAGATGACATTTGCAAACAACTAAATGAAATGAGTGAGAAAGTGTCAGGGGAAAACCACATTCTTCTTCCCAAGTATTTCTTCCTTATTCTCCTAATACACACTCAGGACACTTCTGACACCAAATGTGTGTGCTTTCCACACATAAAGCAATTCTCTGCATCACCAGCTGGGTGTCCTATGATTCAATTCAATTCTGACACTAACCAGAGTTAGGCAGACTCCCTAGCTTAGATCAACCCCATGAGAGTGTCCCTCATTTCAAATGTCATTTGCAAGTGGGAGGTCTCCAGGTTAACCACAACTTCTGTCTAACTTGACTATAAATCAGAAGTTCCCATGACTCTCCTTTTTGGATTCAATCACTTGCTAGAACCTCTCACAAAACTCAGAGTAATACTTACTTATATTTTCCAGTTTATTAAGTACATGATAAAGGGCATGATAAAGAATACAGATTAATAGCCAGATGAGAGGATACAGAGAATGAGGTCTGGAAGAGTCCCGAGCACAGGAGTTTCTGTCCCTATGGGGTTGTTCACAACTCATAGATGTATTTAGCAATCCAGAGCTCTTCAAATCCCACTTTTGGAATTTTTGTGGAGGTTTTATCGTGGAGGCATGATTGATCATAACTCAATCTCTAGCCCTTTGCCCCTTTCTAAAGGATGGGGGCAAGGTGGCAAAGTTCCAAGCTTCATGGTTTGGTTTTTCTATTGACTGGTCCCCAGTATAATGCTATTCAGGAGCCCACCTACAGTCACCTCATTATAACAAAGATAGCTCTATCACCCAGCAAAATCCAAAGGGTTCCTAAATCTCTGTGTCAGGAACCAAGGTCAAAGACCAATCATCAGAACAAAAGATGTTCCTAAAGCTCTTATCACTTAAGAAAATACCAAGGACTTAGGAGACCTGGAACAGAGACCATTACAAATATATTTTAGTATATATTTTTCTTTTTCCTCTAGCTTTATTACACTGTGTAAGTTTAAGATACATAATGTGATGCTTTGGTTTACATACATACTCTGAAATGATTACCACAATAAGCTTAGTTAACACATCCATTGCTTCATACAGTTACTGTATGCGTGTGTGCGTGTTTGTGTGTGTGTGTGTGTGTGTGTGTGTGTGTGTGTGTGTGTGTGATCGTGCTGTGTTCAAGGATTCTTGATGCATATAGGTAAGTCTATTTACTTCCTGAATTAATTGTCTCTGCTATAATTGCGTTCCAAATTTATCTTCTTTTCTTTCATGAGCAGAATCCCAGTTTAAGCCACTCAGATAAGAGACTGTATTTCCCAACTTTCCTTATATCTATATCTGAACAGTTGACCAAGTCCTGGCTAATCCTATAAAATAAAGAGTTAATATGCTAATTAGACCGAACAGTAGTACACCATCCTGATGACCTTCTGGATGAAGCCAGGGCTACAAGAGCAGGCCGGGGCTGCAAGACCAGCCGAGACTGTGAGGGGCTGCAATGGCCAAACCCCTTGCAGGAATTTTGTACATCAGGACTCTAGTAAGATATAAGTAGGAGTGTTTTATGGAACTTCTGGAAAACTTCTTAATATAAAGGGATGTAATCCTCTTTTCTTTTACCTTTTACATATGATAATGTAAGTACTAGTGTCTGTATTGGACTCCTAGGAGACAGTAGACTAGAAACCAGTAGCTAAAAATACCAAAGCAGCCCAACCATTGTGACTCAGTGGAGAAGGTACAGGCTGGGCTGAAGGACCCCCCTCCATGCACAAATTTTGTGCACTGGGCCTCTGGTAATATATAAAATATAAAAATATTTTACTTGTTATGAATACTTTTTCTTATAATTGTTAGCATTACAAGAATTATAGTATGGTTTTACAATATTAAGTGTGAAGTACAAAATCTGGGAGGATTATAATAAAAAGATCTATGTATCTATATATATTGGTGATAACTTAGAAACTTTTGCCTCCTTTCTGTTGACTTACATGTCATATTAGTGAGAACTGAGAACTGTCTTCATATTATCTCACCTACACTTTCCAGTGATATAGTAGTAATTAAGTCTTTCTTTCCAGAGTCACATTACTTTTTTTTTTTTTTTTTTTTTTTTTTAAATATATTTTATTGATTTTCTACAGAGAGGAAGGGAGAGAGATAGAGAGTTAGAAACATCGATGAGAGAGAGTCATCGATCAGCTGCCTCTTGCACACCCCCTACTGGAGATATGCCCGCAACCAAGGTACATGCCCTTGACCGGAATCGAACCCGGGACCTTTCAGTCCCCAAGCCGACGCTCTATCCATTGAGCCAAACCGGTCCCGGCCAGAGTCACATTACTTTTGTTGTTGTTGTTGTTGTGTGTCTTTCCCCCTCATTTTGCTGAATAGTGTGGTCACTGGATTCTTATTCAACACAATCTAATATGGTCAGGAAGCTATCTATCATTTAAAATAAAAGCAAGATGTTTGAACCAAAAGTAAGAGAACATTTCTTTTGTAAAAAACAAAACAAAACAAAACAAAACAAAACAAAAAATCTTCTTAAATGTCTTGTAGTTTGAAAGTTGGGCCTATTAGGAATGGTGGTTGACAAAGATAATTGGGTTTATTTATTTTTTTTATTATTATTTTTTAAAATATATTTTATTATTTTGTACAGAGAGGAAGGGAGAGAGATAGAGAGCTAGAAACATCGATGAGAGAGAGAATCATCAACCAGCTGCCTCTTGCACACCCCCTACTGGGGATATACCCGCAACCAAGGTACATGCCCTTGACCGGAATCGAACCCGGGACCTTTCAGTCCCCAAGCCGATGCTCTATCCATTGAGCCAAACCGGTCTCGGCGATAATTAGGTTTAAATGACAACTGGAAAGAACAGTAACTATTGACTTAGAAAGCAATTGGGAGTGGGCACTAGGAGGAAGTGGTTGCAAATGGAAATTTCAAATAACATTTGGGAGTAGGTGATATCAAATAAGACAAGGTGGTATCTGAAAAAATAATTTGAATGTTACATCAACTACTTTTCTCACCAATAACCAAAGCCAGGCGCATCCCTGGCTGAGACTTTGAAACAAACAAACAAACAAAGTATAGTTACATGTTAATACTACCAAGCACGAATTTTGTGCACCGGGCCTATAGCAGGTTAATAAGTTCACCTTTAATTATCGTCAGTGAAAATAGGTCAGAGGTGATCTGGTTGTTGGTTTTTTTTTGTTTTTTTTTTTTAAAGGATGGCAGGATGGAGAAGATAGCACAGAGACCAGTTAGGAAACTACTGAAATAATCCAGGCAAGAAATGATGAGGAATTGTTTTAATATAATGACAGGGGTGATGAGAGCGGTTGATTCTCTACTTAGTCTGAAGGTAGAGCTGACAGGATTTAATAACTAAAGAGTATAAGGTGTAAGAGAGGAAATAGGAGGGCTGTAACTTTTGGTCTGAGCAACTGGAAGGATGTCTACTGATATGGGGAAGCTGTGTGAAGAGCCGACCTGAGGATAGAATTCAGAAGTTTGTTTCTGAACATGTAGTGTTTCAGATGCCTCATAGCAGCTGTAGCAGGTGCTTCGCCCACACCATTTCACAGAATCACATAGTGCCCTTCGGACATCCTGATTTCCTACTACCAGCACCTCCAGTTCTTGGCTGAGGGCTTTTTCAAATTAAGACAATCTTGAAAAATAAAACACACCAAAACCGGTTTGACTCAGTGGCTAGAGTGTCAGCCTGCAGACTGAAAGGTCCCGGGTTCGATTCTGGTCAAGGGCATGTACCTTGGTTACGGGCACATCCCCAGTAGGAGGTGTGCAAGAGGCAGCTGATCGATGATTCTCTCTCATCAATGTTTCTAACTCTCTATCCCTCTTTCTTCCTCTCTGTAAAAACAATCAATAAAATATATTAAAAACAGCCGAAACCGGTTTGGCTCAGGGGTAGAGCGTCGGTCTGTGGACTGAAAGGTCCCAGGTTGAATTCTGGTCAGGGGCATGTACGTTGGTTGCGGGCACATCCCCAGTAGGGGGTGTGCAAGAGGCAGCTGGTCGATGTTTCTCTCTCATCTACATTTCTATTAATAGCTCTCTATCTCTCTCCCTTCCTCTCTGTAAAAAAATCAATAAAAAAGTGCTAAAATGAATTTATTAATATATATATATATATATATATATATATATATATATATATATATATATAAAACAAAAAAAGAAAGAAAAAGAAAACACAAGACACGGAGTGGTGGGTCCTCTCTAATAAGAGAATGGCACAGGAGGAGAAACTCTCTGCCCTTCCTGGACCATGCTTTCTACCTTTGAATGCCTTTGACAATGTGATGATTGGTAGTGTTGAATCACTGTGGAAAGTCCAATGGAACTGAAAAGAGGCCAAGCCCTCGCATTGTTAAAATGAACCAATTTTAGCAACCACCTATCTCCAAGGTGCCTCCCACACAGGAGAAACAAACCTTTCTTATTTACACCACTGTAAATTAGGTATTCTCTTACACTTGAAAGCATTCCTAACTGATTCTCTGTTCAAAAATAGTAGTAGGTAACCTTCTCAAGTACTCACTACATAGTAAGTGCTTACTAATTTAAGCACTTCACATGTATTTTTCTTATTTAATTCTTTCAGTAACTTTATGAGATGGTTACTATTATTATCTGCATTTTAGACAAAGAAATTACAGCATGGAGAGGTTAGGTTATAATATGGACCTGTGACCTACACTGCTTTCCAGTATTTTAAAAAATATTTTTTTATTGATTTCAGAGAGGGTTAGGGTTAGGGTTAGGGTTAGGAGAGATAGAAACATCAATGATGAGAGAGAATCATTGATTGGCATGTGCCCTTGACTGGAATTGAACCGGAACCCTTTAGTCCTCAGGCGCCGCTCTATCCACTGAGTCGAATTCAATATTTGGCCTGCTTTCCAATATTTGTGGTCATAGAATTTGACATAAACTACAACTATAAACCTTACTGTGGCTAATTCTATTTAATCTACACAATATGGACAATTATCAGGTGTAAAAAAACTTCAAAGGGTCAATTACCCTCTTTCCTCGAAAATAAGACAGTGTCTTATATTAATTTTTGCTCCCAAAGATGTGCTAGGTCTTACTTTCAGGGGATGTCTTATTTTTCCATGAAGAAGAATACGGTACACATTTATTGTTAAATGAAAATAAAGGAAATTTATTACCTGTATACAGTACTGTAGTACAGTAGTTGTCAACACAAACCAGACAAACTGTGAATCCTACAGTATCAATAATTTACTCATTTATTCAATGACAATCATGTCATCATCTTTTGGAACATCATCATAACAATCCAATTCCTGAATTTCCTGGTGAATTTCTTGTGACTCCATTTCTTTCAGAATCAGTGGACCAAATCTCTCATGTTTAGCAATAGCACTGTCTTTAGATGAATATTTCTTGTCAAGGTAGCCTGCTCGCAGTGCATTTGCAATGCAACTGTCAGTGATTTTTCTCCCATGAATTCTTCACCCAAGTCACAACTTCTTGCAGTTTAGGTTTCACAAAATTTCTGCGCTGATTTCTCTCCATTTTATTTTCAATGTAGTCATTAATTTCCATGCACAAATTATCTTTGAATGGCTTGTTTATTGCAATATCAAGAGTCTGGAGATACAGGATCCAAGATGGCTGCGCCCAGGTGAACACCTAGCCGCAGCCGCACACAACAATTTCAATAAAATACAACTAAAATATAAAACGGACATTGCCCAGAACTACAGGAAGGTTGACTGACTGGAAATTCTACAGTGAGAAGCAAGGAGAAAACCAGAAGGAGGCGCGGAGGAGCTGGAAAAGCCAAGGTACGGAGACGCGGAGACGCGGAGACGCGGCGCGCGGAGAGGACAGAGCCAGAGAGGAGGGAGGCCGAGTGCCTGGCGGGCGTTCCCTAGCGGAAAGGAGATAAAACTCCGACTGTGCTGGGCCCCCAACTGCTCTGAACCCCAGTTTTAAGCCAGACCCCGGGGACTCAGGCTCAGCCATAGGGAGCCGGGCTCTAAAGCGGAACCCAGGGAAGCAGCGAAAGGAGGTCCCGGAGGCGCGCACACTGCGCACAGAGAAGGGACGGTCGGCTGGGCCGCGGGATTGCCCTGACGGGAAGGAGACAGGGGCTCCAGACTGCTCTGAACGCCACCTCCAACTCCACTTCCAACTGAACTGAACCCCAATACCGGGCTCATTGGGGGAGAGCACAGACTGTTTGGCAGCAGGCGAAAATCAAGGGCACCTTTCTCTCAGAGGCCCCGGCAGCAGCGAGCACTGAAGGACCCGCATAGGGCGGGGCTGACGGAAGCCAAAGCTGCAGGCTCCACCCTGAAACCCCACCCCATCTGTAACTGCGAAATGCGACAACAAAATAGATCACAAACTAAAGAAATGGAGGACAAAAAGCGTCTGGATATAGAGTTCAAATCTACGCTTATAAGGTTTTTCAAGAATTTCCTAGAAAAGATGGATAAGGCCTATGAGGATATGAAAAGAGATCAACTAGAATTAATAAGGGATCAACAAGAAATAAAGAATACATTGTCTGAAATAAAAAATATTTTACGGAGTCCTAAAAACAGAAGGGAAGATCACAAGAATCAAGTCAAAGATTTGGAACATAAAAAGCCAGAAGACACTCCTCAACAGAAGCTAGAAGGCAAGAGAATCCAGAAAATTGAAGATAATGTAAGAAACCTCTGGGACAACTTCAAGCGAACCAACATCAGAATTATTGGGGTCCCAGAAGATGAGAGAGAGCAAGATATCGAAAACATACTGAAAGAAATAGTGACAGAAAACTTCCCCCACCTGGGGAAAGAATTAGACTTACAAGTCCAGGAAGCGCACAGAACTCCAAACAAAAGGAATCCAAAGAGGACCACACCGAGACACATCATTATTAAAATTCCAAGAGCAAAAGACAAAGAGAGAATATTAAAAGAAGCAAGAGCAAAGAAGGTAGTAATCTATAAAGGAGCACCTATACGATTGTCAGCTGACTTCTCAACAGAAACCATGCAGGCCAGAAGGGAATGGCAAGAAATATTCAAGGTGATGAATAGCAAGAACCTACAGCCAAAAATAATCTACCCAGCTAAGCTATCACTCAGAATCGAAGGCCAGATAAAGAGCTTCACTAATAAAAAAAAGCTAAAGGAGTTCATCACCGCCAAACCAGATTTATATGAATTGCTGAAGGGGGTTCTATCAGAAGAGAAAGTAAACAAAGATAAAAATTATGAACAACAAATACGTAACTATCAACAAGTGAATCTAAAAACCAAGGAAATTAAAAAAATCTGATGAACAATATTAACTATTGAATATAATAGAATCAGAGGTATGGAAGGGGAGTGAACTGACGATTCTTGGGGAAAAGGGGAGAGGGGGGCGTGGGAAGAGACTGAACATAAACTGTGCACCTATGGATGAGGACAATGGGGAGAGGGGAAAGGGCAGAGGGTGGGGTGGGAACCTGGTGGAGGAGAGCAATGGTGGGGGTGGGGAAAAAGGAACATTTGTAATAATATGAACAATAAAAACTTATAAAAAAAAAAATAAAAAAATAAAAATAAAAAAAAATAAATAAAAAAAAAAAGAGTCTGGAGATAGGCTGTCATTCCTGCAGGAATCATTATCTAATCTATTTTTCTTTCGTGAAGAAATGTCTTCATGTCTTTAGCACAGTGAGTGCTGGCTGCATCCCAGACTAGCAGACTTCTTTGGCTCCCTCGCATAACAAGCGGCAGCATTAAATCGACCCACTTCCTTATAACTGCTTGTGTGACCCAGGCTTTTTCAGTTTCAAGAATAAAAATGCCCAAAACCCGTTCAACCTTTTTCTTCTTGCCCTTAGAAATGATTAAAGGTGGGATTTTAGTGCCATCCAGATGAATTGCCAAAATACAGTAAACACATGCACTTTCATAAGCAGTGGAGGGAATGTACACTGAGGAGGCACCCTGCTATTCAATTGTTGTTTGAGATGATTGGCCCATAAACACTGCAGTTTCAGCCATAGCAATCATGTTGGAAAGATTGCATTTAGAGAAGTCAGCATCATCAATAAAAAACTTGAATGCAAGTGCTCACTTAATAACTTGAGTATCTTCCAACCTAAACAATGTTGTAGATCTTCTTAAAGACAGTTCACTTCGCTGAAGGAAATTATCCAGCCAGTGTTGTGATGCTTTGAAGTCTTCGTGGGCTATGTCAAACTGTGGTGCCATTGCAAAGGCAAATTCTTTAATCAGAGCCCTATTCACAACCAAAGCCTTTGCTCTCCTGTCAACAACCCATTCACAGATCACGTCTTCCTGTTCGGAAAATAATGGTTGCCGACCTGATCCACACTTGTGCTTTTTAGCATTTCCCTTGTCCACTTGTTCAATGAGGTTACCATACTCTGCTCGCCATTTTCGGACCAATCAGATACTCAACATCTTCTCTTTGCAGAAAGCAGTAAGATTTTGGCCCCAAGAGTCTTCCACTATTCCTTTCTTGTACACCACGGAGTAGCTTTTTCTTTTTGCGCTCATTTCTAGGGGTAAAAAAAAAGGAATTGGGGTATCAAGGTGTGGGGAGGAGGATCACTTAAAATGACACAGGAGGAATTAGAGGGGGAATCAAAATGGCACAGGAGAATCAGAGGGGGGATTACCATTTCAGTAACCCCTTTTGATCCTTCCGTGTCATTTTGAATGCTCCCTCTGACCCTCCTGTGTCATTTTAAGTGATCCCCTCCCCCCACCCCTGTGCCACTGAACACCTTCACCAGACGTCCCCCCCTACCCCTTTATCAGACATTTACCCCCTGGGATCTGCCTGGGCACTGTCACTGGGCTTGCTGGGGCCTGGATCTGGGCTGGAGCAAGGTCTGCCACTGACTGAGAACCTTCAGTCATCATGAGGGCAGCCGGGAGCATCAGGTAGTGTCACCAGAGTCAGACCAGCACTCAGCACCTTCGCCGAGTCCTGTCCGCTCTAATCCTCCTGTTCTACATGCATCTGCGAAAGACTCCTCCTCTCTCCCGCCCCGAGCTCAAGGCTCACTCCGACCTCCGCTCCGCCTCCACACAGCAGTGACATCAGGACTCTGCATAACGTCACTGGTTGCTAGACGCCAGTTGGGGCGGCCCTAGCGACCAGTTTACTGTAAATTAATTTTCATTCTGAGACAGAGCCTGGGGGGGGGGAGGAGGGGCTTATTTTCGGGGAGATGTCTTATATTTCACTCAGAAGAAAACCTGTAAGTAGGTCTTATTTTCGGAGGATGTTTTATTTTCAGGGAAACACGGTAGAAAATATTGTGTACAGCTATATAATAACTAAAAACCATTCTTATAGTCCTCCCTGCAATTTTGGATTTAAAATGATTTAGTAGATACTTAAAGCAAGTTTAGTTATCTTCCATTTTGCAAATAAAATAGGTAATAAAGGAGGATCCCAAACTATTATGCCAGCCAGTATGCCTCCTTCACTCACAAGTCCCAAGCCAGAAATGACCAGAAATAGATCATGTCAAATGGAATTTGGATATAGGAGAAAGTTTCATGGGAACAAAACGTTGACCTCACTTTCCCCACCAGTACCTGCAGAATTTTCCCACTTCTGTTTATAACAGAAATTCTCTAAAGAATTACTGATACAACTTATAAATACACCCATTCTTTCTAACCAATCAATTAACTTTTGACTCAACCTTTTGTCAAGGTCCCCAGTGATTTTTTTTTTAATTTTATATCCTCCCCTCCCTTCCTCTCTCCTCCCCTCCCTTCCTCTCCCCCCCCTCCTCTCCCCTCCCGCTCCTCTCCCCTCCCTCCCCTCCCCTCTTTTCCCCTCCTCTCTCCTTCTCTCCCCTCCTCTCCCCTCCTCTCCTCGTCCCCAGTGATTTTTATATTACTAAATCCAATGTCAATTTTTAATTCTCATCTTAATGATTTATCAACAGCATATAATTTATCAACAGTATATGACATAGTCCTCAATGTCTGCTGCTGGTTGTTCCTCAGCTCACAGATTTTTCAGCATTGGAAGTTTTAGTGCTTGAACTTCATCCCCATTCACACCGTTGGTGTTCTCATCTTGGCTCATACATGATGTGCCAGATTCTAGCTCATCTTGCAGCTGAATACCATGGAGTGAGTGATCGTAGGTAATGCCACGTGGAAAAGACTCAAATTTCCAACCCACAAAATTGTGAGCTGTAGAAGTTACAGTTGTTTTCAGCCACTAAATTTTGAGGTAAAGTTTCTTGCTGAAATAGATATCCAGAACAAATACCACCTTTGCCAATGATTCATCAATTGTCTGAACCTCTCCTCCGAATTCCAGATTCATATCTAATTGCATATCTGACATTTCCTTGTGGACATGGAAATGGTTTCTACCAGAAGCAAGCCATGAGACAGGATTCAAGTACAAGTCATTTATTTGGTATGTAATCCCAGGAAATACTATTGGGTCGGCAGCTAAGTAATTGCGGATTTTTTAAAGAAAATCAAAGACAATTTTTTCATGGAACTAAATAACTTTATTCTGTAATGTATTGCCCATTTTGATCAATGACCTTTTGCCATCTTTCAGGCAGCATCATAATCCCACGTTCAAAAAACTTCTGTTTTTTATTAGCAAAAAACTGAATCAGGTACGATTTGACATCATCATCATTATTGAAATTTTTACCATTCAAGGAGTTTTGTAAAGATCGAAACAAAAAGTAATCAGATGGTGCAAGGTCAGGACTATATGGTGGATGTGGCAAAACATTCCAACCAAGCTCCATTAATTTTTGCCGAGTGACCAAAGATGTGTGTGGCCTTGCATTGTCATGATGGAATACAACACCTTTTTGATTTGTCAATTCGGGCCGCTTTTCTTCAACTGCATTGTTTAATTTCGTTAGTTGTTCAATGTAGACATCAGAATTGATCGTTCGGTTGGGTGGTAAGAGTTCAAAGTAGACAATTCCTTTGTAATCCCACCAAACTGATAACAAAACCTTCTTTTGATGAATATCAGCTTTTGATGTTGTTTGAGTTGGTTCACCTGGCCTGCTCCACGATCTTTTCCGCTTGATATTGTTGTAAACAACCCATTTTTCATCGCCAGTTATCAGTCGTTTTAAAAATGGATAATTTTCATTACGTTTCTTTAGCAAATCACAGCTGCTAATGCGTTGCGTTAACTGTGATTCTTTCAGTTCGTGAGGAACCCATGTATCGAGTTTTTGAACATAGCCAAGTTGTTTTAAGTGATTTTCAATGCATGTATGTGATACATGAAGCTTCTCTGCAATCTCACGTGTTGTACTGTGACAGTCCGAATTGATTATTGCTTTGATTAGGGCGTCATCAACTTCAACTGGACGACCAGAGCGTTTTTCATCTTTAAGTGAAAAATCACCAGAACGAAATTTGGCAAACCAATTTTGACACTGCCGTTCTTTTAAGGCTTCGTCACCATAAACAGCACATAACTTTTTATGAGCTTGCGATGCGTTTTTCCCTTTGCGGAAATAAAAAAGCAAAATATGACGAAAATGTTCCTTTTGATTTTCCATTTTTCAACGAACGCCAAATGAAAACTACAAAACAGATAAAAAAACTGATTAACAGCTGAATAGCCAACTATCAAATAACAAAAATGTGTTTTACATTTGTACTACGTCTGCAAACCTAAAAATTTCAACTGAAGCCATATATGTGTGAAACCCGCAATTACCTAGTTGCCGACCCAATAGTAGAGTAGTGAGACAGGGAAAGAAAGCAGACAATGAAAGGGTGTGTTATCAAGCCAGTTGCCTAAAACACACCCTTTATACTGCTTTATACTGTTGGACAATTCAGGGAATCAAAAATCAAATCAATATATTTTTATTGATTTCAGAGAGGAAAGATTTCAGGGAATTAGTGTAAAACATGTATTTCAGAGTTATCCTGCTCAGAGGGCAGGGAACCCTGAATATTTACCTGTTGAATTTTATCAGTCGTTGATTGAGGGCTGCTCCTGCAGGGACCAATTTCCCAATGGCCTGCCTTAGGCAGAGACTTAAGAAAAAAGCCATCAGGCAAATAAATGCAAGACCTGGGAGTGAGACTTCCCTAGAGCATGTTGAAGTGGGGAAATTGAAGAAATACGGGCAGGACACTGACATTTGCTAGGACATTAACTTTATTATTTTTTTGTTGTTAATTCTCACTGAAAAATATTTTTCCCACTGAATTTTAGCGGGAATAGAAGAGGAGAGAGGAAAAAGGGGGGGCTGGAAGAGATTTTAATATAAAATGTCCTTGTTATAGGACATTATTATTTTTTCTTATTATTTTTTCTTCAGTACATTTTTGGAAGTTAAAAACAATGAATATTTAGATATCACCATATGTTCACTAATTTCTTTAATCACTAACTTCCTGTCTTTCAGACCTTTTTTCTAGAATAATTTTTCTTCTGAAATGTCTTTAGATTATCTTTTACTGAAGATCAATTGATAATAAATCCTGTGCTTTTGTTAATTTGAGAATATCTTTATTTTGTCCTTAATCTTATAAAATAGTGTTCCTGGGTATACAACTCTAAGATGACATTTATTTTCCCTCAGCACTTGAAGATATTATTCTACTGTCTCTGTCTTCTGTCGTATGTTTAATAAGTCTACTGTCATTCTAATTACTGTTGCTTTGTAAGTAAACTGATTATTTATTTATCTGATTCTATGAGTTGAATTGTATCCCTCAAAAAGATAGGTTAAAACCTTAATCCCTAGTACCTAAGAATGAGACCTTATTTTGAAATAGGGTGAATGCATACATAATTAGTTAACTTAGGTTCATAATGTAGAATGTGTGCTCTTAATTCAATGTGACTGGTATCCTTATAAGAGGAAAAGAGACATAGACACACAAATTGAGAATGCCATGTGATAATGAAACCAGAGATTAAAGTGCTGCCACTGGCAAGCCAAGAAATGATGAGGATTGCTAGCAAATCACAGAACAAGAGGCAATGAAGAATTCTTCCCTACCAATTCAGAGAGAGAATGGACCTGCTGACACCTTGATATTGGACCTCTAGCCTCCAAAAATGTGAGACAATAAATTTCTGTTTTTTAAACCACCCAGTTTGTGGAACTTTGTTACAGTAGGCCTAGAAAACTAATATATAACCGATTTGAAGATGCGTTGTCAAAAAAATATCTGTTGATTATGTTCTTAATTTCACTACAATGTATCAAGGTTGAATTTCTTTTTACTGATCCTGAGTAGTACTCTTAGTGATACCTGATCTGTGTGTGGACTTACATCTTTTATTGTTTGGATAAAGTCCTCACCCATTACGTATGAATGTAAGTTTACTTCCATTCTCTCAATTTTCTTTCTAGGACTCTAAATAGATTTAAATTAGGAAAGTGCCTTTTCTTTCTGTCATTTCCCTCCCCCCCTCCCCAATATATTTTTATTGATTTCAGAGAGGAAAGGAAAGGGAGAGAGAGAGATAGAAACATCAATGAGGAGAGAGAAACATTGATCGACTGCTTCCTGCACACCCTCACTGGGAATCTAGCCCACAACTCAGACATGTGCCCAGACTGGGAACTGAACCATGATCTCTTGGTTTATATGTTGACACTCAACCATTGAGCAACTCTGGCTGGCCATTTCTTTTTTCTTCTTTTTTTAAAATACATTTTTTATTGATTTCAGAAAGAAAGGGAGAGGAAGAGAGAGAGAGAGAGAAACATCAATGATGACAGAATCATTGATTGGCTGCCTCCTGCACTTTCCCTCCTTGGGATCAAGTCTGCAACCCAGGCATGTGCCCTTGATCGGAATCGGACCCGGACTGGCTGATGCTCTGTCCACTGAGACAAACCAGCTAGGGCTCTTTTTCAATCTTTCTGTCCCTCTATGTTGCATTCCAGATAGTTTCTTCAGCTATATCTTCCACTTCATTTGTTCTTCAGGTGTATCTAATGTGTCTATTAAGTTTTTAAATTTTAGTAATTTTTTAGAAGCTGTGGCAGAGATTGCTAGTTGTTTCTCAATAGCCATTTTATTCTTATTTTAGTAATAGAACTTATTCATTTTAACGGGGTACATGACCATCCACAATAAAGGCTAGTTTTTCAATCTGCCCTTGGGCAAGGAATGTACAAAGTTTTTACCATGGGATATAAGCTAAAGTGGTGTGCATAATTTTTAGAAAGTTTTCTTAAAGGTAAGGACATGTTTTTTCCTTCCCTTGTTTATTCCCTCCCTCTATTCAATAAGAAGACTATACTTTCCCACAACATTATGTTGGATCTGGCCATGGGACTTGCTGTGGTTCATGCAATGTGAGCACATAGGGTTTATGGCACAACTGAGCAGCGGCTTCAAATGAGTTTTTGTGCCTTAGCCTCTTGTGTGCTTGCTTTTCGCCATGAGAAAATATAACCAGGTGACTATTGCTCCTTTAGTCTGGGTCCTTGTCTGTGAGACATGTAGAACTGACTTGAACTTGACTTGTATCTAGAGCACAGCCACAACAGCGGACTGCCTCTTCTTCCAGCTGTCAAATTCCAACTCAGTGAGAGATAAATATTTGTTGTTTACAAGTCAGAATCTTTGAGGACAACTTCTTTATTTTCTTGCAAGAGAGCAATTCATTTAAAGTTATGTGTTCATTATTTAGTTTCATTATTTGAAAGCTTAGAAAATGCTGTTCACATATATAACATTCACATATACCTTTTTTTTCTTTTTTTTTTTTCTGTATTGTTGTGTGGGCATATGCTTTAAATTCTTTTGGCCATATACCTAAAAGTGGGTTTTCCCACACCATCAAAGAGAAGTTCTCCAGACACCAGTTGAGTGTCTTAAATTCAACTCAATTCTGACACTATCTGGAGATAGCATCAGATCCCACAGATTAAGGGTTCAGGCCCACTGCATTGTACCTCCCTTTCTTTTCAGATGCCAGTTTCAAGGGCAAGTTGCTACTGGTGCTTCTGACCAATTGGCTACAATTGGAGGCTCCAATGGTCTCTTCCAACTCAGGATGCCAATCATAAGTCCAGGTTGTACTTCTGAACAACTGACTACAAATCAAAGGTTTCTACAGTGCCCTTCTTGGAGCCAATTAATTTGCTATAATGGCTTACAGAACACAAATAAAAATTAATTGCTAGATTACTGGTTTGTTACAAAAGAATATAACTAGGAAGGCCAGATGGAGGAGACACATAGGGGAAAGAGCTCCCATGACCGGCATACCACTTTCCTCACAGGCCATGTATTCACCAACTCGGAAGCTCTCTGGGAAAGGGCATGGAATTTTGAAGGAATACAATTCAGTCTAAAATAGGGGTGTCGAACTCAATCAGAGAAGGGGCCAAAATCTAAAATCCAGCCTAAATCGCGGGCCGAATGGTTTACTGAACAGTCATAAACTGTCATTGTGATGGAAACGCAGCGGAGTGCAGTGATGACAGCGTGGTGCGGGCCACATTGCAAGGCCTGGCGGGACAGATTTGGCCTGTGGGCCTTGTGTTTGACACATGTGGTCTAAAACATTGCCCTCCAAGTACAAAAGATAAAAAAAGTTTTATTTGCCTTAGTCGGTTTCGCTCAGTGGATAGAGCATTGACCTGCGGACTGAAGGGTCCCGGGTTCGATTCCAGTCAAGGGCATATGCCTGGGTTGTGAGCTTGATCCCCAGTAGGGGGCATGCAGGAGGCAGCTGATCAATGATTCTCATAATTGATATTTCTCTCTCTCTCTCCCTCTCTTTCCTCGCTGAAATCAATAAAAATATATTTTTATAAAAAAGTTTTACTTGTAAAATATACATACTGTAACATAAAATTTACTCTTTCAACTATTTTAAGTGCATAGTTGTATGGCATTAAGTATATCCACATCGATCTGCAACCATCACCATCATCATCTCTAGAACTTTTTCATTTCCCCAAATCAGAGAGACAAGAATAGAAGGGTGGTTGCCAGAGTGAGGAGTGGGATACTTTTCATTCCCCTTTTTCTTTTCATTTAGAAGTTAGGCTACGGTCAACATTCATATAACTTATTAATATGTTGGACCTAAAAGTTGAATACCAGAAAACAACATTTTCTAAGCTTTTTATTACAGTATTGAACTATTCAGTCAAATTCTTCTTTTTTCTTTTTCTTTTTTTCCAGATTTCTCTCCCAGTACTTCTATCCTTCCATTCCAATCTAGCCTAGGACTTGGGACCTCTTGAATTAGATTTAGTGATTCCTGGATATTTTGTATTTTCATTTTTTTTTCTTTTTTTAGAAATATATTTTATTGATATTTTACAGAGAGGAAGGGAAAGGGACAGAGAGCTAGAAACATCGATGAGAGAGAAACATCAACCAGCCGCCTCCTACACCCCCCCCACTGGGGATGTTCCCGCAACCAATGTACATGCCCTTGACCAGAATCGAACCCGGGACCTTTCAGTCCACAGGCCGACACTCTATCCACTGAGCCAATCCAATTTTGGTGATATTTTGTATTTTCTACTTCAGTTTGTTTGAGTACATCTCCAAGTAACTTTTTTTAAAAAAAAGGATATGTGGGAGTTTAGCTTCATGAGTCCCGCCATATCTGAAAATGTTTTCATTCTGCTCTTTTACATAATGATAATGCAGTAGAAAGAGTTAAAAAAATTTCTCCCCTAAGAATTTGAAATTCAAGAAATATCTCCTTCAGAAACTTAAAGGTCTTTGTCAATTACCATCTCACTAGTGGCCCAGTGCACAAAATTTATGCAAGGTGGGGGGAGGTGTCCATCAGCCTTGCCTGCACACTCTCCAATCTGGGACCCCTCAGGAGATATCCAACTGCCGGTTTAGGCCCAATTCCTGTGGTATTGGGTCTAAATCGGCAGTCGGACATCCCTCTCACAATCCTGGACCACTGGCTCCTAACCACTCACCTGCTTCCTTGATTGGCCTTAACCACTCTGGGAGCCAACCTGCTCACCCCTAACTGCCCCACCTGCCAGCCTGATCACCCCCAACTGCCTCCCCTCCTGGACTGATCACTCCTAACCACCTCTTCCTTGGCCCCACCACCATGGAAGGATGTCTGGAGGGTATCCTGGTCTAATTAGCATATTACCCTTTTATTAGTATAGGGGCCTGGTGGGGGCCAGCTGGTCTGCCCTGAAAGGGGTCCTGGATCAGGGTGTGGACCTGCCTGGGCAAGGGGCTGAGGGCCCTCTGGGGGCAATTTATAGGCCAGCCAAGTCCCCGGCTTTGTCCGGAAGGTCTCCCGAAGGTCTCCTGGCCTAATTAGCATATTAATCTTTATTAGTATAGACAGCTAGTGTTGCTGATAACAATTCTAAAGCCATCTTGGTCACGTTTTTTTCCTTTTTTGGAAATTTAGGATCTTTTCTTTATCTTTAGTTACAATATTTTACAGGGTTTTTTTTCTGTTTGTGTCCTGTACTAGTAGATGCTTTCAGTTCTGGGAAATTTTCTTCCATTATATTTTCTTCCATTATATTTTCTGTACTTTACTTAGTTTGTTTTCTTTTTCTCTTATAATATTAGTCCTGCTGGTTTGACTCTTTCTCTTATATTCTTTTAAAAACATTTATTTATTTATTATTAAAATATTCTTATTGGTTTCAGAGAGGAAGGGAAAGGGAGAGCTAGAAATATCAATGATGAGAGAGAACCATTGATTGGCTGCCTCCTGCACACCCCCTACTGGGGATTGAGCCAGGGCATGTGCCTTTGACCGGAATTGAACCTGGGACCCTTCAGTTTGCAGGCCAATGCTTTATCCATTGAGCAAACCGGCCAGAGCAAATTTTTTATTTTTATCGTGATGTAATTTCATTACATATCCAAATATTTTTTTTTTAGATACATGTTCAAAGAAAACTAGAAAATAGATTTGGGATATTTTATTTTTGTCTAAAATCACCTAAATTTATACACATGAGAAATTAAGACTTGTTTTTTTATTCATATCTAAAAATACAGAGCTCCAGTGAAATAGGGAACCTTATCAGCAATGCAATATTGGCATAGGATAGCATATTACATTCAACCTTCAATTGTCATAGGATGCGGCAAATTTGTGTTTTCTCAATCCAGAGTAAGGAGCTGATAATGAACATTTTAGTATATTTAATTCTCCCCCTTCCCCCCACAGGCAGTGCTGTTTTTATTCAGCAGTCTGGCCCAAAAGATGAACCACCAGAACGTGTGCTGCAGAACCAGGAAGGCCCTGCCACGGGCTCTGGTGAACCACAGCACCCTCACCCCCAGCTCTGCAGGGACTCTCGGGGCAAGGCGGCATGGTGGCTGCACAGGGGGTCTGGTGTGGACTTGGCCAGGGCTGTCCATGCAGAGCCCCCTCTCCACTTTAAACAGCAGGCTCGGGTCCCAGCATCCTGTCTGCCTGCTGTTAGACTTCCTTCCACCCAGCAGCCCGGAAGGTAGTGAATGCAGGCGACTCCAGGAAGAGTGGGCCACTCTGGAAATGGGGGGAACTACTCTCCCTCCACACTCCTGGGTGAGCTGTCTCTGGGCCGACGGGGTTCCCAAGGAGGCCACAGCAGCTCCCCAGCAGAAGCCAAGGCCGAGCAGGGCGCCAGACTTTGTTCCTAAGATCCCAGGGGCTGGTGGAGAGAGCGGAGAGGCGCAGGCACGCTCTGTGGGGCCAGGCCCGCTAGCGTGGGAGTGGGCAGTGGCAGCCTGCAGGGGGCCAGCACTGGGCTCTGGGGAGGCCCGCAGCGGGGCCACGAGGCCATCAGCAGCGTCTGTGTCGCAGCCTCCAGTAAGCTTCGTACAGGGGCAGATCGTTAGCTTGGCAGAGACTGGAGCTTTTCCACCAGCAGAAGCCGGAGGAGACAGGAGCAGGCAGAGGGGTTCCGGGGAGGGAAAGCGACACAGGAGCAGAGTTAAGAAAACAGACAGGACTCCAGACCTGCCTCTCCCCTCTGGGTGGGCACTCGTTCAAGCAGGCCTGGCTGAGTGGGAGGTACATGGGGACCCCCTGAAAGGTCCTTCAGCTTCCCAAAGGGAGGTATGTGTCCAGGACCAGCCCATGCAGGTCTGTGTGGCCCCAGCAGGTCCCTCTGCTGATCTAGCAGGTGTCCGCCCTGTCTGTCACTTGGCTGTTCTAGCGCCTGCTGCCACCCCATCACGTGCGGGGGCGCAGCCAACTTCACCAGTAGTGGCAGCCAGCATTAAGAGCCCGTGGCTCCGGCTCCTACACTTGGCGAGAATCCTGAGGCAGAGACCCCGTCTTATTTCTGGGTCTGCCCTTGGCTGGGGCAGAGCCTGGACGGTGACAGGAACAGAGGCCCTGGTGTTCGTCCTGCACCCCACCTCTCTATCACACTGTGGAAGCGGGTGAGGGTGCAGGGGGAGAGCACAGCTCACGGGGTGTGGGGGCTGACGGCCCTTTTCCCGACCGTCCTGCCCTGCCTGTGGCTGCTCCCTCGCTCCACCCACAGCGTTCAGTCTCAGAAACCATCCTGGTCACAAAGCAGTGGCCCAAGGACAGCAGAGGGAGAGGCAGACAAACAGAAAATCATGAGTGGAAAGCAGCGGAGCGAGGTGGGCGAGCGGGGCTGCGGAGGGCGGAGGGGGCTGAGCACTGGGGGTTCAGGTGGGTGCATGTCGGGGGCTAAGCAAGGAGGGTACACAGCCCGCACGGGGCATCACGGATGAGGGAGGAACTCGGGATGCCGAGGGGCCACCGAGCAGGCCCAGGATTCCTGTGGGTGAGCCTGGCACTCAGGCCCTACCGAGTGACCTGGGCAGGTCCGCTTCTCCTGGCCTCACCCTCCAGAGGCAGGCAGGGCCGAATCGCTGCTCTGTAGCCACTCAGGCCAGAGCCTGGCCCTTGGGGATGATGGGTACACGAAGGGACTGTACCAAACCAGTGTGACCGGGCTATGTCTCCAGCAGGGTCTGAGCTCCCCCTCTGGGACCCACTCCGGACCCTTCTCTGAAGGCCGGTGTCTTAGGAGACAATTCCACAAGTCTGCTGAGCCGAAGGGTCTCAGGGACCAGAGGCGGCCCAGACACTCTGGAAAAGTCTAGAACCACTCCAGCAGGCCAGTGATACTGGGCGGGACCATGCCGGTGACCTTGAACCCAAGGCCGGGAATCAAGCCCCAGACCACAGGGCACGCTGGCTCTGGGCCTCCGTGGCCCCTGCATGGCTCCCAAGGAGCATTGGGAACCTGCCCCTGGAGGGACAGCTCTGCGGACAAGCTAACGGGAACGGAGGATAAGGCTCCCAGGCTCGGTTCCCCCGCAAAGTTACACGAGGACTGGGATTTCTCAAAGGCCTCAGGTTTCAGGATTCTAAAGGGCCCCACGGGGGCTGGGTGATGGGCTGCGCCCACTGCTGTATCCCTGCGCACAGCCTGGCCTGGCATGGAGGGAACTCTGGCTCTGGGGATAAGGCTGAGCCGCTCTTTGGGATTTCCCCTCCTCCTTCCGCACAGCGTGGGCGCCAGGTGATGCCCACATGGAATCACCTCGGGGGGTAAGCAGTGGCACCCTGGGCAGAGCCTGGGCGGCCATGAGGAACTAGTCCCGCCTCAGACAGCAGGTCCAAAGAGAGGCAGGACACCCTGGGCTGGAACACTGACTCTGGCCTCCCAAGCCTGGAAGCTCTGTGAGTTTGGCCCCAGGGCCCAGGGCCCGGTGGGCGGGAAGTGTCTGTTGGTTGAACGCTCAACGCTCTGCCCGGGAGGTGCGCTCTGACACCGGCCCGGGCTCTGCTGCGGGACCAGGCAGGGTTTGGAAACACAGGAGCTTGAGGGCTGCGGGCCGCGGTCCGGGTGCAGCCTATTGGTACCTGGACGAGTAGTACTCCTCTAGCTCGTAGAGGTCGATGGAGACCTCGTCCCGCAGGGTGGTGACCTTGCGGTCGCACTCCTCCTGCAGCGCCCGGAGCTGCTGGTTGCGCTGGTCGATGGCCTCGTTCACCTACGGGAGTCATTCAGGATGAGAAACTGCTTGAGATCAGACACCAGCTTCATCTGGGACTCACAGGCTCGGACGATGTTGGCGGCGCGTACGTGCATCTCGTAACTGTCCTGCTCGCCTTGAGTGGCCCGGGACACCTGCGTCTCGTCCTCAATTTTGGCGGTCTCGATGATCTCGGAGAAGTTGTTCATGATGGACTTGATGTCGTCCTTGAGCCGCTTGTTGTAGGACTACAGCAGCGTCTCCTTGCTCTGCGGCAAGGCTCTCTGCTGGGCCATGGTGGAGCCTCCGTTCGTACAGGCAGCAGAGGCCGCGGGCCACGAGGCAGCACCTTGTCGGCAGACCTCGGGCCCGGCGGGCACCTGGCCAGGATGGGCTCGAGGACGAGCAAGCGCCCCCTAGGAAGTGCCGGCTCCCAGGCGCCACTCAGCACCCAGAGTGTCCCGCCGCCATGAGTATATTTAATTCTTTTTTTTTTAAATATATATTTTATTGATTTTTTACAGAGAGGAGGAGAGATGGATAGAGAACTAGAAATGTCGATGAGAGAGAAACATCGACTAGCTGCCTCCTGCACACCCCCCACCGGGGATGTGCCCGAAACCAATGTTCATGCCCCCGACTGGAATCGAACTCGGGACCTTTCAGTCCGCAGACCGACGCTCTACCACTGAGCCAAACCGGTTTTGGCGTATATTTAATTCTTAATAAATGTCGGTATTGGATAAGTTAGGCATGAATGGATGTGATAGCTGGTTGTTGACATGAGTACTGTATAATATAAAGTTGCAAATTCTTGTATTTTTCTCTTGCAATAAGTGTATTCTATTTTCTTTAAATTAAATATACTGTATATATTATATTATATAATGAATATATAAATTTAATATTAAATTACAATTGCATATTTCTTTTATTTTCTTAAAAATTTCTTTATCTTTTAATAGTTAAGGTAAATTTATAATTTTGGCAATTTCTTATTTCTAATTTCAAGACCTACTTTCTATTTTTGGACTGTTTCTTCATCTGAATATACTATTCTTGTTTCATAAATGTCATGTCTATGAACATACTAATTAAACTTCTCTGGTGTTTTTGTGTTTCTTCTGTGGTTACATTTTCTGTTTATCTTTCTCTCACCCCTCAAGTTGGAGACTTTCTTTAAATATCTAATAATCCTTGATTGTTTGTTAATATTTAAGATGAGGTAGTTGGAATGTTGATTAGGAATGTTGTGAACTTAACAGGGTCTTGCAAACTTGCACAAGTTTACTCTAGGTTGAGTGAGTAGGAAATGGGCTATTGTGCCAGAATGAAGAATGCTTTACCCTTAGTCATTAATGCTCAAATAGCTGCCCAGGTTCCTCCCCAGAGAGTATGAGAACTCTTGATTTTTAGCCTGGGATAAATGCTTAACTATTGCGCTGTTCCGCATACAGACCTTTATTTAGTTTCCCTGTTTTCAGACACACTTCTCACTCTTGATGTCTTGTCGCCAAATTTGTTTCTCTAAACCACTTCTGGCAGACAGGCCCCTTCCTTGGCTGCAGCACCTTGACGTGTACCTATTACACATTATGGTTTCTTCCATTTTGTTTAGTCAGACTAAACTTACTTTTGGTGTACCAAGCTAAAAAAGAAAAATTATGGGGCCCCTTCCCATTTTCTATTTTGTATGGGTTTGTATGATTTTTAAATTCCAAGTATTTTAATGGGGCCTCAGGAAGAAGAGGTAATGACTGCATGTGCTCAGTTAGCCAGCTTTAATAAATCCAATTGGGGTCAGAGTAGGAAAGAAAAACCACCTGTGGAATGGCAGAAAAACAACAAAAACCCCAAATAACAAAGACAAAATTCTTAGTCTGTGATCTTGGTAGTATTCCTGTGTATGAATAACCTAGCGTTTAGCATCTTAACTCTCCAGATCCACACATTTTAGGGACATGATGGATCTTAGACATATAGTTCACACCCCATTTTACAGTTAAGAAAAGGAGAGCTTATAAGTAAAACGATTTTCCAAGGTAACACAAGTAGAGTGGCAGAATGGGAATTAAGAAGATATAATAATTAACTTCTCTTGAAAGACAGTTACGGGATGGCTTTTCCTGGGTAAATAGACAGATGTTCAAGAAGTGAAATATTTTAGGGTGCTTACTTGGCAGTCTAACATTTGGCAGCCATATGTTGAATGTACTGAAGGGGGCGACTATACCACAGGATGAGAAGCTGCAATAATGATCCTGGGAGGGAACAATTCGAGAGCCTGGGCAGAATGAACCAGTAGGATTTGATGAATGAATGAACGTGAATACTGAGGAGAGATGGGAAAATGTAGTCGCGTTATGAGGCAGTGCTAAACTGGTTAATGGTGTTGGGGGAGAGTAAGAGGAAGTAAAATGAAAATTCAACTTTCAAGGGTATTTTATTTATTTTAATTCAAGAGTATTTTAAATATTTTAATAAATACTAGAAGGCTGGGAATCAATATAATTCACATCACTCTGACATTCTTGGTTTAGAGATACATCTTTAAATTAGTGGATGCAGTCACCCTCTGCATGGCTCCAAAAAAAGAAACGCGACTGCGATGCCGCACAGGAGCACAGGGTTGCGTGACACAACCCTGGCTTGGACTAAGGCAGACCTCGTAGCTGGGTACCTGGCACCTCGCAGGGGCAGCCTGTGGACATGGATTTCCGCCCGCGCGCTTCTCTGCCGTCATCAGCTCTAAGGAGAACGACCTACACAGGCCCGGGTCTCCCGCGACACCTACGTTCCTCCCCCAGGGCTGTTTCTCAGACCCGGATCACATTACTACCTCCGGAGCCACATTTCGCAAAAACTACGGATGGAGTGAAAGCTTTCCTCCGACAAAGGGTGTCCTTAGATCCGCTCCCCGGCGGCGGCCGAGTAACGGGCCCGGCCACCGAAGGGGTGGGGCCACTCCGAGGCTGGGAAGGCCGCGTGCCGCTCCTCGGGGCCCGGCCGGTCCGCGTCCTACGGGAAGCAGAAGGAGACAAACGCCGCCTCTCCCCGCTCCCACCTACGGCCGCTTTCCCGAGGTGGCGCCGGCTCTGCGCCCCCGGGGCCGCAGGGGCCGCGCGTGGGCGTGTGGACGCCCCTCCGCGCCCGTGACTCAGCTTTCGCGGAGCCGCCGCGGGGCCTGAGTCATCCCCCTCCCGGGCCCCTCACCCGCCTTTCCCCGGAAAGCGCCTGAGGCCTGCAGGTTGTGGAGGGGCGGCCCCGGAGGGCGCCGGGCACCGAGGTGGCTCCGCGGGGGGCGGGGCCGAGAGGGGGCGGGTCCAGCGACTCGCGCTGGGCGGGGCGGTGACGTCGGCGGGCCCGGGCCGCGCTGTGGCTGTGGCTGTGGCTGTGGCTGTGGCTGAAGCGGCGGCGGTGGCGGCGCCGGGGCGGCGGCAGCGGCAGCGGCAGCGGCAGCAACAGCAGCACCCCTAAGCCGGTGAGACGGCGGCCGGGGGCAGCTCGGAAAGCGGGCGGAACCTAGAGCTTCCCGGCTGTCGCTGGCCCCGAGGCTGTGCCTTTTCTTGCCCAGATTCTTCCTCAGGGCCCTGGCGCGGGCAGGGCAGCGCGCCCCCCGGGGAGGGGCGGAGCCGTAGGTGAGGCTTAGCCCCCCCTCCCGGTTCCTCCTGGTCCCCGCCTGGGGGACCGGGAAGTCTGGGGAGGGGCGGACCCACCCCACCCCACCCCACCCCACCTCAACCCATCTCAACCCACCTTCACCCACCTCAGCCCACCGGCGGCTCCACCCAGCCCGGCCCGGCGTGGGGCGGGAGCGGAGGCAGATGTGCGGAGCCCGGGGCCGGCGGGTGGGAGACGGAGCTCTGGGCGCTGGGAGGACCGGGGTGGGGAGGTTTGTGAGACGTGATGTTGCGGGCGAGGGAGAGACATTGGGGAGCCCTGCGGAGATTGGGGTGCGGTCAGGGCAGATGTGTGGCTTTGGGTGATGGATGTAAAATGTTGAAGGAGATAAGGATTCCTTTTTTTTTCCTTCTGGGAAATTGGAAGATGGGAGACGAACCGGCTGTGTTTCAAAAGGAAGATGAGCTGTGGATGTTACCTTTGAGGCAGCTGGAGAAGCTATTGCACTAGGTCTCACATTCTTGCTTTAGGGTTTTGGTTATTTTCCTCCTCCCCCCCCCTCCCCCCCGACAGAGTGGATCGGAGGGTCTGGGAGGGAAGAGAATTCCTCTGCGTTGGCTCGGGATGGGTAAATTGTGAGCGTGGATGGGTTTGAAGTTTTACACTCTTCAAGAAGAGTGAGATCTTCATTCAGGTAGCAATATTAAGGAAATAGGTCTCATTACACTTAGATCCGTAAAGATGTTACCTTCCAGTCTTTTTTCTTTGCCAAAAAGATCTCTTTTTACCACCTCATTTACAAGCTCTATCCTGGCCCCTTACGAGAAGGCCTGAGGATGGTTGCTTTGGAAGACACTTTGTTGGGTACAAAAACAGTTGCAGGTGGTTGTGGTTGACTGCTTTGGGTGGATGAAATGAACAATTTGATCAGTTCTCTCCGAGTTAATTATATGAAAAATATTTAAATGTTTTAAGTACATCTGCCCTTTATAGCTTGTTTTACAATAGACATTGACATTAGACATTGTGTGTTCAACACAATTATTTTTACTTCTTTGTTGCAGATTTCTTTATTAGACACTTTCAAAATAAAGCGGAATAATTTTTCCGTAAACCCTCTCAATTTCTGCCAAAACCGATTTGGCTCAATGGATAGAGCGTCGGCTTGGGGACTGAAGGGTCCCGGGTTCGATTCCGGTCAAGGGCATGTACCTTGGTTGCGGGCATATCCCCAGTAGGGGGTGTGCAAGAGGCAGCTGATCGATGACGCTCATCGATGTTTCTAACTCTGTATCTCTCTCCCTTCCTCTCTGTACAAAATCAATAAAATATATTTAAAACAAAAACAAACAAACAAAAAAAACCCCTCTCAATTTCTGAGAAATGTTCTTGGAATCAAGTGCTTTAAAAATGCCCTTTAATAACATATTAGGGGCATGTATCAATTCATAGGGAGATATTTCTAAGAGTAAACAGTGTTCAATGTTCTTCGAATCATTGTTTCACAACTTAGCACATTAAATCAGAATCTTCCTTTATGGATTCCTGCACCCTGTGAGGTTACAGTATTCACTGACCTTAACTATCTGTCAGGTAAGCTATTTCTTGCTCAGAAATAGGTCCTTTGATGGACATGTATTATATGATGGATGGAAGTAGGCATGGCTCTCAATAATTCATTTATGGAGGAAGAGAAGCCGTCATGAAATGGAAGTTAAGCAGTGTCTTTCTCAAGGCTTACTCAATTTATTTGGGAACATAGCCAGAGAAATGCTTTTATGTAACCCAAGAGAGAAATAGATAGATGTCAGTGTCAGTAGTTGCAGACCATTGCCTTTTTTAATATGCTTACTTAATGAGCAGACTATTATCTTTTAGCAAATACTTCTGCTTGAAGAGACTTACAGGAAACAGAGGATATAATAGCTATTAAGAGAGAAAGGGTGTGGTCTAATTGTAATTATAAATAAAATATTTAATTAACTGTTTAGACAGATTAAATTGTAAGTTATCAGAATGAATAGTTTTGATTTTGGATTAATTAGAAGGAAAAGTTAAAATTCACATAACTAGTTTTGGGTTTTAAACTATACTTTGATTTAATTGGATACACATGGGGACAAATGTGAAGATTCCAGGTACAACTTTATATATCCAATATATTGCTAAACAGACATTTGCATGGCCGACAGTGAGATGTAATTCTTTTTTTTTATATATATATATATTTTATTGATTCTTCACAGAGAGTAAGGGAGAGGAATAGAGAGCTAGAAACATCGATGAGAGAGAGATACATTGACCAGCTGCCTCCTGCACACTCCCCACCGGGGATGTGCCCGCAACCAATGTACATGCCCTTGGCCGGAATCGAACCTGGGACTCTTCAGTCTGCAGGCAGATGCTCTATCTGCTGAGCCAAACCGGTTTTGGCTTTTTTTTTTTTTAATGTTCAACTGAACTTTATTTTTTTATTTAATAAATCTTTATTGCTCAGATTATTACAATTATTTATCCTTTTTCCCCTCCATAGCTCCCTTCCACCCGGTTCCCAACCCATCCTCTGCCCTTACTTCCCCTCCCCATTGTCCTCATCCATAGGTGTACAATTTTAGTCCAGTCTCTTCCTGCACCCCCACAGCCCTTTCCCCCTGATAATTATCAATCCACTCCCTTTCTTTACCCCTGATTCTATTATATTCACCAGTTTATTCTGTTCATCAGATTTTTTATTCACTTGATTTTTAGATTCACTTGTTGATAAACATGTATTTGTTGTTCATATTTTTTATCTTTACCTTTTTCTTCTTCCTCTTCTTAAAGAATACCTTTCAGCATTTTATTTAATACTGGTTTGTTGGTGATGAACTCCTTTAGCTTTTTTTCTCTCTGTGAAGTTCTTTGTTTTATTTCTTGCCACTCCTGTCTGGGCTGCATAGTTTCTGTAGAGAAATCAGCTGACAGTTGTATGGGTGCTCCCTTGTAGGTAATTAATTGTTTTTCTCTTGCTGCTTTTAAGATTCTCTCTTTGTCCTTTGCTCTTGGCATTTTAATTATGATGTGTCTTGGTGTGGTTCTTATTGGATTTCTTTTTTTTTTTTTTTTTGGTTCTGTGCACTTCTTGGACTTGTAAGTCTGTGCCTTTCACCAGGTGGGGGAAGTTTTCAGTCATTATTTCTTCAAATAGGTTTTCAGTAACTTGCTCCCTCTCTTCTTCTGGCACCCCTATAATTTGGATGTTGGTATGCTTGACATTGTCCCAGAGGCTCCTTACACTGTCTTCAACTTTCTGGATTCTCTTCTCTTCTTGCTTCGGAGGAGTGTCCTTTGCCTCTTGTATTCCAAATCTTTGACTTGATTCTTGTGATCCTCTAGTCTGCAGTTGGGTCTCTGTATTTTTTATTTCAGTCAGTGTATGCTTAATTTCTAGTTGTTTTTTTTTCATATCCTCGAGGGTCTCATTAAATTTATCTTCCTTTTCTAGGAAATTCTTGAAGAACCTTATAACCATGGTTTTGAACTCTATATCTCGTCTTTTGTTCTCTTCCATTTCTTTCTTTTGAGAGCTGTTTCCTTGTGTCGGCCATTTTCGCTGCTTCCCTGAGTTGGTAGGGAGGCTTTGTGTGCCTGGTGTCCTACATGGCCTGGTGGGTCAGCCTCCCCAGTAACCTGAGGTAGACACTCTTGGTTCTCACCTTTGTGTACTGTGTCGAGATGTGATTCTTCTCCTTGTGGGAATGAAATTATATGATTTGGGGACAGTGTAAAGGTAGAAATGATCTGTGTCTCATTAGACTTTCTTATACCTGGAAAAAAAAAACGAACACAAAACCCTACATTTAAAAACATGCACTTTATTGGGATGACATTGGTTGATAAAATTTATAGGTTTCAGGTGTTCAATTCTATAATATTATATATCATCTATATATTGTATTGTGTGTTCACCACCCCAAGTGAAGTCTCCTTCTATCACCATTTATCCCCTAATATTCCTCTTCTACCTCTCTGCACTCCTCTTTCATTCTGCTGATCAAATACAACATATTGTTGTCTCTCTATGATTTTTTTTTAAAATTTTATCCCTTCACCTGTTTCTTTCAGCACCACAACCCTTCTCTCCTCTGACAGCTGTCAGTCTGTTCTCTACCTATGTGTGTTTTTATTTTGTTTGTTAGTTCATTAGATTCCACATATGAATGAAATCATATGGTACTTATCCTTCTCTGACTGGCTTATTTCACTTAGCATAATGCTCTCCAAGTCCATGTATGCTGTTGCAAAGGGGAAGATTTCCTTCTTTCTTATGGCCAAGTAGTATTCTATTGTGTAGATGTAGCACAACTTTTTAATCCACTTACCTAAGGATGGGCCCTTGGGCTGCTTCCAAATCTTGGCTATACCACTGTAAATAACACTGAAGTGAACATAAGCATGCATATATTCTTTCAAACTAGTAAAACCTCTACATTTTATTTTTCAAGAGCCAAAACCGGTTTGGCTCGGTGGATAGAGTGTTGGTCTGCGAACTGAAAGGTCCCGGGTTCGATTCCGGTTAAGGGCATGTACCTTGGTTGCAGGCACATCCCCGGTAGGGGGTGTGCAAGAGGCAGCTGATTGATGTTTCTCTCTCATCTATGTTTCTAGCTCTCTATCCCTCTCTCTTCCTCTTTGTAAAAAATCAATAAAAATATATTAAAAAAAAAAAAAAAAGAAATCTCACTTGCTGGGCTTTACTGCAATATCTTTGTTGAATATGCTGAAATGTTATTTTTTCCCCAATTCTAAAGTCAGACCAATATGTCAATCTGATAATTAAACATTAATACTGGAAACAAAATAAAGTGAAGGTTCTAATAGCAACAGCTGCTCTTTTTTTAATACTACATTTATGCTTTTAGAAATAGCGTAAGGCCTATTAAATGTGTATTTTACACATACATATCAAAAACATTGGTGGAGAAAGACCAGATAATGAAATATTTTGGTTAATCAATAATTTAGTACATTAATCATCAATTTTCAGAGAAATATAATGTAATAAAGTAAATGAAATATAGGTTATGTGAAATAATTTATTTTTATGGATCTTCAATATGCCTTTAATATGTCTTGGGGCATTGTTTTATTCATTTATTTACTTAACTGTTATTGAGTATGGTTCTGGGTGCTGAATAAGCTGACAAAAATCCCTGCCTTCATGGGTCTTACTAGATGTACGGTCAATAATATCAGATTTTGTAATAAAAGAAAACACAATAATTTCAAGAGAAACATCAAAAGTGCTTTATTCAAAGTAATGTCCATTGCTAGATACACATTTCCCCATCTTTCAGGTAATTTGTGGATACTGTCCCAATGGAACTTTTCTTGTTTTGAGGCAAACCATTCAGAGACCCAATTTTCTACTTAAAAAAAAAAATATATATTTTATTGATTTTCCACAGAGAGGAAGGGAGAGGGATAGAGAACTAGAAATGTCGATGAGAGAGAAACATCGACCAGCTGCCTCCTGCACACCCCCTACTGGGGATGTGCTGCAACCAATGTACATGCCCTTGACCAGAATTGAACCTAGGACCTTTCAGTCAGAAGACCAACGTTCTATTCACTGAGCCAAACTGGTTTCGGTCCAATTTTCTACCTCTTCATATGTTTTGAAGTGCGGCTCAGAAAGTGCGTGTGCCATCAATCAGAACAAGTGGTAATCTGAAGGAGCAAGGTCTGGTGAATATAGTGGGTGGGTTCATACTTCCCAGGCAAGATTTAAAAAAAAAAAAATAATAATACATATATATATATATATATATATATATATACATATATATATATATATATTATTGAGTTTTTACAGAGAGGAAGGGAGAGGGATAGAAAGTCAGAAACATCGATGAGAGAAACAACGATCAGCTGCCTCCTGACACCCCCACTTGGGATGTGCCGACAACCAAGGCACATGCCCTTGACTGGAATTGAACCCAGGACCCTTCAGTCCGCAGATCCAATGCTTTGTCCACTGAGCCAAACCGGTTTCGGCCAGGCAAGGTCTTTTAATGTGTCTTTAACCGGTTTTGAAGTGTGTGATGATGCGTTATGAAGCAAAATTACTTTGCCAAGTCTTCTGGAACATTTTGGTCGCTTCATGATCAAAGCATGGTTCAAATTACTTGTTGTCAGTAGTGATCAGTATTAACGGTTTCACCTGGTTTTAGAAGCTCATAATACACCACACTTTCCTGATCCCTCCAAACACAGAGCATTGTCTTCTTGCTGAAGTGATTTGGCCATGCAGTTGATGTTGATGGTTGACCTGGATCAACCCATGGTTTTCTGTGTTTGGGATTCTCAGAATAAATCCACTTTTCATCGCCAGTTACAATTCGATGCAAAAAAGACCCATGTTGAAGCAACATTTTACTGATGACTTTTTGGTTTTCCATTTCTTTTGTTCAGTTGAGGTAGCACCCATTTCCTTCCTTTAAAATCTTTCCCTTTGCTTGTAAATGATTGGAAATTGTTGATCAATGTTTAATCTTTCTGCAAGTTGCTTTTGAGTTTGACACGCATCTTCATCCAGTAATGCTTGTAATTGCTGGTCTTCATACTTTTTCAGTTGACCTGGATGTCTTTGTCTTTCACATCAAAATCATCACTTTTAAAGTATTTAAACGAGCGTTCACAGGTATCTTGAGATGGAGCATGTTCACTATAAGCTTCCCGAAGTATTCAGCAGCACTTTTCTTCAAAATAAAGTAATGAATTAAAACTTCCAGCAAATGCTCTTTTTTGGGGGGCACGAAATTTGGTAATTTTAAGCGTAAAAATATCTATGAAATTAACGCCTTCAGCAAATTTGACATAAGTTGTTTTTTTTGTTTTTAATATATTTTATTGATTTTTTACAGAGAGGAAGGGAGAGAGATAGAGAGCTAGAAACGTTGATGAGAGAGAAACATCGACCAGCTGCCTCTTGCGCACACCCTATCGGGGATGTGCCCGCAACCAATGTACATGCCCTTGACCGGAATCGAACCTGGGACTTTTCAATCTGCAGACCGACGCTCTACCACTGAGCCAAACCGGTTTTGGCTGACATAAGTTTTGAAGCTTGCTGTCAATACAACAAAATAGCATATATATTAGGTCGCATATATATCAACATATGTGTAACTCATCTATTTAAAAAAAAATCTGTATTATTAACTGGTACACCTACTATCTTCTAGATGTTTTTGGGGAAATGAGGAATGCAGCAAAGGAAATTGATAAGAAGCATTGAGTTAGAAAATCAGAGGAATGTGATGTACTATTATAGAAAGGAAGGAAAAGAAGTTTTCATGGAGGGAATGATAACTGTCATTGTTTAAAGATGAGTCAGGGTGTTGGATAAGAGATTCTGCTTGATTATAGTGTCTATACTACAGAAATGACTAAATGCTTTTTAGTGTGAGATGAGGCAAATGCTCCTGGATTGCTTAAAAGAAAATCATATATATTTTATTCTTTATTCTTCTCAGAATAAAATAGGTAACCAGGGAGTATATACTTTTACTGCACTAAGGAGAGACTTCGTTGTTATTAATCTTATATGTACTTATTTAAAAAAAAAATATATGTAATATATGTTCTAAATCTGAAGGTATAAATGAGTACACAGGGAAAACTAAGTCTTTCCTGTCCCATACAGTTATTCCTGAAGATGATTTCTATTTCCAGCTTATTGTTTTTCTTAACCAGTGAAATTTTGTACAATAATATGGCATTAAACTATTTTAAAATTGCATAAATATAACAAGTATTTTATCAAGATTTTTTGTAGGCTCAATATTTGTTTGCATGATTTAAGGCTAGTTGCAGAGTTTTTGTTTTATAACTTTGCTTTATAGCTTTATTGAGAGATAATTTACATATCATATAATTTACCTCTTTAAAGTGTACAATTCAATTTTGTTTGTGCAACCATCATGACAGTCAATTTTAGAACATGTTTATCTCCCTGTTTTTTTAGCAGTTACCTCTTGACCTTTGTTTTTTACTTATTTTTTTAAAAACATATTTTATTGATTTTTTACAGAGAGGAAGAGAGGGATGGAGAGTTAGAAACATTGATGAGAGAGAATCATCAACCAGTTGCCTCTTGCACCACCCTTACTGGGGATGTGCCCGCAACCAAGGTACATGTCCTTGACCGGAATCGAACTTGGGACCTTTTAGTCCACAGGCCACACTCTATCCACTGAGCCAAACCAGTTTCGGCTACTTATTGTTTTGTATAAATTGTGGGAAGCATGTTTGTGAAATACTTAGTTACCGACACCTAGCAAGGAAGCCATTTAGTGCATTTTAACAATCTGTGATTGAATAGAAGTATAGGTTTGTGTAAAAATCTAATTAGATAATGTTTTATTTGGTTGAGTGAATACTTGTGAAATGATTTGATTATCTAAGTGTCTTGTTTTCATTATTCCTTCATTTGTCATATGTGTTCCAAGTCCAGGGCTAAGCCAGATAGATTCCATGATAAATAAGGGTCAGGGTTCCTTATTCTTAAGGAGTTTCATACTAGTGGGAGAAGAGGAAAACGTAAACTGGAGTTTGTGGTCTTCAGTTGGTGACATACAGAGTTTTCTATATCAGCTCATGGGATGGATCCTTAAACTGGTTTGTGGGAAGATCTAAGATGATACCTAAGGATAAGTAGAATTTTGCCAAATGAAAAGGTGTAAGCAGAAGGAACAGCATATGCAGAACCCGAAGGCAAGAAAGCTATAGGGCAGTTTAGGGGGTCTAAAAGTACTTTGAAATGTCAAGTGCCAGTATGAGGTGTTGGTATCATCCCTTTTTGTTAAAAAGTGTGTTGTCTAAAAAAGCAAAATAATTACATTAGTTTTTTAAAAAGATTTTTCGAGAGAGAGGAAGGGAGAAGGAGAGAGAGAAAGAAACATTGACGTGAGCAAGTCTTTGATCAGCTGCCTCCTGCACACCCCATACTTGGGATAGAGCCCACCCTGACTGGAAATCGAACTGGCAATGTTTCATTGCAAGAGATGACACCCAAAGAATTGAGCTACACTGGCCAGTGCAATAATTACATTATTAAGCTGCTGAAACTATATGGATTACTTTCATTTCCTAGCTGTGACAGCAATCTGAGGAGACTTTATTGTCTATATTTTTGAGTGAGTTACTTTATTGTCTAAAACTCAGTTAATTTTCACATCATAAAAATGGAATTTTCTGTTTTAAAATGAGAACTTGATTGTTCTGAAGAATAAAGCAGGTGGTACTCATAAAGCTTTTCTTTTTTAAATTCTCACCTGAGGATAATTTTTTTTTTTTTTTTTTTTTTTTTTAGAGAATAAAGAGGATGGAGGTGGGAGGGAGGAAGGAAAGGAGAGAGAGAGAGAGAGAGAGAGAGAGAGAGAGAGAGAGAGAGAGAGAGAGAGAGAGAGAGAGAGAGAGAGACATTGATATGAGAGAGACACTGATTTCTTATGCCCCTTCCTGCCCCCACCCCCACTCCCACACAAGTCTCATCCTGGGCAGGGATGAAATCGGCAACCCTGTATGAGCCCTTGGCTGGAAATCCAACCTATGACCGTTTGGTGCCTCATAAAGCTTTTACTAAAATGCACGGAACATAGTAGGTACTGAATAAAAATTAACCGCTCTTATGCCGTTTGGGTGGTATTGATGCTGATTATGGTGATGGTGTTGATGGAATGGAATTTTTCAGGATATTGTAAAGTTTTCTGGAGACTAGAAAATGACACCTATCATTTTTAGTTTTTTTTTTCTGGGATGAAGGAGGTGAATGCCAAAAATGTTAGACCAGCACTCTCCAATAGAACTTTCTGTGATGATAGAAATGTTCTTTATCTTCACTATTCAATATAGTAGCCACTTGTCACATGTATGTATTGAGCTATGACTAGTGTGACTGAGAAACTGAATTTTAATTTTAATTAAACAGGCTTTGTGACTATGTTGGGCAGCACAATTACACATTTATAGGTCAATGAATCTAATATTGAACTCTAGCAATATTTTAGAATAGATTATTTAAAAGATAAGGGAAATAGTGATCACTAGGATTCAGCATGTAATTTTAGTTTCCTAGGATTGACTTGGTTCTTAGACTAATAAGTAAAGCAAATGTAGTTGTAATGTATCTAGACTTCAGCTGGATCTTTTCACCTGTCTTTGTGGAAAATATGAAAAAATATGTCCTAGATTTCATGAGAACAGGGATTATCTGTCATGTGTTCTCTCATGAGCAAATAATAGATACTTACTAAATATTCAATGAATGAATGGATAATAATACAACTAAGTGACTTCACAACTGGTTGTAAATGGCTATACCCAGAGATTAGAGAGTTTCTTGCTGAGGATGATGGGTTTGAGGAACTGGTGTTAGATGATTCATCCATTGTGTATTGAAAGGATCCAGGAAAGATGGCATAGAAGATAGTGGCAATGTAAACTAGTTGCTAGCAGCCGAAACCGGTTTGGCTCAGTGGTAGAGCATCGGTCTGCGGACTGAAAGGTCCCAGGTTCGATTCCGGTCAAGGGCATGTACATTGGTTGTGGGCACATCCCCAGTAGGGGGTGTGCAAGAGGCAGCTGGTCGATGTTTCTCTCTCATCAACGTTGCAAGTGCCCTGGCTTGGCCGCTGCCATCTTTGTGATATCAATTTACATATTTCCTCCTTTTTGGCTGTGGGCGCTGCCATCTTTGTTGCAAAGTGATGGTCAGTTTGCATATTCTATCTTTATTAGAAAGGACTAGTGGTCGGATGCACGAAATTCATGCAAGAGGTGGTCTTCCTTCCCCCGGCTGCTGGCACTGGCTTCCCTCTGGCACCCATGATCCAGGCTTCCCTCCGGCCACTGGCAGGCACTTAGGACCCAACTTCACTACAGCCAGCACCCAGGACCTGGGTTTCCCTCGAAGCCCTAGCTTTGTCCAGAAGGACGTCTGGTCTAATTAGCATATTATGTTTTTATTATTATAGATTTTTGGGCTAGGTAAGCTCTTTGTGAGTAGCAGGAGGTTGAGGGGGAGCAGAGGAAGGACCTCAACAGATGAAAGAAAGAAAGCACAGATATCTCTGCTTCCACCCTCAGCATCTAGCACACATGTGTCAAACACAAGGCCCGCGGGCCAAATCCGTCCCGCCAGGCCTTGCAATGTGGCCCGCACCGCGCTGTCATCACTGCACTCCGCTGCGTTTCCATCACAATGACAGTTTATGACTGTTCAGTAAACCATTCGGCCCGCGATTTAGGCTGGATTTTAGATTTTGGCCCCTTCTCTGATTGAGTTCGACACCCCTAATCTAGCATATCAGATTTCTAACACCAGGCATTCAGATTATATGACCTTAATCTGTTGCTCCTAGAAAAATTACAGAACCATGTAGTTAAAGCAGCATTGTTTTGATGGCAGACTTACCAAAAAGAGCACCTCTTTTTGGAGCAGCAATGACACTTAAAACTCCTGTCAATTGCCATTTCATTCTTTTTTATGAAAGGGTGAGAAAGTGAGTAACTCAGTTACAATCAAGTTAATTATGATTTTTAGTAATTCTTTTAAAAAAATATATATATTTTATTGATTTTTTACAGAGAGGAAGGGAGAGAGATAGAGAGCCAGAAATGTCGATGAGAGAGAAACATCGACCAGCCACCTCCTGCACATACTGGGGATGTGCCTGCAGCCAATGTACAATACATGCCCTTGACCAGAATCGAACCTGGGACCCTTCAGTCTGCAGACCGACACTCTACTGCTGAGCCAAACCGGTTTCGGCGGTTTTTAGTAATTCTTATCATTCAGTTAATCAAGTTAATTCTAAGGATCCAGTGTGAGTTCTCAGTATGACAAATGTGTTGTCAAGCAGATACTTAGAAGTAAATATTAGGTTTTTAATCATGGATGTTCTTGACTTATATCAGCAATCTGTGGCACTTAGTTCTAGGTTGTGTAGCCTTTCCCAATGAATACTGTCCTCACTGATATCCTGATTTTTTAAAGTCCTAAAATATTAAAAATTATTTGTATTATAGTTATATTTTCATTTTATATCCACATCTCACCATTATGATCAGTTTAACATAAAGTTAAAAAAATCCTACCGGACTGATCAAACCAAATGAACTAAACACACATGTTCATAAGCCTATATCCACAAACTTGAATTCCAAATATATTTGAAAACCCCCAAATTTTGTGATTAATTTGGTGGGAAAACCACACCTGAACTAATGCAGAAATAACAATATATTTGATGAAGGAGTTGGGAAGCACACACCCCTGCCAACTTTGCTTGGAAAGTTGGAGAGATATGTGTGTGTGTGTGTGTGTGTGTGTGTGTGTATATATATATATATATATATATATACACATACATACACACACACATACACACACACACACACACACACACACATATATATATATATATATATATATATATATATATATATAGAGAGAGAGAGAGAGAGAGAGAGAGAGAGAGAATATGCATCATCATATAATCTTTCTTATATTTGAGAAATTCTGAATGGCCAAAGAGAGCTTGGATATATTATAGACCTGTATTATTGGAGAAAATTAGACATCCACATCATTATAAAGGCATCTATAATTAGGCAGAACCACACAAGGATTTTTAAAAAAATATATATTTTATTGATTTTTACACAGAGAGGAATTGAGAGGGACAGAGAGTTAGAAACATCGATGAGAGAGAAACATCGACCAGCCACCTCTTGCACACCCCCCACCGGGGATGTGCCCGCAACCATGGTACATGCCGTTGACCGGAATCAAACCCGGGACCTTTCAGTTCGCAGGCCGACGCTCTATTCACTGAGCCAAACCGGTCCCGGCCACACAAGGAGTTTTAAACTCTATAATATTTTATTTAAGCTAGGTGGTGAGTACACAGATAATAATTATACAATTCTTTTTGAGTGTATGAAACATTTCCTAAATTTTAAAATAGTAAGTGAAAACTTGTAGGTACACAATGTTTTATTTTCTTAAAATAATAAAAGCAGGTGAATTCAAAGTATTTTCTTTCTTAAAATAATAAAAGCATTTGGGAAGCAGCAAGTTTGAAATGGTTAAAGGCCTTAAAAACATTTATATTTTTGATCCAATAATTCTACAAACAGGAAACCAATATACTGAAATAATCCAAAATATAGGAAAACAGCTACATTATGAATTAGGACATAACAGCTTTATTAGTATAATGCAACTAAGAAATGCTTAAGTGAAATCTTTATGATTTAACATGTCGCCTACAAAAATATATTTACAACCAATATCTGACAAAAAATGTTTTTAATACACTAAATGAAAATGGATATACATTTAACATTCTCTTGACTTTGCAAATATACATGTAGGAAAAGAATGGGAGAAAATGTGTTTATTTTCTTCTTAAAAGTTGTCAAAATTTTCCAAATGGGTATATGATATTTCCCCCCCCAAAAAATGTTTAAAAGATTTAAATAGAAACAAAAGAGAAAAGCCACTGTAATTTAAGGTGGGCATCTCTTCCTTTTGGAGCTGGTCTCAGAATCATTCTCAACGCAGTACTTCCATCTGCCACCACCAAATATACTTGGCACATAACACCACACCTATTTGTTGGTCCTAAAGGCATCAATATTTTCATAATTTGCAATAATACAGATGTAAAATGCATAATGTTATTTTTGACCTCAGTGAGCATTTGGGGAATATTATGAAGACAGCAAGATTTCCCACCACACCCTCGGTATATAAAGCATAGGGGTCAGGTGGTGAGGGGTGGAAGCATTATAATTATTTCTTGTATCCTCCAAAACATTTGAGGAATGGCAGATTGCCAGGTAGAATGGGCAAGATGGGACTTGAAAAAAAGGCTCAGAAAAAGAATTTGCAGAGCCATTAAAAATCATAATTTCTCAGTGATCGTGAGTCCGTTATTTTTCTACTTGTTACCATGCTTCTCAAAATAAAGTATACCAAGAATTTTTTAAAACCATAACTCTTTACATGGATATACCCAAACTCCTTGTGTAGCTCTGTCCTGACCAGGAATTGAACTGTGACCTCCTGTTCATAGATTGATGCTCAAAGAACTGTGGCAGTTCTTTCTCTTTTTTTCTGGTACAAATAATACAATAATTGAACATCATTGCATGTATATTCTTGAACTTGTGAAATATGTCTTATAGAGGATAATTTTAAAAGTGAGACTTCTAGGTTAGAGGGGTTTACACATTTATAATTTATTTGATAGATTCTGTCAAACTGTACTTGAATGGAATTACAATTGTTAATCTTTTCAGAGAGTGGTTAAGGTAGGAGCATATTTCTTGCCCTTAGTGACATTGATAACCCTTTAAAATGAACAGAATCTTTAAAAATGTTGAAATACAGTGTTATAAAACATTCAATTCATTTTCTGATAATAAACGCTAATTAGTATTAGTATGATGCATCACAGCATGTAGGACTGGTAATTTTGAGATTTAGGTCAGAATTTCACATATAATCCTTTAAATCGCTAATGGCTGATGTATTATGTTTTTAGTTAACCTTGTAAATATGTCATAGTACATCTATGTCAGCCTATCCAGTTATAATTAATTTGAAGTATTACTATGTTGCCATTAAAGGATTTTCTACTTCTGTTTGATTTATGAATATTTGGTATTTCTTTGGAGACTTGAGTTGTAGACAGCTATTATTATCCTACTGATCTGTGAGGAAGGAGTGAGAGACTGCTGTTTGCATTTGCATGTTATACCTATTTGTGGGAAGAATTAGCCTTTTAACATGCAATCATTGTATGTGGAAGTATTTTAATATGTAGGAACCCATACATACTCCAAGATTCTGAGTGGATATACCAGTATTTGGGTGCCTGTGGGGTGAAGCCAGGTTGGCTGGTGTTTTCTCTCAGTATTTACTAGTATATAGGTATTGAGACCAATGCTTTTCTTGTATGGAAAAATGAGTCTGAAATTTTCTAGTATTCTTTTTAAAAAATATATTTTATTGATTTTTTTACAGAGGGATCAGGGAGATAGAAACATCCATGAGAGACAAATATCAATGAGCTGCCTCCTGCACAACCCTTACTGGGGATGAGCCCACAACCAAGATACATACCCTTGTCCGGAATCGAACCTGAGACCCTTGAGTCCTCAGGCCGATGCTCTATCCACTGAGCCAAACCGGTTAGGGCTAGTATTCTTTTTACGGTTTTCCGGATGTAGCTGACAAATTTGTAGTATGAATATATAGTAGTGGCCAGGTGTGAACTCAGTTTTGTTGTTTTATTTTAAGATCTCATGGAGATTTATTTGATAATAAATTTGTGAAGTAGGGTGTAGATGTTAAAAATGTTAAACTGGCCCTGGCTGGTTTGGCTCAGTGGATAATCGCCCTGCAGACTGGTCCCAGGTTTGATTTGGGTCAAGGGCACATGCCCGGGTTGTGGTCTCAATCCCCTGTGGGGAACATGTAGGGAGGCAGCCAATCAGTGATTCTTCCTCATGATTGATGTTTCTTTCTCTCCCTCTCCCTTCTTAAATCAATAAAAATAGATTTTTTTTTAAAAGCTAACTCCAAAGAATTGACCTTCACAGTTGTGCCTCTTCCCCTTCTATGCTTTTCTCTCTTGTCTCAGCAGCATTTTCCTGCTTCCTTTGGAGGCTTTGAAATGGATTATCTTATTACTACTTTAAAAACTTTTTTTAAAAAGTATATTTTATTGATTTTTTTACAGAGAGGAAAGGAGAGGGATAGAGAGTTAAAAATATCTATGAGAGAAAAACATTGATCAACTGCTTCCTGCAAACCTCCTATTGGGGATGTGCCCACAACCCAGGTACATGCCCTTGACCAGAATTGAACCTGGGACCTTTTAGTCTGCAGGCCAACACTCAATCCACTGAGCCAAACTGGTTAGGGTTTATTACTACTTTTTTTTTTATGGCCATCTTTATGGTCATCTTGTTAAGGGATAGAAAGAGTACTTTTCCTGTTTGGACTTAAAAAATTGAAGTTTTCCAGAAAGAACTTTATTAAAGAACTATGGGAGGAAAACCCAATATCTCCCCCCAATATAGTGCAGGCTTTTAAAAAACGGATTGTTAGAAGCAATAAATGTTTACTGTAAAAATTATGAAATAACAGAAATAGGACACTGTTTTCTTACTCTAACCTTTAATTGACATTTGCTGAAATGGCAGAGCTTACAGGTTATGTAGCTTTATTTCCTTTTTCTAACTCTACTACAGATGGGTATTGGAGAATGGATGTTATATAATGATATTTAATATCATTAAGTCAGTTGGCTTTAAATCCTTGATGGCTTGACCTTCTCTTTTTTCTCCCCTTCCTTTCCTTTCACAAAGTATCCATGTATTTATAAACATGTAATTATTTAATACAAGTTATGTATAGTAGTAAGGACTGTGGATGATAAGTAATGAACAAGGGGTGTGTTTCAGTGTATAACAACCCTATTTTTTCATGGAGTTTATGTATAGTAAGAAATACAGACAAAACATATAAAGAAAGTAATTATAATTTGTAGTAAATCCTAAGAAGGGAACAAACAGAATTGTGTATTCTCTATAGTCCAATCACTACCTAGTTCTGCTGTGAATAATATTTACATTATCATCATATTGTAAATTATTTATTGGCTTTCTGTTTACTAGAATAGAAATGTTTGTAGACAAAAGAAGACAGTTATAGATAAAAAAAAATGTTATACACCTCTACAATATGAAAGTAATGGTATATGTGATTAATGGGATGTAGCTAGGTGTATTGTGTATTTAAAAAAAAATCCTTACTTGAGGATATGTTTATTGACTTTTTATTTTTTTTTTATAGAGAAGAATAGAGGGAAGGAGGGAGAGAGAGAGAAACATTGATTGGTTGCCTCCTGTACACACCTTGACTAGTGATTGAAATAGCAACCTGTATATGTGCCCTGACCAGCAATGGAATCCAAAACATTTTTGGTGCATGGGATGATGCTCCAGCCAACTGAGCCGGGGCTAGCTGAGTGTATTTGAATCTTAGATTCTTTTTCTTATACTGAGGTGGGGATTTAAAAATTTAAAATTTGATAAAGTAAAATAAACAAGTTAATGTATATTAGTTAAAATTATAAAGTTAATCATTAGGAAAAGTAAAAATAAGCTGTAACCCAGCAAAAATTGGGGAAAAAAGAGTTAATGAACAAAATTACCCCTGAAATTTCAACAAGTTAACAAACTATAATTCAACAAAGAAATCCTTGCTCAACACAGATGCATGCCTGAAAGACCTGCGCTTAAAACATCTCCAGTGCACATGAAACATTCTCAAGGATAGAAGATATATTGCATAACAAAACTAGCATCAACGAGGAATAAATGGAGAGATGAGAAGGGAGGGAAGCACAGATGGCCTGTATGGCTCGGCCTGCTGAGAGAGGGGAGAAAAATGGAGGTAGCAGGTGGCTGTGAGGAGCAGAGAGCTGTAGGTTGGGAGAGTGGGGAATTGCCATTATGGTGAGGGCAAAACAAATGCCACAATCAAACAACACAGCTGTACTGTTTTAGGGTAGCCATGGAGATGTAAGACTGGGAGGTCACAGAGTAAAAAAAACACCTTATGATTAAGTGCCATCTACTGGGAAATAGTAGAAAGATCTCTTCAGAAGGAAATGCATAGGCAAAGTAGGGACAGCAAAAACTATGAATAACCACAGTAATGAGGATGACCAGGAAGAAAATGAAATATCTCCAGAAAGCAAGCTGAAACACATGGAAACTTAATAGGAATGACAGAGATTTCAAGATTGCAGTTCTGAAAATATTGAACTAGATGCAAGAAAATACAGACAGGCAATTCAGTGCGTTTAGAAAATAAATCAATGAACATAATGAGAACTTTACCAAAAAGATTTAAACTTAAAGAACCAGTTAGAAATCCTGGAAATAAAGCATGCAATTAAGGAGATTAAGAGTCAGCTACTGAGTATAGAAAACTGGCCAACCAGGTAGAGGAAAGAATTAGTGATATTGAAGATAGGAATCTAGAAATGACACAGAGGGAAGAAAAGAGCATAAAGAAAAATGAAAGAGCCTCTATCAGAACTACTGATTCCATCAGAAAAAGCAATATTAGAATTACAGGCAATTTGGAGGAGAAGAAGGAGAGGGAGCATGGGTTGGAGAGTCTATTCAAACAAATAGTAGATGAAAACTTCTCAAATCTATGGAAAGAACTAGAACCTTGATCCAAGAAGCAAACATCACCTAGTTATCTCAATCCAAAGAGGCCCTCTCCAAGGCACACTTGGTATTAAAACTGTCAAATATTAAGGACAAAAAAATTCTCAAAACATTTAGGGAAAAAAAGGAAGTAATCTACAAAGAAAAACCATCAGAATTTCATCTGACTTTTCAGCAGAAACTCTAAGCCAGGGAGAGTGGAACGAATTATTCAAATGTCTAAAAGAGAGAAATCACTAGCCATGAATAATATATCCAGCAAAATTATCCTTTATTTATTTATTTTATTATTATTTTTAAAAAATATTGATTTTTTACAGGGAGGAAGAGAGAGGGATACAGAGCTAGAAACATCGATGAGAGAGAAACATCAATCACCTGCCTCTTGCATACCCCCTGCTGGGGATGTGCCCGCAACCCAGGTACATGCCCTTGACCGGAATCGAACCTGGGACCTTTAGTCCGCAGGCTGATGCTCTATCCACTGAACCAAACCGGTTTCAGCAAAATTATCCTTTAAATATGAAGGAGAAATAAAGATGTTCCCAGAAGAGAACATACAGAAGCTCAGGGATTTTATTAGAAAACCTCCACAGTAGGAAATACTCAATGTAGTTATTCTACCTGAAACAAAGAACATAAGATCACCTAAAAACTTAGAGTATGGCCAAAACCGGTTTGGCTCAGTGGATAGAGCGTCGGCCTGCGGACTGAAAGGTCCCAGGTTCAATTCCGGTCAGGGGCATATACCTTGGTTGCGGGCACATCCCCAGTGGGGGGTATGCAGGAGGCAGCTGATACATGATTCTCATCGATGTTTTGACTCTCTGTCCCTCTCTCTTCCTCTTTGTAAAAAAATCAATAAAATATATTAAAAAAAACCTTACAGTATGAATAGGGATAATTTGTCACAACAAAAACATAAAAGGGGAGGGGATAAAGGTCTGAACTAGCAAAGGAGAATGAAGATCAGATGCACTCAAAAGAAAAAGAGCTACAGTATATATGCAAGTTTATTTTATAAGCCTAATGGTGACCACAAACAAAAATCCCCAAGCCAGAATGGACCTAAATAAAAACTTTTCACAAGAATACATAAGGAAGGCCAAGAGACATGAAAACATGCTCAAAGTCACTAATCATCCGAGAGATGCAAATCAAAACAACAATGTGGTACCATCTCACATCTGTCAGAATGGCTATCATCAACAAATCAACAAATGATAAGTGCTGGCAAGGATGTGGAGAAAAAGGACTGCACTGCTGGTGGGAATGCAGACTGGTGCAGCCACTGTGGAGAACAGTATGGAGTTTTCCTCATAAAACTAAAAATGGAACTCCCATTTGACCCAGTTATCCCACTGCTAGGAACATATCCCAAAAAACTAGAAATACCAGTCAGAAAGGATATATGCACTCCAATGTTCATAGCAGAACAATTTACCATAGCTAAGATTTGGAAACAGCCTAAGTGCCCACCAGCAGATGAGTGAATTAAAAAACTGGTACATCTACACTAGGGGTGTCGAACTCAATCAGAGAAGGGGCCAAAATCTAAAATCCAGCCTAAATCGCGGGCCGAATGGTTTACTGAACAGTCATAAACTGTCATTGTGATGGAAACGCAGCGGAGTGCAGTGATGACAGCGCGGTGCGGGCCACATTGCAAGGCCTGGCGGGACGGATTTGGCCCGTGGGCCTTGTGTTTGACACATGTGATCTACACAATGGAGTACTATTCTGCAGTTAAAAAGTATTTTTAAATCATTTGCAACAGTATGGATGAAACTAGAGCGCATTATGTTAAGTGAAATAAACCAGCTGAACAAAATAAATATCAAATGATCTTACTCATTTGTGGAATATAATGAACAATTGTATGAACAAAAACAGAGAAACATCAATCAGAGAAGCATCAATCAGACCATTAAACGGAGCCAGTTGATGGGGATGAGGATGGTCATGGTATTTCATTAAAATTTAGGTACTTGTTTATAGCTGTCAGATGCAACGAAGAGTAATTTAGAAGTAACCTGCCTAGACAGAGGTAGGCAGAGTCCAAATCATGAATAATCCTATATGTACAGCTGAGGAATTTATATTCTTATTTTGGGAAGCCATCAAAGGATGAACACTGAATGGCCAGATTATGATTTCTGAATGCATAATAATCTGGCCACTCAGTGTATATCCTATATAATAAGAGGCCAATATGCAAATTGTCCCCTCTACCAGGACTTCGACCAGTAGGCCGGCCAACTGCTCATGTCCCCTCCCCCTAGCCCCACCCATGCACGAATTCATGCACCAGGCCCCCCCCCCCTCTCTCTCTCCACACACACACACACACACACACACACACACACTGCACTGAATGCCCAGATTATTGTTTTCAGAGATGATAATAATCTGGCCACCCTGTGTATGTTTATATGCATGATTATATCATTTAATTTTTTTTCTTTTTTTAAATTTAATCTATTTTTCAGATTATTACAGTTCCTCTCCCCCCCCCCCAATAGCTCCCTTCTGCCCAATTCTACCCCACCCTCTGCCCTTACCTCCCCCCACACTGTCCTTATCCATAGGTGTACGCTTTTTGTCCAGTCTCTTCTTGCACTCCCCCATTCCCCTTTCCCCCTGAGAATTGTCAGTCCACTCCCTTCCTATGCCTCTGATTCTATTATATTCACCAGTTTATTCTGTTCATCAGATTTTTTATTCACTTGATTTTTAGATTCACTTGTTGATAAACATGTATTTGTTGTTCATATTTTTTATCTTTACCTTTTTCTTTTCTTCCTCTTCTTAAAGAATACCTTTCAGCATTTCATTTAATACTGGTTTGTTGGTGTTGAACTCCTTTAGCTTTTCCTTCTCTGTGAAGTTCTTTGTTTTATTTCTTGCCACTCCTGTCTGGGCTGCATAGTTTCTGTTGAGAAATCAGCTGACAGTTGTATGGGTGCTCCCTTGTAGGTAATTAACTGTTTTTCTCTTGCTGCTTTTAAGATTCTCTCTTTGTCCTTTGCTCTTGGCATTTTAATTATGATGTGTCTTGGTTTGGTTCTCATTGGATTTCTTTTTTTTTTTTTTTTTTTGGTTCTGTGCGCTTCCTGCACTTGTAAGTCTATGCCTTTCACCAGGTGGGGGAAGTTTTCAGTCATTATTTCTTCAAATAGGTTTTCAGTAACTTGCTCCCTCTCTTCTTCTGGCACCCCCCATAATTCTGATGTTGGTATGCTTGACATTGTCCCAGAGGCTCCTTACACTATCTTCCAATTTTTGGATTATTTTTTCTTTTTGCTTTTCAGGCTGGTTTTTGCTTGTTTGTATTTCAAATCTTTGATTGATTCTTGCAGTTCTTTAGTTTGCTGTTAGGTCTGTCTATAATATTTTCTATTTTAGTCAGTGTATGTTTAATTTCTAGTTGTTTTTTTTTCATATCCTCGAGGGTCTTGCTAAATTTATCGGCCTTTTCTAGGAAATCCTTGAAAAACCTTATAACTGTGGTTTTGAACTCTATATCTAGTAGTTTGCTTTACTGCATTTCTTTCATTTGTGATCTGTTTCTTTGTCTCCGAATTTTCGCTGCTTCCCTAAGTTGGTAGAGTAGCTTTGTGTGGTAGGTGTCCTATAGGTCCCAGTGGCTCAGCCTCCCCAGTTACCTGAGGTCGACACACTTAGTGCACCCCTTTGTGGACTGTGTGCTCAGCCTTGTTGTAGTTAAGTCTGGATTATTGTTGGTATCACTGGGAGGAGTTGACCTCCAGGTTAATTGGCTGAGAGGATTGGCTGTGTCTATGCTAGAAGAACTTCTGCGCTGGAGACACTCGTATGAGACAAGACTTGCAAAACTGCAAAAGCCTCTGTGCTCAGCTTGATGGGATGGAGTTTTTGGGTGGAGCAGACAACCTTTGTTTCCTGTCAGCCCTGCCCTATGAGGCCCCTGGGTCTCAATGTCCCTTGGTAATTGCTGTAAGAACCTCTGAGAGAAGCCACCGTCAAGTTTCGCCCAGACAGTCCAGTTTCTCCCTGAATGAATCAGGGTTTCCAGAAACTTGCCTGGAACTGGAGTTTAGTGCTGTTGGGAACTTCTGTCTCCCTCCCACTTTAGAAAGCCAGCCACACACTCAGCTGCCCATTTATTCAGCAGTCAGTCTTCTCCGGGCTTGTGTGCCTCCAGACCTCTGCCTTTCGCAGCTTCTGAGTCTCAGTGTGCTTTTTCTTTTCCTGACAGTTCAGATTTCCCCTGGATAAGTCTGGTTTGCTAGAGTTTCGCCTTGGACTGGAGTTCAGTGCAGTTGGGGGTGGCTTTGGCGGCGGCGGCTGCGGCTGCTGCTGCTGCTGCTGCTTCTTCTTCTTCTTCTTCTTCTTCTTCTTCTTCTTAACTTTTTATTTATTGTATTTATTTTTTAAAATATATTTTATTGATTTTACACAGAGAGGAATTGAGAGGGATAGAGAGTTAGAAACGCCAATGAGAGAGATAAATCGACCAGCTGCCTCTTGCACACCCCCCACTGGGGATGTGCCCGCAACCAAGGTACGTGCCCTTGACCGGAATCGAACCCGGAACCTTTCAGTCTGCAGGCTGACGCTCTATCCACTGAGCCAAACCAGTTTCGGCCAGTGCAGTCAGGGGCTTCTGTCTCCCTACTGCTTTAGAAAGTCAGCCGCACACTCAGCCGCCTGTGCACACAGACGCTCATCCTCTCTGCGTGCGCATCTCCATACCTCAGCCTTTTGCAGCTCCTCTGAATCTCAGTGTGCTTTCCTCTTTTCTTCTAGTTGTAGAATTTCCACTTAGCCAGTTTTTCTATGATTTTGGATGGTGTACGTTTTGTCTTTTAGTTGTAGTTTTGATATTGTTGTGCGAGGCAGCAGTTTAGGTGTTTACCTGTGCTACCAAATTTTAGAGCAGTAGTTCTTAAACTCTTTAGTTCCTGGATCCCTTTACACACTTAAAAAAATAATGAGGATGCTAAATAGCTTTTCTTTATGTAGGCTATACTATTACTGTTTATCATATAGAAAGTAAAACAAAATTTTAATACATAAGCGAGCAAAAGGACACATTCCATTAGCTATCAGTGGAATAATATCACATGTTCTGTATCTCTGGAAAACTCTTCTATACATTTGTGAGAACATACAATGAAAACGGCAAATAATGTCATAGTATTATGAAAATAATATGAGGTTAGTCATAGAGTAACCTCAAAAGACATTAGTCAAAGAGGAACCTCAAAATTTACTGGATTAAAAAATTAAATATCTTCAGTTTTTGGTTAATCCTCACCTGAGGGTATTTTTTCCATTGATTTTTAAAAAGAGTGGAAGAGGGGTTGGGGCAGCTGTGAAGAGACACACACACAGACAGTGAGATACATCATCATGAGAGAGACATACTGATCGGTTGCCTCCTGCACTCACCCTTGCCGAGGCCTGTAATCCAGGTATGTGCCCTTTTCTAGCAATCAAACCTAAGACTCGTCAGTGCTCAGGATATTAGTATCCAATGAGCCTTATGCAATATCCTGTAAGTCCACATTATTTTCTTAATGAAGTGTACCATAATCACACTGAGATGCATATAAAAAAATCAGGTCAGGTTTTGCTTCTAAGTGAGTTAAAAAGAAAAAAAAAAACACCACTTTTCAGATATTTTGGATTTTTGGATTGCAGATTAAGGATACTGAACCTGTAATTTATCTTGCTATGTAGGGGACATATTCCTTCTTTATTCTTTTATTTCAGGTTGTTTTGGTTATTCTTGTATCCCTACAATTCTATTTGAATTTTAGAGTCAACTTTAGAGTTATGTTAAGAATCTTGTGGAGATTTTCATTGGAATTTGAAGTAGTTGGTCAAAAACTAACCACCTTTCCAGTGTTTGTGTTCTTATCCATGAGCATGGATATATTTTGTTTTGTTCAGGTGTTGTTTCTGTAAAGTTTTGTAATTTAAAAAAAGCATGCCTTTTTTTTTGTTAGATTTATATCAAAGTGTTTTTATGGTTGCTATTGTGAATGAACTTTAAAAAAATCACTTTGATTATTATTACTAATGTGCAAGAAAGTATTGCTATTTATATATTGATCTTATATCTGACAAACTTGTTGGGTTTTATTATTAGTCCTAATAACTTTTTATTTTATAATCTTGGGTTTTCAGTTAGAAAATCATATTTTCAAACAGTTTTATCTTTTCCTTGGCACTTTTTCATTTGCTTGGTATGGTTTCAATATTCAGTTTTTGGGAAATGTGAAATATTTATAGAATGATGTTTACTATGAAATAAGTTGTGCTGTAAACAAATTTTGAATGCATGAGTAAATAGAAGATAGGAGGGAGAGCTTCCTCAGGTGGGGGTAATGAAGTATTTTTTAGACGGGAAATGGTTATTATTGGAGGATTGACTGTGTGATCTTCTCATTACAGATATGGTATAAGATATTTCTTCAAAACTGGACAGCTGAGGACCTGTTATTCCTGATTTGCCTTAAGCAAACTTACAGCCATCAAGAAACCTCACGGAGTTCCATATTTTGCTCTCTGCTTTATACCTTTCCTGCTACCTAAGTTCATCTTGCAGTCATGTATGGAAGTGCTCGTTCAGTTGGGAAGGTGGAACCGAGCAACCAGAGCCCTGGGCGTTCACCTAGGCTTCCACGTTCCCCTCGCTTGGGCCATCGCCGAACCAATAGTACAGGAGGGAGCTCTGGAAGCAGTGTTGGAGGTGGCAGTGGGAAAACCCTTTCAATGGAGAATATCCAGTCCTTAAATGCTGCCTATGCCACATCTGGCCCTATGTACCTAAGTGATCATGAAAATGTGGGTTCAGAAACACCTAAAAGCACTATGACACTTGGCCGTTCTGGGGGACGTCTGCCTTACGGTGTTAGGATGACTGCTATGGGCAGTAGCCCTAATATAGCTAGTGGTGGGGTTGCTAGTGACACCATAGCATTTGGAGAGCATCACCTCCCTCCTGTGAGTATGGCATCTACTGTTCCTCACTCTCTTCGTCAGGCAAGAGATAACACAATCATGGATCTGCAGACACAGCTGAAGGAAGTATTAAGGGAAAATGATCTCTTGCGGAAGGATGTGGAAGTAAAAGAGAGCAAATTAAGTTCTTCAATGAATAGCATCAAGACCTTCTGGAGCCCAGAGCTGAAGAAAGAGCGAGCCCTGAGAAAAGATGAAGCTTCCAAAATCACTGTTTGGAAGGAACAGTATAGAGTTGTGCAGGAGGAAAACCAGGTTAGTTTTTTTCTGTATGTTTGCTTTTACTGTCTGAATTCATGCATATAAATGAAATGAACTGTTATTTTTTCTTTTCTGAGGTTTTCCCCTTCTTGGTACATTTATCTTGCTGATTATTATTTAATTTAGTATTTTCTATTCTCTGTTCCTTGGCTTTTTCCCGGTTTGGTCCTTTGCCTTGATTATTTTTTAATTTTTTGGTTGTCATGCCCTCTTGGCAATAATGGGGAGCAGTTCTTTTTGTGGACATTCATGATAGTTTAACTTAAGGATGCTTCTGTAATTTTTTTTTTTTAGTTCTTTAACAAGTTTAAGGTGGAAGAAAGGCAACTTAGTATTATTGTGCTTCTAGAAAATAAATATAACAAGGCATAATTATGGGCTTTGCAGTTTAAGAGCTAAGTGCTATCTTATTCTATATCATCCTATATAATAAAGAGATAATATGCAAATTGATCATCACTCTAATGCACAAGTGGTCACTTGCCCCCATGTGGTCAAAGATGGCTGCCCCTATGTGGACACAAGATGGCTGCCACAAGTTGGCTAGCAAGGGAGGGCAGTTGTGGGCGATCAGGCCTGCAGTGGAGGATAGTTAGGGTTGAATGGGCTGGCAGAGGAGGGCATTTGGGGGTGACCAGGCCTGCAGGGGAGGATAGTTGTAGGGGGGACCCAGGTCTGCAGGGGAGGACAGTTGGGGGGGACCCAGGTCAGCAGGAGAGGGCAGTTGGGGGCAACCAGACCTGCAAGAGAGGACAGTTAGAGGCAACCAGTTAGGGGCTCAGCTGGGGCGGGCAGTTAGGGGCAATTGGGCTGTCAGGGGAGAAATTAGGGAGTGATCAGGCTAACAGGCAGAAGCAGTTAGGGGCAATCAGGCAGGCAGGCAGGCAGGCAATTGGTTGGGAAGCAAGCAGGAGGCTTGGCTGCACTGCAGGCTATAAAGTTTTAGTTATAGAAGATAAATAAATCCCAGAAACTAGGGCCTCCTCTTGGGTCATGGGGAGGTGTGGCCAGCCTGAAAACTACCATAGGCCCCTTGTCCATGCTGCCCCATACCCCAAGAGAACCCTTATCCTGATCGAGGACACCCTTCAGGGCAAACCAGCTGGCCCCCACCCATGCACCAGGCCACTATCCTGTCTAATAAAAGAATAATATGCAGATTGATCATCACTCCAACACATAAGATGGCTGCCCCCATGTGGTCAAAGATCCTGCCCCCATGTGGACACAAGATGGCCACCACAAGAGAGTGGGCAGTTGGGGGCGATGGAGGGCATTTGGGCGATGGAAGCCTGCAGGGGAGGGCAGTTAGGGGTGACCAGGCAAAAGTGGAGGAAAGTTGGAGGCAAACAGGCTGGCAGGGGAACAGTTGGAAATCAATCAGGCTGGCAGGGGAGTGGTTAGGGTGATCAGGCTGGCAGGCAGAAGCGGTTAGGGGCAATCAAGAAGGCAGGCAGGTGAGCAGTTGGGAGCCAGCAGTCCTGGATTGTGAGAGGGATATCCGAATGCCTGTTTAGGTCCAATCCTGGGCAGTCAGACATCTCTTGAGGGGTCCCAGATTGTAGAGGGTACAGGCTGGGCTGAGGGACACCCCTACCCTCGTGCATGAATTTTGTGCACTGAGCCTCTAGTCTAAATATAAAAAAGGCTAATATGCTAAGTTTCAGACTGGCCACTGTGACACACACTGACCAACAGGGGGCAGATGCTCAATGCAGGAGCTGCTGTGATGCACACTGGCCATTTACAGAGAAGTGGCACTGCGGACCTTGTGCACACAAACACTCAGCTTTTCCAAAGTGGGACACAGGCACCACCTTGGAGCGACAGCCCACCAAATCACAGTTGACACTGCTGAGACCCATGGTGCAAAATATGGCCCACAGTCCAGCCCAGCCTGGTTATGGTCGCTGTAGGTGCCAGGCAATGATGTCCTGTAGCAACTGCCAGCTTCCTTTCCCTAGCGACTAGCCTCCTTGGCGTTTCTTTAGCCCAGGAACACGACTGCTTTATAGGTGCAAACATTTTACAGTTCAACCAAATGTCTGTGAAGCATTTTTATGTGCCTCATCTCATTTGATCCTCACAGAAATCCTAGAGTAGGTAGATAGGAGACTTGGTAGAATCTTTTCTTTTTATTAGCAAAACAATGGAGATTTAGAGTTTAGAAACTTGACACTACTATTGTAAAAAGAAGTAGTAATGGATCTTGAAAATGACTTCAGGTTTTCTCACTGTGCAGAATATAGTCTCTTACAGTTAAATATTTTACCCTTTGTTCTCCCTGCATGATCTGCAATAATAATCTGCTTCATGTTGATATTTACTGCTATGTTGGTTAAGGTGCTTTACTGGGCTGGGAAAAGTTTAAATCAGAAAGCATGTCTAATTAAGTAAGTTTATCTATATATATAAAACTCACATATGTGTGATACATATAAAGAAAGCTCTTGCTGGCACCAATTGCACGCATGTGTTTCGATCTGTTATTGTTGATAGTGAATTTGGTTGACACTTCTACTTTTTTTTTTTTTTTTACTTTTATTTTCTTTCTTGATTAAGGTATTACATACATATCCTTATGCCCACATAGCCCCTTTCACTCCCCACCCTCACTCATGTCCTCACTCCCCTTGTGTCTATGTCCATTGGTTAGACTTATATGCATGCATACAAGTCCTTTGGTTGATCTCTCCCCTTTATCCCCACCCTGATGTCTTTGCATCTTGATGAAAGTTATCTATCTTATTTATCCTTTTAAAGAACCAGTTCTTGGTTTCATTGATCTTTTGTATTTTTTTTTTTGAGGGGGGGGGTCTCTATGATTTGACACTTCTATTATAGAGAAAGGGCAAATAGCAATATTAAAATATTTTTTCTAATTTTCTTTCATTGTGCACTAGTCTGTGCACTAGCACACTGATGCTGAATAAAAGTTGTAAAGTGGACTACCTTGTCTTGTTCCAGTTTTTAGGGGACAAAAAGTTTTTCCCTTTGAGTATGATGCTAGTTGTAGGTCCAGAGACATGGAAGCATTGAACAGACTGTCAAATCTCAGAGGGAAGGTGAGGATTGGTGGGTGGGTTGGAAGACATCAACTAAAGAACTTTTATGCACATATTTGCATATCCCATGGACCCAGACAATAGTGTGGTGAAGTCCTTTTAGGGGGTGGGCTAGATAGGGCCAATGGGAAAAGAGGGGACAAATAACATCAAGATAAAAAAAAAAAGAAATGATTGATCAAATCTTCATATTTATTTGATGGTACAATATGAATTAGAAATTAAAACTTGAATTAATTTGAATCTGAGATTTCAAAATAATAAGAAGTGATTATAATTTTATTCTTTCTCAGATATAACCTTAAATTACTTTGCTTTTACTTTAAAAAAATATTTTTATTGATTTCAGAGATGAAGGGAGAGGGAGAGAAAAACAGAAATATCAATGATGAGAGAGAATCACTGATCTGCCACCCCTTGCATGCCTCCCAATGGGGATCGAGCCTGCAACAAGGAATCAAACCGTGACCTCTGGGTTTATAGGTTTACACTTAACTACTGAACCATGCCAGTTAGATGCTTTTAATCTTTAAAAATTAAAGTTTAGTAACATACAAAATGCTTTAACCAGTGACTAAATTTAATTTGTCATTACACAGAATCTGAATGTTTGATTATTATAGTTGAATTTCTAAGCCTTCTAAAGACCCAGCCTTTTTAAATAATAGGAAAAGCTTTTAAAAAGTATTCCCCAGGAGTTCTTTGAGTAAGACTTAGAAAAAGTGAAAAGAAGAAAAGAAAAAAACTAAAATAGATCCCAGTGTTTAATCTTAGAAGTAAGAACAGGATCCCTAAATCTTGGCTTGGATACATCATTATCAACAGATAATATTTACTTAAATTATAGATTCCCAGGCATTACTTTATACCGACAAAGTATCTGGGAGATGGAGCCCAGGAACTTATATTTTAAGTAAGCTTATCTGGTGGTTTAAAAAAACCCCAAAAGTCTAAATTCAGGATCAGTTCTGAAGAACTGTCATATAATCTTAATCAAATTAATAAGAGTGTTAATAGAAGAAACTTACATACACAGGCAAAGCAGGTGCTTGCTCCCAGTGGTGGCCTGTTGGGACGACATCCATACTCTCCCAGGACAGGGTCTCTTTTGTATAGGGGTTAATAGTAAAAGCATATGGTGAGTAATCACGTAGACCACAAGAAAGGACAATGCATTTCTAAGTTAACGAATAACATCAGGCAGTTACTCATTCTGTATACATCCATTCATTCCTGCTGGGGCCTGATATTATCTTTGGGCAGCATTCTGGCTTTCTGGGTAGTCAGCTAAATCTGAGACTACAGAGTTAAACAGTCACAGAAGGTTAAAGAGAGAATCCAACATTGCCCAGATGCCTTTACTGCTGGAGACATACTGCATTTCTTAGCTCCCTTACAACCTCTAATTCTTAAACTAGTCTATTGCTCATCAGTCACAAGAAATTTGTAATTGTTCTATTGCCATTTTAGGGCTCAGTTGTAAAAGATGGCAAAAGGAACAAAGGACTATTGGCTGATGCTTCTTACCCTTTTTTTCCTGTCATATTATATCTTAGGGTTGTGACAGATTCCTATACATAACGATTATTTATTGTGACAGTGTTCCTCAGTAGAAGGAATGTGTGTATAGAAAAAGGGTGCTTAAAATCTTAGGTACGTTTAATTAAAAAAAGCCATCCAGGTGATTTTTGCTGTCTCCTCACCTTGAGATTCATTGATGTACAAGATACTCAGATGATGTATGACAATAGAATGAAGAAATAGCTTTTCTTCAGTTAAATTAAAAAAAAATACATTTTATTGCTTTTTTACAGAGAGGAAGGGAGAGAGATAGAGAGCTAGAAATGTCGATGAGAGAGAAACATCGACCAGCTGCCTCTTGCACACCCCCTATCGGGGATGTGCCTACAACCAAGGTACATGCCCTTGACCGGAATTGAACCTGGGACCTTTCAGATGCTCTACCACTGAGCCAAACTGGTTTTGGCTTCTTCAGTTAAATTTTAAGTTGCAGAAAGTGAAGTACAATGTGAAAAGTTTATCATTCCTAAATGTAAAATAATAGTACATTCTGAAAGTTTTTCTAGATTGGTATTGGATTGTAAATATCAAGAGAAGGAGTAATGAGTTTGATTAATTTAGCTTGTGATAAAGTATCAGTGTAGATACTTTAGAAACTATCTGTATTCATAGAGTATATTTTAGTTTTTTTTTTCTTTTCATTTTTCTTTTTTTAAATTATTTTTTAAATTTTTTTATTAAATTATTATCTGTGTACATATTTTAACATTGCCCCCCTTCGCATACATCCCCTCCCTCCCCAGAGTTTTGTGTCCATTGGTTGTACTTATATGCATGTATACAAGTCCTTCGGTTTATCTCTTATCTCCCCCAGATCTCCCTCCCCTCCCCGCTGTAATTTGACAGTCTGCTTGTTGCTTTACTGTCTTTATATCTGACTCTTGGTTCATCAGTTTATAATGTTCTTTAATATCCATAAATGAGTGAGGTCATGTGGTATTTCTCTTTCATTGACTGGCTTATTTCACTCAGCATGATGTTCTCTAGTTCTATCCAGGTTGCTGCAAAGATGAGAATTCCTTCTTTTTTATGGCAGCATAGTATTCCATTGTGTAGATGTACCATAGTTTTTGGATCCAATCATCTATTGATGAGCACCTAGGCTGTTTCCAAATTCTAGCTATTGTAGATTGTGCTGCTATGAACATAGGGGTGCATATATCCTTTCGGATTGGTGTTTCTAGTTTCTTGGCATATATTCCTAGGAGTGGGATTACTGGGTCAAATGGGAGTTCCATTTTCAGTTTTTTGAGGAAACTCCACAATGTTTTCCACAGTGGTTGCACCAGTCTGCATTCCCACCAGCAGTGCACAAGGGTTCCTTTTTCTCTGCAACCTCGCCGACACTTGTCGTTCGTTGATTTGATGTTGGCCATTCTGACAGGGGTGAGATGGTACCGCATTGTTGTTTCGATTTGCATTTCTCAGATAATTAGTGACTTTGAGCATGTTTTCATGTGCCTTTTGGCCTTCCTTCTGTCTTCTTTTGAAAATATTCTATTTAGGTCCATTGCCCATTTTTTAATTGGATCATTCATCTTCCTTTTATTTAGTTGTATAAGCTGTTTGTACATGTTGGAGATTTAACCTTTATCAGTGGTAACATTTGCAAATATGTTCTCCCACACAGTGGGCTTTCTTGTTGTTTTGTTGATGGTTTCTTTTGCTGTAAAAAAGCTTTTTATTTTGATGTAGTCCCATTTGTTTATTTTCCATTGCCCTAGGGGCAGTATCAGTGAAGAAGTTCTTTTGGCATAGTTTGAGATTTTGCTACCTGTGGATGCTTAAGTATTTTTATGGTTTCTCATCTTATGTTTAAGTCCTGTATCCATTTTGAGTTTATTTTTGTGTATGGTGTAAGTTGGTGATCCAGTTTCATTCTTTTGCATGTATCTGTCCAATTTTCCCAACACCATTTATTGAAGAGACTGTCTTGATTCCAATGTATATTCGTGCCTCCTTTGTCAAATATTAATTGAGCATAGTGATTTGGGTTGATATCTGGGTTCTCAATTCTATTCCATTGATCTATATGTCTGTTCTTGTGCCAGTACCAGGCTGTTTTGAGAACAGTGGCTTTGTAATACACCTTGAAGTCTGGAATTGAGATCCCTCCTACTTTACTCTTCTTTCTCAGGATTGCTGTGGCTATTCGGGGTCTTTTATTGTTCCAAATGAACTTTTGGAGAGTTTTTTCTAGGTCAGTGAAATATGCCGTTGGTATTTTAATTGGGAGTGCATTGAGCCTGTAGATTGCTTTAGGAAGTATGGACATTTTGATGATGTTGATTCTACCAATCCATGATCATGGTATGTTCTTCCATTTGTTTACATCTTCCTCTATCTCTTTTTCAGTGTCGTGTAGTTTGCCTCGTATAGGTCTTTTACCTCCTTAGTTAAGTTTATTCCAAGGTATCTTAGTTTTTTTGGTGTGATGGTAAATGGGATTGCCTTTTTTGTCTCTGTTTCTGCAAGTTCACTATTGGTGTATAGAAATGCCATAGATTTTTTGGAGTTAATTTTGTATCCTGCTACATTGCCAAATTCAATATTAAGTCAATTAGTTTTTTAATGGAGTCTTTTGGGTTTTTTATGTACAATATCATGTCATCTGCAAATAAGGATAACTTTACTTCTTTTCCAATTTGGATGCCTTTTATATCCTCTTCTTGTCTAATTGCAATGGCTAGTACTTCCAGTACTATGTCAAACAGGAGTGGTGAGAGTGGGCAACCCTGTCTTGTTCCTGTTCTTAGAGGGAATGGTTTTAGTTTTTGCCCATTGAGTATGATGTTGGCTGTGGGTTTATCATATATAGCTTTTATTATGTTGAGGTACGATCCTTGTACTCGCACCTTGTTGAGAGTTTTTATCAGGAAAGGGTGTTGGATTTTATTAAATGCTTTTTCTGCATCAATTGATATGACTATATGATTTTTATCTTTCAATTTGTTTATGTGATGTATCATGTTTATTGATTTGCGGATATTGTACCATCCTTGCATTCCTGGAATAAATCCTACTTGGTCGTGGTGTATGATCTTTGTGATGCTCTGCTGGAGCTGATTTGCTAGAATTTTGTTGAGGATTTTGGCATCTATGTTCATAAGAGATATTGGCCTGTAATTCTCTTTCATTGAGTTGTCTTTATCTGGTTTTGGTATTAGGGTGATGCTGGCTTCATAGAAGGAGTTTGGAAGTGTTCCTTCCTTTTGGATTTTTGGAATAGTCTGAGGAGGATAGGTTTTAGTTCTTTCTTGAAACTCTCCTGTGAAGCCATCTGGCCCTGGGCTTTTGTTTGCTGGAAGCTTTTTGATGACTGTTTCAATTTATTCCCAAGTTACTGTTCTATTGAGATTTTTAGATTCTTCCTGATTGAGTTTTGGAAGGTTGTATTTCTCTAGGAATATGTCCATTTCCTCCAGGTTGTTCAGTTTGTTGGAATAGAGTTGTCCGTAGTATTCTGTAACAATCCTTTGTGTTTCGGCGGGGTCTGTTGTTATTTCACCTCTTTCGTTTCTGATTTTGTTTTTTTGGGTCCTCTCTCTTTGTTTCTTGGTTAGCCTGGCTAGAGGTTCATCTATCTTGTTTATCCTTTCAAAGAACCAGCTCTTGGTTTTGTTGATCTTATGTATTGTTTCTTTGGTCTCTATGTAGTTTATCTGTGCTCTAATTTTTGTTATTTCCTTCCTTCTGCTTACACTGGGTTTTTCTTGTTGCTCTTTTTCTAACTCTTTGTTTTAGTTTCTTTTAATTTTGTAAAAATGAGATTGATAAATTTGGAGTGTGTAATGGTGGTGTATCAATGCTCAAATATGAAGAACTTTATTTAGAAAATTAAGCATCATAGCACATCATTTTTGGATATTATCCAATCTTGAATGGATGGTTAATAATCACAATTTATTTCCATTGACCTGAAAAGTGTCTGAGCTATAATTTATAAATATTGTGAAAAATTATACATGAACAAACACTTTTCTTTTAAAGTTCTACTTTTTAGGAATAGATTATGTGTGTATGTAAGTAAATGTAAATATGTATATATGTGTGTATATAAATGTATGTACATATGTGTGTGTGTGTATATTTTGGGAGAAGTTAAATTGTGGTTACTGGCTCTATCACTGAATTAACTAACCTCCAATGTACCTTTTTGATGATGCTAAAAAGATGCTGTCAACAAGATAGTTTTTATTAACAAGCAACTTGGAAATGTCTATTTTAATGAAGGAAAATTATTGGCATATAATTAATTGGGCAGCTGATTATGTCCATACTTTAAAAGCTGTGTGGATAAAAAGCAATGACAATTTCTTTCCTAATTATCAAGCTATATACAAAGGCAAATATGTGAATTTCTTAAAAGACTCGTAGGGACTCAGCATCACAGTCCAGTGGAAATGAAACAGCGCATAGGACTATGATGCCAAAAAAACCATATGTGCTGAAGGAAGGTAAACACTGCCTTATCTAGATTCCGCCCCTTGCCCTAATTAAACACCAAGGCTGGCAAGTATATATTCTTCCTGCACCCACTATAATTATCATACAATCCTAAAATTATATATCTTTAGTCCAAAAAACAAAGGGTGGAATTTTAAAGTAAAGCGAAACACTGCAGTGAGATTTACAGAACTGAGAACACTAATTAATAGATTATAGTGAGCTAGCAGTGGGCCCTAATTAAACTCTGTATTCATTATAGCCTCCATAGCCCTCAAGGTCAGACATTTCCCACTTTACAAAGAATACTGGTTTAATAGGATTTATTATACAATACTGGAACAAATTTCTCCAATTCAGTTTGAAACTGAAAATTTAGATGCATTCTTAATGTTTGATATGCTTGTGCCACAGAGATCTTGGTCTAGAATCCTACCAAATGTAAAGATACATTTGTTAGAGTTGTATAATATGTATGGTTCATTATTATGGAGGTTTTTTTGTTTTTTTTTTGAAGATTGTTTCTAAAATAAATGCCCAACTGTTTTTATGTTTCATACTCCTTTTGTTTCTGAACTTTCAAATATTGGTGATTGGAGAGATAGAATAACATATGTTTTAACAGGAAAGGCCTTTTTTTCTTTTTTAAAATTGACAATGAAGAAGGCTGTTAGTATTTATAAGTTTGGTTGATGAAGAATAAAAATTCAGTTGTGAACTTTCTTGAATTGCAAAGCTAAGGCTTTTTTTTTCTTTCCGTTTTTATTTTATTCTAACCAACATGTAATAAGATCTTGTCATACTTTTTTTTATTATTTTGCTTTATAATATTTCTATATGTTGAGTTTAGTTGGAAGCTTATTTAAAAAATTATTTTAAAGCACTTTTATTGAACTTCTGTTTGGTCAGAATATGTTCTGTTTAATATTATAGTGTGGCAAGTAAGTTTCATATTTCTCTTTGTGTATTTTATTTATGGAGTCTGATTTTTTTCAGGATTCAGATTTTTTAAAATTTTGGTTCTGTTTATATAGGAATCAAATTAAGAGAAGTCAAGTTCAGAAATACAAAAAGAGAAACTTACCCTGTATGAATCTTTGTTTTGTCATTTGTTCTCTCTATTTGGACATGGGTGACTAGTAACATTTTTATAATTAGAGGTTGTAACTTGGTTTGTCACATAGTGAAAACAATTATTATTTGGATTTAAGCTCTTTCATGAGGTTGGTAATTATTTCATTGTCATTTAAAGTCTGATCTTAAAATCTGGGATCTGCCCAAGCTGGTTTGGTCAGTGGTGGATAGAGCATCGGCCTGTGGACTGAAGGGTCCCAGGTTCGATTCTGGCCAAGGGCACATGCCCGGGTTGCAGGCTCGGTCCCCAGCAAGAGGCAGTGCAGGAGGCAGCCGGTCAATGATTCTCTCACATCATTGATGTTTTTATCCCTCTCTCTCTCTCTCCCTTCCTGTCTGAAAAAGAAAGAAAAAAAAAAAAAAATCTGGGATCTGTGTCTTAGACTATCTATTTAACTTTTATGTTTGGTAATTCTGATAAGAGAGATGAATTATGAATGGTTTATTCAGAGTATTGTGCATAAATCAGTAGTCTAATTTATTTTCCAAATTGATTTGATCTTTTTGGTGTTCCAGATATGGGATATGTTAAAGGCACTATGCAGAATGCCCTGAGAAAATTAAAATAATTATGTCTCTATTGGGGAATTAATCATTTTGAGAAGCAAAATTTGTTCATGTATGACTTTCATTAGAAAAATTTTAAAAATTCACATTTAATATTGCTTCTTGTCTCATCAGAAAAGCTTTTTAAGTATTGGAAAGCTGTCAAGTTCACCAGGTTCTTGAAGAAAAATTTTCAAGTTTTCCCAAAGATACAAGTTTTCCACAATTCTTATTTTGACTTGAAAGTTCAAATTTCATCATTGGCAATAAATATTGTAAATTACAATATTATTTTTGAAGTGACAGGTTTGTTTCATTAATTTATTAAAAAAATCAGCCTTATATTCAAGACTGAATAATCATAGTTGTCAGTTCAGTCTTTTAAATTAAAAAGGTGTTCATTGAGGCAACTGTTGTATTTCGTTATGTAGCACAAGTGCTTTATGCCTCTTTGAAGATATTATTTGAGCAAAGAGAGACCTGAATGTTGTGACTGTTTGGGATAAAATGTTTTAGGTAAAAGAGACTATAAGTCTAATGGAATTTTCTGACTCTGATAAGAGGTTGTCACTAAAGGTCTTAAATAGGTTATTCTTTAGCAAATGTCCTATTCTTTTATTCAGTTCTAGGCTCCCAGTGCACGAATTTGTGCACCTTGAAAGGAACTGTGGGCCATGAGGCTGCGGTTGGCATAGGGGCAGGTCTCGGCCCATCCTCCATGCCCCTGCCCAGCCCCTCCCGCCACAGTTCCCAGTCCCCTGTCTGCTAGCAGCCCTGCTCCCGCCGCTGCGGCTCTCATGTGCTGATGGTGCTGCCCCTGCTCACACCCAGTGCTGAGTGCAAGCTGCGGGTGTGAGCTGGGCCGTCGCTGGCCGCGGGTGCGAGTGGTGGCTGCCGGCCCCAATCACCCCTCAGGAGCAGGGGGAGGTGGAGAAGCCCTAAGGGACGATTGGGGCCAGCAGCCAGCAGAGCTTTGAACCTGGGGTTAAGGGCAGCAATTTGATATAAGGGTCCAGTAAACCCACTGATAGTGCCAAGCAATCGGGGCTGGCACTGCGTGCCAACAGTGGGTGTGAGAGGGGCCAGTGCCAGCTGCAGGTGTGAGAGTGCCGAACTGTGATATGCGGGAGCAAAGAATTTTCAGTAACAACCAGAGGCTCGCTTGAATGATAGCAACTGGTGCATCCCGCCTTGGTCTGACGTACCCCCTCCCCACTCATCTATCCACCATCCTGCTGTGGCTGATGCACACTGTATTCTGTGCGCATTCCCCTAGTGGTCAGCACATGTCATAATGACTGGTTGTTCGGTTGTTCTGTACTTTGGTCTATTTGCATATTAGCCTTTTTATTATATAGAATTGTAATAAAATGTTATGGTCTCTGATTCAACAAGGCTTTTGCTTCTTTACCGTTGTTTAGGAAATTATACTATTTCTTTAGTAATACTGAATAATGGGAAAAGATTGTATAAAACCTCATTGGCCAAAATTCTACACAGGCTATCTATACTAATAAAAAGGTAATATACTAATTAGTCTGGGTTGACTGGACATCTTCTGGTTGTCCTGCCTTTCTTCTGGACAAAGACATGGTGATGGGGGCTGAGGCAGAGGCGGTTAGGGGCGGTCAGGCTGGCAGCGGAGGTCAGTTAGGGATGATCAGGCAGGCAGGCAGAGGTGTTAGGGGTGATCAGGCAGGCAGGCAGGTGAACAGTTAGGAGCCAAGAGGTTCTGGATTGTGAGAGGGATGTCCAACTGCTATAATAGTTTAGGCCTGATCCTGCAGGGGTCCTGGATTAGAGAGGGTGTAGGCTGTTTTGAAGGCCCCCCCCCTGAATTTCGTGCACCTGGTCTCTAGTGTTAAATAATAGGAGAAAGCTTCAGTATTCTAGAAAGCTGAAAGAGTACTACATCAAAATTTCTGAATGAGCTTATCCATGGACATTAAATGAAAAATCCTGCTTTGAGATTTGGTGTTAATGGTTTTTGGTTGTGCAATCTCAGATATTACCTGTGATTAGAGATGCCACTTTTTTCTGGCAGTCCATAAAGGTGTTCATCTATTATTAAATACTACTTTTAATGTTTAATATTTAATGTTTACTTGTTGATTTAACAAACATTGAGCTCCTTTGTATAATTATATTTTTTCTTGTAAATTGTCCTAACTAGAAATAAAGCTGAAAGCAATGTGAAAACTTTAGAAAGTGGTAACTTGCTTTTCTAAGTTTTTGGACTCCTGAATTAACATTAAAATTGAAGTGATTTAGTGATTTAGAGGATATATTTAAAGAATACGTATATTTTCTCCTGGATTTTTCTTTTCAAACTGTGACCTATTTTGTAGGATAAAATGGATAATAGATTTCTGGAAATAGATTGTAACCCTTAGGATGAATATTAATGAAAGAAAGAACAACTTGAAAAAATGTCAGACGATCCAATGTTTCTTTGATGATGTTTGTTTTTTGTTGATAGCATATTTCTTTGTCTCTGGAGAGGTTCCTTGGGTGGGCTGTATTAGCCAGTAGTTGCAGTTGGCTAACTAGTAACTATTTTCTTTATTGAGTGTTTTGTGGTAAGGACTCCTCTTTGTCTCATCAACTACCCAGTTTTTACTGTGAAGAAATTAAAAAAGAAAAAGGATATATTCATCAATTTTTTGGTTGTAATTGTGTCCTTCCAAATATTCAATTCTAATTTTTTTCTCCCACTCTCTGGGAGCTTTATACAACCACATTCATAACCCTAAGTGAAGGAGGACCTGAATTTCACAGGAATCACTGCATGCTTTAAAAATTATCTTATGGCCCTAACTGTTTTGGCTCAGTGGAGAGAGTGTTGGTCTGCGGACTGAAAGATCCCATGTTCGATTCAGGTCAAGGGTATGTACCTTGGTTGCAGGCACATCTATGGTAGGAGATGTGCAGGATGCAGCTGATTGATATTTCTCTCTCATCAATGTTTCTAACTCTCTATTCTTTTCCTTTTCGCTCTGTAAAAAATCAGTAAAATATATATATTTAAAAATTATCTTGTGAGCCCTGGCTGAGTGGCTTAATTGGTAAGAGCATCATCTTATACAACAAAAGGTCGCTGGTTCAATATCTGGTCAGGGCACATATCTAGGTTGCGATTTTGATTCCTAGGTTGCTGTGGGAGGCAACTAATTGATGTTTCTCTCTACCATTGATGTTTCTCCCTCTCTCTGAAATAAATAACAACATATCCTCTGGTGAGGAGTAAAAAGTTATCTTATGAGAGGTACTTGAACATTACAGTTTGTTGCTCTGAAAAGAGCAAATCATCAAGAATTCCTTGATAATGGGAATCTAATCTAATAGTTAATTAAGCAAGTAATACACTTGCTTAATTAACTATTAGAAAGCACTAGAGGCATGATGCATGATACTCATGCAAGGGCCTTGGCCCCAGCTCCTGCCCGCTGCTGCCACCTCAGCTGGGGGCCTTTACCGTCTTTGCGTTGGCCTCTGCCTGCTGCAGCTTTGTCCGGAATTCGGAAGGGTATCTGGAAGGATGTTTGCCCTAATTAGCATATTATGCTTTTAGACTAGAGACCTGGTGCACAGATTTGTGCACTGGTGGGGTCCCTTGGCCTGATCTGCGGGGATCGGGCTGAAACTGGCTCTCTGACATCTCCCGAGGTGTCCCAGATTGCGAGAGGGCAGTTCTCGGATGAAAGTTTCTGGAATCAGGCTCCCTTCTCTCTGGTTTCAGGTGTGTCACCCGAAAACTGCAGCTGCCAAATCACAGCAGATTGGCAGCTCCTGTGTTGAGCATCTGCCCCCTGGTGGACAGTGCGCATCATAGCTTCAGGTTGAAAGTTTGGCCTGTTGCTTAGGCTTTTATATATATAGATTGTAAAATTCTGAAAGGTTCAACAGCTCAATTTTTAAGACTAAGAATATTGACAGGCAATTTATATTAAACCATTTCCATGGAACATTTTACATAACTTTGTATTACCTAGTTGTACTTGAGGAATACATTGTATTCTTTTCCCATCCCAATAAGCTTAAAGAAAATGTTATTTGAGTGTTGAGCCCATGATACTTACTGCCTTCTGCTAAAGTTACATTGTGTATAGTTAGGCTTATTAGTTTATATGTTTCATTTTTATTTGATTTTTAAATACTCTGTATAGTATAAAAATGAAATTATGCATTTTAATATGTTTTTTATATTTTCTGTATAGTAAAAGTTGAAGGTAGGGTGAGTGACAGAGAGAGAGAAACATTGATGTGAGAGACACATCCATGGGTTGGGCACCTACTCAGATCTGGGCTAGGGATTGAGCCTGCAATGAGGTAAGTGACCTTGACTGGACTCAAACCTGTGGCCCTTCAGTCTGTGTGCTGACGTTCTAACCACTGAGCATAACTGGCTAGGGCTTTCCTTCCTTTTTGTAGTATTTTAAAAGCATAACTGAAGGAAATAATTTTCCAGGTTAAATTTCTTCATTGTTTATATTATATTGAGTTGTTTTTTTTTCATGTTTTGTGAAATCTTGTAAGAGCTATGTGTCTATAATTAAGGTGTTTTCATTGTCAAAAATATAAATAATTGTATGATAGAGTTTATCTGTTTGGGGTAAAGAGTTTTGGATATTTATATATTTTTTCTTTATACACCAGTAACATTTCTGTTGTTGGTATGAGGTAATGATATTATTGTAAAATGAAAGCAAAACTGCTTTGATAAGTCAGTTGCAGATAAATAGTTGTTTAAGTACGGTTAATTTTTTTTTTTTACATGATTGTATCGATAGTATGCTTACATTATAAACCTCGTACAGAAAACAATTTTTGGGAGCTAAGTGAAAACTGTTTTGTAGGATTTAAAAATCTGCTAAGAGCCGAAACTGGTTTGGCTCAGTGGATAGAGCGTCCTTCTGCGGACTGAAAGGTCCCAGGTTCGATTCCGGTAAAGGGCATGTACCTTGGTTGCGGGTACATCCCCAGTAGGGGATGTGCAAGAGGCAGCTGATTGATGATTCTCTCTCATCGATGTTTCTAACTCTCTATTCCTCTCTCTTCCTCTCTGTAAAAAAGCAATAAAATATATTTTTAAAAAATCTGCTAAGAAATTGGAAGGATATATTCAGAAAATGTTCTTTTGATTGTCTTTCATAGATTTGATAAGCTGAATAATTAGTAATTTATTCTTGCCATATGGCTCTTTTTATCTTCTTCATGGGCATAGAAACTTAGGATAGGTGCCAAATTCTTAGGAGACAGGCATACTTTAATGAGTGTTTCCAGTCTTTACTATCCTATAAATTCATGTTACTCCTGGTATAGAGTATTTTCAAGAGATATGAAACAGTTAAAAGAGGGCCTATTTAAATGGTAGTGAATAAATTTTTGAATATCCCTTGGTATTTCTGAACATAGGTATGTATTTTCAATATATTGGTTCTCATAAGTTGTGTGAATATTGGCCACCATAATAACTTGGAGGCAGAAGGCATTTCTTGGATTTCTGGTAGAGAGGGCCTAGTGTTGCTAGATATCCTGCAATGCTTAGGGAAGCCCTGAATATTAGAAAGCCCTCCCTCATTCCATATGATTTTCATATGTCTTGCCAGAAGTTTGTGTAGGTGAAAAATCTGTTTATAATGACCTGAATCTAGATACTAACTACATAAATGTACATAATTACATTAGCATTTCTTGAATGGTTATAATATGCACTAAATTTTTTAGCAGTATAACTACCATGTAAGGTGATGGAAGATTGTACTTTGTTTTGTTTAAACATTACCTAAAATTTTTATCATTTTAGAAAATTACCTCAATAGCAGTATTACCTTGTTGGCCAGTGCAACCACCTGTTCAGCTTCTGGTGTAGCTGTCTGCAGCATTTACATATTTACATACATATTATTTTCTTATAAAATTCTTTTTCTTTCATTGAATTTATATTACTTTTTTATTGCACGTGAGGGTGAGATTATTTAAGAATTTCAAGGTAGTAAAGGACACATTACAGATATCCTTTATAATAAAAGGGTAATATGCAAATTGACCATAATGGTGGAATGACCAGTTGCTGTGACATGCACTAACCATCAGGGGGCAGATGCTCAACACAGGAGCTGCCCCCTGGTGGTCAGTTTGCTCCCACAGGGAGAGTTCTGCTCAGCCACAAGCTGGGCTGATGGCTGCAAGTGCAGTGGTAGTCGCGAGAACTTCTTCCACCTCCTCAGCAGTGCTAAGGATGTCCGACTGCGGCTTAGACCACTCCCTGTGGAGAGCGGGCCTAAGCTGGCAGGTGGACATCTCCTGAGGGTTCCCGGGCTGCCAGAGGGATGTCTGACTGCCAGCTTAGGCCCAGTTCCCCAGGGAGCGGGTCTAAACTGGCAGGTGGGCATCCTCTGAGTGGTCCTGGATTGTGAGAGGGCGCAGGCTGGGCTGAGGGACCCCTCCCAAGTGCACGAATTTTTGTTCACTGGGTTTCTAGTTTGTTATAAAAAGAGCAGAGGTGGCATTGAGTTTGATGACCTTAAGAATCCCTCGTGTAGTTAATACAACTCTGCATTTATAAAAGGAGACATACTTTCTTTCTCATTTTGATCCTGGCTCTGCCAATCAGTAACTAGGCATATGACTATGGGCAGATTGTTTAATCTTTTTGGACCCAGTTTTCTCATCTATTGTATAAAAGTCCAGAGAACTGGACAAGGTGTTCTTTAAAGATTGTTTTTTATAAAATTATCTGATTTAGCTTTTGTTAATTATTCTAATGGAATTTTCTAAGAGTTTGTTCACCTTGATTGTAAGGCCCTAAATTCAACTGATTCATATATTGGGTCGGCAGCTAAGTAATTGCGGGTTCACACACATATGGCTTCAGTTGAATTTTTAGGTTTGCAGACGTAGTACAAATGTAAAACACATTTTGTTATTTGGTAGTTGGCTATTCAGCTGTTAATCAGTGAAAAAAGTTTTTTGATCTGTTTTGTAGTTTTCGTTTGGCGTTCGTTGAAAAATGGAAAATCAAAAGGAACATTTTCGTCATATTTTGCTTTTTTATTTCCACAAGGGAAAAACGCATTGCAAGCTCATAAAAAGTTATGTGCTGTTTATGGTGACGAAGCCTTAAAAGAATGGCAGTGTCAAAATTGGTTTGCCAAATTTCGTTCTGGTGATTTTTCACTCAAAGATGAAAAACGCTCTGGTCGTCCAGTTGAAGTTGATGACGCCCTAATCAAAGCAATAATCAATTCGGACTGTCACAGTACAACACGTGAGATTGCAGAGAAGCTTCATGTATCACATACATGCATTGAAAATCACTTAAAATAACTTGGCTATGTTCAAAAACTCGATACATGGGTTCCTCATGAACTGAAAGAATCACAGTTAACGCAACGCATTAGCAGCTGCGATTTGCTAAAGAAACATAATGAAAATGATCCATTTTTAAAACGACTGATAACTGGCGATGAAAAATGGGTTGTTTACAATAATATCAAGCGGAAAAGATCATGGAGCAGGCCAGGTGAACCAACTCAAACAACATCAAAAGCTGATACTCATCAAAAGAAGGTTTTGTTATCAGTTTGGTGGGATTACAAAGGAATTGTCTACTTTGAACTCTTACCACCCAACCGAACGATCAATTCTGATGTCTACATTGAACAACTAACGAAATTAAACAATGCAGTTGAAGAAAAGCGGCCCGAGTTGACAAATCGAAAAGGTGTTGTATTCCATCATGACAATGCAAGGCCACACACATCTTTGGTCACTCGGCAAAAATTAATGGAGCTTGGTTGGGATGTTTTGCCACATCCACCATATAGTCCTGACCTTGCACCATCTGATTACTTTTTGTTTCGATCTTTACAAAACTCCTTGAATGGTAAAAATTTCAATAATGATGATGATGTCAAATCGTACCTGATTCAGTTTTTTGCTAATAAAAACCAGAAGTTTTTTGAACGTGGGATTATGATGCTGCCTGAAAGATGGCAAAAGGTCATTGATCAAAATGGGCAATACATTACAGAATAAAGTTATTTAGTTCCATGAAAAAATTGTCTTTGATTTTCTTTAAAAAATCCGCATGTACTTAGTTGCCGACCCAATAATTAAGGTAGGCATTTCTGGGAACTAGAAGTACTTGACTATTGATGTTCTTTTCAAGATAAGCAACATAAAACCAGGGCTTGCATATAAAAGAGCAGAGAGCCTTCATGTGAGTTTCATGAGTTGTCAAATGGAAAAAATGCTTTTATGGTCATTATAATAGTTAAATGAGGTTAAGGAAGATAATTTTTTCTCTCTTATAAAATGGCAGTGGGAATATAAAATGATGTACAAGACTACCTAATATTAATAAAAGTTAATTGAGTTAGAATCTAGTTAGATAGTTTATAAATACAAATGATACTATATAACATTTTTTGTACTTTATAATCTGCCACGAGAATGGAAATAGTAGCATGGCATTTATACAGTATTTCTAGGAAGTGGGTCACAGTGAATAATAGCTTTATTTGGATAACTAATTACTGTCTAATATTCCTGAAGGAGTTACTAGGAACTTTGTGTAGGGTAATTAGCTCTCAGGGTTTCAGTTACAGTCATATCCATTATTTAACATTTTTATTTTCACAATGACTCATCCATGAATTACAGAGTGCTTTCCCAAAAGGAATGTAATATTTCTGGAAATAATTTTTTTTACTGTTCTGCTCTCTTTCTGTGGTAAGGAGTTTCTGACTAGTTAGTTGGACCCAAAACTCTCCACAAATATTTTAAATAATGTGCCTTGCATGAAGAAGATTTAACTTTCACAAGAATGTGAGTGTCATAGGACCCAAAGACTTCCGAGAAGGAGTTACATTAAGGTAAGAGAAGGGACAGAGAAGAGATATAGTTGATCAATTGAGCAGATGATAAAGATATATTTTGATTAATCAGTCTGTATCAGCATGTGTAAATGATACAGGAAAGGTACTGTACTTCTTGCTTTGGTTAGGTGGAAAGCTTCTCAGACTTGGATTTCACACACTAGTAACAAAAAAGAAATAACAATAACCTCCCCTTCACCTTGTAAAAAATGGTGGGGGCTGGAGGCTGGCATGGGATTGTCAAATAAAGACAACAAAAAAAGGATAAATTACTCTATATTCCCACTGCCATTTTATAAGAGAGAAAAATTAAAAAAATATATTTTATTTATTGCTGAAACCGGTTTGGCTCAGTGGATAGAGCGTCAGCCAGTGGATTTAAGTGTCCCAGGTTTGATTCCAGTCAAGGGCATGTACATTGGTTGCGGGCACATCCCCAGTAAGGGGTGTGCAGGAGGCAGCTGTTTGATGTTTCTCTCTCATCGATGTTTCTGGCTCTCTATCCCTCTCCCTTCCTCTCTGTAAAATATCAACAAAATATATTAAAATATATATATTTTATTGCTTTTTTTTTTCAGAGAAGGGAGAGGAATAGAGAATTAGAAACATCAATGAGAGAGAAACATTGATCAGCTGCCTTCTGCACATCCCCTTCTAGGAATGTGCCAGCAACCAAGGTACATGCCTTTGACCGGAATTGGACCTGGGACCCTTCAGTCTGCAGGCTGATACTCTATCCACTGAGCCAAACTGGTTAGGGTGAGAAAAAAATTTTTAACAGCAAGGAGTTAGAATTACATAATCTTAGAGTATAGGACAATACTTCCCAAGAAAATTTATAGCTTTTAAGCTTACAGTGACAATTTTATTAAGGGTTGGTGGAAACTTATTCATGGACTGGTATTTAAGAAGCATTGGTTTATAGCTGGGCTGGGTTGCTCAGTTGATAGAATGTTAAGTCCGGGTACCAAAGGATTTCAAGTTCGATTCCCAGTCAGGAGCACATACTGGTTGCAAGTTCAATCCCCAACCCCAGTAGGGGTGCTTGTCTCTCTCACATTGATGTTTCTCTCCCCCCCCTCCCTGCTTTCCACTCTCTCTAAAAATCAATGGATATCCTTGGGTGAGGATGAACCAAACAACAACAAAGAGGAATGTTGGTTTACAACAAATGTTGCCATATTTTGCCAATTGTCCAAATTCTGCTTATAGAATTTGTAAAAATGGTTTTGACATTTTTAAAAGATTGAAAAAATCAAAATAATAATAATATTTTGTGGCACATGATTTTATATGAAATCCAGACTTTAGTGTCTATAAATAAAGTCTTTTTTTTAAAAATATATTTTATTGATTTTGTACAGAGAGGAAGGGAGAGAGATAGATAGTTAGAAACATCGATGAGAGAGAGTCATCGATCAGCTGCCTCTTGCACACCCCCTACCGGGGATATGCCTGCAACCAAGGTACATGCCCTTAACCGGAATCGAACCCGGGACCCCTCAGTCCCCAAGCCGACGCTCTATCCATTGAGCCAAACCGGTCTCAGCTATAAATAAAGTCTTATTGGAACAAAGCTATGCTTACTTATTCATGTGTTGTCTACAACTTTTCCCACTAAAATGATATAGAAGAGTAGTTATGACAGAGTCCATATCACCTTTTAAACCTGAAATATTTAATATCTCGCCCTTTATAAAGAATGTTGGCTGACAACTGGTTTAGACAATAAAATAATTTGTAATAGCTAACAGACAACAACTGCTAAGTGGTAGTAATAACAGCTAATAGACTACTACTACTACTGCAACTACTACTACTTACTGAGGAGCAAGCCCCATTTTATGTGCTCTGCCTATATTAATCATCATAACAATCTTATGAGGTAGGGACTATTATTTTTATTTTCTGATATGGAAAATGAAGCTTAGAAAGAATAAATAACTTAGAAAGAATAAATCCAAATCACACAGCTGTTAAGTGGCATAGGCAGAATTCAAGCCTACACAGTGGGTTCCATTTTCTGTGCTCCTTCCTACTGTATTAGACTGTCAGAAAAGTGAAGCAGAGAGACACTTCAGGATATGAATATATTCTTCATATTCACCTTAATTATTTCAGGAAAGAGGGAAGTAGCCTTATTCTATAGTTGCTCAAAATGTTATCATTGAGTACATTGAATGGAGAAATCAACATTAATTACTTCATGATATGTGAATTTTTTTTATTTGACATTGGATTTTTCTAAGAGATTTGCTGATTGAGATGATCTATTGATGTCCTAATGATTGAACTTTTGAGCAAAGAAATCTATTTTTTCTGTACAATATCTTGACTTCTTTTTTGGTATAATTTAAATAGTAAATTGCATTATTAATATAGTAGAGGGTAATTTTATTCTGTTCATCATCACCCTGAATAAGTATTATGTTGTTCCTAGAAGCATAAGGCATACTTCCCAAATCATGGATTTAAAAATTAAACTTATATTAAAAAATTAAACTTCTATTGAAGTATTCAGACTAGAGTAATTTAGAAAGTTTCATGGCTATTCTTTTTTAAAATACATATGGCTTTGTATCCCAAAAGAAAAATTAAATAATCAATATTTGGATATTTAGATGAATTTATCTAGAGGAAATTACTCTTTCTCTTATAGAGAAGGCTTTGAGGAAAGGAATTGAGGTTACAAAAACGGCTTAAATCAAGGATGGGGAACATACATCCTGTGGGCCATATAAGGCCCTCGAAATCATTTGGTCTGGCTTTGTTAGGGCATGAGGGGTGAGTTAATTAAATGTTTGACCAAATATAGTAGGCTAATTTTTAAGTTGTATGGCCTCAAGTGATATTATAAATATCTAAATAGCCCTTGTCAGAAAAACAGTTCCCCACCTCTGGCTTCAGTGGAGGAAGGAATATTATCAAGTATTAAGGAACCGAACTAGAATTAGGATGACTAAATCTAATTTCACAAATAATATAGTGTGTTTAAAAACAGCTTTTATAAATTTTAACGACAGCATAAAATGCTGATTTGAAGAAATTGAGGTCTCGTAGCTACACTTTATTTGAACTAAAATTTGAGATTTAAAAATCGTAGTAACTAATGTTTACTTAGTTTTGTGATTGTCTGAAGCCTATGTCTGAAATGGATTAAAAAAAATACTGATTGCAGAGTGGAAGGGAATGGGAGAGAGAGATAGAAACATCGAGGAGAGAGAATCATTGATTGGTTGCCTCTTGCAACACGCACTTACCAATAATCAAATCAGGACCTTCTGGTTCATGGATTGATGCTCAACCACTGAGCCACACCCTGCCAGGCTGAAACTGATTTTAATGGGTTTAAGATCCATACAGAAGATAGGCCTGACACTTAAGATTCTTTTTTTCAAGTACATATATTTAATTGCCCAATAATTTTACCTTATTAGAGATGAAATCCTAAAGAATGGATCATTTGCAGGGGTATGCGTGGTGATTAGGATGGTTGGAGGGGAATTAGGTGAAGGGGGTAGGGCAGTAGTTAAAGTTGAGTTTTTTACTTGTGGTTCACTTTTACCTTCATATTTGGAAGTTGATTTAAAGAATGTTTTGATTTTTAGACAGGAAGGTGGAAGGAGAGAGAGACAGTAACATCAGTGATGAGAGAGAATCATCAATTGCCTGCCTCTTACTGGGGAATTGAGCCAGCGTCCAGGGCATGTGACCTGACTGGGAATTGAACCGTGACCTGACTGGGAATTGAACCATGACCTCCTGGTTTATAGGTCAAGGCTCAACCACTGAGCCATACCAGCCAGACTGGGGAAAATGTTAGTAGGCTATGAATATAATGCAGATAAAACTGCCAGTATTTTGTATACTAGAGAATTGAATTTGTTCAAATGTTGACTTATTTATGAATTTTTGCATGTGTGTGTTTCTATTTGCTATGTTGTTACTTTTCCTAATAGTGAGAGAGAGATTATAGTATTGGTAGAATTACATGTTGGTAGTTATTTTATCTTACCCATTCCATTCATAATTTGAAATGAATAATTTTTAAAATTGTTGCTTATTTCAAGAGTTATCTGGAATCCTATATAATAAAGAGGTAATATGCAAATTGACCCTCATGCCCTCACACAAGATGGCTGCTCCCATGTGGTCAAAGAGGGCTGCCACAAGATGGCCAGCAGTGGAGGGTAGTTGTTGGGGATCAGGCCAGCAGGGGAGGGCAATTGGGGGCAGCCAGGTTGGCAGGGGAGGGCAGTTGGGGGGGACCAGTCCTGCAGGGGAGGGCAGTTGGGGGGGGGGGACCAGGCATGCAGGGGAGGAAAATTGGGGGGGGAACCGGGCCTGCAGGGGAGGGCAGTTGGATGGAGGACCTGTCCTGTAGAGGAGGGCAGTTGTGGGGGACCAGACCTGCAGGGGAGGGCACTTGGGGGCAATCAGGCCGGCAGGGGAGCAGTTAGCCGTCAATCAGGCTGGCAGGGGAGTGGTTAGGGGGTGATCAGGCTGGCAGGCAGAATCGGTTAGGGGCAATCAGGCAGCCAGGCAGTCAAGCAGTTGGGAGCCAGCAGTCCTGGATTGTGAGAGGGATGTCCAACTGCCGGTTTAGGCCCTCCCCTGAGGCCTGGTCCCCCCACAGGGATCAGGCCTAAACCTGCAATTGGTTACCCCCAAGGGGTCCCAAATTGGAGAGGGTGCAGGATGGGCTGAGGGATATCCCAACCTCCACTGCACAAATTTCATGCACCAGGCCTCTAGTAATGTATAAAACTTGATTGCTCAGATTGAGGTGGCACGTTATAGTCCTTGTCAGATACTGCCACCTCTTTTTCTTGTAACAGATGGCTTCCCCCCCGGTTGTAATTCAAAGAATGAATTTTTTTTTTTTTTTTCAAAGAATGAATACCATGCGTTTCACATTTTGGCTGTGATTTTCTTCTGCCCACTCATTGGCTTCAAAGGAACTTGAAATAATTGGATATGCTTGCTGCTGGCATTTATGCCAGGAAGTGAATACAATTTGACTCTCTTTGCCAGGTGTTCACTTACTAGAAAAATTGTAGCTTCCTAAAATTAAACATTATTTCTTTGTCATACTAAGGGTAAAATGAATTTTATTAAATTTTTTTTTAGAATATACTATTCACTTGATGTTATATAGTATATATATATTTTGGTAGCATATTTATTTATTTATTTATTTTTAAAAATATACTTCTATTGATGATAGAGAAACACCGACCAGCTGCCTCTTGCACACACCCAACTGGGGATGTGCCCACAACCAACGTACATGCCCCTGACCGGAATCGGACCCGGGACTTTTCATTCCGCAGACTGAAGCTCTACCACTGAGCCAAACCGGTTTCGGCTGATAGCATATTTATTACAAAACATGTTTTAAAATCTAAATTTCACATACTCAAAGATTTATAGTATATTAGGCTGAAGTATGATTGTATAAGATAGTGACTGAGTAGATCTAATTTTAATGAATATAATCATGAAAGGGATTTATATAACTGACTCCAAAAACAATATAAATTGTCATGTGTGGTATTGAATTTATATTTGAACTAGAGGCCAGGTGCATGAAATTCGTGCCCTGAGGGGCAGGGGTCCGTCAGCCTAGCCTGCCTCCTCTTGCTGGGGAGCCCTCAGGGGATGTCCTACTAACAGCTTAGGCCTGCTCCCTCTGGAGCCTAAGCCATAGTCTGGCCTTCCTCTGTGGGAAACAACTGGGCTGATCAGGGGAAGGCGCCAGCCCCATCACCCTGCTGTTGCTGCCATTGTCACAGCCGCCAAGGTGTTTTCATCAACACAAACTCCAGCCCCTTCACTATGAAAAAAATGACAACTTTCCTTAGGCATTTTCAAGATGTCTCTTTCATAGGATATGACCTTTTTTCTCCCTCCCTTCCTCCCTCCCTTCCTCCCTCCCTTCCTCCCTCTCTTCCTTCCTTCCTTCTTTCCTTCATTCCTTTTTTCCTTCCTTCCTTCCTTCCTTTCCTGATGATATGTTTCCATTGATTTTTAGAGAGCTTGGAAGAGAGAGGGAAAGACAGAGAGAAACATCAATTTGAGAGACATACTTCAATTGGTTGCCTCCTGCATGAGCCCTAACCTGGGCCCCCACCAGGGAGGTGCCTGCAACCTAGGTACATGCCCTTGATCAGAATTGAACCCGGACCCTGCAGTTGGCAGGCCAAGGGTCTATTCACTGAGCCAAACCGGCTAGGGCAGGATATAACATTTCTTAGCCCTCCAGCAGCAGACCTTTGTTTTTTCCTCTAGGAGTGAGGTGGAAAAACCCTAGATCACCTTCTTGGATTTTTTTTTTTTAATATATATATATTTAAAAAATTGGTAAGCTCCCTGTAAGCTGCCACTATAATATATTTTATTTATTTTTTACAGAGAGGAAGGGAGAGGGATAGAGTTAGAAACATCGATGAGAGAGAGTCATCGATCAGCTGCCTCCTGCACACCCCCTACTGGGGATGTGCCCACAACCAAGGTACATGCCCTTGACCAGAATCGAACCCGGGACCTTTCAGTCCGCAGGCCGACGCTCTATCCACTGAGCCAAACAGGTTTCGGCACCTTCTTGGATTCGTATTGCCCAAGTTACCAAGAACACTGTGAGTGGCAGCTTACAGGGAGTTTACCAATGAAGATCAGAAAAGGTGTTTCCTCTGCAGCTCATGTGCAGAGGACCCCATGCGTTGTGTCCGCAGCCCTCCCTCCCTGTGTGGCCTGGGCGAGGGACACAGCGTCCTGCCCAGTGCTATTGATACAGAGTGATGGTTAATTTGCATATTACCCTTTTATTAGATTGGATATGCTTTTTGGTACATGCAAATGAACAATAATGTCTGTCCATTTTAACTTTCTTGCTCAGTGTCTCTCTTGTCCATTGGTGGACAAATGACATTATCTTAGTCTAAATATAAGCCAGTTTAATTCTATGAAAATTTTGTTCATATTTGGAGGTATTGTGTTTGGCTTTAAAAAAACTCCTGCCCAGTCAGAGTACTGTAATAACTATAGAGTATTTCTTGACAAAAAATGCTTAAGATAAATATAAACATGTACTTTGATATTGCCTTCATTAGTGTTGGAATTCGGAATTTCTGTCTTCAAAAGTCACTGTTCTGTGAAAGTCTCTGTATTTGAGTGAATCTAGTATAATAATGGTAATTATTATGAAATCTGTCTTGGTAATCTTTCTGAAAAACTGGCTCAGGGCTCTCAACCTTGACTGCATGTTGGCATTACTTGAGAAACTTAAGGGGAAATAAAAAATGCCTTGTTTCATCTTTACTGCCAGAGATTCTTACTTAGTTTGGGCTAGAGCATGGCTTCCATGGGGGTTTTTAAAAGCTCTATAGATAATGTTGATATATAATCAAGATTGAGGACCACTGGCTACCAATGGTATGTGAACTATAATCTATTTCAATATTCTGTCTACTGAGATAGTTTATAGTCATGTCATGTATGATCATTTAACTATAATTTAAAATTTAAATAGATAGATATTGTTTATCATTGGCATTTGAGAATATAAATATAACCCGAGGTGATTAGATTGTACCAGTATTTTGTGACGTTTTAAAAGATTTAACTTCACAGGGTATCTGGAAAGGTGAATGAGTAAGGAATATGACCGTGTCAGCAAACATGCGGCTCTTTGGCCCCTTGAGTGTGGCTCTTCCACAAATTACCACGGCCTGGGCGAGTCTATTTTGAAGAAGTGGCATTAGAAGAAGTTTAAGTTTAAAAAATTTGGCTCTCAAAAGAAATTTCAATCATTGTACTGTTGATATTTGGCTTTGTTGACTAATGAGTTTGCGGACCACTGGAATAGGAGATGGTCACATTGAAATGGGAATACTCAAGGCATAGGGCTCTTAAGGAGGATGGGATGGAGAGTGAAATTATCGATAGAATGAGTTCTGGTTTCTGGAAGACTGGAGTAAAGGAATAAATGCAGAAACTGTACTTCTTCCTCATTCAGCAGATGTAGCTGGAGCTCATCCTTCTGTGAGACCAGGAAGTGGTGTTAGTAAAATTAATGGAATGAGAGGGGTGCTTTTTTATATCCAAGCTTGTTTTTTTGCTTAGTGGCAGAAGTCTCAAATACCTTTTATTGGAACAATTCTTTATCTTATGTAAATAAGAATCACCTGGGAACACTTGTTAAAAATGTAAATTTGGTAGAATTTACATGTTGGAAGTTTTTTCCTCTTACCCATTCTATTCTCAAAGTTTGTGGTTTAGGATTGCTGGCGTAGGACTCAGGAATCGGTATTTTGTTTTGTTTTGTTAATCCTCACCTGGGGATATATTTCCATTGATTTTTAGAGAGAGTGGAAGGGAGAGAGGGAGAGAGGAAGAAAGAGGGGAAGAGAGAGAGAGAGAGAAAGAGAGAGAAAGGGAAACATCAATGTGAAGAACACACATCAATTGGTTGCTTCCTACAGAGATTCCCAACTGAGGCCAGGGATCGAACCTGCAACCCAGATATGTGCCCTTGACTGCGAACCGAATCCTCCGCCCTCCAGTGTGGGGGGCTATGCTCTAACCTAGGGGTGTCGAACTCAATCAGAGAAGGGGCCAAAATCTAAAATCCAGCCTAAATCTCGGGCCGAATGGTTTACTGAACAGTCATAAACTGTCATTGTGATGGAAACGCAGCGGAGTGCAGTGATGACAGCGCGGTGCGGGCCACATTGCAAGGCCTGGCGGGACGGATTTGGCCCGCGGGCCTTGTGTTTGACACATGTGCTCTAACCCCTGAACACACTAGCCAGTGCAGGAATCTGTATTTATAGTAAGAACATCAGTCAAGGTTAATGGCACTTTTTTGTTTATTTACCATCTTTGAAGTGTTCGCCCTGTCCTTTTTAGTACTCTTTAGTGTGTGGTTTTTTTTTTTTTTTTTTTTTTTAAATTAACTTAAAAAATGGAATCTTATTTTATAATGAATCTTCACTTTTACATGGAAAACATTGCTTGCAATAAATGTAAATATATAGCTACTTTAAAAAGGTCATATATGTATGTATCACTGAAGATTATCTTGAATATCATTTTGGAAAATATCCCTTTTGTGATTTTCATAGAAGTATATATTTTTTTTTCATTACACTTGGAAATATAGACAAATATAGGCAAACAGAGACAAAAACTTCCATTTAGACTGAATGATTTTCAGTTCTGGTTGAACACTAGAATTTCATAAGGTGCTTTCAAAAGATACTTTTGGCCCATTCCCATCCCCAGAAAAACTGATTTTTATTTGTATTTGATAGGATCTGGGTGCCAATATTTTAATTTTATATATATATATTCTCTCCCCCCCCCCCCCCAATATTTTAAAAACACTCTCCCAGATAATGTAATTGTAATGCAGATTTTGGGATGAGAATTTGGAGATTTTAAAAAGTACAATGTAAATAGATTAAGAAGCATACATTTCTGAGTGCTAAATGAATTTTCTGGGTAGAATTAGAAATAAGGAAGACAGTGGCCATCTAGGAGTGTGGCAGGAAGGAGGGAAAAGAAGGTGAATTGGTAAAGTACCAAGGCTCTTTATCTTAATTTTTTTCTCTGTTCCAGCCTGCTTCTCTTGCTTTCTGTTCTGATGAATGGTAAGAAATTTCATCTAGTCAAATGATCCTCAAACTTAAGTATGCTTCATTATTATGTGGAGGGTTTGTTAAAACACAAATTGCTGGACCCTGATTGAGTAGGCTTGGGGCGGGGCCCAAGAATTTCTGTTTCTAACAATTCCCAGATGGTATTTATGCTTCTCTCCAGGCATCACACTTGAAGAAACACTAATGTAGTCAACCAAGCTAGAAACCTAGAACATTAGATTTAGTTTTATTTTCTCTCCATATATCCAGAACACTTTAAAAATAATGAAACAACCCAAAACCTATGTATTCATTACCTAGAGTTAGCAAATGTTAATGGTGTGTGGAGAAATATTCCTTATGAATCAACACTTTCTTTTTGGTCATATTAGGCTATGGTATCTCAATTCACACTTTTGAGTACAAGGAGTGAAATACGGCAATTTTCTGGGCTTGAGATAAATGTTTTTTTAGGTTAAACTGTTATCTTGAAGAGGCAGCTATGCTTTATTAGCTTGTTTGATAAGTCTTTTAGGCAACAAAGTGTAATAAGGGTAGAGAAAAAGTCTAATCTAGAGAAAAACAAAAAAGTACTATTTATTTTTACAAGTGAAATTATAAGATGCAGTCACTTTATCCTGTTTCTCTATTTAGTTTATTTAAATAGTTCATAGAATTAATAAGCTGAACTTATTGTGTGTTTAGAAACCTGGAGGAGAAAGGTAAGCTGCTATGTATGGTGGTATAAAAAATTTGATAGTGTTTTGCCGGGACCGGTTTGGCTCAATTCGGCTTGGGGACTGAAGGGTCCCGGGTTCGATTCCGGTCAAGGGCATGTACCTTGGTTGCGGGCACATCCCCAGGAGGGGGTGTGCAAGAGGCAGCTGATCGATGATTCTCATCGATGTTTCTAACTCTCTATCTCTCTCCCTTCCTCTCTGTATAAAATCAATAAAATATATAAAAAAGAAAAAAATTTGATATTGTTTTGAAAAATGGGAGTTTATAACCTGAAGGGATAACTATATCATTTGTTCAGTTCTTGTTCTCCCTAAATATAACCAACTGACATTCTGCAAAAATATATGGATTGAGAGGAAAAAAAGTACCAATGGTATTATTTATTCAGCGAACACTGAATTTATAATCCGTGATGTCAATTTGATTCTGGAATAGTTAAGGTAGTTTTGATTAGTCTTGCCTAACTTTTGGTCATACATTAAATAGATGCTTCAGTATGGTAGACATCTCTCCAGCCATGTTTGTTTTATGGGGAAGAAATGATGCTGTTTTTATATTCTTCTGAAGGGGATTGTTAATCATCTCTATGTATCTTTTCATTTTGGAGTTAATGACAGGATTCCTTGAACTTGCTGGTTTCTATGATTTTTCTTCACTGTTTTTTGAGGTGAGAATTTATACATCATTTTGGAAAGTATGAACTTATTTATTGTGTGATGAAATCCCTATATAGCTTCAGTTTTTTCCCTCCCATCTTCCTTTCTACAAATTCATGCATTCATGCATCCATTCTTATTACATTTCCTGTAGTTATCCTGTTGACACCCGTTTCTTTTTTGTTCCCTCTTTATCTTTACTCATAAAATAGACCTTAGGAAAAGAATTCTTTCCCTTTTTCTTTTAACAGGTAGGCCAGCTTGTATTTGCAGTTCACATGTTAAGTATGTACAGGTAGTAGAAGACAAGTTAAGACTTTGCAAATTACTAAGGTGTTTGCTTCAGTTTTCGTATAGTCTTCTCTCAGGAAATCACCTCTTTTTATTCTTTCTTGAAAATGGAAGTATGGTCTTGAAGTTACCTTGACTTTCTAGGTAGTATTTGTTCATCTTTAAAATTTTTGCAATAATTAGGACTTGTGGAGAGTGGCTACAGCGTTTGGACAGGCTCAAGCCTGGGAAAAATGAGAGGGAATGATCCTCTCGTGACAAAGTCAGGTGCAAGTCCCAGCACAATTATAGCCAAAGGCTATAGTTGTAAGCTTGACTTATGGTCCAAACCTATGGTTCCACATGGCTAAGTGATGTGGACTTGATAGAGTTCAGGTGCCTGTAATTGAGTAAGATTCAAAACCCCCAAGAACATTATAGTAAATATCTTGACCACGCCCTTACTTTGCCTACTGGACTCTAGCTATTGTATAAAGTAAAGTCTTGGCTTGCAGGCCGTAGCGCTGTCTCTTCATCAGAGAGGGCAGTGTCACACCTAGCCCCAGCTTTATTCTCTTGTCTTTTCTAATCCTTCACGGCTTCCCCTCAGGTTCCCCCGTGGCCATGCTGAGCATGGCACAAGGACCAGCATGTCAAAGCACACTAGCTATGTTATCTCTAGTGTACAGGTTCTAGATTCAGAAAAAAATATATAGGTTATTATTATTTTTATTATATTCATGGATAAGAATCTGAAAATTCATGGAGAGGATATTATTTTAAACATTGTATAAAACATTTAAAAATCAAGCATTCAAATTTTGAACTATCACAATTCTTAATTCATCAGGATTAGCCAAACTTTGAAATCTATGGTTAATTAATAACTGACTTCCTTCTTTGTGAAGTGCTGTTCTAACACCGAGTGATTTTCCAGGGCATGGGCACATTGTGTAGTGTGATGACCAATTGAAATTGGTTAGGAATTGCATGTTGCCAGCCCTTTAAGATAATTGTTTTTGTCTGTCATTTGTGAGTTACTGGGATTCTTTGCCCCATCCCTCTTTTTAAAAAGTTCACTTAGTTTGTACATTGCGTGTTTGTATGTTTACCTGACCTTAGATAGTACAGTCAAAGTTCAGCATTTAGGCAAAGTGGGTAGCAGTATTAGCTGCTTTCCTTGTGCTAGGTCACTATGTATTATCTGGGTGGAATGTTTTGTGGTTATTCATATGGTTTCCTAATGAGAGAAAGGATGAGAGAACCTTTGTTTCTGCATATTCTCTATTTCAACATAGCATTGTCTAACCGGTCTATCAATAAATATTTATTGAGTTCCTACTATAAATGACCAGAGTATGCTGGGTACTTTGATTTTTTTTTTTTTTTTAAGAAAAGGGGGAGGGGAAGAAAGAATAGTTTAAAACCATGTTATTATGAAATATATAAATATTGCAAGAGCGTTTCATAAAGGTGAACTTTTGGAGAGGCAGAATTCTAGAGTATTTTGGCCTAGACCAGTGGGTGGCAAACTGCGGCTCGTGAGCCACATGCGGCTCTTTGGCCCCTTGAGTGTGGCTCTTCCACAAAATACCACGGCTTGGATGAGTTTATTTTGAAGTGGCAGTAGAAGAAGTTTAAATTTAAAAAATTTGGCTCTCAAAAGAAATTTCAATCGTAGTACTTTTGAAATTTGGCTCTGTTGACTAATGAATTTGCCAATCACTGGTCTAGACTAGCTGTTTCCTCACTGAGGTGCAACTTGTTCATTTAAGTGGTATATTATTTAATGTTAAGGATTTCTTTAAATTTTGTATTTTATATGTAGATTAAAAAATTTAAGATATATAAATCTTAAAATATATAGAGTATTTCCTACAATGTCAGGATTTTAAGTTTATTAAAATGGAAACATATTCATAATGTATTAAGAGGATTGTTATTTATATGGTATATATACTATGATCAATTTAAAAAAATATATATATTTTATTGATTTTTTACAGAGAGGAAGGGAGAAGTTTAGAGAGTTAGAAACATCGATGAGAGGGAAATATTCCATCAGCTGCCTCCTGCACACCCCCTACTGGGGATGTGCCCACAACCAAGGTACATGCCCTTGACTGAGGTCGAACCTGAGACCCTTCAGTCCGCAGGCTGACACTCTATCCACTGATCCAAATCAGTCAGGGCTAATCAGTTTTGTTTTTTTTGGAAACAGTATAGTCATTATAACAGTGCTAAAGTGCAAACTATGCATTTAGTCTACTAGGTGGTTCTGTCACTTGTTATCCAAGTGACCTAGGGCAGTTTGCTTTTCTTCTCTGTATTTTGGTTTCCTTATTTGTAAAATGAAAATAGTAATATTGCATCATGATGGAGATGTGAAGATTGTATGAATTATAATATATAGGCATTGAGAATAGGGACTGGCATGTGGTAATCACTGATTTTATGCCAGCTATTACTTTTACTTTTATTTTAATCTTTTTATAGGTGAATTTCAGCATAGGAAAAAATGTTTTGAAGGATATCCACTAAAATATTTTCAGTGATTTTTCTCAGATGAATAGGATTATGGATTTCTTTTGTTTTGTTTATCTCTAATTCCTTTTTTTATTATATAGTGAAGTAAAAGATAATGAACAATAAGGTTTAGGAACATTTATATGAATTGTTACATGTTAAAAGCTGCAATTAGTTGTTAATAAATTTGTAATGGCTACAATTTTAATTTATTTAAATTGTGTAGAAAACATAGTAGAAATACAGAAGAGAGAAAGTACCAAAGCTGCCTTCTTCAATTTCCATCTATCTTGATATTATTCCTGACAGATATAATATCAACATTAAATTTTCAGTGACAAGTTGCTTACTCTGTTTTAAGGTAATTTATTCAATTAAATAATTGGTAGACATCTAAGAATTAGGAAATTTTCTTAGATTTACCTAGACCTGCCTTTATGTATCTACTTGACATTTATTCTATGTATTCAGTGTTGAGTTAGGTAAGATAAATCTAATGCTTCTTCCAGAAGAATGATATAATAGAAAAAGAGTTTTTCAAATAGATATTTAATAGCTTATAGCATTGTGCTGATGAGGAAACTTCCGTTGTTGCTGTTGCTTCCCTAGAGGAAATACTTCAGTTGATGCTTTGATGCTACTTATAAGCCAAGAATTGTCCTTGGAAGCACTGGGAAACTGCTGCTGTTTCCATCTCCTAGAGCTGGAGTCATCTATTTGTTATTTACACCAGTAAAAATGGAATTAGAGTCTGTTTCTACTCAGCTCCATATGTCTGGTACGCAAATGACTTGGCAGAGTCTGGATCACATGCCTGGGTCTAGCTACAAGGGAGTGGGGGAATTTGAATTTTCACTCTTACAGTGGGGAAGCAGGTCTCATATCAAGGGGTTTTCTCACATGTAGGAAGATTATGAGTACAAGTCCATGAAAATGTTCAACATAATTAGTCATTAGGGAAATGCAAATCAGAGCCATAATTGAGGTACCACTACCCATGCCCTTGGATGGCTATAATGGGTTGGGGGAGGGGAGGAGAAAAAAAAATTGGCAGGGATGTAGAGAAATTGGAAACCTTGTACATGCTGGTGAGAATGTAAAATGGTTCAGCCACTGTGGAAAACAGTTTGGCAGTTCCTCAAAAAGATAAATATAGAAATGCCATATGATCTTGCATTTCTAGGTATACACCCAAAAGAATAGTCAACTGATTCTCAAACTAGTTCATGTATATACATATTTATAGCAGCATAATTTACCTAAAGGTGGAAATAATCCACATGTCCATCAGTGGATGAACAGATAAACAAAATATGGTATATTCATAAAACAGAATGTTACTCAGACAAAAAAAGGGATGAAGTTCTGACATATACTGTGATGTGACTGTTCCTCCAAAACATTATGTTAAATGAAAGAAACCATTTACAAAAGGTCACATATTGTTTGATTTCACTGATATGAAATATATACAATAGATAAATCACAGAGATAGAACAACAGTTAATGGTTGCTGGTGGCTGTGGGATGGAAGAGTAGGGATAAACTGCTTAATGGGTAAGGAGTTTTACATTGGAGTGATGGAAATATTTTGGTATTAGATAAAGGTGGTGGTTATACAACCCTGTGACTGTATTAAATATCACTGAATTGTTCAATTTAAAATGGTTAATTTTGGTTCAAGATGGCAGTGTAGTAGCTAAGCCTGCCCCCTTCCAATATAGGTGCATATCAATTGCACACCTACATTTAGAGCAGTTCTGCTTAAGCAACAACTGAGGGCCAATTGAACAGCTTCTGCACAACAAACAAGAGAAGGACAACATAGAGATGGTTGGGGAACCACAAGAGCTGAAGGAACATTTTAATACTGGAGAAACCGGCTACTGTCATTTTGATTTCCCCTGCACTTAGATAGCAGATGGGAGCTCTATCAGAGTGCTCTGTCCAACCTGCCAGGTTGCTGTAGTGCTTCCTCACCTACTCTTCTGGAGCTAGCTCTAGCAAGAACAGGGCCCTTCAACCCAGAGATTGATCCAGTAGATATGGCAGGGTGCATTTGTGCACACCTACTAGGCTGTGTCTGCATGGGAGGCTTCCTACCTGGAGAGTGTAGAAGTAGCAAAGCACTGCAGTACCCACATGCAGGGCTGCCCCGTAGAGAAATATGCGGAGATAGTGGATTGCTGCTGCTGGCCTATGGGACTACCTCTCCTGCCCAGAAAAAGTGTAGAACTAGTAGGGTGAAGTCTCGCGAACACATAGAGTTGCCCTCCCCAGAGAAAGTGCAGAACTAATGACAATAAGCACATACCTAACAATAATTATTTTTAATGTAAATGGATTATATGTTCTAATCAAAAGACATCAGATAGCTGAATGGATAAAAAACCAAGACCCATCTATATGCATCCTCTAAGAAAATCACTTTGGATCAAAAGACACACACAGACTGAAAATGAAGGGATGGAAAAAGATATTTCATACAAATAGAAACAAAAAGAAAGTTGGTGTAGCAATATTCATATCAGACAAAATTGACTTTAAAACAAAATGTAAAAAGAGATAAAGAAGGATACTACATAATGATAAAGGAGACAATAAAGAAAAGATATAAAAGTTTTAAATATCTACCCAACCAATACAGGAGTACCTAAGTATATAAAACAAAGAATGGACATAAAGGCAGAAATTAACAATAATAAAATAATAGTTGGAACTTTAATATTTCACTTATCTCAATACATATATTATTTAGACAGAAAAGTAATAAGAAAAGAATGACCTTAAATGTCACATTAAAGCAGATTGGCTTGTAGACATTTATAAAACATTTCATTCCCAAATCACAGAAATAAAAAAAATCAGGAAATAAAATAAATCTCACTGGTAAAAGCAAATATATAGTAAACACAAAGAGTCAACCACATAAAAAGCTAATATGTGAAATGTTATTCTTTAGTGCACATGGAATATTGACTGAAAGTGAAGGGATTGATCACATATTAGGCCACAAAACAAGCACCAATAAATTTAAAGATTAACCCTTTGCACTCCGAACCATTCTGGACGTTGGCTACCAGCTACTCGACGCTTCTTTGCGGCGGAAACTCAATTCCCTGTAATCACTAATAAACTGCAATCTCCCCTGAGAGGGGACATCCGAATGATATGCTAGAATTCCGATGTCCCCTGAGAGGGGACAGCGGAGTGCAAAGGGTTAAAATTATATCAAGCATATTTTCTGATCACAATGGCAGGAAACTAAACATCAACTACAGGAAGAAAAGTAGAAAAAACACAGATATGGGGAGATTAAACAACATGCTATTGAACAACCAATGGATAGAAGAGGAAATCAAACAGGAAATGAAAAACTATTTTGGGATAAATGAAAGTGAAAACAACTTTCCAAAATTTATAGAGTGCAGCAAAAGCAGTTCTAAGAGGGAAGTTCATAGACGTATAGGCCTATATCAGGAAATAGGAAAAAAGTCTCAAACAATCAAATTTTACACCTAAAGAAGTAGAAAAGAATGAACAAACCCCAAAGTAAGTAGATGGAAAGGAAAAATAAAGATCAGGCAGAAATAAATGAAATAGAAACTAAAAAAATAACAATAAAAAGATCAATGAAACTAAGCTGGTTCTTTGAAAGAAGCTGATTTTTTTTTGAAATTTGACAAACTTCTATTCAGACTTATCAAGTAAAACGAGTGAGTCCAAATAAATAAAATCAAAAGTAAAAGATTACAACCAACACCACAGAAATACAAAAGATTATTAAAGAATTAGAGAGCCCAGTGCATGAAAATTCATGCTCTTGGGGGCGGTGGGAGGTGGGGGGGAAATCCCTCAGCCCAGCCTGCACCCTCTGGCAGTCTGGGACCCCTCAGGGGATGTCCACCTGCTAGCTTAGACCCACTTCCCAGGGGATCAGACCTAAGCTGCCAGTCAGACATCCCTCTGGCAGCCTGAGAGCCCTTAGGGTATGTCTGAGCTGCCATTGGACCTCCTTAGTGCTGCTGAGGAGGCGGAAGAGTCTCCTGCTACCACCACTGCACTCACAGCCATCAGCCTGGCTTGTGGCTGAGTGGAGCTCCCCCTGTGGGGATGCACTGACCACTAGGGGGCAGCTCCTTCATTGAGCATCTGCCCTCTGGTGGTTAGTGCACATCATAGCAACTGGTTGTTCCGCCATTAGGGTGAATGTGTTTATTACTCTTTTATTATATAGGATAGGATACTATGCCAACAAATTGGACATTCTAGAAAAAATGCATAAATTTCTAGAAACAGACAACCTTCCAATACTAAACCAGAGAGAAATAGGGAATCTGAATTCTTCAGTTACTAGGAATGAAATTGAAGCAGTAATAAAAAAACCCCAAAATGCAACCTTCTATGAGGCCATTATTGAGGTAGAAGTAAGCCTTCTAACCTTCTATGACCATTATTACCCTGATTACAAAAATACTACAAAAATAAAAAAGAATTACAGGTTAATGTCCCTAATCAATATAAATGTAAAATTCTTAATAAAATACTTTATAAAATACAAATGAATTCCGCAATACATTGAAAAGAGATATATACTATGATCAAGTGGGATTTGGAACAATAGCTACAACACAATTAATGTGACTCATCACATTAACAAAACTAAAGATAAAAATCATATGATTATCTTAATAGATGTAGAAAAAGCATTTGAAAAATTCAACATTTATTTCTGATAAAAACTCAACATAGTGCTTATAGAAGTAACTTATCTGAATATGACTAACACTATATGACAGGGCTGCTATTAAAATTATACTCAATAATTTAAGAACAGGAACAGGAAAAAGACAGGGATGCCCAATTTCCCCACTATCATTAAATATTGTGAAGACCCACATCCTGGCTCTGGAAGAGGGGCTGCATGCAAGTGAAAGAGATGAGACAAGAAATAATAATTTGAAATATTGGGAGACCAAACTGGAAGAAGGACTCCCCTTGGGCTCAGGCCTTGCCATCCTTTTATTCAATTTGGGATATATCTATAGCCTTTAGGCAGGCAATTTCCAGTAACAGAAAGATTATTTTATCAGTAAGGATTTACATGACTGTCTGGTGGGGAAGTTGCTGCAGCTACCATTGTCTCTAAACAGTAGGTGCATAGCCAAGGCTCAAAAGTCACCAGCATTCCGACTCCTTGTCCAATAGGTGGTTTCCCACCAATATAGTATTGGCGGTCCTAGCCACAGTGATGAAATAAGAAAACAAAAGCAAAGGCATTTATGTTGGACAGGAAGAATTAAACTATCACTCTTTTCAGTTGGCATGTTACTATATATAGAAATCCCTAAAGAATCTACCAAAAAATTAAGAGTTAATAAATGAATTTAATGAAGTAACAGGACACAAAATTAATATACAGAAGTCTATTGCATTTCTATATATTAATAGTGAACAATTAGAAGGAGAAATTAGGAAAATAATATCTTTTTCAATTGCATCAAAAAGAATAAGACACCTAAAAGTAAATTTAACCAAAGAGATGAAAGATCTGTACTGAGAAAACTATAAGATCATGAAGAAAGAGATTGAAGAGGACACAATAAATGGGAGGATATAACATGCTCATGGATTGGAAGGATTAATATTGTTACAATTACTATACTACCCAAAGCAATCTACAGGTTCAAAGCAATCCCTATCAAAACACTACTAATGGTATTCCTTTAAGAACTAGAACAAATAATCCTAAATTTATTTGGAACCACAAAAGACCCCGAATAATAACCAAAACAATCTTGAGAATTAGGAACAAAAGTTGGAGGTATTATGCTTCCCAATTTCAAACTGTACTACAAAGATATAATATTCAAAACAGTATAGAACTGGCATAAAAACAGACACATTGATCTATGGAATAGGTAGCACAGAAATAAACTCTTACATATAATCAGTTAATCTATGTCATTGGAAACAGGAATATACAATGGAAAAATGAGAATTTCTTTAACAAGTGGTGTTGGGAGAAGTGGACAGATACATGCAAAAGAAAAAGAAATGGGACCACTCATTTCATATACAAAAATAAAAAAATTAATTTAATATTTAAATGTAAAGCTTGGAATCATAAAACTTCTAGAAGAAAACATAGTATCTTTTGACAGCAGACTTAGTATCTTTTGGATATGTCCTCTTGAGCAAGGAAACAAAAGCACAAAAAAGCAAATGGGATTTAATCAAATGTATTAACTATAAAACCAAGGAAACCAACAATGAAATTAAAAGACAGCTTACTGTCTGGGAGAATATATTCATAAATGACATATCCAATTAGGGGTTAATGTTTAAAATATATAAAGAACTCATACAACTCAATAACAAAAAATGGGCTGAGACATTTCTCTAGAGAAGAAATACAGATGACCAGTAGACATGAGAAATGACACTAAACATCATGAATCATCAGGGAAATGCAAATAAAAACCACAGTGACATGTCATCTGACACCAATCAGAATAGCTATTAGCAAAAATCACCAAATAACTCTGGCTGGGTGACTCGGTTGGTTGGAATATCACTCCATACACCAGAAGGTTGTGGGTTCTATTTCTGGTCTGGGTCAATACTTATGTTGAGGTTTTGATCCCCTGTTGGGGCGAGTCTGGGAGGAAGCCCTTAGACGTTTCTCTCTCACTTTGATGTTCTCTATCTCCCTTCTTTCTCTCTTAAAAAAAAAAAAATCAATAAAAATATATTAGGTGAGGATTAAAGTCAACAAATAGTCTGGCTGATGTGGCTCAAATGGTTGAGCGTCTACCTATGAACCATGAGTTCACGGTTCAATTCCTGGTCAGAGCACATGCCTGGATTGCTGGCTTGATCCCTAGTAGGAGGTATTCAGGGGTAGCTGATGAATGAGTCTCATTATTGATGTTCCTATCTCTCTCTTCCCCCTCTCTCTGAAATCAATCTGTACTAATAAAAGAGTAATATGCAAATTGGTCAGGACGCCCTCACAGTAATGGGCTGTGTGGGGTGACCAGGCTGGCAGGGGAGTCAGGGGTGACCAGGCCGCAGGGGGAGGGGGGGCAATTAAGGGTGATCAGGCCAGAAGGCAGAGACAGGGGTGATCAGGCTGGCAGACAGGTGAGCATTTAGGAGCCAGCAGTCCCAGATTGTGAGCAATTGGACATCCCCTGAGGGTTCCTGGATTGGAGAGGGTATAAGCTGGGCTGAGGGGTAACTCCCCCCCCCCCCCCCTGCACAAATTTTGTGCACTGGGCCTCTAGCAAAAAAATATTTTTTTTTAAAAAAGCTAACAAATAAGTTTTGGTAAGGATGTGGATAAAAGGGAACCCTGTGCACTGTTGATCTGAGAATAAATTAGTGCAGCCACTATGGAAACCAGTATGGCGGTTTCCTAAAATAAATAAAAAAATAAATAAACAAACAAACAAAACTATCATGTGATCCAGCAATTCTACTTCTGGGTATTTATTTGAGGAAAATAGAACCACGTATTTGAAAATATATATGCATACATATGACCCTTGCAGCGTTATTTACTAAAGCCAAGATATGGAAGTTACCTCAGTGTCCATGGATAAAGATGATGCGGTACATATTTAAAATGGAATATATTCAGCAATAAAAAAGAATGAAATCTTACTACTTGTGACAACATGGCTGTACTCAGAAGGTATTATGCTAAGTGAAATAAGTAGGACAGAGACTCTGCATGATTTTACTTATATTTGAAATTAAAAAAACAAATGAATAGACAACAAAAAACAGTTTCATAGAGAAAAAAAACTGATGGTTTTCAGAGAGAAGAAGAGTGATGATGGGTGAAAAGGTGAAGGGAAATATAGTCAATAATAGTATGATAACTTTGTACAGTGATAGATGGTTACTAGATTTAGTGTGGTGAGCGCATTATATTTAATAAGTTACATAAATGTTGAATCACAGTGTTGTACACATGAAAGTAATATATCTTGTGTTGACTATACTTTAATAAAAAACAAAATGGTTAATTTTGTTATATGAATTTCAATTCAATAAGTTATTTTTAAAAACATGTTTATTACAAAGATGATGATTAGAACTCATTTTTTAGTATTTACAAACTGGCTTCACATTTTTTTATTCTAATCCTATGGCAGCATTAAAAGGAACAGGAAAACAAGGAAGTATATTAGTGGATAAAACAAAATCTTTGCAGTTTAAGGTAATGACTTAGTTTATCAATCAAATTAAGAGTGATCTCTTGAGTTCTAATAAAAAACTGACCAGTAGGGAGAACTCTCGTTACTTATCTTGTTCTGGTTATGTTTAGAGCATATAATTCAGAAATTTTGGTTTGTTGTATGAACTTAATATTTTGGAAATATTTAGCTTTAAGCATATGATTATGAACTTGCACTTTTCTGAATTCTGTGTTTTATCTTCCAGTTTTCAGTATTGTAGTTGAGATGCTTTTTTTGTCAAACAAAATGTCTTTGTATTTTGCGACCTTATGTATTAAAAATTATGAAAATATATTATGAAAATTATACCTAGATATTTAACAAAAATAATTCAAATTTTAGATGTCATTATTATATGTCTATATTATATGAAATAATTTAAATGAGTGGTTATTTAAAAAAGTAGTAGTAAATTAGTTTAATTTTTAACTTGGCAAGTAATTTCTTTTTTGATAAGTTTATTTTTTTGTTTGTGTACCCAGATCTAAATCCTGGTTAAATATACTTTGGGTTTGTCAGATATTAATATTTTAGGTATTGCTCGTTAATTGAGTAAATTATATGAATGAAGGTTTGCTTCCTTCAATAGCACTTCGACTTTAAAAAATGGTGGTAATTTTTATGAAAACTTTTAATAACATTTAGTAGTTAACATTAATATTTATTTTGAAGCCATTTAATGACATCTATTATAATATTTTGAATTATTTTTACAATAAACATTTTAATTTGGTATTAACTAAGTGCTTTTAAAAGTCATAACCTACTGAAGAAATTTATATTACCTTAGAAGCAGGGAGGAACAGTAAGAGGCGACCAGGCACTCCCAGGGCAGGGACCCTCAGTCCAGCCTGTGCCCTCTCGCAGACTGGGAGCCCTTGGGGGATGTCTGATTGCCGCGGAGGCAGGAGAGGCTCCCGCCACCTCTGCTGCACCTGCCACCACTGCTGCACCTGCCACCACTGCTGCACCTCCCACTGCTGCACCTCCCACTGCTGCACCTCCCACTGCTGCACCTGCCACTGCTGCACCTGCCACCACTGCTGCACCTCCCACTGCTGCACCTCCCACTGCTGCACCTCCCACTGCTGCACCTGCCACCACTGCTGCACCTCCCACTGCTGCACCTCCCACTGCTGCACCTCCCACTGCTGCACCTCCCACTGCTGCACCTCCCACTGCTGCACCTCCCACTGCTGCACCTCCCACTGCTGCACCTGCCACCACTGCTGCACCTCCCACTGCTGCACCTGCCACCACTGCTGCACCTGCCACTGCTGCACCTCCCACTGCTGCACCTCCCAATGCTGCACCTGCCACCACTGCTGCACCTGCCACTGCTGCACCTCCCACTGCTGCACCTGCCACCACTGCTGCACCTCCCACTGCTGCACCTGCCACCACTGCTGCACCTCCCACTGCTGCACCTGCCACCACTGCTGCACCTGCCACTGCTGCACCTGCCACTGCTGCACCTGCCACTGCTGCACCTGCCACCACTGCTGCACCTGCCAGTCATGAGCGGCTTATGGCTGAGTGGCACTCCACCTGTGGGAGTGCGCTGACCACCAGGGAGTAGCTCTTGCGTTGCGTTTGCCTCCTGATGGTTAGTGTGCATCATAGCAACTGGCCTTTCTGCAGTTCTGTCGATTTTCATTTTGGCCTTTTATTATATAGGATCATATTGTATGCCTAAGTAACCAAAATATAAGTTCCATGTAATGCATTTGCCCTCTCTATGGAGATATACTTAGATTTTAAATTTTATTCTGTTTTACCAAAAAAATTGTTTCTTGTCAACCTCTAGGTTGATTTTATAAGTCATTTTATAACAAGTAAGCCTGAAAATTCACTGGTGTAAAATTCACTGGTGTAAAATTCTGTTCCATTGAAGACCATTAAGTTGCATAAAATTTAACTATAGCAAAGTTAGGGTTTGTAGACTACTCAAAATACTAGTATATGTAACTTTGTAATGAGAACATATAACAGATATGATAAATGGCATCTCAGGAGATAGCCTGTAGCCTCAGGATGGCAAATCATTGTGGCTGGTGGCTGCTAGAGGATATTGAAAACTTATAAAATAATTGTGTAGAAATGCTTGCTTATAATACTCACATAATGCAGATTGATGTGGATCTCTTAACCCAAGAGGTGGCATTAACCTGCTTTGAACAGAGGGCCACGAAGGTTCTTAAGGAAGATGTGCTCCTGTAGGATCCCTGGCTACAGGTGCTCATTTTAAATTTTCCTAAAGTAAAGCTGGAAGTATTCCAAGCAACCAAATTGAGAATATTTTCCTTTTCTGCTGAAGGCCATAATTCTACCTCTATCCTTTATTTGTTTGCCTAGGAAAAATTGCTTATGAACCAACATAGTTTTGATGGAATACTAGTTCTTTAATTACCATGATCATGTATGAGATAATTCATAATATAAGAACATATTTTATAGTAATACAGACTGCATGTGTTTGTCCTTTGGAATTTGCCACTTTCACTGAATTCCATTTTAGCCAAGTTCTTCTTTAGAATATAGGCATAACGCATTGTGTCAGGTTGACATTCTGATTACAAAGATTCTAGATCCTATTACTGTCTTGTTCCAAATGTCATACATTGACCTCAGAGTTTCTGAATGATAGGCATAAACTCTTGCTAACACTCTGTTAGAGAATAAGATGATTTTGCAATTTATTTGTTCTTATCTGTGTCTATAAACTCTATGCTTACTAGCATTGCTTAAAGGAGAATTTCTCTTGACTTGTAGATTACATTTATATTGCCTAATGAGGCTTTATATATTGACTTCAGAATTTTTGCTGCTTAAGTTTTACACTTAAGTGAACTTTGATCTTTATTAGAACCTTGGTGACACTCAGTGGGGAAGGGATTTTTCAGAGCAGGCAGATTTTACAGATAGGCCAAATTTCAAGGAAAACTAATGATAAATAGCTTTTAAGTGTCTCTCATTAGTGTATATTTGAAGGGTCAGCCATTTTTTTAGGTTTAATGTACCAGATGTAATAAACATTTAGTAAGTGCTCATGTCATTATAATCAAAATTTCTAGACTGGAGACTGACTTTATTCCTAAGAGATTGACTTTGGAGTGATGGAAGGGCATATTATTAGTATAGTACTGTTAAGAATATTGATATGTATATTCTTTAAGAATGTTATATTCAGTCCCTTTTACAATTGTGTCCTCTCCAGGAAGATGAATTATATTTTAGCAATGTTCTTCTCTCTCCAAACACAGGATAGTAAATATAGTAGTTTGTAGTCATTTAAAAATATATATATGTATTTTTATTGATTTTAGAGAGGGAAGGAGAGGGAGAGGAAGATGGAAACATCAATGATGAGAGAGAATCATTGATTGGCTGCCTCCTGCATGCCTTCCACTGGAGCATGTTCCCTGATCAGGAATTGAACCATGACCTCCTGGTTCATATGTCGACACTCAAATACTGAGCCATGCCAGTCAGGCTGTAGTCATTTTGATACATTTTTTTTCCTTCTCATCACTAAGTAATACATATGGTAAAACATTTTAAGAATACATACATGTAGGTAGGGAAAAAATCCTCCTATAATTTCCTGCATGTGTCCTGTCTGGGAATTGAACCCTCAACTTGGGCATGTGTCCTGACCTGTAATCAAATCCACTACCCAGCCTGCAGGCCCTGGCCAACCCTGCCCCCTGCTGCCATTGCCGATTGTCTCCCTCTGTGGGGCAACCCATGGGGCCCCTCCCCGCTGGCCTGGGGCTTGCAGGCTGGGGGCAGCTCCTATGTTGAGCATCTGCCCCGTGGTGGTCAGGGCGCATCATAGTGACCAGACATTCTGCCATTTGGTCAATTTGCATATTAGACTTTTATTATATAGGACTAGAGGTCTGGTGCATGAAATTCGTGCATGGAGGCAGGGGAGGGGTGCCCCTTAGCCCAGCCTGCACCCTCTCCAATCTGGGACACCTCAAGGAATGTTCGACTGCCCGTCTAGACCTAATCCTGGTGGAATCGGGCCTAAACCAGCATTCGGACATCCCTCTCACAATCTAGGTCTGCTGACTCCCAACTCCTCCCCTGCCTGCCTTCCTGATTGCCCCTAACCGCTTCTGCCTGCCAGCCTGATCACCCCCTAACCACTCCCATGGATAGAGGGATAGAGAGTCAGAAACATCGATTAGAGAGAAATATCTATTAGCTGCCTTCCACACATCCTCTACTGGGCATGTGCCTGCAACCAAGGCACATGTCCTTGACCGGAATTGAACCTGGGACCCTTCAGACTGCAGGCTGACGCTCTGTCTACTGAGCCAAACCAGTTAGGGCTCTCCTCTTGTATGTTGATAACTTTTATACTGTTGTGCTTGGATTCCTTTTTCTTTATTTCTTGTGGCTCTGGTAGATTTTGGTTTGTGGTTACCATGTGCTCCATATATAACAAACTGTGTTCATGGCAATCTATTTTAAGTTGATGTTCACTTTTTGAACACTTTGTAGGTTCACTACAATTTTTTATTTATTCCTTGCACATTTATGTTTTTGCCATTTTTTGCTTTTTGTGTGTGTGTATGTTTTTATATTACTTTATTGTTGTAATTACACATCATCTTTCTATTTTTATCTTTTATTTTTTGTACTAGCAATATAATTGGTTGATCTACTGCTTTTATCACGTATTTGCTTTTGTTAGTGAGAATCTTTTGTTCCTATATTTATCTATTTTTTAAAAACAGAACATGATTATATTTAATACCCAGTTTGATACAACCAAAAAGTAAAACACCAGGGTAAAATAGTAACAAAAAACATGGTATTTCACTTGCAATGCATGAGAAATGGTTAACATCTTTAGTCATAAGCAAGCTCTCAAAAACCAGTAACACAGAGACATTATAATAATTCAAGGAAACTGGAAAAAATAAAATGAATAAATACAAATGATGATTTTTGCTGAGCAGTGATGAAAAATAATTTCTCTGCAGTGTCACAGTGAGCACAATAAAGACACTGACACCTAATATTCTATAGTTTTGAACAGTGTTGTATAGTTTGAACTCTCACAAACACTGGGAGGGAAATTAATGTGAAGGATCTATGAGGAGGAAAGCTAAGTTTTGGACTTACATTTACTAGTAAATTGAGTAGTTTTATCCAGAGCAGTTCCAATTCATTGGAATTATTTCAACAAGTTAGTTGAATAAATTCAAAAGGATAATATAAGATATGTTTAATGCAAAGGATATGTGTGGCTAGTGTAAGCGCCTAAAACACGACTTGCCTATCAATGTCTGAGCACCACCAAAAGGGTGCACACTAACTCTATTAGTAGTAGATGATTGCGTAGGGAGTACAGTCAGTTGTACTGTGATCTGTATATATGGGGCCTGGTGGGTACCAAAAAAATTAAGGGGACACTTTACTTTGCAGTATACCTGAAACTAATACAAAATAATATTGAATATAATCTAATCTATAATATAAAAGCATAATATGCTAATTAGACTGGGCAGCCGAATGACCTTCTGGATGACCTTCCGGACAAAGCGGGCTGCCAGGGCCAAGCCCCTTGCACAAATTTCATGCATTGGGCCTCTAGTTGAAAAATAAACATTATATGACATGGGGGAAGGGTAAAATTAAAAGAAAAGCAAAGGTACATAAAGTAATAATTACATATTTAACATTTCTATGTTGCCTAAAATCTAAAAATTATTTTTAATGAATACATTTTAAATCAATGATAGTAAGTAAAATAAAAATATACAGGAGCCCTGGAGGAGGCCTTGCAATGGCATGTCCAAGGCTTTGGTATTAAGGTCTCCAGCTTTCTATCTCCTGGATTCAGTCCCAACAGCAACAAGAACAACAGTCAACATGCTGCTTACAGTTCTTGCCATGCCATCTGCTAGGTCCCCTTGGGAATGAGCTGATGATTTCACCTACCTGTTTTTTCTTCACCCTTCTATCTTGTTGTTAAGTCACTTACCAGTATTTCAGTGACTAAATTCGGAAAGCTTGTTAACCTCATTAACCTTACCAGGTGTTTGAAACTTTGGGTTGTAGAAAACTGGGAGAGAAGTGAGCTTGATATTAAAATGCTTTTGGAATGAACAGTATTTTTATGGTTCATTATAGTTCTGCAATGGCTGTTTGTTACTAGTAAGCATTCTCAAGTTTAAAACACTGTAGAAATGGTTCTTATAGCACCCCTTTGTTGCTTAGTTGTACTTTAAAGATTTTTTAAAACTTATTTTGATTTTATTTTTAATTGAATCCCTTCATTTACTCATTCTTAGAAAAAAAATATTTTTGCTGTTCCTATTAATAGTTGTTTTCCATAATCTTATGTTCAAATTACTGATTTAATCTTCTGCTTCATTTAATTTGCTTTTTAGTCTTTCTCTTGTATTTTTTCTTTTCAGATATTGTATTCTTCAGTCCTTTTTTTTAATGATCTTTATGTCCTTTGTATGTTTTTTTTTTTTAATATATTTTATTGATTTTTACAGAGAGGAAAGGAGAGAGACAGAGAGCTAGAAACGTCGATGAGAGAGAAACATCGACCAGCTCCCTCTTGCACACCCCCTACTGGGGATGTGCCCGGAACCAACATACATGCTCCTGACCAGAATCGAACCCGGGACCTTTCAGTCCGCAGACCAACGCTCTACCACTGAGCCAAACCGGTTTCGGCCTTTGTATGTTTTTTGAAGTTCCCATTGAGTTCATCTCTTTTTTCCCTAAGTTAATGAAACATCCTTAAAACCATTGGTTTGCAGAGCAACAGAGGCCAGGCCCGGAGCAGCCTGGCCCGAAACAGCTCGCTCCTCACCTGCCCCTGCCCCACGGCTGCCTCTCAGACATGGCTGGAAACTTTTGCGGGAACTTGAGGGTCTGCTGAATCAAGTGATGAAGGCTTATATCTGGATGTGTTGAGTTAGTATAGTGCTGGGGTGTTGATCTGTGGGTGCCTTGGGTGGGGCCTGGATGAGGCTGGTTGTCCTATTTGGAAATGTCTTTTGTGTGAAGTGTATCATTGGGCATGTGGAGGTATTATTGATATGAGAAAATGCTAAGTAACAGATTTGCTGTCTGGGAGGGGATTTACTATCGGGGAAAGGGAGGGAGGAAGAGACTGAGCATAAACTGTGCACCAATGGATGAGGATGAGGGGGCAGAGGGTGGGGTGGGAACCTGGTGGAGGGGGGAAGAAACAAGGAACCTTTGTAATAATATGAACAATAAAGATTGATTTAAAAAAAAAACAAAAACAACCATTGGTTTGAACTCCGTATCTGGTATATTGCTTGCCTCCATTTTGTCTGTTTTTTTTTCTTTTTTCTTTTTTTCTTTTTTTTCCTGGAAATTTGTCCTGTTCTTTCATTTGGGTTATATTTCTTTGTCTTCTCATTTTGGCCCACTCCTTGTTTTGTTTTTACTTATTTGGTTGACCTGCTATGTCTCTTGTACTTGACAGAGGTATCTTATGTATAAGGTGTCCTGTGGTGCCAAGTGGTGCAGTCTCTCTGGTTATCTGAGCTGGGTCCTTCATGGGTTTTCCTTGTGTGGGTTGTGTGTGCCCTCCTGCTGTAGTTGAGACTTGATTGCTGCTGGCAGTTCAGGGGGTGTGATTGACCCTCTGACTGACTGGCTATGAGGGCTGGCTGTAAGTACAATAGACAAGCTGTTGTTTGGCAGCTGACCCTGTTTGTGTCAGCCATGTTTGTCCTCCAGGAGCATTGTTTGTGGAGCTGGTTGGAAGGTGCTCTTGTGTGATCTGTAGCTGGCCATTGGTATGTTGCCTCTGTCTTTTGGGAGGTGGTTTGGTGCAGGCCCAGGTCAACTGTTGCTTGTATCTGGCTTGGGGCCTCGGTAGGAGCTATAGAGTTATCTGTGAGTGGTTGCCACTTTTGCTGGACTTTAGGCACCTGGGAGAGGCTACACTGAGCACAGAGACTGGCTGCCACTTTCTGGCCTAGGTGGGCACCACAGTATGAGCTGAGGCCAGCTGCCACTTGTGCCAGGCTTGCGGCTGCTTCATTGAAACTACGTTTCAGCTGAAGATGACCACTGCTTATGACAGGTTTGGAGCCACCTGATGGGAATTACAGTGCAAGTTTATACTGGTTTGTCCCTTTTTCTCTGCTTGGAGCTGTTAAGAACTGTAAGGCACGCTAAGGCCAGTCACTGCTTGTATAGAGTTTATGCACCTTTATGAGATTTTGGAAAGGTGTGTGGTATGATTTGAAGCAGGTCGTTCCTGCAGAGGAGCCTCGAGGATCAGGCTCAGAGTTGGGTGAGATGGGGTCTCAGGGGATCACCAGGATGAGTGAATGGTTTCAGCCAGGTTAATGGAGAGCACAGATTTGGCACTTGCCTATGCTGAGTCTACCAAGAAATAGTGGCACTTGCCAGAATTTTTGTTGTCCCCAGAGAGAGTTGCTTTAACCCCTTTTTCTCCATCCCTTATTCTGAAGTTTGTCCTTGATGTTTCTTGAACTGCTACCCTTGTGCTGGAACTTAGGACAAGTGAATTTGTGGATTTTTAAAGAGATTCACCTCAGTCTCCAGCTGCTCCCTATCCTTTATGGATGCAATGTGTACTGGTTTTCACAGCCAGATGTTATGGGGACTCCTCTTCTTGGCACTGATATCCCAGGTTGGGGAGCCTGAAGTGGAGCTGGGACCCCTTGGTCCTCAGGGGGAACCACTGCAGTCTAGATATTCCTCTTGATTCCTAACCACCATGCCTGCGTGTGGGACCTGCGTGTTCCACATCTCCACCCTCCCTGTCAGTTTCATTGTGGCTTGTTTGCATCCTTAGTTACAGGGTTCTGCTCAGCTGCTTCTCATGAATGGTGATTGTATAATTTAGTTTTAATTTTGATGTGATCATGGGAGTAGACGAGCACAGCGTTACGTACTCCACCATCTTGACTGGAAGCCTCTAGATTTTATTTTTATAGGAAAGTACATTACTAAAAATATGTCTTGAACAAAGATGTGAATAGTTTTGGTCAGTTCATTCTGGCTTGCTGATGTTTGTATGTTTTGTGGTGGTTTCTCTCCCAGAAAGAATCATCTCTGTAAATAATATTCTTGGGGTTTATTTCAACTTTAAATTTTGTTGTTATAGTATATGTGAAAGCATCCTAAGTAATAACTTTGTTCATGCATGCTTTTCTATTATACTGTACGGTCATGATCTATTTGTACTCTCAATATCAGACTTTCTCACTTCTATTTTTCTGGAGGAAAAGGGAATGGAAAAAAAAAATCTGTAGCTTCTTATAAGCTTTGGGTACACAGTGACTTAAGTGTTGATATAGCTCTGATTGACACAGACATTAACCCCCTTTCAATAGGCCTTACATTGTGTGCTGCAGCTGAATGTCAGCAGAGATTGCCTTCACATAGCCAAGCGTCTTGCCTACAATGTGTGTTCATTCAATAGAATCCACTTCCAGTAATGGCACTACCAATGTTAGCTGTTAACACTTTCCAGAGCTGATGATTTCACCTACCTGTTTTTTCTTCACCCTTCTATCTTGTTGTTAAGTCACTTACCAGTATTTCAGTGACTAAATTCGGAAAGCTTGTTAACCTCATTAACCTTACCAGGTGTTTGAAACTTTGGGTTGTAGAAAACTGGGAGAGAAGTGAGCTTGATATTAAAATGCTTTTGGAATGAACAGTATTTTTATGGTTCATTATAGTTCTGCAATGGCTGTTTGTTACTAGTGAGCATTCTCAAGTTTAAAACACTGTAGAAATGGTTCTTATAGCACCCCTTTGTTGCTCAGTTGTACTTTAAAGATTTTTTAAAACTTATTTTGATTTTGATTTTTAATTGAATGAATCACTTCAATCTTGACATTGCTTAGTATGATATTTTTACTATTGTAATTTCTTATTGGGGTACTGTCTTTTCTGTACTTTTCTTCCTCCACATATTCCTCTCTCCCTTTTTTTAAACCTTTCTTTCAGTTTGGGGAGTCAGAACAGACTTTCTAAAGGAGATGATGCCTGACCTAAGAATGAAAGGATAAATAGAGTTTAACTAGACATGGGAGATGGAGAGGGCAGAGAAGACTGCATAAGAAGAGGTTAAGGAGTAAATGCTGAATAGTGTGGGGTTTAGGTAACTAAAGAATACCAATTTATCCTGCATTCTAAATTTTTTTAGTTAGAGAAAAATTATGTTAAATTAAGGTGAATTTTTTTTGTCTGATATGTTTGTATTTTTGTGTATTTCCCGTATCTTTTCTCTCCCTTCCACTCAGTTCTATTTAATAATATCTTCAATTATTTTGAACAGTGTCTTCATTTTGTCATGGCTTATGCAAAGTGAGGAGCTGCCATACTTGTTTCCTTTTGGGAATAAACATAACAAATTATTGATATTTTACAGATTATCTCAAAAAAAATTTTTTTAAGACAATGTAATACTGAATAACATGGATCCTGATTGGCTAATTGCAGGGTTCTGAGAGCCCTAGTAGTTACTTTCTGACTCTCCTTTAGGCTCTGTTTTTGCTGCTTGAGGAGGAAAGCTGATATGGTGTTTTCTTTTTTGTCTTGGTTCTAGCACATGCAAATGACAATTCAGGCTCTCCAGGATGAATTACGGATCCAAAGGGACCTAAACCAGTTATTTCAGCAAGATAGTAGCAGTCGGACTGGTGAACCTTGTGTGGCAGAGCTGACGGAGGAGAATTTCCAGAGGCTACATGCTGAACATGAAAGACAGGCCAAAGAGCTATTTCTTCTTCGAAAGACTCTGGAAGAAATGGAACTGCGTATTGAGACTCAGAAGCAAACCCTGAATGCTCGGGATGAATCTATCAAGAAGCTTCTGGAGATGTTGCAGAGCAAAGGACTCTCTGCTAAAGCTACTGAGGAAGACCATGAGAGAACAAGACGACTGGCAGAGGCAGAGATGCATGTCCACCACCTAGAAAGCCTTTTGGAGCAGAAGGAAAAAGAGAACAACATGTTGAGAGAGGTGAGTGACCATTTTTTTCAATTGTTACAACTTACTGTCTTTTTATTGTGATTAGTCAGCATCTTGGCCTAAATAAATTTATGTGCTCCACCAAGCTAGCAGAAGGGAATTTTTTTCTTAGGTATTTTAAGTGGCTCACTGCTTTCTGTTCTGATTTGCTCTCCTGTATGAGATAACAGTGACTGGCATGTGTACTGGCTTGATAATTTTCTGGGTCTTTCTTTTCCTCTCCTGGTTTCTATAGATTCATTTTGTTGCTAGAAGGGCACAGCATTTTTCTATGTTACTTATCTTTTGATTTGTTTAGAGAGACATATGCAACAAAACCAGAATCAGAGTAGCTAACCATTGGTCAATTTAAAAATATTAATAAGAGAAAGTAAGCAGTAACTTCAACTTAGGTGTGCTCATAAAATCCTTGACAGCAATAATGGATGTTTGCCTTGTGGTTTCCATGGAAACTGTTGCCTTACTGTAAAAATTTATGTGATAAAAATAATTCGCTGCCATAGAGGCATAGTGAGAAAGAAGGACATATAGGCATACTGTCACTTATATTTTAGAGAGAAAACTCAGACTTCAGCTGACCGTTGTGGTTGTTGATAAGTTTTCACTTTTCTAGTAATCATTTTAAGAAAGCATAAGTAAAAAAATTTTTTTACATTGAGCCGAAATAGGTTTGGCTCAGTGGATAGAGCGTCGGCCTGCGGACTGAAAGGTCCCAGGTTCGATTCCCGTCAAGGGTATGTACTTTGGTTGCGGGCACATCTCCAGAAGGGGGTGTGCAAGAGGCAGCTAATCGATGATTCTCTCTCATCGATGTTTCTAACTTTCTATCCCTCTCTCTTCCTCTCTGTAAAAAATCAATAAAATATATTAAAAAAATATTTTCTTACATTGAATTAAAAAATTGATAGCTTAATTCTCTACATGTAGTCAGAGAGTTAAGATAACTTTCAGATCTGGATAGGGAAAAAACAGCTTAGAGCTGTGTTAATACCAGTGTGAATAATTTCTTTTTAAATGAAATGTAAGGAAGGAAGTTTTTTTAAAAAAATGGGATATTCCCAAAACAGCAAAATGGCAACTTTAAAAGAATACTCTTAAACTTATAGTTTGTTCCAGTTTCTCCTTTTGTAAAAAATCTGAAATATCTACACTGAAGTCATTTTTATTTTTTAAACAGAAATTTATTGTTTGTTTTTTAAAAAATAAATATTTAAATAAAAATTTTTAAAGATTATAGAGTAAATCCATTGTACTTTAGTGTAGTAAAATTAGAAAATAGATTAGCAAAAACTTTAAACCCAAGGTATCATTTCCTAGTGATAACTGTCAGTTTTCTTATGTGTAAGCAGTTATGCATAATGTAATGTTACCCACTTTCTTAATAAGTTGTCTTGACTGTCTTTCTCAATACGTGTAAAGTTTTATAGTTTAAAATGCATTTATTATGTTTCAGTGCATTTATTTGAATACTAGAGGCCCGGTGCATGAAATTTGTGCAGGGGTGTGTATGTATCCCTCAGCCCATCCTGCACTCTCACCATTCTAGGACCCCTCGAGGGATATCAGACTGCCTATTTAGGCTGGATCCCTCATGATTGCCCCTAACCGCTTCTGCCTGCCAGCCTGATCACCTCCTAACCACTACCCTGCCAGCCTGATTGATGCCTAACTGCTCCCCTGCCAGCCTGTCTGCCCCTAACTGCCCTCCCCTGCAGGCCTGGTCTGCCTCAACTGTTCTTCCCTGCAGGCCTGGTCACCCCCAACTTCCCTCCTCTGCCGGCCTGGTCACCTCTAACTGTCCTCCCCTGCTGGCCTGATCACCCACAACTGTCCTCCCTTGCAGACCTGGTTCCTCCCAACTACCTTCCCCTGCTGACCATCTTGTGGCGGCCATCTTATGTCCACATAGAGTCAGTCATCTTTGACCACATGGGGGCAGCCATCTTGTGTGTTGGAGTGATGGTCAATTTGCATATTATTCTTTTATTAGATAGAAGGATTAGATAGGATAGAGGCCGGGTGAAACGGGTGGGGGCTGGCTGGTTTTCCTTGAAGGGTGTCCCGGATCAGTGTGGGGGTTCACTTGGGCCATGGGGAAGCCTGGGTGAGGGGCCTGTCGTGGTTTGCAGGATTGCCATATCCGTCAGCAACCCAAGCAGAGGCTCTGGTATCTGGGATTTACTAATCTTCTATAATTGAAACTTTGTAGTCTTGAGCAGAGCTAAGCCTCCTGCTCGCTCAGTGGCCGCAGCCATTTTTGTTGAGATTTATTTATCTTCTATAATTGAAACTTTGTAGACTTAAGTGGAGGCCAAGGCAGGCCAGGGCAGGTGGAAAGCTTGGCTTCTTCCATGCCTCAGAAACCCAAGCCTCCTGCTCTCTCTGTGACTGCAGCCATCTTGGTTGGGTTAATTTTCATAGTCGCTCCATATTGGCTGGTTGGCATGGCTTGTGGGTGTAGCAAATGTATGGTCAATTTGCATATTACTCTCTTATTAGATAGGATCTCTGTTGAAAATTTAGACCACTGTTAGTTTTTTAGTATTATCAACTGTGCTATACTAAATATCCTTAATCATTTATTCCTACATATTAATTTTTTAGGATAAATTCCTATAAATTTTGCGCAAATAATGTGTACATTTTTGAAACTTGTCTTTAAAATTTTTTTTTTTATTGATTTCATAGAGGAAGAAGAGGGAGAGATAGAAACATTAGTGATGAGAGAGAATCATTAGTTAGCTGCCTTCTACACTCCCTCTATCTGGGATCGAGGGATTGCAATCTGGGCCTGGGCCTGTTCCCTGACTAGTATCAAACCTATTACCTCCTGGTTCATAGGTTGATGCTCAACTACTGAGCCATGCTAGCCAGGCTATCTTATCTTTTATTTTATTTTTTTTTTCTTTTTTTTTTTTCTTTTTATTTATTTATTTATTTATTTATTTTTTTTAAATTTATTTATTTATTTATTTTTACATATTTTAATGATTTTTTTTTGCCCCCTCCCTCCCTCCCCCATATCCCCTCCCTCCCCATAGTTTTATGTCCATTGGTTGTACTTATATGCATGTATACAAGTCCTTCGGTTGATCTGTTATCTCCCCCAGATCCTCCTCCCCTCCCCGCTGTAATTTGACAATCTGCTTGTTGCTTTACTGTCTCTATATCTATCTTTTGGTTCATCAGTTTATAATGCTCTTTATTATCCACAAATGAGTGAGGTCATGTGGTGTTTCTCTTTCATTGATTGGCTTATTTCACTCAGCATGATGTTCTCCAATTCCATCCAGGTTGCTGCAAATGATGAGAATTCCTTCTTCTTTATGGCAGCATAGTATTCCATTGTGTAGATGTACCATAGTTTTTGGATCCAATCATCTGCTGACGGGCACCTAGGCTGTTTCCAAATTCTGGCTATTGTAGATTGTGCTGCTATGAACATAGGGGTGCATATATCCTTTCTGATTGGTGTTTCTAGTTTCTTGGGATATATTCCTAGGAGTGGGATTACTGGATCAAATGGGAGTTCCATTTTCAGTTTTTTGAGGAAACTCCACACTGTTCTCCACAGTGGTTGCACCAGTCTGCATTCCCACCAGCAGTGCACGAGGGTTCCTTTTTCTCCGCAACCTCGCCAACACTTGTCGTTTGTCGATTTGTTGATGTTGGCCATTCTGACAGGTGTGAGATGGTACCGCATTGTTGTTTTGATTTGCATCTCTCGTATAATTAGTGACTTTGAGCATGTTTTCATGTGCCTTTTGGCCTTCCTTCTGTCTTCTTTTGAAAATATTCTATTTAGGTCCCTTGCCCATTTCTTAATTGGATCATTCATCTTCCTTTTATTTAGTTGTATCAGCTGTCTGTAGATGTTAGAGATTAAACCTTTATCAGTGGTGTTATTTGCAAATATGTTCTCCCACACAGTGGGCTTTCTTGTTGTTTTGTTGATGGTTTCTTTTGCTGTAAAAAAGCTTTTTATTTTGATGTAGTCCCATTTGTTTATTTTCTCTTTAGCTTCCATTGCCCTAGGGGCAGTATCAGTGAAGAAGTTCTTTTGGCATACGTCTGAGATTTTGCTGCCTGAGGATGCTTCTAGTATTTTTATGGTTTCCCGTCTGATGTTTAAGTCCTGTATCCATTTTGAGTTTATTTTTGTGTATGGTGTAAGTTGGTGATCTAGTTTCATTCTTTTGCATGTGTCTACCCAATTTTCCCAACACCATTTATTGAAGAAACTGTCTTGACTCCATTGTATATTCGTGCCTCCTTTGTCAAATATTAATTGAGCATATTGATTTGGGTTGATATCTGGGTTCTCGATTCTATTCCATTGATCTATATGTCTGTTCTTGTGCCAGTACCAGGCTGTTTTGAGAACAGTGGCTTTGTAATACAGTTTGAAGTCCGGTATTGAGATCCCTCCTACTTTACCCTTCTTTCTCAGGATTGCTGTGGCTATTCGGGGTCTTTTATTGTTCCAAATGAACTGTTGGAGAGTTCTTTCTAGGTCAGTGAAATATGCCCTTGGTATTTTAATGGGGAGTGCATTGAACCTATAGATTGCTTTAGGAAGTATGGACATTTTGATAATGTTGATTCTACCAATCCATGAACATGGTATGTTCTTCCATCTCCTTACATCATCCTCTATCTCTTTTTTCAATGTCGTGTAATTTTCTGCATATAGATCCTTTACTTCCTTAGTTAAATTTATTCCTAGGTATCTTAATTTTTTTGGTGCGATGGTAAATGGAATTGCTTTTTTAGTCTCTGTTTCTGTAGTTTCACTGTTGGTGTATAGAAATGCCATGGATTTCTTGGCGTTAATTTTGTATCCTGCTACATTGCCAAATTCATTTATTAAGTCAATTAGTTTCTTAATGGAGTCTTTTGGGTTCTTTATGTACAATATCATGTCATCTGCAAATAAGGATAACTTTACTTCTTCTTTTCCAATTTGGATGCCTTTTATTTCCTCCTCTTGTCTAATTGCAATGGCTAGTACTTCCAGTACTATGTCAAACAGGAGTGGCGAAAGTGGGCATCCCTGTCTTGTTCCTGTTCTTAGAGGGAATGGTTTTAGTTTTTGCCCATTGAGTATAATGTTGGCTGTGGGTTTATCATATATAGCTTTTATTATGTTGAGGTATGATCCTTGTACTCCCACCTTGTTAAGAGTTTTTATCAGGAAAGGGTGTTGGATTTTATCAAATGCTTTTTCTGCATCAATTGATATGACTATATGATTTTTATCTTTCAATTTGTTTATGTGATGTATCACGTTTATTGATTTGCGGATATTGTACCATCCTTGCATTCCTGGAATAAATCCTACTTGGTCATGGTGTATGATCTTTGTGATGCTCTGCTGGAGCCGATTTGCTAGGATTTTGTTGAGGATTTTGGCATCTATGTTCATGAGGGATATTGGCCTGTAATTCTCTTTCATTGAGTTGTCTTTATCTGGTTTTGGTATTAGGGTGATGCTGGCTTCATAGAAGGAGTTTGGAAGTGTTCCTTCCTCTTGAATTTTTTGGAAAAGTCTGAGGAGGATAGGTTTTAGTTCTTCCTTGAATATTTGGTAAAACTCTCCTGTGAAGCCATCTGGCCCTGGGCTTTTGTTTGCTGGAAGCTTTCTGATGACTGTTTCAATTTCTTCCCAAGTCACTGGTCTATTGAGATTTTTAGATTCTTCCTGATCGAGTTTTGGAAGTTTGTATTTTTCTAGGAATATGTCCATTTCCTCCAGGTTGTTCAGTTTGTTGGAATAGAGTTGTTCGTAGTATTTTGTAACAATCCGTTGTATTTCGTTGGGGTCTGTTGTTATTTCACCTCTTTCATTTCTGATTTTGTTTATTTGGGTCCTCTCTCTTTGTTTCTTAGTTAGCCTGGCTAGAGGTTCATCTATCTTGTTTATTCTTTCAAAGAACCAGCTCTTGGTTTTGTTGATCTTATGTATTGTTTTTTTGGTCTCTATGTCGTTTATCTGTGCTCTGATTTTTGTTATTTCCTTCCTTCTGCTTACACTGGGCTTTTCTTGTTGCTCCTTTTCTAACTCTTTGAGTTGTAGAGTTAGATCATCTGTTACCCTTTTTTCTAGTTTTTTGCAATAGGCTTGTAAGGATATGAACTTCCCTCTTAAGACTGCTTTTGCTGTGTCCCATAGATTTTGGATTGTTGTGTTTTCATTGTCATTTGTTTCCAGGATGTTTTTAATTTCTTCCTTGATTTCTCTGGTAACCCAGTCCTTGTTTAATAGCGTGCTGTTTAGTCTCCATGTGTTTGATTTCTTTGGATTATTTTTATTGTAGTTAATTTCCAGTTTTATGCCATTATGGTCTGAGAAGATACTTGATATGATTTCTATCTTCTTGAATTTGAAGAGACTTTGCCTATGACCCAAAATGTGGTCTATCTTTGAGAATGTCCCATGTGCACTTGAGAAGAATGTATATTCTGTGGCTTTGGGGTGGAGTGTTCTGAAGATGTCAATTAATTCCATCTGGTCTAGTGAGTCCCTTAGGATTGATATTTCTTTGCTGTTTTTTTGTTTAGATGATTTGTCGAAGGGTGACAGTGGGGTATTAAAATCTCCTACTATGATTGTATTGCTATTAATCTCTCTCTTAATGTCCTCCAGCAGTTTTTTAATGTATTTGGTTGCTCCTGTATTGGGTGCATATATATTTACCAGGGTTATTTCTTCTTGTTGGATTGTTCCCTTTAGTATTATGAAGTGGCCTTCATTATCTCTTATTATGTCCTTCACTCTGAGATCTAATTTGTCAGATATAAGTATTGCTACCCCAGCTTTTTTTTCATTTCCATTTGCCTGGAAAACTTTTTTCCATCCCTTCACCCTCAGTCTGTGTGCATCTTTTTTTCTGAGGTGGGTTTCTTGTAGACAACAGATGTATGGGTCTTGTTTTCTTATCCAATCTGTTACCCTATGTCTTTTGATTGGAGCATTTAATCCATTTACGTTTAAGGTTATTATTGATAGGTACACATTTGATGCCATTTTTATTCTATACCCGTGTTCCTTCTTCACTTCCTATTTCTTTATTTTTACAGTAGACCCTTTAGCATTTCTTGCATTGCTGGTTTGGTGGAGATAAATTCCTTCAGTCTTTTTTTGTCTGTGAAGCTCCTGATTTCCCCTTCAATTTTGATTGATAGCCTTGCTGGGTACAGTATTCTTGGATTCAGACCCTTCCTTTGCATGACTTTGTATATTTCATCCCATTCCCTTCTGGCCTGGTAAGTTTCTGTTGAGAAATCAGTTGCTAGTCTGATGGGGGTTCCTTTGTATGTAACTTCCTGTCTCTCTCTGGCTGCTTTTAAGATTCTTACTTTGTCATTGTTGTTTGCCAATTTGATTATAATGTGCCTTGGAGTCTGTCTTCTGGGATTCATTTTGCTTGGGACTCTGCGAGCATCTTGGATTTGTGTGGGTTTTTTCTTCTCTATTTCAGGAAAGTTTTCTGTCATTATTTCTTGAAATACTTTTTCCATGTCTACCTCAGTTTCCTTTCCTTCTGGAACCCCTATTATTCGAATATTATTTTGTTTTGTAATGTCCCAAAGCTCCCGTAGGCTCTCCTCCTGCTTTTTAATCTTTTTTTCTAGAAGCTGCTCTACTTGGGTATTTTTTTCCATCTTATCTTCTAGCTCACTGATGCGGTCCTCTGCTTCCTCTAGTCTACTCTTGATGCTTTCTATTGAGTTCTTCATGGTAGCGATGTCATTTTTCATTTCTTCTTGGTTCTTCTTCAATTCCTCATGGTTCTTCTTCAGTTCCTCATGGTTCTTCCTCATTTCTTCTTGGTTATTGTCAAATTTCTCTTCCATTCTTTTTAGCCATCCTATGATCATTATTCTGAATTCTTGCTCTGGTAGGCTGCTTACCTCGGGCTCGTTTACTTCCTTTTCTGGTGATGCCTGCTTTTCTTTCATGTGCGGACTATGTTTTTGTCTCCCCATGGCCTCTCTTCTCAGGATGTCTGGTTATGTGGTGTTCCTTCTCCTGCGTTGATTTAAAATTTCAAAATACAAACACTACCTGGTACAACACAAGAGGCACTTAACAGGAATGTACTTACAATATTAATAACCTTTAGTAAAGGTGACCACTAGAGAAAGGCAACTTAGGGGATAGGAAAGAAGGAAGAAAGGTAAAAATAAAATAAAGAAAAATTTAAAAAAGTAAAAATTAAAATTAAAAAAATTTAAGTAAATAAAATAAAAAAAAGAGGGATAAAGAGATAGAAAAAGAAGAAAAAAAGTAATGACAAAATAAAGTTGGAAAACAGGGAAAAAAAAGAAAGGAGAGAGAGAGAGAAAGAGAGAGAAGAAGCAAACTAAAAGAGAAATGGGAAACAAACTATATATATGTGGAGAAAACTGCCATAGAACAACCACTGAACCCAGCCAATGCCAGTAACAATACTTGGAGATTAATACAAACTACAATATCCCCTATTATTAAGTAAGGCTATGATATACAGAAGTAAAAGATACAAACAAAAACAGAGTATTTAAAAAAAAATACAAATCAACAATAACAACACAGTAATAAGCATAACAATTTCACTAACAAGCCTAAAAATTCACAATAATCAACCTTCACACAAACAATGCGAAAAGGATAGAGGGGAGAACAATTTTTCTTTTTTTTTTTTTTTTTTTTTTTTTTTTTTTTTTTTTTAACTAGTTAATATAGTGCAGAGATTGGTATTTATACACTTGGATCAGGGGTTGGAACATAGGTCTATACGTATAGTGAGAGTTTTAGCAGGGGGTATACAGAAAGAATAGAGGAAAAACTAAAGCCAGAAAGGGATAGGATAAACTGTAGACTAAAAGGGTAAAGTTTAGCAAGAGAGTGATGGTGTAAAGATCGAGTTGAGATAGGGTTGAATGATGCTATAGTAGAGATTAAAATAGAATGAAGGTTACTCCCAAGGTAAAATAAAGAAAAAAAATAAAATGGTACTGAAGAGGGAAAGAAAAAAAAAATTTGCAAAATAGCAGTAGTAATAGTGATGATAGAGATTGAAAAATGTAATAATTAAAAAGGTAAAATCAAGTAAGAAAAAAAAATCGTTTCTTAAGTAAAAGATATAAAAAATGAAGATTAAATAAAAGAGGTAAAAAATGAAAATAAAATAATAGTAAAATTAGCATAAAAATGTCCAGTAGTGGTCATTCACTTCCTCTGTTAATGTATTTGGCACTCCTGATTCTCGGCCCAGAAAGTCTTGCAGTTCCCAGCATTCCACTGCACCTCAGATTTGTAAGGTAATCCTTAATTTTAAGTAGACTATATCTTAGTTATTTGTGTCCATTTATTTTTGATTAATTAAAAGATAAAAGAAAAGAAAAGAGAAGGAAAAAAAAAAAAAAAAAAAAAAAAAAAGGCAGTTTGTAATTCAGCTCTTAGGTGTCAGTGTTACTGGTTTGACCTCCCAGTCTTTTTGGTTGCTCTGGCCTTCTTTCTCTATGGCTCTAGCTGGCAGGGTGCCAGCTGGCTCCCAGACTATCTCTTCTGGTACAGATTCCTTGTTTCCAGGAAGGCAATTTCCCCCTGCAATTTCCCCGGATATGCCCAACTGGGCAGTCCTTCCCTAGTATTCAGAAGCAAGGGGGTGAAGGGGATCAGGCACCAAGGTGTCCAGATGTTCCGCCCTTGGCGAAACAGCCGAGATTCTTAACGCTCTGTCCAGTGACCTGTGGCGTTTTAAACAAGTCCCGCTTCTGGGGAGGATTACGTCAAACCCAGCACTAGGTGTCGCTGCAGCCTTCTTTGGGTGCTGCTCGGCGGCCGGTAGTGCGCGCTCCCGGCTACCCTGAGGGAGGGGTTGGAGCTCCCTGGCTACCGTAGCTGCCTGCGCCGCGGGACCCCGGTCCCCTAGGCTGTCCCCACAAACTCTGACCTTTCCGTGGGTGACCGAAGAACTCCCCGGATTCCACGCGCCTGTGCCGATTCGGGCTTCTCAGCTGCTTGATGGACCTCCCCGCTGCTGGTTTTTCCAGGCCTCAGGGATGCTCCTCCTTTCCTGGTAAGATGGCGCTGCCTTCTCTCCGCGAGAGCTCGCTGGGAGAGCCGCCACAGCCGCGGCAGTGCTGGCCTCTTGGTCGGAAATCCTGTCCAGCGGACCTTTCCTTACCTTCCTAGAGAATTCCGAAGCCCCTTAGCTGCCAATCAACATTCCCTGAGTGACTCAGATGCTGTTTCTATCTGTTCTGGGACCAGAGTCAGAACAAGTCCGACTGTTCGGTCGCCATCTTCAAGCTCCGCCCCAGGCTATCTTATCTTTTAGAGTGATTGGACCAGTTGATCCTTCCAACATATACTAACTATATTGTTACGATTAATCTGTTACAATCTATATTTTATGCTCTTTAAATTACCATCACATCGTATTATCTTAGGAAAATTTCTGTAAATTTCAATGTTATAAACACATCCTGAGTTTCTTTCAGTTTACTTTAAATACTTTATATTCCATGAGATAATCTAGAGACTGACCATAGAGTATCAAACAGCATGCAACATGAAAACTATACAAGCATCATGATGAACTTTGAATGTTATACTTTTATTGATTCTGTTCTGAATATTTCAACCTATGCCCATTTAATTTTGAGTGTGGGGGTTAATAAATAGTAAATAGCTAAGTATTATGAAAAGCCACCAAGTTACTCTGACAGAGAACAATCAGAATTTTGGCAAATTTGAAAAAGTGGTAGGAAATCCATGAATTTATGACTGATTTTCAAATAAACTCTGTAGATATCAAGTCTCATTTATGTACTTAATGTGGAAAGAAATATAGACTTTGTTGGGGTGATCCAAGATGATGAGGAGTGGGTGGAAGCTACACTTGCTGCCTCTGAGTACCAAACTGGAATTATATCTAAAATTATAGAACAATCATCCTGAATACTGCTGAAGAGAAGTCTTATAACCAAGAATTTATAGAAGCAGCCACACTGAAACTGAATCTGGGACAGACTAAGCTATATGGCTCTAGAAAAGGGGCCATTTTCTCCTCACATGCCTGACTGGAGCAGAGTCCTGCCTTCAGTTGGCTAAATATTGGCCTACTGAGTCATCAAGCCTCATCCTGATGACTTCCTGAGATCCCACCCCAACACAAAGGTGTGCAAGCATACAGTTAGACATGGTAGTCCAGGGAGCATTTACTGAGTGGCCTTAGACCCAGAACTGGCACCTGTATCAGTCTGGTGAACACCACTTGACCCTACCTGGTGGCTCACTGTGAGCCTACTTCATATAATTTGAGTACAGCCAGAGGTTCTGTCAGTGACAAGGCAAGAAGCAGGCAGAAGTGGATTTCAGGGAGCCTTGGGACTTTGCTGATCTGCCCCAGTGCCCGGTGCTAGTAAAATCCTGCTGTGGTGAGTAGCTTGGTTCTTCCTGCATGCACCCAGGTCCAGCAGAGGCAGCTACAAACTGCCAATCTCAACAGTTACAAACAGGTTGCCATGGGCCAGTCATAGGCAGTGTCTGACTTTGGCCTGCACCAGAGTCCCTCTTATGAGGCCCCAAAACCAACACACCCAGTGACCAGCTTCTGATAAAATCAGAGCAGGATTCAATTAGCTTCACAAGCAGCATATCCAAAGGGAGATCATGGCAGCACCACACCCTGCTGAATGTGGTCAGTACCTGCACAGCAACTTGCATGCCATGGTTGGGGTTGAGCCTCACAGTCAGCCAGCCTGATGGTCCATTCTGCACAGGAATATGCCAGTATAAGTCAGGACTCAGTAACAAACAGGCAAGCCCCCATAACTCACACAAGGACATTCTTGGAGCACCAAATTCAGGTGATCAAGAAGATTGCACCACTGAATTCCACAAGGACACCTACTACATAAGGCCACTCCATGAAGACATGGAGGCAAAGTAGATCTATGTAATACATAGAAATAACAAAGAGGAAGCCAAAATGGGGAGACAAAGAAATATACCCCGAATGAAAAACAGGAGAAATCTCCAGATGAAGATCTAAATGAAATGGAGGCAAGCAATTTATCAGATATAGAGTTCAAAGTAATGGTTATAAGGATGCTCAACAGCATGAAAATGGACATAGAAATCATGAAAAACAACCATTCGGAAATGAAGAATGACATAGCTGAAAATAATACACTGAAAGGAAATATTAGGTCTAGTAATAATTAATGTCGTTTTCTAATACTTTTTTAAATCGAATTTATTTAAACAATACAACAAAATTTAATGAACAATATAGTTGCCGTTGTTTTCTACTACTTGTGCCCAACGCTCAGGAAGCATTTTAATCCCTCTGTTGTAAAATTCTTGTGATTTTGATGCAAAAAATTCGGTCAATGCATTTTTGAGGCATTCTTCATTATTAAATTTTTTTCCAAGAAGAAAGTTTTGCAAAGAACGAAACAAATAGTAATCGGAAGGGGCAATATCAGGAGAATATGCAGGTTGAGGGAGAACTTCCCATTCCAACTGGCGCAGTTTTTCAGCAGTGATTCTTGCAGTATGCGGTCGTGCTTTATCGTGGTGAAGAATTACGCCCTTCCGATTAATCAGCACGGGTTCTTTTCTCTTAAAGCTTGGGCTAACCTTTCCAATTGGGCACTATACACTGCACTTGTAATGGTTTGGTTAGATGGTAAAAGTTCATAATGAAGAATTCCTTTAAAATTCCACCAAACACACAACATCACTTTTTTCGCATGCAAGTCAGGTTTTGGCATGGGATGCGGAGCCACATTTTTGTCCAACCTTTGAGGCCGCCTTTTCAAATTAACATACAGCACCCATTCTTCATCTCCGGTAACAATTTGCTCTAAAAACTGCAAACGGTTTTGACGAGAGAGGAGCGAACTGCAAATTGTGACTCTTTGATTACGTTTGTTGTCTGTCAACTCATGAGGAACCCATTTTCCAAACTTTTGGACTTTGCCAAGTGCACGCAATTGATTGGAAATTGTTTTCTGTGAACAATTTAAAGTTGTCGCAAGCTCTTGTTGGGTAATTTGAGGATTTTGCACCAAAAGAGCTTGAAGAGCTTCTTGATCAAAATTGGATACACGGCCTCGACCACTCTTGTCATCTAACGAAAAATTTCCCTCGCGAAATTTCTCAAACCAACGCTGGCATTTTCTGGCACTAACTGCATCTTGACCAAGAGCACTACAGATGTTTTTTGCAGCCTCACTTGCTTTACGAGTAAAGCATGCAGTGCCGAATATGCTCTTCATCCGCCATCTTCTTAGCCCTAGTTTTGCAACAAAAACCAAACCAAACACAAACTTTTTCAAGCAAAACTTGTTAATTGCACTTCACACGTTCTGTAGATACCACGTGTTTGAAGGTTATGTCAATACAAGCCAACGCCAAGCAAGATTTTAAACGAATGTTTAAAAACGACATTAATTATTACTAGACCCAATAACAGTATGTTAGAACAGTGGTCGGCAAACTTATTAGTCAACAGAGCCAAATATCAACAGTACAACGATTGAAATTTCTTTTGAGAGCCAAATTTTTAAAACTTAAACTTCCTCTAATGCCACTTCTTAAAAATAGACTCACCCGGGCTGTGGTATTTTGTGGAAGAGCCACACTTACGGGGCCAAAGAGCTGCATGTGGCTTGTGAGCTGCAGTTTGCCCCACTGGGTTAGAAGAGTCAGAGGATCAAATCTGCAAGTTAGAAGACAAGGTAGATAAAAAATCACTGAGAAACAAAAAGAAAAATACATAAAAAACATAAGGGCAGTTTAAAGGAACGTTGGGACAACATGAAGTGTAACAACGTCTGCATCATTGGTGTACCAGAAGGAGAAGAGAGAAAGAAGAAGAGACTAAGAACCTATTTGAAGAAATAATAGCAGAAATTTCCCTAATCTGGTGACGGAAAAAGACATGGAAATCCAGGAAGCGTAAAGAGTTCCAAACAAAATGAAGCCCACATCAAGACACATCATAATTAAAATGGCAAAGTTTAAATACAAATAGAGAATCTTAAAAACAAAAAGAGAAAGATAGTTTCCTATAAGGAAGCTTCCATAAGACTGTCAGTTAATTTCTCAACAAAATCATTTCAGGCCAGAAAAGGTTGCCATGAAATATTCAGAATGATGAAAAGCAAGGACCCGCAACCAAGACTACTTTACTCAGCAAGGCTATTATTTAAAATTAAGGAGAAATAAAGAACTTCCCAGACAAGAGAAATAAAGAAGTTTATTAGACCAAACCAGTATTACAAGAAATGTTGATGGGCCTGCTTGAAGAAGAAGAAGAAAAAAGCAAAACAAAATGAAGGATAGCCCTAACTGGTTTGGCTCTGTGGATAGAGTGTCGGCTTGCAGACTGAAGGGTCCCCAGGTTAGATTCCGGTCAAGGACATGTACCTTAGTTGCAGGCACATCCCCAGTGGGTGTGCAGAAGGTAGCTGATCAATGTTTCTCTCTCATTGATGTTCCTAACTCTCTATCCCTCTCCCTTCCTTTCTGTAAAAATAAAATAAAATAAAAATAAAATAAAATTAATAAAATATATTAAAATAAACAAACAAAAAAACAACAACAAAGGTATATAGTTAAAAGGATAAAATGGCAATAAATACATACCTATCAATCAAATTGCTTAAATGCTCTAATCAAAATACATAGGTTAGTGGAACAGATAAGAAAAATAGGCCATATATACTTATGCAGTCTATAAGAGACCCACCTCAGAAACAAAGATACATTTAAAAGTAAAGAGATGGAGCAAGATATTTCATGCAAATAGAAAGGAAAAAATGATGCTGGGGTAGCAATATTTTTATCTGAAAAAATAGACTTTGAAACAAAGGATATAGTGAGAGACAAAGAAGGATATTACATAATGATAAAGAGAGCAATCTAAAAAGAGGATATAACCCTTGTAAACCTTTATGCACCCAACATAGGAACACTTAAATATCCCTTGATTGATATACAGGGATAGTAATAAAATCATTGTAGTGACTTTAATCCCTCATTTACACCAATGGATATATGTCCCAGCAGAAAATCAACAAGGGAACGGTGGCTTTGAATGACATTTTCAGAGCGTTTCACCCTAAAGCATGGAATATGCATTCTTTTCAAGTGTACATGGAACATTTTGTAGGATAGACCAGGTTAGAACATAAAACAAGCCTCAATAAGTTTAAGAAGATTAAAATCATATCAAGCATGTGCTGCCTGTCACTACTTGAGCCAATTAAGTAGAGACAGGTTTAGATCATATATAAACATTAATTCTAATACTGCTGGCAGTATGGGAGAGCAGCAGGTCATCCACAAAAATCTGTTCTGCAGCCCCTCCTAAACCAGCTGCTTATATAGAGTAGGACAAGGATTATATGGGGAAGTAGGGATTACAGAGAAGGGAAAGTAGGCTATGCAGGTTGGGGTATAACTCCATTATTTGGGCAACAAGATTGTTAATCTTTCCTTGACAATAGGCAGGCCTTGAATGAGAATAAATCAAATTCCAAGGTTGTCTCCCAGGTCCTGGGGGCATACAACATCCAGCCAAGTTAGAATGTCCTTTCTTTAACCAGAACAAGGAAATCATGGTTAATAGCACATGGTTAATATTTCCCAGTATTAAACATACACACACACACACACACACACACACACACACACACACACACACAAAACCAAACTAAAAAAACACACAAAGACATGAAGAATAAATAACATATTACTTAATAATGAATCGGTTTAAAATGAAGAAGTCAAAAGATACCCTGAAACAAATGAAAATGACAACACAACAACCCCAAATCTATGGAACACAGTGAAATCAATCCTAAGAGGGAAATTCATAGCATTACAAGCCTACCTTGAGAAGCAAGAATAATCTCAACTAAAATGTAAGTTTACTTTTAAAAGGAACTTTTAAAGAACAACAAACAAAGCCCAAAGTGATAAGGAAGGAAATAATAAAGATCAGAGTAGAAATAAATGAAATGGAGTCCAAAAAAGCAAGACAAAAGATCAATGAAACCCAAACCCGTTTCTTGAAAAAATGAACAAGAGTGCAAACCCTTTATTATGTTTATTAAGGCAAAAAAAAAAAGGAGCCAAATAAATAAAATCAGAAAAGAAAGAGAAGTACAACTGACACCAAAGAAATACAAAGGATTGTGAGGAGATGTTACAAATAACTATGTGCCAACAAACAGGATAATCTGGAAGAAATGAAAAAAATCCTGAAAATTTGAAATCTTTCAAAACTGAATCCAGAAGAATCAGAGAGTCTGAATAGACAAATTATAACCAGTGAAATTGAAGCAGTAATAAAAATACTACCAACAAACAAAAGTTCTGGATTGGATGGCTTCACAGGTGAATTTTACCAAACATTCAAAGAAGATCTAAACAACTATCCTTCACAAACTATTCCATAAAATTCAAGAGGAAGGAAGAATCCCAAGCTCATTTTTAGGAGCCAGCATTATCCTAATTTCAAGACCAGATAAAGACATTATAAAGAAAATTATAGGCCAATATTCCTGTTGAACTTATATACTAAAATCTTTAATAAAGTACCGGTATTAGCAAACCTAATCCAGAAATTCATTAAAAGGATCATACACCATGATCCAACGGGATTTATTCCAAGGATGTAATGCTGGTACAATATCCACAGATCAACAAATAAGATAGAAAACACAAACAAAATGAAGGATAAAAATCACGTGATCATATCAATAGATGCAGAAAAGCATTTGATAAAATCCAGCACCCATTTTCGATAAAAACTCTCAGCAAAGTGGAAATGAAGGGAACATACTTCAATGTAATAAAGGCCATATATGACAAACCCACAGCTGATATCATGCTCAACGGGCAAAAACTACAAGCATATTCCATAAGATCTGGAACAAGTTGGAAGTGTCTGCTTTCACCACTTTTATTCAGCAAAGTACAGGAAGTCTTAGCCAAAGCAATCAGATAAGAAATGAAACTCATTATTTGTAGATGACATGATTTTATATAGAGAGAATCTGAAAGATTCCATAAAAAACTGCTAGAACTTATAAATGAATTCAGTAGAGTAGGAGGATATAAAGCAAATATCCAGAAATCAGTTGCATTTTTATACACCAATAATGAACTATCAGAAGGGAGAACTAAGATGACAAGCCCATTCACATTTACAATTGCTTCAAAAAGAATAAAATACCTAGGGATAAATTTAACCAAGAATGTAAAAGACCTGCTCTCAGAAAATTATAAGACATTAAAGAAAGCAATTGAGGAAGATATAATACAACAAGTAAGTGGAAGCATATTCTGTGTTCATGGATTGGAAGAATTAACAACATTAAAATGTCCATACTACTCAAATCTATCTGTATGTTCAACACAATTCCCACCAAGAAACCAATGGCATATATCACAGACCTAGAATGAATGTTTTATAATTTTATATGGAACCAAAAAGAACCCCTAATAGCCACAGCAATCTTCAGAAAGAACACAATTGGAGGAATCACACTCCCTGATTATAAAACTGTATTTTAAGGTCAGTAGTATTAAAAAGAACATGGAACTAGCATAAAAACAGGCATATAGATGAGGAGAACATACATAATAGAGAGCCCAGAAATAAACCCACACATTTATAGTCAATTAATTGACAAAGTAAGCAAAAATATACAATGGGGTAAAGTCTATGCAATAAATGTGTCAATACATGCGGAAAAAAAAAAAAAAGAAAGAAAAAAGAAAGAAAGAAGAATAAACTAGACCACCTTGTTACACCATATACAAGAATAAACTCAAAATGGATTAAAGTGTTAAATGTTAGATTTGAAACCATAAAAATCCTAGAGAAAACATAGGCAATAAAATGTTAGATATTTCTCTTAGTAACATTTTTTCTGATATATTTTTTTTTTTGACAAGGGAAACAAAAGAAAAAATAAACAAGTGGGACTACATCAAACCAAGGAGTTAATACCCCAAATTTATAAAGAACTTAGAAAACTTAACACTAATCAAACAAATAAGTTAATTAAAAATTGGCAAGAGACCTGAATAGACACTTTTCCAAAGAAGACACACTGATGGCCAAAAGACATGAAAAGATGCATAGAAATAACAAAGAAATAACAGAAGAATGCAAACATGTCACAATGATATATCACTTCATACCTGTCATAATGGCTATCATCAATCTATATTAATAAAAGGGTAGCATGCAAATTGGTCAGGACGCCCTCACAGTAATGACCGAATAACAGGCCGCGTGGGGCGACAAGGCCAGCAGGGGGGTTAGTGAGGGACGACCAAATGACTGAACAGTAGGCTTCATGAAGTGATCAGGACAGCAGGGGAGGCTGTGAGGGTGACTAGTTTGGGAGAGGGGGCAGTGAGGGGCGACTAGGCTGGCAGGCAGAGGGGTTAGGGGCAATTAGACAGGCAGGCAGTTGAGCAGTTAGGAGCCAGTGATCCCAGATTGCCAGAGGGATGTCTGACTGCTGGCTTCATTTCATGTTTAGGCAGTTGGACTTCCCCCGAGGGGTACTGGATTGGAGAGGGTGCAGGCTGGGCTGTGAGGACCCCCCTACCTGTGCATGAATTTCATGCATCGGGCCTCTAGTAAATAATAATGGGCATGGGTTCCCTAGAGAGAAGGCCAATCATGCAGTGGCCAAAAGTCCAAGGGTTGTCGCAAAAGTATGTGGGGATAGCTATCCTGCAGCTAGAGATGGACCTGGTTGTCAGCCGAGATCTTTCCTCATATCTACCGTGTTTCCTCGAAAATAAGACATCCTCCGAAAATAAGACCTACTTACAGGTTTCCTTCTGAGTGAAATATAAGGCATTCCCCCGAAAATAAGGCCTCCCCTAGGCTAAACATGAGAGATTTGGTCCACTGATTCTGAAAGAAATGGAATCACAAGAAATTCACCAGGAAATTCAGGAATTGGATTGTTATGATCATGTTCCAGAAGATGATGACATGATTGTCATTGAATAAATGAGTAAATTCTTGATACTGTAGGATTCAGAGTTTGGTTTGTGTTGACAACTACCGTACTACCATACCGTATACAAGTAATAAGTTTCCTTTATTTTCATTTAACAATAAATGTGTACCGTATTCTTCTTCATGGAAAAATAAGACATCCCCTGAAAATAAGACCCAGTGCATCTTTGGGAGCAAAAATTAATATAAGACACTATCTTATTTTCGGGGAAATAGGGTATATGTAATTATAGAGTGTGATTTGCTGAACTTAACCTGCAGAAGATCGTTCTCATTTTTTTATTAAAGGGGCCTCCATTATGTGATGGCCAGGACAGAGGAGCCCCACTGAGAAGCACCCCGCAGTGGACGATTTTCACTCTTTTTTCCCCACCTTTGGAGGCAGGCTCCTTTTCTCAAACAGGGAGGATGGGCCTTCCTCCCCATTCTGTAGGAGGCATTGTAGTTGCACAGATTATTTGAGCGCTTTACCAGGAAGATGTGATGCAAATTCAAGGTTTCCTTGTCCAGTTCCCGTTGCATTTTCCAAGGAGTCTGAAAAATAGCACAATACCGTATACGATATTTATATTCTAGGACCACAAAGTGCTCGGCAGGCATAATCCATTCATCCTCGAGGTCTTCCTGATGCTGGCAGGTGCTTTTCCTGCCTCAGTCTTCCAGCGGGGAACGGCTCAGAAGGCTGAGTGGCTCCCCAGAGCCGCACAGCATGCCGCAGTCCCCAGACTCTTGGCAGTTCTGCGTTCTCAGGGAAGCCCACGTGGCTCCAGTTTCAATGGATTCTTGGAGGTTGGTTTCTTAAGCCCATCACTTCTAAGACTCACAAGTTTTCCCATTTTAACAATTGTGAAATTGTCTTACTCTTGATGGCATTTTACATTCTTTGTCAGCAAGACAGCAGTCCTGTTAGATTTGTTTGCCTGTGCATTCACAAGCATAGTCATAGCTGTTTATTTTTTTAAACATTGGGAGAAATCTTAAAAAATATTTTTATTGAATTCAGAGAGGAAGAGAGATAGAAACATCAATGATGAGAGAGAATCATTGATCAACTACTTCCTGCACGCCCCCTTCTGGGGATTGAGCCCCAAACCTGAACATGTGCCCTTGACCGGAATCGAACCCCCAGACCCTTTAGTCTGCAGACTGACGCTCTATCCACTGAGTCAAATCAGCTAGGGCATAGTTGTTCATTTTGTTATAATATTAGTTGATGGTGTGAGCTTTGGTATTTATTGTTGACTTTAATTTGTTGTTCAGTATATATTCAGAATATTGCACTATGAATAAACATTGAAACAAAAAAATTATTTGTATAAAGAAAGTAATAAAAATAGTTCAGAATGATACATGATTAAACTCTATGGTTAAATAAGTAAAAAAAGAACAATTGCAATCAGTATCAGAATAATAAGGCAACGTGTCATGATTTATTTGGAGGAATTTCCTCCTTTACAGCTCATAAAACTATGATATTCAGTGGCATCCATATTCAGTGGATGAAATACAGCAACATTAAAATGGCATTTATACCAAGTAACATTAGTGATTAGTTTGTCATTTTGTTTATGAACATAATTCTGTAGCTAGCAGATTAATGTGCTAAATAAAAGCCAAAGAAGAAAAATAAAACTTAAATTAAGCATTGTATATTCTCTTTGTAACGAAATTACATTATGTGACTACTTAATACTAGATTTTATATTGTTTATTGTAATACCTTTCCTTTGATAGATAGAAGAGTGGGGACCTCTATTGGACAAATATTGACTTACAGGCAAGACATGATTAGTGGTTGGGGCTTATGCATATGGGTTTAGCAAACTTTACAAATGATTTTGTTATACACCAAAGTTTGGGACCCAAATTTTGGTTCTAGATCTATTAGCAGAACATTATCTAAGGTCCTATGGAATTTTTGGATCTGCAGTTTATATGCATATAAAGTATTGTCAATAGGCCAAATAAATAATATATTTTAGACCTACATGTGCTTCCTTTTTTTTTTTTTTTAAATATATTTTATTGATTTTTTAAAGAGAGGAAGGGAGAGAGATAGTGAGCTAGAAACGTCGATGAGAGAGAAACACCGACCAGCTGCCTCTTGCACACCCCCTACTGGGGATGTGCCTGCAACCAAGGTACATGCCCTTGACCGGAATTGAACCCGGGACCTTTCAGTCCACAGACCAATGCTCTACCACTGAGCCAAACCGGTTTCAGCTTTTTTTTTTTCAATTAGATGAGGTCAGGTGTGTTCAGGGTGGTATGACCATAGACAACAGCTCCTATTTTTAAAATGTAGATATTGTTGCGATGACCAAAGTACAGAATTGTTTTAAGACATTATTATATTTATGCTAGTTTTTGTCTCTATAATATTTCAACCAACAAACCTTGGTAGTCATGTTAGCCTTTGCAGAAATATTTAAGGTTAAAAGCCTAATATTTGATTAGGTTCTTGGCTTGAAATACTGAATCCAACTAGCATAGTTGAAGGAAGCCTGTCTGTATCATAGGCAGTTGTAAGGTATAGGCAGTGGAGAGGGGAGGGGAAAAATTAATAGAGATATATATAGAAAAAACTAGAAAAATCAAAGAATAGGAAGATTTAAAAAGAAAAGGAGTCCCTAATTAGTTTGCTCTTTTTTAAGTGATGTTGGAAAATGAGTATCTTATTTATGTAGGTTCTCACCTCCCTTCTTTTTGTAATTTGTTCCCACTTCCATTTTGAAAGATAATACGTTTTCTCAGATTAATGCCATTACTAGAGATGGTTAAAGGTTAAAGTATGATATTGTCTGACATTGGCTGAGTTAAGATACAGAAAAAAAAGTGAGGATTCTTTCTGTTTACACTTCCCTTTATTTCTTCTGTTTTTTGTTGTTGTTAGTAAAGTAAACCTAGAACTTGTGTGGAGGACTGGATCTATATAGGACTTCAAAAGCCGTGTGGAGCTTCTGCCTTGAACCAAGAGATTTGAGGCTGATACCTAAAACTTAAAGATAAGAAATTTCAGACATAAGTAGTACTTTTCAGTTACAAATACTCCTTTCTCTGAATTGTATGGTTAAAAATTGGCTTATTTTGAAAAAGAAAGAAATTACTAAAGAAAGAAGTATGAATTTTTTTTCCTAATATTTGTTTTCTAACTCTAGCTATTATTGTTTATTAAGTGAATGAAAGGAAGTGAATATATTTTCTACTGTCAACCTCAGTTGACTGTGACAAGTGCCAGATAATTTTACCTGTACTTTAAAATTTTTTGAATGAAAATTTTCAAGTCAGAAGGAGCTAAATGAAGTGAGCAAATAACATATTCTACTTCTCACATTCATTTCTATTTCCAGAGTCTTGTCCTATTATTAACAGTGCGTGAGTCAGAGGCTTGATGTGCTCATTGGGAACAGGGGATGTTATCAGCTCACTGACTGCAAGATGTGCTCATAATGATCTTTAATGTGCAGGCCTCTCAATAGAAATTTGTTATGAGTGGAAGGTTTTAAAATGTCTTAATAGGAAAACTTTATGCCTAAATGGTTCTAAATGTATCCTAGTTTCTTAGCATAGGAGGATATTTTAAAAATTCAAATGAAGTTCTGTTTTCTTTGTTTTGCTTATATGCTAACTAAGGTTTAAAATGAAATTATAAGAGTTTCACCTTAAAGCATTTAAAAATTTACCAATTTGGAATAAGAGAATGGGAAAGTGGTCAGTTAAATTAACTCAGTATCTGAATTATGAGGTATTACAAAGAAATGCAGTTTTAATATTTTCAAATGGATAGAGAAATACCAAATAAAAATGCAAAGTATAGGTTACAGGATTTTATTAATAAGATCATTTATAGATAGCAGGATTCACTTTATTTTTGTTTATACATTTTAAAGTTTTATGCTCATTTATTGAACAAATATTGCTAAATATCTCCTGTGTACTCAGTTAATCAGCTTGCTTACAGTGTGGAGAATTGATTAAATGTGGACAAACTGGAGGCTGGGTGAAAGCTTAGTTGTTCGTTTTAATGCAGTTGAGAGATTATTGTGGCCTGAACTAATGTGTTTAGAGTTTGTCCTGGATTAATGTATTTTGGATTTTCCTGTCTTTCTTAATGAAATGTTTTGTCTTTCAAGACTTAATGTAATTTTGAATTAACTTGATCCTTTTATGACTTGCTTTTAAACACTGTTAGGACTAATTTAGATAATCTTCCCTCTAGAGCAGTGGTTCTCAACCTTTCTAATGCTGTAACCCTTTAATACAGTTCCTCATGTTATGGTGACCCCCAACCATAAAATTATTTGTTGAGAACCACTAGCAGGGTCGCCTAAGACCATCAGAAAACACAGATATTTACATTATGATTCATAACAGTAGCAAAATTACAGTTATGAAGTAGCAACAAAAATAATTTTATGGTTGGGGGTCATCACAACATGAGGAACTATATTAAAGGGTCACGGCATTAGAAAGGTTGAGAACCATTGCTCTAGAGCTAGATGAGCTGTACCCCTAAGACGTGGCCTTTCCAGTATCTCTACTAAGTGCTTCTGATGTTCTCTTCACTTTGGAACTTAAATTTTTCCCAGCCCCATGTGAGTTCAGTTAGTTGCTTAAGTCATAGCTCTATGGTAGTTGTTTTGTCCTCAGTAAGTAGTTGTTCTTTGTCTGACATTGTGGAGTCTTGCCCTGTACATGCACACTTTTTGGCCAAAGACTCAAGGGGACCTCTGTCAGATACTGCTGCCTTCTGGCTAGCTTCCTTCTCTATGCTATTCTGCTCTGCACATTTCCACTATTTTTAGGAGTCTTACACATTGATTTATCTTTTGAGCTCTGCAAGTCTGCTGTTTTCTGTTTGGGTTTCCCCTCCTTGCATCACATACTGGATAGCAAGTCTGGGCCATCACCTTGTTTGTTTCTTTTCCCTTAAGGATTAAAGTTCTATGATACTTGTTTTTCAATTTCTGAAAACAATTATTTTAATCATCTTGTCTAATTTTAAAATAGTTTGACAGGAGGACCAGTGTTCTATCTATTATGGTCATACCGTGCTGCTTTTGAAGGGAGCGAGAAATAAATAGGAAACTCATTGAAGCATTTAAAGCAGACTTGTGTCATGATTTGTTGATGCTTTATCAAGATTACCTCAGTGCTCTCTTGAAAATGGACAGAGGAAATGGAAGAAAACTAGTAGAAACCATTATAGTTATCTACGCTTAAACTAGGCTGGAAATGGAGTGAAACAGTTAAATTTAGAAAATATTTTGAACATAGAACAGGGCGTGCTGTTGAATTGCTGGTGGGAAATGAAGATCTGGGAGGAATGAAAGGAGAAATGGTTGGTGTTTGGCTTGTGCTACTAGTAGGGCAGTGCCATATATAACCAGATGGGGAAGACATCTCTTTAAAGAGAATATCAAGAGGTTTTTAAAATTTTACTTAATAAAATAAGTTTGAGTTCCCTGTTAGATATCTAAAAAGAAATAGCAGATGAGCAGTTGGAAATGTGAGTCTTGAAATCAGAGCAGAATGCAGGCCTAGAAATTCATGAGTACGTATTTCAATTTAATTTTAAGCAATGTAGATTAGAAAGTTTAGATAAAAACAAGAAAAGGGTTTAGGATTGATCCCCCAGCTACTGTAGTCCTTGGGGGTCTAATTTAGAAGCAAAAGCATACAAAATGAACATAAAGAAATAAAGAACAACTGAAATGATAGAAAAAGAAGACTGTGGTGTCATAATAATTAAGAGGAAATATATATTGTATATTGGAGGGAATGGGCCCCTGCTTTGAATGCCTCTGAGAGTTCTGGGAAGATGAGGACAGAGCCCTAACCACTCTAAATGGTTAGAGCATCAGCCCACACACTGAAAAAAAAAAAAAATCTATATGAATGCAAAAGCCTTAAGTAAGGAGCAGGGCTGATGTAGTGAGGAAAAGCAAGGAGGCTGGTATGTCTGGAGTCAGATGGGGAGGCATGACAGTGTTTTGAGCAAAGGAATAACAAGATCAACTTTATGTTTAAAAGGGGTGCTCTGACTGCTCTGTAGAGAGTGACTGTAGGGAAGCGAGATAAAGAGAGGGGAGCCTGATTGTTATGGGATTAAAAGGTATATTTTTGTTAGTGGCTCACTCCAAGTAGTAGCAGTGGAGATGTCAAGAAGTGCTTGGATTTTGGATATGTTTTGAAGATAGAGTTAACTGGATTTTCTGATTGGCTGTGGCTTGAAAGAAAAAAGAAGGCATTAACCTGTTAACCGAGCGGGACGTATAAATACGTCAAATGTAAACAATATCAGATACGGGTAGGACATATGAATACGTCCTTGAAATATATGTTGTGCCCTGAAACGGGCGGGATGTATATTTCCCAACAACAAAGATATTAGTCATCCATACATGTCTCGACATGAATTTAAGGGAATAGGTATAATTTCGCTATTGAGAGTGGTGGACGTGTTCTGGGTGAGCAGAGACAGGTACGTATTTACACTTATCTACCTATTTTCGTATTATATATTATTTACTTATATTTTTTATATCTCCACCTTTATATAATAGAAAAACATATAAAATTGATTCAATCATCAATAATTTGTTAGAAAAGTTTAAAAGTTTTTATGTATGTGAATGAGAAATATGCGTAGATGAATCTCTTTTATTATGGAAAGGGAATTTATCTTAAAAACAATATATATCTACAAAAAGAGCTAGATTTGGAATGAAGTTGTTTATTTTGAGTGAAAGCCAATCTGGATACGTACAAAATATAATTTTATACACAGGCAAGGACACAAATTATGGTTCACACTACCCACAAGAAAAACAATCAACAAGAATTGTTTTGGAGTTAACACATGACTTACTGAATAAAGGGTATAGGATTTACTTAGATGATTCCTATACGTCATTTCATTTGGCTGAACTCTTGTGTCAAAACAATACTGACATTGTTGGAACAATGAGGATAAACAGAGTTGGAATCTCCAGTGAATTAAAAACAAAAAATTACAGAAAAATGAACATATAGTAAGAATCAAAGACAAACTTATGGTTTTAAAATGGAAGGATAAAAAAGACGTATTGATGCTCAGTTCTATTCATAATGACGAAAAGACAATAATTGAAAAGAGAGGAAGAAGGCAAGAAAAACTGAATGTTGTCCTGGATTATAACAAGAATATGGGCGGCGTAGATTTGGGAGATGGAGTTATGGTGGCCTACACGGCTGCTCGTAATAGGGTAAAAAAATTTTATAAAATTTTTTTTCTATGATTAATTGATATGTGCTGCTTCAATGCATATATTATATACAAAATAGATAAAGACCATTTGGATCGATTACACTTTTTGATAGAGTGTGTAGAGAAATTGGTAGATAACAACATAGTGAAAACCCACCCAAAGACATCAATAAGCAGTTCTACATCTAAACCATCATGCTTAGTTGAAAGGCATTTTCCAGAACAAATGAAAAGCGATATAGGAAAAACTAAATCTAGGAAATGCCGAGTTTGCTACAAGAAAGGTGTTAGGAAAGAGTCTACATACTGGTGTCCAGATTGTAAGGTAGCACTATGTATGAACAATTGTTTTAAAATATATCACACGGAAGTTGAGTTTTGAATTTTTACATCTATATTTCAATTTTTAAACTCAATATTTCTATTTTATTTGTGTGCTTTTGTTTAATTCTGTAATTGTTAACTTTTTAATATTTTTATTGTGTATAGAAATAAAAAAATATATTTTTTGTAATCTTTATAATTGTAAAATTTATAATTTTTTAATTCAATGTTTCATTTTTTTGTTGGTATTCTTTTCTATTTGTTTGTAATTTTGTATTTTCCTTTGTGCTTTATATATAAACAAACGAAAATATATATATTTCATTTATTTTAATTAAGCATAAATTAAAAGAATTACGTCCACTGGGCGTGACGTACTGACACGTCCTAGTGAAAGAGTATGCGCCCGTTGTACTTTGAGTAATTAAAAAGGGAACTCCCTGGTTAACAGGTTAAGAAGATTCATTGGTTTTTGACCTGAGTAATTGGTAGGATGGAGCAGGTTTTGGGGGCACCACCAAGAGTTTAATCTTGGATATGTAGAGTTTGAGATAGTTGTTAAACATACAAGTGGGATTCTTAGTTGAATATTTAAGACTCCTGGAGTTAGGGAGAGATGTAGCAGAAAGGTTAGTGTGTGTTAATAGTGGTTTTGCCATTAGCAGCAGCCAAATGGGGAGTGTGGATGTTCAGAAATTACTGGTGTTTAAACTGCTGTTTATAATTTAGAATTTTTGTCATTTAATTAGGACTACTCTTTTAGGAATAGATAGCTCAATGAAGTTTGCATTTCTATTTTCTATTTCTCTCAAACCATTCTTCCTGGTCAGGCAAGAATGAATAAATTAGGTGAAAGGTATAATTATAGTATACATTTCTTTTTATTATGGTTAAACACTCTCAGTTTGAAAGTATCTGGATATTTTTTGGGGTTACTAGAGTCTGTCCCAGAATACTTTGGAAGTACTGCCAAACTCAGAGACATTCACAAAATATGACAAGAAAGCATTCTGAAGTGTTCTGGAAACTTCAGGGTGATCCTTGGAGACGCTAAATTGTGATATTACTACCATCACCTCCTTTCTTCTAGAACCTGAACTCATTAAAATTTGGATTAAAAAGTTGCCATGTTTTTCTGACATTTTCTAAATATGAACTACTTATGAAACTTGTTCAGCAGTCTTTTTTTTTGTTGTTCAGCAGTCATCTTTTTCTTTCCATTTGTACCCCCACTGGAGAGAGACTTTCGTTATTGGTAGCCAGGTGGTTGCTACTCTGGGGGTGGTTGCTATGGAAAGCATGTTGTCAACACTAGTGCTTGTATAATGTAGACTAATTGTGACTGCCTTTATTTCTCCTTTTAAAAAGGGAATATTTCTAATCCGCTTTTTGAATCATTTGGAGTTCTGATTATGTCTTTGATTCATGTGGAAGTTTGACACATCAGCCTAGGGATTTGTTGTAGTTTCATCGGTTGTAGTAGGGGGTCTGTGTGACTAAATAACCAGGTGTTCAGAGATTGGAACCCTCCTATGCTTTTTTAAAGCCTAGATACAGTGTGTGGGTTACCTGTTTCACAGAGAAAGGTGAGGAAATAGAGAAGTATCAAGGTATCTTACAAGGCTGGGAGGACCACCTTTTGCACAAAGTTACTCCTTCTCCCCTACTCCTTTTTAAAAAAGAGAGTGAAAAAGAGGCACTTACTCTTTTTTTGTTTCTCTTGTATAGGAGATGCATCGGAGATTTGAGAATGCCCCTGATTCTGCCAAGACAAAAGCTCTGCAAACTGTTATTGAAATGAAGGTAAGTAAGAATCTAATAATTTTATAAGTTATTTTACACATATAAGTGATCACACACTTTATGTGTGAGTTTTAGAAAGCAATAGCCTATATAATAAAGAGGTAATATGCAAGTTGACCATCACTCCAACACACAAGATGGCCGCCCTGATGTGGACACAAGATGGCCAGCAGGGGAGGGCAGTTGTGGGCGATCAGGCCTGCAGGCAAGGACAGTTGGGGGCAACCAGGTCTGCAGGGGAGGGCAGTTAAGAGGGACTGGGTCTGCAGAGAAAGACAGTTGAGGGGGACCCAGGCCTGCAGGGAAGGGCAGTTGCGGGGGTGGGGGGTGATCCATGCCTGCAGGGGAGGGCAGTTAGTGGTGACCAGGCTGGCAAGGGAGGGCAGTTAGGGGTGACTGGGCCAGCATGGAGAGGGCAGGTAGCGGCAGTTGGGCTGCAGGGGAGCAGTTAGGCATTGATCAGGCTGGGAGGGGAGTGGTTAGGGGGTGATCAGGCTGGCAGGCAGAAGTGGTTAGGGGCAATCAGGAAGGCAGGCAGGCGAGCACTTGGGAGCCAGCAGCCATGGATTATGCAAGGGCAGTCGAACATCCCTTGAGGGGTCCCAGATTGGAGAGGGTGCAGGCTGGGCTGAAGGACAGCACCCCTCTACCCTCCCCCCCTGCTCCCCATGCACGAATTTCATGCACTGGGCCTCTAGTCCTATATAATAAAAGGGTTATATGCAAATTGACCTTAAGGATGGAATGACAGGGAATGATCAGTCGCTGTGATGTGCACTGACCACCAGGGGGCAGACACTCAACACAGGAGCTGCCCCCAGGTGGTCAGTGCGCTCCCACAGCAGGAACTCTGCTCAGTCACAAACCAGGCTAACTGCTGGGAGTGCAGCAGTGGTGGCGGTGGCGATGGCAGGGCTAAGGATGTTCGATCGCCTGGGTAACAGGCCTAAGCTGGCAGGTGGACATCTCCTGAGGGCTCCCGGGCTGCAAGAGGGCACAGGCTGGGCTGAGGACCACCCCCCAGAAGTGCATGAATTTTTGTGCACCGGGCCTCTAATGTAACAATATTTTACTCATTTTGTAAATTGAAAAGAAAAATGAGACTTAATGAAAATGACACTTTAAAAGAACTTTAGTCTCAGTTCCTTTTAGTAGTAGCACATAACTCAAATTAGATGGAAAGGATTGTCCAGATTTTCTTTCAGTTATTCTCAAACCTTTGATTTTAGGACCCCTTTATACTCTTAGAACAACAGGTTTATTTTCCTCATTTATAAAAAATGTCTGCTAAATATCAAGTCTAAATAACCATAGTTTATCTTTTGTTCTTTCTAATAAATATAGTTTTCTATGAAAAAAGTTGCTAATTCAGCTTGCAATTAAAAGAAGCACACAGTACTGTTCTTGGGGACAGTCACCATACTTCCTTCAGCAGAAGTGCCTGCCTAGTTCCTTCCCATTTTATCACACAGAATATTAAAATGATGTGTGCTCAGCCGAAGCCGGTTTGGCTCAATGGGTAGAGTGTCGGCTTGGGGACTGAAGGATCCCGGGTTCGATTCCAGTCAAGGGCATGTACCTTAGTTGCGGGCATATCCCCAGTAGGGGGTGTGCAAGAGGCAGCTGATCGATGATTCTCTCTCATCGATGTTTCTAACTCTGTATCTCTCTCCCTTCCTCTCTGTACAAAATCAATAAAATATATTTTTTAAAAAATGATGTGTGCTCAAAGCTTGAGATTTATTAAAAGTAATAAAGTAACAAGGCATTAAGTTAAGCAGGCTTTAAAAATGTTTTTTTTTTCTTTTTTCTTTTTTTTTTCTTTTCTGTGAATCTTGATACTGAAGAATACAATGACTAACTGTGGTTTGGTGCTATTGCCCTTTGTCATAAGGCACATGCGATTTTGCCCACCATTGCTTTTATATCTTGATTAAAAATGTTAACACAATAGAAAAGGCAAATAAAGTGATAGTTTATTAAGAAAAAGTTTTGACTTTGTACAATAGATTTAATGAAAGGGTCTAGGGAACATCCTCAAAGTTTCGTAGCCATTCTATGAAAACTTCTGCTTTAAGTTGATGAGTAAGTTGAAATCTTTAGGCTGTATGGTATGGCAGTTGGTGATGAAGAGCTTGCCTTCAGAGATAAATTCCCTGGGTTCAAAATCGGGTTTTACTTGATTGTGTGACACAGAGCAAGCTACACCTCAATTTCTTTATTAATAAACTAGAGGCCCAGTGCATGAAATTCGTGCATGGGCGGGGGGGAGGGGGATTGTCCCTATCCCAGCCTTCACTCTCTCCAATCTGGGACCCCTTGAAGGATGTCCTAGTGCCGGTTTACAGGGATTGGGCCTAAACCAGGAGTCGGACATCCCTCTCGCAATCCAAAACTGCTGGCTCCTAACCGCTCACCTGCCTGCCTGCCTGCCTGATTGCCCCTAATCATTCTGCCTACTGACCTGCTCAACTCCAGCTGCTTCCTACTGTTGGCCTGCTTGCCCCCAAATACCCCCCTGCCAGCTTGATCACCCCCACTGCCCCCCCACCCCCCGTGCCAGTGTGCTTGTCCCCAACTTCCTCCCCTGATAGCCTGCTCACTCCCAACTGACCCCCCTGTTGGCCTGCTCACTGAAAACTGCCCCCCTCTGCTGTCCTGATTACCTCCAACTGACCCCCTCTGATGGCCTGCTCACCCCCAACTAGTCCCCCTGCTGATCTGCCTAGACCCAATGGCCCCGACCCACCAGCCTGATCACCCACAACTGCTGTCCCATCCTGGCCCGATAACCCATAACTGCCCTCCCCTCTTGTCTTCTAACCTCCTCTACCTCAGCCCCACCACCATAGCTTAGTCCAAAAGAAGGTCCAAAGGGTCTCCTGGAAGGTCTCCTAGTCTAATAAACACATTACCCTTTTATTAGTATAGATAGAGGCCTAGTGCACAGGTGGGGCCAGCTGGTTTGCCCTGAAGCAAGTCCCGGATAAGGGTGGGAGTTCCCTTGGGGTGTGGGGTGGCCTGGGCGAGGGGACTGTGATGGTTTGCAGGCCGGCCACATCCCCATGGTGTGAGGGCCACTACTGGGGCCATGGCCAGCATGGGTGAGGGGCTGAGGACTGTGGGGGTCCCTGCAGGGATGCCTGGGTGAGGGGCTGAGGGCTATTTTCAGGCTGCCACACCCCCTGCAGAGTGGAGGGTCCTGCTGGAGTGCCTGGCCAGCCTGGGTGAGGAGCTGATGGTTGTTTGCAGGCTGGCCATAGCCCCTTCAGTGTGGGAATCCCCATTGGGGTGCCTGGCCAGTCTGGGTGAGGGGATGATGGCTGTTTGTAGGCTGGCCATGCCCCCAGTGACCCAAGCTCCCAGCCCCTCCTTTTTTTAAAAATTATTTGAAGTTAAATTAATATTTTTCCTGAAGCTTTTAACCTTTGAAATTAGATAATTTGTGATTAATTGGGAGTTATATATATAAGGTAAGCAGTTTAAATTGGACAATTTATTTTTTATTTTTTCATTGCCTCCATGAGCAGGGGCCAGGGCTGGCTGGAAGCAGGTATCTGGGATTTATTTATCTTCTATAATTGAAACTTTGTGATCTTGAGCGGAGGCCAGGACCAGCCAGAGTGGGTGGGAAGCTTGGCTTCTTCCATCACTGGGGCAACCCAAGTCTCCTGCTTGTTCCAGCTTTGTCGCTGCCACCATCTTTGTTGGGTTAATTTGCATAGTCACTCTGATTGGCTGGTGGGCATAGCAGAGGTACGGTCAATTTGCATGTTTCTCTCTTTTATCAGATAGGATAGTTTCTAGGAGTAAGAAACCTCTGGGAGAACTATTCCCAAATAAACCCAGCCTGAGTACTGGTTGAGTTGGTGCTGGAATTAGTTGAACATATCATGCATCATTTTCTGTCCTGATTTCAAAGAGTAACCTGGCAGGTTCATTTTCTATGCAGTCTGTGCCTGTCTCATGGCTTCCAGAGCTGCAATTGTGGTTCCTTTCTAGGGAGATGCTTTTATGATACACAATTTGGTATTGGGGTGCTGATTTGCCTATCTGTGTTGGGATTAAGGGAGAAGATGGGTAATGTTCCTTGGCAAACTCCTGTAGGGGCTTTTTAGAGGTAGAATCTGTCTGTGTGACATGCTGGAGTTCTTAGCTGAAGGCTATTTTACCTTGTGTGGAGTATCAATGATGCTAGAAAAACATGCCCTTCTTCCTCTGGCCCTCTTTCATTACCACCCAGGCTAATGTCTGAGGTGAACCATGTTTCATTATCTTTGATTTGCGGATTAATCACATGCATATGCCTAGTATTTTAGTCATTCTTGAAGGACTGCATCCTAATATTTCCAGGAAGATTTATAGTCATTTCAAAAGGGAATTTTCAGATAGTACAATTGAAGTAGTTGCCTAAGGCTCAATAATTTTAAATAATTAAAATCCTGGCTTAGGTTTAGAATATCTCTAATTGTACTGATTAATAAATTTCCTTTAGAATCAAATGTAAGTTTAATTTGAATAGATTTGTAAAAGGAAATTTCTGTAGTGATAATTTTAAAGGTTATGTAATGTAAGACAGAAGAATACATGTTCTTCCATTCCCCTGAACCTAAAAATAGATAGTTGTAGTTGTCTCATGATAAATCCTTTAACTTTTGTCTACATGATAACAAGGAGAGTCAGTCTAGCAATCCTTGAGCTAAAGTGTAACAGGAAATCATTCTCAAAATTACCTTCTAAACTAAAGGAATGGTTTTTCTAAAATCCCAAATAAAATAAACCTACAATATTTTAAGATCTTTATTTCTTAGGTCAGGGGTGGGGAATGTCCAACCCACAGATTACATAAAGTCTGTGAAATCATTTGGTCTGGCCCTCCCAAGGCATTAGGGATGAATTAATTAAATACTTGACTAAGTAAGAAAAATATTGCTGAATACTTCGGGAAGCTTATGGTGAACATGCTCCATCTCAAGATACTTGTGAACACTGGTTTAAATTCTTTAAAAGTGATGATTTTGATGTGAAAGACAAAGACATCCAGGTCAACTGAAAAAGTTTGAACAACAACAATTGCAAGCATTATTGGGTGAAGATGCATGTCAAACTCAAAAGCAACTTGCAGAAAAATTTAACGTTGCTCAGCAATTTCCATTCATTTACAATCAATGGAAAAGATTTTAAAGGAAGGAAATGGGTGCCACATCAACTGAACGAAAGACAAATGGAAAACCAAAAAGTCATCAGTAAAATATTGCTTCAATAGGATGAAAGTCTTTTTTGTATCGAATTGTGACTGGCGATGAAAAGTGGATTTATTTTGAGAATCCCAAATGCACAAAATCATGGATTGATACAGGTCAATCATCAACATCGACTACAACCCAACCATCAACATTGACTGCAAGGCCAAATTGCTTCAGAAAGAAGACAATGATGTGTATTTGGTGGCATTAGGAAGGTGTGGTGTATTGTGAGCTTCTAGAACCGTTAATATATGATCCTACCGACAACAATCTGTTTGAACCATACTTTGTGAAATGACCAGAATGTTCCAGAAGACATGGCAAAGTAATTTTGTTTCATGATGATGCACCATCACACACTTCAAAACCAGTTAAAGACATGTTAAAAGATCTTGCCTGCGAAGTATTAACCCACCTGCTATATTCACCAGACCTTGTGCCTTTAGATTGCCACTTGTTCTGATCGATGGTACTCGCACTTTCTGAGCAGCACTTTAAAACACGAAGAAGTGGAAAATTGGGTCTCTGAATGGTTTGCCTCAAAACAAGAAAAGCTCTAATGGACGGTATCCACAAATTACCTGAAAGATGGTGGAAATGTGGAGCTAGCGATGGACATTACTTTGAATAAAGCACTTTTGATGTTTCTCTTGAAATTATCATGTATTCTTTTATTACAAAATCCGCCATTATCAACCGGCACACCTAGTAAGGAAAAGATTATGAGTATGATAAACTGTAACTGTTAATGTAATTTTTTATTTCTTTGCTTTTCTGCTGCTGTAGGTTATAAAATCTTAATTATTATAAGTATAGTTACACACATCATTGTATAAATCTTTGGAATCCTCTTACACATCTCCCCCTTCTCTGTGAGCAGAAATAAACCCTTTAGGAGTCAAAGTAATAGGATAAGGTATTATATCTGTAAAAGGTTTTACTGTTAATATTACAGAAGTTTTCACTACATATCTATTGACCATAAAGTACAAAAAACTTTAACCAGTTTTCCATTGCTTTTATTTCTTTAGTTAATTCTCTTTAATTGAAGGGTATAGATGAGAGGAAGAGATAAAAGAAAAATCACATTACAGATGAGTCTTCCTCCTTCCATTTAAATTACCATAAAGGGTATATTTTAGAAGTAAGGTACCAGTTGCTAGATAGCAATTTCCTTGCATAATTATTTTTAATAAATGTAGCACCTCTAACACTGGGTTGTTTAACTTCTCTGATTTTTCATGACTACTTTAATTGTCCTCAGGATTCAAAAATTTCCTCTATGGAGCGTGGGCTCCGAGACTTGGAAGAGGAAATTCAGATGCTGAAATCAAATGGGGCTCTGAGTACTGAAGAACGGGAGGAAGAAATGAAGCAAATGGAGGTCTATCGGAGTCATTCTAAATTCATGAAAAATAAGGTAATGGTATGTGATAGTGTAATTTTAAAAAGGGGTTTGAAAAATTGATGCTTGTTCCTACGTCCTTACTGATGATGAAGCACTTCACACTGTTTTATCAGACTTAAGGGAAGAATACCTCTAAGATAATTCTTTCAAGTAGTAATTGCTTGAATTAAAGTCAGAATTACAAATGTTCTATAGTTCTTTCAAGTTTTCACTTAAAACAAAATGACCTGTATGAAGCAAAGTATGTATTATTATAGTTTAACATTTCATGTCTATCAATATTGCTGAGATGATTTAGTAGGATTACATCCAGATGAGGTTTTCTCACTATATGAGGCATTTAGTATTCTACCTTTTGTGAAGTATTTTAAAAGTTAAAATCCTAAGAAGCTGAACCCAGTAAATACCAACCCCCCATCCAGATATAGCTGAAATAAAATCATGTTTTTTTCTTCAAATATAGTTCCATAAAGAAAAATCATTTGTTCTATCCTTTGGAGAAAATCCATTTGTATCAGCTTTATTGTTTCCCATGTGTGTTTCAGTTATATATGAAGTAAGATAAGTATCACACGTCTGTCTATACTTATAAATTCAATCACAATATTCCTTCCTTAGATCTAAAGCCATTTAGATTCTATGAACTACTTAGGCACATTGGAGTGTTTAGTTTATTTTAATTGCCGATTTACAGTTTTGTTGTGGTTTAATTAAAGATCATACTTGTAATTATAAAATACTAGTGGCCTGGTACATGGATTCATGCACTTGTGGGTGGGAGGTGTCTGTCTCTCAGTCCAGTCTGCGTCCTCTTGCACTCTGGGAGTCCTTGGGGGATGTCCGACTGATGGCTTATCGTGCCGCAGAGGCAGGAGAGGCTCCCGCCACTGCTGTTGCCCTCACCAGCTGTGAGCCCAGCTTCTGGCTGAGCGGCGCTCCCTCATGGAGTTCAATGCAGCTCCTGCATTGAATGTCTGCCCCCTGGTGGTCAATGCACATCATAGTGACCGGTCGATCTGCCATTCAGTCTATGTTAGCCTTTTATTATATAGGATTGCCAGTGCCTGTCATATGTACTGGCCAGTTGGTGGCGTGCAGTTGATGCAAGTGAGAGCCTTGTATGTATCATATGTGGGAGTCAATGTTGTGCGTCATATGTACCGGCCAGTTAGTTCGATGGTTGGATGGATGTATAGTTGGTCACTTAGCCTTTTTTATATATAGATCACCTAGAAAATAAGTATCCCCCTTCCTCCTGCCATATCCTAATTATATTATTCCCTGATTTCTCAGAAGTGCTATTTGTAAGGGAATGACACAATTAATATCCTCCCTCCTGTTTCTTTCTTTTTTTCTTTCTTTTTTTTTAAAAGTATATTTTATTGATTTTCACAGAGAGGAAGGGAAAAGAATAGAGAGTAAGAAACATCGATGAGAGAGAAACCCATTAATCAGCTGCCTCCTGCACAGCCCCCACTGGGGATGTGCCCTTAACCAAGGCATTTGCCTTTAACTGGAATCAAACCCGGGACCCCTCAGTCTGCAAGCCAGCACTCCATCCACTGAGCCAAATCGGTTAGGGCTGTTTCTGACTTCTTACTGTGGTACGAATACCTGGCATATAAATCTGTAGAATATTCCATTATTATTTTAAGATTCTGTTGTTAATGACATGACTTCTGCCAATTTCATGTTAATTTGAAACTTAAAAATTCACATAGTCAAACTTTCTATTAGTTTGCATTTTTCATCCTAATTTGAGAAAAAATACTCAGTAATATAAGGTTTGGTTCTCATTTGCTGATTAGCACATTTTAGTTAATTTTAAAAACTCTGTGAAAATAGAGAAACCATCCAGGGACCTTTGAAGAGGGAACTAGGGAAACAGATTTGATTGGGTTATATGTTACTGTTACTTCCAGTTCCTGCTCTGGCTCAAAAGCAGATAAAATCCAAGTTGACACATAAATAAAAAAGAATAATAATGTCGTGACAGGTAGAACAACTGAAGGAGGAACTAAGTTCGAAAGAGGCTCAAGGGGAGGAGCTGAAAAAGAGAGCAGCTGGTCTTCAGGCTGAGGTCTTTGCCGTAAGATTTACCCTTTTGTGTGCAGTGATCCCACAGTGGGACCCTGCTAGCTCTGGCTTCTGGGTGGCTTATACTTTCATGTCCTATTGTTGGCAGCTTTGCCCAGTACTGGCACTAACCAGCCTGCTCTGCTCTTTAACCAACTCCTGTTCAGCAGTTTGAACCATATGTCACTTGTGTGCAGTGAGCTGTCACGTGTTCTGGAAGCCCTATACTTGGTTCTTTATTGTTCCTGTTGACACTGTATGGATGGTACTTCAAAGCTTGTTTATTCTCAACTCCTTTCCTGTTACTAGAGGCTTGTTGGTTTACATAAATGGTAGTTTCTTTTTCTTCTTAGATATATACAGTTGTTCTAGGTCCATCACATAGTATTTATTTGAATTTGAAATTCTTGAGTAAAGTGCTTTATCTTCATATGTAGACATCATCTTAAAGTCTCCATTTGTTGGTTTTGCAACATTTAAACAGTGATTTGTTGTATAAACAGTGATTAGAGTTATTTAGTCTTATCTAGTAAATTAGATAATTAAAGTCCCTAGATCAAATTCAATTTTCTTTTTAAAAAAAATACATTTTATTGATTTTTTACAGAGAGGAAGAGAGAGGGACAGAGTTAGAAACATCAATGAGAGAGAATCATCGATCAGCTGCCTCTTGCACACCCCCTACTGGGGATGTGCCCGCAACCAAGGTACAAGCCCTTGACTGGAATCGAACTTGGGACCTTTCAGTCCACAGGCCGATGCTCTATCTACTGAGCCAAACCGGTTTTGGCCAAATTCAATTTTCTTTCTAAAAAACTTAAAATTCATTTCAAAATATAATAAAATAGCTACACTTGAGCACTTATTATAAACATTTTATAACCTACTAAGTAGGTAAATTATCAACCTCAATTTACAGATGAGGACATTGAGGTAACAGGGTGGTGCTGAGGATACATAGCCAGTAAGAGTTAGAGTTTGATTTTTACATAAATAATCTGGTTCCAGAACCTGTGCTGATAAGCTCTTCACTCTACTGCCCTATACTAGGCTGTGCACACATTTGTTATGCAAGTGTTAGAAAAAACCACTCTGAAAACAATTGTGGGGTAAGATTAGAATGCAGCATTAAAAAAACCTTATGCTAATTTGTTGTGTTTGCTGTTTATGGACCACTTTATAGGACAGGGAGAGAAGTGAAACATTTTATCTGAAAGGTAACCATGTATTGTCTAGAGGAGCTATAACTTCTTTTTTTCTCAGCTACTATTGAGTAATTTATTTTTGTGTCAAACAACAGGCTAGTCACATTCCATACATTATTTTATTTAATCTTAAACAACATAGTGGCATTGGTTCACTTTCTCCTTATTACTGATTTAGGAAACCAAGGCTTGTACTCCTTGTACTTCTAACTTTTAAGCACAATTTGTTCTTCTAAACTCTGCTTTCCATTTAGAATATTTTTTTTCTTTTCTCAGTCTTTATGATCAATATAACATTATTTGAAAATTCATAATGATAGGAAACCGAGATTCCATATTTATTTTTGATCACATGACTAGAGTTAGCTAGAAATTTGAGTAATCTTTAAGCTATAGTTCTTTAGCTGAGGAAGTGATAACACTTTGAACATTTCTCCTAAATATTCCTTCAAACAGCAAATATGTTTTTAGTGCATTCTGTATGTTAGTAATAGGATAATACTAATCTTTGATGTTTGTTGGTAAAGGGATATCATGAAAGACACTATACCATTCCAGGATGTGGTAACTCCTATATATAATAGGAGTGAAAATAGAAGCTATTTATCTTCCACTGATGTCCTTAGTATCCTAAAATATTTTGCATGCAAAAAGTACACAAATATTTGTTGAATGAATAACTATATCTGTAAATGTCTTCTTGTGAAATAGAAGAATAAATTAGAAATTTATTTTTAGGGCTTTTAAAAAGTCTAATTTTAATTAGAGTAAAATTTATTTTTTATTCATGGAAAATTGTTTTGAAAAGATTTGTCCATTATACCTAAGGTTATTACAATAAAATACTTTACATATATTTTCTTTAGAAAAATAAAAAGTACTTTTCCTTTCATCAGTGTTACTGAAATTATTGACCTCTTATCATATTCCTACTTCTAGTAATTAATTTGTCTTTTAGTGCACAGTTACCTTCCTAAGCAGTAGACATAATGTAAAAGCAGATTTAATTTTTACTACTTTGATTTACATTTAGAATAAAAGACTATTTAAAATTCTTTTTAGAAACACAGAAATGCAAAGGTGATGTTACAAATGAATATTTTCTAAGTTAAGATGAAAGAAATATATAGGAGAATGAATACTATTGATTTATGGATTAATTACTCTGTCAAATTACACATGTAGATTCTTACGGAATGAGATTTATTCATTTTCTATTTAGGTCATCTTCATTTAGTTAGAATGGCATATTATAGGTGATATAATTTTGTAGGTGAAATATTTTTTTAGGTCAATACTCCCAACTCATCAAAATTATAAATATTTAAAAGCACATATTTATAATGTCTTATAATACAAAGTGGATTTTAAGATAAAGATTTTATGTAAACTTTTGAGAATGAAAAATCTTAATGAAGACAAAAATATAGCACAGTCAACGTTTGATTTTAAATTTAAATAGCAATACTAGGAAGTGTTATTTTTTTTCCTTTATGAATTACATCAACACTAATTCTGCTTTATGTAAGAACAGGTCTGACTTCACGAAATGAAAAAAGTGTAGTTCATAGTCTTACTAGTGTGTGATAGTATTCTAATTGAACTGGAATTTTTCTCTTTCCATTCCTTTTCTAAGGGATTTTAAAAAATGTTTAAGAGACACAATAAATAAAACTGGAAATATCCCTATTAGTCAAATAAGCTTTGTGAATATCTAAGATTGGATGATGCAAAGAGATGAATTATGTTCTATCATAAAATTAATGATTAATGCTGCTTTTAGTTTCATATCTTGTGACTTAGATTTGTCAAAGATCCAATCAGGGGTGGGTATTTTATTTCTTTTTTTCTTACAGTATTTTGTTTTCTTCTATAGATTGGTCAGGTGAAGCAGGAGCTCTCTAGAAAGGATACAGAACTACTAGCTCTACAGACAAAGCTAGAAACACTTACGAACCAGTTCTCGGACAGTAAGCAACACATTGAAGTGCTGAAGGAATCCTTGACTGCTAAGGAACAAAGGGCTGCCATTCTGCAGACCGAGGTAAAAATAGCTTTGGTATTTGCAGGGATTTGATTCCTTGGCACCTTTTTATATGTATTACCTGTGCTCTTTTTGTTATATAGCTTAGATTTGGGAGATAAGCATGATGTTATGATTAATTCTTTAACAATGTGATCAGTTATACTAAAACTAGAGACGTGGTGCACAAATTCATGGACCAGTGGGGTATCTCAGCCTGGCCTGCGCCCTCTTGCAATCCAAGACCCCTTGGGGGATGTCAGAGAGCCAATTTTGGCCTGGTCCCACAGGCCAGGCCGAGGGACCCCACTGGTGCATGATCTGGGCTGGGGAGAGATGTTGGAGGTTGGCCAGCCAGGGAGGTACCACAGGAGGGCTCCGGGGCATGTCTGGCCTGTCCCTCTCAATTCTGATCAGCCAGACCTCAGCAGCAAGCTAACCTACTGGTCAGAGTGTCTGCTCCCTGGTGGTTAGTGCATGTCATAGCGAGCAGTTGAGCAGCCAAAGCATTTCATTAGCATATTACACTTTGATTGGTTGAATGGCCAATCAGTTGACCAGACACTTAGCATATTAGGCTTTTATTATTGCAATATATTGGATATAACCATTTTATTTTTGGATCTAGCAAATTAAAACTGGTACAATTTATTTGTTTTTACTAGAGGCCTAGGGCACAAATTTGTGCATGGGTGGAGTCCTGCCAGCCCGGCCTCAATTGGGATGGATTGGGCATGGGCCTTTTGGGAGGAGGAGATAGCGGGAAGTTGGCTGGCCTGCCCGCCTCAATTGGGGCCTATCAGGGCTGGGCTGGCTGGGGGGAGGGGCCATGGGTAATTGGCTGGTGGGCTCCACCCCCAATTGGGGTTGGGGGTCGATTGGGGGTGAGGACAGCCATGGGGAAGGGCTGTGGGTGGTGGCTGGCTGGCCCCACTTTCAAATGGGGTGGGTGGTGCCAGTCTGGGGCCAGTGGCCTGGGGAGGGGGTATGGGTGGTTGGGCCCTGATCGGCGTGGGGCTGCAGGAGGTTGGACAGCTGGCCCTGCTCTCTTTTGGGGTGGGGGAGGTGATCAGGGCTGGAGCTGGCTGGGGGAGGAGCTGCAGGCCTATCAGAGTGGTGGGTGGCCATAGGGGTGAGGCTGGCCAGGGGGGAGGGGCTGCAGGAGGTTGGGTGGGAAGAATGGGAAAAGAGCAGGTTTGAGCAGAGGAAAAAGTAAAGCTACAATTCTGGCCAGGGATTAGCCTCAGCTAACCACATAGAGAGCTCTTGGGTCAATGGCGGAAAAAAAGGATATATATGTACCTGACTGGGTGGTTTGCTGGCTACAGTGGGTGTCATAGCAACCGGTTGTTAAGAATTACAGTCACTGGCTTTTTATATATATAGATACCTACTTTGGACTTTCTCTAAAAATACTTTAAGTTAGCATTATGAAATGAAAACATAGTTATAAAAAGGAAATTTAAGTGAAGGTTTTGTTCTTTACCATGGTGAATCTTCTGGTCATGAATGGCAGTGAGCTTGGTTATCCCATGCTTGTATTATTAAGTGTTCTTAGTTTTTTATATTATAAATAGCTTTAACTAGGCAAACTGAATCTAAAGATGTCCTAGATAGATCTTGTTTTGAACTATAGATCATTGATACAGTGCCTTCACATCCTGTTTGTTAGTATTTTTAGAAATCTTAGAATTGTCTGTCAGCCCTGATTTCAAGTAGGAATACTCTAAATATTTCTAGGCAGATGAGAATATCATGTTTGCAATGAGAAGAAATTGATAATGCTATTTGGATTTACTGTCTTAATGCAAATATCAGAGAGGAAAGGAGAGGAAGAGAGAGAGAGAAACATTGATGAGAGAGAATCATTAATAGGCTTTCTTCTGCCCATCCCCTACTTGGGATTGAGCCTGCAGCCTGTGCATGTGCCCTGGCTGGGAATCAAATCATAACTTTCTGGTTCATAGGCTGATGCTCAAGTATGAGCCACACCAGCCAGACAATGCAAATATTTCAATGAAATAGGTAATTTAGATAGGAATAGATACGTAGTTCTAATTTATAGAAGAAAAATAAAGCATACAGTATGGATTAGTTTTTTCTTTTAAAAAACAGATCATAAATAAATAAGGGCATAGTTTGATGGAAAAAAGAAATGGGGAGTAAAAAGAATGCATAAAAACTGTATCACAGATACCCAGAAAATCAGAATTTTTAAGGGAGATGGAATATGAAAATAACCAAAACTATTTCATATAATATTTTTGTACCATTTGGGATTTTGTTTAAAATTAGGGATTTGGATGACATATTTGTAATTTTCTTTATAACTTAAACTTTTTCTCTATTTTAATTATGTTTAATTTTATTATCATATCAACTCCATTTTAACTCAGAGGAATATTTTGGGTATAAATAAGTCTCACAGTTAATAAGCATCACAGTTACTGCATTTGAATTTAGCCTTGATCCTGGGCATGTTTTTTAACTTCATTGTATCTCACTTTACACATTTGTAAGATGATGCCTACCTCATATGGTTGTTGTTAGGAATGAACTAGTTTATTCATACTCAGTGTCTGGCACACAAAGTTATGTTATTGTAATTTTTATAATAGCGAATATATAAACTTGTAAAATATTAAGGGAACAGTTTTCTTTTCATGGGCATACATTTTATATAGAAGATTTGGTCTTTCATATTTTTATTAATTTAAATTTAGGTTTATTAAGATAATTTTGAATATAAAATTATGTAGAAAATGTTACTTGTATTGTTATTAATTTATAATTTTATTAGCGTTTGCTACTTTAGTAACTGGTATGCATGCAGTACTCCAAAAGAGTCAGAAGAGGGTGTGAGTGTTTTAGACATGAGCCTGATTTCCAGTTTTGCTCCTGTGATAGCTTTGGATGGTGGCTGCAGGGTGGGAAACAGAGCCAGGCAGTTGGTTAATGATAATACAAACATTTAAAAGCTTGTCACATTCTAATAAATGACCTTTTCCTCTCGGCAATCCATCCTTTTCTTTGTATCCCTCTCAAATAGTGTTTTTATTAACTAGGTCTCACACAGATGGGCTTGTGATTGGTCTCTGGAACCATAGAGAATAAAGACTATTTGTGGTCATGCTTGAATGGTTTTTATATTTGTTTTTAGCCATTATGACAGAAACTGAATTTCAGTGATTACCTCATAAGTTACTGGGACAACTGCTTAAATATGTCAGTCTCATCTTACAGGCGTCTTCAAACTACGGCCCGTGGGCCACATGCGGCCCGCAGAGGAGTCTGATCCGGCCCGCCAGGTTTTTTGGGCAGTGAGCACAGCCGAGGTGTTACAGTAGGAATTAGTAGTTCATATAGTCCGGCCCTCCAGCTCTCTGAGGGACCGTGATCTGGCCCCCACTTTAAAAAGTTTGAGGACCCCTGTATAATACTGTATAACTTAACTTGCCTTTGAATTTTGAATGATTTTATGTATATATGTAATATACCTACCTATTAGCATTTGCTTTTTTATCTTAAATTAATCCAAAGGCACTTAACAAGAGTCACTTTTTCAAAAGCAACATTATCATGTTAGAGCCCATAATAGGTAGTTTGAACCAACTCTGAAAATTCTCATATATTTCTGTAATTTGATATTGATTTTATCTTTCTGCAACTACCCTAGACTTTGATTTAACTTTCAAATCACCAAACTCAGCACATATGAAAAAGAACACGTATAAAAGAGTGTTTATTTTAAAATTCATTAAGCAAAGAAGGGATATTAGAAAAGATATGATTTTCCAATGCTTTTTCTGCTTCTGTTGATATGATCATGTGGTTTTTATCTTTCAATTTGTTTACGATGTATTGAATTTATTGACTTGCAAATATTGTACCATCCCAAGAATAAATCTTACTCTATCATGTTGTATCATCTTTTTAATATATTGATGGATCCCAGTTGCTAATATTTTGTTAAGGATTTTAGCATCTGTGTTCATTAGTGTGATATTGGCTTGTAATTTTCTTTCTTTATAGTGTCTTTAACTGGTTTTGGAATTAGCATAATGCTGGCTTCTTAAAAAGGGCTTGGAAGTGTTCCTTTCTCTTAAAGACTTTTTGGAATAGTTTGAGGAAGACAAGTATTAGTTTTTCTTTGAATGTTTGCTAAAATTCAATTGGTCCAGGATTTTTGTTTGCTGGAAGTTTTTAAATTACTGCTTCAATTTCATCAGTTGTTATTGGCCTACTCAGGTTTTTCTGATTTTTCCTGATTGACTTTTGTAAGATTGCATGTTTCTAGGAATTTGTCCATTTCACCCAGGTTGTCCAGTTTGTTGGCATATAGTTGTTCATAGTATTTGAACAACTTTGTATTTCTGTAGTGTTCATTATATCACCTTTTTAATTTCTGATTTTATTTATTTGGGTTCTCTCTCTTTGCTTCTTGATGAGTCTGGCTAGGAGTTCATCAATCTTATCTTTTCAAAGAACAAGCTCTTGGATGTATTGATCTTTTTAAAGTCTCTATGTCATGTATTTCCACTCTGATTTTTATTATTTCCTTCCTTCTATTTCCTCTGGGCTTTTCTTTCTGTTCTCTTCCTAATTCATTTAGTCGTAGGTTAGATAGTTTATTAATCATTTTTCTTGTTTCTTGAGGTAGACCTGCAGTGCTATAAACTTCCCTCTCATTACTGCTTTTGCCGTGTCCCATAGGTTTTGGGTGGTTATGTGTTCATTTTCATTTGTTTCTAGGAAGTTTTTAATTTCTTGCTTGATCTGATTGGTAATCCATTCTTTGTTTAATAACATGCTAGTTAGCCTCCATGTATTTGAGTGTTTTTGAATTTTTTTATTGTAGTTGATTTTTAACTTCATGCCATTGTGATCTGAGAAGATGCTTGGTATTATATCAATTTTCTTGAATTTGTATAGACTTGTTTTGTGCCCTAACATGTGGTCTATCTTTGAGAATGTTCAAGGTGCACTTGAGAAAAATGTATATTCTGTTGCTTTGGGGTGAAATGTTTTATAAATATCAGTTAGGTCCATCTGGCCTAGTATGTCATTTAAGGTCTGTTTCCTTGTTAATTTGTTGTCTGGAAGATCTATCCAGTATGGTCAGTGTGGTGTTAAAGTCCCCTATTGTGACTGTATTGCAGTCAATCTCTTCCTTAAAGTCCATCAAGAATTTTTACTTACTTGGGTGCTCCTATATTGGGTACACAGATGTTTACAAAGGTTATATTTTCTTGTTGAATCATTCTCTTTAATATTATGTACTGGCCTTCTTTGTCTTTTGTTATGGCCCTTGTTTTGAAGTTTATTTTGTCTGATATGAGCATTGCTACCTCAGGTTTTCTTTCCTTTCCTTTTGCATGAAATACTTTCTTCTATCCCTTCACTCTCAGTCTGTGTGCATCTTTTGTTCTGAGGTGGTTCTCTTGAAGAGAGTATATATATATATATATATATGTATATATATATATATGTCATATTTTCTTTCCTTTCTTAAAAATATATTTTATTGAATTCTTACAGAGAGGAAGGGAAAGGGTTAAAGAGCCAGAAACATAGATGAGAGAGAAATATTGACCGTCTGCCTCCTGCATACCCCCCACTGGGGATGTGCCTGCAACCAGGGTACATGCCCTGACTGGAATCAAACCTGGGACCCTTCAGTCCGCAGGCTGACGCTCTATCCATTGAGTCAAACGTTAGGGCAGGTCATGTTTTCTTATCTGTTCAGTCACCCTATGTCTTTTGACTGGAGCATTTAATCCATTTACATTTAAGATAATTATTGATAAATATTTTTTATTGCCATTTTTATTTTCTTTATGGCTATGATCCTCTCTGTCTCCTTTTCTTCTTTTTTTCATTGTTTAAAGTATTACATAGTATGTCTCCTTTCCCCCCACCATTGACGCCCCTGTCCCCCCCCCCCCCCCCCCCAAGACAAGCCCCAGCCACACAGTGTCTGTGTCCATTGGTTATGTTAATGTGCATGCATACAAGTCGTCTGGTTGATCTTTAACTTCTCCTTTCCCTACATCCCTCTTCATTCTCCACCCCCCCTCCCCAACTTCTCTCTGAGGTTGGACTATCTATTTAGAGTCACCTTGTCTTTGGAACTATTTTTGTTCATCATTTTATGTTGATCATTATATCCCACATATGATTGAGATCATGTGATATTCAATTTTCTAGAAATAAGGATGAGATGATTAGACCATACCTAAAATATTGAGTTCTGGGTGCAATGACTTAAGAGACATTGGCACATTTAAGCATGTTTAGACTCAAAGCATCTGACACCGTGGGATGATAAGGAACACTTGGAGGCTAGCTTAGAGAAAAAATGTTCTTTGGAGTACATGACAGTCTGCATGTATCTAAATGGCTGTTATGTGGAAGAGAATGTGACCTAAGGTGTCATACTTGGGCCAATGGCTAAAACTATAGAAAAACATTTTCTGAAAGTTCAAGTTAAGAGTTAGTTTTTTTACTAGCTGTTAAAGAAGTATATGGGCATCCTCTAGAGAAGAACCATGTTTGTGGTTTTCACTGGAGATGTTAAAATACTAGAGATGTCTGATTAAAAGGGATATTGTATGAAGAGATTCAAGTTTTTAATGAGAGATTTAATTAGGTAACTTTATATATATACTTTTTTAAATTTTAAATAAATCTTTATTGTTCATATTTTTACAAATGTTCCTCATTCACCCCCCCCCCCCATATACACTTTTTTATTATTGATTTTGGAGAGGAAAGAAGAGGGAGAGATAGAAACATCCATAAGACAGAACCATGGATTGGTTGCCTCCTGCACGCCCCCTGCTGGGGATTGAGCCCGCAACCTGGGCATGTGCTCTGACTGGGAATCGAACCTGTGACTGCCTGGTTCATAGGTCGATGCTCAACCACTGAGCCATGTTGGCTGGGATAACTTTAAGGATCCTTTTAGTGTGGAAATTCTCCATGATTCTAAGTGTTTTTCACATAGAGAGGGCTTTAAGGTTTAATTGACCTGTTCTGATACCAAAATGAGGAAATATTACTGATGTGTTGGCTTAGAGTGGTAAGATAGAACTAGATTGACTAACTACTTTATTGGATTTGCAGAGAGCAAGAGAGCAAGAGCATTAACATTTCTACTGGGGATGCTTCTTACAGTATATGCTTTTTTTTTTTTTTAATTGATTAGAGAGCGATAGAGATAGAGAGATAGAGAGAGAGAGAGAGAGAGAGAGAGAGAGAGAGAGAGAGAGAGAGAGAGAGAGAGAGAGAGAGAGAGAGAGGGAGAGAGATAGAGAGAGAGAGAGGGAGAGAGGGAGGAACATCGATGTGTGAGAGAAAAACATTGTTTGGTTGCTTCCAGTATGTGCTCTGACTGGGGATAGAAACTGCAGCCAGGGCATGTGCACTGACTGGAAATCAAACCCTCGACAATTTGGTGTATGGGATGATGCTCTAACCAACTGAGCCACACTAGTCAGGGCATAGTATACTCTGTAAAGCCAGTTTGTGTCTTTGTCTGCTTTATAAAATTTCAAGGGAAAGTGGGTGGAAATGATGTTGACATTGATTTTGTAAGATTATAAATTTGCAACTTTATTTTTTTGTAAACAAAGTACAAATAAACTGTACTTTGAAATGTCCTTTTTAATATTTCTCTGAGCTCCTCAGCTTTTTCTTTTTCATATGTGAAGCTTCAACAGAGCTCTGTGTAGTCTGTTGAAATAGTGTTTTAAAAAAGTTTACTTGTTTCCTTTGGATAAATACCCAGAAGTGATATTTCTGAGTCAAATGGTATATCTATTTTTATTTTTATTCTTTTGAGGAATATCCATACTGTTTCCCTAGGGGCTGAACCAGTTTCATTTTTTACCTGCAGTGCACAAGGGTTCCCTTTTATCAAATCCTCAACAACACATGTTACTTGTTGACTTTTTAAAAATAGCCATTCGGACTTGTGTGCGGTTGTATCCCATTGTGGTTTTGATTTACATTTCCTTGTTGATTAGTGATGTTGAACATCTTTTTATATGTCTGTTAGCCATCTGTATATCTTTTTTGGAGAAATATTTTCCTGTGTTTATTGCAGCATTATGTATTCAATAGCCAAAACTTGGAAGCAGTGTAAGTGTCCACATATAGATGAATGGATAAAGACATATGTGTATATGAGTGTATTAGAAGTCTAGGTGCATGAACTTTGTGCAAGAGGACAAGGTGTGTGTGTGTCCCTCAGCCAGCCTGCACCCTCTCCAACCTGGGACATCCCTGTCACAATCCAGGACTGCTGGCTCCCAACCACTCACATGCCAACTTGCCTGATTGCCCTAAACACTTCTGCCTTCCAGTCTGATTACCCCCTAACCACTCCTCTGCCAGCCTGATCAATGCCTAACTGCTCTCCTTGCCGGTCTGATTGCCCCTAAATGCCCTCCCCTGCTGGCCTGTCCACCCCTAACTACCCTCCTCTGCAGGCCTGGTCACCCCCAACTACTCTCCCCTGTAGATCTGGTCACCCCAACTGCCCTCCCCTGCAGACCTGGGTTCCTTCCATCTGTCCTCCCCTGCAAGCCTGCTTGCCCCCAACTGCCCTCCCTTTCAGGCCTGGTCCCTCTTAACTGCCCTCCCCTGCTGGTCATCTTGTGGTGGCCATCTTGTGTCCACTTGGGGGTGGCCATCTTGTGTGTTGGAGTGGTGGTCAATTTGTATATTACCTCTTTATTATATAGAATTATTATATAGAATATATGTGTATATATGTATATATACATATCTCACACAATGAAATATTACACAGCAATAAAAAGGAATGAAACCTTGCCTTTTGTGAGTTACACTAAGTGAAATAAGTCAAGCAGAGAAAGACAAATGTCATATGGTTTCATTTATATGTGAATCTCAAACAAACAAATAAAACAAAAATAAAAATAGATTCCTGGAAACCTAGACCAAAGGGTTAGTTACCAGATGGGATGGGAGAATGGCTGAAAAGGGGAAGGGGAATGTAGTCTGTTCTATTGTGATAACTTTACATGATGACAAATAATTACTAGAATTAGTGAGGTGATGACATGGCAGGGTATAAAAATGTTGAATCACTATATTGAACACCTGAAATAAATATAACCAATATAAGATTGTATACTAACTATATTTTAAGTAAAAAATAAATTAAAAGGAAAGGTTTATTTGTATATGTTGTCAACACCATTGCCCAGTGTCCTTCATTTAGCCTCATTTGTAGATGGGAACAATGGGAAATGTGGTGGTAGGAAATTATATATAGTGATCATGGGCAAGTCACTTTGTTTAGAATTTGATTTCTTCAGCTTTAAAATTTGGTGTTAGGGTGATTTAATGTAAAAAAAATCCTCATCTGAAGATATGTTTATTGATTTTTTTTTAGAGAGAGTGGAGATGGGGGAGAGAGACATTGATGTGAGAGAAAAACGTTGATCTGTTGCCTCTCATATACACCTCGACCAAGGATCAAACCCACAACCCCTTTTGGTATACAGGACAATGCTCCAACCAACTGAGCCACCTGATCAGGTCTAGAGTATTTAATTTTAAAAAATATTTTTTATTAATTTTTTTTAGCGAGAGAGGAAGGGAGAGGGAGAAAGAAAGGGCATTGAAGTGAGAGGAAAACATCAATTGGCTACCTCCTGCAAGCCGTCTACTGGGGATCATGCCAGAGACACAGGCATATTTCCTGCCCAGGAATGGAACCAGCAACCTGTTTGGTTCACAGGATGATGCCCAACTAACTAACAGAGCCATACTGGCCAGGGCAGGTTATTAAATTTTTTAAAAACAATGTATGAAATTTTGGCAAATACAGGAAGAATTCAGAAGATAAATTAATAGATACCACTTAAATTTAACTTATCGTAATTTTGGTCCACACTAAGTGATCTTTTAAAGATCCTTTAAAAGTAAAGGTTCTAAAAAAAACTTACTCTAAACTTAATATTCAAGGAAATTTTGTTAGAATCTCTGGCATTTAGAACTTGTTGGGCCAGGAATAAAAAATTGGAAGCTGTCGTGGAGGTAGTGGTTAAAGCCTGCCTCCAGAAGAAGTTGGTTTCTCCAGAAGAAGTTGTGTAAAGTAAGATGTGAAGAGGGGGAAATGACAGAAGATCCAGTAAAGAAAACTGAAAAGGTGTAGTCAGTGAATTGGGAAGGGACTGAATTATATTGGTAAAGTCATAAAGTCATGAGAGAAATTATAGGAAACAAACCATTGTTGCTATGCAATAATTACTACATTTAGATGATCTATTTAGTGATGTAAAAAAATTAAGGTTAATTTAGTGGTTGGGATCATTAGTGGTTTTATGGTCAGCATTGAGAGGCCAGCACAGCAAGGTAGCCACTTTTCTGTTTATATCTATTGAAAAACTTGCCCTGTTTGTGTTGAATTTGGCATAACCTATTTGCCACAGACCTTGATGTTTGTTAAGGTGGGTGGACACTGCTCCTCCAGCTCAGGTCTGTTCCTCCTGCTAGGAATGGTATTAGGGTGATGACTATGTGTCCTGCTAGTTTCTGATGTGCTTTTCTGAATATGTTTTCTTTTGTGGTTTGCAAAATATGGACCTCATACAAAATATACTACCAATTTTAGTTTACTCCAAACTTAAAGATCAGTTTAGAATTCAGAGCAATTAATCTAGTAATAGCTGAGTGTTTTCGTGGTTCTTATCTCAGTCCTCTGGACCAGCACATTTAAATTCTGCATTGCATGAAGGGAAACTTAAAGACTTTTGTTATCTTGCACTTCAGAAAAGACCATTAGAGAATTTAGTGGGAATCATGTCATTCATCTTTGCTTTGCTTTGGATTTTAATTCTTGCTGTGAGATTTTTAGTGTTGACTTTAGACACCCACACTAGAAACTTTTAATGTAACATTTCTTGGATTCACTGGGTTTGACTTATTGTAGATCTGCTATTTTTACAATATGAAAGTTCTTAGGTGGACCTTTTCCAGAATATAATCTAGTTAACCATATATTATTTATTAAAGTAGAATAAAAGAAAATTGGAGGTTAATGAGTGTTTGTCAGTAGAGATTGTGAAGGATTATAAGTGGGACATAAAATGGTTGCTTTCCCAATTTCTGGCTTGGTGATGTTTAAGTTGTTGGGAGAAATATAGTTTAGCATAGTGAAAGCTGGTCAATTTACATATTTTGCTTTCCAGTATAGTTTGATATAATTTGTAAGTACATAATGACTTAAGTATAGCAGTTTCAAATTAGACTAGTCACCTAGGACAATGGTCGGCAAACTCCTTAGCCAACAGAGCCAAATATCAACAGTACAACGATTGAAATTTCTTTTGAGAGCCAAATTTTTTAAATTTAAACTTCTTCTAATGCCACTTCTTCAAAATAGACCATGGTATTTTGTGGAAGAGCCACACTCAAGGGGCCAAAGAGCCTCATGTGGCTCTTGAGCCGCAGTTTGCTGACCACGGACCTAGGAAATTATCTTTTTTTTTAAAAAAATGTTTTAAGAATATGTATTTTTATTGATTTCAGAGAGGAAGGGACAGGGAGAGAGGAGATAAAAACATCAAGGATGAAAGGGAATCCTTGATCAGCTGCGTCCTGCGTGTCCCCTATTGGGGATTGAGCTTGCAACCCTGGCATGTGCCCTGACCAGAATTCAAACCAGTAACTCCTAGTTCATAGCTTGATGCTCAACCACTCAGTCACACTGGCTGGGTGGAAATTTTCTGTAATACTGAGTGGTCAGTACCACCATATTACAAAGTATTGATTCTCTCATATCTTCTAGTTTAGTTATAATATTAGATCTTTTCTGAGAGTTTTGCTGTACTATAAATGTAAGTTATTACCCATATTATTTGTTTTTTCTTTGTGAGTTAATCCATAGTCATACACAAAAAATAATATAGGACAAGTTCAAGATAAAAGGTGTTTTATAGAAACATACTTGATATCTTAGCTTTGCACTGTCACTGTGATAGTCACATGTGTTTATTGATCACTTGAAATATGTCCAAACTGAGATGTGATATAAATGTAAATTACAATATGCATTGGACTTGGAAGATTTAGCATGAAACAAAGAATATAAAATAGCTTGTAAGTTTTTTTTATATGGATTACATGTTTGAAATGATAACTATAGATATATTAGATTAAATAAAGTATGTTATTAAGATTAACTTTGCTTGTTTCCATTTTCCTTTTCAATGTAGCTGTTAGAAAATTAAAAATTTCATGTGTGGCTATCATATATAACTCATATTCCTGTTGAATAGTACTATCTTAATATGAAAGAAATCTACGTCTTTTTTTTTAAACTATAATCAAATACATATGTAATTATTTGCTGAATTATAAATCCTTAGTGGAAAAGCAAAAAATAAAAAAATTTAGTGTATGAGTATGCTTAATGAAATTTTCTATGGATAGATTTAAAAAGAAGTACCATAATTTAAAAATAATTACCAGATTTCTAGTAATTTTACTGTTGTATTTAACAAAAGCTGTTAAACTTCAGGGATAAAGGGAACTGGATACCAGACTTCAGAAAACCATCTTGGGATCTGAAAGTGTTGTGTTGCTTTGTGTTGTACAGCTCTCTAAGTGCATTATTGGGCTTGTCCTAAAAGCATTGTGTCTAATACCTAGATTTTGTTATCTGATTCAGCAAGTGGCATGCTTGGTGATGCTTGTGGTGTATTTCTAATATTAGATTTTCTAAAGCAGTGTAGCATCACTTGGGAACTTAGAAATTAGAAATACTAATTCTTAAACCCCAATGCTACTGAATCAGAAACTGATGGCTAGGATTGGCAATTTGATTGTAATGCACATAAAGTTTGATAAACATAGTTCTAGATTATGCTACTTTTATAGAAGTAGCAATACTCAACCTCTTTATAACAATTCTCCACTTTGTCTCCTTGATTCAGATCCATTTATCCTTCTATTATCTGATTGTAATTTAACTGATGTAAATTTTATTTTTCTCATAAAAAGTACTCACACTATTCCAGAATTAGTTTCTAAGCGTAATAATTATATTTAGAGTGGTATTTTATTTGACTCTAATGAAAAGTCATACATTCTTAGGTGGATGCTCTCCGATTGCGTTTGGAAGAGAAGGAAACCATGCTGAATAAGAAAACAAAACAAATTCAGGATATGGCTGAGGAGAAAGGAACACAAGCTGGAGAGATCCATGATCTCAAGGACATGCTGGATGTGAAGGAGCGGAAGGTTAATGTTCTTCAGAAGAAGGTAAGCTGCAGGGGTTCTGAGTTCATCTCTCACACATCATGTATACATACCTCTGAGTTATACCTAAATGTTGTCAAAATTTCACCTTCCTCTGTTTATATATTTGTGGTTTGTAATTAAAACTGTTGTTGCAATAGATAAATTGTTAGAACTGTTCCGCATATTCAGTTTTTAAAATTTTTAAGTAAACAGTATTAGTATCTTCAGTAGTAGTTTGCATGCTATTATTTCTGGAAAGTGCCTTGTAAATTGTCAAAGTGTTGACATTCTTCTGCTGCTTCTGTATTGGAACTGTAATGACATGAATTAGTATATTTATGGATTTGGAATGTTTGCAACTCCATCTATGTGATTAATACTACTATAATTTTGAATAGAAAACATACTACTATAATTAACATATACCAATAGTGTATGAGGGAGAGGTGGCGGGGGAGCAAGGAGAAGGTGATCAATGGGGAAAAGAAGGACATCTTGTAAAACTTTCAAAGATAAACATAAATTTAAAAAAACATATAGTCTACATGTGTCAAGGAAAGGAAGAATTTATTTTTTTTACCTTAATTTTTACCTTCTTTATTGTTACTTTCCTATTTTGTTTCTGAATTGGTGAATTTGAAAACACTTTAGCTTTGCAAAACATGTTATACAACTTGAGTTTTAGTTTGCAGTCAAGCTGTGTTATTTCCACTCTAGACTGTTGGCTATCACTTTGTTACTGACTTCTAGTGTGCCAGATATTTTATAATAGAAAAAATAATTTTGAACTTTTTTGGAAGAGAGTTTTACAACTATCCTGAAATTTGTGTGATTTTTATATATAGACCCACTAATATATTTGAAATATAAATGTACCCAATTAAAAAATCTAGATAAATATTTCTTTCAAAGCATTCCGAAAGTAATCTAAGGGTGCAGGCTTTCAGTTATAAAATAATTAAGTAATGGGAATGTAATTTATATAGTGTGGTGTCTAATTCATAATATTGTATTGTATATTTCAAAATTGCTGAGAGTTGATCTTAAAAGTTTTTATCACAAGAATAAAACTTTTCTGTAACTGTATGTGTTAATTTATGTTAACTAAACTTTGTGGTGATCATTTCACAGTGAATACAAATACTGAATCATATTATACTTCTGAAATTAATTTTACATGTTAATTATACCTCAGTTTGTTTTAGAATAGCACTAAGAAATAATGTGGTTTGAAAAAATACTTAAATTTTAAAATCATGAAAGTAATATATGTTCAAGGTAAAAAACAAAACAAATTAAAGTCTTTCTCCCCATCATTTGATCTTCTCAGTGCGGCTTTTAGAGATGTAACTGTTGTTAATAATTCTTTGTGATCCCTTAATGAAATTGAAATGAGAAATTTGTGCTGGAATTGTGGTATTCCCTAGGCAGTATGGCTTCCCAGGCTCTTGATCAGTGGAGTCAAAGAATGAAACCATGGATGAAATGGTATAGTAAAAGGTGGAAATTAATTGAGAAACAAGCACAGACTCCCACATGGGGAGGGGGAGAGTCCCACTGAGTCCCTTTTTCCTGTGTTTTATAAAGGCTGCAGATGTTTTTACCTTGATATCCCCTCTGATTGATCATAATTCCCCTTTGATTTGGTCACTATAGCAACTCCAGAGCTCAAGCCTCACATGAAGTACGGAGGTTTCCTCCTCCTCCCTTATTGTTCTCCTATTTCCTCTGGGCTTCCTTTCTTCATTTATTTTGTAAATATGTACCTTTTGTTACTTCCAGTCCCTTATCGTATATAAATGTAACTTTGGCCACTCCCAGCTCCCTTGTCTTGTGGTAATGTAGCTCTGTAGCCCGGTGCTTTTTCCATGGACCCCTTAATTCCTAAACTTTCCTAAACCTGCCTATTTCACCCCCCAAAATTACTTTCAAAATGTCTGCATATAGTAAGGTGACCAGATTTTAACATTGGTAAAGCGGGACACCATTGACCTGGGAGAGGGCGGGGAGAGGAGGGTTCTTGATTAAAAATTTGGTCTGTCCTGCCAAAAGCGGGACATCTGGTCACCTTAGTCTACATGGAGTAACAAAAATTTTCATAGAATGCAAAAAATAGTATTGTAACATATTTTTTAAAATTTCAACATAAGTACAATTTACAAATATAATTTAAAAAATTATGTATACTCGTAAGTGTCACTTTCAAGGCCAGCACTAGACTTTTTGCTGCCACTATAAAATATAAATAATACGTCTGCTAAATTCAAGAAAATTTATGTATTTATTAAATAAATAAATAAATAAATAACTTACCTAAATTATCTGAATAGCTGATTTGTAATGACATCACTTGTTTAACTAGCTTACTAGCACACAGTATGATGTGTGTCATCTGAGAGACAGTTACAAAATGTTTTCGTCATTGCCAATCCCCCAAAATGCCATTGTTCATTAAGTCCAAACAATGGTGGTTGAATTCTAACAACTGATCAACAATGCAAACTTTGATAAGCAGTTCTTGATAATCAGTTCTCAACAATTATTTGTTATTATTAAATTTTAACATTATAAAATTAACAAAAATAATATAAAACTCATATCCTGGCTAAATAGCCACATGGTTGCTGAAAACCGTATATTCCCTTCCCGTTCTCCCAGCGTTCCCTTGTTTGTCGTGCATTCTTTCCAAAAATTGAGACTTTTTAAAAACGCCGTGGGACGAGGGACAAATTGTTAAAAATCGGGACTGTCCCGCCAAAAGTGGGATGTCTGGTCACCTTATTTTAAAAGAATGACATTAATAGCTACCATCTAGTTATTTGTATTGAGCATCTAATTGGGAAGGAGTGGGTGTGGGGTTATCTCACACCATTCAGACCTAGGTGTGGGGCTGACAGCCTGTGGGAATCAAATACCCTTTGTTGTCCCTGCTCAAATTCATCAGTAGCTTGTTGAGAGCTAGATAAGAAGAGTGATAATTGGGCCAGGTGGTTCTTCAAGGGAAAATGGATATCCAAGTTTTCAACTGGGGCCCCAAATTTACATGAGCCTTCTATTTAGACCTCAGATGATGTCTTTCAGAAACAGTTCAATTATATTGCTTTGGCGTGTGTGTGTGTTTGTGTGTGTGTGTGTGTGTGTGTGTGTTTTAAGCATTAATTTGTTTAATGTAAACATTTACAATATTATACAATTTTTGTGATTTTAGCATTTATTTTTATTATAAAGTATCCTGGGACCCCGGCCACTGTGGATCAGTGGTTGAGCATCGATCCATGAACCTAGGAGATCTTGGTTCGGTTCCTGGTCAGGGCACATGCCCGGGGTGCAGGTTCTATCCTCAGTGGTGGTGTTGGGGCGTGCTGGAGGCAGCCAGCCATCAATGATTCTCTCTCATTGTTGATGTTTCTACCTCTCTCTCCCTCTCCCTTTCACTCTCTAAAATCAATATATATATTTAAAGTATCCTGGGAGATTCAGCTAATGGAAGTGGCCTGGGACACTCTTGATCTCTGAAAGACTCATGGAGTGTTGTCCCAGGTTTCCTTCGTTAGTAGCCCTTGTTTGAAGCTGAAGGAAATATTGCCTCTGGTTAGAATTAGGTGGGCTGGAAGGAAATGGGGGGCGGGGGGGGGGGGGATGAGAAATATATAATACTTTCAACAATAAATAATTATTTTTTAAATGCAGCTAAAAATAAAATGTTGCTGTTTTATTTTTCATAAGGATTAATTGCAGTGTTTTCTAAATGTTATTTTTTAAGTCAGTGTTAAAGAGGATAAGAGAAGGCCAAGTTGGATCCCAATCAAATTTTAAGTTGGAAACTTAATATACTTAGGCATTAGAATTTTCCCTTTTCTTTCTTTTACCTATAATTTTAATATAACTCAGTTTATTTAAAATTTGTTTATGGAGAATATGTATAGCTAAATTTTTGAAATAACATTTTTTATAAGAAAACTATGCCTAGTGAATGAAGTATAATGAGTGATGATATTTCTACTGGGGAATATATTCTATGTGGATTTACTTTGCTTCATATAACTTTTTTACCTTCCCTTTTTCAAGTAAACTTTAAGGAGGTAAATAGTTGGAACTTTCAGAGTCTAATTTAACTTCCAGCTTGTTAATAGTAACTCTTTTTAAATGAAGCTGAACTTATATAAGTGACTGAAAAATTATTCTTGAAAAAAAGGGAAGGATCTTAGTTTACCTTGCTATAAATTATCTTTTATTTAATATTTTAAAAATATTAATTGTATTGGGATGACATATATATGAAAGGCTAATATGCTAAGTGTCTGTTCGGGTAATGTCACATAGCAATGTCCAGCTTCCTCTCCCTAGTTACTAGCCTCCTTAGATTTTCTTCAGTCCAGGAATAAGACCTGCTTTATAGCCATGTGGAAACATTTCACACTGTAACCAGATATCTGTGAAGCCTTTTCCTGTGCCTCATCTCATTTGATCCTCACAGAAGTCCTGGGGTAGGTAGATAGGAGACTCATGGAATCATATATATATATATATATATTTCATTACCTGGAAAACAGATATTTAGAAAGCTTAGAAACTTGACCTGACTGAAAAGAAGTAAGAAATGGTCAACCTTGAAATTAACTTCAGGTTTTCTCACTGTGCAGAGTATAGTCAAACACTTCTGCAGGCAGATATTTTATCCTTTGTTCTCCCTGCATGATTTACAAAAATAATCTGCTTTATATTGATATTTACTGCTACATTGCTGACAATTACTTGAAAAAGATGTTGGTGTGCTTCACTGGGCTGGAAAAAGTTTAGCTAAAACAGAAAGCAGGTCTAATTAAGCAAGTTTTTATCTATAAAAGGCTAAGTTGGCTCGCACATGCATGATACACAAAAAGTTCTTGCTGGCGCTAATTGCATGTGTGTGTTTCCATCTATCATTGTTAGTCCTGAATTTGGTTGACACTTCTATTATAGAGAAAGGGCAGCTGAGGCAACTGGGGGACTCCGGAGGCAGGTGCACAAAACGGCTGGGTCTGCCTGGGGGTGGACCCAGCAGGGCTAAGGGGAATGGGTGCCACCATTTTGTGGCTGTGGGCATCGCCATCTTTGAGAGCATGGCAGTCAGTTAGCATTTTCCCTCCTTATTGGCTGTGGGCACCACCATCTTTGAGGGTGGAGCAGTCAGTTAGCATACTCCCTTCTTATTGGCTGTGGGTGCCACTATCTTTGAGGGCAGGGTAGTCAATTAGCATACTCCCTTCTTAATATCTGTGGGTGCCATCATCTTTGAGGTTGGGGCAGTCAATTACCATATTTCCTCTTTATTGGCTGTGGGTGCCACATGGCATGAGGGTCAATTAGCATATTCCCTCTTTATTAGATATGATGTGTTTTTTTGTGTCTGGCTTCTTTAAGGTAGTGTTTTTAGGATTCATTCATGTTGTAGCAAGTGTTGGTATTTTATTCCTTTTTATGGCTGATTATTCCATTGTAAGGAATATACCAAATTTTGTTTATTCATCAGGGCATAGAAATTTAGGTTGTTTTCACTTTTTAGATATTATGAATAATGATTCTATGAATGTTCAAGCACAGGGTTTTGTTTTTCTTTTTTTATTTTAAAATATTTTATTGATTTTTCAGAGAGGAAGAGAGAGGGATAGAGAGTTAGAAACATCGATGAGAGAGAATCGTTGATCAGCTGCCTCCTGCACACCCCCCACTGGGGACATGCCCGCAACCAAGGTACATGCCCTTGACTGGAATCGAACCTGGGACCCTTCAGTCTGCAGGCCGATGCTCTATCCACTGAGCCAAACCAGTTTTGGCAAGCACAGGGTTTTGTATGAATATATCTTTTCTTTTCTCTTGGATATACAGTATATCTAGGAATAGAATTAATGTTAATTTATGTTTAACTTTATAAGGAACTGCCAAACTTTTTAAATTGGCTACGTAATTTTACATTCCTGCTAATGCTTGTTATTTCTTTTTTTAAATAGCCATTCTGATGGGTGTGCATTGGTATCTTATTGTAGTTTTTAAAATCCTCACCTGAGGATATTTTTTCTACTAATTTTCAGACAGAATGAAAGTAATGGAAGGGAGGTGGAGAGAGAGAGATAAACATTGATAGGAGAGAGACACATGGATTGGTTGCCTCCTGCATACACCCCAATTGAAGTATGTTCCCTTGACTGGGAATTGAACCCACGACCCATGCTCTAACCACTGAATCAAACCAGCCAGGGCTCTTATTGTAGTTTTAATTTGCATTTCCATAGTGACTAATGATGTTGGACATATTTTCATGTGCTTATTGACCATTTGTATGTCTTCTTTGGAGAAATGTCTTTTCAAATATTTTGCCCATTTTCAAATTGAGTTATTTGTCTTTTTATTGTTGACTTCTAGGAAATATATATTCTGTAGACTCCAACATATCAGATATGTGTTTTGCAAATATTTCCCCATTTTGTGGGTTATCTCTTCATTTCCTTGATATCCTTTTATGCACACAAGTTTTAAATTTTGTTGAATCTAATTTATCTTGGTTTTTCTTTGCTGCTTATGCTTTTGGTGTTACATCTAAGAAAATATTGTCTAATTGAAGGTCATGAAGATTTTGTCCTACATTTTCTTCTCTGAGTTTTATAGTTTTAGCTTTCCCATTGAGGTCTTTGATCCATTCCAATTTAATTTTTGTATATAGTGTAGTGTAGGAATCCAACTTTATTATTTTGTATGTGAATATTTAGTTGTCCCATCAGCATTTGTTGAAAAGACTCTTCTTTCCCCCATTGAGTTTTCTTGGGACATTTGCTGAAAATCGGTTGACCATAGACATGTTAATTTCTGAACTCTAGATTCTATTCCATTGATATATATGTCTATCCATGTGTCACCCCACACTGTCTTGATTACTATAACTTTGAAATGGGAACTATGAATCCTTTACCTTTGTTTCTTTTCAAGATTGTTTTGGCTTTTGGGGGGTCTCTTATAATTCCATATGAATTTTGATATCACTGTGTCCATTTCTGTAAAAAAGGCATTTAGAATTTTGTGAAGGGGATTGAATTGAATCTTTTTGTCAGTTTGGGTAATATTGCCATCTTAGCAATATCAAGTTATATTCAGTTATCACAGGACGTCTTTAAACTTACATTGTCTTTAATTTCTGTTATTGATGTTTCGTAGTTTTAAGTTCATAAGTCTTGCTTTTCTTTAAGTTTATCTTAAAATATTTTATTTTTTGTGATGTTGTTATAAATGGAATTGTTTTCATTCCATTATCAGGTTAATTATTTTTTTACATACAGATATAGAACTGATTTTTAAATATTGTTACCTTATGTGTTTCAACTTTGTTAAACTTGTTTATTAGCTCTAATAGTGTTGTAGTGAATTCTTTAATATTTTCTACATATAAGATTATGCCATCTGTTAGTAGAGATTGTTATACTTCTTCCTTTCCAACATACATTTTTTCTTACCTAATTGCCCTTCCCTGATTGAACACTTGAAGATAAATAGAAGTGTTGAGACAGACATCCTTATCTTGTTCTTTATCATAGGGGAAAGACTTCATTTTTTATCACCATTATGTTAATGATGGGTTTTTCATAGATGCCTATTATCAGGTTTAGGGCATTCCCTTCTACTCCTAGTGTATTTTTGTTGTTATCATGAAAAGTTGTTGGATTTTGTCAAATGCATTTTTATTTATTTATTTATTTTTTTTAGTATTTATTGGGATGAGCATGTGGTTTTAATATGGTACATACATTATATTGATTGAACCAACCTTGCCTCCCTGGGATAAGGATGGTTGTGTTTTTAAATAGCCTTATATTTTTCACCCAGGGAAATTTGTTCTATCAACATTATCATGGAAGCATAAGATTAAACCTGACAGAACATACCTTTAGATTAGGGGTGTCGAACTCAATCAGAGAAGGGGCCAAAATCTAAAATCCAGCCTAAATCGAGGGCTGAATGGTTTACTGAACAGTCATAAACTGTCATTGTGATGGAAACGCAGCAGAGTGCAGTGATGACAGCGTGGTGCGGGCCACATTGCAAGACCTGGCGGGACGGATTTGGCCCGCGGGCCTTGTGTTTGACACATGTGCTTTAGATAAAGGCTTTATTTTTGAGTTCTAGGGCATAATATAAATAAGAACTATTCAAAGGCTTATACTGTAATGCTTTGTATAATGCAGAAGTCATTTTGACTTTTATTAAAACACTAGAAGCCCGATGCATGAAATTTGTACAAGAGTAGGCCTTCCTTTTCCCAGCTGCCAGCACCAGCTTCCCTCTGGCACCTGGGACTTGGACTTTCCTTGCAGCCCTGGCTTTGTCGGGAAGGTTGTCCGGAAGGACATCTGGTCTAATTAGCATATTGCGCTTTTATTATTATAGATATCTTTGGACTTTTGGGTAACTTAGTGAATAATTTGAGGATTTGTTTATCTCTATCATTTTCTATTAATAGTATGCCATATTAATATTCTCAGAGTCTGGCAAGCTTTAGTTCAGAATGTCCTGACTTTATTTTTGATTGACCACATATTTTAAACTTGAGAACTGGTAGTTAACAAGTCAATATGAAGCAGTTAGATCTCTATTGTGACAAATGTTCTTAGGTATCTCAGGAGACATTGTAGCAGGAACTTGTCAAAGTAATAAATACCTAGATAAGTATCTAGAAAAGGACAAAGGATTTGAAAAAAAAGAATGTTTGATTAAAGTTTTGATGCACAGTCAGTATTTTCTTCTGCTGAAAACTGCTTATAATTTGACATGAATTAACTTGTATTGCATTGCCTTTTTACCTGTGGGAATGGCTATTTGGATAGATGCCCAGGTACCTGTCAACTTTAGTTGAGAAGTTGAAATAACCACATGAAAAAGCTGTTAAATCAAACTTGGATGAAGTAGCTTTTTGTGTTTTTCCTTCTGTCTGCCACACCAGTATATACTTCCTAACTAGAAGAAATCAGCTTCAGGTATCAGACATGTGTTTTGTCCTTTATCTGTTTTATTTTTCTGTAATTTTGAGACCTTATTTTTTTCTCCTAACATTTTTTTTCCTAGAGGAGTTCTCCAGATTAGAAATCCAAATTTCTGAGGAAAAATTTATTAAATTCGATAAGATTCCCTCAAATACATTTGATTTAATCCTCATGTATTTGAATTATACAGGTTTTATAATATTCTATCCAGATCATATATAATTTAACTAGCCTTCTATTATTAATTATTTGATTTTTTTAAAAACTTTGTTATTGTTAATAAATAATACAAGGGATAGGGGCTTTTTTCCCTTTCTTTTAGCCTTGTGTGTCTTAGTTATTTAAAAATATTGGTTCTTTCATCACTAAAATGTAGTGAACTAATTGATGTAAGACTTCTATCTAGATAGCCATTGTTACTGTACAACTCAAGGGATACCATTCATAAAGATACTATGCATTAAGGTATGAAGTGCTGTCTCACCATTGCTACTGTCTCAGAAGGATTGCCATTGTGGATTTATGGATCGTGTTTGTTTGTTTTTGAGCAATTGTAGTGCAGGAAGATTGGTCAAGGTTTTACATATGTCTGTCAGATAGAAAAAAACAGTACTTGAACCATTTCTATAATGGTGTACTGAGCAGGTTTTGACAGGCAGTCATTTTTGGTCTCACTAGCTTTTGCTTCATATTATCCAATTATCCTATATAATAAAAGCCTAATATGCAAATTGTCCCCTCTGGCGATTGTTCAACTGAGAGTTTTACCAAGAGACTGGGAGTTTGACCACTCGCTATGATGTGCACTGACCACCAGGTGGTGGCTCAGAACATGGTGGGTGTCAGCTACCTGGGTGTGGGGGCGACTGGGGTTATGGGTTCAGAGGTGCGGTGAGAATGCAGGATGTTCACTGAGCTTGCTCTCATTCACCCTTCTATCTTCCCTCGGGATACCAAGGCTTGCATGCCTGGGAAGCCCCTGTGCTCAAGTGCCAGATGCCTGTGAGGAGCCTGCCCTGCACTGTGTGGCCTCTTCAGGGTGAGCCGGGCTGCAGCCTCTGGGACTGCAGGGGCTGGTTGGGCTCCCCATGGGTTCACATAGGAGCCAGTCTGCGAGGCCAGCTGTGAGAGAGGCCGCCTGGCTTCTGTGTGGCGTTGCTGGGCAGCCCAGTGGTCCATGCTGTGCCCCAGTCTAGCCATGCTCACCCCATTTCTGTGTGGGGTCTCTGGCATCATTACTCAGGTGGAGGGGGGTGTATGCAAGGACCCAGGGGCCCAGATGCTGCCCAGGGCTCAGAGGTCAGCTAGGACCTGCCCTACCATGCCAGACACTTGCACTTTGATCGCTGGCCAAGCCTAGAGACCGCTCCTGTGCATGAATTTCGTGCAACGGGCCTCTAGTTTTAATATAAGAGATGAAACCCTCCCAAACACCACCTGAGCTAAACCTGGGAACCAAGATATTTTGAAGGCCCAAAGTTGACGGGTGTAAGGGGACAGGGGAGAAAAGCAAGCAGAATAGCCAACTGAACCAAAGATGCAGGAGCCTAAGATAACGCAGAGAAATGTCCTGGTCACCAGTGCTCTACAGTAGACATGGTGCCCACACCCAGCTAGCGGACGGGTGTGTACGTGCAGAATTTAAGGCCACTGGCAGGAGGGAAAGTCGAAAGCCTAAGGATTTTTTGTACATATCCCACAGTCGAGAAGCAGTCAGAAGTAAGCGAAGTCTTACCTCAGTGCTGGGGTGTTTAAAGGTATCTAAAAATAGCAGTTCCATCGCCGAGTCCACTGTCATGTTTGCCACGGACGGGAGGTGTGCAGAGGACTTAAAGGGCAGCCCTATAACCTCCGGAGTGACAGCAGCTCTTGAGAGGAAGAGACTGAAGCACTTAAGGTGTTCAAAGAGCTAGTGCCACAAACCTTGGCCTATCCAGAAGCTCTGTGCTGCTGGAAGTTGCTGGCCCCACCTTTTCCAGCATGGGGAGGAAAGGGATATGGTGACTCCAGTGGTCCAAATCCTTTTGTTGTCTCCATTACCTAGCCTCTGTGCCCTCCAGGACAGCCTCAGTACCAGTGCAGAGGAGGCTTGGAAAGGGTGGTGGTGAGGATAATGCTTCTGACTCTAGATACCAGTGAAACCACTGTCAAGAGCCTTTCTAGGGCTGGCAGGAAAATACAGTATCCTCAAAACAAAGAGGTTGGTTTTTTGTTTACTTTTTTTCTCATCAGCAAAATGAATATTACCTAAACCACAGACTTTGTAAGAATTAATTGAAATAAAATTCCAGGGAGAAACCAAGATGGCGGCATAGGGTAGACACCCGAATGCAGCCTACCACAACAAATTTGAATTTAGAACTGAAAAACAGGGGAGGCATTGCCCTGAAGTGCCAGATGGCTGGCTGAGAGGAGGCTCTGCCATCTGGGAAGGAGAGAGAAGGCACGCTGAACCTCAGGAACTGTGAAGGTACGGAGAACTGTGTGCGTGAAAAGACGCTGGCTTAATCCCGGTGCAGAGAGGAAGGGCTGGACCGAGATTGCTGCTGGCTTACTCCCTGCACGCAGAGAGGGCGGGCCGGGCTGAGTTCGCTACTGGCTTACTCCTGGCGCGGAGAGGGCGAACAGCTAATGCGGCTGGCTTTCTTGTCCGAGAGGAAAACAGAATCAGCCTATTGCTCTGATAGACTGCCCCAGACAGGGAGAGGCCAGACTGTCAGGCAGTGGGCAGAGATCTCTTGGAGGTGTGTGAAGCCAGAGGCCATTACTGCGGGACTTGGGGAGGAGCTGAAGGGAAAACAAAGTTTGTCTGCACCAACCCGAGACTCCGCTCTACCTGTGGCTGAGCACAGCTCTCCCAGAGGCTGGCTTTCTCTAAGGAGGGACTTGCAGGAATCCAAAGCTTGTCTGCGCCTTTACCAAAGAGGTGCGCGCGCCTGCAACCAATCTTCCAAAACTCTCCACGAACAGGACTTTTCTAAGGCGAGACTGACAGGAACCAAAAATTGTCTGCGCCACCCCGAGACCCCGCCCTATTCAAGCAGAGTACGGAAACCCTCCTAGCTGAGACACTGCTGATCCTCACAGCCAATTGGCTTGGAGATCAACGCTTCCCAGTGATACCAACAATAAGCAAGGCTTAACAACAAGACTGCACACACAGCCCACAAAGGGCTACACCAAGACTGTCCACCGCAGGTAACTGGGAAGGCTGTGCTACTGGGCTCTACCAGAACACCTAGCACACAAAGCTATTCCATCAAATCAGGGAAACAACTAAAATGCAGACAAGAAGAAGGACACAAAGGAAGGAGATGGAGGAAAAGAAAAGATTGGACATTGAGTTCAAAACTACAGTTATAAGGTTATTCAACAATATCCTAAAAAAGGCTGATAAAATAAATGAGACCTATGAGGATATGAAAAGGGAGCAACTAGAAATAATAAGGGATCAACAAGAAATGAAGAAAACATTGTCTGAAATAAAAAATATTATACAAAGTCCTAAAAACAGACTGGAAGATCGCAAGAATCAAGACAAAGATTTAGAACACAAAGAGCCAGAGGACACTCCTCTGCAGAAGGGAGAAGATAAGAGAATCCAGAAAGTTGAAGATAGTGTAAGAAACCTCTGGGACAATTTCAAGCGAACCAACATCAGAATTATGGGGATTCCAGAAGAGAGAGAGCAAGATACCGAAAGAGTACTATTGTAGAAGAAATAGTGACAGAAAACTTCCCCCACTTGGGGAAAGAAATAGACTTACAAGTCCAGGAAGCCCACAGAACCCCAAACAAAAGGAATCCGAGGAGGACCACACCAAGACATATCATAATTAAAATTCCAAGAGCAAAAGACAAAGAGAGAATATTAAAAGAAGCAAGAGAAAAGCAGGTAGTGAACTATAAAGGAGCACCCATAAGATTGTCAGCTGATTTCTCAACAGAAACCATGCAGGCCAGACGGGAATGGCAAGAAATATTCAAGGTGATGAATAACAAGAACCTACAGCCAAAAATAATCTACCCAGCAAAGCTATCACTCAGAATCAAAGGACAGATAAAGAGCTTCACAAATAAAAAAAAGCTAAAAGAGTTCATCACCACCAAACCAGAATTATATGAATTGCTGAAGGAGGTTATTTAGGAAGAGGAAGAAGATAAAGATAAAAATTATGATCAACAAATACATAGCTATCAACAAGTGAATCTAAAAACCAAGGGAATTTAAAAATCTGATGAACAATATTAACTGTTGAATATAATAGAATCAGAGGTATGGAAGGGGAGTCGACTGACGATTCTCAGGGAAAAGGGGAGTAGGGGTGCGGGAAGAGACTGAACAAAAACTGCACCTATGGATGAGGACAATGGGGGATGGGGAAAGGACAGGGGGTGGGGTGGGAACCTGGTGAAGGGGAGCAATTGAGGGGGGGAAGAGGATCACATTTGTAATAATCTGAACAATAAAGATTTATTTAAAAAAAAGAAAAAAAAAGAAATAAAATTCCAGAAATTAAATAACAGCCAGGCTGAAGTGGATAGGTTGGTTGAGCATTGAACGTGGTCTTGTGCACTGAAAGGTTGCAGGTTTGATTCCAGGTCAGTGAACAAACTGGCACATACCTGGGTTTCAAGTTGGATCCCTGGTCAGGGCTCCTATGGAAGGCAATTGAAGGGATGTTTCTTGAATTGATGTTTCTCTCTCTATCCCTCTCCCTTCCACTCTCTCTAAAAATCAATGGAAAACGAATTAATGCCATATCTACAAATGTGGATAATCTAAAAAGAAAAAAGAAGAAGTCGAGGGGGGGGGGGCCTTACCCACTTTTGCTCAGTGGATAGAGCATCGGCCTGTGGACTGAAGGGTCTGAGGTTCGATTCTGGTCAAGGGCATGTACCTTGGTTGCGGGCACATCCCCAGTTGGGGTTGTGCAGGAGGCAGCTGATTGATGTTTCTATCTCATCTATGTTTCTAATTTTCTATTCCTCTCCCTTCCTCTCTGTGAAAAAAATCAATAAGATACATTTAGGGGGAAAAAAAAACAAAACAGGGTAAAAGGGGTTGAATGTACTGTATAATTTAAAGTGTGTAAAATAATATAACTTTTTAGGAGCATATATGTTATCTATACTAATAAAAGGAGACTATGCTAATTAGACCAGACATCCTCTGAACATCCATCCGAATGTCCTTCTGGACAAAGCCACGGTGGTGGGGTCCGAAGTAGAGACCGCTAGGGCAATCAGGGTAGAGCACTTAGGGGCAGGGGAGAGCACTTGGGGGCGAACAGTTAGGTGTCGATAAGGCTGGCAGGGGAGTGGTTAGGGGGTGATCAGGCTGGCAGGCAGGCAAGCGATTGGTAGCCAACAGTCCAGGATTGTGAGAGGGATGTCTGACTGCTGGTTTAGAATAAGGTCTAAACTAGCAGTCGGAGATCCCCTGAGGGGTCCCAGATTGGAGAGGGTTCATATTGGGCTGAGGTACCCCCCACTGAGTTTTTGTGCACTGAGACTCTAGTTTTAATATAAATGACCATAGAAATAAGATATTGTGCTTATTAATAATCTTTAATAATAAGGAATAGGTCATGGAAAGATGCTTGAGTCACCTTTGTGTGATTGTTTTTTTCCTTTTTTTTTTTTTATCATAAAACATATTATTTACAGCATAGTGATTAAGAGTAGGTTTCTGTTGCCTTAACTGGTTTGGCTCAGTGGATAGAGCATCGGCCTGCAGGCTGAAGGGTCCCAGATTCAATTCTGGTCAAGGGCATGTACCTTGGTTGTGGACACATACCCACTAGGGAGTGTACAGGAGGTAGCTGAATCGATGTTTCTCTCTCATTGATGTTTCTAACACTCTATTCCTCTCCCTTTATCTTTGTAAAAAATCAATAAAATACATATTTTTAAAAAGGGTAGGTTTCTTTAGCTAGATTGGCTAGTAGTTATCTCATAGTTTTGTGATGATACTTAAATAGTTCCTAAATATAAAGTTTTTACAACAGTGTCTGCCACTTAACATACTACTCTCTCCTTTGTGTGTGTTAGTGGTCCTTGTTATCACCACTACCATTATTATTATTATTATTATTATTATTTGTCGTTATTGGTATTATATTGGTATTTTAGGGATTCTGTGGTTTCTGTTTCTACAAAATGGAGAGTTGTGCTGTGTGTGTGTGTGTGTGTGTGTGTGTATTTGTAGATATTCTGAGCATATTTAAAGGAGAATTATATGCACTTAATATGATTCCAAACAATCATCTTTGCTATTATTATTCAAGTATGTAGATAACAAATTCAGTTTTTCTTTTGGCTATTGTATTCAAAACATTTTGTAAGACATATATTTCAGACCCTGTGGATATTTAAAGAATATAAAATAAGATATCCACTATAAATTGTATTGAAATACATAATAAATACTAAAATCATATGATATGGGACTTTCAGGGTGAACAGCTTTTATAACCTCAATGTTAGATTAGTAAAAAAGAAGAGAATAATGTGGTAGCATTCTTATACCAGCTGGTTAGTAACACATATAAACCAAATATCCTTGATTAAAAAAAAAAAAAAAAAAAGCACAATTTTGAATCACAAGCCAAGCGAACATATGCAATAGGAGCTTTCAGTAAAGTTCAGCTGTTATGCATCATGAATCTGGGTAAAGGAAAAAATGATAGCATCTTTTGGGTTTGTTCCATGCTTGTGCAGCTAGTTTGCACATACATGTCTATTTCAAGCCTTCCTCATTTATGGCAACCTACCCAAAGGAGGTATTTTCAGTGTTCACTGTCCTATCTTCATTTTGTCAGTGCCTTTCACTATGGAGTATTTATTCCTCTACTTTAAAAGTAAGTAGGAGTCCAAGGATAGACATTATTTTCCCTCCCTTCCAGCCCAACAACAGTCAATCTGTTTAGGTATCTGGGTAATTGAAGAAGAAAGTAGTTTAGGAAGAACTTGTTAATGGGGATTTACCTGTTTAGCAGCCTTTGCACCTGAGCATTATTAGGAAAAGTTCTTGCTAGCAAAAATAATGGATTCTTTTAATAGTTTGACTACATGTAAATCAGACAAGTAGAATTGTTGACAATTTAAATTCTTTTTTTTTTTAATATTTTTTATTGATTTTATACAGAGAGGAAGGGAGAGAGATAGAGTTAGAAACATCGATGAGAGAGAAACATCGATCAGCTGTCTCTTGCACACCCCCTATTGGGGATATGCCTGCAACCAAGGTACATGCCCTTGACCGGAATCGAACCCGGGACCCTTCAGTCCCCAAGCCGACGCTCTATCCATTGAGCCAAACCGGTCCCGGCTAAATTCTTTCTTAGATAGTAATGATGGAGGAGAAAGAAGGGTGTTATTTTTATGCATGTAAGAGCTATTTGCATATAAGGTGAGCTCATAAAACAAATCTCTGTTTTTTTGTATATAATATTTTGTTGGTTCTGTGAAATTTCATTTTAAATAATGGTTTTTGTACTGCACTTTAATCAACAGCATGACCATATCCTTTTGTGTGTGTGTGTGTGTGTGCATATCAGGTTTATATCTTAGCAACTGGAATGACCTGAGTATCTGGTTAAACATGTAAGCACCAGGGGTTTGCATTCTGTATGTATATAAAGTATGCACTAGATTTTTGAGTGGCAAAATTCTTTTGAATGGTTGTGAGATCAACCTAAATACTAATCCACGTGAGATTCCAGTAGTAGTGTCTGATTAAACTAAAGGAAAAACAATGCTTTTCATTTGTGATGATCTTTTCTTTCATGGTATGGACTTTTATTGATAAGACTGGAACCTATTGCAGGCTTATCAGTAGTTTACCTGTATACTTATTTATTTGTTAAAGAATAAAAATCCAAGCCTTAGAGTATGTATGGCACCGTATTCTAAATTTACCAAATCTTTTTGCTTTTCTTATTTGTTCCGCTTCTAAGAACAGATATTTCTTTTTTCTTCCTCTATGGAATTAAGCCGGCCCTTAAAGAGCTTATGCTAAATTGCTGTTTAGATAAAAAAATGATATAAAAATTTAACTTAACAGTATGAGTTAAGAATAGTTTTTCCTTGGTAAATACATAATACCATATGTAGTTAATATACTATAGAATTATATGCCTGAAACCTGTATAATTTTTATTAACCAATGCCACCTTAATAAATTCAATACAAATTATTATAGAAAAACCAGTTTTTCTTATACAGTTGATTCGTTTTTCTTACTCATTCTCTATCCTTCCTCTGTTGTTTGTGAAGCCATTCCTCTGGGAATTTACACTGTCATTTTGGAGGTAATCCAGTTTCTCGTGGCTTTTCTCTCCATAGTTTCTTTCTCTATCCCCATCTCTGTATGTTGGGTCTTTTCTCTGTAGGTACTTTCTTTATTTCTTTAGATATTCATGTATATGGGTGTGTACATCTTTTCTCTGTTCTGGCTATAAATTCTAGGTTTAAAGTTTTGCTTGCAGTTCGGAAATCTTTAGGATGAAATTATTTCTACAGGCTACACACTCACAGCAGCCCTGATCTACCTGTTTCCAACTTAAAATTTTCTTGTTGTGACTTTAATTTCTTTCCCTCCCCCTTAAATGTTTATGTATACTCAGATTGAAAATCTTCAAGAGCAACTTAGAGATAAGGAAAAGCAGATGAGCAGCTTGAAAGAACGAGTCAAATCCTTACAGGCTGATACCACCAACACCGATACTGCCTTGACAACGTTGGAGGAGGCCCTGGCAGAGAAAGTGAGTGATTGGTCCAGACTTTTCCAGTAATACACATTTCTCCTGCTTTCTCATTAATCTAATACATTTTTATTAGATTAATAAATAAATAAATAATCTAATAAATAAATTTAGAATACTGAAGAAATCCCTTTGGCAAAGGGGAAAAGAGCTCCCTGAACTGTTCTGGCATACATAGTATAAGGGAAAAGAAAATATATTTCATTGTTGCAATTTAAGTATCTGTCCCTAGGCAAGATGGATTCTATCCTACAGGGCAGTGGCTGAAGTTTCTTTAATTAGCCATATGTTCCCCATTTATGATTTTTATTTTTGGTTTTGTTTGTTTATTTGTTAATCCTTACCCATGGACATATATTAAAAAATATGTATATATATATTTTAAATAGTTTTTTTGTTTAAAGTATTACATATATTAGTACATATATCTCCTTTTTTTTTTTTCTGCATTGACCTTCCCTCTGCCTCCCCTACCCCCTGTCACATGCCCTCATCCCGACCCTGCCATTGTCTTGTGTACATGCATTACAAATCCTTTGATTGATCTATTTCCCTCCCTCCCCAACACTCCCCAGCCTTCCCTTTGTTAAAAAACATTTTTATTGATTTTAGAGAGGAAGGGAGAGGGAGAGAGAGATAGAAACTGCCTTCTGCTCGCCCCACTCTGGGGATTGAGCTACAGCCTGGGCATGTACCTTGACTGGTATTGAACCCACGACTCTCCAATCCACAGGCCAACCCTCTATTCACTGAGCCAAACCAGGTAGGGCCTAAGAATATTTTCCATTGATTTTTAGGGAGAGTGGAAGGGAGGGGGAGAGACAAAGATAGAAACATCTATGTGAGAGACATTAATTGGTTGCCTCTCATGTGCCCCACCCAGGGTGTGTGTGTTGTAGGGGTGGAGGGGAAGAGGGGTTGGGATCAAGCCTGCAACTGTGGTATGTGCCCTTGACCAGAATCGAACCCAGTGCCCTTAAGTCCACAGACTTATGCTCTATATCTGAGCCAAACCAGCTAGGGCTCCATCTATGATCTTGTGAAGAAAAAAGAGAAGTTATTTTTATATATGGTCAACTAGAATTTGGGGATATGGGAATAGTAGACACTGACCATTAGGAAGCAGTATATAATTAGTTCTCATTTGTTACGTTTCATTGGAACCTAATATATTTGTGGGTTTCAATTATTAAATCAATGAATGTATTTGCTCTTTTTCTAGTTTTGGCCTTGCTATTTCATTTTGTCTTTATGAACAAACCAATGTTTTCAGTAATGGTTGTCTAATAAAAATTTTTTAAAAAGCCCAACATGAGTGGTAATGAAGGATGTGTAAGGATTCTTAGTGGGGCATTTTAACTGGATATTTTTTTTAAAATATATTTTATTGATTTTTTACAGAGAGGAAGGGAGAGAGATAGAGAGCTAAAAACGTCGATGAGAGAGTAACATCGACCAGCTGCCTCTTGCACATCCCCTACAGGGGATGTGCCCGCAACCAAGGTACATGCCCTTGACCGGAATCGAACCCAGGACCTTTCAGTCCGCAGACCGACGCTCTACCACTGAGCCAAACCGGTTTCGGCTTAACTGGATATTTTTAATTAAAATATATTTTATTTCAGAGAGGAAGGCAGAGGGAGGGAGAGATAGAAACAACAATGAGACAGAATCATTGGTCGGCTGCCTCCTGCACACCCTTTACTGGGGATCAAGCCTGCAACTGGGACTGATACTGAACCCTTAACTCCTGGCTCATAGGTCGACACTCATTCACTGAGCCACATTGGCCAGGATATTTTTAAAGGAATTGGGTCACTGTTCGTTAAGCCTCTTCTCCCTGAGATATGGAGCCTCTCCTTAAGCATCTTAGATTCACAATGTTTCAAGTTGCCTGCCAGGAACCAAGGCTTGATTCCTGAATGTACTGGTAAATATATTAATAACCAGAGATACACTTTAATTACTTAACCTCAAACTTCCTGAGTATCTGTTGACAAATTTTTTAATGGTTTCTCTTCTTTATCCTTTTTATGTTTTAAACTCAACATATAAACTCCACCCCCCCTTTTTTTTGTATTGTGAATTGTAAGTTTCCATTGGGTTGTTTCCATTCAAAATGTATTTGGGAGTTGAATAAATGAAATTATTGTAAAAGAATACATGCTTTAGGGATATCTAATACTTGTTGAGATTATGTGAAAAGAAACCCAAGGGAATCAAAATAACAAAGCCAGATCTTTGTTTTAGCAAGGCAGGTAGAAAGGATGAATTTTTGTTCTTTAAAAAAAAAATATTTTATTGATTTTTTTCAGAGAGGAAGGGAGAGAGAGAGCTAGAAACATTGATGAGAGAGAAACATTGACCAGCTGCCTCCTGCACACCCCCCACCGGGGATGTGCCCGCAATCAATGTACATGCCCTTGACCGGAATCGAACTGGGACCTTTCAATCCGCAGACCGACACTCTACCACTGAGCCAAACTGGTTTTGGCTGAATTCTTTACAAAGTAAATTATTGACAATTTTCACTGACTTTTGAGTGGGGGGATGTGTGTGTGGAAGTATGAAATTTTATCTGATAAAAGTTGAACTATAGTCATATGATAGAAGTATGAAAGGAATTTTCTCATGTATTGATGTGCTCTCCTACTAGGAGCGGACAATTGAACGCTTAAAGGAGCAACGGGACAGAGATGAGCGAGAGAAGCAAGAGGAAATTGATAACTACAAAAAAGATCTTAAAGACTTGAAAGAAAAAGTCAGCCTATTGCAAGGGGACCTCTCAGAAAAAGAGGTGAAGATCACCAAAATGAAATCATTTGGTTTGCTCAGTGCGCTCTGTGTATTCGCTGCTGTTTACATAATACATATAAAAAGTGTTTGGACGATTTTTCCTAATATTCCCATGGCAAGCCTTTTGGGGAGGTCTTATGGCATATTTAAGGAAGCTTTGCAGAGACAGAGTAGATTGGATCATTTAATTCCTATGTCTTATCTCTTTCACTGTATGAATTGATTTCTTACTTGTTTTTAAAAAAATATATTTTATTGATTTTTGTACAGAGAGGAAGGGAGAGAGATAGAGAGTTAGAAACATCAATGAGAGAGAGTCATCGATCAGCTGCCTCTTACACACCCCCTACTGGGGATATGTCCGCAACCAAGGTACATGCCCTTGACCGGAATCAAACCCGGGACCTTTCAGTCCCCAAGCCGACGCTCTATTCATTGAGCCAAACCGGTTTTGGCTGATTTCTTACTTGTTAGTGACATTTTTAAAGATCCTAAAATAACTGAAGCCCAGTTACATTTGGAACAATATTGTGCTAATGGTGAAAAAGGTGATAGATGAAAGGAATATGCAAAAGGAGAACAATTTATTTACAACAGCTTTTACCATTGGCAGAGAAATGTTAAATGTTGTCTTAATCTACTTTTATTTTGTTTTTGGAGTATCTTGTTAATGTGACATAAGTAGCAAAAATGGCTAATGCCATGTCTTCAAGGTAATATACATGAGATTTAGGAATATCCTCAGGATATTCTTTCTAAAATTTTAAATAAAATTTATGGAAATTTAAGTTTCTATTAGATTTTTTTCTTCTAAAAGGGAAAGGTATTTTATATTTAAGTCAGTGTAACCAATGAGGTTGACTACTTATGTTCACATAGCTTGACCTACTTCCATTTATTCTGTGGGAATGGATATGTATTGGTTGAACTCATTAGACCATTATTCAATTGGTATTTCTTGGGAATTCATCTTATTTTAGTTAGGACTTGGATGTTAAAGTGAATTTTTTGGTGTTGTTTTTGTTGTTATTAATCCTCATTCGAGGATATTTTTCCATTGATTTTAGTGAGTAGAAGGGAGAGGGACAGACACACACAGAGAGAAACATCAATGTGAGGGAGACACATCATTTGATTGCCTCTGCACACACTCCCTGATCAGGGCCGGGGATCAAGCTTGCAACTATGATAAGTACCCTTGACTGGAATTGGACCCAGGACCTGGGCTAATGCTCTGTCCTCTAAGCCAAACTGGCTAGGACAAGTGAATATTGTTTTATATTTCATGTTCTTGAAATAGAAATATGTCACTATATGATAACAGAAAGATACTACTAGCCACTAAGAATAGAAAATTAAAAATTTAAATCTCCATTTTATTTATGGTTAATATTTATTTTAGATGTGTGCTGCTTTCTTTAGGCTTCACTCTTGGATCTGAAAGAGCATGCTTCTTCCCTGGCTTCCTCAGGGCTGAAAAAGGACTCACGGCTAAAGACACTAGAGATTGCTCTGGAGCAGAAGAAGGAGGAATGTCTGAAAATGGAATCACAGTTGAAAAAGGTTAAAGAAAAATTTTCCATTTTCTGGCTTTGCTTTAAATAACATAGCAGCAAACTCTACAATGTGCATATATAATATGGTAATCCCCTAAAGTTCAAAGCCATTTATACCTTGATTAATTATCTTAGAATTCTTAATCCTATTTTATTTTACTCCTGAGAATCCACAAACTCTTAGAAAATTGATAGATCAGAGGAAGATTAAAATATGCAGCTTCCTTATGGGTGAAATATAAAGCCACAATGTAATAATCTCAGTTATCTGATATTTTTCTCCCATTAGCATCAGGCTTCCTAGGAAAAGATACTTAACATTGATAGTGACTCACACTGGTGAATTTAGGATATGGTGTATATATTTACTATTAATTTCTTTGGTTTTTGCCTTTAATATTTTATGGCAGCTTTATAGTTTTCAAAGCACTTTCCTACTTATTATCTCTGAGCTATCAACTCTATGAGAACTGGAACTGAGACTTTTGAACAGTTAGAGTAGCTGTGTCCAGTACATATAACTCTTGAGATTCCAGGTTTTATAATCTTTTCATCTATTGGGTGTTTTCAGCATAATACTTTCATAATGAATCATCATATAGGGCAGTGTTTCCCAACCTTCTCTCATGATGAGAATCACCTGGTGGAGTTGTTAAAACACAGATTCCCGGATCCCAACTAAGAAGTGCTAAACTAGAATTTTTGAGAACTTATAGGTAAAATTGCATACCTAACTTAGTGCTCTGTATATAAAATCTGTCTTAGAGCACTAGTTAAGTATACAATTTTACTTATATGTTCCCAAAAATTCTAGTTTAGCACTTCTTAGTTGGGATCCGGGAATCTGTGTTTTAACAACTCCACCAGGTGATTCTCATCATGAGAGAAGGTTGGGAAACACTGATATAGGGTATACCAAAAAGTAAACTTATATTCTAAACTAAGGAAAATCCAATATCTCATAGTTACTTTTCAACAAGTAGGAAAATACTTTTTTTGAGATTAAGGATTCTGTTTATAACCAATTCAGATTTGAAAGTTGGTATTGTTTTTTTCTCACTGAAAAGGTGGAGGTAATTTTTAATTTAATATCTGAATATTGAAAGTAAAGCTGTTAGATATCTTTAGGGTTAATAGCACTGAGTGATAACTATCAAGTTTCATTATTATTTCAAACTTAGCTGTTTATGACAATCCCACATTTTATGTTTGTTTATTTTTATTATTATATTAGTGGCCCTGTGCATGAAATTTGTGCACAGGGGTACAGGGGGAGGGTCCCCTCAGCTCAGCCTGCATCCTCTCCAATTGGGGACCCCTTGCTCCTAACTGCTCATCTGCCTGCCTGCCTGATAACCCCTAACTGCCTCTGCCTGCCAGCCTGATTGTCCCTAACCCCTCTACCTGCCTGCTTGATCGATCCTAACCTATCTGCCTGCCTGATTGTCCCTAACTGCCTCTGCCTTCCTGCTTAATCACCCCTAACTGCCCTCCTCTGCCGGTCTGATTTTGCCCCCAACTGCCCTTCCCTGCTAGCCTGATATATCCCCCAAGGTGACTAGATTGTCCAGGTGTTGGCGGGACAGTCCTTATTTCTAACAATTTTGCCCCGTCCTGCGGCATTTTAAAAAAGTCCCGATTTTTGGAAAGATTGGAAACATTGGAAAGCTTCTTTCCAAAAAATTGGGACTTTTTAAAAATGCTGCTGGACGCGGGGGAAAATTGTTAGAAATCAGGACTATCCTGCCAACACCTGGACAATCTGGTCACCTTACCCAAGAGCCCTCCCATGCTGGCCTGATCTCGCACCCAACTACCCTTCCCTGCCAGCCTGATCGCCCTTAACTGCCTCTGCCTGCCTAATCACCCCTAACTGCCCTCCCCTGTTGGCCTGATCTCACCCCCATCTGCCCTCCACTGCAGACCTGATTTTGTCCCCAACTGCCTTCCTCTGCTGGCCAATTTGGTTCTGACTGGTCAGTTTCTATGCCAGTCAGCGTCTCTGGGCCTATTAACAGGGACTGATAAAAAAAGGCAGGGCTAATCAGCAGCCCAGGTGGAGGCCTGGAGAAAAATAGAGGTGTGGCTGCTGGCCAGGCCTGGAGAGAAAGAGAGAGGCAAGTGCTGATCAACAGCTGCCACACAGGCTATGGATCAGACCTTGATTCTCTCTTCAGGCCTCTCTCCAGGCCTGATTCATAGCCCCCACAGCAGTCAATGCTGGGTTGCCACAGCAACCCAGCACTGACTGCAGGACTGACTTCCAGTTGGTTGAGCCTCCGATTGTGACGGACCCAGGGTTTTTATATATTAGGATTTTAATTCTCACTTGAGGATTTTTTCTCACATTGATTTTTAGAGAGTGGAAAGGAGGAGGGGGAGGAGAGGAGAGAGGGAAAAAGAAACATTGACATGAGAGAGACACATTGATTAGTTACCTCCTGCATGTGTGCGACCAAGGGTGGGGATTGAACATGCAGCTCAGGTACATACCCTTGAAGGGGAATCAAACTGGCAACCCTTTGATCTGGAGGATAATGCTCCAACCACTGAGCTAAACTGGACGGGGCTGCTTCTTTCTTTTTAATCTTTTAAAAATATATATATTTTATTGATTTTTTTTACAGAGAGGAAGAGAGAGGGATAGAGAGTTAGAAACATCGATGAGAGAGAATCATCGATCCGCTGCCTCTTGTACACCCCCCATATGCCCATGACCGAATCGAACCTGGGACCTTTCAGTCCGCAGGCCGATGCTCTATCCACTGAGCCAAACCGGTTTCGGCTCTTTTTAATCTTTTATCATGATGATTCTACAGCTGATCATTTTATGATCTCTGATATTTTAGACTTAATATTTAGGGTCATGGAAAAAAAAGTTATTTTTGGGTAGAAGAAGTTGAAGGCTTTCTCCAACTGTGACTTATGTTTCTACCCATGGCAATTTTCACTTCATATTTTTCCTTGATTCTGGATGAGTGCTCCTTTTTTATTTTAATTAATTACTGATGCTTTTCTACTATTGCTTCCATAATGCCCATTTCAAGAAAGTTATTGCTATGGTAGTTTTCTATTTCTTTTGTTGTTTTTTTTTTTTAAATTTTATTTATTTCAAAGAAAAGGGAAAGGGAGAGAGAGATAGAAACATCAATGATGAGAGAGAATAATTGATTGGCTGCCTCCTGCATGCCTCCTACTGGAGATTGAGCCTGCAACCTGGGCATGTGCCTTGACTGGGAATCAAACCATGACCTCCTGCATCATAAGTTGATGCTCAGCCACTGAGCCATATGACCCATCATGTTTTGTTTGTTCTTCATGTCTTTTGTCATGTCTTTTGTGCTTTGTCCGTTTTAATTGAACATTTTATGTGATTTTATTTCTTTCCTCTCTTAGCATATTTGTATTTCTTAAAAAAAGATTACCCTATAATATACATTTTTTACTCTTTTTTCATATTTATTGCGATAGAATTGATAAATAAAAATTATATATATTCAAGGTATACATGATTGATATATCTATAATTGTAAAATGATTACCCAATAAGCTAATTAACATATCCATCATCATATATATTTACCTTTTTTTGTGTGGTGAGAACACTTTTTCCTTTTTAATAAAAGAGATTAATTGTCTTATAACACCGGTGAAGCTGTCTGTCTCTGTTCTTTTGTTTTTTAGGAGGTTCTTATTTATTGATTCACTTTCTTTACTATATAGTAAGCAGTCTATTCAGATTTTCTATTCATTGTTCAGTTTTGGAAGGTTGTATGTTTATAGGAATTTATTCATTTCCTCTTAGATGTATAATTTGTTGGTGTATAATTTTACATAGTAGTCTCATGATCCTTTGTATTTCTCTAGTACCACTTGTAACTTCTCTTTTATTTCTGATTCTACGTATTTGAGTGCTCTCTTTTTTTTTCTTGACTAGTCTAGCTAATGGTTCATCTATTTTATCTTTTCAAAGAACCAGCTCTTATCTTGATTGATCTTTCCTATTGTCTTTTTTAGTTTTTATTTCACTTATTTTTTATCTGATCTTTATACATTGTATGTATATCTGATAGAATTTGAACACTTTTCTTTGTAGGCACATGAGGCAACATTGGAAGCTAGAGCTAGTCCAGAGATGAATGACCGAATACAGCAATTGGAGAGAGAGATTGCCAGGTACAAAGATGAATCTAGCAAGGCCCAGGCAGAAGTTGACCGCCTCTTGGAAATCTTGAAGGAGGTGGAAAATGAGAAGAATGACAAAGATAAAAAGATCGCTGAGTTGGAAAGGTAAGAAAAGGGAAGCTGAATAAGGTTTCACTTTTTTGAAAAGCTCTAAAGTATCGTTTTAAAAACATATACTTTTGAGGGTATGCTCTTCAGTATATCTGCTTCTCTGAATGTAGGTTCATGAGTGCCTGATGTTACTTTATTATCCACTTTTTTCTAAGTCAGTGTAAATTCATTGTTTAGTCTCTAAAAGGCAACACAGAATGGGAATAAATTGGGAGCCATGGACTTCATCATTATTGGTTAAAAAAAGCATTCATTGATTAATAAATTAAAATTTTTTACTGGTTAATCAAAAGAGTATAAAAAGCCACTTGCTTCTTAATTATTTATCTATGTAAAGAACAAATGAGCCTCAAGTTCAAGGAGTTAATACTTTTCATTGGTTCAGACCTGTGTGTTGAGCTGATGGTACTTTGGGCTATGTATTTTTCAACTTTTACAATTTGTATTGTAGAAAAGCAGGCTATTACATACATCAGTGCATAGACCAAATTTAGAAGAAGGAGTATATTTTGAAGGCAATTTAGGAGACCTAGATATGATATTTATGAGCTCTGACTTTGAATTCTTCAAAATATGCTGTGTTTGAACAGATTTAGTCAGTTCTCTTGGAATTGTTTTTTTCTTTTGTTTTCTTTTATTAGGGTGTATTATACTAGAGACTAAGCTTATGCCTTTTGACTTCTTTACACCTACCACATAGTTAACATAAATTCACAAGTTTGTAGAAACAGTTCTTCCAATAGAACTTCCTTAATCACCCCTATTCTTCTGAACAGTCAGAAAAACTGACAGTGACAGAATGAAGTCACTAATCTATATGGTTCTTTGGAACCTGATTCTTAGAAATATTTTTATTTTTATTTTCTTGAAGGTTGGGAAGTATTAGACTATTTTCACAAGTTGTTTTATTAAGTTGTAATTTTTTGAATTAGTGGTAGACCTGATATTTTCCTCTAGAAGTTATTATCATATTCTATATTCATAGAAGTTTGATTTTTTTTTTTCAAGAAACTAAAAAAACCAAGTTTAACCCTCACAGTTTTCTTTCCTATTCTGAAAGTGGTGTATATCACTTTGATTTCAACTAGAGAGGTATAACTAATAGGAGAAATACATACATACATACATACATATGTATATGATGTACACCATGTATATGTTTATTACAAAGAATCATAGTGTGTATATATATATATGTGTGTGTGTAGAGGCCTGGTGCATGAAATTCACACACTGGAAGGGGGGTTTCCTCTGCGTAGCCTGTGCCCTCCCACAGTTGGACCCTTTGGGAGATGTCCGACTGCCAGTTTAGGCCAGATTCCCCTGGGGATCAGGCCTAAGCCAGCAGTCAGACATCCCTCTTGCTGTCCGGGATCCCTTGCTCCTTACTACCTGCCTGTTGGCTCCTTACTACTTGGCTCACTGCTCCTTAGCGCTGCTGCAGAAGCAGAAGGGCTCCCGCCATTACTGCTGTGCTTGCCAGCTTTTGGCTGAGTGGCGCTCCCCCTGTGGGAGTGCACTGACCACCAGGGGGCAGTTCCTGCTCTGAGCGTCTGCCCCCTCCTGTTCATTGTGCATCATAGCGATTGGTCACTCTGCGTTCTGGTTGTTCTACCATAATAGTCCCTTAGGATTTTATTATATAGATACACATACATACACACATATAAAGAAATTTATTACAAATAGTTGTCTTGCATTATTGTCGGGGGGCTAGCTAACCAAGTATGAAATCTGTCAGGAAGAGATCGCTGGCAGGATAAAGCTCCCATGGCCATGGGGCATAATTGTAGTCCACAGGCAGAATTTTTTTTTCTCTTGGAGAACCCTCAGCCCTGCTTTTAGTGTCTTTGTAAGGATTCAGTTATGCCCACTCCCATGATCTGGGATAATATCATTTATTTAAATAGATTACAGATTTTAATTATATGTGCAAATTACCATCACAGCAACACCCAGGTTAGTGTTTAAGTAACTGGGCCCTGTACCACTGCGAAGTTGACACTTCAAGAAAGCCATTGGTTCTGAATAGTCTTTTCAGATCAATTTAAGGAAAACAACCACAATAACACAATAAAACAAAAAACTAGAACTTCACATGTTCTCATATAACTAGATCAATTCGGATTAGCTTCAGGAACCTTGAATGTAATTAAAAAATTCTAAAGCAAGCATATTAAAGGCTTTTTTTTTTAAGCTTCATAATAAATGGACTTTTCTTTGGCATAATGTTTAACATATTTAGTAATGTACTAAAATTCTGATAGAATTCTGATATTAACATCTTTTCAGACTCACAAAAGAATTGTTCCTTGCCTGTGTTTTCACTCATGCTATTCTTTTTAGCTAAATACTCATGTTATGGCAGTATACTGGAAGAATTGTTCCCCATGTCATATGTTGGGTTTTGCTTCATAATACAGATAAATTAATGAACCCACGGAGTTCTGTATTTGCAGCAGAAGCCCTCACTTCACTCTAATATGAGGGTTACTTAGGTTAGATTCAATTTATCATTCAGAAACTTTTACATGTAGAGAATGGCAATTACCTTCTGATTTTCATATAGTGTAGGTATCAAGGATTGCCTTTGGTTTATAAAAGTTAGGAATTTTCATTGATCTAAAGAAGAATAGAATATATTATTGTATAACCTAACAAATTGCTAGAAAATAGTAATTTACTGTGTTCCTCAAATTGTGGGAATATGAAAACTAGGATTTTAATGAATATAGGTTTCATATTGGGGTGATTTAAAATTTAGCAGAGGGTTTAGCAAATGAGAAGAAAAGACATACTTTCTTGTATGTCCTTTAATCTTTGAAAACCCTGAAATTTTTTTTATTTCTTATTCCTTTTGCTTGGTTACCCGCCTTTTAAATATGCATCTCTAAAAACACCAGTATTGATATGATTTTTAGTGATATTCACCTGAGAATATTTTCCATTGATTTTTAGAGAGGGAAAGACAGAGAGAAACATCAATATGAGAAAAACACATTGATTGGTTGCCTCCTGCATGAGCCCCAACCAGGGACTGGGCCTGGGAGGACCCTGCAACCAAGGTATGTGCCCTTGACCAGGACCGAACCCTTCAGTCTGCAAGCCAATGCTCTATCCACTAAACCAAGCCAGCTAGGGTATGCTATAATGTTCTTACAATTTAATGGAATTCAGTTGGATTACTTTGCAATCTGCAGGGTAAATAAAACATAGATAACCATTTTCCTGTTTTGTCACAATGAAATACCAGTTTTAACTCTTATTTTTACAGTTTAACATTTCTGGAACTAGAATACATATATGAATAATGGCATTGCATAATTGCCTTGATATAATTTATTTTCTTTCTTAATGATGCATAAAGTAATGGTAGATCTTCTATTCTTACTAAATTGATGTTAAAAGTGCATGCAAAGAGAGTAGATAAAATTCTTTCACTGAATGTGAGAGTGGAAGAAAGTATTTTAAGCCTTGCCAGTGTGGCTCAATGGTTGAGCATTGACCTATGAATCTGGAGGTCATGATTCAGTTCCCTGTCAGGACACATGCCTGAGTTGCAGGCTTGATCCTAAGTGTGGGATGTGCAAGAGGCAGCAGATCAGTGATTCTCTCTCCTCATTTGATGTTTTTATCTCTCACTCCCTCTTCCTTCCTCTCTGAAATAAATAAAAATATATTTTAAAAAAGTATTAACATATTAACATTATTTTCTCATGTATTTTATTTAAAATGTGTGTAACCAAATTAATATATTGTTACAATTAGATATGTAAATATTTTATCTAGATCCTGAAAGTTTATACTATATAATAAAGAGATAATATGCAAATTAACCCTCACACCTTCACAAGGTGGTTTCCTATGGCCATGCCTGCAGGGGGGTTAGTGAGGTACAACCAAACAATTGAATAAGCAGGCTGCATGGGGTGACAAGGCCTGCAGGGATGTTAGTGAGGGACAACCAAATGACTGAACAAGCAGGCTGTGTGGCGTGACCAGGCTGGCGGGGGTTGGGGGAGTAGTAAGAAGTGACAGGCCAGTGGGGCGGGGGGAGGGGGGGGCAGTTAGGGGTGTCCAGTCAGCAGGGGAGGAAGTTGGAGGTGATTAGGCTGGCAGGTGGGGGGGTGGTGAGGGGTGACTTGACCAGTGGGGAGGGGCAGTTGGGAGCGACCTGCTGGCAGCGGGGGACAGTTAGGGACAACCAGGCTGGGAGGGGGAGGCAGTTAAGGGTTGATCAGGCTGGAATGCAGGGGCAGTGAGGGGTGATCAGGCCGGCAGAGGGGGTCAGTTAGAAGCCACCAGGCAGGCAGGCAGATGAGTGATTAGGAGCTAGTGGTCCAGGATTGTGAGAGGGATATCCAACTGCCAGTTTAGGCCCAATTAGTCGGACATCCCCTGAGGGGTCCCAGATTGGAGAGTGCAGGCTGGGTTGAGGGGTAATCCCCCCCCACCCCACGCATATACAAATTTTGTGCACCGGGCCTCTAGTTTATTTATTTAAAAATCTAAATTTTTTTTTTAAATCTTTTCATTGGGAAAATGGACTTTATGTTTGTGATTATTTTATATTGATATCACAGTATATTTGGGCATCTATGGCACAGTGTAACCTGAAATGTAAACCTATGTATTTTCATATCTGTAAGTATATCTTCATAAGAAACTCTTGAATTGATAGTCAGTTTAATGTCTTAAAATATCTTCCATATAGGAATTAATATTAATCTGTATATAGGTTTGGCAGTGGAAAATGGTTCCTTAGAGAATAATTTTTTTATTTTAAAATTTATGATTATAGATTTGATTCATGAAGTACAGTGTCAGAGAATATAGCCTTAATATAGTTGAACAGAAATGACTGGTGCTTCTATGATGATTGTGTGTCCCTGGTTGATGGAGAATAAACTGTATTTAAAAGAAAAACAAAAGAAAAAAAGAAAAGAAAGATGCTAAGTCACAACTGAACATGACTGGTTTCTCATCTGATCCTGCTTACTTTAGCTTGCTTTCTGGGAACTGCTTGTTTCTTCTTGTTTCTTAAATTTCACTGATTTAATTTAAAAGAAGAATAAATTACACAGCTTTACATAGTCAATTCTGAGTAAAAGTTTTTTGTGGGTACAGCACCTGTAATAATATGTTGCTACAGTCTTGATAGGAATTTAATAGTACTTAAATTTTTAATTAAAAGTATATACACTAGAATTATATGTTGTCTTTTTATGTGCATATATTTCTTCTAAATTAATTTCCCCAAAGCTACAGTTTGATGCCCAAGTGAAATATGGCTCATGAACAGTAAAATAGATAAAAAGATTCTTAAAGTTGCTCACTGTTGACAGGAATAAGCTTATTTTTTAAAAATGTATTTACCCATGTCTTATATAAAGCCTTGCATCTATAGATTTCAGTTAGTGTCATTGTTGATCTGAAATAATTCTAAATTACTTCATCATAAGCAGTAAAAAGATAATTGGGACAATCATTTACCCTCTTTTTAACTTTGAATATTGTATTCTGCACTGTATTATATGTGCCAAAGTGTCTTGGATTTTTATAGATAGGCATCTATAAGCATCACAAAACATTTAAAGTATGCCTTGATATTATGTCAGCAAACTTATATTCTTATCCTAGATCTACCACTTACTGTGTGATTGTGAGGAATTTAGAATTTTTCTTTGTTTTTCATTTTTTTATGTTATATAATGAGGATAAAAATCTTATTTCATTATTCTCATGACTTTTAAAAATTTGTTTTAAGTACTGAAACATTAGAAAAAATTAAAATACAAATTGAAATGGTGCTTGCATTCAGAAATATGTTTAAGTAAAATTTAGATCTTACTTATAAGATAACATTGATGACACTGGCCATTAAAAATCTAAGTATCTGTAGGATAATAGTAATTTCAGTGACAGTGATTTAGTTTTGAAAAGGTAAACTGTCTATTATAAAAAGTATAATGAATCACAGGTTTCATGCTGTGTAGGAGTATTAAGCATGGCTACTTTGTTCTTTTATTGCTGAGCAGTATTGGAAATGAATTGATGTTTATAGAGCCTTATATTTTTTCCTATTGCTTTTAGATTGCATCATTTGAGGTGAAATTTGGTAGGTTTGAAGTGAAAAATAATGCTTGCATTTGGGGGGAAATTGTAGATTTCACATTTGAGAAAATTGTATCGAATTCTTCCAAATAAATTAGAGTCCTGTATTCTACAAAATATCCAAAGTTGTCAGTGTTTTTCTGTATTTGCTTATGGGTAACTTGGATCCAAGAAATAGAGTGGGGTGGATAAAGGAGTAGTCACTTATAAGGTGTGTATAACTAAGCTGCCAGAGTTGTGAAATCACTTAGCTACTTAGATGGAAAGGGGGAGCATTAACTTTTTCTTCTTTTTCTTGGGGTTTACTACAATAGTTTTTCCCTGTCCCAGAAAGTGGCAAGTTTTAGATAAAAAAATTTTTCTGTAGAAACTACATTAAGGTATAGTGATGTAACCTAGTGTAAAAATACATTTGTTGAGAGTTGAAAATCTGAAATTACTAATTTTTTAGTGCCTGTGCAGAATCTACGACTCCTTCCCCTTCTTTAATCTTGTCCTTTGTTTGTCTATATCTGTGGATAATATTATTCTTGAATATGGTTTTTATTAATTCTTTCTAACTTTCTCTTTCACATTTTCTTCCTGGATTTGCTGTTTCCTTCAGTCTCACCTCAAGGTCAGTATGATTGTACTAAAACAAAGACTTTTGATAGAGCATTGTATGCAAACATTATTTTGAGCTGAAATGATAGAACTTATTCCAGGAAAGCAATGTCTAGAAATCTAGTTAAAAGTACATAAAATGTCAGGAGTTTTTAGTTTACCAGAAAAGTGAACTGAAAGTTCTTTGCTTCAAAAGACAGTAAGGAGAGTCAGAAAGCAACAGTCAGACCAACCACATTTTGACTGGAAGAGAAATGACTGTGAAAGGAGCCACCAGGGGAATGAGGAGGAAAAAATATATTGTTTTAATTTAAATAAAATCTCATCAGAGACATTTAGGCTAATCATATTATATTAGCAGGTGCAGCATGAATGATGAAGGGAAAGTTGCACAGTGTGAAGAACCTTTGAATTATTTCACATACACAAATCTACACACATATCTTTAAATTTGAGTTTGTTTGGTGATTCTGCTAATGGTTGAACTAGTGATAATAAAAACAACTACCTCTACTGCTGTTTACATGTGTCAGAGGTACTATGGTAGAAGCTTTACATTTTTATGAGTAAGTAAATTAGTAAGAGAAGCTGGTAGAAAAGAACTGAAAACCTGCATTTAAAAGTTGCTGGTTTTGCATATGATAATGTAAATGAAAGTGAGCATTTCTGGTAGGGTTTGGAAAATGATATTGTTAATACCATATGCATTTTATGTAGTGGCTCTTCTCTAATAATAATGTCATATATATTTACTATTTAGAAAAACACCTGTCTGATTTACAAATAGCTTTGGGTTTACCCCCAGCAGATTATTCTAATGAACTGTAAATAGGGAATGTGATTTCTCTAGGGTCAACCACTAGTAAGTGATGATACTTGAATTTGATGCCAGATCTTCTCATTTCAATCTCAGAGCTATTTATGCACTGTAGCCTAGGAGTTAAAATATGAGGCGTGAAACCCCAGATTGCTTGAATTTTCTTAGGTAGATTTCTTATCTGTAAAATTGGGATAGTTATCTAATATAAAGGATTGTTGTAAACATTGCATGAGTTCATACAAAGAGCACTTAGAACAGTGTTTGGCACAAGGTAAGAAGTCAATAAATGTATCTATTATGATTACTCCTTTTTGCCTTTTCCATGGAGTCCTATTTGATCCATGTTATCATAGCGTGATGTCAAGCGTTTCAGGTCCTTTAAAGCACTATACTGATTACATTAATCTATACTACTGTCAGTGCAAAGTAGAATTTCAGTGCAGAGTTGTGTATGTGTAGAAAATGAGAAAAGAACACATATTTCTTCTTTGTTGATATGTTAAGATTCCATTTATCTTTTTAGATGCTAAAAATTTCTGTCATAGGTAGAAAGATGAAGGTGAGGCTTTTTAAAAACAAGATTCTCTTTCCTATTTCTACTCCCTGACATTTTTCTCTGTATTTAAATTGCAAACTTTAATGATATTTCTGAAAAATTCCCTTATCTTTGAATCTTTTTAAAAATATATATTTTCATTGATTTTTTACAGACAGGAAGGGAGAGGAATAGAGTTAGAAACATCACTGAGAGAGAAACATGGATCAGCTGCCTCCTGCACACTCCCTTCTGGGTATGTGTCAGCAACCAAGGTACATGCCCTTGACTGGAATCAAACTTGGGACCCTTGAGTCCACAGGCTGACACTCTATCCACTGAGTCAAACTGGTTAGGGCTCTTTGAATCTCTTAAAAATAAGCCATTTGTGGGGTGTAAATACATTTTATAAAACCAGAATAAGACCCTCTTGCGTGATTAATTATACTAATCTAATTCATGAAGGTGTTTCTTCAGTCAAATCTACAATGTCTTTTTTTCTTTCTCTCTTAGCCACTCATCTTTACTTTCCTTTTGCTTCAATGAAACGAATGTTCCAGCTCTTTGCCAAGGCTACATCTTGCCATTTTCTTTATCCCTTACTAGTTAAAACAAACAAACAAACAAAAAAAAAACCTTGCTCCGCAAATCAGATCTTTCTTCTTATTTCCTTATATCTATTCTCTTTTTTTCCATAGACTCTCTCAAACATAAAACATATCCTCTTTTCCCCTAACTCTTAAAAAGAAATGTAAAAAATACTTCCAGTGTCTTTTCCTTGGCTTCAGTTTACTACAGTATCTTATTTTTATCTTTAACTTTTTTCTATTTATTTGCACAGTTATGAAACCATCATTTATTCTTGCTGCCTCCACTTTCATACTTCCATATATTTTCCAAACCAGTGTAATTTGGATTCTCCTTTCACTCCTGAACCAAAATTGCTTCAGTGAAGGATTCTAGGTGCCAAATTCATTGACCTTTTTTGTGTTGGTCACACTGATGTTTTGGGTTGTTAGATATTATTAACTATCTTCGTTCCTTATAGAAACTGTTCTTTTGTAGTTTGTGACATGTTTTCTGCTACATCTTTTACTATCTCATTGACATTTTTTAGTCTGTTTTGCTTTTCTTCTTTTACATGTTTTTTAACTTTTGTTGTTTCTCATGTCCTTGAGAAATATTCCTTTTATCTATATTGTTCACCACCTACCTTGTTACCATCAGTCACTCAGTTCTTTATTTTGTTTTTAATTTTCATGAAACTCCTATTTCAAAAAAACTATATACATTGCAGAAAAAAATCTTAGTTGTTTGCAATTAAAATAGCAAGCACAAATACTGTATTTCAAAAGTGATTTGTCCATATTCTTCTCTAAATATTTTATCTACATAGTACAGTCTGAAATTATTTGGAATTATGTAATTAAAAAATGTAAAAAAATTCAGCTTTAGTAAAAAAGTATAATGAAGACCTCGGCCTTGTTTTTGGAGAGCCTTCATCTCTAACTTAAGCTTCAAGTGGACTCATATTTTTACTGGAAAGTTTTATTGCTTTTTTCTATATTTTGTTCTTTTCATGACAGGTGTGTTTTTTTTCTGTTTTGTTTTGTTTTTACAGTTGACATTCAACATTATGTTAGTTTTAGATGTATAGTATAGTGGTTAGATATTTATATTATTTATGAAGTGATTCCCCCACCTAGCACTAAATTATAATATTATTGACTATTTCCCCCTGTGTTCTACTTTATATCCCCGTGATTGCTTTGTAACTACCAATTTGTATTTCTTAATCCCTTTCCCTTTCCCTTTTTTCCCCCCTAACTCCCCTCCCATTTGACAATCATCAGTTTGTTCTATGTGTCTATGAGCCTCTTTTTATTTTATTTTGTTCTTTAGATTTCACATATAAATGAAATCATATGGTATTTGTTTTTCCCTGTTTGACTTATTTTACTTAGTATAATACCCTCTAGGCTCATCTATGTTGATGCAAATGGTAAGATTTCATCCTTTTTTAATGCTGAGTAATATTCCAGCTTAATTTTTTTTATTCAAATGTCTATTGATGGGCACTTAGGTTGCTTCCATATCTTGGCTATTATAGATAATGCTGGTCCCATTATATTTCATCCATATAATGAAATCTATTTTTATTATTTGAAATCTATTTTTATTATTTCCCTGGTCCCATATGAAAAGACTGCATATTCTGTTGCTTTTTGGTGAAATGCACTAAAAATATAAATTAAATTCATCTGGTCTAACATGGCATGGCAAATTTTGATCTAAGTGTCTTCAAATAAAACTTCTAAAATTCTTATGGAAAGGCTCAAGAAAAATTTGTCCATGGAAACCTTTTTGTATACATAGTTCTCGGAGTTTCAGGTTATGTTAATTAAAATATTACTAGAGAGGCGGTGCCTGGGCTTGAAGGGCATCTGTGGAGTGAGTGGAGTCCTTCTGGCAGGCAGGGCTTCTCAGCCTGGCCTGCAGGGATTGGGCTGAAACCAGCAGCCCAACATTCCTCAAGGGATCCCGGAGTGTGAGAGGGCACTCTGCAAAGTTGCTGTTGCTTAGCAGCTCTTGTGTTGAGTGTCTGACCCCTGGTGGTCAGTGTGTGTCATACCTACCTGCCAGTCACTTATCCTTTTATATATATAGATAGACTATAGGCCCGATGTACAAAATTCATGAACACAGGGAGCTGGGGGTTGTCCCTCAGCTTGCCCAGCACCCTCTCGCAAACCAGGACATCCCTCTGTCAATCTGGGACAACTGGATCCAAACTGCTCACCTGCCTGCCTGCCTGATCACCTCAAATCACTCGCCTGCCTTCCTGATCACTCCTAACCATTCTGCCTTTCTGCCTCATCATCCCTAACCATTCTGCCTGCCTGCCTGCCTGATCGCCCCTAACGGCTCACCTACCTGCCTGATTGCCCTAATCCTCTCTGCTTTGGGCCCTGCTCTGTGTAGCAGCTTCATCTGGAAGGATGTCCGGAAGGTCTTTTGGCTATCCAGTCTCATTAGCATATTACCCTTTTGTTATTATAGATTAGCTGGTTCACTTTAGTAGTTTTTTTTTTAATCCTCACCCAAGGTTCTTTTTACTGATTTTAGAGAAAGGAAGGGAGAAAGACAGACAGAGAGACAGAGACATTGGTTGTCTCCCTTTTGTGCTCTGACCAGGGATCAAATCTGCAATCTGGTTATGTACCCTGACCCAGAATGGAACCCACAGCCTTTTTGGTGAACTGATGATGTTCTAATCAACTTAGCCATCCAGCCAGTGCCACTTAGTAGTTTTTACAGTAAATGCCGTTAAACTAATACTTATTTCCAAATAAGTTTATTTTCCAAGGCACACAAAATAAAATACGTTGTATTTTTCCAGTGGCAAAGATAGTTTGGCTTAATATGTAAAGAAGCCTCTATTAGTATATGCATCTTGTCACTTTAATTATGGTTTTGCCAAATCCAACTGAGTAGGGATTTTCTTTGGTTCTCTGTTGCTTTGCCACACACATTTTCATATTCCATGGCATAATAGTCAATAGTGTTGTGCCATATCCTTGGTCATTTTTTTTCAGACTTTATAAATTGATTTTGAATATAAAAACAGTGCTGGATTCTCATCTTTACCCAATTTGGAAAACAGGCAACAACTGTTGTAATAAAACCAAGTCCACAATTTATACCAAAGGATACCTCTCCTTGAATGATCCTTTTCCTTTATTTAAAAAATTTTGCTTTTTCCTGGTTCATTATCATGAGTATGCCTTAAAATGTCCATCCTCAGTTTTTAAAGTCCTTCCTTGACGTGATATCTCTTGCTAGCTGGCACCCCACTTCTCTCTTCTCAGAAAATCTAGTTAAAAGAACTAACAGTAATTGGTATTTGCATTTTCTAACCTTTCTTCAAAGTTCACCAAAGTGAGCTTCTATTTTAAAAATCTATTTTTTATTATTTCCCTGAAACTGAGTTTCTTAGAGTTATGAGTAATACACACACACACACACACACACACGCACACACACACATGATACATGGACAGGTCCAAAGATCACTTGATTGCCATCTTTTTTTTACCTTGCCCCTGTTCTAAACACTCCCTTCTTTGAAATGTTGTTTTCATTTTGTATCTCTGACAGCAAATTCTCCTTATTCCCCTCTCCCCTCTTTCATTTGTCATTCTTTCTCTATTACCATTTCTGGTTCCACTATATTCTCCTAGATCTCTGAAGGGTTCCATTCTTAGCCATGTTCTTTTTTTATATATACTTTCTCAGAATATGTCTTCAAGTCTCATGACTTTCACTATCATCCATATAATGATAGTTTCCAAATTAATTAATTTAACACATATACACACCCTTCTAGAGTAATATACTACTAAATTATATGATGTATATAACTTTGCCCAGAACAGATCTCTTGACTTTATTTCTCTTAAAACTCTCACTCTCTAATATCTCCTAGTTCAATAAATGGGGAATGAATCACCACCTAATTCTTTGTATTCAAAGGAACTACCGAACTAATTTTTTTTTTTTTCTTTTTCTTTTTTTCTTATTTATTTATTTATTTATTTATTTTTTTACATATTTTAATGATTTTTTTTTTGCCCCCCTCCCTCCCTCCCCCATAGCCCCTCCCTCCCCATAGTTTTATGTCCATTGGTTGTACTTATATGCATGTATACAAGTCCTTCGGTTGATCTATTATCTCCCCCAGATCCTCCTCCCCTCCCCGCTGTAATTTGACAATCTGCTTGTTGCTTTACTGTCTCTATATCTAACTTTTGGTTCATCAGTTTATAATGCTCTTTATTATCCACAAATGAGTGAGGTCATGTGGTGTTTCTCTTTCATTGATTGGCTTATTTCACTCAGCATGATGTTCTCCAATTCCATCCAGGTTGCTGCAAATGATGAGAATTCCTTCTTCTTTATGGCAGCATAGTATTCCATTGTGTAGATGTACCATAGTTTTTGGATCCAATCATCTGCTGACGGGCACCTAGGCTGTTTCCAAATTCTGGCTATTGTAGATTGTGCTGCTATGAACATAGGGGTGCATATATCCTTTCTGATTGGTGTTTCTAGTTTCTTGGGATATATTCCTAGGAGTGGGATTACTGGGTCAAATGGGAGTTCCATTTTCAGTTTTTTGAGGAAACTCCACACTGTTCTCCACAGTGGTTGCACCAGTCTGCATTCCCACCAGCAGTGCACGAGGGTTCCTTTTTCTCCGCAACCTCGCCAACACTTGTCGTTTGTCGATTTGTTGATGTTGGCCATTCTGACAGGTGTGAGATGGTACCGCATTGTTGTTTTGATTTGCATCTCTCGTATAATTAGTGACTTTGAGCATGTTTTCATGTGCCTTTTGGCCTTCCTTCTGTCTTCTTTTGAAAATATTCTATTTAGGTCCCTTGCCCATTTCTTAATTGGATCATTCATCTTCCTTTTATTTAGTTGTATCAGCTGTCTGTAGATGTTAGAGATTAAACCTTTATCAGTGGTGTTATTTGCAAATATGTTCTCCCACACCATGGGCTTTCTTGTTGTTTTGTTGATGGTTTCTTTTGCTGTAAAAAAGCTTTTTATTTTGATGTAGTCCCATTTGTTTATTTTCTCTTTAGCTTCCATTGCCCTAGGGGCAGTATCAGTGAAGAAGTTCTTTTGGCATACGTCTGAGATTTTGCTGCCTGAGGATGCTTCTAGTATTTTTATGGTTTCCCGTCTGATGTTTAAGTCCTGTATCCATTTTGAGTTTATTTTTGTGTATGGTGTAAGTTGGTGATCTAGTTTCATTCTTTTGCATGTGTCTACCCAATTTTCCCAACACCATTTATTGAAGAAACTGTCTTGACTCCATTGTATATTCTTTCCTCCTTTGTCAAATATTAATTGAGCATATTGATTTGGGTTGATATCTGGGTTCTCGATTCTATTCCATTGATCTATATGTCTGTTCTTGTGCCAGTACCAGGCTGTTTTGAGAACAGTGGCTTTGTAATACAGTTTGAAGTCCGGTATTGAGATCCCTCCTACTTTACCCTTCTTTCTCAGGATTGCTGTGGCTATTCGGGGTCTTTTATTGTTCCAAATGAACTGTTGGATTGTTCTTTCTAGGTCAGTGAAATATGCCCTTGGTATTTTAATGGGGAGTGCATTGAACCTATAGATTGCTTTAGGAAGTATGGACATTTTGATGATGTTGATTCTACCAATCCATGAACATGGTATGTTCTTCCATCTCCTTACATCATCCTCTATCTCTTTTTTCAATGTCGTGTAATTTTCTGCATATAGATCCTTTACTTCCTTAGTTAAATTTATTCCTAGGTATCTTAATTTTTTTGGTGCGATGGTAAATGGAATTGCTTTTTTAGTCTCTGTTTCTGTAGTTTCACTGTTGGTGTATAGAAATGCCATGGATTTCTTGGCGTTAATTTTATATCCTGCTACATTGCCAAATTCATTTATTAAGTCAATTAGTTTCTTAATGGAGTCTTTTGGGTTCTTTATGTACAATATCATGTCATCTGCAAATAAGGATAACTTTACTTCTTCTTTTCCAATTTGGATGCCTTTTATTTCGTCCTCTTGTCTAATTGCAATGGCTAGTACTTCCAGTACTATGTCAAACAGGAGTGGCGAAAGTGGGCATCCCTGTCTTGTTCCTGTTCTTAGAGGGAATGGTTTTAGTTTTTGCCCATTGAGTATAATGTTGGCTGTGGGTTTATCATATATAGCTTTTATTATGTTGAGGTATGATCCTTGTACTCCCACTTTGTTAAGAGTTTTTATCAGGAAAGGGTGTTGGATTTTATCGAATGCTTTTTCTGCATCAATTGATATGACTATATGATTTTTATCTTTCAATTTGTTTATGTGATGTATCACGTTTATTGATTTGCGGATATTGTACCATCCTTGCATTCCTGGAATAAATCCTACTTGGTCATGGTGTATGATCTTTGTGATGCTCTGCTGGAGCCGATTTGCTAGGATTTTGTTGAGGATTTTGGCATCTATGTTCATGAGGGATATTGGCCTGTAATTCTCTTTCATTGAGTTGTCTTTATCTGGTTTTGGTATTAGGGTGATGCTGGCTTCATAGAAGGAGTTTGGAAGTGTTCCTTCCTCTTGAATTTTTTGGAAAAGTCTGAGGAGGATAGGTTTTAGTTCTTCCTTGAATGTTTGGTAAAACTCTCCTGTGAAGCCATCTGGCCCTGGGCTTTTGTTTGCTGGAAGCTTTCTGATGACTGTTTCAATTTCTTCCCAAGTCACTGGTCTATTGAGATTTTTAGATTCTTCCTGATCGAGTTTTGGAAGTTTGTATTTTTCTAGGAATATGTCCATTTCCTCCAGGTTGTTCAGTTTGTTGGAATAGAGTTGTTCGTAGTATTTTGTAACAATCCGTTGTATTTCGGTGGGGTCTGTTGTTATTTCACCTCTTTCATTTCTGATTTTGTTTATTTGGGTCCTCTCTCTTTGTTTCTTAGTTAGCCTGGCTAGAGGTTCATCTATCTTGTTTATTCTTTCAAAGAACCAGCTCTTGGTTTTGTTGATCTTATGTATTGTTTTTTTGGTCTCTATGTCGTTTATCTGTGCTCTGATTTTTGTTATTTCCTTCCTTCTGCTTACACTGGGCTTTTCTTGTTGCTCCTTTTCTAACTCTTTGAGTTGTAGAGTTAGATCATCTGTTACCCCTTTTTCTAGTTTTTTGCAATAGGCTTGTAAGGATATGAACTTCCCTCTCAAGACTGCTTTTGCTGTATCCCATAGATTTTGGATTGTTGTGTTTTCATTGTCATTTGTTTCCAGGATGTTTTTAATTTCTTCCTTGATTTCTCTGGTAACCCAGTCCTTGTTTAATAGCGTGCTGTTTAGTCTCCATGTGTTTGATTTCTTTGGATTATTTTTATTGTAGTTAATTTCCAGTTTTATGCCATTATGGTCTGAGAAGATACTTGATATGATTTCTATCTTCTTGAATTTGAAGAGACTTTGCCTATGACCCAAAATGTGGTCTATCTTTGAGAATGTCCCATGTGCACTTGAGAAGAATGTATATTCTGTGGCTTTGGGGTGGAGTGTTCTGAAGATGTCAATTAATTCCATCTGGTCTAGTGAGTCACTTAGGATCGATATTTCTTTGCTGTTTTTTTGTTTAGATGATTTGTCGAAGGGTGACAGTGGGGTATTAAAATCACCTACTATGATTGTATTGCTATTAATCTCTCTCTTAATGTCCTCCAGCAGTTTTTTTATGTATTTGGTTGCTCCTGTATTGGGTGCATATATATTTACCAGGGTTATTTCTTCTTGTTGGATTGTTCCCTTTAGTATTATGAAATGGCCTTCATTATCTCTTATTATGTCCTTCACTCTGAGATCTAATTTGTCAGATATAAGTATTGCTACCCCAGCTTTTTTTTCATTTCCATTTGCCTGGAAAACTTTTTTCCATCCCTTCACCCTCAGTCTGTGTGCATCTTTTTTTCTGAGGTGGGTTTCTTGTAGACAACAGATGTATGGGTCTTGTTTTCTTATCCAATCTGTTACCCTATGTCTTTTGATTGGAGCATTTAATCCATTTACATTTAAGGTTATTATTGATAGGTACACATTTGACGCCATTTTTATTCTATACCCGTGTTCCTTCTTCACTTCCTATTTCTTTATTTTTACAGTAGACCCTTTAGCATTTCTTGCATTACTGGTTTGGTGGAGATAAATTCCTTCAGTCTTTTTTTGTCTGTGAAGCTCCTGATTTCCCCTTCAATTTTGATTGATAGCCTTGCTGGGTACAGTATTCTTGGATTCAGACCCTTCCTTTGCATGACTTTGTATATTTCATCCCATTCCCTTCTGGCCTGGTAAGTTTCTGTTGAGAAATCAGTTGCTAGTCTGATGGGGGTTCCTTTGTATGTAACTTTCTGTCTCTCTCTGGCTGCTTTTAAGATTCTTACTTTGTCATTGTTGTTTGCCAATTTGATTATAATGTGCCTTGGAGTCTGTCTTCTGGGATTCATTTTGCTTGGGACTCTGCGAGCATCTTGGATTTGTGTGGGTTTTTTCTTCTCTATTTCAGGAAAGTTTTCTGTCATTATTTCTTGAAATACTTTTTCCATGTCTACCTCAGTTTCCTTTCCTTCTGGAACCCCTATTATTCGAATATTATTTTGTTTTGTAATGTCCCAAAGCTCCCGTAGGCTCTCCTCCTGCTTTTTAATCTTTTTTTCTAGAAGCTGCTCTACTTGGGTATTTTTTTCCATCTTATCTTCTAGCTCACTGATGCGGTCCTCTGCTTCCTCTAGTCTACTCTTGATGCTTTCTATTGAGTTCTTCATGGTAGCGATGTCATTTTTCATTTCTTCTTGGTTCTTCTTCAATTCCTCATGGTTCTTCCTCATTTCTTCTTGGTTATTGTCAAATTTCTCTTCCATTCTTTTTAGCCAGCCTATGATCATTATTCTGAATTCTTGCTCTGGTAGGCTGCTTACCTCGGGCTCGTTTACTTCCTTTTCTGGTGATGCCTGCTTTTCTTTCATGTGCGGACTATGTTTTTGTCTCCCCATGGCCTCTCTTCTCAGGATGTCTGGTTATGTGGTGTTCCTTCTCCTGCGTTGATTTAAAATTTCAAAATACAAACACTACCTGGTACAACACAAGAGGCACTTAACAGGAATGTACTTACAATATTAATAACCTTTAGTAAAGGTGACCACTAGAGAAAGGCAACTTAGGGGATAGGAGAGAAGGAAGAAAGGTAAAAATAAAATAAAGAAAAATTTTAAAAAGTAAAAATTAAAATTAAAAAAAATTAAGTAAATAAAATAAAAAAGAGGGATAAAGAGATAGAAAAAGAGGAAAAAAAGTAATGACAAAATAAAGTTGGAAAACAGGGAAAAAAAGAAAGGAGAGGAGAGAGAAAGAGAGAGAAGAAGCAAACTAAAAGAGAAATGGGAAACAAACTATATATATGTGGAGAAAACTGCCATAGAACAACCACTGAACCCAGCTAATGCCAGTAACAATACTTGGAGATTAATACAAACTACAATATCCCCTATTATTAAGTAAGGCTATGATATACAGAAGTAAAAGATACAAACAAAAACAGAGTATTTTTTTTAAAAAAAAAATACAAAGCAACAATAACAACACAGTAATAATCATAACAATTTCACTAACAAGCCTAAAAATTCACAATAATCAACCTTCACACAAACAATGCGAAAAGGATAGAGGGGAGAACAGTTTTTCTTTCTTTCTTTTTTTTTTTTTTTTTTTTTAACTAGTTAATATAGTGCAGAGATTGGTATTTATACACTTGGATCAGGGGTTGGAACATAGGTCTATAAGTATAGTGAGAGTTTTAGCAGGGGGTATACAGAAAGAATAGAGGAAAAACTAAAGCCGGAAAGGGATAGGATAAACCGTAGACTAAAAGGGTAAAGTTTAGCAAGAGAGTGATGGTGTAAAGGTTGAGTTGAGATAGGGTTGAATGATGCTATAGTAGAGATTAAAATAGAATGAAGGTTATTCCCAAGGTAAAATAAAGAAAAAAAATAAAATGGTACTGAAGAGGGAAAAAAAAAAAAAAAAATTGCAAAATAGCAGTAGTAATAGTGATGATAGAGATTGAAAAATGTAATAATTAAAAAGGTAAAATCAAGTAAGGAAAAAAAATCGTTTCTTAAGTAAAAGATATAAAAAATGAAGATTAAATAAAAGAGGTAAAAAATGAAAATAAAATAATAGTAAAATTAGCATAAAAATGTCCAGTAGTGGTCATTCACTTCCTCTGTTAATGTATTTGGCACTCCTGATTCTCGGCCCAAAAAGTCTTGCAGTTCCCAGCATTCCACTGCACCTCAGATTTGTAAGGTAATCCTTAATTTTAAGTAGACTATATCTTAGTTATTTGTGTCCATTTATTTTTGATTAATTAAAAGATAAAAGAATAGAAAAGAGAAGGAAAAAAAAAAAAAAAGGGGGGGGGCAGTTTGTAATTCAGCTCTTAGGTGTCAGTGTTACTGGTTTGACCTCCCAGTCTTTTTGGTTGCTCTGGCCTTCTTTCTCTATGGCTCTAGCTGGCAGGGTGCCAGCTGGCTCCCAGACTATCTCTTCTGGTACAGATCCCTTGTTTCCAGGAAGGCAATTTCCTCCTGCAATTTCCCCGGATATGTCCAACTGGGCAGTCCTTCCCTAGTATTCAGAAGCAAGGGGGTGAAGGGGATCAGGCACCAAGGTGTCCAGATGTTCCGCCCTTGGCGAAACAGCCGAGATTCTTAACGCTCTGTCCAGTGACCTGTGGCGTTTTAAACAAGTCCCGCTTCTGGGGAGGATAATGTCAAACCCAGCACTAGGTGTCGCTGCAGCCTTCTTTGGGTGCTGCTCGGCGGCCGGTAGTGCGCGCTCCCGGCTACCCTGAGGGAGGGGTTGGAGCTCCCCGGCTACCGTAGCCGCCTGGGCCGCGGGACCCCGGTCCCCTAGGCTGTCCCCGCAAACTCTGACCTTTCCGTGGGTGACCAAAGAACTCCCCGGATTCCACGCGCCCGTGCCGATTCGGGCTTCTCAGCTGCTTGATGGACCTCCCCGCTGTGTGTTTTTCCAGGCCTCAGGGATGCTCCTCCTTTCCTGGTAAGATGGCGCTGCCTTCTCTCCGCGAGAGCTCGCTGGGAGAGCCGCTGCAGCCACGGCAGTGCTGGCCTCTTGGTCAGGAAATCTTGTCCAGCGGACCTTTCCTTACCTTCCTAGAGAATTCCGAAGCCCCTTAGCTGCCAATCAACATTCCCTGAGCGACTCAGACGCTGTTTCTATCTGTTCTGGGACCAGAGTCAGAACAAGTCCGACTATTCGGTCGCCATCTTCAAGCTCCGCCCCCCGAACTAATTTTTTATTCTTTTCTCCTCCCACTTCTCACATTAAGTCCTATCACATCTCACAAATAGATCTGAAATTTCTCACTACCTGCAGTAGCTTTCTAGCTGCTATTCTTGCTTATATCATGCTCCTCCACTAGTCACTTCTCCATGGCACCTTGACTGAACTCTTAAAACTTAAAACAGATGCTCTCACTTCTTGCTTAAATCTTTGCAGTGCTCTCCCCTGGCTGTGGTTTATAAGATTCTGCATCATCTGCCTTTTTGTACCTTCACTCTGCCCACAACCAATCTGTGACCCCACCACTTGCTGTCGCCCCTTTACCATATCAAATTTTTTTTTAGTTTTTTTTAAGTAAGCCAAATTCTTTCAAAACATGTGTACTTATGTTCTCTGCCTCCCAATCTTTACATGGCTTACTTCACATCCTTCATGGCAGTTCCTCAGCAATGTCTTCCCCGACTGCTGTAGCTTAATATACTGCCCTGTCACCTCCACAGTCTCCATTGCATAGCACATGTCACTGTGCAATGAGATGCTTGTTAGTTTGTGTTGTCTGCCTTCCCCTTTTGATAAGTTCTATGAGGGCAGTGAGGTTGTATTCTGTTCTCTTAAACTATGTGGCCCTTAGTTGGCAGTCCATATGTATTTGAATAAATGAAGGCCAATTCTTTTCAGAACAATTTGACAACTGAGTTGAAAATGCATACTGGTTTTTTAAATTGAATTTATTGCGATGAAATTGGATTACAAAAACATACAGGTTTCAAGTGTACAACTCAATAAAATGTCATCTGCATACTGCATCATGCACTCATCAGCCCAAGGAAAGTCTCTTTCCATCCCTATCTCCTCCCCTTTTGTCCACTTCTGCCTACCTCCCACCCCTCTTACCCTCTGGCTATCACCACAGTTTTCTATGTCTGTGTGTGATATCTATACTAATAATAGAGAAATATGCAAATTATCCATTATAGCATCACGTCACGACTGGATCAGCAGGCTGCATCTCCACCTTCTGTTCAGGCAGCTGCAAGACCTGGGTTAGGATAGGATACAATAGGAGGGGGTAATAAAGGAGAGGGAGAAGAAGGCAGGCCTGCATGCAGACAGGCTGAGAGGAGAAACAGAAATATAGAAAGGGAAAAAGAAAAAGATGCAGGAATGGAAAAGGGAAGGAAACATGGGGCTGTTCCTTTGTACTTTGTTCTACCAAGGAATTACTTCCTAAAGCAAAAGATTTTAGCAACTTAAAAAGTTCTACAGTAGGAATTAGCAAACCACAGCCAACTTGCAGCTTATTTTTATATAGCCTGCAATTTAAGAATGGTTTTTACATTTTAAAATGGTTGAAAAAAACAGAGTATGTGACACAAGTTATCTACACTAATAAAAGAGAAAAATGCTAATTGACTGTACCTTCACTATGCCCACAGCCAATCAGAGGGAGTATGCAAATTAACCCAACAAAGATGGCGGCTAATTTGCATATGTCGAGGGAGGAGTGTAGACTGAAGACAACATAGAAGGAAGAGGGAGGGAAAGGGGAAAGCCAGGTAGCTGTTGGAGGGCGTGGCGTGGCACGCATCAGTGGTGATGGTGGCAGCGGCGGCCGCGGCGGCTCAGTGGATAGAGTGTCAGCCCGTGGACTGAAGAAGGGTCCTAGGTTCGATTCCGGTCAAGGACATGTACCTTAGTTGTGGGCTCTACCCCCAATAGGAGACATGCAGGAGGCAGCTGACCGATGTTTCTCTCTCATCTATGTTTCTCTCTATTCCTTCCTCTCTATAAAAATCAATAAAATATATATTTTAAAAAATAACAAAATAGGTTCAGAGAAATGGATACATGGAACAGAATAACAGATCTCAATGTGTGGGGCAGAAAGGACAGGAAGAGATTAACCAAAGAACATATATACATAACATATGGACTCAGACCATAGTACGGGGTGAGGTGGGGGTTGGGTGGAATGGGGCAAAAAAGGGAGAGAATGAAAGGCATCTGTAATACTGTCAACAATTAAAAAATTTTTCCCCCAGCTAACTAAACAAACAAAAACAAGCAAAAAATTACTTATTCTCAGATATAATTATGATAAAATGTACTGAAGAATGAAATTGACTTTGGATCAAAAGTTTAGCTTATAACATTTACCTTTTACCAAAAAAAAAAAAAAATAGTCAAGTGGTTTTAATTAGGTTTCTTACTCAATATATCTTATTGCTTGAAATAACCAGGCTGCTCTACAGATGTTAATGGTTGCCAGCATTGGATGGAATAATTCACAGCTGCAAGGTGAAAAGAATTTGCACACCATTAAATTTTTTTTCTGCCTTAAAACGGAGAGAAAAATCTTTGTATGGAATAAACCATTGTTACGAGAAATTTAATTTTGAAAAGAGCAGTTGACTCATGAACACAAAATTTTGTCTTTGTCTTTTCTGAACAAAGATCTTAATCTATTTTTTCTGTTAGTTGATATGATTGATATCAGGTTAATAGAATTAGAAATATTAGCACAGGAAATTATGCAATGAGGAGATTAAAATATAGACATTAATTTCATTTTTATTTCTCTCAGTGGTAACTGGTTTTATTATATTTCCTGTGGCTGAATCTTTTTGTAGATATAACTAAGATGGCAGAAAGTAAAAATCTGAATTGTGACCTTTTAATAGTTTATTAGTGTCACTTCCATCAGACAGTGACTTTTTATCTGATCGTCTACTCTATGCCATTAATTTACTATTTAATTTTGAATAAGTTGGATATAATTAAAATTGTATGCTGAAGAAGTATTTAGAATATATATATATATATATATATATATATATATATATAAAACTTTTTTTCTTTTGCCCAAAGATAGTTATATCCAAATTATGAAAAAGAAAATGTGTTTTTAAAACATTTTTTAGAGGATTTCAGTTTTGTTTTTGACAATATTATTAACTATATTCTCTGAGAAACCTTTATTACATGGAACAATAAAAATGCCAGATTTTTTCATTAACTTTATAAATATGGTTGAGTGTGAAGAAAGTAAAGAAATTTTAGAGGTAAATATCATGCAAAATATAAAATAGGGTTTATTTCATGATAAAATAGGTTGAACATTAGAAATCTCAAAAGGCTATCAATAAATTCAGCATTAATTTACCACTAAAATAGTAGATGCTTTTGGCAGACAAGGACTAGGTAAAAAGTTTCCTAAGAAAAAACTACAGCAAATATTAGTCAATGGTGAAATGTATAAGTCACTTTGTTTAGAATCAGGAGAAAGACAAAAATATACCCACTTACTTTTATCATAGTTCTGGAATTTCTAGCAAGTTCAATAAGACAAGAAAAAAGAAAGTGTAAATATTAAAAATTAATTATTATGTATTATATTTCTACATAGAAAACCCAAAAGAATCCACAGAAAAAGTATTTGAATTAGCAGGAGCATTTACCAAGTTTGCCAGATATAAAACCCACATATATGCCAGCTAGAAAACATTAGAAAATTTAATTTAAAAATGTCATTGAAATAATATTTTCAGATAAAGATCATTAGTGCATAGAACCATTAGATCAAAGTTGATGAAAGGGTGAACCTAACACACAGAATAGACTATGCTGTCACTACCTCAATAAATAATCAGTGTGGAAACACCATTATTTTATATTTTGACCTAAAATCTTGAAACTGAATCTGTTTAAAGCTGATTTTCAATATCTAACAAAGAAAAAGCATGATGTAAAGAAACAAATGACACACCATGAAGAAACAAACAGACATTGCAAAAAGTGAGTCATTATACAGAACTCACATTCTTTAACAAATCAGTGGTATTAAAAACAGGACAGGGGAGGAAGTGAGGGACTTTTCTTTAGATTAATAGAGACTTGTAGGATTTGACAAATACAGTGCTATGGATTGTGTTGCAAATCTTTTGGATTCTGATTGAAATGAGCCAGTTTAAAAAAAATTTTTAATAGAAAACGAGAAATTTGCATATAGATGTTAAATGATAACAAAGAATTACATGTTAATTTTGTTAGTATTTACATTGTGTAAAAGTACTTTTTTAAGAGTGACACAATGTCTGGAACTTAAAATGACAACAAAACATATAAGGTACCTATGAATAAAATACTGATCTTTTATTGAGGATATTTTAACTTTGTTGAAAGGCTTATAAGGAGAACTAAATAACTGGAGAAATGTGCCATGTTAATGAACTGAAAGACTCAAGAGCATGAAAGTGTCAGTTTTTCCAAAATTGAAAGATTTGGTACAATTTCAATCAAAATCCCAAAAGACTTCTTTGGATTTTGGTTACTGTGGTTGGTTGGTTGACTGCTTTAGTGGAACTTGACAAGCAGTTTGTGAAATTTATAGAAGTGTTAAGGAGCAAGAATAGCCAAGATAGTCAGGCTTTACTTTACTAGATATTAAGACTTCTTATAAAGTAACTAGAGGCCCAGTGCACGAAATTTGGATCGGGTCTAAACTGGTAGTCGGACATCTCTCTCACAATCCATGACTGCTGTCTTCCAACTGCTTGCCTTTTTGTCTTCCTGATTGTCCCTAACCACTTCTGCCTGCTAGTCTGATCACCTCCTAACCACTTCTGCCTGCTAGTCTGATCACCTCCTAACCACTCCCCTGATAGCCTGATTGATGCCTAACTACTCTCCTGCCAGTTGATTGCCCTAACTGCCTTCCCCTGTAAGCCTGGTCACTCCCAATTGTCCTCCCCTGCTGGCCATCTTGTGTCCACATGAGGGCAGCCATCTTGTGTGTTGAAGCGATGCTCAATTTGCATATTACTCTTTTATTAGATAGGATAGAGGCTTGATGCACGTGTGAGGGCCAACTGGGTTGCCCTGAAGAGTGTCCCAGATCAGAGTGGGATTTCCCTTGGAGTGTGGGGCGGCCTGGGCGAGAGGCCTGTGGTGGTTTGCAGGCCATTCAAGTCCCCAGCGACCCAAGCGGAGGCCCTGTTATCTAGGATTTATTTATCTTCTATAATTGAAACTTTGTAGCCTTGAGCAGAGCCAAGGCTCCTGTTCACTCCATGACTGCAGCCAATTTTGTTGGGATGTATTTATCTTCTATAATTGAAACTTTGTAGTGGAGGACAAGGCAGGCCAGGGCTGTGGGAGCTTGGCTTCCTCCATTGCCAAGGGAAACTCAAGTCTCCTACTCTCTTCAGATCTGTGGCTGCCACCATTTTTGTTGGGATTTATTTATCTTCTATAATTGAAACTTTGTAACCTTGAGTGTAGGCCTGGGCTGGCCAGAGTGGCATGGAAGCTAGGCTAACCCCATTTCCAGAGAAACCCAAGCTTCCTGCTTGCTATAGCTCTGTGGCCACAACCATCTTGGTTAGATTAATTTGCATATATGCTCCTTATTGGCTGGTGGGTGTGGTGTAGTGGAGGTATGGTCAATTTGCATATTACTCTTTTATTAGATAGGATTATATAGGAATTAAGGTATTGCAGATTTGATTCAGAAATATACAAAAATATAAGAGTAGATAGCCACACAATAGGTACACATGTATATAGAGGGTTTTTTTTATTGTCTAAAGTTTTACATATGTCTCCTTTTTATCCTCAATTGACTGTTGCCCCCACCCCTGAACCCCTGCAACCATTCCCACCCTGGGTAAGTCCCCACTGCCCCAGTGTTTGTGTCTATTGGTTATGATAATATGCATGCATACAAGTCCGTTGGTTGCTCTCTAACCCCCCCACCCTTCCTGCCATTTTTCTCTGGATCTATTTTTGTTCATCAAATTATCTTGGTCATTATATCCCCACACTAGAAGCCTGATGCATGAAGATTCGTGCTAGAATGGGCTTTACTTTCCCTGGATACCAGCACCGCCTTTTCACTCCAGCCCAGCCCCTTTCTGCTCAGGCCCCAGAGCCGCCTCTTTCTGCTCTGGGATCTGCCTCTTTCTGCTCCAGCCCCTCCTTCCCACACTGCCAGAGGCCCTGAAAGACTGGGGTGGGGCAGAATGCCTGTGTTGTTGCCATGGTGATGACCCAAATATCCTGCCCCTTTCACTCAGCAGCTGGGTATGCAAATTAACTGCAATTTTTGTTGGGTTAATTTGCATATCTCTCCTGATTGGCTGGTGGCATAGCAGAGATACAGTCAATTTACATGTTGTCTATTATTAGGTAAAATATGAGTGAGATCGTGTGATATTTCTCTTTCTCTGAAAGGCTTATTTTGTTTAACATAATGCTCTCCAGTTCCATCCATACTGTTGCAAATAGTAAAAGTTCCTTCTATTTGATAGCATCGTAGTATGCCATTGTGTAGATGTACCACAGTTTTTTGATCCACTCATCTGCTGATGGGCACTTAGGTTGTTTCCAAATCTTAACTATTGTAAATTGTGCTGCTATGAACATGGGGATACATATATCCTTTCTAATTAGTGTTTCTGCTTTCTTAGGATATAGTCCTAGAAGTGGGATTACTGGGTCAAATGGGCATTCCATTTTTAACCTTTTGAGGAAACTCCATACTGTCTTCCACAGTGGCTGCACCAGTCTGCATTCCCACCAGCAGTGCAGGAGAGTTCCTTTTTCTCCACATCCTCTCCAGTAGTCGTCATTTGTTGATTTGTTGATGATAGCCATTCTGACAGGTGTGAGATGTTTTTGTCGTTTTGATTTGCATCTCTTGGATGATTAGTGACTTTGAACATGTTTTCATATGTCTCTAGGCCTTTTGTATGTCCTCTTTTGAAGCGTACTTAAGTCCTTTGCCCACTTTTTGATTGTATTGTTTATCTTCCTTTTGTTAATTGTATGAGTTTTCTGTAAATTTTGGAGATTAAACCATTATCTGAAATAGAATTGTCAAATACACTGACTGGCCAGATTATTATGATCTCTGAACGCATAATAATCTGACCAAGGTGCATGAATTCATGCATGGGTGGGGTCCAGCCAGCCTGGCCAGGGGGAAGGGACATGGGCGGTTGGCTAGCCTGCCTGCTGGTCGAATTCCTGGTCAAGGGGATAATTTGCATTATATAGGATATACACTGAGTGGCCAGATTATTTTGCATTCAGAGATCATAATAATCTGGCTACTCAGTGTAGTCCTTCCATACAGTGGGCTTTCTTGTTGTTTTGTTGATGGTTTCTTTAGCTGTGCAGAAGCTTTTTATTTTGACCTAGTCCCATTTGTTTATTTTCTTCTTAGTCTCCATTGCCCTAGGAGCTATTTCTATGACATATGTCTGCTTATTTTTTTTTTAATATATTTTTTACTGATTTTTTTACAGAGAGGAAGAGAGAGAGATAGAGAGCCAGAAACGTCAATGAGAGAGAAACATCGACCAGCCGCCTCTTGCACATCCCCTACCAGGGATGTGCCCACAGCCAACGTACATGCCCTTGACCGGAATCGAACCCGGGACCTTTCAGTTCGCAGACCGACGCTCTACCACTGAGCCAAACCGGTTTTGGCCATATGTCTGCTTTTTGATGCCTGTGGAGTCTTGTAGGATTTGTATGATTTTCCATCTTACGTTTAAGTCCTTTAGCCATATTGACTTTGACTTTGTGTATGGTGTAAGTTTGTGATCTAGTTTAAATTTTTTTTTTTTTTTTTTTTTTTTTGCATATAGCTCTCCAAATTTCCTAACACAATTTATTAAAGAGACTGTCTTGACTCCATTGTATGCTCTTGCCTCCTTTGTCAAATATTAATTGAGCATAATGGCATGGGTCAATTTCTGGATTCCCTGTTCTATTCCTTTGGTCTATATGTTTGTCTTTGTGCCAGTACCAGGCAGTTTTGAGAACCGTAGCTTGGTAATATACCTTTATATCTGGTATTGTGATCCCTCCAACTTTGTTTCTATTAGTTTTTTGATGGAGTCTTCTGGGGTTTTGTATATAAAGTATCATGTCATCTACAAATAAGGACAGTTTTACTTCTGTTCCAATTTGGATGCCTTTTATTTCTTCTCATCTGATCTCTGTGGCTAGCACTTTCAGTCTATGTAGAGATTTTTTACACGACAGAAGTAGCAATGCATATAGGTTATGCTGGACAATTAGTTATCAATATATATATATATATTCTTACCTCAGAGCATCCCTGAAAATGAAATTATATCTCTATTTCATACCATATATAATATAAGTTTCAGGTGGATGAATGACTTGAGTGTAAAAGACTAATTTACAAAATTTTCAGGGAATATCTTTATGAACTTGAGATGGGAAGATACTGTGAAAAAAAAAGACAAGATTTCAAACCACAAAGGAGAAGATTGATACATTGAAATAATTAAAAATTTTATAAATGAAAGCATGTCACAGTATAAATCAATCAAAGAAGTAATTCATAAATTTGAAGAAAATATTTATGTAGCACATAGCAGATAAAGGATTATGATCTAGAATATATAAAGGACACTTATAAGTCCTTAAGAAAAAGATACACTTCTTGAAAAATGGACAAAACACATAAGTAGCTATTTCACAGAAGTAGAAATAGGAGTGGTCAAATACTACAAGAAAAGATGTTCAGCCTCAGTAGCCAGGAGCATGCATTTTAAAACTATATGACGTATTTTTAATATATATATATTTATTGATTTTTTTACAGAGAGGAAAAGAGAAGGAGAGTTAGAAACATCGATGAGAGAGAGTCATCGACCAGTTGCCTCTTGCACACCCCCTACTGGTACATGCCCTTGACCAGAATCGAACATGGGACCCTTCAGTCCGCAGGCTGATGCTCTATCCACTGAGCCAAACCGGTTTCGGCAATATATGATGTATTTTTTATTTATATCTACCAGAATGATAAAATTTAGAAAGCCTGATTGTACCAAGTGTTAGTGGATATGTAGAAGTGTAACAGATATTGTTTTGCACTACTGGTGTAAATATAAATTAATATAACTTTTGGAAAATATTGAACTTGAAGGTATACCTACTACATGACTGAAAGTTCAGTTGGTAGGTCTATACCTTGGAGAAACTCTTGAACAGGCATAACACAATGTATCTAGCAGCATTGCTTATAATAGGAATAAATGAAACAACTCAATTGTTTATCAACTTGGGAATGTGTTAAAACATTTGCCATATGTTATTTTATACTGCATTGAAAGTGAAGGGATAATTATACTCATTGATCAGTATGAGTCTCAAAATATATTGAAAAGATGCCCTAACTGGTTTGGCTCAGTGGATAGAGCATCAGCTTGCAGACTGAAAGCTCCCAGGTTCGATTCCCATCAAGGGCATGTACCTTGGTTGCGAGTACATCCCCAGTAGGAGGTGTGCAAGAGGCAACTGAATGATGTTTCTCCCTCATTGATGTTTTTAACTCTCTTTCCCTCTCCCTTCCTCTCTGTAAAAAATCAATAAAATATATTTAAAAATATATATTATATATATATATAGAAAAGAAAAAATAGTTTATTAATAAACTTTATATATAAATTTAAAAACATGCAAAGTAAATGAAGGGTCTATATATGCAACAAAACTTTAGTAAAAGCAAGGGGATTTTAAACACAATTTTTAAGATGTGGCTTAGTGTGGAGGCAGTGGTATAGGATAGGGAGCTTCAGAAGTATTGTAGATATAATGTTCTATTGCTTAAGCTGGGTTCCTAAATCTTTATAGCATTATTTTAATTTATATATACATTGAATATCACCTTTTGAAAGTGTGAAAGATTTAATAATAGCAAAATAAGATTTGTATAACTAAGCCTTTCTTAATCAACTATTCTACTACTTCATAGCATTGATGTCAGGAGATTTCCATATTTCCAATATAAATCTCTGACTCGGTTTCTTTTTCATTCCAAACTATCTCATGCCCTCCTTTTCTTTTAGGATTTCATTGTGCTTCATAAAGTACTTGCTGAAATACATGTTCCTGAAACATTATTGTTAACAATTTGCTACTATTGGTAGGAATGCCCTTGAAAGTGTTGGAATCGTTTTGCAGCAGGAATTCTTTGTTGGTTTTCAGCTAGTCCTTGGTGGCAGTGGTGTAAAACTGTAAATGAACTTTTTTTTTATGCATATATATGAATAGCTTGATTTTTCTCCTCCCTTATCAACAGGCAAGTGAAAGACCAGAATAAGAAGGTAGCAAATCTGAAGCACAAGGAACAGGTGGAAAAGAAGAAGAGTGCACAGATGCTGGAAGAGGCTCGGCGAAGGGAGGACAGTCTCAACGACAGCTCCGCACAACTCCAGGTGAGAAAACAGGACAGTCTGTAAGGCTCTGGTGAAGATACTTGATCCAGAATTGCATGTTGTTTTTCTCTTCATCTCTATCCTTCTCTTTTTCCTCTTTCTAACCCTGCTTACTGCCTTCCTCTCAGATCAACTGCTTAGCAATAAAGGAATGGCTTTAAATAGAAAAGGCAAGTTTTATTCCACAGCTTTGTGCCCACACCTCAGCATTGGAGAAAGTTCATCTTGCTTCAAGTTGGTCGCACTTAATTGGTAAGTTTTATTTCAATTTACTGAGTGGGTACTGTTTAGCTTTAGGGTGGTCATTGTAACTATTTTGCATTTTTCTTTATTAAAGTGCAATTCTGGTCTTGGTTTATGTCTATATTTTTAACTTTCTTTCTCCCTTTTCTCTCCACTTTCCACTCCTATTTTTCCCTCCCTCTTTATTTCCTTCCTTTTTAAAAATTCAGAGAGCATATTTCACAGTCATGCAAGATGTATAAACTATAATTTTCTACCTCAATGGAGTGATAATTATGTGTGAACCTAATTACAGATTAAGTTAAACAAGGTTCAATAACAATAGTAGCAGTGACCATATGATAAGTGTCAATTGTATGTGTTGGCGGGTGGGGAGGGAGCAATTGACTGGTATTTCTTTCTCTCTCTCTTTCTCTCTCTCTCCACACTCCCCTTCCCTGCTTCCTGGTGAGGATTACAAAAAAATAAAAATAAAAAAGAATGAAAAGAATGAGGAAAGTCTCTAATGAGTGATTTCTAGGACATTCTGTCAAGTGGGAGAGGACACAAAAGACTATAATATGCTACTCTTGGTAAAGAAAGTAAAAACATATGATCTTATTTTCAAAAGAAAACAGGAAGGATAGACTAGAAACTAAAGAAACCAATGATCTGTGGGAGTAGTTGGGAGAGGAGTGGAAAAAGGGGGAAACCAGATTTTGGTTTCTATACATCTTTCTCTACTAGAATGATCGAAGATTTTTTGGAAAAGTGGTTGATTCTAGGGCTGGGGCAGGGAAAATACACACTGAGCCTGGACAACCTTGTGGTTTCAGAAAATAGGAACATGGTCAACAGAAAGATCTCTCTCATGAGCCTGGATGACCTCGTGGTTTCAGAAAGTAGGAACATGGTCAACAGAAAGATCTCTCTCATGAGATTTGGGGTCTTATAATGTTTTATTAAGTATATATGTGACTATTTTAAGACTTGATTATACAATGTTTTTTTTAAAGTATTTCTAGCATGGTACATATATTCTCATATTTAAACTATTTTACAATTCCAATTGATAGTCATGCATATAGGACATGAATATTAAAGACAATGAGGCACATACTGGTGATTCTGTGGGGGTTTTTTGTTTGTTTGTGTGTTTTTTAATTATAGTGCCTCTTTTGTTGATGTACTGCATTTAGTTTTGCTAAACTTTGTTTCCCTTACTCAGGAATTTCAGAATGAAAATTTACCATTTGTGATACTATGGATAGACCTAAAGGGTATTATGCTAAGTGAAATAAGTCAGAGAAAGACAAATACCATATGATTTCACTTATATGTGGAATCTAGAGTAGTGGTTGCCATAGGGGAAGAGGTTTAGGGGACTGGGTAAAAAAGGTGAAAGAGTCAAGAAGTACAGATTGTTAGTTACAAAAAAGTTATAGGGATGTAAAGTACAGCATGGGCTATATAGTCAATAATATTATAATAATTGTATATGGTGCTGGGTGGGTACTGGAAACATGGGAGGGAATACTTTGTAAAGTATATGATTACCTAACCACCATATTTTACACCTGAAACTACTACTAAATAATATTGAATGCAAATTATAATTGAAAAAATAAAATTAAAAAAGAATTTAGCTCTGTATAATTAAATTCTGTTTTAAATCTGTGTAGAGACAAATAAATGTTGACCCCGCCTTTCTGTGAACATTAAATATGTTCATTATAACTTTTTTATGTGTATATGTCAAAAGTTGTGTTACAGTGCAATTAATAGAGTAATTGCTTGTATGAAGAACTGAAATTAGGTAAATCCCAGCAGCAAGAGCCTCTCAAATAAGGCTATGGAAACATGATTGTAGGTGATTTGACTGATTCTAATCTGGGGATTAGAAAATCTCTCATTGAAAGCCTACTCATCTTTTAGTTTCAAATCAAATGCTCTTTCCTTTGTGAAGTCTGTTAAATCCTCTTATTTTAACCTAGAGGCCCGGTGCATGGATTCATGCACTGGTGGGGTCCCTTGGCCTGGCCTGGCCTGTGCCCTCTTGCAATCTGGGACCCCTCATGGAATGTTGGACTGCCAGTTTTGGCCCAATCCCCCCAGGCCAGGCTGAGGGACCCCACCAGTGCACAAATCTGTGTACCAGGCTTCTAGTATGCACATAAGATCTTTGGTTAATTTCTACCTACCCTCCCCTTTCCCCCTCTGAGATTCATCATTCTGTTCCATTATTTTCATGCCTATGCATTGAGCGTCTGAACTTTGGTGGTCAGTGCATGCCATAGCTACTGGTTGAATGGTAGAATGGTCAGACAGTTGCTTAGGCTTTTATATATATAGACTAGAGGTCTGATGCACAAAAATTCATGCAAGAGTAGTCCTTCCTTCCCTCAGTTGCTGTCACTGGCTTCCCTCCTCTGGCCAACTGTGGGTACCCAGGACCCGGGCTGGCTTGCTTTGGGCTGCTTGCAGGCACCCGGGACCCTGGCTGGCTTTCCTCAGGCTCCAGCTTTGTCAGGAAGGATGTCCGGAGTGACATCCAGAAGACGTTCAGTCTAATTAGCTTATTACCCTTTTATTATTATAGATTAATCACACCCTCTGTTTTAATTCCATTAGAGTTTATTTCTACTTTGATTTTAGGTCTTATTTTATCTTACTCATATTATTTTCTAACTAGAGGCCCAGTGCAAGAAATTTGTGCAAGGTAAATCCCTAGGCCTCGCTGGTGATTGGGGCCAATCAGGGGCCATTTGGGACTGCGGGAGGTTGGCTGGCTGGCCCCGATTGGGGCGGATCAGGGCATCCAGCTGGGGAGGGGTTATAGGAGGGCTTGTCTTGGCCCCATCTCACCCAGTCCTGATTGGCCGGACCCCAGCAGCAAGCTAACCTACCGGTTGAAGTGTCTGCTCCCTGGTGGTCAGTGTATGTCATAGTAACTGGCTGAGCGGTCAGCTGCTGAGTTGGACACTTAGCATATTAGGCTTTCATATATACAGATGATTTTTTGTGTTGTTCTCCCCAGGTACTTGGGTTTGGGAACCATGTCTTGGTACTTTGTACATAACTGGTTCTCTAGAAAAACTTTAGTTGCATTGATAAATGTCAAGAACTCTCATTCACAAACATCTTAGACTGGCCTTTGGAGTTACCCATTTTCTAAACCAGTTAAGTACAGTTGAGTTTTTATCAATGTGGGGGTTAGGGGCATTGACACTCCCACGGGTTGAACATCCCATAGAACTTTTGATTCCCCCCAAATTTAATTGTTATTAGTCTGCTGTTCACTGGGAGCCATACTGATAACATAAACAGTTGATGAACACATATTTCGTATATTTATTATGTTTTCTTACAATAAAATAAGCTAGAGAAAAGAAAATTTTATGAAGAAAATAAAAAGGAATAGAAAATACTGTTTATTAATACCATAAGTTCGTGTCATCTATTTAGAAGATGAATTGTCTCTCTTTGCATTCATGACATATCTGACCTTTTCTTAGTCTTTTTTGGGCTTATTTCTAGGATGTACAGTTCATCTGCAAGTTTCTACAAATTGTTGCAAATTGCCAACATTTTTCTAATATATTTATTTTTTAAAATCCACATATGAGTGGATCCAACAGTTTAAATCTGTGTCATACAAGGGCTAACCAATAACATAAACAGTGTATTTCTAGCCTCCTTTTTAAGTGAGCTAGCCAACTAGCATAGCTATTCTATTCTGGGTAAGCTGATAGTGTTGGTATTCCTTATATACAGTTTATTGGTTTCCTAATTAATTTATGCTCTTCTGCTTATGCAGAATTTTTTTTTCCTATAGATTTCCAGTTTTGCTACCTAAAGACTCTGGTTTAAAATGAACCTTGGTTGATGAACTATATCCTGTTCTTGTTTCTGTCTTCTTGATTGTTCCTCAGCCTATATGTTTAATTTAATTTAATTTTATAATTGCTCCTGCATGATTTACTAATTCTTCCATTTTCTTCGTAACTAGTTTATATTGGCTTGTCTATTAAATTTTAAATTTTCTTTTTTTTATTTTCTTAATGTTTTGCACAGGTAAGCTGTTCATTAACTATAGCTATAATTATTGTTGTATTATAAATAACAAATAAAATTTAAAAATTTAGTTAAAATTTAGAAAAAAATTTGATGTTATTACATTTAACATTCTAATGTTCTCTAATATTTCATAGGTTTCCCTTTAACAAAAGGTTTCATATTTTAACAAAAGAAATATCCTCTTCCCTCTGTTGGGAATATTTACCTTATATATTTTTATATTTTAAGCAATAACATTCACTTTGTCTTCTGACAAAACTACCAAGTTTTGGTCACATTTTACTAAGACAAGGCAGACTGGACTAGAAGCATGGCTCATATTAATAGTGGTTTGGTATTTTGTTTTTATTTATAACAAAGATAAGTATCTGAATTGAATCTTGAGGGAGGGTACTGTCAGAGAGATTAATGGGACTGCTGAAATAACACTTGGGTCTTCTGAGACCAATGATGTGAAGAATATAATTCAAAGGAAGTAAAAACAATAAGAACAGAGATAGGGGAAGCAACTCTCTGTATATGAATATTGCCTTAGATGCAGAATTAGCAAAACATTTGTTTTTCTTTCAAATTTGATTTGATTTACTCTATCTACAATTTTTTTTTTTTTTAATTTTGGTAAGATATTTGTTTTTCCTTTTTGAAATGCCACCGTGGCAGGTAGGCGGCAGACCAGTCGGGGCCTGCCTGCCAGAGGGAAGGGACATGGCATGGGATATTGGCCACTGGCCTGAGGAGGGAGCCGACCCTTAGCACCCCTAGGAAAGGGCTGTGTCCATTGCCACCCACCCCTGGTTCTCCTTCCCAGCCCTGGGGGCTGTGGGGAGGAACCACAGGAGGTTGGCACGCTGGGGGAGGTTGATTGTGGGAGCGCACTGACCACTAGGGGGTAGCTCCTGTGTTGAGTGTCTGCTCCCTGGTGGTTAGTGCACGTCATAGTGACCAGTCATTCCAATTGTTCTGGTCACTTAGGTTTTTATATATATAGATTGATTTCAGAGTGGAAGGGAGAGGGAGAGAGAGATGGAAACATCAATCATGAGAGAGAATCATTGATCGGCTGCCTCCTGCACACTCCCTACTGAAGATCAAGCCTGCCACCCAGTAATGTGCTCTTGACCAGAATCGAACCTGGGACTCTTCAGTCCACAGGCTGACACTCAATCCACTGAACTGAACCAAAGCGACTAGACTTGGTTTCTTTTTAACAGACCTTCTCCTTGACCTATTTAAAAATTTAATCTTATATAATTTCTCCCTTTTAAATTCCTTTTTTCCTTGGCAAAACAGGAATTTTCTTTTTCTTTATTATTATTATTATTATTATTATTATTATTATTATTATTGTTTGAAGGATTACAAATAGTACATATGTCTCCTTTTTTTCCTCTTGACCTCCCCCCAGCTTTCCCTCCCCCCCTCCCCACCGCCGCATATGCCTTCATGTACCTCCCCTCGCCCCCCATGTCTTGTATACATTGGTTATGTTTATATGCATGCATATAAGTCCTTCGGTTGATCTCTTACAGCCCCCCCCCCCCAACCTCCCTTGCCTTCCCACTATAGTTTGACAGTCTGTTCAATGGTTCTTTATAACTATTTTCCCCCATTTTTTTCTTTAAAAAATCTTGCCGCTACAGACTAAAAATAAACATATAATAACAAAAACCGTTTGAGTCCCAATAAACAGTTTTCTATCTAGAATATGGGCATGGGTAGGTTTTTATGGTATTTTCAATCAGGTATTAAATGAAGTTAGGATTACACTGGAGAAGTGTTTATATAAACCAACATCTCATTTTACAACCCTGTGGGAAGTTGCTAAAATTAACTTAAAAATTGTTTTTCTACAGGTGAAGCACCTACTCAGATTATTGTCAAGTATGGAACCTTTTAAAGCTTTTAGCTCAAACTGTGCAACTCTTTACCATTTAGAAAAATTACTTTAAAAAAAAACTCCACAGTTTTGAAATATACTTTTAGATACATTTCTCTCTGGACAAAACTGTTTCATTTGATAGCCAAGAAATTTATTGAAAGAGTGTTTGTTTATTTATTTATTTATTTACTATTTTTATTTATTTTTAATCTTCACCCAAGGAGTGAGGTTATTTTTTCCATTGATTTTAGAGAGAGTGGAAGGTAGGAAGGTTAAGAGGAGAGAGAGAGACACACACAGCAGGTAGAGAGAAAAACATTGATGTGACAGAAACACATTAATTGGTTGCCTCCCACATGCGCCCCAACCCAGAATTGTGCCCTTGACTGGGAATCGAACCCTAGACTCACCAGTTCACAGGCCGATGCTCTAACCATTGAGCACACAGGCCAGGGTGAAACAATGTTTATTTTTATTTTATTTTATTTTTTAATATATTTTATCGATTTTTTACAGAGAGGAAGGGAGAGAGATACAGAGCTAGAAACGTCAATGAGAGAGAAACATCGACCAGCTGCCTCCTGCACACCCCCCACTGGGGATGTGCCCACAACTAGTGTACATGCCCTTGACCGGAATCGAACCCGGGACCTTCAGTCCACAGACTGACGCTCTACCACTGAGCCAAACCGGCTTCGGCGAAACAATGTTTATTGATAGTATTGATGTGTAGCCTGCTCAGGCGTTTCCTAGAGTTAAGTTTAGCATTATTCTGTGGGAACTTTTGGCCACATCTTTTGAGCTTATTATAAGAATTCTCACTATAAAATAGTGATTAAAGTTAAAATTGGCAGGAACATTCTTTGTTCTGTAAGTACTATGTTCTCATCTCAGTGAAATGAAATGGTTTAATCCTTTTCTTTGTACAATATTATTGTGGAAACTCCTCTCTTGCAATTGGAAAGTAAGATCTCCAATAAGATTCTTATTATTTTTAAGAGAAAGCAGAACCAGACATCATGTATATATACATACATACACTGAGTGGCCAGATTATTATGATCTCTGAATGTAATGAACTAGAGGCCTGGTGTATGAATTCATGCATGGGTGGGTTCTGGCCAGCCTAGTCAGGGGGAGGGGACATGGGCAGTTGGCTGGCCTGCCTGCTGGTTGAACTGCCAGTTGAGGGAACAGTTTGCATATTAACCTTTTATTATATAGGATATACACTGAGTGGCCAGATTATTATGCGTTCAGAGATCATAATAATCTTGCCACTCGTGTGTGTGTGTGTGTGTGTGTGTGTGTACACACATATATATACTATAGAGGCCCTGTAGATGAAATTCATGCACTGGGGCGGGGGCGGGTGTTCCTCAGCCTGGCCTGTGCTCTCTCGCAGTCTGGGATCCCTTTTGCAGTCCAGACCCCTCACTCCTTACCACCCACCTGCTTGCTGCTCCTTATCTCTTGGCTCACTGCTCCTTAGTGCTGCCACAGAGGCAGGAGAGAGTCCTGCCACCAAGTCTTCTTCGCTAGCCAGCTCCTGTGGGAGCGCACTGACCACCAGAGACAGCTCCCGTGTTGAGCATCTGACTCTTGGTGGTCAGTACGTGTCAGAGCCACCAGTTGTTCTACCAGTCTTTCTGCAGTTTGATTGATTTGCATATTAGGCTTTTATTATATAGGATATATTCCTTTTGCTAAGACCTCAAATGCAAGAGTTAATCAATTTATTATTTTAAGTAAAAGGTTAATTTGGAGGTTTTTGGTAAAGACTTTGAAAATGTATGCTTATTCTTTTTATAAGTGTACCAACCAAAGAAGACATGTCCTAAATTAGGCAAACCTCATATCCTTGCCCAAGTTTCTGATATCCAACTATCAGAATTTTCAAGATTACAATCTGGCTAGTATATATGGATTTTTTTGTACTAGGTGCTTTGTAAAAGTCATTTTTATATAGCATCATTTTATGTTTTTTTCCATTTCTTTAATGAAATGTATCTACTTTTATTTTAACTTTGATCGTTAAAATTGAGGTTATATTAGAGTTCTCCTGCAACTGGGGTAGATATTTGAGGGACAATAAAGAGACGAGAGGAGAAAATATTTTAATTCAAATAATTTCTTAAAACAAAAATATTTGATGTGTAACCAAATCTATCTCTGGGGACAGCTAGCTTTCTTTTCTTAAAAGTGACTGCATCAGACTCTCTCATCGATGTTTCTTTCTTTTCTTTTCTTTTTTTAAATATATTTTATTGATTTTTGTACAGAGAGGAAGGGAGAGAGTTAGATAGTCAGAAACATTGATGAGAGAGAGTCATCGATCAGCTGCCTCTTCCACACTTCTCACTGGGGATATGCCCGCAACCAAGGTACATGCCCTTGACCGGAATCGAACCCGACCCCTCAGTCCCCAAGCCGACGCTCTATCCATTGAGCCAAACCGGTTTCGGCTCATCGATGTTTCTAACTCTCTATCTCTCTCCCTTCCTCTCTGTATAAAATCAATAAAATATATATTTTTTTTTTAAAAAGTGACTGTATCAGTGCATGTGGCTTCAAACCTCTCCCCCCAACACACTAAACATCTAATTGAATTCTGACAAGTTGAATGATTTTAATGAAATCTTCTGCATGTGTATGTATTCTTGGGGGATGGGGAAGAGGGGGAAGAATAAGCAGTGGGGTTGAGGGTGGTAAAAACATTACTGTCTCTTTACGTTAAGGATAATGGATTGCAGTTAAAATTAATTTCTTTTAGAATATGTTCAAGTCTCTCTGATAAGTGGTGTTTTGTTTATTCCAAAGGAAGCAACTCTTAAAATGAACCCAAATAAATGACCTTGATAACCATGACTGAGTCAGAGTTGGGAAAGGGATGAGTGAATGTGGGAAGCTATAATCTTAGATAATGGATGGAATTCTACAGTGACCTTTCCACTGATGAAAAGGGAAACGCTTAATAAGATCTGACATTAAGAGATTTTTAAAAATGTTACTATATTATTGAACCTTTTTTCTTTTAATTTTGAGGGAGATGTCGGAAGAGAACAAAAGATTAATTTTTTATTTGCTGTTTTCCCTTTTGCCTTTACATTCCTTATTGAATGTTTGATTTGAAAGAAAGGCAGTGGAGACTAGAATCTTACAGCTGCAATGGTATGTGGCTTAATGTTCCCAGAGCTGATGTCAAGAAGTAAAGTTCAAAGGAGTGTATTAGGGGAGTAGTATTATGGGATTTGCTAAGGGGTCCAGTCTTCTTGTTCATTTGCCTGAGTTAAGTCATAGTTATAGCTGTCACAGCTTTTTGCCTAATCTCATGAATATAGACATTTTATTTAAGGATATGAGGAATTCTTTAGCAGCTTCCCGGTTTCTTTCTCTCTTGCACTCTGCCATTCCCCCAGAACTAGTCACACAAACCTGTTTTGATCTCTACTTTGTGGGTGAAGTGATCTCATTTGACCCAGTTAATAAGTATACTTGGCATTAATAAGTAGATTTCCGTACCTGATTCAGTGATAGGAAAACTGTGTATGTTAGCTTTGATGAGTACAAACTTAATTTATAGCTGTTGAAATAAAAATTTTAAGGTATTGCTTTTGAATGATTTAATTAATGATTTAGATTTAGATTACTGAGCTATTTGTAATGGTAGAGCATGTTTCTTGCGGTCTCCAGATACCTTTGTTTCTGTGGCACATAGTACGTATCTAAATTTGGGATTGCTTGAATTGGTTAAACAGAGTGAACTGTCCAAGTTAAGCAGGTGGATGATATTGAAGTCGTCTTCTCTACTTAGTCTTTTGCCCCAGCCTGCTAATTTAATACTTTTGCTTTGAAGTAATGAGTGCTAGAACATTGATTAACTCCAAACAGAATTAATAATAAGAATAATAATAAGAATAATTCTCCTTGTAATTTTAATTAGACTCATTTTTTGGCTAAATTTTTTACTCCCCCCCCCTTTCACTTTATGAGTAGAATAAATTATAATGAAAATTAATGAGGAAACATGAATCTAAAGAGAGTCTTTACTCATTTGGGCCGATAAGGCTATGAATATTTTATTCTCATATTTTCTTAAAAAATGGCTTGACTCCCAAAAGAAAGGAACGTCACTAAAGTATTCAGACTAAACTTATTAATACACCTCTTTCTATAGCTTTTTACTATAAACTTGTATAGCTTTCTAAATATTTGCCAAATAATTTTTTAATTGAACTTTGAATGATTGGCCTATCATTGAGCATACCTAGTACTGAACTATTCATGAATTAAATTGAATGTAATTTTTATCATAATTATAAGAAAACATCTCTTAGTAGAACTCAAACCAATTGTAAATATTATTCTGAATAATTCCTGAGAGAATGCATATTTTGATGAATTCATATTCAGTGATATGCTGATCCATATCTCAGTTTTGCTAAGTCTCCTTAATATTTTTCTTTTACATTTTATGTATGTTTGTGTTCCATCAAAATATGGTGTTATGAAAAATAGGTAGAGGCAAAGAAGCATTGAACAAACTGTCAAACTACAGAGGGAGGGATGGGGAATAAGAGATTAACCAAAGGACTTGTATGCATGCATATAAGCACAACCAAAAAACACAAGACACTGGGGATGGGAATGAGGCAAGTGCTGGGGGTAGGGGAGGACAGGAGGAGGTCAATGGGGTGGGGGGGGGGGGAGGAGACTTAAGTACTACTATTTGTAGTACCTTAAACAATAAAATAAATAAATAAATAAATAAATAAATAAATAAATAAATAAACACAGTATATAGATATATACACATATATAGTATGTATGTACTGTATGTGTATCTATATATAGATATACTATATCTATATATCTATATCTATATCATATATATATCTATATATCTATATCTATATCTATATATTATATATTGTGTGTGTGTGTGTGTGTATGTATGTATGATGTTATGCCATAGCTGGTATGGCTCAGTGGATACAACATCAACCTCTGGGAACTGAAGGGCCCCGGGTTTGATTCTGGTCAAGGGCCCATGACCGGGTTGCCCAGTAGGAGGCACTCATGAGGCAGCTGATCAATGATTCTCTCTCATCATTGATTTTTTTTTTTTCTCTCTCTCTCCCCTTCTTCTCTGAAATAATAATAGTAATTATATGGTATCATTGGGTTCCATTTTAACATAATCTCATAACAGCTGTGTCTTTGAGGTAAAGGCTTGTTATAGTAACAGATTTTTTCCCCCCTCAGAAGCAGTTTTGAAAATCAATTTGCTTTGATATTCCAGTTTCCTTGTACTGGAGCTACACACTTGAGTACTATGCTAACCAACTTCTAAGATAGCCTCAAATCGTCCTTATCATCTGGTATTCATTCCCTTTTAGTCCTCTCCCACATTGTGTCAGAATTAGTCTGGGTGAACAGTAGAATGTCAGAAGTGATGGTATGTGACTTTTGAAGCTAGACCATAAAAGATGTTGACGCTTCTGCCTTGCTCTTTTGGATCACTTACTCTGAGGAAAGCCAGATGATCTGTCACAGTGATACTCAAGCAGCCCTGTAGAAAGGAAGAGAAAGGCCCCTTGCCAAGAGCTATTACCAACTTGCCAACCATGTAAGTGGAAGCAGAGGACTGAATTCTGGCTGACATCTTGACTCTAACCCCAGTAGAGACCCTGGAACCAGAATTGTTTGGCTAAGCTGCTTTTGAGTTTCTGACTCATAGAAACTGAGAAAAAAAATGTTCACTGTTGTTTTAAGCTGCTAAGTTTTAAGGTAACTTGTTATATAACAATAAACAACTAGTACAGGCACTTTAATATCCTAAGTATTAAAGTGATTTGCCAAATACTTGAATTTTTTTCACTTTAAATTCACAATTCAGTTTTTTTCTGTTGGTAGAAGGGTGCTTTTGAATTTGTTTTATTAATATTACCACCGCAGTAATTTTCACTGCTGAGGATTGTTAGAGCTATTGGCAAAGTTTGCCATATGGATTCTCACATAGGTAACTGATATTTATGTGTTAATAGATTATGAACTAAGAAAAGTTATGAAACATGATGTGTTATAGAGACTTTTATGGATATATCTCATATGTAAAAAAGTATTCTTGCTCTAGCAGTGTTGTCCATAAGAAATGTTAGCACACAGATAACTTTGAATTCTTTAGTAACTTCATAAAAAAAAAAAACTAAAAGAAAACTGATGACATTAATAATTAATAATGTTTTTTTAATCTAATATGTCCAAAATGTTACCATTTCAACACATAATGTGAAGCTTATTAATGAAATATTTACTTTTTTGTTGTTGGGGCTAAGTCACCAGAATTTAGTGTATATTTATAGTACATCTCAATTTGGACTAGCCACATTTTATTTTATTTATTTATTTATTTTTTAAAATATATTTTATTTATTTTTAGAGAGCTAGAAACATCGATGAGAGAGAAACATCGACCAGCTGCCTCCTGCACACCCCTCACTGGGGATGTGCCCCCAACCAATGTACATGCCCTTGACCGGAATCGAACCTGGGACCCCTCAGTCTGCAGACCAACGCTCTACCACTGAGACAAACCGGCTTCGGCTAGCCACATTTTAAATACTGAGTAGCCAGCTGAAACCGGTTTGGCTCAGCAGTAGAGCGTCGGTCTGATGACTGAAAGGTCCCAGGTTCGATTCCAGTCAAGGGCATATACGTTGGTTGCGGGCACATCCCCAGTAGGGGGTGTGCAAAAGGCAGCTGGTCGATGTTTCTCTCTCATCGACATTTCTAACTCTCTATCTCTCTCCCGTCCTCTCTGTAAAAAATCAATAAAATATAATAAATAAATAAATAAATAAATACTGAGTAGCCACATGTAGCTAGTGGTTGTCATGTTCAATAGCACAAATAATGAATTTAGCTGAAGTTTAGAAAACTTCATTCCAAACTAGCAGCAAATCAATAATGCATATAAATTACAGGAATGATTTTCTCACACTTAAGTTTAACATGCCATATCTTAGCTTTGGTTTGTATCTACATTTGGCTCCAGTAAGTCATCCTTCTATTTGCTGAATGCCTCAGAACCTTCAAACCTAAGGGATATTCTATGGATAGAAGGGATTTGGGATATTCGAGGTTCTATGTATATTTGTTTAAGATCACAGGCTCATAATGGCATGACTGCTTCATGATTTAACTTGAAGACTGCTGAATGTGGACTTTTTGAAAGAGAAAGTATAGTTTAGACTGTGAAGTACCTACTCTGGGCTGTACATGGTATAGAAGCACTTCCCAGGGATTTCAGCACAAACCCTTTATTTTCTAGAGCCTGGGCCTGAGAGCAGAAGTAAACCAAATCTGTTCTGTTTCACAGTTTCTGAAGTCCAATATTTTACCACTCGACGTTTTGTTGGCTCACACATATTCAGAGAAGCTGTGATAACTGTCACTTCTATCCAGAGTTCAGGCATGGAACAGATTAGAGATTTTTCTTTATTTTTCCAGAGCTTAAAATACTTTATTTTATTTACTTTTAATTTTTTTTTTTCTTGTCTAAAGTTTTACATATGTCTGCTTTCCCCCCGATTGATTCCCCCACCATTCCTACCCTGGGCAAGGCCCCACCGCCCCGTGTCTGCGTCCATTGGTTATGCTAATGTGCATGCATACAAGCCCTTTGGTTGGTCTCTAATGCCCTCCGCTCCCCAGCAATTTGTCTCTAGATCAGTCTATACTTGTTCATCAAATTATCTTGGTAATTATATCCCATATATGAGTGAGATCATGTGATGTTTATTTTTTCCAAATGGCTTATTTCACTTAGCATAATGCTCTCCAGTTCCATCCATATTGTTGCAAATGGTAAAAGTTCCGTCTTTTTTAATAGCATCATAGTATTCCATTGTGTAGATGTACTACCACAGTTTTTTAATCCACTCATCTGCTGATGGCACTTAGGCTGTTTTGTATCTTACCTATTATAAATTATGCTGCTATAAACATCAGGGTGCATATATCCTTTCTGATTGGTGTTTTCTTATTTCTTGGGATATAGTCCTAGAGGTGGGATCACTGGGTCAAATGGAAGTTCCATTTTTAACTTTTTAAGGAAACTCCATACTGTCTTCCACAGTGGCTGTACCAGTCTGCATTCCCACCAGCAGTGCAGGAGGGTTCCTTTTCTCCACATCATCCTCTCCAGTACTTGTCATTTGTTGATTTGTTGATGATAGCCATTCTGACAGGTGTGAGATGGTACCTCAATGTAGTTTTGATTTGCATCTCTCGGATGATTAGTGACTTTGAACATGTTTTCATATGTCTCTGGGCCTTCTGTATGTCCTCTTTTGAAAAGTGTCTACTTAGAGCCATAGACTATTTTTTGATTGGATCTTTTATCTTCCTTTTGTTAAGTTGCATGAGTTCTCTGTACATTTTGGAGATTAAACCCGTATCTGAAATAGCATTGGCAAATATGTTCTCTCATGCAATGGACTTTCTTATTGATTTGTTGATGGTTTCTTTTGCTGTTTAGAAGTTTTTTTATTTTAATATAGTTTCATTTGTTTATTTTCTCCTTAATCTTCATTACCCGAGGAGCTGTGTTTGTAAAGATATTGCTACGACATATATCTGCTATTTTGCTGCCTATGGAGTCTTGTAGGATTTTTATGGTTTCCCATCTTACATTCAAGTGCTTTAGCCATTTTGAGTTTATTTTTGGGTATGGTATAAGTTGGTGATCTAGTTTCATTTTTTTGCATGTATCTGTTCAAATTCCCCAGCACCATTTATTAAAGAGACTGTTTCGTCTCCATTGTATGCTCTTGCCTCCTATGTCAAATATTAATTGAGCATAAGGGCATGGGTCAATTTCTGGGTTCTTTGTTCTATTCCATTCGTCTATATGTCTGTTCTTGTGCCAGTACCAGGCAGTTTTGAGAACCGTGGCTTGGTAATATAGCTTGATTTCTGGTAATGTGATCCCTCCAACTTTGTTCTTCTTTCTCAGGATTGCTGTGGCTATTTGGGATCTTTTTTTATTTCTAATGAATTTTTGTAGAGACTCTTTAGATCTTTGAAATATGTCATTGGTATTTTAATGGGAATTGCATTGAATGTATAGATTGCTTTGGGTAGTATGGGCATTTTAATGATGTTGAGTCTACCAATCCGTGAACATGGTATGTTCTTCCATTTGTTTATGGCTTTCTCTATCTTTTTTTTTTTTTTTTTTTTTCAATATCCTTAAGTTTTCCGAGTATAGGTCTTTTATGTCCTTAGTTAAGTTTATTCCTAGGTATCTTAATTTTTTTTGGAGCAATGGTAAGTGGAATTGTTTTTTGTTTGTTTCTCTTTCTGGGAGTTCATTATTTGTGTATAAAAAGGCCATAGATTTCTGGGCATTAATTTTGTATCCTGTTAACATTGCCAAATTCATTTATTATGTCTAATAGTTTTTTAATGAAGTTTTTGGGATTTTTCTATGTATAGTATCATATCATCTGTAAATAAAGACAGTTTTACTTCTTTTCTAATTTGGATACCTTTTATTTCTTCTTTTTGTCTGATTGTTATGGCTATCACTTCCAGTACTATATTGAACAGGAGTGGTGAAAGTGGACATCCCAGTCTTGTTCCTGTTCTTAGGAGTACGTAATTGTTTTAGTTTTTGCCCATTGAGTATGATGTTGGCTGTGGGTTTGTCATATATGGCTTTTATTATGTTGAAGTATGATCCCTCTATTCCCCTGTTGCTGAGAGTTTTTACCAAGAAAGGGTATTGGATTTTGTAAAATGCTTTTTCTGAATCTATTGATATGATTATGTGATTTTTGTCTTTCAGTTTGTTTATGTGATGTAACACATTTATTGATTTGCAGATATTGTACCATCCTTGCATCCCCGAAATAAATCCCACTTGGTCATGGTGTATGATCTTTCTAATGTAATGCTGAATCTAATTTGCTAGAATTTTGTTGAGGATTTTAGCATCTATGTTCATCAAGGATATTGGCCTGTAGTTCTCATTTTTTGTATCTTTATCTGGTTTTGGGATTAGGGCAATGCTGGCTTCATAGAAAGAGCTAGAAAGTGTGCCTTCCTCTTGAATTTTTTGGAATAGTCTGAGGAGGATGATTTTAGTTCATCTTTGAATGCTTGGTAGAACTCCCCTGTAAAGCCATCCAGACCAGGCATTTTGTTTGCTGGAAGGTTTTTGATCAGTGCTTCAGTTTCTTTGGTAGTTATTGGCCTATTCATGTTTTTTTTTTAAATTATTATTATTCTTGATTGAGTTTTGGGAGCTTGTACTTTTTTAGGTATATGTCATTTTCCTCTAGGTTGTCTATTTGTTCATAGTATTTTTTCATAATGGTTTGTATTTCTGTGGGATTGGTTGTTACTTCATCTCTTTCATTTCTGATTGTGTTTATTTGGGTCCTCTCTCTCTGCTTCTTGGTGAGCCTGCTAGAGGTTCATCAATCTTGTTTATCCTTTCAAAGAACCAGTTTCTCATTTGTTGATCTTTTCTATTGTATTTTGGTTTCTATATCATTTATCTCCACTCTGATCTTTATTATGTCCTTCCTCTGCTTATGCTAGGCTCTTCTTGTTGCTCTCTTTCTAACTTTTTGAGCTGTAGGGATAGATAATTTTTTAAATAATTTTTTTCTTATTTCTTCTTCTTCTTCTTCTTCTTCTTCTTCTTCTTCTTCTTCTTCTTCTTCTTCTTCTTCTTATTATTATTATTATTTATATATAGGCCTGTAGAGCTATGAACTTCCCTCTCAAGACTGCTTTCACTGTGTCCCATAGATTTGGATTGTTGTGTTTTCATTATCATTTGTTGCCATGATGATTTTTATTTCTTCTTTGATCTCTTTGGTAACCCAATCATTGTTTAGTAGCATGTTATTTAGCCTCTAGGTGTTTGATTTTTTAATTATTTTTTTATTGTAGTTGATTTCTAGTTTTATGCCATTGTGATTTGAGAAGATGCCACTCTAATCTGAGAAGATGCTTGATCTGATTTCTGTCTTCTTGAGTTTGAAGAGACTTTGCCTGTGCCCCAATATGTGGTCTATCTTTGAAAAAGACTCAGGTGTACTTGAGAATAATGTATATTCTGGGGTTTTGGGGTGAAATGATCTGTTGATGTCAGTTAATTCCATCTGATCTCATGAGTCATTGAGGATTGATGTTTCTTTGCTGATTTTTTGTTTAGAGGATTTATCCAATGGTGTTAGTGGGTATTAAAGTCCCCTACTATGACTGTATTTCTATCAATCTCTCCCTTTATATCCTCCTGAAGTTTTTATTTTTATTTTATGTATTTGGGTTCTCCTATATTGGGTGCCTATATGTTTACCAGTGGTATATCTTCTTGCTTAATTGCTCCCTTTAGCATTATGAAGTGTCCTTCCTTATCTCTTGTTATGGCCTTCACTTTTAGGTCTAATTTGTCAGATTTAAGTATTGCTACCCCAGCTTTTTTTTCTTCTTCTTTTTTTTTTCTTTCTCATTTCCATTTGCCTGAAAAACCTTTTTTCCATTCCTTCATCATCACTTTGTATGAGTCCTTTGTTCTGAGGTGTGTTTCCTTTAGACAGCAGATATATGGGTCATATTTTCTTATCCACTCAGCTACCCTGTGTCTTTTGATTGGGGCATTTAACCCATTTACATTCAAAGTTATTGACAGGTACTTGTTTTTCCACCATTTTTATTCTTTATGCCTTTGTTCCTTGTTCCCTTCATATTTCTTCTTTTTATAACAGACCTTTTAGCATTTCTTACATTTCCAGTTTGGTGGTAATAAACTCCCTTAATCCGCCGAAACTGGTTTGGCTCAGTGGATAGAGCATCAGCCTGCAGACTGAAAGGTCCCGGGTTCGATTCTGGTCAAGGGCATGTACCTCGGTTGCAGGTACATCCCCAGTGGGGTGTGCAAGAGGCAGCTGATCAATTATTTTCTCTCATCGATGTTTCTAACTCTCTAACCCTCTCACTGGGTCCACCTATTTAAAAAAAAAATTTTTTTTGTTGATCTCTTTCCACCCAACCACCCCTCTGAGATTTTGTTCAACAGTTTATTTTGTTCTTTAGATTCCATACATATGAGTAAGATCATGTGATACTTGTCTATCTCTGACTGGGTTATTTCACTGAGCATAATACTCTTTAGGTCCCTCTATGCTGTGTGAAAAAGCAAGAGATCCTTATTTTTTACAGCTGCATAGTATTCCATGATATAAATCTACCACAGTATTTTCATCCACTCATCTACTGATGGGCACTTGGGCTGTTTCTGGATCTTAACTATTGTAAATTATGCTGCTATGAACATAGTAATGCATACATTCTTTCTGATTGTAATTTTGGGTCTCTTATTCCTAGACATGGGATCACTGGGTCCACCTATTTTTATAATTTTTTTTTTCTTTTTCTTTCTCTGATTAGAATTTAGTTCTAATTCACTAATCTGATGCTTGGCTTCCCCTAACCTGCTATGTATTCCTTCCACTGTGTTCTTTATTAGTGCTATGTCATTCTTCATGGTTACTATATATTTTCGCATGCTATTGAGCATCTTTGCCATCATTATTCTGAATTCTTTGTCTTAAATTTCTTATCTCTATTTTCACTTAGCTCTTCTTCTGGAGACTTTTCTTTTTCTTTCTTTTTTGTTTGTGGTTTTTTTTGTTTGTTTATTTGTTTGGGGCTTGTTTTTTTGTCTCCCCATTTTGGCTGCCTGTTTGAATTTGTGTCTCTATACTAGGTAGATCTGCTACACCTCCCAATTTCTAGTGCAGGTCAGTGTCAGACGCTGTTTCTTACTGGCATTGAGTATTCTGTTTGGAGCTATCAGCAATCCACAGAGTGTGACTTCCTCTGCTGGGACTGGGTGCCTTTGGAAAAGATGAAGATGTGCACTGAAGTTTGCCTTTCCTAGCCTCGGGCCATGAATTAGATCAGGCAAAGACTCAAAGCCTCCAGAGACCTTCCTTGCCAGCAGTCTGTTTGTATTCAGGCTTGATTATCCTATCAACTACAGTGTGGGGTGAGAGGTTTTCCAACAGGGTCAGACAATTGCTTCTGCCTGCAGGCTGATTGTTATTCTTGGCCTCTTAATGGGCCTCAGAAACTGCACAGGGTTGGCAAAAGGGTTTTCTGGCAGGTGGGGCAACTGCCTTTCCTCTAAACACTGCCTGGATAGCAAAAGTCTGTCTGAGAAAGATATCCTCTGCAGCGTGAAGAAATGACTCAGCACAGGAAACTAGGGTGTCTACCTTTCACAGGTCTAACCCCAGAGTTCTCAACCCTGGCTTCTGCTCACCCAACTCCAGTCCACTCTGCCCTCACTCTGCTGGAGACCAAGGTGATTAGTTGCACATGAAATTTAGTGTGAAGGCCCTTTTAGAGGGTGCCTGCATTTCTAGTCTTCTCTCCCTGGCAGACAGAAATCCTGCTGCTTTTCAAAGCCAGAGAGCCTTTCTCAGTTCTGGTGCTCTGGGATTGGGAGCCCAGCTTAGGGTTTAGATCTCAGAGTTCTCAGTGGGAAACCCCATAGTTGAGATATCCCTCCAGAACTTCATCTGCTGTGTGTGGGAGCCCAGCCAGCCCTTTTGCACCTCCGCACTTTCTACCAATCTCTATGTAGTCTCCACTTTCCAACCTTGGTTTTCAGGTTCTCTTAGCTAGCCTTCAGTTAATTATTCAGGATGGTTTTTCTGTAGTTTAGTTGTAATTTCAATTTGGTCCTAGAAGCATGTACTTACTCCATCACCATTTTGGAACCCAGCATTTTATTATTATTAATATTCTGGTTCTATAGGAATATAAAGAAGAAATGCTTATAATAACCTCATGAATTAAATTTTTCATTCTACTTGAAAACTGCTAATTCTTATTCTAAGATCTTCTATCTTAAATGATCTTTTAAAGTCCTGTGAGATTTTGCTTGTTTTTCTGATTAAAATTCATAGTTACTTCCTCAAAATTTACTTTTTAAACTTGCTTAGATGATTATTGTAGTGGGTTTTGGTTGGCTAACTAAATTACTCATTCTTAGCCAAACCAGTCATTTATAATAGGGTGTGGTTTTTACTTCCAGTTTTTTCATATAAAATTAAGAGAAAACTTGGCTTTCTTTACTACAGCAGGAAAAACTCTTTTTTCATTTCTCTTTTTTTAAATTAGTTTGCTAAATAATTGCTATATGAAGAATATAATCTGTAAGATCATGCTGTTTACTTAACTTTTTCATCTAGGATTAACTTTTCAGGGAAAGAGAACATTTGACATTGAATCTTATTACTTTGGCTTCATCAGAGCTGACATTAGGTCAGTTTAGAGCACATGTGTCAAACACAAGGCCCGCGGGCCAAATCCGTCCCGCCAGGCCTTGCAATGTGGCCCGCACCGCGCTGTCATCATTGCACTCCGCTGTGTTTCCATCACAATGACAGTTTATGACTGTTCAGTAAACCATTCGGCCCGCGATTTAGGCTGGATTTTAGATTTTGGCCCCTTCTCTGATTGAGTTCGACACCCCTAGTTTAGAGAGTAGTTCAGCAGCTTTGTGCTTCTAAATAATTAAGCTTTTGTTACCCATGCTGCCCAGTGCAACAATTTTATTCACTCTGGATAGCAAGTCCATCCAGATGGAGATCAAGTCCATCACATGTTCCTCTTGCTTAATATTTAACTTGACCCTTTGCTCTTAAAAATATACTTATTCAACCTCCTTTACTTCTTTCTTCTCTTGTTTTATTTTTTCCTCTCTGATGATATCTCTTTTTTCTGGATTTACTTCTGAAGGGAAGAACATTTAATAAACAAATAGCCCTTGTTGATAAATAGGCTCTCCTTGTGTTAACTAATTAGTCTACTTCACCGAGTCTTCCATCGTTTTCCAGGACAATCTCCGTAAGAAGGATGACAGAATTGAAGAGCTGGAAGAAGCACTAAGAGAGAGTGTACAGATAACTGCAGAGCGAGAAATGGTGCTAGCACAAGAGGAATCAGCCAGGACCAATGCTGAAAAACAGGTCTGCGATTTTATACAGTTACTGGCAATGCAGCTAGTTAAACAAAAGGTAAAACCCAAACAGTGTAGTCTAGGGAAACTAAACATAATGTATATTTATATGGTTTCCAAAACACTCATCAAGTGTAAGTACTTAGACTTAAGTAAGAACTGAAATACGTATAGCTATATAAGAATTGACTTGTGTTAATGCAGAGGTCACTGCATTAATAATTAGGGACTGATATCAGTTACACTTATGTAGTATATGCTCATCTGATAAGATGAAATCAAACATGTCTGTTTGGTACAAGACCAGCACAATCCTGCTTTTAAATTAAATGGAAAGACACAAGCATTTCTGAGTTAAAGATGTTAATTTTAAATAGAAAATAGTTTATTCATTTTATACCTTGGCTTGTTCAAAAGAGCAGTTAAAGCTATAACAAGTTAAGATTAATAACAAGTATGAAAGACAGAGATATTGTGATACTTAGAGTCCTAGATCAGTATGCTCTTGAGGTGACTTGTTAAATGTCTTGTTGCTACCTAATAAAAGAGTAATATACAAATTAACCATCACTCTGCTATAAGCCACGCCCACCAACCAATCAGAGTGAGTATGCAAATTAATCCCAACCAAGATGGCTGCAGCCACAGAGAGCAGTTGAGAGGCTTGGGTTTCCCTGGCAATGGACGAAGCCAAGCTTTCCACACACCCTGGCCAGCCTAGCCTCCACTCAAGGCTACAAAGTTTCAATTATAGAAGATAAATCCCAAGAAAAATGGCGGCAGCCATGGAGCTGGAGAGAACAGGCTAGGATTGCCCCCGGCAATGGAGGAAGCCAAGTTTTCCACCTGCCCTGGCCTGCCTAGGCCCTCCACTTAAGGCTACAAAGTTTTAATTATTGAAGGTAAACAGAAATGGCAGCAGCCATGGACCAAGCAGGGAGCTTGGTTTTGCTCCAGGCTACAAAGTTTCAATTATAGAAGGTAAATACATTTCAGATACCAGGGCCTGCACTTGGGTCTCCAGTCCGCAGGCCGAAGCTCTATTCACTGAGCCAAACCGGCTTCAGCATATGCTGCCCTATATTGAGCCATGTCCCATATTTGGAATGCAGTGAAGGAAGATGTCTTCTGAACTGTGTTGGCAAAGCCTATATAATGAAGTGGCAATATGCAAATTAACACTCACACCCTCACAAGATGGCTGCCTATGACCTGGCCAGCAGGGGGGTTAGTGAGGGACAATCAAATGACTGAACAGTAGGCTGCATGGGACAACCAGGTTGGTGGTGGGGGCGGGGAGGGGGAGAGGGGCAACCAGGCCAGCAGGGGGGGAGTGGGAGCAACTAGGCTGGCAGGGAGGCAGTAAGAGGTGGACCAGGCTGGCAGCAGGCATGCAGTTGTGGGTGACCAGGCCAGCAGGGGTGCAGTTGGGGACAACCAGGCAAACAGGGGTGTGCAGTAAGGGGTGACCAGTCCAGCGGGGGGGATAATTAGGAGCAACCAGGCTGGCAGGGAGGTGGCAGTTGGGGGCAACCTAGCCAGCAGCAGGGGTCAGTTAGGGGCAACCAGGCCAGCAGGGGGAGGCAGGGATGACCAGACAGGCAGGCAGGTGAATGATTAGGAGCCAGCGGTCCAGGATTGTGAGAGGGATGTCCGATTGCTGGTTTAGGCCCAATCCCAATGCTGGTTTAAGCCCAATCCTCTAAACCAGCAGTCAGACATCCCACAAGGGGTCTCAGATTGGAAAGGGTGCAGGCTGGGCTGAGGAGACTCCCCACCCCCATGCTCAAATTTCGTGCACTGGGCCTCTAGTATAGGGATAAAAGAGAAACCCATGAGGAAATCCAGGGTTCCTTTCCATATAATTTCCTTCTGAAACTTCTTTCTGCTCAGGTTTTGTATTTCATTGAATGTGAAAGTCCGTTTCCCCACCCCCTTTTAAAAATTAAAAAATAAAAAAATTATTGGGGTGACATTGGTTAATAAGATCACATCTTCAAGTGTATATAGCCATGATACATGTATGCTTAGCACCAAAAGTCAGATCATCTTCCTGCATCATATATTTGGCCCCCTTTACTCAGTGAAGACTCATTTTGTTAAAATGAGCATAGAGTAAAATTTTTTCACTTAAACAAGTCTCAGAATTACCAAGAGTTAGGAAGCAATATCCTTAATTCAGCAGTGTTTTTATGAAGTTAAAAAGTGTGAAATGCTTTTTTATTGTATTTGAAAATGTCATCTCTGGTATAACTTGAGAGCAAATTTTTAAAATTATTATCTTATCTAAAAATATTTTTTATGAATTTTTAGAGAGGAAGGGAGTAGAAAGAAAGAGAAACATTGATGTGAGAGCAGAACATCAATTGGCTATCTCCTGCACACCCGCCACTGGGATCAAGAGTGAAACCCAGGCATGTGCCCTAACTGGGAATCAAACCAGCAACCTTTTGGTGCGTGGGATGACATCCAGCTAACAGCCACCCTGGCCAGGCCTAGAGTAAATTTATTTTTGTTGTAGCCATTTTCAAATAGATCATTGACTAAGATTTTAAAAATGCCTTTAATGTAATAAGACTTTCTCTTGTGGCTTAATAAGTTGGATTTGTTTTGTTCCAAAAGAATGTTTTTTAATGTTTTGAGAAAAGACACATCTCATTATAATTAACATTTGCACATGAGTTCTGATTTTTATTTTAATGGCTGATTTTTTAATAGTGATGCTCATTTTCTTCAAATTGCTATTTTTACATTATTTGGTTTATGTATATTAAGTGTAAATTCTTGACCTACAAAATCGTAAAGTTTTACCAATGATTTTCTAGGTAGTTTTAGATTAGCTAGAGGCCCAGTGCATGAAATTCACGCACATGGCGGGGGAGGGGTTGTCTCTCAGCCTAGCCTGCACCCACTCCAATCTGGGACCTCTTGGGAGATGTCTGACTGCCTGCTTAGACCCGATCCCACAGGCAGTCGACATGCCTCTCACAATCCCAAACTGCTGGCTCCCAACTGCTTGCCTGCCTGCCTGCCTGATTGCTCCTAACCGCTTCTGCTTCCAGCCTGAACCCCTCCTAACTGGCTCTCCTGCCTGCCTGATTGACGCCTAATTGCTCTCCTGCGCCTGATCCCCCCAACTGTCCTCTCCTGCCAGCCTAATTGCCCCCAACTACCATCCCCTGGTGGCCATCTTGTGATGATGCGAGGGCCAGACACCACCTAGGCTTTTATTAGTATAGATTAGCATTTTTATGGCTCACCAAAAAAAATGGCACTTCTAGTGAAACTGTGTTATATAGCCTGCAGGACATCTTGAACCAGCTTGGTTTTTACTCTAAATTTCACTGTTGTCCCAGCTTCTTCTTTTAACATGTAAGTCTTTTCCCTCCCTGCCATCCAGACAAGAAGATGGGAGAGGTAGGGATGGCCTTCATTGTCAGTAGTTCTTTATTCTTGATGTCAAAATGGGCAGCACAGTCATCTAAATTTGATCCAACTTCTCTATATCTTTTAGTTAAATAGCTAAAAGAATTAAATAAGAAGGCAGTGCTTGTGGAGTGTACAGTGCATGTTGGTGTCACACACCTCATTATGCTTCACCTGCTTGTTTCTCCTATTAGGTTGTTTGTTCCTTTTGAAGGCACTGGATGTTTCTCTTGTATTTCTGTTTTCATTTTCAACTTGGCAATGGAGGATGCCAAGCTTCCTGCCCGCCCTGGCCTTTCCTGGCCTCCACTCAAGGCTACAAAGTTTTAGTTATAGAAGATAAATAAATCTCAGATACCAGGGCCTCCGTTTGGGTTACTGGGGGGCATGTCCAGCCTGCAAACTACCACAGGACCCTTGCCCAGGCTGCCCCACACCCCAAGGGAACCCCCACCCTGATCCGGGACACCCTTCAGGGCAAACCAGCTGGCCCCCACCCATGCACCAGGCCTCTATCCTATTATAATAAAAGAGTAACATGCAGATTGACCATCACTCCAACACACATGATGGCTGCCCCCATGTGGTCAAAGATCCTGCCCCCATGTGGACACAAGATGGCCAGCAGGGGAGGGCATTTGGGAGGGATCAGGCTTGCAAGGGAGGGCAATTGTAGGCAATCAGGCAAGTAGGGGAGAGCAGTTGGGAGGCACCAGGCCTGCAAGGGAGGCCAGTTGGATGCAAACAACCCTGCAGGGGAAGGCAATTAGGGGTGATCAGGCCAGCAGAGGAGGGAATTTGGAGGCAAACAGGCTGGCAGGCAGAAGCAGTTAGGGGCAGTCAGGAAGGCGGGCAGGTGAGCAGTTGGGAGCCAGCAGTCCTGGATTGTGAGAGGGATGTCCACCGGGATCGGGTCTAAATGGGCAGTCAGACATCCCTTGAGGAGTCCCAGATTGGAGACGTTGCAGGCTGGGCTGAAAGACACGCCCCTTCCCCCCCTCCCCTGTGCTCCAGTCCTCTAGTATTACGTAAGTAAAGTGAGTTGGTGGGTAGGTAGGTGAATGAGTGAGTAAATGAGTGAAAGAGCAGAGGTTTGAAATGAAACTGGAGTGGTAGGTGGAAAACATTATGTAGGAGAGTGATAAAAATCCATTTTGTGTTTTTAAAAGATTATTCTGTCAGTTATATGAAGAATAGCAGGAGAGCAAGGCTAGAATAAGGAGTACCACCAATTAGGAAGATATTGCATGATCCAGAGCACAGTATGGTGTTGTCAGTGGAGATGGAGAGATCTATTTGGAGATAGATTCAACAGGACTTGCCAGTGGATCGCATATGGAAATTAGGGAAAGGGCTGTGGAAGACTGAGAGGACCTAAGTGAATGGTGGTGAAGGTTATTGAGCTGTGGTGATAACTGGAGAGGAGGAGTTTAAGGTAGGGATACAGCTTTCTACATTTTAAATTTGAGATGCCTGTGCCCTCTTTCTCATGAAGATGTCAGGCAGGCAGTTGGATATATGGATTTAGTTCTGAAGAGTGTTCTGAGTTAAAAAATGTACACTTGGGAGATAACATATATTGGCTTTATGTTAGCCTTTCACAGTATACAGGCTTCTTCCAATTAATCTCAAGTGCATATAACCTGAGAAGGTACCTGTTAACTCTGCATTTCTGTGAACTAAGCTTTCTGTTACTCTATATATGAGTGACTTATTACTAGAAAATGTGACACACAGGAAGTACACAGCATCTTATTCTTAAAACAGTTACAAAACTTGAGATCCTGACATTTATTGATTACCAATTAACTGCCAGTCACCCGGACAACTACTTTCTTAATTAATGGTATTACTTTATCATTTAACAAGTAAATCTGTAGATTTATTTAATGTTTACTGGATAGAAAAAGAGCATATGTGCTCTTGGGTCCTTTTTCAGAAGAATGAAGAAAGATTTATTAAATTACATGTTCCCTCTCTATGAAGCAGTGTCTTTATCTTTACCTTTTCCCCTTGTCTGGATAAATTTTACTTCTTCCATAAAACCTCCTCTGACCCTCCAAGTCTGAGTTCTATGTCTCTCCCATATTTTCATCAGCGCCCTGTACTATTTGTTTTATTATTACTTACCTACTGTCTGTTACTTGGACTGACTCTATCTTCTCCAATAGAATGAAAGATACTTGAGGATAGGGCTTGTGTCTTGTTTATTGTTACATGTCTGTTGCATAGTGGAACTCAGTGAATATTATTGAGTGAATGAATGAAATTTTATTCTGAACCCTCTACCTTTTAAAAAATAGACTGTTTCTACCTTTCAATAATAGCAGTATCACTTAAGTTTAAATGGTAAGACTTAATTTAAACATTAAGTTTAAATTTTATTCTGATCCCTCTACCTATTGAAAGGTAGACTGTTTCTACCTTTCAATAATAGCTGTATAACTTAAGTTTAAATGGTAATTTTATGATTAATTATTAGATTGTTGTAATCTCTTTCCATAGGATTTGATAAAACACTGTTTCTGACCAGATAAACTCAAAGATTTTAGAATTATAGATTTAAAAAATTAGAGTAGATATTATGCATTTGCAGATAACATTTTTTTAGTGTTTGATTTTAAAGCATGGTAGCCATAATTAAAAAATAAACTTGAGAAATCATCATTGTCCTTACCTATCCATCAGTGGGTAACAAAGGTCTTATTATGTCTTATAGGATGAATGTACAACACTATAGCCTTGCTCTTGTTAACCTTTTGGCTAATGGGAGCTAGCTAAAAGTCTTCAACTCTGAAATAATAGTAAGCCATGTTCATAAAAACGTACAAATTCAAAACATTCTATAGAACAAATATTAAGTATGATCAAATTAGTTTGAAAATCTTTTTGATCCTACTTTAGTAGTATTTTCTTCTGGTGGGACTAATACTTCTGATCATTGGCAAATTTGACATTAAGTTTTTCAACATTTGCCTCATTTCTCCTGCCTTAAAAATAGATTTATAATATTATTACCATTGTTTCCTTTTATATAGTGCTATAATGGGCTGCATTTATAGTTTACAGAAGTTTCTTAACATGTCTCAATACTTTTTTCTTTACCCTTAAAAGTCTGTGTCAGTAGTGAGTGATGCAGGTTTCTGAGGTGAATAGCTATGCAGTCTGAAAGTATTACAAATATAAATATTTCTCAAAACTGTATAGATTCATTCAATCTTAGAAAGAAGTTCAGTTGTAAGTTAGCAAATAAAATATGCTTATTAAGTAGTTTACTGATTTCTGGAGAAGTCATCTGTTTTGTCAGTGCAAATATTGAAACTGCTATTATTCAAAGGTATTTCTTTTTTTTTTTTTTTAAAGATGTTATTATAAAACATTTTGTTGACAAAAATATGGATAGTATTTTTTAATGTTTCAAGAATATGGGGAGCTGTAACATTTAAATTCACAATCATTTTCTCTTTGCCATTGTATGCTCGTGTCAGTATTTAAATCAAGCTCTGTCAAGAGGAACCTAGTAAGTTTCATTATAGACTCTTGCTGTAATGTCAGTGAGTTTGAATCTCCTTTGTTATGGTGACTGGTTATGAAATCAGTAACTTGACAGACCCTGAAGTGAGACTGCTGGAGATACGTCATGTCTGCCTTCATGGTGACAGCTGGCTACAAAACAAACCCCACCAGAGCCATTCTGCAATTGACAAGGGACTTCAAAGGCCAACAGGGCTGCCACTTCAAAGAGAATTCTGCCATCTCTGGCTTGTTGAAAGAAGTTAAATGGCTGTACCCTGCCACAGCAGAAATCTCCATGTTTAGACTTTTCCTTCTTTTGATCTTAGAAAGATGTATGAAATGGGTTTTAACTTAAAGGAATGATATAGTCTGTATAATGGCAACCCAATATTATTCTGCATTTCACTCCACTTATTAATGGAAATTACTCAAATATGTTTAAGTAACAGCAAGTCTAAAAACTCAAATGTCTCAGAGGATGAATGTTCAAAAGAAGAGTGGAAAATCCATATTAATATTGTATTAGCCACCTTCACAATGTGGAATAAGTCAGAGATGGTAGATAAAATGAAACTCTCTCATGTTTTTTAAAACTCTCCTTTAGTTTCTCTTTGTGTTTCTATCCCCTTAAGTAGAATCAGATTCTAAATGTTTATAGTAAGAATGGCCTACAATTAAAACCTATACTCTCAGGATTGATTTGCATAGTAGATGGACATTTCTCTACTTTTAAGTAACTCTGTAGTTAAAATTTTAAACTACCTTATACTATTTAAAATATTATTTAGTTATGCTGGATACAGTTTTGAAATAATTATCTCATCTTTGTCCTAAAAACAAAAAAAAAATCTAGTTTTAATAAAACTCTTAATAAAAGATCAGAATACTAACAAGCATCTTCAAGAATAATAAGGAAAAGGCAGCAATATGAAGTTTTTCTTTTAGAATATTGAAAGCCCTACAAGATATTCTTTTGATGGAGTCATATTTAATATACTTGAAAAAGAAAACTTAAGAAATAATATGGCAATAAAAGTATGGAGATTTTATATATGATGTGAAGTTGAGAGGGTTAGCTAGAATTTAAAATTATTAAAACTTAGTGACATAAACTTTTCTTAATTACATGTTTTCTTTTTCATCCTATGTGCTATATAAGAATAAAAAGGAGCCGAAACCGGTTTGGCTCAGTGGATAGAGTGTCAGCCTGTGGACTGAAAGGTCCCGGGTTCGATTCCGGGCAAGGGCATATACATTGGTTGCGGGCACATCCCCAGTATGGGGTGTGCAAGAGGCAGCTAATCGATGATTCTCTCTCATCGATGTTTCTAACTCTCTTATCTCTCTTCCCTCTGTAATAAATCAATAAAATATATTTAAAAAAAAGAATAAAAAGGAATCCTTAGATTCTCTTGCTTTGATTCCTTATTTCTTAAAAAATTTTCTTACATAAAGTATACTTTGGCAGAAGCTTTAGCCACTATAACTTCCTCTATAATTTTACCAGCTGGTGTCAGTAGACAACTAAAGAAACTGTGAAGGAAAACTGAAGCTCCCAGGAAATAACCACATCTGATGCTAACACACACACACACACACACACACACACACACACACACAAATCTGTATTTACACAAGTTCTTTAAAAAAAATGCATTTGTATTTATCTTTTTTTGTTATTATATTTTCTTTCTCCTGAAATATTTTGATAAGATCATACATGATTGTATTGTCCCAGAAGTTCTGGAAATATCTGTCTCTAAATTTCAGCTTGATTCAACAAAGGGACCACTGCAGTGGGAAAAAAAATAAAACCTTGGCTAGATACTGGTTTTTAAAGTAGACATGCTTAGGTACTTCTGTCTAAACTGAATCAGCACTGCTTCACGGGGTGGGAAGCTCTCTTGGAATCTATGTGGCAGATCTATAACAGATGATATTTAGTTTGCTTGTAATGAGTTCTTGGGGTGTTTGGCCCTTATTCTGTTATTTCCTACTGAGAAGTTTGATAAACCAAGTTATTGATTATAGAGGCAGTCATCCAAGATATGGCTGAAGGTGAAGTCATGAGAGCCAGATGGCTTCCCACTGATTTTTATGTGCAGTTTATGTTCTCCTTGGCTGCACCTTCCTGGATGTTTTCATTGAAACATATTTTCCTACAGAAATTTGCACAGCAGGAATTATCCTTCACCACAGATAGTTTTTGTGTGTGGCATGTCTGTTTTGGCACTCATTTGTCTCTTCCTTTTATCTCCACACTCTTTAATGAATAAATAAAAAGGCAATAAGAGTTAGTGTAAGTGCATTAAACCAGAAGTTAGGTGATATGGAGTTTATTTCTTCTTCTGTTTACTGGTGTGATTTCGGGTAAGTTCTGTATTCTTTCTAAGCCTCCATAATCTCATCTGTGTGGAATAAATTATTATCCCCACAAGTGTTTTGGTAGGCTATAAAGCCACTCTACAAATGTTGAGCCTTCTTATTATGGCCACAATAATCCTATATGTGTGAGTGTGTATGTTTGTATAAATACACACATTAACGTGATGCTTATGAGTTCCCTTTTGGTATCCTTGGGTTGTCAGACATTTAATTCTACCCTTTTACTTTTCTCCTTTGGGTAATATTTTCTTTATCCATTTTCCAGGGGGTCTATTAAAATAATATTTTGTCCACAAAAATATGTCCCTAATTAATGAGATATCTGTTTACTTTTGGTAGCTATTTGATTTATTTTTCAGCAGTGCAAATAAGTATTAAGATTTTCGGTTAAAATGCCAATAAGCTTTTATTTTTATTGTTGAAAACTTAAGGAAGCTGTTTGATTTAAATTGTTCATTTGATCTCAGAAAAGGGGCTCAAGCCCTAAATGCTCTGTTCTCTGTTGGTGACTTTATACTAGTGAGGGGATTGCTGTTTTCTGTAATAAATGGAATTAATGTTTTCTCCATATGAAATAATTTCAATGAAGAAAGAAATTTCTTTCAAAACCACTTATACAGCCCTTCTAGCACATACTTGTCCCGTTTCCTGATTTCCTAGTAAAGCAGAAAAAAAAAAATTTTAGGTGAGAATTTACTAGAGCTCCAAGTTCAAGGACAGCCTTGTCATTCCACCTCTATTTTTATTTCTTTTTCTGAATTACCAATTTCTCACAAACCCTACTAAAATATAAAGAAGTCTCAGACCCAGATGCAGAAGAGTATAAAATGGTGATTGCCACATCTTTGTTACTGCTGCTGGAGAAAGAAAATGTGATATTATTTAGATTATTTCAGTCCTTTCTTCTAAGAGTTAGAGAAGAATTATAGAGTTTATGTGGACCCACGAAATTATTAATTTTTGTTTTACTTGATTCTGGTACAGCCTGTTTGTGGCTAAAAAGAAGCAAATTATAGGAGACATTAATCAAGTAACAATTGTCTGAGAAAAATAATTTTCAGTGCTTTATATCAGATTTTTAGTTTTAGTTTTGATACTGCATTACTCACAAAAATCACCTAATAGAATTGGCAGCGAATTAAACACTGGCACATCAGTGGTATGAGAGTCATAGCAGCAAGGGGATGTTTGCTTTGCTCTGGAAGTGTGTATGCCCATTTTATTGATGTCTGATTTTTTTTTAGGCTTCATCTCAGAATGGTGAGTGCTTATTATAGCACTTATCTACCCCAGCTCTCTGAGTTGATATTTTTTAAGAGAAAAGGAAAATTGAGATGGCTTGAAAAAGAAGCATTTCACATTGTCATGGTTCCACTGTGGACTCTTTTAAAATTTTTCTTCAGTTGAAGATTTGTTACCTCAGCATAATATCACTAGAAACTTAAAGACAGTTGCCAATGATGGAATTCAGCCAATCAATGTGAATTTACCTCATATACAAGTCAGTCTTACCCTATGGATACTTATAAGCCATACTCTTTTATAGAAATATCCGGCATTGTTACATGTCTTATGGCAGTGGTTGGCAAACTGCGGCTCGTGAGCCACAGGCGGCTCTTTGGCCCCTTGAGTGTGACTCTTCCACAAAATACCACGTTTTTTTTTTGCTAAGGCCAGCTTAGGAGTACCCTAATTATGTTAATAATAATGTACCTACCTATATAGTTTAAATTTAAAAAATTTGGCTCTCAAAAGAAATTTCAATTGTTCTACTGTTGATATTTGGCTCTGTTGAGTAATGAGTTAGCCGACCACTGTCCTATGGGAATGTCAACCATATTTTGAGAAATAGTAAAAACATTTTGAAAATTCCGTACTCATGGAGCACATTAATTATTTAAAGTTTCATTTGTGGATTATTTATTCTCCCAAACCTTTGGCAGTGTTGACTTATTGGAGATATGTAATCTATTCGTATAATAGAGGAATATGCAAACTATTCAGGGCACTGTAACATCACCACCTAACAGCAGGGACCTGAGGCTGCATGGCACCTGGCCAGGGCAAAGGACCTCGGGCCTTGCCATTCTCCCAGCAGGGCTTGATGGGGGACCTCAGGCAATGCTCCCATTCCAGTGCCAGGCTGCAGCCCCTGCCCAGTGGGGCTTGACAGGGTACCTCAGGCAGTGCTCACCCTGCCTGACAGGACTTGATGCCTGAGACTGCACCTCCCACCTGGTGCCAGGCTGAGGGACCTGAAGCTGTGCCCTCCCTCCCGGTGGGGCTTGATATGGGTGGGGTTGGCTGGGTCTGTGTCTCCTGCATTTTTGAAGCACATATATGTGGTGGGTGGGGACTTGACTCTAGGTCCTATGGTGTGCCCCAGATTCTGACAGGAGGGAGATTTTCATATACATTTTACTAATTTTCTTTCATCTCTGACACTTCTATCAGAGAAAGGGCAAATAGCAATCTTAAAGTATTTCCTCTAATTAATTCCCTTTTAATGTGCACGACTTTTATGCACTGAGCCACTAGTAATATATAAAAAGAGAAGAAATCTAGTGACTCCCAAAGTTGAATTGTGGAAATATGGGTTTCTATGGTTTCTTCTTCAGTGCTGTATCTGTGACTCCTACTCATATATAGGTCCTTCATAAAATCTGGAGTAAAAGATAGCAACAGTACCTGACAATTCCTAAGTTTAATATATTACTGAAATCAGTGGTATCTGTTTCTATTAAGTTACCTCAAGAATCACTTAGGATATTTTATTTTCAATGAATGGGATAGAAAATTATAATCAACACTACTATATGTCACTAGAGACCCGGTGCATGAAAATTCATGCACTGGAGGGTTCCCTTAGCCCAGCCTGCCAACTATCACAGTCTTGAAGCCCTCAGAGGTGGGAGACAATCTGGTAATCAGGGGAAGGCAATGCCCTATCATACCTCTGCTGCTGCCACTTACTGTTGGCAGCATAAGCCTTGGCCCACCCTGGTTACCTGAGCCTCGAGCAGTCCTGGGCGACTGGGTAGCCGTCATCTGAGGCTTGCCTGTGCCTCGGAGGCTGGGGGGCTGAGGGTACTGGGGGACTTCAGAGGCAAGCACACAGAGCGGCCGAACCTTGCTGAGTGCTTGCCACCCAGTGGGGCTGAGGGGACTGGGCATCACCATCTTGTGGCTGTGGGCGCCACCATCTTTGAGGGCGGGGCAGTCAATTAGCATACTGTATTTCCTCCTTATTGGCTATGAGCACTGCCATCTTTGAGGGTGGTGCAGTCAATTAGCATTTTTCCTCCTTACTGGCTGTGGATGCCACCATCTTTGAGGGCAGGCAGGGCTGTCAATTAGTATATTCCGTCCTTATTGGCTGTGGGTACCACCATCTTTGTGATGGCATGAGGGTCAATTAGCATATTCCCTCTTTATTACATAGGATATGCATGTAACTGTGGACCAAAAGCAAAAATAAAAATTTTAAATTCTTATTTTTGTAGCATCTAACATATTTTGAGCAATGGTCCAGTGGCACTAAAGAATCTAATGAGGAGAAAAAGAAAATAGTGGAGTTAATTTCCTGTACCTCTCTTTCTGGATTTCATCATTGCCTAACGAATAGCTCTTGGTCTATCAGATTCTTTACAACCATCCCTGTATTGGTCAGTACTTTCTTGCCTTAACCCAGCTCTCCAACTTTTTTTTACCCCTTTAACATCTCCCTACTAAGTCACCAAAATCTATAAATTCATCTGTCTTCATTCATTTAACAAATATTTACTGAGTGTCTATCTGTTCTGTGCCAGGCACCGGTACAAGCATTCTTAGTTTTCTTCCTGAACCATCTTTCACCTTCTTTGCCTAAAGTGTAATTTGGCCTTTCCCCTGGAAACTCCCAACAACCCTTTTTGGTGCTAAGTATTTATCCTAAGATCTTAGTGTTAGAGGTAGGACTCACATCCTTGTTTCCTGGGGCATTGTATTATTCCATCACCTTCTTACAAGAATCATTGCTTCTTTAAGGCTCATGTTATTTAGCTATAGCATTGAAGCTTTTCAGTTATCTCACTGAAAAGACTTTTGTTATCTCACTGACCAGAATCTATATGGATCACCCATTTGTTACTTTGTCTTCTCAGTTTGTTGCCAGTTGTTCTTTGCCTCCATTGACTTTCTTCCTTTTATAGCTAGCATTCTAGACCTTGTTGTAATCTAGTCTACTTCCAGCTTCACTCGTTAAACATCTTCCACTCTAATCACAATTTTCTATCATTTTAATTTTCTTATTCAAGTATTACCACTACAACTATCTTTCCACATCATTTGAACTTTGTGTATTCTAATCCATTAATCTGCCTTTGCTTTTCTTTCTATTCAGTTTAGATTCCTTGGTCCATTATTTTAATAATTCTGATTTCAACATTATAAACCCTCTTGGTCCTCTATTTTGTCAGAACCCTTTAGTACCTTCCTGTTGCTTTTGGGATAAAAGCAAAGTACCCACTATGGCCTACAAAATCTTTTTTCACATCTGGTCCCTTCTTTCTCTTCTGCTGCATTTGTCCCCTTCTTCCATTCATTCTAAAGGATTGTGATACTTTGATTTTTTTTTTAATCTTCTCTTGTAGGTATGTGCTTTCCCACTTCAGGGCTACTATACAGACTGGGACCTGAAGTTGGAATCCCTTTCTGGTCCATCGGCTTTCTTGGGGAAATTTTGTCTAATCCCCCAAAACATAGATCAGAACCTCATGCTACTTACTATTACAGCTTTCTGTAACTTCTTATATAATTGTTCACAATGTATAATTATACATTTATGAACTTTATTAATTAGTTACTAAATATCTGTATGGACTCTAAGCTTAAGAGTGATAGAGAAACCTGTCTTTTGCTTTCTGTTGTGCCCTCAATGCATAACATAAATTATCTGGTACCTGGTAGGAAATCAGCATTTTGGGGGAGGAGAGAATGAGAGGGAGGAAGGATGAAAAAATGTAAAAGTGAGCATGGGAACACTCCCCAGAGTGATTCTTTAGATATACTTGTAGAAAGCTGGTTGGGGACTTTTAAACACTGATAACATTATAGCAAAGTGTGAATACAATGGAGTCTGAATGTCTAGGTTGGAATCCTATATCAGCCTCTTCTGGTTGTATTACCTTCAATACAGCACTTAAATTCTAAACCTGTTCTGTAAAAATTAGGATAATAATATCTATTACTAATCCTCATAAAGTACTGTACTAATTGGTATATATCTTGTCAAAGAATTACCATGCACTGGCCAAAAGAAACATATTGTGGGGAAAAGAGATTTCTAATGTAATCACTACCATAAAACTATATTAGGAATTCTGTAAACTCAAATTCATATATATATATATATATATATATATATATATATATATTATTGATTTTGTACAGAAAGGAAAGGAGGAGAGATAGAGAGTTAGAAACATCGATGAGAGAGTCATCGATCAGCTGCCTCTTGCACACCCCCTACTGGGGATATGCCTGCAACCAAGGTACATGCTCTTGACCAGAATTGAACCCGGGACCTTTCAGTCCCCAAGCCGACGCTCTATCCATTGAACCAAACCGGTTTCAGCTGTAAACTCAAATTCTTATTAGTAGGGATTATGAGGTACCTAAAGGAGTTTGTTAGAAGAGAATGGTTGACTATATACCAAGTCCAAGCTTGTATAGTAAGCCCTGAAGTGGGAAAGCACATACCTATAAGAGAATGTACACATGCATTCTCATTAATACTTCAAAAACGTTCCTCACCTCAAGCTTGGCACTTCCATATATATTTTTCATAAATTATAGATCAAGACCAATTATATTGAAATTAAGAAAATAGTGGACTTCTCAAATGAAAATCTGACTTACGTGATGAATTTTTAAAAAAATATATTTTATTGATTTTTACAGAGAGGAAGGGAGAGAGATAGAGAGCTAGAAACATCGATGAGAGAGAAACATCGACCAGTTGCCTCTTGCACACCCCCTACGGGGTATGTGCCCGCAACCAAGGTACATGCCCTTGACTGGAATTGAACCCGGGACCTTTCAGTCTGAAGACCGATGCTCTATCCACTGAGCCAAACCGGTTTCGGCACATGATGAATTCTTAACCTCTAGATAATTTTCTTTTTGTACCACTCTTATTTTCTTCTAATTGTTATTTCTCTCCCTTCTCCCCACACCCTTTGGAGATTTATGCCTCTTAATCTCCCAAAAAATTATAACAAGATTTTCCATTAGCACTTTGAAAGTATAGAAAGACTTTTACTCTCAGTTGTGGAACAGAAGAAGGTGGGAAACTTGAAGTTACAGTCTTTGCCAGCACCTGAAGCACACAATTGCTTTGCTTTCTTAAGGAAAATGGGTCCGTGGTAAAGTCATAATTTGTTCCCTTCTTATTTTGAGTAAAAGTTTATTAGCTTGTGATTTAAGCAAACCATCTGGTCCTGCTGGCACTGTACACTATCAAGCCCAGTGTCCTTCATAATATGTTTCTGGAGGTAGTTAAGTTACATACTTGAATCACAGCTTTTGCATGGTCTTTTTTTTTTTTTTTTTTTTAAATGTCTTAAAACATATGCTTTTGTAAACTGTGCTTTGACCTCAACCACATTTTTAAATTGTGGAGAATTTTTCTCATTGTTTAGTATGGTATGTATCTCTTCTTTTCTTCTACTCAACTTTCATTACCATCATTTCTCTGTGACCATATCCAAAACTATACAACTGCTGTGTGGTAGGCATGTGATGGAATAAATATCCAAATAGAAATAGTGGACTGTCTTCTCGGGATTATGGAATAGTAACAGAAAGTGCGAAGTTTTCAATTTGAACTTGAGACTGGTTCTCTGTCCTGGAGCCAGAGCACAAGTCAGAAGATTATTTGGAAATCCTGCTTTATGGTACCATTCTTGCCTTAAATACTAACATGCTTTCAAACCTTTTTGAGTGAATATGTGGTCTGAGGTAGAAATACTTTGAGGGCCTCACACTCAAATATTGGGAAAATTAAGCAATCTTTAAGAAAATTATGTTTTAGAAACAAGCAAAATTCTATAAATGAAAGAATGGAATGAAAGATAAAATATGTCTGTAAACATGGCAGACTATATTCTGGGAAAATAACTCCACAGAAACAATGGAAGATAGCCAATAAAATATGTATGTATTCATAAATTGGCAAGAAAGTAAGAAATTCTCATGTCAGGAGATGAAAAGGAGGGAATTTAAAGATAAGTACTTGATAAGCTGTTAAACATGAAAGTTTGTTTTTGTATGTTGACAGTCCAAAAGAAAAGGCTAATGAGAGTCCCTGGCAGAGAATCTAATAATAACCAACCTTTCTCCACTTACTAAGAAAGTAGTTACAGTGCCCCAAATTGGTCATTTGAAAACACTAATAAAATTGAATAGCCTTTGGTGAGACTAAAAAAATAAAAAGGAAGGCACCGTAAATAATGTTTGGAATGATAAAGTGCTCATATCTATAATTCCTACAGGTATTAAAAAGAGACAGGGCATTTTTGCCAGTACATTTGAAAATTTAGACTAAATGAACAAATACTAAGAAAAAATGAAATTTAGCAAAACTAGTGAAATATGAAAACAATAACCTAAAAAGAAAAGTCAGTAATAAAATTTCCCTTCGAGAGGGGGGAGGATCCAAGATGGCTGCTCGGGTAGACACCTAACCTCAGCAGCACACAACAATTTCAATGGAATACAACTAAAACGTAGAGTGGACATCGCCCAGAGCTACAGGTAGTCGACTGACTGAAAATTCTACAACAAGAAGGAAAGAGAAAACCAGAAGGAAAATCAGAGGAGCTGAAAAAAAGCCTAAGGTACGGAGACATGCTGGGCGCTCGCACGCGCGCGCTGAGAGGTCGCAGCCGGAGAGGAGGAGAGGGCTGGGTGCTGCCTGGCGTTCCCTAGCAGGAAGGAAATAAAACCCCCAGCCTGGGCTAAACCCCCGAACCAGCAGCGCTGACCCCCAGTTATGAGCCAGACCCTGGGGACCCAGGCTCCGGCGGGGGAGACGGGGCTGTGAGGTGGAATCCCAAGCGAGCAGCGAAAAGCAGGGCCCCCAGAGTCACGCGCACTTTGCACGCAGAGGACTGAGTGTTGACTCTGATGCTGGATTACCCTAGCCGGAAGAAACAAAGCCTCCGGCGGTGCTAAGCCTCAGTCCGGACTGCTCTGAACCCCAATCCTGGACCAGACCCTGGGGACCCAGGCTCGGGCAGGGGGAGACAGGGCTGTGAGGCGGAATCCCAGGGGAGTGGCAAAAAGCGGAGCCCCCAGAGTCACGCACTGCGCGCAGAGGACAGTCTGTTGACTCTGATCCTGGACTCCCCTAGCGGGAAGGAGAAAAAAAAAAATAGCTCCAGACTGGAGGAGTGCAATGGGGAGCAGGAGCCCCTGCCAGACACCAGCCAGGACACCGGCCAGCCAGGCGCTGGCGGGGAGCCGGGCGACGGGGCCCCCAGGGGGGGGTGCCCCCGAGCCATCGACCTCTGAGCGCGGGCAACAGAGCCAAAGCCGGGTGCTGCTTCCTGGGCGGCACCAACCCCGGCAACAGGCTGGAGCAGCGCAGGAGCCCGCGGAGAACAAGGGGGTGCCACAGGCCAACCTGCTGAGCTCCCAGGTCAAGGAGGAAGAAACCAAAGTTCTCAATGTGGGGAGATCAAGTGAGAGCAAAAGATAGTAAAGTTACTTAAGAAGGAATACGGGGAAGATCTTGAAAAATCAAAGACTAAGTCAGAACTCAACTCACCAGCCAACATTGCAACATAAATGCGTTGAAAAAAAAAAAAAGGACAGAATGTTGGAACAGCGGCGGCCAGGCCTAGAGTGCCCAGGCACAGAGCAATGGCAGCCGGGCCCAGAGCAGCAGCGGCCAGGCCCCAGAGCAGCAGCAGCCAGAACCAGAGCAACAGCAGCCAGCACTGGAGCAACCAGACCTGAGGCGGAGGCAGCCAAGCCCAGGGTGGCCAGTCCAGGAATACCCAGACCCGGAGTGGCCGGACCCGGAGAAGCTGGGCCCAGAGCAGCCGGGTTGGGAGCAGCCAGGTCCAGAAGAGCAGTAGCCAAGCCCGGAGCATCCAGGCTGGGAGCGGCCAGACTCGGAGCGGCCGGGCCCGGGGCAGCCGGGCCCAGAGCAGCCAGGTCTCGTGTGGCCAGGCCTGGAGCAGCAGCTGCCAGGCTGGGAGCGGCCAGGCCCGGAGCAGCGGCTGCCAGGCTGGGAGCGGCCAGGCCCGGAGCAGCGGCTGCCAGGCTGGGAGCGGCCAGGTCCGGAGAAGCCGGGTCTGGTGCGGCCAGGCCCAGAGCAGCGGTTGCCAGGCTGGGAGCGGCCAGGCCCAGAGAAGCCGGGTCTGGTGCAGCCAGGCCCGGAGCAACGGCTGTCTGGCTGGGAGCGGCCAGGCCCGAAGCAGCGTCTGCCAGGCTGGGAGCGGCCAGGTCCGGAGTAGCTGGGTCTGGTGCGGCCAGGCCCGGAGTAGCAGCTGCCAGGCTGGGAGTGGCCAGGCCCAGAGCAGCTGAGCCCAGAGCATCCGGGTCGGGTGCGGCCAGGCCCGGAGCAGCAGCAGCCAGGTCCAGAGCAACTAGTTCGGGAGCGGCAGTGACCAGACCCGGAGCAGCTGGTTGTGGAACGAACCAGAGCAACAGAGGCCAGGCCCGAAGCAGCCAGGCCCGGAACAGTTCGCTTCTCGCCTGCCCCTGCCCCACGGTGGCCTCTCAGACATGGCTGGAAACTTTTGTGGGAATTTGAGGGTCTGCTGAATCAAGTGATGAAGGTTTAGATCTGGATGTGTTGAGTTAGTATAGGGCTGGGGTGTTGATCTGTGAGTGCCTTGGGTGGGGCCTGGATGAGGCTGGTTGACCTATTTGGAAATGTCTTTTGTGTGAAATGTATAATTGGGCATGTGGTGGTATTATTGATATGAGAAAATGCTAAGTAAAAGGGATTTACTATCAGGGAAAGGGAGGGAGGAAGAGACTGAACATAAACTGTGCACCTATAAATGAGGACAATGGGGGATGGGGAGGGGGCGGAGGGTGGGGTGGGAACCTGGTGGAGGGGGGAAGAAATGAGGAACCTTTGTAACAATATGAACAATAAAGATTGATTTAAAATAAATAAATAAATAAATAAATAAATAAATAAATAAATAAATAAATAAAATTTCCCTTCCACAAACTTTAAGCCCAGGGAGTTAAATGGTGATTTTTAATCTATACTAATAAAAGGGTAATATGCAAATTGGTCAGGACACCCTCACAGTAACAACCAAACTACAGGCTGAATGGGGCGACAAGGTTGGCAGGGGGATTAGTGAGGGATGTCCAAATGACTCAACAGCAGGTTGCATGTGGCGACCACCAGGGGGCAGACGCTTTGACTGGAAGCATGATGCACACTGACCACCAGGGGGCAGATGCTCAATGCAGGAGCTGCGGAGCTGCAGTTTACTTGGCAGCTGTGGTTCTTGGGTGACGCACTCAGAACCATAGAAGAGGGAGCCTGATTCAAGGGTGCATCACCCAAGAACTGCCCTCTTGCAATCCAGGACCCCTCAGGGATGTCAGAGAGCCAGTTTCGGCCCAATCCCCACAGGCCAGGCTCAGAGACCCCATTGGTGCATGAATCTGTGCACTGGGCCTTTAGTTAGAATAATAATTACTCTACTAGCAAAGGGGTTTTGAAGGGGCTTTCTGGGGTTCTGTGTAATGTTCTGTTTATTGGTCTGTGCTGATTACATAGTTGTATTCGTTTTGAGAAATTTCTTAATGTACTTTTATTATTTGTTTAGTTTTCTGTATTTTTGTCATATTTTAATTAAAAATTTAGTGAAAAGTTTAGTTATTGAGTATGCATAGAGTGGGCTTCCTTTTGTGTAAAAAGGAAGAATAGATTATTTATACAGGCTTGCTTGTGCACATATAGAATATGTCTCCAAGTTATATAGGAAACTGATACCATTTCTTACCTGGGTAGTGAAAGACAGGATGCGAGGGAGATATTTTTACATATCTACACTAATAAAAGAAAAACATGCAAATGACCATCACTTTGCTATGCTACTAGCCAATCAAGAGTGAGTATGCAAATTAACCCAACAAAGTTGGCAATGCCCATAGTGGCCAGGCAGTGCTGGAGCTGCTGGGGGCCAGATCAGAGACACAAAACCGCAGGCCCAGCACCCAGCATCCCCAAACCCCACCACAGTAGCACTGGGGCTGTTGGGGGCTGGATGGAGACACAAACCCGCAGTCCTGGCACCCAACAGCTTCAAGCCCGGTGGCTGAGGCACTGGAACTGCTGTGGGATAGGGCAGCGGAGACACAAACATACAAGAAACCTGTGGAAATGGAGATAAACTATCATAACTTTATCTCTCTTTCCACAAGATGAGAAAACTGCCCCTAAATTTTTTAGTGATGTGGCCCACACCTTTCTACAAACACGGTATCTTATGACCACTCCCAGGAAGGTCTGGTCAGAATACTGTCTCCAGGGAATCATGCTATTGTGGCTAATCATCTAAGAGAGGAAACAAGCTTTTGTTGTGTTTATTCTGAAGGTCAGAGAACATGCTACTCCAACATATGCTTTCTTGTTATATTGATTATCTTGAGCTGCAGATGCTTGAAAAATAGCAAATGCATGCAGAGGCTTTCACTGAAGTCTCCTGATCTGCCTAAAATTGGACCCCCCAAAAGGAGCTTAGACAGGAGAAGTGCCATCAGGCAGAGAAGACTGACTTGTCACAGGACAGGAGAGAAGTTGACATCACACCCAAACTTTGTTACAAACTATTTCACCCCCCCCCCCAACCCCCATTCATCTTTCCTAAAAATCATTTTACTCTCCTCTAAGAAGCCTACATCTCCCATCCCTCTTCCTAGGAAGAAGGTATTTAAATCTGCATTCTAAGCCACCTTGGGGAGTTACTCATTTTTCCCTGGGATCTCCCACATATACACAAGGTACACATGTTAATGAGTTTTTGTTTTTCTTTGGTAATCTATCTTTAATTACAAGGGCCTCAATTAAGAACTCAGAAAGGTAGAAGAAAACTATTTTTCCTCCTCCATAATTCTATCTTGGGAAATCAAATCCCCAGCTGAACAATGAGGTTGGTTCAAGTACCAAGCAGTTCCGGCTGACAGGAGGGAAGCTTCTAGGGAGAAATCAATGATATTGGCATCAAAGTAGGACAGAGGGCACATGCATGGTTGCTGGTGGGAGTTTAAAGTTCAACCTCCAAAAAATGTTCAACGTTTCTCGAGGATGATTTGGCAAATTCGATAGAAATGTTCAAGGTACATCCAAGAGCCTTCTTCTAGGAATCACATCTGTCGAGATAAAACCCAAGTGCATAAGCCCTGGTCAGAACCCAAGATGCTACTGCAGGATCCCCTTCCACAATAGAAAAACCTGGGAACAACCTGCATTTTTAGGACAAGGTAGCATCTACACTAATAAAAGGGTAATATGCTAATTAGACCAAACATCTTCCAGATGACCTTCTGGACAAAACCATGTTGGCGGGGCAAAGGCAGAGGAGGTTAGAGGTGATCAGGCAGGCAGGGGAGAGCAGTTAGGGGGATCAGATCACAGGCAGACAAGTGTTTAGGAGCCAGAGGTCCTGCAGGGTCCCAAATTGGAGAGAGTGCAGGCCGAGCTGAGGGGAACCTCTTCCCATGCATGAATTTTGTACACCTGGCCACTAGTGTTTAAGATAAGTTTATTTTTTATTTTATTATTTTTTTAATCTTAATCTTTATTGTTCAGATTGTTACAATTGTTTCTCCCCCCCCCCCCATAGCTCCCCTCACCTGGTCCCCACCCCACCCTTTGCCCTTACCTCCCCCCCACTGCTGTCCTCATCCATAGGTGTATGATTTTTGTCCAGTCTCTTCTTATACCACTCACACAGACATCCCTTTCCCCCTGAGAATTATCAATCCCCTCCCATTCTATGCCCCTGATTCTATTATATTCACCAGTTTATTCAGTTCCTCAGATTTTTAATTCACTTGACTTTTACATACACTTGTTGATAGATATGTATTTGTTGTTCATAATTTTTGTCTTCTTTTTCCTCTTTTTAAAGAATACCTTTCAACATTTCATATAATATTGGTTTGGTGGTGACGTACTCCTTTAGCTTTTTCTGATCTGTGAAGCTTTTTATCTGCTCTTCAATTCTGAATGATAATTTTGCTGTGTAGAGTAATCTTGGTTGTAGGTTCTTGCTATTTATCACTTTGAATATTTCTTGCCACTCCCTTCTGGCCTGCATGGTTTCTGTTGAGAAATCAGCTGATTGTCATATGGATGCTCCCTTGTAGGTAACTAACTATTTTTCTCTTGCTGCTTGTTAAGATTCTCTCTTTGTCTTTTGCTCTTGGCATTTTAATTATGGTGTGCCTTTGTGTGGTCCTCTTTGGATTTCTTTTGTTTGGGGTTCTGTGTGCTTCTTGGACTTGTAAGTCTATTTCTTTCACCAGGTGGGGGAAGTTTTCTGTCATTATTTCTTCAAATAGGTTTTCAGTGTCTTGCTCTTTCTCTTCTTCTGGCACCCCCATAATTCTGATGTTGGTACGTTTGAAGTTGTCCCAGAAGCTTCTTAACACTATCTTCAACTTTCTGGATTCTCTTCTCTTCTTGCTTCTGTGGAGGAGTGTCCCTTTCCTCTTTGTATTCCAAATCTTTGACTTGTTTCTTGCGTTCTTCTAGTCTGCTGTTGGGTCTCTGTATAATATTTTTTATTTCAGTCAATGTATCTTTAATTTCTAGTTGGTCCTTTTTCATATCCTCAAGGTTCTCATTAAATTTATTGGCCTTTTTAGGAAATTCTTGAAAAACCTTATAACCATGGTTTTGAACTCTATATCCAGTCTTTTGTTCTCCTCCATTTCTTTTGTTTGAGATCTGTTTCCTTTTCTCAGCATTTTCACTGTTTCCCTGAGTTGGTAGGGTCACTTTGTGAGCCTGGGTGTTCTATACGGTTCAATGGGTCAGCCTCACAGTTGCCTGATGTGGACACTCTTGGTGCACCCCTTTGTGGACTGTGTACAGCCTTGTTCTAGTTAAGTCTTGATTGTTGTTGGTGTCACTGAGAGGAATTGACCTCCAGGCCAATTGGTCTGGGGACCCGCTGTGTCTATAATGGAAGAATAGCTATGCTGGAGGAGGACTTGTTCCTGTAGGTCTTTGGTGCTTACTGAGTCTGTCTCTTGAACATGTTCCTTATGAGAGTAGTTGAAATCTGGTGTCGTCTCACACCGTCCACTAGATACACTAGTTTCTGGATCTCCAATGGGGTGCAGTTCAGCTATTGTCTGAGGTCACCCAGCAGGAGCTACCTCAAGAATTATAATTTTGTCCTCTTTGCTTGGGACTTGGCTGTTTTGTTGCTGGAGCGGCAATGTCTTTTGTGAAGCTTCCACAATACAAGTCATTTATATGCAAAAGCAGCTCTGTGGTGCCTGGGCGGGTCTGTAGAATGTGCAGGGCGGTTCCTGTGGCGAGTACTCAGGGAAGGGCGGGGTCTCAGGACATCATTAGGCTGGGGCGTGGCAAACAGCGATGGGTGCTGTCAGCCTTCTCTGCCCTTCCGTGTTTCCAAGTCCCCACATTTCCAAGTCGTCGTGTGTGTGTGTGTGTGTGTGTGTGTGTGTGTGTGTGTGTCCTGTCCTTGAGACCCAGCGCAGTAAACAATGATTGCTGTGTGTACCTCTGCAAGAGAGTCACTCTCACTTTCGGACCGATGGTCAACAGAATAGCTTCTCCCTGTAGGCGTCTGGGTCCCCCACGTGATCCCAGAAACTGGATTTCAAAGTGATCTGGAGTTTGTTTCCCTTCGGGTTGATAAAAAGCCACATGCCCAGTTGTTCACCACCAGCCTGATTCACATACCTCTGTACCTAGGCTCCTCAGCTTTTCAGCTCTTGCGCTCCTTTCTCTTTCAGCCAGCCTTCCTGTGTTTTTGGGTGATAGACATCCTGTATATTAGTTGTAGTTTTGAAATTGTTGTGCGAGGCCGCAGACCAGTTGTTTACTTATGCCGCCATCTTGGTTTCTCTATTTAAGATAAGTTTATAAAAGATGTACATATCCCACACTTAATTTGAGTTTGTATAAATGGTGCTATTCATTACTGATTTTTGAGTCCTAAGAGCATACCTTGGTATATCAGATCAATTCAGTTTTAGATAAGGTTTTACATGAATTAAACTGATAAAAAAAATCTTTATTGGCAATTTTCAAAAGGACAGACAGTGGTATATGTTTATGTAAATGAAATCTGCATAATATATATATTCTGACAGCAACTGGGACTGAAGATGCTATTAGCTGAGAACATTAATTTGATGACTTCTGAAAAGATACACAAAGAAGCAAAATCCAAAATGTATCTGTTATCGTTGTTTAGCAGCTGTTACCAATCAACATGGAGACTTTGGTTGGGTTTGAGGCACTCTAGGGCAGTGGTCAGCAAACTGCGGCTCGTGAACCACGTGACTCTTTGGCCCCTTTAGTATGGCTCTTCCTCAAAACACCACGTGCGGATGCTCACATACAGTGCAGTTGAAACTTTGTGGCCCATGAGCTGAAGTTGGTTTTCAGCTCTCAAAGAAATTTCAATCATTGTACTATTGACTAATGAGTTTACTGACCACTGATATAGGCGGTCTGTTAACAACTCTGATTTGTTACACTGCAGTTTTGTCTCCAGATGCTCTCAGTTTTACTGATTGATATTATGGAAGAGTCAATGAATGGCAGATCCCTGTCACTGCCTTCACTCAACTTTACCTCTCAAAAGGTTTATTGTCACCTACATTATTTCTTGGGAAGCAGCAACCTGAAAAACTCGTGATTGGTGCAGTTGGCTGATGGATTACCTAGTTGAAGTTAGTTTTTGACAATAATGTATTTTATCAGCATATTTTCTATTTCTGAATTAAAATGGACATGTTTATTTAAATGTGATTTGGGAACCACCGTAAGGTACACCTGTAGCTCTTAATTTTTCATGGTTCAGCATTCTGTCATCTCCTCCTGAGTATTTTTTCAGGTATTTTTTAAAGAATTCTATCTTCTATCTGAATAGTCTATATATTATTCCTGCCTTCCTTGAAAAAAAACTCTACCTCTGCCTTATCTCGTTGCATTCTAGCTGTTTCTTTAAAAAGAAATTCTTTTTAATAGTGTAAAACAACAATCATTTGTTTATACTAAATCTGTTACTAGTCAAGTTTGTCTCTTATTTCCTAAAATTCTTCTATAAATATTTAGAAGGCCCTAGTGGTTGCCGGCTGAGGCCTCCCTTCCCTGGTTGCTGGCTGCTGGCTGGAGCCCTCCTTCATTCTGTGCCACCCCCTGGTGGTCATCACAAGTCATAGTGAGTGATCAAACTTCCAGTTGGTCGAACTCCTAAAGGGTCACTTTGCATATTAAGCTTTTATATACATAGATGATTTTGTTCTTTATATCTTTATCTGTGTTATGTTCTTATTTCCATGGAAATTTCTGAGGAATTTCTAAATAAATTCCTTAAAAGGGATTATCTATGGTAGGCAGTCCCTTGCTGAGCTTATATGTCCTTGCATTTATCAAAAAGAAAATGAATGCCGAGACCGGTTTGGCTCAGTGGATAGAGCGTCGGTTTGGGGACTGAAGGGACCCAGGTCCGATTCCGGTCAAGGCCATGTACCTTGGTTGCGGGCATATCCCCAGTAGGGGGTGTGCAAGAGGCAGCTGATCGATGACTCTCTCTCATCGATGTTTCTAGCTCTCTATCTCTCTCCCTCTCTGTACAAAATCAATAAAATATATTAAAAAAAAGAAAAAAAAAAGAAAATGAAGTTCTTTCTGGATGAAACACAAAAGAATTATACTGGAAGGATGATCAGAGATTTATTTATTACTTGCCATATATCCTATATAATAAAAGGCTAATATGCAAATTGTCTCCATAAGTGGGAGTTTGACTGACCGGGAGTTAGATGTACACTGACCACTAAGGGGTGATGACGGCAGGCAGCTGGGGGAAGGGAGGCCCCGGCCAGCAGCCAGCAGCTGCTAGGGACTCTATCCACGCACAAATTTCATGCGCTGATCCAGAAGGGTACAGAAGTTTTTATGTGTGTATGTATTCAATTTCGTGGGCCCAGGAATTGTCCATTGGCCAATCCTCTGACTGTAACTGATCAAGAGAATCAGTTTTTCTCTTTTCCATATTTATCACAGGTGGAGGAGTTACTGATGGCCATGGAGAAGGTAAAGCAGGAACTTGAGTCCATGAAAGCAAAACTGTCCTCTACTCAACAGTCTCTGGCAGAAAAGGAAACTCATTTAACCAACCTTCGGGCAGAGAGAAGGAAACACTTGGAGGAGGTTCTGGAGATGAAGTAAGTGTTTTTAATTTTATTCTTCATACACGTGCTTATTAGAAGTACTTCTCCTTGTTGCTTTCTTCTTCTGGCCTTGTTTATTAGCCCTGACACACATAGCCTATATTTAATGCTAACTTGTATTTCTCACTTCCTAGAACAAATTTGGAACAAATCCTGGTCAAACAGAGTTATTTTTACTCCTCTTCATTGAATTTCAAAGTCCTCTATAGTAAATGTATCTGTATCCAAATCTATCTCTGAAATCTTCTGGAAAGTTTTGGCAAATCGTTGAGCTTATTGATATGAATATTGGTCCCAAGGTCATATAATGCCTAGACAGTTTTTAAAAATATTTCTTTATTATAATCATTTCCAAAGGTATACAAAGGTAAAGATAATAATATAATGAATCCCCATACAGCTATCTCCCATATTTAACAATTAACATTTTTTTGCACTCACCAGTCAATATTTTTTTATCAAAAATAAATAATAATATCTTTATTATTCTAACAGTAAAGATTAAATTCCAGTTATAATTCCATTCTTTCTTATATTTCCAACGTTCATCTTTGATGTATTTTCCATTGAGTTTTAAGTATACTATTTGGTGGGAAACAAATTCTTATTCAATATATCTTTCCCATAACATGCTGTTTTTCTTTTTTTAATTATTATTGAAAGTATTACATATGTCCCCTCCCATTGTCCTCTCCCAGCCTGTTCCTGCCCCCCAGTCTTCACCACCCCCCCTCATTATCTGTGTCATTGGTTATGCTTTTATGCATACAAATTCTTTGGTTGATTTCTTACCCCCATGTCCCCTTACTGTCTATTCTTCCCTGGCTTTCCTCTGAGGTTTGAAGGTCTGTTCAATGCTTCTGTGTCTCTGGATTTATTTTTGTTCATCAGTTTATGTTGTTCATTTTATTCCACAAATGAGTGAGATCATGTGATACTCATTCTTCTCTGACTTACCAGTAAATTTTTACAAAATTGTCACTTTTAGCCGAAACCAGTTTGGCTCAGTGGATAGAGCATTGGCCTGTGGACTGAAAGATCCAGGGTTCGATTCTGGTCAAGGGCATGTACCTGGGTTGTGGGCACATCCCCAGTGGGGGGTGTGCAGGAGGCAGCTGATCGATGGTTCTCTCTCATCGATGTTTCTAACTCTCTATACCTTTTTTTTTCTCTGTGTAAAAAATCAATAAAATATATTTTTAAAAATTGTCACTTTTAGCAAAATTTTGCTGTATATATTTTCCTACTTGCCTCACATCTTGTGGTTTTATGAGGTAATAATTTTTGCTAAGCATATATACATATACTAGTACATAATAGATGCTTTTTTTTTTTCCTCTGTGACTTTGAAAAATTCTGGTTTCCTCCTCAGAATAAGTATCTCTTTTGAAAGTCCCATAGGACTATCTCCTTTATACTCCCAACCCTCACCCCTACCTAATTATTCTACTCTCATTTTACTGAAACCAAGTCTGTCCTGGGATCCCTCAGTTTCCTTTTTCTCAGCAGTTATCTGTATTTGTGTGTGTTTTGTCTTCTGCCTCAGATGAAATATTTTTTCTTCTTCATAAAGCTAGCTTTCTTATCTTTATCACATATTTTTAAGCACTGGTTCCTCCTCTTATGTCTTCCTCCATTAATTTCTTTCTCACATAATCTTTGCTCACTTTCTATTGGTTTCTTCTTCTCTTCATAAATATGCAATATCTCTGACCTAATATAAACAAACTTTTCTCAGCCCAGCTAGTGCTTTAAGCTAACATTATATCTTTTTTGCTTCTTTGAAGTATCAATGAATGTTGAATACCAGGATTATAGAGTAGTAGATCTTGCCATCGTACCTTAGTATGAATTTTCTTGGCACATGGTTATTGTGATGTCATGACAGTGACCCAAGAATTGAGGAAGAACATGTTGGGGTATCACCTGCTCTTATTATGGCCACACTGCAAAGTTTAGAGATTCTAATCTCTTAGGAAAGTATTGCAGTTGATCTGGGCTTGGAAGTGATGAATATTTAAAGCAGAAATTGATATTCTGGGGGAATAGGGAGAGGTTAGGATTATCATAGCATCATGAGAGAAATGCTAGCAAATATCCTTTTTAGGAGCAATTTTGTGCAAGTGATGTAAGCCAAGTTTTTTGTCATTGGTAATATAACTTGAAGCTCAATATTTTGGAGGTGGAGGAGTAGACATAACTCTTGGATGATAAAGAATAAAGTCATTTTGAACACAAAAGATGCCGAGACATTGAAGCATACAACAGACTTACCTATTTCATGGGAAAGGGTAGGGGGACAGGAAAAGATTAACCAATGGACTTATATGCATATATGCATAACCCGTGGACAGATGATAGTGTGGGGAAGTCTTGGGGATGGTGTGGGAGTAGGGTGAAGGGGGACAGTGAGGGGGGCATCTATTAGTACTTTCACCAATAAAGATAAATTAAAAAGGAAAGAGTAAAGTCATTTCATTTGAAGAGGTCTGGGAACCATTCCTAGAACATGGTAGAAAATAGAGTTAAGAAGAAAATTAAATCAAGGTTTAAAGTAATTATGAAAATGGAATAAGGATGGATATAATTTGGGGGGAAACAAAGTATCATATGTGATTTTTCTAAACAGAAAATGGTCCTGCTGAAGCAACAGTGTGTGTGTGTGTGTGTGTGTGTGTGTATGTGTGTGTGTGTGTGTGTGTGTGTGTGAGAGAGAGAGAGAGAGAGAGAGAGAGAGAGAGAGAGAGAGAGTTTTGTTTGTTCTGTTTTCTCTATGTATTAATATCTTGACCTTACTTGTCAAATCTTTCCCACTCAGTTCAAATGACTATTTATAGCTAGGTAGTAGTATATTGTATAAAATTTTCCTTTATTATTAAGACTTCAAAAAGATAAGAAATTTTTAAAAACTATATTTTTATTGATTTCAGACAGGAAGAAAGAGGGAGAGAAAGATAGAAACATCAATGATGAGAGAGAATCATTGATTGGCTGCCTCCTTCACACCCCATACTGGGATTCAACCTTCAATTCAAGAGTGAATTAAAACCCTATTTTTATTTATGTATTTATTTATTTTTATTTTTTTAAATATACTTTTTATTGATTTTTTACAGATAGGAAAGGAGAGGGATAGAGAATTAGAAACCTTAATGAGAGAGAAATATTGATCAGCTGCCTCCTTCACACCGCTCACTGGGGATGTGCCTGCATCCAAGGTAGATGCCCTTGACCGGAATCGAACCCCGGACTCTTCAGTCTGAAGGCCACCGCTCTATCCACTGAGCCAAACCTGTTTCAGCAAAACCCTATTTTAAAATTAAATCTTTTAAAGTTTGGCATAAAAGTAAGTTTAATGTAATTATTCATAAAACTTAAGTGGAAAACTATACAATTAACCTAAGTGTAATTATGCAGAAAACACTGTGAATGAAGGATGGGCTCTGATAGAGAACTTCCTATTTCTTTTCACTATGAAGCTGACCACGGGAATATACATTTTTCTGCTACATTTGGGTCTCCTTTCCATATATTGAACAAGTTGTGCTAATCATCTGTCCAGGGCTGTGGGTGTCTCAGTTTCTACAACTTTGCTCAAATTTATGTAATACCTTAGTCAACAAAGAAAAAGAAATATAATGAGGGGACACAGTCACTAGGGGGGTGTGGGCATGTGCTGAGGGGTGGAGGATACTGGAGGGAGTTCAATGGGGTAAAAAGGAGACTTTACTATTTATAATATTTTAAACAATAAAACAAAGTAATACTGAAGAAAAAAGAAAAAAAATGTATTTCATTCTGATGTCAACTTGTAAGGAGTTTATTCCCACCAAATAATTCTGCCTGATATTGCCTCTAATTAGTTACGACAACTGGTAAGAACATACATCCCGGAATAAAGGAGACTGAGTCTGAATTCTCACTCAGTAACTTATGAGCTCTACTAATGGCTCGGTGCACAAAATATATGTGGGGGGGAGGGGGTATCCCTCAGCCCAGCCTGCACCCTCTCCAATCTGGGACCCCTCGGGGAATAACCAGCAGTCAGACTCTCACAATCCAGAACTGCTGGCTCCTAACTACTCACCTGCCTGCCTGATTGCCCCTTACCACCTATTTCTTGGCCTTGCACCCTGGACCCAGGATTCCCTCTTCCAGCCAACCATAGGCACCCAGGATTCAGGCTTCCCTCCCTCTAGTCAGCCATAGGCACCCAGGCTGGTTGCAGTTCCAGGGGATGGTGAGCAGGTGTCTTCACCTGGGCCGCAGCCCCAAGTGCTGGCGCCCCGGACCACAGGTTGGGTGGCTTCTCCATATCCCAGGCTGGCAGCTTCTCCATCTACTAGGCTGCAGCCAGCCTTAGGTGCTGGGGCCCGGTTTCTCCGTCTCCCCCAGGATGTGGGGCAGGTTGACGTGAGGCTTCTGCAGCTGGCTATGGCCTGGGATCAGGGGGTAGGTGGTTTCTTCGTCTCCCGGGCACACCCAGCCTAAGGTGCTGGGGCACGGTTCCTGTCTCCCCTGGGACATGAGGCGGGCAGACATGGGCGGGTGGCTTCTGTGGCCTGCGATCATGGGGCAGGCGGCTTCTTGGTCTCCTTGGCCATAGCCAGCCTCAGGCCTGGTGCCTGACTTCTCTGACTCCCATAGGCCTGGAGTGGCTGGGGGGCAGGGCTGCTGCTATCTTTGTCTAGTTAATTTGCATATTTGCTCCTGATTGGCTGGTGGGCATAGCGGAGGTACTGTCAAAAGCACCTTTTTCTTTTATTAGTGTAGATCTGCAGTTGGCAAACTGCAGCTTGCAAGCCACATGCAGCTTTTTGGCCCTTGAGTGTGGCTCTTTCACAAAATACCATGGCCTGGGTGAGTCTATTTTAAAGAAGTGGCATTAGAAGAAGTTTAAGTTTTAAAAATTTGGCTCTCAAAATAAATTTCAATTGTTGTACTGTTGATATTTGGCATTGTTGAATAATGAGTTTGCCGACCACTGGTGTAGATGATTTCCTCAAGTTATTTAACCTTTCTATACCTCAGTTTCCTCATTCAAAAATGGTAATAATTATTTCTGCTTCATTCAGTTTTCATGACAATAACAAGAAATTATTAATATGTAGAATTGAGAACAATGCTTGGCACAGGGGGCACGTAATAGTGGGCATTATTAGCTTGTTAACTATTTTCTGGTGGTGATTTGCAGGAAAACAGAAAATGGTTTAAGCAAAATTTAAAAGGAGAAAGGCAGTATATTTCTTTTGGCTATTGGAAATGACAACCACATTTCTCATTCTATAATCATGGCAAACCCTACCATATATTAAATATTTTACATTGTTTAATTATTGCTAATTTAATAAGTCAAAGGACTTGTTCATTATAGAGAACTTGAAATGTAGGAGAAATGTGAGGGCAATGCAATGTTCAAAACAGACCAAAACATGCATATATGTGACCGTAATCTAAAATAAGAAGTCTTCAAAAAAAAGCTGTTGATCCATTTGTATAGAAAACTCTTTGGTAAAACACTACAATAGTCTAGACAGTTATCCTGACCTAGTTAAACCAAAAGGAACGTCTTAATAGTCCTTTTCCATCCTAGCATTATGATTATAATTCTTGAGTATCTGTTACAGATAAATGATGGCCTTGATTTTAGGGAGATGTGGAATTGTTCACTTGGAAGCCTGCCAATGATTATTCAATAGAAACATTTGAGTTGGTTAGCTAGCCCTAAAGAGAAGGAATGTTTTTATTGGCATTTCCCACATTGGTTCTTTTCCTTATTCTGTGGTTTTGTTAGCCATTATTTTTTTATTCCACTTTTATGTTAGCCCCTTTCCCTAAGAAAGAAAGAATGAATGGGAGAAGGGGGGAAATAATAAATGTCTACTCTAATAACCATAATAAATTTTAAGTGTTCATTTAGGTTATGAGCTTCACTATTGAGATTTCTAGGTGAGCAGACTCATTTTTTACTGCCCTGAATTTAAACTACTTTAGTCTCACCCTACGTTGGCATTACAAATAAAACTTAAAAGAATAATTTTTATTTGGAATACAATTTTTATCAAACTTCGGATTTGACTATTTTTAGAACTGGTTTTTTAGGAGAAGTGGTAGAAGAGCTCTTTAGTTTCATTGAGGATCCAGAGCTGTTTGATAAGTAGCTTCCCATTACTAAACTTGGCAAAAAACCCAAACATCTTTGGGATAAATTATATACTCTTGAGATGCCTTTTGGCTAAAGAAATATCTAATTTACCACAAACAGAAAATACATTTTTATATGTGCCTAAACGAGTTCAATAATATCATCTGAATTCTGACATTTAAAAACTTCTTGCCTGTTAAGAGAGAAACATAGAATATGCTTAGGACTAAGAAAGCTATAGAAAATAGTTACTGGGAAAAGTTTAGTCTATTTAGGAATGGAATAATTAGGTGATCAATCTTTTATACCCTGAATAATTAAAACAGTTTATTTTAAATTATTTTATCACATGATATTCTGCAGTATTTCATTTTAAAATTTATTGTAGAGTTTCTGGCATTAAAAACAAAACAAAACCAAAAACACCTATTTGTGGATTTATAACATTCTTTCAAATTAAACAAAAAATTGAAAATAGTTATGCAAATTACAGCCTAGTAACAATATAAGAACATCAGTACTTTTTGTAAAGCCACATTTATTTATACTAATATCAAATGTTTTTAGTCATTAGACAAATGATATAGGACTTTTAGTAGAGTTGGAAGAATTTTTCACAGTAACCTAAAATACTTAAAATATTTAAAATAAAGTTTTAAATATTTTATAAGAAATCACATAAATTAATATAAAAATTCCCTATACTTGAATTGAAAGAAGAAAACAAAGTATTATGTAAGGTATAGCTATAAATAAATAACACTAGTGGGATTAGTTATGATTAAAATTATAAAGCAAAATTTGTATGATCTATAATAAACTATCTCTTGTGACTTTGGTATTTGTTCCTTAGTCCTGGTTAACTCTTTCGTTCTGACTCCTCATTTTCTACCCTGATATCTAACTTTTTAATGCTATCCACCTTACAGAATGTGTGATCTCGATTATTATTATCATCTTTTCCTCATCAGAACTAATAGTTTTAGTTGGAGCTCTGAATTGTTACAGGACAGTGGTATAAATGTACTGTATTTATTAAATGTAGTAATTATTAGAGTTACTTACCTCTTCCTAGTTTTAAATTTTGACCATAATCTCAGCTTCTCACAAGATTAGGCATGTGTATTACAAATATTTTTCTCAAATATTTTTATTCCTTATGATCTAAAGTGGAATCAATGGCCTATCACTCTAAATATTCCTTGCCTTCCTCCTCCCTTAAACCTAAGTCTAGCCTTGCTGGTGTGGCTTAGTCGTTGAGCATCAACTTATGAACCAGGAGGTAACAGTTCAATTCCCGGTCAGGGCATATGCCTGGTTGCGGGCTCGATTCCCAGTGTGGGGTGTGCAGGAGGCAGCTGATCAATGATTCTTTTTAAAATTTTTATTTTATTGTTTATGGTATTACAAATAGTAGTACATATGTCTCCTCCCCCCAAACTAACCTCCCCCTACCTCCCTTAGCCCAAGCACTTGCCCTCGTTCCCCCGCCCCCAGTGTCTTGTGTCTGTTGGTTCTTCTTATTTACATGCATACAAGTCCTTTGGTTGATTTCTTACCCCTCTCCAACCCTCCTCTACCTTTCTGCTGTAGTTTGAAAGTCTGTTCAATGCTTCTTTGCCTTTGTCTATTTTTGTTTAACTGTTTGTAATGTTCTTTATTATCCATAAATGAGTAAGATCATGTGGTATTTATCTTTCATTGACTGGTTTATTTCACTTAGCATAATGCTCTCCAGATCCATCCATGCTGTTGCAAATGGTAAGAATTCCTTCTTTTTTTACAGCAGTTTAGTATTCCATTGTGTAGATATACCACTTTTTTCTAATCCATTCATCTGCTGATGGGCATTTAGGCTGTCTCTCCCTCTCCCTTCCTCTCTGAAATCAATAAAAGAAAAACAACAACAACGAAAACCCTAGGTCCATTCCACCTTTTAACCATTTAAGGTCAGATGTAACTTCCAAACAGAAGAAACCACATTTTTATTTTTTTTTAAATATGCTTTTATTGATTTCAGAGAGTAAAAAGGAGAGTGAGAGAGATAGACAAACATCAGTGATAAGAAAAATTGCAATAACCATTGTAAGAAAATCTGTTAACTAATATACTATCAATCTGAGAGATGTTTGGGATTTGGGATTTTAAACATTTTTTTCTGTTCAGGATCTTCATTTTTATTGTTATATAGGTAGTTACTCATTCTGTAAATGCATAAAACTTCCCTCAAGCTTTGTATGTAGAAGATTGTACTTCATCCATTTAATCATAACCTTTTCCTATCAGAAAATCCTGAATATAATACTGTTATTGTAGCAAAGGATATGTTTACATTTTGAGCCAGTTTGCTTACCCATAAAACAGGGATAGTACTTGGGCCTATCTTATGAGGTTGTTGTGAGAATCAAATGAGATGAAGTAATGAAAACATTTTGAAATTGGTGAGGCTGAATATTTGCAAAACATAATACAGCTGAAAATCCAATTCATACTTGATTTTTCGATTTTTCAGGTCTGTAGTTTTTCATTCTGAAATAAGAGGATTTTCTAAATCTCTTAGATTCCTGTAGTTTTAAAAATTACATAGTTCTTTGACTCGTTGACCTTCTCGGGTCCCTTGATTCTATAGTTGGAAATGTTCTAAGGCAGTGGTCAGCAAACTCTTTAGTCAACAGAGCCAAATATCAAGAGTACAACGATTGAAATTTCTTTGGCGAGCCAAATTTTTAAACTTCTTCTAATGCCACTTCATCAAAATAGACTTGCCCAGGCCGTGGTATTTTGTGGAAGAGCCACACTCAAGGGGCCAAAGAGCTGCATGTGGTTCGGGAGCCGCAGATTGCCAACCATTGTTCTAAGTAAATAAAAAACATAATGTATATAAAAATAGACTACTAGGAAGAAGCAGCCATGAATTTTTGGCTGAGGACTTAGGGTGCACATTCACTGGATGGGACTCCCCAGTCCTTTTTTTTTTTTTTTTTTTTTTAATTTATTGATTTTGTACAGAGAGGAAGGGAGAGAGAGAGAGAGCTAGAAACGTTGATGAAAGAGAAACATCGACCAGCTGCCTCTTGCACACCCCCTACCGGGAATGTGCCCACAACCATGTACATGCCCCTGACCGGAATCGAACCTAGGACCTTTCAGTTTGCAGACCGACGCTCTATCCATTGAGCCAAACCGGTTTTGGCATGACTCCCCAGTCTTTTACAGAGATTGGCTAATATGGGGATGAAGTGGAATTTTTATATTAGATGTAGAGCAATACTGGGAAACTTTTACTTGCAACCCAGTCAAAGTAGTAAAGTTTTTGCTAAAACTTCAGACATCTTGCCATGATAACAGAAAGCTAGGGTTTAGCTGAAACCGGTTTGGCTCAGTGGATAGAGCGTCGGTCTGCGAACTGAAAGGTCTGAGGTTCGATTCCGGTCAGGGGCATGTACTTTGGTTGCGGGCACATTCCCGGTAGGGGGTGTGCAGGAGGCAGCTGGTCGATGTTTCTCTCTCATTGACGTTTCTAGCTCTCCATCTCTCTTCCTTCCTCTCTGTAAAAAATCAACAAAATATATTTTTTCTAAAAAAGAAAAGAAAAAAAGAAAAGCTAGGGTTTAGGAATAGGAGCATGACCTATAATAATGCCTGCTATAGACCTAGCCTCACAAAACTTAAAGTCCCAAGAAAGTCTCTAGGGGATATAGAATTTTGAGGATGAGTCCCACCAAGATAGAGAAGTTAGGAAAGCTCAAGATATAGCTTTCAATAGATTACCCTAACAAAGGATAAATCCAAAGCTTACACGTGTTCAAGATCAACTATTAACTGAATTACCTTCTAGACTAAATTTCATTGCTCGTCAGAATAAAATAGCAGAATACAGAGTCTTTTTCAGTGTGTCATGTACAGTATGCTATGTTGGATTTTTTAAAATTTCCAAACATGCAAAGACATAGTAACATGACCTAGTGAACAAAAACATGCAATAGAAATTAACTCAAAGAAGTCCTAATGGATTTAACAGATAATAAAGTCACTCTTATGAATGTGCTTAAAAGACTTAAAGGAAAATGTCATATTGACAATAGAAGTAGGAAACCTCCAAAAGAGAAAAAAAATTTGTAATGGAAATTTGAAAACTGAAATTAAAAATTCACTGGGTGGTCTCAATGATAGATTAAAGCTCTCAAAAGACTATAAATTTTTAAATAGATTAATGAAAATTAATCTGAGTAACAGGGAGAAAATATATTTTTATAAAATAAACAGAGCCTCAGTGACATGTTGGACAGTATCAAATGGGCTAACATATATTTAACTGAAACTCCAAAAAGATAAAAGAGTGAGAAAGGGGTAGAAAGAAATTTTTGAAAAATGTGTGAAATAATTTTCTAATTTGACTTAAAATATATTGATTTAAAAAGGAATATGGGAAATTTCTGTGCCACCTTCTCAAATTTATTTCAAACCTAAAACTGCTCTTAAAAAATAAAGTCTTGAGCATCATGGTCAAGTGAAGAAGACCTTTTGATTATAACTACCCTTGAAGTTATAAGAAGTTGGACAAATATAATTCAACAAAGGACTCCCTGCTCAGTACACAAGTATGTCTGAGAGATCCGCACTCTGAGACCCCTGAAGCTGGGCATATTGTGATGAGCAGAGGAAGCAGGTTGGGGGGAAAGACAGAGGGAGCCTCAGGGGGAGCCCAGAGCTCACTACAGCTCTAGCAGACAAAGTAGCAGGGGAGATTTTGGGTTGCAGTGCACACGCTTGACATCTCAGAGGGACAGAGGGGCAGAAAAACATTCTGGCATGGGTGGCCTGTGCACACTGTGGCTAACCCCGGTGATGGGAGTGGAAATACAGATGTATGGAAGATGACATCTAGCAGGTGCCATTACTGGGAAAAGAGCAAAGCTACAGAGGAGCGAATCTACCTCTTACCTGTCCTGGCTCATTGCAGTAGGACCTGGTAGCGATAGCTAAGCATTGCTGGCAGCCTTTGGGTACATGAGGATACACCAGCATCTCAAAGGCCCAGAGTTCCAGCACCAGTCATTTCCACCAAGGGGTGGTGCTCTGAGACTGAGATAATCCAGTTCCAAGGGAATGTCCACCTTCTTGGAAAATAGCAGGCATTCTCCATGGCAAAGGGAACCCAGCCCCACCAAGATCCTGGAGGGCCCAGTAAAGCTTGTAAGACAAAACAAAAATTTATACTATTGCACCATCTGCTGGAAAACAAAGGAAAGATCTCTACTTAACAACCTGCTAAATAGTTAAAACTAAAACTGTACATTAAAAAAAAGGAGAGTTCACCTTAAATGCCTGGGCTGAGAAATAATCTTTCAAGTACTGTGAATAATCAAGATAAAAGGGAACTAGAGAGAAAATGAAGTCTCTGGAAACCAAACACAAAGATATGACAAATTTAGATGTAAATGATGAAAGAACTCAAGATTGCCCTAACCGGTTTGGCTCAGTGGATAGAGCATCAACTGCAGACTGAAAGGTCTCAGGTTCGATTCCAGTCAAGGGCATGTACGATGGTTATGGGCACATCCCCAATAGTGCCGGAGACAGGTGATTGATGTTTCTCATCAATGTTTCTAACTATCTATCCCTCTCTTTTCCTCTCTGTAAAAAAAAAAATCAATAAAATATATATTTTTTTAAAAGTTCAAGATTGTAGTTTTGAAAAAACTCAATAAGATGCAAGACAGAAAGGTAAGTCAGTGAGCTCAGGAATAAAATTAATGAATAAAAGGAGTATTTAATCAAAGATATTGAAATTATAAAAAAGAACCAAACAAATTATGGTGCTGAAGAACTCAGTAAATGAAATGAAGAATGAATTAGAGCCCAGCTGGTGTGGCATCAACCTATGAACCAGGAGTTCATGGTTTGATTCCTGTTCAGGGCACATGCCCAGGTTGTAGGCTCAATCCCCATTGTGGAGTGTGCAGGAGGCAGATGATCAGTGATTCTCTCTCAGCATTGATGTTTCTATCTCCCTTCTTCTCTGAAATCAATAAAAAGATATTAAAAGAAAAAAAGAATGACTTAGAGAGCTTCAGAAATAGATCAAATGGAAGAGAGAAATAGTGAACTTGAAGATAGAAATCTAAACTCAGGTGAGAAAGAGAAATGGGAGTTAAAAATAATGAAAGAACACTATGAGAAACTATCTGACTTACTTAGAAAAAGCAATATAAGAATAATGGGTATACCAAAGGAGAAGAGACTGTTCAAACAAATAATTAATAAGAACTTCCCAATCCTATAGTAAGAGCTGGATTCTCAAATTCAAGAAAGCAACAGAACATCTAATTATCTCAATGTAAAAAGACCTTCATCAAGATATATCGTATTAAACCAAAACCAGTTTGGCTCAGTGGATAGAGCATCAGCCTGCAGACTCAAAGGTCCTGGGTTTGATTCCAGTCAAGGGTATGTACCTTGGTTGCAGGCACATCCCCAGTAGGGGGCGTGCAGGAGGCAGCTGGTCGATGTTTCTCTCTCATCGATGTTTCTAACTCTCTATCCCCCTCCTTCCTCTCTGTAAAAAATCAATAAAATATATATTTAAAAAAAAACAAGATATATCGTATTAAAATGTCAGAAGTTAATGACAAAGAATTCTCAAAGTAGGCTAGAGAAAAAAGACTGTAACCAATAAGGGAGACTCCATTAGATTATCATCGGATCTTTCAAGCTAGGAGAAAGTGGAATCAGATATTCAAAATATTCAGAGAAACCACCAGCCAAAAATAATATGTTCAGAAAATTTATCTTTTCAGTTATAAAAGGGAAATAAAGGATTTTTCAGAAAAAGCTAAGGGAATGTACCATCACAAGACCCAACCTACAAGAAATATTTAAAGGACCTATTCTACCTGAAACAAAAAGATAACAGGATATGGAACTGAGAATAAGATGATAGATGGAAGCAGGAACCTGCATTTCCATTTCAGATAAGGACATTAAACAATTAAAAACTTAAGAGGAAAGCATTAAAAAAAGACTATGGTTTCTACAATTTAAAAGGTAATACATAGCACAAAGGGCTAAATTATGATAAGCATAACACAAAAAGGGAATGATACTGAACGTTCATCGGTGAATGAAGATAAGATGTAATCAGAAGTAAAAGGACTATTGTATACTATATGAAACTTTTAAAAACATAAACCTAATGGTAACCATAAAACAAAAATCCTAATCTGAAATACATAAAGAGGAAGCAGCAGAAGAAATCATAGAAAAATCACCAAAGAAAAATAGCATTCAGAAACATGGGAAAAGAAACTGTGGAGATACTGAGCAGCCAGAAAACAAACAAACAAACAAAAATGGCTGTATCATGTCCTCAGGCAATGAGTGGCCAGATTATTAGATTATTATGATAAACACACACACACACTAGAGGTCTGGTGGATGAATTAGTGCATGGGTGGGGTCTGGCCAGCCTGGCCAGGGGGAGGAGACATAGGTGGTTGGCCAGCCTGCCTGCTGGTCGAACTCCTGGTCGAGGGGATAATTTGTATATTAGCCTTTTATTATATCGGATATACACTGAGTAGCTAGATTATTATGCGTTCAGAGTTCATAATAATCTGGCCACTCAGTGTATATCAATATTTATTCTAAATATAAATTGACTGAATTCACCAATCAAAAGACAGAATAGTGGGATGGATTAAAAAATATTACCCAACTATATATGTTGACTTTAAGAGACCCATTTCAGCTATAAAGATAAGCCTAGACTCAAAATGAACAGGTGGAAGATGACACCTCAAGAAAATGGCATACAAAGCAAAGCATGCAAAGATAAAGTGTAACCGAACTTATAGAGACAAAATATATATCATGATAAAAAATTTACAGGGGACAAAAATGAGCATTTTATAAGAATTAAGGGGACAATTCCCAAGGAGACAACACATCAATATTTATGCACCCAATCTTTAAGCACCAAAATATAGAAAGTAATTATCAGAGCTAAAGTGAGAAAAGGACAGAAATACAGTCACAGTAGGGACCTGAATAACCCAGTGATAGCAATGGATAGGTCATCCAACTAGAAAGTCATTAATGAAATGTACTACAAGAAGAATGGTGGGAAAACTACCAATATGTGGAGATCCATGCTACTGTGTAACTAAGAGTTGGGTCAAAGAAGAAATAAGGAATCAAAAGATACATTAAAAAAAATGACAACAACAATATAACATACCAAAATTGTGGGGATGCTGAGAAAAGTATAAGAGGAAGGTATATGACATGATAGGCCTACCTCAAGAAGCAAGAAAAAGCTCAAACAATTTAGCATTATACCTTAAAGAAATAGCAAAGGGAGAACAAACAAAGCCCACAGTGCAAGGAAGGTTATAATAAAAATTAGAGCAGAAGTAAATGAGATAAAAAAAAAAAGACAAAAGAAAAAAATTAATGAAACAAAGAATGGTTTAAAAAAATAAAATTGGCAAAACCCCGGTTAGACTCAAATGGAAAAAGCATAAAAAAGAGAAAGCACTCAAATAGATAAAAACAGAAGTGAAAACAATTTAATAAAAATTGTGGTGTTTATTAAATAATCTTTAAATAAATTAATTTATTTAAAGTTTATACAAGAATAAATTAATCTTTAAATAAATGATTATACAAGAATACTGTGGAATACTTTTTTTAACTAGTGAATTCTACCAAATATTCAAGAAGATTTAATACCTATTCTTGCAAATTCTTTCTAAAAAGTAAACAAGAACAGATACTTTATAACTCATTTTATTAGTCCAACATTACCCTGATACCAAAACCAGGTAAGGAGAATTCAAAAAAAGAAAATGTGAGACTAGTACCTCTGATGAACATTTATACTAATAAAGTGTAATATGCTAATTAGACCAGACATCTTCTGGATATCCTTCCAGAAAAAGCCATAGTGGCAGAGGCTGAGGCAGAGGTAGTCAGGGGTGATCAGGTTAACAGGGGAGAGCAGTTAGTGGGCAATCAGACTGGTGAGGTAGGGAAATTAGGGGCAATCGGGCCAGCAGGCAGAAGTGGTTAGGGGTGATCAGGCAGGCAGGGAGTGGTTAGGAGCCATAGGTCCCGGATTGTGAGAAGGGTGTCTGACTGCCAGTTTAAACCAGCAGTTGGACATCTCCCCAGGGTTCCTGGATTGGAGAGGGTGCAGGCTGGGCTGAGAGACACTTGCCCTCATGCACAAATTTCATGCACCAGGCGTCTAGTCCTATATAATAAAAGGCTAATATGCAAATTGACTGAATGGCAGAATGACTGGTCGCTATGACGTGCACTGATCACCAGGGTGCAGCCACTCAATGCAGGAGCTGCCTCCTGGTAGTCAGTGCACTCCCACAGAGGGAGCAACGCTCAACCAGAAGCTGGGTTCACAGCTGGCTAGCGCAGTGGTGGTGGCAGGAGCTTCTCTCATCTCTGTGGCAGTGCTAAGGATGTCCAACTGACGGCTTAGGCCCGAGGGTTCCTGGACTGCAAGCCCCACTGAGTGCACGAGTTTTGTGCATCGGGCCTCTAGTAGATACAAAAATTCTAAACAAAGTACTTGCAAATACACAATACATTAAAAAGATAAAGCACCATGATCCAGTGGACCTCATTCCAGTGTGCAAAAAGAGTCCAACATATGCAAATCAAACAATGTAATATTATTATACAATTTTATTTTTTTAATAAAAAAAAATAAAAATAATAAAATTGGCAAAACCCCAGTTAGACTCAAATGGAAAAAGAATAAAAAAGAGAAAACACTCAAATAGATAAAAACAGAAGTGAAAACAGAGACGTTACAATGAACACATTTGTTTAATGATTAATTTTAAAAATTATTAAATTATAAACTAATTATTTAAATATTTATTTAAATATTTAATAAACATTTGCTAAATAAAATCTTTATTAAATAATTTTTATTTATTATTATTTAATAAACACCACATTTACTTCGGCTCTAATTTTTATGATACACCACATCAAACAATGTAATACACCACATTAATAAAATAAAGAGATAAAAATCATGGGATCATATCAATAAATGCAGAAAAAGCATTTAACAACACAATGTCCACCTGTAATTAAAATACTCAATAACATGGGTATAGAAGGAAAATACTAAACGTAATAAAGGCCATCTATGACACACTCTCAGGAAATACCATATTCAGTGGTGAAAAACTGAAAGCCTTTCCTCTAATTTCAGGAACAAGACAAGCATACTTATTCTCACAACTCTTATCAACATAGTGTTGAAAGTCCTAGCCAGAGCAATCAGTAAAGAGAAAGAAAGAAAAGGCACCCAAATTGGGAATGAAGGAGTAAAATCATCACTATTTGCAAATGACATAATTCTATATATAAAAAATTCTGAAGATCCTACTAATATTAGAAACAATAAACAAATACAATAATGTTGCAGTATACAGAGAGCATACAAAAACTTACATTTCTATATACTTACAATGAAATACCAGAAATTTTGTAACAATAGGTGAGGGTTTTTTGTTACTTTGGTTCATAATATCAGAAGTGTATGTTCCAATTTAAACCCAAATTGATTTTAGTATGTTAGTATTTTTTTTTCTCCTTTCCTTTTCTAATTTTTGTTGGCCTTTATTTTTTATTTCCTGAAATCTTCAAAATCCACAACAAGGATTTTAATTGCTACTCTTTAGACAGAGTTTCTCTTACAGAATTTATGCCATTAATTATGGAATGAGGTAAATTATAACTCTTTTGAACCAAAATTGCACATGGAAAGGTCGCAAGGGGCAGTGATGAAAGATGTGCTTTGCCTCTCTTCATCTCTATTTCTGAAATGTTATTTTGTTCTCTCAAATATCTGTAAGGTGAGAAGTTAATTCTGCTTATAAACTTTTATTTTTACTAAAACCTTATAGAATAGTTTATTTTTCCAGTATGCTTTTAGGAAAAATATAAGTTTCTGTTCCCAGCCTGCTTATAATATCCAGCTTTTGTGGCTTTGGCTCAGAGTTCCTTTCTACCTCATGATAAACATCTTTCTATCTCATTATACCTTAAACTCTGTAAGCTCTAGGAGCCGACTTACAGAGGAAGCTCACTGTACTATTTAAATGAGCCATGACAGTCCTGGGAGTGGAATTAACTGCTGGGAAGTAGACCAGGTGATATTAAAGGGGCTTGTCCCATGGAGTAATTGCTCAGCCCATTAATATTGAAGTAGAAATTGGAAGAATGAACCTCTTTGGCTACTAATATCCTTAAGAGATAAGACAATCATTTTATGCTTATGTATTTTCATCTCCCCATGTAAAATTGTGCTGGAGGACATTTCATTTCTAGGTCTGGTTTTTTATTTTTCATTTTTGCAGCCTTAATATCAGTAAACACTTCAGTACTAACATAAGACATCAGGGGATGAATTAAATTTTTGTGTTTTTTAGTAGATTCTTAAAAAACAATGTTTTTATTGATTTCAGAGAGGAAGGGAGAGGTAGAGAGAGATTAAAACATCAGAGAATCATTGATTGGCTGCTTCCTGCCAAGCCCCTACTGGAGATCCAGCCTACAACCCCAAGCAGCTCTAGATACCATTTATAACATGCTAGTGCTCATTAGTATCTTTTATAGCTAAGATAAGAACTATTTTAGCATATGTCAGCTTCTTTGGATTAAAAATAAAGATAAATTAGAATTTTTTTCCTGAAGAAAGTTAATGAGGTCACAATTTGGAGCCAATAAATAAGGACTAGTCAGCTTAGTAAGTGTTGCATAAAGTACATTGTGGGATAAGTCTGTTGAGTCATCATTTTCTTTTTTCCTTCTCAACTCCTCTTCTCCAGCTCCACATTTGTGGTTTTCAATAGAATACCTTCTTATTTCTGTAGTTCCTAAAATAATGTTAGTTAGGGTGTTTGTTGTTCTTTAGTACTTGGGACTGAGATATTTTTAAAAAATCATTTTTTATTGATTTTAGAGAAAGGAAGGGAGAGGGAATGACTAGAGAGATTGAAACATCGATCAGCTGAGACTGTCGGACCTCAGAGGGAAGGTAGGGGAGCGTGGGGATAAGGGAGAGAGATCAACCAAAGGACTTGTGTGCATAAATATGAGCCTAACCAGTGGTCATGGACAACGGGGAGTGGGGGCATGTGTGGGGAGGGGTTTGGGATGGGAATGGGGGGATGAGAACAAATATGTAATACCTTAATCAATAAAGAAATAAAAAATAAAAAAGAAAGAAACATTGATCAGATGCTTCCCACTGGGGATCAAGCCAGCAACTTGGGCATGTGCCCTTACTGGGAATCGAACCATGATCTCCTGGTTCATGGGCCCATGCTCAACCATTGAGCCACACTGGCGTGGCAGGGTCTAAGATAATTTAGGCATTAAGTTTGCTGTTTGTTTTATTAATCTTAGAGGGAGGAAGAGAAACATTGATGTGAAAGAGAAATATTGATTGGTTGCCTCTCAAACTGGAAATCAAACCTGTAACCTGGGTATGTGCCCTAAACAGTAATTGAACTTTGGTAGATGGGGCGATGCTCCAATCATCTGAACCACATTGGCCATAGCTTCACATTGAGTTTTGAATGAAGTAATTTCTTTCTTTACAGCTAACTCTGGAGTGTCATTAGTGTGAAGGAATTTCTGTGCTATAGCAGCTCATCATTCTACCACTGTTTAGCTTTGGATCCTTCCTTATTGCATCTTGCTAATAATTACATCTTTGTTTTCACTCTTAAAGCATAAGAAGGTAACAAAACTGTGAGTGGGTTTTTTGTTTTTCGTTTTACGCTTTACCAGGGCATCCATGTAGTTACCAGTTACATTTTAGGTAAGTTGATGATTCCTTTAAGCTGCCTGAAATTTTCTATTTAAAATTAAGTATCTTTTACTTGCTCTTTAGGTCAGAGGAATCATATCCTCTGTGGTATTCCTCCTCCACCTCAGCTTCTTAAAGAAGTACTATAAAAAGAGCTTTTAACTTAGAAAGCACTGAATATTTTATTGACTAGAACTGAACTGAACTGTAGGCTAATAAAAAGTACCGAATGAAAATATTTCTTTCTATTATAAATGTAATGGAGTGTGAACAGTAGTAACTTTAATTCATTGTAAATCCCATCCACATACTGACAACATGGTTCAAAATACTAGGCGTTAAACCCCAATGGTCACAGTGAGCACTGAGTGAATGTTCATAGTGCATATGTAATACCTTATTTCATTATTTTAAAAATAGCAGTATTTGCTCACTAAGGACAATTTCCTAGGTTCTGACAGGGTTAGAGGTAGGATGAAAGGTGAGCCACTACTCATTGGTATTATTTTTACAGTTTGGATTATTTTTATTTTATTGATTTTGTATAGAGAGGAAGGGAGAGAGATAGAGAGTTAGAAACATCGATGAGAGAGTGTCATCGATCAGCTGTCTCTTGCACAGCTGGGGATATGCCTGCAGCCAAGGTACATTCCCTTGACCGGAATCGAACCTGGGATCTTTCAGTCCCCAAGCTGACGCTCTATCCATTGAGCCAAACCGGTTTCAGCCAGTTTGGATTATTTTTAATGATAAGTTTTTACATGAGTAGTTATGATTACTTCATAAGCATTTTTTCTTTTGATCAGTGTTCTGGCAGAATAGAAGCAGGTAAAGACCCAAATTAAAAAAAAAAAAAAAGAGCTCATATTCAATTATATTAAAATGAGGATTTTAAAATGAAAACCAAATGCCATTTATACACAAAATGAAAAAGTACTTGAAATTTTCCCATACTTAATGCTAGTTTATCTTATAACATTTTAAAAAGGCCATTTAGTCCTGGCCAGTGTGGCTTAGTTGGTTGGGTGTTATCTCACGCACCAAAAGCTTGCTGGTTCAATTCCTGGTCAGGGCACATGCCTGGGTTGCAGGCTCCATCCCTTGAGGCAGAAGATCAGTGTTCCACTCTCACATCAATATTTCTCTCTCTCCCTCTTCCTTTCTCAAAATTATTAAATATATATATGTATAATATATTTTATTGATTTTTTACAGAAAGGAAGGGAGAGGGATAGAGAGCCAGAAACATCAATGAGAGAGAAACATTGACCAGTTGCCTCCTGCACACCCTCTACTGGGGATGTGCCTGCAACCAAGGTACATGCCCTTGACTGGGATCGAACCTGGGACCTTTGAGTCCACAGGCCAATGCTCTATCTACTGAGCCAAACCGGTTCCAGCTATATATATACAATATTTAAGTACATTTATTTATTGTAGGACAGAGGCTTCCAAACTTTTCTGGTTCCAGAGCAACCAGTAAATATTTTATGACCTCTAAGCCAAAAGAAATACATAATAAGATGTATTCAGTTCTTTTATCTAATACCATAGTGATGAGAGGACACATTAAGCAAATAATTTAATTATATACAATTAATATCTAAGTAACAAAATATATAGTACTAATAGGGAGTCTGACTAATCTGAAGTGATCTTTGCTGTGAAGTAGCATTTAAGAACTGAGGAATGAGAGTGATGTCAGTAATAGGGTGGCATAGAGATTTCTTGCACTTTTGCCCCTGCCAGAAACATCAATTTAAACAGCTTTCCCTGCATAAGAATACCTTCAGAGGACTCATGAAATATTACAGCACTTGCATGAAGCATGGAAATAAAACACATTGAGGAGAGTAGGAAATATAGATTAACACTACTCCCATCACCTGTCCACAAAGCCCAGGCATTCTAGTGCAGAATGAGTCACCCTCCCAATGGGAATAGGAAAATAAAGTCAGTTTCACCGTGTATCCCAGAGTTGGTCCACCCAGCACCAGGCCAACTCCTGTAACCTTTGATGCTCCCTGTGGGATCCTGCAAACTCAGGCAGCACCTGTGACCCAATGCTCCTGATGGACTCTGGTGAATGCAGGCTTCTGGCACATCTCTGTCCTGGCTCCCACAGCCCTGGGTAGCTCCATACTTCCTGTTAGCCCCTGTGAATTCAGGTTCCATCTGGGTTGATCACTAGTTTAACTACCATTGACTGATCTCCGGTGTAGGGCTCATTTACGGAAGCTAGTCTGTAAAGATTGGAAGAGGTGCCCATTTTCTCAAATGCACAGATATCAATATAAAGCTAAAAGGATCATGAATAATCAAGGAAACATGACTACCCCAAAAGAAAATAATAAAACTTCAAGGCCCTACTATAAAGAAATGAAGATCTGTGAATTGTCTGAGAAATAATTCAGAATAATCAATACTAAAGAAATTCAGTGAACCACAAGAATACACAGACAGCTAAATGAAATTAGGAAACTAATTCATGGACAAATGAAAAATTCAGCAAAGAAGTAAAAACAGTAAAAGAAAACAAAAAACAAAAAGCAAACCCACAAATCTTAGAGTTGATAAATATATGGTTTGAAGAATGTAGTAGAGAGCTTCAACAGTAGACTTCACCAAGTGGAAGAAAGAATTACTTAACTATAACACAGATCATTTGAAATTCAGTCAGAGGAGAAAAATGGAAAATGCATGAAAAGAAGTAAAGAAATACTACATGAATTATGGGATACCATTGAAAGAAACAATCAGCATTATTGGACTCCAAGAAAGAGCAGAATAGGAGAAAGAAGCAGAAAGCTTATTAAATACACTGGAGGCCCATTGCATGAAATTCGTGCAAGGGGTTTGGCCCTTGCAGCTGCAACGGCTTGCCTCGGTCCTTGCAGCCCCAGTTTCATCTGGAAGGTCATCCAGCTGTTTGGTCTAATTAGCATATTATGCTTTTATTATTATATATATTAACTGAGAACTTACCAATCTGATGGGGTATTTGGACATTTATATTCATGAACCTAATAGGTTACCACAAAATTTTAACCCAAAATGACATTCTCAAAGACACTTTAAAATAAAACTGTCTAAAATTAAAGACACAAAGAGAGAATTTTTAAAACAATAAAAGAAAAAATATTTCTTATTTATAAGATAACCTTCATAAATCGTAAGTGAATCTCCCAGTAAAAACTTTGCAGGCCAAGAGAAAGTGCAATGGTATATTTATGCTGTTGAAAGAAAAAAAATTGCCAACCAAGAATATTTTAGGCAGCAAGGTGGTTTTTTAGGAATGAAGGTGGGATAAAGACTTGCCCGCAACAAACAGAAGCTAAGGAAGTTCATCACTACTAGACTTTCCTAATATGAAATAGTGAAAGGAGTTCTTCAGGCTGAAACAAAAGAATGCTAATTAATAACATTGAAAATATATGAAAATATAAAGCATGCAGTTAAATATAAATGGTGGTGTATTAATCATGTAACATTCTACATTAAAAGTCTAAAGAATAAATTTATTAAAAATAACTATACAGTAATAAAAAGAAGTTATGAGATAAAATATTTAAATATCAATAAGGGAGCAAATGGATAGAATTATGGTATGTAATCAAAGTTAAATTAGCTTAAAATAGACTATTATGTCTATTTGATATTTTAGGTAAGCTTTATAATGAGAGTAAAGCAAAAACCTACAGTAGATGCACCAGAGATAACAAGAAGGGAATCAAAGCATACCACTATGAAAAAAAACAAAGAAGCTAGAAAAAGAGTAAAGGTAGGGATTTGAGTATTTACTTAATCTCTGGCACATTAAAAAAAAAAAAACACAATTATTGAACACTTACCTTTATTAATTTATCCATCCATCTACCTATTTAGTTAATTATTATTTATCCATCCAGATTTCTCTCTACAAATATTCAAAGAAACCAGAAAAATTGTAAAGGGTATGAGTTGGGTATTCACATTTTCTAAGGAAAGCATTTGGTGCTTGGGTAATAAGTTAGTTATCACATATCTTATAGGCATGAACCAAATATTCCTTCATTCTTGCTGTGCATGTTCTTTATTGAATTCAAAACCATTTAGCTACATTTTGATTGCTACTATTAGTCCCTAAATAATTTATTTACCACCCTCACCAATAAGCATTTCTTTCTTTCTGTAGTTCTTGATTTATCTGGAATTCATTAGTATATTTTTTGAGGTAAAGATCAAAACTAATTCTCCTCCACACTAATATTTAATTGCATTGTATATTTTTTAGAGTTCTTTACTTTCCCAATGTTACTGATATAATTTATTCAAGAATGGTAACTCAGAGCTCCAATAAAGTGAAACAGGTCTCTATCAAGATTGACCAATAAATGTACATTTATGTGTTTTACGTTAAAAAAAAAAAGCAATTTACAAAGACAGACAATAAAATAGGAAGGAAGGAAGAAACTGGAGCACAAAACAACCAGAAAATAGTTAATAAGATGCCATTAGTAAATTTTTACCCATCAGTAATTACTTTAAATACAAATGAATTAAACTCCACAATCTAAAGGCATAGAGTGGCTTTAGGGATTAAAAAACAAGACAAACTGTATGCTGCCTTTAAAAGACACTGGCTTTAAATGCACACATAGACTCAAAGTGAAAGAATAGAAAAAGATATTCCATTAAAGTAAAAAAAAAAAGAGAATAGTTATAGCTATACTTGTAGGAAATAAAATAGACTTTAAGTAAAACACAGTAATGAGATCAAGGTCAATATATATATGCTAATTGGTCCTAATGATGTCCCATTCACAACCAGTCAACAGGCTATGAAGGCATATGAGCTGGTGGGCAGGGACAGGGGCAGGAATTTCCACCCCCCAGTGGAGGGGCATACTGCCCTGCTCAGTGCTAACTTCATGCTGCCTTGGAGGCGGAGGCCGCTGGTGGGCGGAGACACAGACAGGGGGGCCTAGCCAAGCCACCTCAGCATGCCTGGAGCAGGCCCGGAGTGGGGAGGCATGCCGAGCATGCCAGAGCCACCGTGGCACAGCTTGAGCAGGCTCGGAACAGACACAGACATTTTTTTCGTGGTAAAGGGACTGGAGTCCCTGTTCATGAAAACACCTTGACAGCCAGCAGTGGCAGCAGCAGTAGCAGGATGATGGGGGTGGCGCCTTCCCCTGATCAGCCTGGTTGCCTCCAGCAGAGGGAGGTCAGACTGCATCAATAGGACATCCCCTAAGAGCTCCTGGACTGTGAGAGGAGACAGGCTGGGCTGAGGGGGAACCCTCCCCCAATGCACGAAATCCATGCACTGGGCCCCTAGTATAATGATAAAGAGGTCACTTTATCAGGGAGACATAACAAGAGTATTTGTGAACCCAATTTAGGAACGCCTAAATTTATAATGCTGTTGTCTGAAGGGAGAAATAGCAATACAATAATAGTAGGGGACTTCAGACCCCATTTTTTTACAATGGAAGAATCATCCACACAGAGAATCAATAAGGAAAATTGGACTGAAAAAACATATTAGATCAGATGGACCTAATAGATATTTGTAGAACATTTATCCAACAGCAACTGAATATACATTCTCATGTACAAATGAAAAATTCTGCAGGATAAATCATATGTTAGACCATTGAGTGGGAGTTAATAATAAGATTGAAATCATATGAAGCATCTTTTCCAGCCATAATTGTAAGGAACTAGATATTAGCAACTAGGAAAGGAAAAAGTCAGAGGATAAATTTGGGAAGGGGCACAGCTTCGTATTTTAAAGTCTTTCAGAAAAGCTTCTGAATATATGTTGTCTATTGACTAAAATCCAATGAAGAAATAAAAGACAAAAGCAAAAGGCTTTTATGAAACTTGACCATTAAATAAGTTTCATTTGAAAAATATTGAAGTTTCACTATAGATAAAATAGATAAAAGCCTTTTTCCTTTCCTAGTGCTGTTCTACATTCTGGACTTTGCATATTGAGAGAAAGAGAAAAGATCAGTGGTATAATTGAATGTACAGAAAGAGAGGAAAGTGAATCACGGCTCCTACTTATTAGCACTTTATAAAACTGATAACAATTACATTATCTCTAGATGCACAAATCCATAGTTTGAAATGGTAAACATCTCTTTTAACCTAATAGGCACTTCTGGATAGCTGAACACTGCTATTAAATACAGAAGAAGCCCCTTTGACCAACTGACACTTAACCTTTATCTTGCTTGCCAGAGTAATTGAAGCTTTATTTTCACTCTACTAAAGATGATCAATAATAGCATGCTAGAATAGCGATTAAACTGCTCTCAAATATGCCCTGCATATTCCACTTAATCTGTTGAGTTGTACGATTTATGATAGTTGGGTTTGTTCCTACACTTGTTCATTCCAGTTATTCTTGATATTGAAATTAAGTATTTTTATTATTGTATGAAACAAATACTTGTAAGAAAAAGTTTTTATGAAACTAAAGCTGGGTGTTTGGGAGGAGGATACAAGTAAGTCATTAAAAAGCATTGATTTACGTAAAAATGAGGTAACTATAAATATTGGGAGAATCTTTTGATCTAAAGATTTTAAACTGAAGTTGCTTTCAAATATCTTTTAAGTACTAACACTACTTTAACAAAGCTGGAAATGGACAGGACACAAAAACACAATCCAGAATCTAACTCATTTGCTCACATAAAAGCTTTGAACTTTGCCTACATCAGACATTAGTGAAGCAGTGCATATATATATATATATATATATATATATATATATATATATATATATACTTTTTCCTATTCTTTTTGTTTTGTTGTTTGTTTGTTTTTTATTTCAGAGAGAGGAAGGGAGAGGGAGAGAGGTAGAAACATAAATGATGAGAGAGAATCATTAATTGGCTGCCTTCTGCACGCCCCCATTAGAGATCCAGCCTACAACCCCGGGCATGTGCCCTGACTGGGAATCAAACAGTGACCTCCTGGTTCATGGGTCCATACTCAACCAGTGTGCCACACCGGCCAGGCTAATTTTTCTATTCTTTAATGAACTTTTTAATCAGCAGAATTGTGTGTTATCTAAAAGAGTAACTTTTACAGTTTCCTATAAATAATTTGTTGATTTTGAGCATTCCAAAGGGTAAAACTTTTAAAATATATATATTTTTGATATTTTTTATTGATATTTTACAGAGAGGAAGGGAGAGAGATAAAGAGCTAGAAACATCGATGAAAGAGAAACATCTTTGCAAATTTGGCACCTTCGATAACTGTGTCTTTGAAATTAATCTCTTTTGATATCTGTAACACCTGTTTTTTTTTTTGTTTTTGTTTTTTTTTTTTGGTTCTTTTAACCTATCTAATCCTCTTCAGCATTTTTTTTTTTTTTTTTTTTTTTTTGTCTGGTTGCAGTGGCCTGATCTGTGCTCTAAAGACATCTTCAGTTGAATATGTTTGAAAACCTCAAATTGACCATGAAACCAATCTGTGTTTTTTCCCCAACAGGCATCCCTTCCTCCATCTCAACCTCCCACTTCATTCTCTTTCCCATGTAGTTTAATGATATCATATCCAGTTTTTTTAAAAATATTTTTATTGATTTTTTACAGAGAGGAAGGGAGAGAGATAGAGAGCTAAAAACGTCAATGAGGGAGAAACATCGACCAGCTGCCTCTTGCACACCCCCTACCGGGGATGTGCCAGCAACCAATGTACATGCCCTTGACCGGAATTGAACCTGGGAACCTTTCAGTCCGCAGACTGACGCTCTACCGCTGAGCCAAACCGGTTTCGGCAAAGGGTAAAACTTTTATATAGAATGTTATGTAATATAAATTATTTATAAAAATACTATCAATACTTGATTCTCAAACAGTAAATACTAAAAACTACAGCACCTACTTCATGTTATGATATCTTTAAGATTTAACACAATCTAGGTTAAATTTATTTGTATGGATTTGGTTTTAATTCCAAAGACAAAATTATTAAAGAATATTATAATTGTTTACAATCTAAAAGGTCAGAAATTTTTAATCTTCCACATAAACAATTCTAATCTTTGAGAAATCAGAACAGCTGTCCCCTGATGATTGTCTGGGTTCAATTTTTACTGAGTTATCTGCCAATTGAAATTAGGACCCTATGGACATAACCAGGATAGACTTAGTTATTGGCTTACTATAATTAAATAAGAATGAAAAGCTCATATAGAATTTTGTACCCATACTCTGAAAAACTGTGAAGCTGGTTTTGAACTAAAATTTCATAGCTTTTGTGGCTAATGAGGCGCGAAATAAATTGGCAAGCTGAAACTGCTCAAGAGCACAGTGGTACAGTATGCATTTTCTAATTCCCAGCCCTGGGGATTCCAGCAAAGGTCACAAATTAAACAAAGTCAGGATTAATCAGAACTACAATCAAATAAAACCCAATCATTAATCCTCTCCTGAGTTACAATGGAGTGATTGTGTAATTGTGTGAGAAGCACTGGAGAGGGCTCTTTTGTAGTACACTGGAAAATCAACATTAAGGTGTCAAACAGAAAAATGAAACCCTGCAGGTGAAGCTGTCTCTGGAGCCAAGAGAAACTGGCAATTTATGCAGAATTGCAGCTGAACCTTTAGAACATTGAGAGGGGTGTTGGCACTAGCTATTGAACATTTGGATCTCTCAGTGGGGCCCTCCACATAGATTAGTTTACGGGCTACTGCAAGCCCTGTTTGCTGAGAAGCTTAGTGAAGGGTGTAGCAGTTCCAAGCAACAGCCTCTCCAAGGTTAACTGCCAAAAATTTACTGTGTAGTTCTCAGCTTTTTGTAATTTTGAAGAAGAGTTTATCGAAAAACATTTCCTCTGTGGGAATGTCAGAATATGTCACCCCCAACAAAAAGGAGGGAAAGTTCACAAATACAATTTTCAGTCTATTATTTCTTCCATGTTCTGACCTTTGAACTTCCTGATTCTTGCTTTATGTTGGCTGCCTTATTATTTCTGATCTTTTCTATTCCACAGTGATCATGTGCTTCATTTTTTTTTTTTTTTGTCTCTTAGTGTCAAATCAGTGGCAGTTTTATTGTCTGTTTTTAAAAGTGGACAGTGATATTATCCAGTTATGCTAAGTTATAATTTAAGAATCAGTCTTTATGTTTAATGCATCCCATATTGTTTATGTTATATATGTGTATATTTTTGCATGTATGCTGTAAGGATAGCATTTGCCTCTATTGGTTAGTTTTCTGCTTTGCTTTAGATACCAATAGAATTTTTCTGAATCATTCACCCCATCTTTGATTTGGCTACTGACTTGAAAGCACCCACAGAGATGACACCTGTATCACATGACTCAGATTGACTTACTGTATTACAGAATTTCTTACAGTTTTTGCTATTTATGTACTAAGCCCTTGTGTTTGCAGAACAATGTTAGGTACTCTATAGGATATATGTTTTTTCTTTCAAGTAATTTACCAATTAGTATCCATGCATACATGGTTGGACAGTTCCATAAACTGATATTACTAATAGTATCACTTCGGTTTATGGCAAGATTTCATTGTAATCAGGTAGTCTTTCAGATTTTGTTTTTCCATTTTGTTTCTTGTATATTACATTTTTGGTATCATCTGAAACATCATAAGTTGAATTTATTTTTAGAAAATAAAGGCCTCAATTTAATAATCTGACTTGCTTTCAAACATTTGGCCATCATGAAGATGTGCTTGGCATGTTTAAATCCTGTATTTCTCTCCTTATTTATAATAAGTTTTCATTTTCAAAGTATCTAAAAATATGGTAGGAATAAACATATAGAATGTATTTGTGTCTGTGTTTATGTGGAGGGAGTGTTTACATTTTTTTATTTCATTTTATATTTTATTTTTCTAGTCATATACATGAAATGTTAGATTTATTATTCTGAAGTTATATTTTAACTGAAGAGTATGTCATGGTTATTTTTTAATGTCAACATAATGATTTGATATATTCTGTTTAACAACTGCTTAACATTCCATTGCATAGATAGAACATTATATTTTAATCAGTTCTCTGCTGAAGGTCATTTAGATTATATCCATTTTTGCAGTATTAAAAACAATACTGCAAAGAATGTTATTATACTTGCATATTTTTACATGTGTCTCTAAGAATGATTTTTTAGTGGAATTTTTGGGTCAAAACTTAATACATATTTTATTTTTATACTTTTTGCTAAGTTGCTCTAAGAAAAGGCTCTGCCACATATATTCTCACCAACTGTGTATGAGATTGGACATACTGTATGTGGTCTATCTTTTCAATTTCCCAAACCTATTTTTTATTTGTGATATCTTCCCCTATTTTTACTCACTTTCTTTTTCCTCTAGTAGTATAGTATTCCGTAGTACTATATCTAATTACTTCTCCGTTGATTGATATTTAAGCGACTCCTAACATTTAGCTATTTTTATACAATGCTACAAACAAAGTAGTACCCCATTGTGTAATAGTTTGTAATAATACAAAAGTTTCATAAATATAATAATAATCTGTATGAAAATGATTTCATATGTGTGCAAGTATATCTGTAGGATAAAGTCCCAGAAACAAAATTATAGAGTTAGATAGCACATGCCCAGGGTTGCAGGCTCGACCCCACTGGGGGTCATGTAGTTGATCAATGATACTCTCTATCATTGATGCTATTCTCTCTCTTTCTCTTTCTCTCTCCCCTCCCCCCCACCTTAGTATCTTAAATCAATAAAAATATATTTTTAAAAAACGATTGATGAGTTAGAGGGACATTTTCACTATGCATACACACACATACACATAATTTTAGAAATTTTTAACCATTTAAGTGTATTACCTATATAATAATTAAAATATTTCTTTTTGTTGTTGTTGTTTGGTTGTGTTTTGATTCTTTGTTGAGCTTTATTTTATTCCATCATCATTTAACCCCCTATATTCACTCTCTTCCACCTCCACCAACCCTTTTCCCGACAATCACCACACTGTTGTCCGTTTCCATGAGTTATTTATTTATTTTTTTGCTCAATCCCTCCACTCCTACCCCAAACATCCTCCCACCATTACCAGTGCTGTCTGCCCACTCTCTATCTATGTGTCTGTGTCTATTTTGCTTATTAGTTTGGTGTGTTTATTAAATTCCACATATGAGTGAAATCATATGGTACTTGACTTTCTCTGACTGGCCTATTTCACTTAGCATAGTGTTGTCTAAGTCCATCCATGCTGTCACAAAGGGTAAAAGTTTCTTCCTTTATACACCTGAGTAGTACCCCATTGTGTAATACAATAGTATTCCATTGTTTTAATATCACAGCTTTTTTATCCACTCATCTCCCTATGGGCACTTGGGCTGCTTCCAAATCTTGGCTGTTGTAAATAAAGCTGCTGCAATGAATATAGAATATTTAAATTAGTGTTTTGGGATTTTTCTGATAAATTTCCAGAAGTGGCATTTCTGGGTCATAAGGCAATTTCATTTTAAATTTTTTGAGGTAACTCCATACTGTTTTCCAAAATACCTGCACCAGTCTGCATTCCCACCAACAGTGTGTGAAGCTTGCCTTTTCTCCATATTCTTGACAACACTTGTTCATTGGTTTATTGATGATCCCCTTCTGACAGATGTGAGGTGATATTTCATTGTGGCTTTAATTTGCATTTCTCTGCTGATTAGTGATGTTGAGCATTTTTTTATATGACTATTGGCTATCAGTATGACCTCTTTGGAAAAGTGTCTATTCAGGTCCTTAGCCCATCTTTAAATTGGATTGTTTGTTATTTTGTTGTTGAGTTTATAAGTTTTCACAAATTTTGTATATTAACCCTTTAGAACATGTGTTCTCCCATTCAGTAGATTGTCTTCTCATCTGGTTGATGGTTTCTTTTGCTGTGCAAGAACATTTTAGTATGATGTAGTCCCACTTGTTTATTTTGTTTGCTTGTTTCTCTTGCCTGAAGAGATATATCAGAAAAAATATTGCCATGAATAATGTTTGAGATTTTACTGCCTATGTTCTCTTCTAGGGTTTTCATTGTTTCACATCTAACACTTTAATCTTTGATTCATTTTGAGTTTATTCTTGTGTGCAGAATAAGAATGTGGTCTTGTTTCTTTTTTGCACATATCTGTCCAGTTTTCCCAATACCATTTATTAAATAGACTGTCTTTACCCCATTGTATGTTTTTCCCTCCTTTGTCAAATATTAATTAACTCTAAAGGCATAGGTTTATTTCTGGGCTCTCTATTCTGCTCCATTGACCCATGTGTTTGTTTTTATGCCAATACCATGCTGTTTTAATTACTATGGCCTTGTAGAATAGTTTGATATCAGCATAATTTCTCCAACTTCGTTGTTCTTTCTCAAGATCACTGTTGCTATCCAGAGTATTTGTGGTACTATATAAAATTTTAGAATATTGTTCTAGCTCTGTGAAATATACCAGTTATCTTGATAGGAATGACTTGAAATCTGTAGGTAGTATGGACATTTTAAAATATATATATTTTATTGATTTTTTTTTTTTTTACAGAGAGGAAGGAAGAGGGATAGAGAGTTAGAAACATCGATGAGAGAGAAATATCGATCAGCTGCCTTCTGTACATCCCCCACTGGGGATGCCCTTGACCGGAATCGAACCTGGGATCTTTCAGTCCGTAGGCCAACGCTCTATCCACTGAGCCACACCAGTTTTGGCAGTAGTATGGACATTTTAATGATATTAATTCTTCTATGAACGGAATATATGCTTACACTTAATTTGTATCTTTCTCAATTTCTTTCACCTGTGTCTTACAATTTTCCAAGTACAGTTAAATATATTCCTAGAAAAGAAGTGTTTTATTCTTTTTGAAGTAATTGTGAATGGGGTTCTTTTTTTAGTTTCCCTTTCTGATTGTTCATTATTGGTGTATAAAAATGCAACTGATTTCTGGGTATTTATTTTGTATCCTGCTACTTTACTGAATTTATTTATCAGTTCTAGTAGTTTTTTGTGGAATCTTAAGGTTTTGTATATATTGTATCGTGTCATTTGCAGATAATGACAGTTTTACTTCTTTCTTTGCAATTTGGATGCCTTTTGTTTCTTCTCTTTGTCATATTGCCGAGGCTAGGACATTTAGTAACATGTTGAATAAGAGTGGTGAAAGTGGGCATCCCTCTTTTGGCCTGATATCAAGGGGAGCAATTGGTGTTTTTGCCCACTGAATATAATGTTGGCTGTGGGTTTGCCATATATGGCCTTTATTACACTGAGGTTTGATACCTCTATTTTCACTTTGCTTTTATCATAAATGGGTGCTTTTATCATAAATGGGTGCTTTTTTTTTATCAAATGCTTTTTCTGCAGCTATTGATATGATCAGTTGCTTTGTTTGTTGTTCTTTTTTAAGTTCCTTTAAGTGTAATGTTAGATTGTTTATTTGAGCTTTTTGATATTTTTTTAGATAGGCCGATGATGCTATGAATTTTCCTCTTAGGACTGCTTTCTCTAATCACACAGATTTTGGATTATTTTGTTCTCATTTTAACTTGTTGCAAGTTATCTTTGAATTTATTCTGTGATCTCATTGTTAACCTATTCATTATTTAGTAACATATTATTTAGCCTCCATGTTTTTGTGCATTTTTCAGTTTTTTTCTTGTGGCTAATTTCATGTTTCTGAATGCTTTGAAGACATCAATTAAATTAATAGGATATAATGTGTCATTTAAGGCCAGTGTCTCCTTGTTTCTGTCTGGAAAATCTATTCATTGATGTCAATGGGTGTTAAAATCCCCTTCTATGATTGTATTACTATCCATCTCTCCCTTTATATCCATCAAGATTTTCTTCACATATTTATGTGCAGTTCTGTTGGGTACATAAATGTTTACAAGGGTCATTCTTATTATACTAGACCAGAGGCTCAGTGCACGAAATTTGTGCACAGCGGGGGTTGTCCCTCAGCCCAGACTGCACCCTCTCCAATCTGGGACTCCTCAAGGGATGTCCAACTGCCCATTTAGGCCCAATTCTGTTGGGCAGTCAAACATCCCTCTCACAATCCAGGACTGCTGACTCCCAACTCCTCACCTGCCTGCCTTCCTGATTGCCCCTAACCACTTCTGCCTACCAGCCTAATCACCCCTTAACTACTCTTACCAGCCTAATTGATGTCTAACTGCTCCCCTGCCAGCCTGTTTGCCCCCAACTTCCCTCCCCTGCTGGCCTGGTCAACCCTAACTGCCCTCCCCTGCAGGCTTGATCGCCCTCAACTGCCCTCCCTTACAGGCTGGTCCCTCCCAACTGCCCTCCCCTGCTGACCATCTTGTGGTGGCCATCTGTGTCCACATGGGGGCAGGATCTTTGACCACATGGGGGCAGCCATCTTGTATGTTGGAGTGATGGTCAATCTGCATATTACTCTTTTATTAGATAAGATAAAGGCCTGCTGCATGGGTCGGGGTTAGCTGGTTTGCCCTGAAGAGTGTCCCAGATCAGGGTGGGAGTTCCCTTGAGGTGAAACATCCTGGGTGAGGGGCCTGTGTGGTTTTCACGCTGGCCATGTTCCCCAGTGACCAAAGCAGAGGCCGTGGTATCTGGGGTTTATCTTCTACAATTGAAACTTTGTAGCCTAGAGTGGAGCCAAACTTTTACTCTCTCTATGGTATCAGGGAATTTATGTATCTTCTATAATTGAAACTTTGTAGCCTTAAGGCTTAAGCAGATGCCTGGGCCAGCCAGGGTGTGCGAAAAGCTTGGCTTCCTCCATTGCCTGGAAAACCCAAGCCTCCCTCCTGCTTTCTCCATGGCCACAGCCATCTTGGTTGGGTTAATTTGCATACTCTCTCTGATTGGCTTGTGGGTATAGCGGAGTGATGATTAATTTGCATATTGCTCTTTTATTAGATAGGATGCCCTATGCACGAGATTCATGCAAGCCTGGGCTTTCCTTCCCCTGGCTGCCAGCACCACCTTCACTCTAGCTGGAGCCACCTTTCTGCCTTTGCTCCATCCCAGAGCCACCTTTCCCCCTTCCCATGCTGCCCAGAGGTGCCTGTGTATGCAAATAACCCACCATCTTTGTTGGGTTACTTTGCATTCAATCTCTCCTGATTGGCTGGTGGGTGTCAGGAAGATACGATCAATTTGCATTTTTCTGTTTTATTAGTGCAGATTGCCACCTTTATCATGATAGTGTCCTTTGTCTCTTACTATTGCCTTATATTTTTTTTATTGTTGTTTTATTTTTGTGTGTGTGTGTGTGGTTGTGTTTTACTTTTTATTTATTTTATTTTTTGTTAATACTTACCTGAGGATATTTTTTTCCTTTGATTTTCTTTTTAAAGAAAGAATGGGAGGGGGGAAAGAGGGAGAGAGAGAAAGAGAATGAGAGAGTGGAGAAGAGAAGAAGCATGGCTATGATAAAGCCATCCATTGGTTACCACTTGCATGTGCCCCAGAGGGGCAGGAACGAACCACAATCCAGGGACGATGTCGTCCCTTTCACTCTGGTTGAAGTCATGACACTTTGGTAAGTAGGTGGCATTCTTGCCATTGAGCAGAGCTGGCCAGGGCTACAGCCTTGTTTTTATATAAGTATTGTTGCCTGAGCAACTTTTTTTCCTTTCCATTTGCATGAAATATCTTCTTCCATCCCTTTACTTTTATTTTGTGTGTACCTTTCATTCTGAGGTGTGTTTCTTGTATACAGCATATGCATGGGTCTTGTTTTCTTATCCATTCAACTTATGTCTTTTGATTAGAGCATTTAAGCCAATTTCATTTAAAGTAATTACTGAGTCCTAGCTGGTTTTGCTCAGTGGATAGAGCGTTGGCCTGCAGACTGAAGATGGGTTTGATTTCAGTCAATGGCATGTGTCCTAGTTGTGGGCTTAATCCTCAGGGATCGCGCAAGAGGCAGCCAATCAATATCTCCCTGTGGATAATGCCACTTGTGAATCTATTATATCCCACTCTGTTGTTATTTGAAGCTGGCTATTGGGTGTATTGCTTTTGGGCCTCTTTGTAGGGACTCTGGTGCAGGCCAATGTCAGTAGCTATCTGGTTCTGGGGCCCCTATTTGGAACTATCAGCGATCCACAGCTTATGGATCTCTCTGCTGGGCCTGTATGTGTGTGGAAAGGACCAAACTGTGCACCAAGGCCTGCTTTTACTAGCACCAGGCCCAGGGCAGGTCAACAAACTCTCAAAGCTCCCAGAGATATACTTCTGCCCGCAGGCTGTCTATTAGTCTCAGTCACAAAGCCTCTGGCAGTACTCCTCAGCAGGGCTAAAGCACCACAGGGTGAGTCTTTTACTTTCTCCCAGGCGATGCTGCATGCTGGGGAATGCTCTGCCTCAGAAAGATCATTTTTGCAGTATGGGTTTATGGCTTAACATAGGGATCCTGGTGGCTAACTACTTATCTCTTTCCCCAGAGCCACCAACCACAGACTCACCTCACACACCTCTAGTCCACTCTGCCCTCACTCCACTGTTGCCCAGGGTAAATGTCTATGAACAAAATTTTGTGTGTAGGTGCTTTAAGAGGGTGCTTGCATTTCTAGCCATCTCTTCCTGGTGCACTGATACCCTACTGCTTTTCACAACCAAATGTTATGGAAGCATCTTTCCTGGTTCTGGTGCCATGGGCTGGGGAGCCTGTCTTTAAGTTTAGAACCCACACTTCTGAGGAGGGAACCCCCGCAGCTGATATATATCTCCAGAACTTCAGCTGTGGCCTGTGACTGCCTGGCCAGCCCTCTCATGCCTCCGCACCTTCTATCATTCTTGATGTGGCCGCCTATATAAGTCCTTGGTTATAAGGTTTCTCTCTAGTGAGTTTTTAGTTGGTTATTCAGGATGATTTTCTAAATATTTATTTAATGTAGTGGTAAAAAGCATGAGCTTTCAAGTTAGAATTAAGTTTAAATGTGCTCTTTGAGACCTTAGGCATATTTTCCTCTGAATCTTAGTTTTGTTATCTATCTAATAAAAGAGTAATATGCAAATTGAAGGTCACTCCAACACACAAGATGGCCGTCCCATGTGGACACAAGATGGCTGCCACAAGATGGCCAGCAGGGCAGGGCAGTTGGGGCGACCAGGCCTGCAGGGGAGGGCAGTTCAGGGCGACCAGGCTGGCAAGGGAGGCTAGTTAGGAGTGACCTGGCCAGCAGGGGAGGACAGTTAGGGGAGACCAGGCCAGCAGGCAGGGCAGTAAGGGGTGACCAGGTCAGCAGTGGAGGGCAAGGGAGCAGATAAGTGTCAATCAGGCTGGCAGGGGAGTGGTTAGGGAGTGATCAGGCTGGAAGGCAGAAGCAATTAGGGTCAATTGGGCAGGCAGGCAGGCAAGCAGTTGGGAGCCAGCAGTCCTGGATTGTGAGAGGGATCCCAGATTGGAGAGGGTGCAGGCTGGGCTGAGGGACACCCCTCTCCCTTGTGCATGAATTTCATGCATCGGGCCTCTAGTCCTATATAATAAAAGCTTAATATGCTAAGTGTTCAGTCATCCGGTTGTCCATTCAACCATTTAAAGCATAATATACTAATGATGTATTAAGGCCACTCAGCTGCTCACTATGAAGTGCACTGACCACCAGGGTGCAGGCAGTCAACCGGTTGACCAGTTGCTATGATGTACACTGACCACCACAGGGCAGATGCTCTGACCAGTAGGTTAGCTTGCTGCTGAGGTCTGGCCGATTGGGACTGAGCAGGGTGGGCTGGGTATGCTCTGGAACCCTCCCGTGCTCCCTCCCTGGCTGTCCAACCTTCCACATCCCTCCCCAGCCTTGATCATGCATTGGTGGGGTTTCTCGGCCTGGCCTGTGCCCTCTTGTAATCTGGGACTCCTCAGGGATGTTGGAGAGCCAGTTTTGGCCCGATTCCACAGGCTAGGCCTAGGGACCCCACTGGTGCACGAATTCGTGCACTGGGCCTCTTGTACATATATATTCAGAGAAAAAGAGAGAGAGAGAGAGACAGACAGACACACACACACACACACACACACACACACACACACACACACTAGTCCTATTATAATACTTCAGTGAGTAAAACACTTATTCTGAAGCTATGGCTGATGTGAGCAATCATTAGCCCAGGTTTATTCTGTTGTCAGGCACATATGTTGCGATTTTGTATTGGGGTGTGTGTGTGTGTGTGTGTGTGTGTGTGTAAAATTTATTTATAAGCAACTAATTTAAGCAGTGATAGCTTCTAGGCAATTCTTATAAAGGGATACATTTTGAATAAGTTATATGTATATTCACATAGTAGAAAAATATCAGCTTTTCAGAAATAACAACTGCATACTATCACTACAATATATTAAATGTCTTGTGCTTCTTTCTTTTTGTGTGTGTGTGTGCTTCTTTCAGATTTATTCCATTAGTTTCACCTCCCAAATCATTTTTACTTCTAAGACTTCATAAAACTTTTCTTGTCAAGGATGTCAATTTAGAAAAGAGCACTGGAAAGTTAATTCCAAGTGGTTTCTATTGATATTCAAGTTGCCTTGAGCTTAGGTCTCTAACTGCAAAGAATTGGTCTTAAGTGCAGTTCTTTTTAAAAATATATTTTTATTGATATTTAGAGAGAGAGGAACAGAGTGGGGAGAAGGGGGGAGAGAGAGAAGCATTGATGTGACAATGGAACATTGATCAAATTTCTCTTGCATCCCTCTGACCTGGATTCGAGGCAGCAACCTCTTGGTGCATGGCATGATGCCCAAACCAAGCCACACTGGCCAGGTTTTTTTTTTTTTTTTTTTTTTTTCCTTTATGATTTTCCTAAAATTATGCATCTGTATATAAAAAAAACATTATTTTTTTCTTTGTATCAGTTTGCCTTCAGGTACCTCAGATTACCCTGACCTTTCTTTTTGACACTTCAGATGATCAGCAATTATAAAAGATAAATTATTTACTGACATAAATGTGTAGCTATGAAAGGCTCTCTTTTTATATGCACTGTTTACAAGAGTAGAAAGTGAGTTTAGATTATTTAAATAGACTGATTATTCTCTAGACTTTCCTTTGAAATTACAAATAATATGTATTCATAAGCATACTGAAGTACTGTAACTTATTCTAAAACTAGTATACTATCTATATTTCCCCCCTCTAAGTTTAGATGCTTTTGCTCAAATTAAATAAATACATAAACATGTAACACACACACACACACACACACACACACACACACACACACTCATACACACTGTGTTCCATATTGCTGGAAAATGTTTCTTTTAATAATCCTTTCTACATGCTGATCATTTTGATATTTTATATTCTCTTTCACTTGTTTTTAAGATTGTTAAAACAGCACCAAATTATGGATATTCCTGTGTTCTTTATTTTGTTTATTGTGAGTTCTGGTGACCAGTATTTCTAACTCTTTGAAGATGTTGTAACACTTCAATGGCTTTCAAGCATTTTCCTTATAAGGTCAGCCTGCATGTGGACTGCCTTATCTATAAACATGGTTGCTACATGTGGCTAAAATATGCACAGTTAAGCAGTATGCCTAAAATATGCACAGTTAAGCAGTTTTCTGTGTCTCCTATGCTACCTATATGATATATAATAGAAGAACTATCCAGTTTATAGAATATTGAAAAATACTTTATTGGTAGTTTTTATAATTTTTATTTTAGAATTAGAGTCCTGATGTGTGAATTCGTGCACCAGTGAGATCCCTCGGCTTGGCCTGCAGACATCCCTTGAGGGGTCAGTCCCGGATTGTGAGAGGGTGCAGGCCAGGCTAAGAAACCCCACTGGTGTATGATTGAGGCTGGGGAGGGACTGCAGGAGGACTCCAGGGCATGTGCAGCCCATCTCACCCAGTCCTGATTGGCTGGACCCCAGCAGCAAGCTAACTTGCCAGTCAGAGCATCTGCCCCCTGGTGGTCAGTATGCGTCATAGTGACTGGTCAAATGGTTGAACGAATGGTTGGACACTTAGCATTTAGGCTTTTATTATATAGGATTTTTTCTGTGGCTACAAAACTTGTCTAACCATTAAATAGTTGTGTGTTTTTCTAAATATTACAAAGGGAAAAAATGACTCCTGCTCCTTTTAAAATTATTCTGGTACTCATCTTCATCTCCTTCTGCTCATAGTCATTTTGGCCCCAAGTTCTTTGATTTCTCTTCTCTTTTTCTTATTCCTATTACCACTACCAGAATTTGTACTTCATGATTTTTTAATTGGATTTTCTTAATTGCATCCTAAGTGGTCTTGTTTCATTGTAATACATGCATCACCTGGCCTTTGTTGAATCTCCTACTTAAAATTCTTCAGTGTCCCTTTCTCCTCCCCTCATGTCCCTCACACACACAAATATTTTTCTGAGATGTATAGATCTTCGTGATCTCTCTCCTGTGTTCTGCTACCCCGTGTAGTTGTAATTCAGTTATTCTCATTGCTATGTAATATTCCAGTCTATGACTGTATGACAGGTTATTTATCATTTCAACCATAAGTTAAAATTTGGGTTGTTTCTAGTTTGGAGATATTACAAATAAACCACATTATATTTTATTTGCCTCTTTACTTATAATCCTTTCCAATATAGAAATTTGTTGAGGCCATATTGTTTTCATCTTTTTTAGCATTTGGCAAATAAGTATTTTTTGAAAGAATGGAGAGAGGGAGGAGGAGGGGTTACTCTGCTGTTGTCACAAATTAGATAATATTCATTGTCATTTTAAAATGGTAATTTAAAAAAATCTATCCTATATTTTTAAGGCTCCTCACTCCAGCTGTGTTTACTTGAAGATCTTTTTAATGGAAAAGTGAACTCTCAATACCTCTTTTAAAAAGTGGCAAGATTTATTAAGCTATAACTTTTCCATATCTCCATAGTAAATTCTTTCCTTACTTTACCATTGAGCACATTTTTATTCTCCTAGAAACAAAGTTGCCTACATGAAATCAGAGGTACAGTATTTACATATAAAATTAAGCTCTTAAACTTGCTGGAATAATACTTACACCAAATGGAACTGTGTGCCTTTCCATTTCAAGGATACACTAGAAATGAAATAAATCTTAGAATAAGCAAAAAAGAATTTTTATCATGTAAAGTGTAATCTAAAAGGTAAAGAATTATAAATTCCAATTTTTTATTCAGATCTCATCTTTACTAAGTTTATCCATAATTTTCTTTACAAGTTTTTATTCAAGAAGTTATAATATTATGATTGAAAATAGTGAATCCTTCTGGTTGTTTGTCCTAGATTTAATTTAGTTTCCTGATATATAACTAGCTACATGCTTCTTTATAAACGGAAACAAAAAGCGGTGACCACTGGTCAGGTCATGGTCACTCCAATAGGCAGTAGGATTGATTATGGGATGGAAAATAAAAGTTTGGTTTTCATTCAATGTATTTGAGTAGCAGGTATAGTCAACCTTCATTATTTGTGGATTCCATATTTGTAAATTCACATATTTGCTAAAATTTATTTGTAAGTCCAAAATCGGTACTCATGACGCTTTCACAAAGATTTCTGGACATAGACAGATGGCAAAAGTTTCTGCCTTGCCCTTTATGCACATTAGCCACTGAGGTTGAACAATTGTTTTGCTTCTTTGTTTCATCTCTCATACTGTAAACAAGAGTTCTTTCGCAATCAATTTTGGCCACATGTTTTAAATTTTTGTACAAAATATTATCTAGTGTTCCTAAGCACACAAAGATCATGATGCACTTTAGAAAGGAGAAAATAGGTGTTTCCATTAAGCTTCATTCAGATATGGTGAGTTAGAGTGTTGTTAGCCATGTATTCAATACTAATCAATCAATAATACGTATTAAATAAGATGCCTTAAAAACACACATGTATTGATTGGTTGATGAAAATGTAACCAGAATCTTGCAGGAACCTAAACCTGCACTTCCTTAGGAGCGGTGGTTCAGTATTTGCTAACTCAGGGCTCTTGGTGGCTTTACAGACCACACCTACCATGAATAAGAGCAGTGACTGTACTTGATTGCCTTTTCCTCCTGCTATTATCAAGCTCAATTTATTCATATATTCTCCGTTTTTTTCCCCTCCAGCATTTACTACAAAAACAATTGGAGTTCTCTTTTCTATAAATACATGTAACTTTATCTCAAGCTTAAATTTTTTTTTTTTTTTTTGCTACATATTCTGATATGAGACAAAGGTATGTTTATAAAAGTTGCCTGCTGCATCTATGCCCTGTGGAGCCTGTCAGTGATATTTTTAATTAATCAATTATGCAATAATCGATTGTCAGCATAGAAAGTACAGCGTCTGCTTTCAGTTATTTGTTTTACTTCCAAGTGTAATTTAAAGGCAAACTAGCTTTATTCCTAGATACATGAGGCCTCTAAAGCGTGTCCTAGTCTTGATGAATGTTTTCTATGAACACTTCAAGTAGAATATCTTTTACCCATGGTTTTAGAAGATATACTGTGAAAGCACAGTTGCTTTAGAAGCCTTTATAAATAACATGTGGGTATTAATATAATAAATGTTTGTCTTTCTTTACCATTTCTTACTTCTTCTCCCTAGTTTATTTAATCCATTGTACTTCTCTGTGTAGTGTGAAGCATTTCTCTCCTGTTGTGCTAATAAAATTAAATAAAATACTAAGAATCACTCCCACATTAATAGCATATACCTAGAAATAAGGGATTATTCCGTACCTTGTTCATTTCAGCAGTACTAACTAATCCTCTTAGAACCAATGATCAGAATATTTTCTGTTTTACTGCTTTGAGAAATGGTCAGCTATCTGCTTCTAAGTTTGTAATAGGAGATTGAATAAATGTCTTTGTGCTCATATTGAATTGGTATCTGCCTACCTAATGCTGTGAGAAACTTAGATACAACACTGTTAAAAAATATTTGACAATTGAATTAATCATTTGCAGTGTTTAGAATTATGGAAAGTGGCAATCTATACCTGGTGAAAATACCTAACTGGAGACATTGCTTTTTTCAATATGAGATTTCAGAGTTTTTTCATATACTCAAGTTAAGAACAAACTGTTATCTTTTTTGGTCTTCGTTCTATGTGGATACGCTAAAGTATTTGCCACCCTACTAATTACCTCCCCTCTTTTTTTCTTGAAACCCCTTACTTCCTTTTACTCTCTGATACCTTGCTCTCATACTTCTTCTCTTCAAGTACTCCTTTTAATCCTTCAATAATGGCCCCTTTTTATTGCACTACTAGAGGCAAGGTGCATGAAATTCATGCCTGGGGGGGAGGCGGTTTGTCCCTCAGCCCAGCCTGCACCCTCTTCAGTATGGGACCCCTCAGAGGATGTCCCCCTCACAATCTGGGACTGCTGGCTCCTAACTATTCACCTGCCTGGCTGCATGATTGCCCCTAACCACTCTGCCTGCCAGCCTGATAGTCCCCTAACCGCTCCTTTGCCAGCCTGATTGACACCTAACCACTCCTCTGCCTTCCTGGTCACCCCCAACTGCCCTCCCCTGCAGGCCTGGTCACCCCCAAATGCCCTCCCCTCCTTCCATCTTGTGACAATTTGGGAGTGGCCCTCTTGTGGTGGCCATCTTGTGACATGAGTGCGTAATGGTCAATTTGCATATTACCTCTTTATTATACAGGATCATTCTATATTTTAGTTAGTTGTTTATAAATGTTTCCCCTACTTGACTATAAATTGTTTCTTGTTTATCTTTATATCTTTCACTATTACTATATAGTAGATACTTAATAAATATTGAGAAAGTGAACTGCTTCCACTCCTTAAGTGTTGATGTTCCTTTTCAGCCTGAGCATTCTCATCTCCCATCTGTAAGCTCAATCTTTTCTCTCTTTACTACTAAGACTTTATGTTAAAGAAGGGAAGCTCTGAAACAGTAATGCTTTGTTCAGATCCCAGCTCCACCAATTTCCAACCATGTATAGTTGGCAAGATTATATTTGAACTGCCTGTCTTGACTTTCTAATCCTTAAAATGAAGGTAGTAGAAACTGTCTCCTATATCATAAAAATGTAATGAATTAATGTGCACATATGCCCATTCAGTGCCTGGCATATCAAATGTACTTAGTAACTGTCAGATAACAGTGCTCACTTTTCCCTTTTTCAACTACATCTTCCATCTGTGTATCTTTATCTTCCAGACTTTTTTATCCTGAAGCATTCTGAACTTATATTTTCATATGCCAGTTTGACATTTTAAACTTAGTATCCTATAGGAATTTTAAACTCTTACATGTCTAAAGCTCAATTCATTATTACTACCAGTAAATTTATTATGCCTTCCATATTTTCTAACTTAAATAATGGTACTAACCTCCATCCAATTTCCTAAACTTTAAAACCTTGATTTCTCCTCTCACATAAACTTCTCTTTCCCTGCCGTTCACCCCTTTTCTGTCTTTATTGGCTTAGTTCAGGCCTCTTATCATCTCACACTTCAACTATTTAAATTGTCGACTAATTCTCTGTCTTCAGCCTATTGTCACTTTTGAAAATATTTATTTATTCATTTATTTTTATTTTTATTGTTGATAGTATTACAGGTGTCTCCCTTCCCCCCCACTATAACCCCCTACTCCCAGCCCTTACCTGCCTCCCCCGCTCCCCCCCACCAAGTCTTTACTACCCTATTGCCCATGTTATGGGCTATGCATGTAAGTATGTAAGTTCTTTGGTTTATCTCTTCTCATATCCCCTTCCCCACATCAAGGTATGTCCATCTATTCCATGCTTCCAGTCTTATTTTATTGGTCAATTCATTTTGTTCATTAAATTCCAAAAATAAGTGAGATTATATAATATTTGTCTTTATCAGATTGACTTATTTAACTTAGAGTAATAGTCTCCCAGTCCATCATTCTGTCCCAAAGGATAGGAGATCCCTCTTTTTATAGGGATATTATTATTATTCCATTGTGTAAATGTTCCATAACTTTTTTATCCATTCATCTACTGATAGGCACTTGGGTTTCCAGATCTTAGTTATTGTAAATATGCTATGAATATAGGGGTGCATATATTTTTCTCTTTATTGATTAAAGTATTACGTATATGTTCTTATCCCTCATTTCCCCTCCAACCCCCAGCTCCCGCTCGTGCCCTCACCCCCCTAGTGTCTATGTCTACTGGTTATGCTTATATGCCTGCATACTAGTCCTTTGGTTGATCTCTTCCCCTTCCCCTCACACTCCCCTGCCTTTCCTCTGAGGTTTGATGGTCTGATCCATGCTTCTTGGTGTTTTGGGATTTTAAGATGTATTCCGATAAGTAGTATTGCTGGGTCAAACAGAAATTTCATTTAAATTTTTTATGAAACTTCGTACTGTTTTCCATTGTTGCTGCACCAATCTGCATTCCCACCAGCAGTGAACTAGAGTTACCTTTTTTCCACATCCTTACCAGCACTTACTGTTTGTTGATTTTTTGATGATAGCTATTCTGATAGGTGTGAGGTGATATCTCATTGTGGTTTTAATTTTCATTTTTCTGATGACTAGTGACTTTGAGCATTTTTTCATGTATTTCTTGGCCATTTGTATGACCCCTTTTGAAGAATTCTCTATTCTTCAAAATCTCTTTAAAAAATAGGTCCTTTGCCTATTTTTTAAAATGGATTGTTGTCTTCCTTTTGTTGAGTTATATGAGTACTTTGTATATTTTAGATATAAACCCCTTAGCAGATATATTATTGGCAAATATGTTCTCCCATATAGTGGATTCCCTTTTCATTGTTATGATGGTTGTACAGAAGATTTTTGCTTGATATATTCCCATTTGTTTATTTTTTCTTTTGTTTTTCTTGCCCTAGGAGATATATCAGCAGTATTTTTATGGTTTCATGGCTTACAGTTAAGTCTTTTTATCCATTTTGAGTTTACTCTTGTGTAAGATGTAAATTGGTGGTCTGGTTTCATCTTTTTTATATGTGGCTGTCCAGGTTTCCCAATACTGTCTGTTAAAGAGACTGTCTTGATTTCACTGCATGCTCTTGCCTCCATCGTCAAATATTGACTATAGTGGTGTGGGTCAATTTCTAGGTTCTCTGTTCTATTGCATTGGTGTGTGTGTGTGTGTGTGTGTGTGTGCGCGCGCGTGCGCGCGCCCGCGTGCACACGCTTCTTCTTGTGCCAATACCAGGCTGTTTTGGTTATAATGTCTTTGTAATATAATTTGCCATGAATATGTTTATGCCTTACTCTAACTCTTTTTCAACATCTGCTAGTTTTCCAAGAACAGGTCTTTTACTTCCTTAGTTAAGTTTATTCCTAGGTATCTTAGTTTTTTTGTTGTAGTGGTAAATGGAGGTTTTTGTTTTTGTTTTTAGTTTCTCTTTCTGTAAGTGCATTGTTGGTATATAAAAGAGCCATAGATTTCTGGGTGTTAATTTTGTATCCTGCTACATTGCTGAATTCATTTTATAAGTCTAGTAGTTATTTGATGGAGTCTTTAGGCTTTTTAATGTACAATATTATGTACTCTGTGAATAATTACAGTATTACTTCTTTTCCAATTTGGATGCCTTTTATTTCTTCTTGTCTGATCACTATGGCTAGCACTTTCATTACTATGTCAAATAGGAGTGGTGAAAGTGCGTATCCCTGTATTGCCTGTATTGTTCTTGTTCTTAGGGATGAAATGTTTTAGTTTTTGCCCTTTGAGTATGTTGTTGGCTGTAGATGTGTCATATAATGCTTTTATTATGTTGAGGTATGATCCCTCTCCACTTTACTGAGGATTTTTATCAAGAAAGGGTGTTGGATTTTGTCAAATGCTTTTCTGCATCAATTGATATGATTATGCAATTTTTGTTTCTCACTTTATGTGATGTATAAAGTTTATTGATTTGCAGATATTGTACCAGCCTTGCATCCTCATAATAAATCCCACTTTATCATGGTGTATGATCTTTCTAAAATAATGCTGGATCCGATTTGCTAGAATTTTGTTGAGGATTTTTGCATCTATGTTCATCAGGGATTGTAATTCCCTTTCTTTTAGTGTCTTTATCTGGTTTTGGGATTAGGGTAATGCCAGCTTCATAGAAAGCTTAGAAGTGTGCCTTCCTCTTGAAAATTTTTTAATAATCTGAGAAAGAGAGGTTTTAATTCTTTAAATGTTTGGGGAAACTCCCCTGTGAAGCTGTCTGGCTCAGGGCTTTTGTTTCCTGGAAATTTTTTTTATTACTACTTCAATTTCATTCATAGTTACCGACCTATTCAGGTTTTTTATTCTTGCTGATTGAGTTTTGGAACATTGTATTTTTCTAAGAATATGTCCATTTCATTTAGGTTGTCCAGTTTGTTGGAGTAGAGTTATTCGTATTACTTTTTTTTTTCCCCCCCATACTTTGTATGTCTGTTGGGTCAGTTGTTACTTCACCTCTTTCATTTCTGATTTTGTTTATTTTGGTCCTCTCTCTTTGTATCTATGTGAGCCTGGCTAGAGGTTCATCAATCTTGTTTATCCTTTGAAAGAATCTGCTCTTGGTTTTATTGATTATTTTGTGTGTGTGTGTGTGTGTGTGTGTGTGTGTTTGTCTCTGTGTCATTTATTTCCGCTCTGATCTTTATTATTTCCTTCCTTCTGCTTACTCTGGACTTTTCTTATTGTCCTCTTTCTAATTTTTTAAGTTGTAGGGTTAAATAATTTATTACCACTTTTTCTTGTTTTTTTGAGGTAGATCTGTAACTCTACGAACTTCCCTATCAGGATTGCTTTCACTGTGTTCCATAGATTTTGGATTGTTATGTTTTCATTGTAATTTGTTGCCATGATGCTTTTTATTTCTTCTTTGATCTCTCTGGTAACCCAGTAATTGTTTAATAGCATGCTATTTAGCCTCCAGGTGTTTGATTTATTTTGGATTGTTTTTATTGTAGTTGATTTCCAGTTTTATGCCGTGATCTAAGTAGATGCTTGATATGATTTCTATCTTCTTGAATTTGAAGAGATTTTTCCTGTGACCTAATATATGGTCTATCTTTTAAAATGAGCCGTGTGCATTTGAAAAGAATGTATATTCTGTGGCTTTGGGCTGAAATGTTCTGAAGATGTCAATTTCATCTGATCTAGTGAGTCATTAGGATTGATGTTTCTTTGCTGATTTTTTTGTTTAGAGGATTTGTCCAATGGTGATAGTGGCGTATTCAAGTCCCCTAGTATGATTGTATTGCTATATATTTCTCCCTGATATCCTCCAGGAGTTTTTTTTTAATGTATTTGGGTGCTCCTATATTGGGTGCGTATAGGTTTACCAGAGTTATTTCTTCTTGTTGGATTGCACCCTTTAGTGTTATGAAGTGGCTTTCCTTATCTCTTGTTATTTCCTTTACTTTTAAATCTAATTTGTCAAATATAAGTATTGCAACCCCAGATTTTTTTTTTTTTCTTTTTTTTTCTTTTTGTTTTCATTTGCCTGTAAAACCTTTTCCATCCCTTCACCATAGGTCTGGGTGCATCTTTTTTTTTTTTTTTTTTTTTTTTTTTTTTTTTTTTTTTCTGAGGTGGGTTTCCTATAGACAGCAGATATATGAGTCATGTTTTCTTATCCACTATGTCTTTTGATTGGAGCATTTAATCCATTTATATTTTATTATTGATAGGTACTTGTTTGTCGCCATTTTTATTCTTTATCCTTGTGTTCCTTCTTTGCTTCCTATTTCTCCTTTTTACAGAAGACTTTAGCATTTCTTGCATTGCTGGTTTGGTGGTAATGAACTCCCTTAGTCTTTTTTTTTTTTTTTTTTTTTTTTTTTTTTGTCTGAAGCTCCTGATTTCACCCTCAGTTTTGATTGATAGCCTTGCTGGGTACAGTATTCTTCATTCAGACCCTTCCTTTGCATGACTTTGTATATACCATTCCCTTCTGGCCTGATGTGTTTCTGTGAGAAATAAGTCCCTCGTCTGATGGGGGAATCCTTTGTATAATAGGTAACCTTCTGTTGCTCTCTCTGTCCACTTTTAAGATTCTTACTTTATTGTTGGTGTTTGCCAGTTTAATTATAATGTGCCTTGGCATCTGTCTCTTGGAGTTCATTTTGTTTGGGATTCTGTCAGCTTCTTGGACTTGTGTGAGTTTTTTCTTCCCTATATCAGGGAAGTTTTCTGTCATTATTTCTTCAAACAGGTTTTCTGTTACTTGTTCAGTTTCCTCTTCTTCTGGTATCTCTATTATGCGAATGTTGTTTCCTTTTATGTTGTCCCAAAGTTCCCTTAGGCTCTCATCTTGTTTTTTATTTTATTTTATTTTTTCTAGATGCTGCTCTGCTTGGGTATTTTTTCCTGCCTTCTAGCTCACTGATGCAGTACTCTGCTTCTTCTACTCTATTGTTGATGCTTTCTATTGAGTTCTTTATAGTAATGATGTCATTTTTCATTTATTCTTGGTTCTTCTTCATTTCCTCTTGGTTCTTACACATATTGTTGAATTTGTCTTCCATTCTTTTTAGCCACCTTATGACCATTTCTCTGAATTATTTCTCTGACAGGTTGTTTGCCTCCATTTCGTTTACTTCTTTTTCTGGTAGTGCTGCCTTTTCTTTCATATGTGGGCTGTTTATTTGTCTCCCCATGATCTCTCTTTTCCAGGTGTCTGGTTATGTAGTTCTCTCTCTTCTTTCCTTAGGTATAATATGACCTTTCCTTGAGAAGGTGCATAGCTCTTCCGAGTCAGTGTATTCGCTCTGCCTGAGATCCGGTGTTCCTGGGTTCTCAGTTGGTCCCTGGGTGTTCTGTTTGTAGAGTCGCGGGATGTATAGGCTCCCGATAACAGCCACTCTCCCCTTAAAGATGGCATGTTCTCCGTGGTAGAGCCTATTGCTCCAGGAGAGATTTCAGCAGCAGTGTAGGCTGCCCGGTCAGGGAGCCCGGTCTGGCAGTCCACACAGTCCCTTGGAGTATAGCTTACCTTCACCCACAAATATACACTCTTCATACATCCACACACTCTCTTCTCATTCACACACTATCTTGCAGTCTGCCTTCCATCGACAGCCATCTTCCCAATCCTGATTTTTTTATTTTAGACACCAAAAGGGCTTCTCTTGACTTATGACTTTTAAAGGTTGGGAGAAGGATTAGAGAAATTTGATAATGGAAACATTAGTTTCTTAAGTGGGTAAATAAAGTCAGAGAAAGACAAAGACAAAGGAGAAAAGAGAGTGGGATGCACTTAAATTTATTCTATAGTTCTGTCACCATAATAACTCACTCAGAAGGTATGCCTTTGGAATTTAGTATTTAGTATTAAAAAGAACAGGCCTGGGGAATGTATATGCCAGCAATGAGAAAGTGGTGGATTGAGACCAGTTGTATTTTTTAAGTGATTAAGGGCTGTCCAGGTGTCCTGGTTGAAAAGCTGCTTCTCGAGCCAGGAAATTGTATCTTGTTCTGAGGTTTACTGTAATGAAGTACACAGTCCTATGGGATGGTATTGCTGGCTCCATGAATCACTTTACAAGCTGTTGAACCAAGCCCCATGATTTATTTATGCCATACCATAGTAGGAATGACAAATATGTAAGCCACACATGGTTTCTAGGATGGAATAGTTCTTCACCTGGAAAATTGCTATAAATCCATAGAGTGACATAGGGCAGAGCAAACTGCAGCTTATGTCATGTCCAAGAGATCTCTTCCTATTTTATAGGGAATGTGCAGTTCCAGAGCTCGTTTACAAGTTCAGCATCCTCCTTAGAATGAAATGTATCATTGGATGTTTTATGTGCTGTGTTTTAGCCTACCCAGTCTTTGACTCATTGCTTACAAATCTAAAAAATAGCTCTGAAATGTTGTCTAGTTCTGTTGTCCCTAATATTGTCTCTTGTATTATATCCATAAAGTAGAATTGACTTGAATATTTTAAATATATTTTATTTATTTTAGAGAAAGGAAGGGAGAGGGATAGATAGATAGAAACATCAATCAGCTGTCTCCTGCACACTCCCCTCTTCCCTCAGGGATTGAGCCCCCAACCCTGGCATGTGCCCTGACCGGGAATTGAACTGTAACCTCCTGCTTCATGGGTTGATGCCCAACCACTGAGCAACACCAGCAGACCTTGACTTGAAACAAATTGTTACCCATAAGTTTTTCAGACTTTCAGGGTTTCTCTCCCTTCTTACTCCCTTCCTTCCTTTCTTGCTTTTCTTCCTCCCTCCTCCCTCCCTCCTCTTTTCCTTTCTTTCCTCCCTCACTCCTCCCCTCTCATTTGGAAAATACAGCTTTGTACTACTAAGCCAATAATCAGTCATCCTATATTTCAGTAATATTAGAATTCTGTCTAGCATTTGGAACTTGATTCCCTAGCATTGAAAGATTCTTTTAGATTTGCACTTAGTATTTATACTAGGCACCTGTTGCAAGAATATTTCTGCAAGACTTCCAGCAGGCTTCCCTCCCACCACCACCACCTCTCCCGCCCCCCACCTCTCCCGCTGTGGTGGGCAGGGTGGGGCACATCCCGTCTACCCCACCCACGGCCACCACTGCCACCCACCATCTCTGCAGCCGCCTGCGCTGCCACCACCACCGCTATTGCACCCGCCACTGCCACTGTCTTCATGCTGCACGTGCTACCGCTGCGCCCTCTGCTGCTGCCTCTTGGGCCAAGTGCTCGTGCTCGCTGCTGTTGCTGCTGCAGCATGCCCAGCCCCACCCACCTGACCTGCCTACCTGACCCGCTGCTCCACACCTCACCCCACCCCACCCCACATGCGCTGCCAGTGCTTTCCCTCCAGCAGCTGCAGCTGCCTTGCTTTCCATTTTCCCTCCTTCTATGCTGTCTACAGTCTTCACTCCTCCCTCCCTGTGTATGCAAGTTAACCACCATCTTTATTGGGTTAATTTGCATACTCACTCTGATTGGCTGGTGGGTGTGGTTTGAATAGCGGAGTGATAGTTAATTTGCATATTACCTTATTATTAGGTTAGGTGGGTATCTAAATATTGAGCCAGAATGGACAGCATAATTAATATTTTATTTTATTTTTTTACCCCTATCCCTTTTGGCAACCATTAGCTTGTTCTCTATATCATTGGGTCTGTTTCTGTTATGTTTATTCACCTGTTTTTTAGATTCCACATATAAATGAGATCATATGGTATTTTCTTTGGCTAACTTATTTAACTAACTGTAATATCCTTCGGGTCCATCCATTGGCAAGATTTTGTGCTAATGACCTGGCTATTTTGGTTCAATGGATACAGCATTGGCCTGCGGACGGAAGGGTCCCAGGTTCAATTCTGGCCAAGGGCACATGCCCAGGTTGTGGGCTTGATCCCCAGTAGGGGGTTTGCAGGAGGCATCAGATAGATGATTCTCTCTCATCATTGATGTTTCTATCTCTCCCTCTCTCTTCCTCTCCGAAATCAATAAAGAAACTTATATTTTTTAAAGATTTTGTGCTATTTTATTGGTGATTAATATCCCATATACTTTTCATCAACATTTATTCCCTCTGTGCCCTCTACTACCTTCATCCTTTTTCCCTACACCAACCCCAACCCCACAGTCACCACACCATTTTCCATACCCTTCCATGCCCATAAGCTCTCTATTTCTTCTTTTTGTGCTCAATCCCTCTTCTCCCTCCAACATTGCATCACCACCACCACCAGAGCTGTCTGTCTGCTCTCTGTGAGTCTGTTTTTTGCTTGATAGTTTAGTTTTTTTCATGAAATTCCACATATGACTACTTGTCTTTCTTTGACTGGCTTGATTCACTAACCTCTGCCCATTATTTATCTTGAGTTGGATTTGGGGTGGTTGTTTTTGTTGTTGTTAAGCTGTATGAGTTCATTATATATTTTGGGCATTAACTCTTTATTAGATATACTAGAGACCTGGTGCACAAAATTCATGCACATTAAAAGGAATTACTTAGAGGAAATAATTTAATATTGCTATTTGTCCTTTCTCTATAATAGAAGTATCAGAGATGAAAGAAAATTATAAAATGTATATGAAAACCTTCCTCCTGCCAGAGTCTCACCCTGGTACCCAGAGTCAAATCCCTGCCCACCCATATGCACCTCAAAATCGTGTGAAATCCAGACCCAGCCGATCCCCCCGCCCCCGGAATTGGGCTGAATCCAGACCCAGCCAGTCCTACCCTTGTGAAGCCCTGCCAGGCAGGGGACATAGCCTCAGGCCACCTGACCTGGTTCCAGGATGGGGAGGTGTGGCCTGAGGTCCCCCAGCCCAGACCAGGGCGGGGGGAGGGAGGGTGTACCTTGAGGTCCTCTGCCATGCTCTGCCAGGAGGGGAACATGGCCTGAAATCCCCTGTCAAACTCTGCTGGGTGGGGACATGGCCTGAGTTCACCCGTCAAGAGCTGCCAGGCAGGGGGCCACAGCCTCAGGTCACCCATCAAGCCCCGCTAGGCAGGAGCACAACCTGAGTTCCCCCTACCCAGCACTGGGGGTGCACCTTGAAGTCCCCCATCAAGCCCTGCTGGGTAGGGGGTATAGTAAGAGGTCCCCTGTCAAGCCTAGCAAGGCAGGGGTGCGCAGCCTCAGTTCCCCTGGCCCAGTTCTGGGGCGGAGAGCTTGGCCTGAGGTCCCCTGTCCTGGTGCCGGGGTGGGGGGTGTGGCCTGAAGTCCCCTGTCAAGCCCCACCTGTTGGGGGGAGCAGCTTGAGTTCCCCTAGCCCAGCACCAGGATGGGAAGCGCATCTTGAGGTCCCCCGTCAAGCCCTGCTGGGTGAGGGGGTGTGGCCTCAAGTCTCCTGGCCTGGCACTAGGGCAGGGCTTGTGGCCTCGGGTCCCCTGTCAAGTCCTTCCAGGTGGGGATTCAGCCTGAGGTCCCCTTTCAAGCCCCATAGGGCAGGGGAGGGCATAGCCTCAGGTCCCTGCTGATTGCTCATTAAGGCTCCTATGGGAACTTGGCCTTAGCTGTGGGTGCAGCCATCTTTGTGATGGAGTGGTTGTCAATTAGCATATTTCCTCTTTTTATTTGCAAATATCTTCTTTCATTCAGCAGGCTTTTTTCTTTTTAATATATTTTATTGATTTTTTTACAGAGAGGAAAAGAGAGTTAGAAACATCGATAAGAGAGAGACATCAATCAGCTGCCTCTTGTACACCCCCTACTGGAGATGTACCTGCACCAAGGTACATGCCCCCAACCGGAATTGAACCTGGGACCTTTCAGTCTGCAGGCCACACTCTATCCACTGAGTCAAACCGGTTTTGGCTTCAGTAGGTTTTTGTTTTGTTGATGGTTTTCTTCACTGTGCAAAAACTTTACAGTTTGTATACTAGTCCCATTAGTTTATTTTTTCTTTCTTTTTTTTTTTTTTTTTTCATTTCCTTTGCTCAGGGAGATACATCCAAAAAGATACTGCTAAGAGTGATTTCAGATAGTTTACTGACTGTAGTTTCTTATAATAGTTTTATGGTCTTAAGCCCTTTATACACTTTGAGTTTATTTTTGTATATGGTGTAAGAAAGTGGTCCATTATTATTTTATTTTATTTTTTGCGTGTATTTGTCTAGTTTTGCCAAACCCCTTATTGAAGAGACTTTCATTACCCATTATATATCTTGCCTCTTTTGGTGTGGATTAATCAATCACATAAGCAAGGATTTATTTCTGAGCTGTTCTGTTCTATTTCATTGATCTATATTTCTGTTCTTATGCCATTACCATACTGTTTTGATAATTATAGGCTTCTAATATAGTTTGATATCAGGAATCTTGATACCTCCCACTTTGTTCTTTCTCAAGATTTCTTTAGCTATTCAGGGTCTTTTGTGGTTTTGTATAAATGTTATGCTTAGTTGTTGTAATTCTGAGATTCAGAATGCCACTAATATTTTGATAGGGATTGCATCAAATATGTATATTACTGTAAATAATACGAACATTTTAACAGTATTAATCCTTCCAATCTATGAGCAAGATATATCCTTCCATTTATTTGTATTATATTTAGTTTCTTCGGTGTCTTAAAGTTTTCAGAGTATAGGTGTTTCATCTCATTGGTTAAATTTATTCCTACGTATTTTATATTTTTTTATGCAATTGTGAATCAAATCATTTCTTAAACTTCTTCTGATTGTCCACTGTTGATGCATAGAAATGCAACAGATTTCTATATAATGATTTTTATATCTTGCAACTTTACTGAAGCAATTTATTAGTTCTGGTAGTTTTTTGGTAGTATCTTTAGTGTTTTCTATAGGTATCGTGTCATTTGCAAATGATGAGTGTTTACTTATTGCTTATTGCTTTCCAAGTTGGATACCTTTTATTTCTTTGTCCATTCTGATTGCTGTGACTAAGACTTCCAATACTATATTGAACATAAGTGCTGAGAATGGCAGCCTTGATTTGTTCCTGATCTTAGACAAAAGGCTTTCAGCTTTTCACCATTGAGTATGGGATATTAGCTGTGGGTTTGTCATGTAACACTTTTATTATGTTGAGGAATGTTCCTTTTATATTCGCTTTGTTGCATTTTATCATAGAGTTGTGTTGAATTTTTTCTCTCCATCTGGTGAGATGATCATATGGTTTGTATACTTTATTTTGTTTATGTGACACATCATGTTGACTTATTTATAGATGTTTAGTCATTCTTGCATCCCTGGGATGAATCTTATTTTATCATGGTGTATATCATTTTAATGTATTGTTGAATCTGGTTTGCCAATACTTTGAGAATTTTTGCATCTGTGTTCATCAATGATATTGTCCTATAACTTTCTCTTTTTGTGTTATCTTTATCTAGTATTGTAATCAGGGTAATGCTAGTTTCATAAAATGAGTTTGGAATCATTCCTTTTTCTTCAGTTTTTAAAAATAATTTAAGAAGGATGGGTAGAAATAAAAGGCTTTAGCCAGAAATAAGAAAATATGAAAAGCCTCATTGGTAAAGTCAAATAATTCAATAAGTACAGCAAATCAGACATTTAAAAAGCTACTATAACAGTTTAAAGAAAAAAAGGTATGAAACTTACTCAAACCACTTTAAGTAATTAGCAGATACACAACACAAGAAGATCTAAAATATGACATCAGCCGAAACTGGTTTGGCTCAGTGGATAGAGTATCAGCCTGCGGACTGAAGGGTCCCAGGTTCGATGCCAGTCAAGGGCATGTACCTTGGTTGCGGGCACATCTCCAGTAGGGGGTGTGCAAGAGGCAGCTGATTGATGATTCTCTCTCATTGATGTTTCTAACTCTCTATTATTCTCTCTTCCTCTCTGTAAAAAAATCAATAAAAATATATTTTAAAAATACAAGTAAAATATGACATCAATAACATAATTCTTTGAATGTTTGGCAGAATTCAGCTATGAAGCCATCTGGTACTATGCTTTCATTTTTTTGGGCGTTTTTATTTATTTTCACTTCAATTTTATTGCTACTAATTGATCTGTTTAGATTTTTCATTTCTTCTGGTTCAGTCTTGGAAGGTTATAGAAATGTATCTATTTCTTTTATATTGTCAAAAAGAAATATAATTGTTCATAATATTGGCATATAATTGTTCATAATATTCCTCAATGGTTTTTTTGTATTTCTGTGGTGTCACTTGTAACTTCTCTTTCATTTATGATTTTATGAATTTGGGCTCTCTCCTTTTCTTGGTGAGTTTGACTAAAAATTTTGTCTATTTTATTTATCTTTGCAAACAATCAGCTCTTAATTTTATTGATCTTTGTTTTGATTTTTAAATTTCTGTTTTGTTTATACCTGCTGAGAACTTTCCTTTTGTTTACTCTGGGTTTTGTTTGTTTTTCTTTTTCTAGTTCCTTTATGTGTAATTAGATTGTTTATTTGGAATTTTGTTGTTTCTTGAGATAGACCTGTATAGCTATAAACTTCTCTCTTAGTACTGGTTTTATTGCATTTCATAAATTTCAAAGAGTTGTGTTTTCATTTTAATTTGTTTTATGATTTGATTTTCTTTTTTGATCCATTGATTGTTTAGTAGCATGTTATTTAGATGCTTGATATAATTTCAGTATTCTCATATTTATTGAGGCTTGTTTTGTGACCTAATATGTGATCTGTTCAGGATAATGTTCCATGTGCACTTGAAAAAATAAATGTGTATTCTGCACTTTTTGAATAAAATCCTATGTAACAAAAGAGTAATATGATAATTAACCATCACTCTGCTACAACCATAAGCCACACCCACCCACCAATCAGGGGCAAGTATGCAAATTAACCCAACCAAGATGGCTGTGGCCACGGAGTGAGCAGGAGGCTTGGGTTTCTCCAGCAATGGAGGAAGCCAAGCTTTCCGCATACCCTGGCAGGCAGGCCTCCACTCAAGGCTACAAAGTTTCAATTATAGAAGGTAAGTAAATCCCAACAAAAATGGTTGCGGTCATGGAGTAAGCAGGATGCTTGGCTCTGCTCAAGGCTACAAAGTTTCAATTATAAAAGATAAATAAATCCCAGATTCCAGGACCTCCACTTGGGTCACCGGGGCCATAGCCAGCCTGCAAACCACCCTCACCCAGGACACCCCACGCCTAGGGCCCTCGCCCAGGCCGCCCCACACTCCAAGGGAACCCCCACCCTGATCCGGAACACCCTTCAGGGCAAACTAGCTGGTCCCCACCTGTGCACCAGGCCTCTATCCTATCTAGTAAAAGAGTAATATGCAAGTTGACCATCACTCTAATACACAAGATGGCTGCCCCTATGTTAGGGGTGTCGAACTCAATCAGAGAAGGGGCCAAAATCTAAAATCCAGCCTAAATCGCGGGCCGAATGGTTTACTGAACAGTCATAAACTGTCATTGTGATGGAAATGCAGCGGAGTGCAGTGATGACAGCGCGGTGCGGGCCACATTGCAAGGCCTGGCGGGACGGATTTGGCCCGCGGGCCTTATGTTTGACACATGTGCCCTATGTAGTCAAAGATTCTGCCCCCATGTGGACACAAGATGGCTGCCAGAAATGGCCATCAGGGGAGGGCAGTTGGGAGGGACCAGGCCTGCAAGGGAGGACAGTTGGGGGCAATTAAGCCTGCAGGGGAGGGCAGTTAGGGGTGGACAATGCCAGCAAAGGAGGGAAGTTGGGGGCAACCAAGCCTGCAGGGAAGGGCAGTTGAGGGGGAACCAGGCCTGTAGGGGAGAGCAGTTGGGGGTAGGGAGACCAGGCCTGCAGGGGAGGGCAGTTAGGGGCGATCTTGCTGGCAGGGGAGCAGTTAAGTATCAATCAGGCTGTCAGGGGAGTGGTTAGAGCAGCGTTTTTCAACCGCTGTGTAGTGTGCCGCGAGATGTTGCCTGGTGTGCCGTAGGTGCAGACAAGAATTTTATAATTTTTCACTATTTTGTTTACTTAATATTTCATAATAAAGTAATTATAAAATACTTTCTTTGTGTTTATTTGATTCCTATTCAAGAGAATTGCTTTATATATAGTCAATATAGGCACAGAGTTAAATTTTTTAACATTTTCTAATGGTGGTGTGCCTCGTGATTTTTTTCATGAAACAAGTGTGCCTTTGCCCAAAAAAGGTTGAAAAACACTGGGTTAGAGGGTGATCAGGCTGGTAGGCAGAAGTGGTTAGGGGTAGTCAGGAAGGCAGGCAAGCGAGCAGTTGGGAGCCAGCAGTCCTGGATTATGAGAGGGATGTTCTACCGGGATCGGGCCTAAATGGGCAGTCAGACATCCCTCAAGGTATCCCATATTGAAGAGGATGCAGACTGGACTGAGGGAAACTTCCCTCCCCCATGCACTGGGCCTCTAGTGTTCTATAAATGTTTATTAAGTTGATCTTATCAAAAGTGACATTTGAGGCCATTATTTTTGTATTAATTTTTTGTCTGGAGTCTCTATCCATTAATGTGGATAAGGAGAGACACCCTCATTATCAGGTAACGCCATCATGGTAAGACCCCAGGTCAGCCTACTGCAGTGGTTTTAAATAGGCCATGGGTCACCCTAGATTGTTTGGCTCAGTGGATAGATCCATGGCCTATGGACTGAAGGGTCTTAGGTTTGATTCTGGTCAAGGGTACATTCCTGGGGTGTGGGCTTAATCCCCATTAGTGTGCATGCAGGAGGCTGCAGATCAATTCTCTTTCATCATTGATGTTTTCATCTCTCCCTCTGTCTTCCTCTCTGAAATCAATAAAAAATATATTAAAAATTTTTAAAAAGCCGTGATTCAAATGTCACTGCTCTTCATCTATCCAGTCTCCTTATACCCTCTTTTGTTGTTGCCTTCCCACACACACTCTGCTGGGGTCTATAAAATGGGGTCAGATTTCTATTTCAACCAAAGGTGATGCTTCCACACAGCCCTCCTTTTCTGCCCATCTCTGTCCCCAGTCCTGGGGTCTCTCCCTCCCTCCCGCCATCTAACTTGATGGGCCCTGCTCTGCCCCCTCCTCCTGCAACCTTCTGTCTGCTGCCTCTCCACTTCTTCTCCAGGGATTGAAGCTCCCCAAAGGCTGTGCAGGGTGGGAGAGGTGGTGTAGGTGAGGTGGTGCTGATGGGGCTGTGCAGGCTGTGGGGCAGTGTGGAGCTGTGCGGGGCGAGCCAAGGCTGGGCCTTTGAGGAGAGCTTGGTTGACAGGTCATAAGGAGGAGGAGGGAGGGATGTCTTTTTTGCATTGAATTGTGACTGGTGATGAAAAATGGATTTATTTTGAGAATCCCGAACGCACAAAATCATGGGTTGATCCAGGTCAACCATCAACATCCACTGCAAGGCCAAATCGCTTCAGAAAGAAGACAATGCTCTGCGTTTGGTGGGATCAGAAAGGTGTGGTGTATTATGAGCTTCTAGAACCTCAGGTGAAACTGTTAATAATGATTGCTACTGACAACAAATAATCAATTTAAACCACGCTTTGATCATGAAATGACCAAAATGTGCCAGAAGACATGGCAAGTAATTTTGCTGCATGATAACGCACCATCACCCACTTCAAAACCATGTTAAAAGATCATGTTAAAACATGTTAAAGACATGTTAAAAGATCATGTTAAAGACATGTTAAAGACATGTTAAAAGATCTTGCCTGGGAAGTATTAACCTACCTGCCGTATTCTCCAGGCCTTGCTCCTTTTGATTACCACTTGTTCTGATCAATGGCACATGCACTTTCTGAGCAGCACTTGTTTGTAGCGAAGTTTATACTCATTTACTGAAGGAGATATTGTTTATTTCTAATTTTTTGTTAATTGTGAATAGGGTGCTACAAACACCCTGTATAGGTTTTTGTGTGAACCTTAGTTTTTAGTTCATTTGAGGGATGTGTTTGCCGAATTGAATTGTAAGAGTATATTTAGTCTTGTGACAGGAAACTGCCAAACTGTCTTCTAAAAGTGTCTCTGCCACTTTGCATTTCTGCTAACAATGAATGAGAGTCCCCTTTATTCTTGCCAACATTTGACGTTGTCTGTTTTGGATTTGATCATTCTTATAAGTGTAGTAGTTCCTCATTGTTGTTTTAATTTTTAATTTGCTAATTACATGATGTTGAACATCTTTTTATATGTATACTAGAGGCCCAGTGCATGAGTAGAGTCCCTCGGCCTGGCCTGCCCCCCCTCACAATCCAGGAGCCCTCAGGGGCAGGAGGTGACCCAGCAATCAGGGGAAGGCAATGCCCCATCACACCTCTGCTGCTGCCACTGCTGGCAGCGCAAGCCTCAGGCAGCCCTGGGAGGCTGGGCAGCTGCCATCTGAGGCTTGCCTGTGCGGCAGGGGGGCTGAAGGGACTGGGGAACTCCAGAGGCAGGTATGCGGAGTGGCCGGGCACGCCTGTGCGTGGGCCTCACCTTGCTGCATGCCTGCCACCCCAGCGGGTCTGAGGGGACTGGGTGCTGCCATCTTTAAAGGCGGGGCAGTCAATTAGTATATTTCCTCCTTATTGGCTGTGGGTGCTGCCATCTTTGCGATGGTATGAGGATCAATTAGCATATTCCCTCTCTATTAGATAGAATTTTCTTTGGTGAGGTGTCTAAGTATTTTGCCTCTTTTTTCACTGGGTTATTCTTTTTTAAAATTTCTTTATTGATTAAGATATTACACATTTGTCCTTATTACCCCATTACCTTCTCAATCCCCCTGCCCTCATGCCCTCACCTCCCTGTTATCTGTGTCCAGTGGTTAGGCTCATATACATGCATACAAGTCCTTTGGTTGATTTCTCCCCCTTACCCCCACCCTCCCCTACCTTCCCTCTGAGGTTTGATGATCTGACAAGACACACTTAGCTCTTGATTGTGCTACAGAGTGGAGAAATGAGTGTTAAGATACCATTGGAATTCTTCTAGCAAATGTCATGGCAAACAGAGTTGGCATGCAGTGCAAGCTAAAGAAAAAGCAAGCAAGTCCCACAGTAGCACAGTGTGGAAGCTGTTATGGACATGCTATCCATCTATGATGGAAAGGTTATATAAACAGTGGGATAGTGACAAAATACAGGGATTAATTGCTTAAAACATTCAATAATTCTTAAAACAGACATCTAAATAAATGGAGGTATTCTGGAGTTTGAATTCTGAGAAACAATGTAAGAAGACATTATTTTCCTTTGGAAACAGACTTCCTAAGAAAGGGAGACACAATAAGTAGTATAGCAATTTTCAACCTTTTTCATCTCATGGCACACAGAAAATAATTACTAAAATTCTGTGGCACACCAAAAAATGTATTTTTTTTTTTTACCAATCTGACAAAAAAAAATAAGTATAATTTTATTCATTCACACTTAACAGCTATTGTTGTGCTGGCTGTTGTCATTTTTATTTGACAATCTAAGGGAAAAGAGGTCAGTGCCCCTGACTAAATAATCAGCTATTTCATGCTTTAAAAATTCTTGTATACACCAGTTGAAAATTGCTGGTATAACCCAAAAGTGAAAGTGTAACAATGACAGGTGTACTGTACCTTATTTTGAAAGGACTACTGTACATCTTTATAAATGAGGTTTGTTTTCTGAAATTTTTCTATTTATATTATACTATCATACATGAGGCAGAAAGGAAATATTGTGGAATAGTAATGACAAAATGAAAGAAAAGACCAGAATAAATCTTTGTACATGTTATCCCCAGATGTTACTGTGAACTCCCTACTTAGTTTCATCTCTTGCGGCTCATGCTAAGCTGTTTTCCCCCCAGATCGCCACACAAATCAGTGGGTTTAAGACAGAATTCACTAGGGATTTTTATAGGATTTGAGTAAATCCCCAACAAAAACTCCCTTGGCTTGCCAGCTATTTTAAAGACCGAGATTTAGAAAGCAGAAGATCCTAAGTTCGCTTATGTCTTGTGATGGCCCTTGCCTGGAAGATAGGAAGACACTCACGTTATGAGATGCTTTCCTAAAGTTTTTTTTTCAAACAATCTGTTGTATGGAACCACACCACAGAAGTCATCTCTGCATGATATTTCTAAGTTGAGTAAAAGTTAATATTATACATTTGCAATGTCATTAGAATTTAAGAGTTTAAAATAGCTAACCATTTTCACTGTGGAATTATTGTAGTAGATTTTGTAATTACTTATTGAATTAATAAAAGTAAATACAAGTGCTAAAAACTCAGTCTTGGCAAGGATGTGGAGAATCAGGAACACCTAATACCTTACCCTTTATCTGAAATTAGTATATCTTTCTGTAAAGTACTTGGTCTCAAAATTACCTGGAGAGCCCATTCCCTGAAATTCAAATTCAGTAGGGCAGGAGTAAACATAGCCTTCCTTTTTAAATAATTTCTTTTATGTTTGAGTACTACTCTGTTTTTTTTGTTTTGTTTTTCTAAGTTATGCAACTTGCCATAACTGTTAACTTAATTGTTCTTAAGTGCTTCTTGGTTTCCACAGGTGAATCTACTTTTCTTTCATAGATATTTTCCTCCAATAGGCACTTTCAGTTTATTTTCATGTGCTAAAAATTTCCTTATCCATTTTCTCTTTTTATATTATAATTTGTCATAACATGAATTGTCTTACATCATTGAAGATAGGGTTTGTTTCTTTTTTATTATTGCCCTGGTGTTGGGAATGATTTCCTAGAGGAAAAGGAAACCGATAGGTCTTTGTTCTGCCATCTGGAAATCAGGAATCTCAAACTGTCATTAGTACTATAATAGAGTCCTAAAAAATGTTTGACAGGGAGGGGAAAGAAAAGGCATTGGTGCTTTAGGAGAAAGTAATGCCAGTGGATGCTTTTTCTTTTCTTTTAAGATGAGGATCAGTAATTGTAGCATGATGAGGGCCTGAACAATCAACCAAATAAAATGCACGTTCTTGCCCTAGCCGGCTTGGCTCAGTGCATAGTGTCGGCCTGCTGACCAAAGGGTCCCAGGTTCGATTCCAGCAAAGGGCACATGCTAGGTTGCAGACTCAACCTAGTGGAAGGTGTGCAAGAGAGGCAGCCGCGTGCTCGCTTCGGCAGCACATATACTAAAAAAAAGAGAGGCAGCCGCTTGATGATTCTCTGTCATCATTGATGTTTCTATCTCTCTCCTTCTCCCTTCCTTTCTGAAATCAGTAAAGAAATAAAAAATATATATATATTTTAAAAACATGTTCTTTATTTTTATGAGTTCTCTCTGGAAATAGGTGGTCATTAGATATAATCCAGGATCACTTCTCCACTAAACCAGAGATAGGGACAACTCACGTTAATGAACTGAGAGTGCAGAGAAGATAATCTAAGCCTCTTATCTAAATAATATTGTAGTTCCTGCAAAATGTATTAAAGAGACTATGAATCTCTACATACAGGCAGTCCTTAGGTTACGTTGGACTCAGTCATTTTGTGGTTACATCGCCATCTCCCATTTACAGTATTATAAAAAAAAAAAGTTCCCTCATTTCGACATATATACATTTGTCTTTATGTTTTTTATTATTTATTTACCACAAGTAAAGGTCAGGAATTATCTTTCTTTTAATTTTTTTTTTTTTTTTTTTTTTTTTTTTTTTTTTTTACTGTTTCACTTCATTACTGCTATGTATATGCTCCATGTGAGTGACGTAGGTGCTTATGTAGGTGGGTTCTGACTTATGGTGAAAATCACCTTACGTTGCGCTGTAGGGACAGATCTCTGATGTAACCCAAGGACTGCCTGTATTTGGGTATCACAAAAGATCCATCATTAGAATCCTCAAGCCTGGAGAATATATAAGTACTATATTTTGATAGTTGGCTAATTTTATAATTATAGATTTATCTTACAGAAAGGTATTATGTGCCATTATTTTACAAATTAATGTTGATCCTGTAAATTTTTAGTTGATCTTATTCTAATCAATAAGTAAAATGAGCCCTAGCAGGTTTGGTTCAGTGAATAGAGCATTGGCCTATGGACCAAAGGGCCTGGGTTGGATTCTGGTCAAGGGCACGTACCTTGATTATAGGCTCCTCCAAGGCCTAGGCTCTGGTCAGGGCACGTGCAGGAGGCAACCAATTGATGTGTTTCTCTGTCTCCCACTCTAAAACTCAATGGAAAAATATCCTCAGGTGAGGTTTAACAAAACAAACAAACAAACAAATAAATAAATAAATAAATAAAGGTAAAATGACATACCAAATGAGCAAACATTATCTTAATATTTCTCTTCTAGCTTTTTTAAAAGAATGTATTCTAAGGTTAATTCTGATCTCTTTATTTTTTATTTTTTTTTAGTTTTTATATTCCAGTTGTATTTTCTATTTTACTATTTGTAGACTTTTCATAGACATTGCCATTACAAAATGCTAAGCAGATTTAAAACTCTTTTGGATATGTGTTCACCTACTTTGACAAAAATCACAGACTAAACCACATACAAATTTAGTTCTCTTTTATGTAAGGATTCAAACTGTAACTCTGCTCTGTGAAGTTTTCAGGAGTTCAGAGACATCCAGCCTTGTTGCATTGCCATCCCTAGAGTTTACCCCACCCTCATAATTCAAGATGGCTCACTGCCATGTTGTATCCCAACCAGCAGGAGTGAAAATCTTTCATGAAATTTGTTTCATAGAAAGCAAAATTCAAGAACATTGAACCACATAATGCATCACTTATAAGACTATGACTATCCATAAAACAAAGCTGAAGGTGTTAGTTTTTATAAGACATTTACTTATTGTCAGTTAATCAACACTGGGAGGGATGAAACAGATGGCTGACTCTGTGGGGGCAAGGAGGGAAGTGGTGAGTAGAAAGAATGTCCAGAGTTTATTGGGACCTTTTTTAAAGTCAGGAAAACTCTATTTTATTTAAAATAGTCATGCAAGTAGAGTTAGATTGTAATATTTCTTAGGAAGTCATCCTATTTTCCCATGAGGTTCTTTCTTTACTTTAGTCCTTTTTCTCCAAACTGCCTTATTCTGTTGCTAGTACTTCTTCAGGGTGTCTTTTTCTTACAGCCCTATAGAAGATTGGACAAGCTTTTCTATAATTGAATATTTATTTCAAGTTTAACCAAATATTGGAACTCATAAATATCACCTCCAATTTCTTGAACAGATTTTCAGCATCACAAGAAATGACACTTAACATTAAGTAGCAAATTGTTCACAGAAATTCCAAGTTGTATCCAGTCTAGCAGCACTGAAGCTCTGGTTGTGCATTATAGTTTGAAACTAGACTAGGAAAGAGTGTCAGGGCCCCAGTGAGGCTGCCATCATTCACCGATGCTGTCAGTGCTTCCACCTCACCCTCTGCACATCAGCTCAGTCCATCTGATCTCAGTTTCCTACCACCACCTTCCTAGTCCAACATGACTGAGTGAAACAGATTTCTAGAGATCTATTAGAGCAGTGGTTCTCAACCTTCCTCATGTTGTGGTGACCCCCAACCATAAAATTATTTCCGTTGCTACTTCATAACTGTAATTTTGCTACTGTTATGAATTGTAATGTAAATATTTGTGTTTTCCGATGGTCTTAGGCTCTACAGCCTAGTAGGGTCGCCTAAGACCATCGGAAAACACAGATATTTACATTAAAGGAGGCATTAGAATCACGGGAGCATCAATAAGAGAATCTAGATTTTTAATGAAAGGCAACAAACTGAACAGACAAAACATACTCAAAGATAAGACAACAGAATGGTGGTTACAAAGAGAGAAAAGAGATGAGGAGAGGGCAAAGAAGGTAAAAGGGGTCAAATATAAGGTGACAGAAGAGTTATCAGGCTTTGGATGGTAGACACACAATAGAGTATATACAGACATTGTGTTACTAAGTTGTACACCTAAAATTTATGTAATTTTATCAACCAATGTTACCCCAATAAGTTTAGTTTTTTAAGTATATAGATTTTAGATTTATCTTAAAATTGGAATAAACTATGATTACATGTCTATGACCATAAATAATACACCTAAAGCTACTTATTCTTTTATCTGATCGTTCCTGAGGTTTTCAGGATTATGCAACTTATGAAACATGAAAATACCCAGTTGGAGTAAGAAAGAAAAGAAAAGCCCTGGTAACATCCCTTTGCTTCTTTTGTGTTTTTCATTTCTGTTAAACACATACACACACATATACTAGTACAGAAGTCTCTTAAATTGTTAACCGTCATTGTTCCAACATTGATTATATTCTTATTGACTAGTGATAGAAAGCTAATGTGTTGTTCTCAAGGATTCAGGGATTATCAAGAGGCTCTTGAGTTCCATTTGCCTCCTGTTACTGAAATTTATTCAGAAGGGGGAAGTGGACAGAGGAGGTGGTCTTACTGTTTCTTGAAGCTCTAATTCCACAGCAGAATACTTTTAGAAACATCTTGATTCTATTAGAAATTGCAGGTCAAAGGGTCAGTTCAACTGTTCTGATAGTTGAAAGCACCAGGGATGGAGTGAATAGACTATTTTCATGACTTAAAGTTGGATTTCTCTACTACCTACTCATTTTGCAGTTAATATGGCATGTTAGTCATGCAGTACAGGGTTTCTAATCACTTTGATAGGTTCTGTGTCCACATTTGTAATATCTCTATTTTTAACTGAGGGAAAAAACACTAACAGAACAAGGAGAGTTGACGGGGGTATGGGGGAAGGGGTGTATTGCAGTTTTTATTTTGCTATGGGTTTGTGGCTTCCATATATTTTATTTGCTTATATTATTCCCTAGGGCCTCATGAGAAATGAACTCAGAATAGCCAGTCTTCCTTTTCTTTTTCTTTTTTTTTAATATGTTTTATTGATATTTTACAGAGAGGAGGAAGGGAGAGAGATAGAGAGCTAGGAATGTCGATGAGAGAGAAACATCAACCAGCTGCCTCTTGCACACCCCCCACCGGGGATGTGCCCACAACCAATGTTCATGCTCTTGACCAGAATCAAACCTGGGACCTTTCAGTCCGCAGACCGATGCTCTACCACTGAGTCAAACCGGTTTTGGCAAGTCTTCCTTTTCTGTGGATAGTCTTTACTTGGTAAACCTCTTGAAGTCAATTATTAATCCCCATTAAGGTTCATTTTCTTCAAACTATGTTAGAATTAGAATAGGTGAATTCCAGATATCAAGCATTGACTTTGATTCAAAAAGGAACTATTTCTAGTATTTTTATTTTCTTTTTATAGTTTCCTTTATCTTTTCATTTTTCTTCAATGAACACATATTAATTTTTTCCCTACATCTTATTCTCAGTCTCTTTATCTACCACATGGAAAAAATCATTGTATCCACATTATAGAGTTGTCATTATAAGTAAACAAGTCATTGCCTACAAAGTACTAAACAGGAATAAGCACATAATAAGTATAAAACAAATGGTACATATTTACTTATTTTTACTCTATTATTCAAGGGTAGTTTCATTTTACACTTTATCAGAAAATTTTTCATGGAAGCAAATTGTATTAAAAGTCGGTAGCTACTAAAATAAGATGCTTTTGCAATTTGATTTTTTTTACTCGAATTCCATTTCCTGTTCTTAACAAAGTTTTTAGTTTAGACATTTTTTTGAGTGCTGTCTTTAAAACAACCACGTAAGCTCAACTATAGCATATGGACTTTTCTATCAGATGTATTAAGGGAAATATATATATATATGATTTCAGAGAGGAAGGGATAGGGAGAGAGAGATATGATGAGAGAGAATCATTGATTGGCTGCCTTCTGCACGCCCTCTACTGGGGATCGAGCCCACAACCCAGGCATGTACCCTTGACTGGAATCAAACTCAGGACCCTTCACTTCACAGGATGATGCTCTATCCACCGAGCCATACCAGCTAGGGCAGGGAACAATTTTTCTTATTCCCTAAAAGTTAGATGGCTATTGCTGTTTATTAGCTTTTATATTCTTACCTAACTTTCAATTTTTAAGAGGTTGTTCTCTTCTGTCTGTCCATTTCAAATTTACCAAAATTATGGACAAAATGAACAATACTATCTCCATCCCTTTCCAAACACTTAAAAAAAAACACCTAAAAGCTAATGTATCTAGACATCATACAGCTTTTACATGAGTATAATAAGATCAATATGTGATCAAAACACTTTATTTTCTTGACTATAAATTGCCCTTTTTAGACACATTCACATTTAGAAATCAGTCTCAAGAGTATACTTTTAAAATGGAAAAGACAGTGGCATGTTAATTAGGAGATTTTTAGAGGCTGAGAGCTATGGGTATGGGAGAGAAAGTTTGATTCTATGTAGTTTGTAGTATATTATCAATGCTCAATATAAAATAAATAGACATAATAAAATTTCTATTTGAATTGTATATGAAACAAAAAGAGACTACAAAGTATATATCTTATTAATAAGCCATCTCAATGGCTCAGCTTCCTGTGACACATGCTATATTTTAAATTTTATAATCAATTGTCACCTGCTATATCAAATTACAGTTTGAGAATGTGACATTTTACCCCATAGATTAACTGTACTACACTAGCTAGCCAAGAATACATATATAAAGGAATTTGGAACTTAGTCACAAAGCTTCAACAATACAGAATAATTTTACTATTTCATATTATGATGCTTTTCTTAAGCATAGAATGGCACTGAGAGCCCTTCACCTTTGTATTCTGCATTCAGCAAAGGTGCTCATGACTAGATCTAATTGAATAGAATAATCTTATTTTTCATTCATCTTTTCTTTCTCTGCTGCTAAAAGTGTCCAGAGAGGCAGTGCCCTAATTGAGAAAGCACATTTCTCATTTCAGCTTTGTCAGTCTGAGCTTCCCAAAAAAGTAACAGATGATGGCCAGCAACAGGAAATGGCATCGTGACACCATCTTGAACTCCTTCACCTTTAAGCTCATTTCACCACTTAACATATTTTTTTCAAGTGGTCAGTGGATATATTTAGACTGTCATTATCCCTTTGGTGTTGACTAAGGCTTCATGGGATAAGCCATCTGCCATATCTCAGAATTATATAGTGTGTGGGAACAGAAGAAAGTTAAATTGAGGTCATTAAGAATCTCCCCTTCCAACAGCAGACAAATTTTCATTTCTATAATATAAACTAATCTACCTTCTCCTTTGTTAGTACTTCTTGTTCAAAGTTCCCCAGACCTACCCATCCAAAATGCAAAATATTCTTGTCAAAATATAGTCTTCCAGTTTTGGCTAAATTAAACTCTTCCATATGACTGCTATTAAATCTTACTAGTAATTATCTTAACAAAGACGGAAGACACGTTAAACTTGGGAAATGCGTTTTCAGGTTCAGCATTCCCTTGAGTCAAAAGCTCAGGTCACATAATTCCTGTAAATCAAATCCGTCTTCTTACAGATGACTTACATAAAAGATGAGCTATTTAGGAATGCATTTTAAACACTGAGATTCACCAACTTCATTCTGATTATTTTGTAAATTTCTCATGTTCACTCCCTACTAAATCCCACCTTATTTTTCTCCAGTATATTAACCAAAAAGTAGTTACCTAAGTCACAAGGAATCTGTAAAGCTTAAATTACTGTTTCAGAGTGCACAGATCATTGGCAAATAAAGCCATGACTGGAAACTTACTTGCATTAATGAGATAAAAAGAATTATAGACATTCAGAATGCCCCAGAAACAGATGACTGATTTTCTAAATCCTATTTTGTAATAGTTACAGTTTGTTACACACTCTATACATAAAAATGTTTTCAGCCCTGGCTAGGTGGCACACTGGGTTGGAGTGTCGTCCTGTATATCAAACAGTTGTGGGTTCGATTTCAGGTCAGGGCACATCTATTGTAGATTGTATTCCTCAATCGCGCTCTCTCTCGCTCTCTCTCTCTCTCTCTCTCTCTCTCTCTCTCTCCTCCCTCCCCCTCCCTCCTTTTCTCCTTTCTTCCCCCCCACCCCCCACCCCCACTTCCTCTTTTTCTAAAAAGCAGTGAAAACATATCCTCAGGAGAAGATTAAAAAAAAAAGTTTTCAGTTTCAATAATGTCTTGTTTTGCATGGAAGCTACTAAACAGTTATCAAAAATTGACAAGATTATTCTTTTTAAAAAAATCTTTAATCTTGTTTACTGTTTATATCTAGGAACTCTTCATTGAGATGTCAGTATAACAACATAATAAAGACATTTAGGGTCAGAGAAATTTGAATGGGATTCCTGGCTGCACCGTTTACTTCAAGTGCAAACATGGGCAAGTCACATAAACTAACTAAGCCTTAGTTTCATCACCCATAAAATGGGTTAATAATAATAATAGTAACTTCAAAGAATTGTGAAGATTAAATGAAAATCGGCATTTTCTTTCTTTTTCAGGCAGGAAGCTCTTCTGGCTGCCATTAGTGAAAAAGATGCCAATATAGCTCTTTTGGAACTTTCATCCTCTAAGAAAAAGACCCAAGAGGAAGTGGCAGCACTAAAGCGGGAGAAGGATCGTCTGGTGCAGCAACTCAAGCAGCAGGTAAAATTAAATGCCTGGAGGGGTAATGGGACCAGCTTTCACACAGTTCTCCCTCCACCCATATCTTTACTGGTTTACATATTAGGCCTTATGGTCATAGAAGACATCTGATCTTTCTATCTATTGTAATTAATTTTCTTATTTTTTTGTTCTTTCATATTTTTTTAAATTAAATTCATTGGTTAATAAAATTATATAGATTTCATATATATAATTCAATGATACATCATCTGTATATGGCATAATCTTCATAAGCAGGGATTTTCATCTTCACAAATCTCTGGCTATGTCTAGTAAATGCTAAGTATTTTTTGTAAGAGTATTGGTTTAGAAAATATCACACAAGTTGCGGAAACCTGTTTGGCTCAGTGGATAGTGCGTCGGTCTGCGGACTGAAAGGTCCCAGGTTCGATTCCGGCCAAGGGCATGTACCTTGGTTGCGGGCACATCCCCAGTAGGGGGGTGTGCAGGAGGCAGCTGATCAATGGTTCTCTCTCATCGATGTTTCTAACTCTCTATCCCTCTCTCTTCCTCTCTGTAAAAAATCAATAAAATATATTTTAAAAATATATATATCACACAAGTCTTCTATGAGAATATTTTTTGATTTTGTGCAATGATTGGATGAAATTAGTGAAATTCTGCCAATTTGAAATGGAAAAGGCTTTAATATATATATATATATATATATATATATATATATATATATATAATTGGTTTTTTACAGAGAGGAAGGGAGAGGGATAGAGAGCTAGAAACATCGATGAGAGAGAAACATCGATCAGCTGCCTCCTGCACACGCACACACACACACACACACACACACACACACACACACACCCCACTGAGGATGTGCCTGCAACCAAGGTACATGCCCTTGACCAGAATTGAACCTGGGACCCTTAGTCCCCAGGCTGACGTGCTACCCACTGAGCCAAACCGGTTTCCGAGAAAAGGCTTATTTTTATATCCAATTAGGTTCCTACTACAGAATGCACTAAATATTGTTATTTAAATGATTTTCAGTTATTCAGGGCTAGGTAGTCTCTAAAGGTAAGAACAAAGTTTTGCCCTTTTCCAACATAAACCCTCCTCAAATTTAATGATTAATATTTCTGTAAGACCTTTGATCTGTGAAAATGAAAGCTACAAATGTGTCCTTTGGTGATGTTTGCACAACTGTGTAAATATGCTTAATGGACAGAACTTATACATTTAAAATTGATAAAATTGTAAATTTTATGTTAATGTATATTTTACCACAATTTTAAAACAAGTGGGAAAAAATCATCTTTGAAATTAAGGATAAAGTTGAATTTTTAAATCTGAGTCTCCCGTATAATTAACGCTTTTTATTGGCTGTTCCTGTATGATTTTCAGTGCCTGCAATCCCATCTTCCATTATCATCCCCTGCATTATTCTCAGTCACATTTTCTGTGCCTTTAGGCTGCCAGATTTGTTCTTCTACCTGAAGTAGAGAAAGAGTTTTTCAATTGAAAGGGTTTCTTCTTTTCTGTTTTGAGTAATCATCAATTGATATCATTTTTGGCATAACATTTCATATTCAACTTAGTAAGAATCAATATTTATACAATAAGCTGAGAAAATACCAAAAGATGTCCCTTTTCTATCAGGCGTTCTCAAACTTTTTAAAGTGGGGGCCAGATCACAGTTCCTCAGAGAGCTAGAGGGCCGGACTGTATGAACTACTAATTCCTACTGTAACACCTTGGCTGCGCTCACTGCCCAAAAAACCTGGCGGGCCAGATCAGACTCCTCTGCTGGCCGCATGTGGCCCGCGGGCCGTAGTTTGAAGACCCCTGGATAGATAGATGAGTAGCAGAAACAACCCATTACTCATTTACAAGTGAAAGAAAACTTTTCCAGTGTCCAAAAATAATTTGTCACAAGAAGAGGACATCATCCAATATTTGGATGCCTATTAGTAAAACAGAAAAAAATGTGCTTATTAAAGATAATCTATCCAGTAGTTCAAAATTGAAATTTGATATATCAAAGCTGATAATATGATAGAATGCTAATTGCTATAGGCTAAGAGGTGGCGAAAATGGGGAGATGCTGATCAAAGGGTACAAAGTTTCAGTTACACAAATGAAAAAGTTCTAGAGATCTAATGTATAGCATGGTGATTACAGTTAATAATACTATACTATATGTATATTTGAAATTTGCTAAGAGAATAGATCTTAAGTGTTCTCACCACACAAAAAAGGTAACCATGTTAAGTGATGAAAATGTCAGTTATTCATTATAATTATTTCAAAAAGTATACTTATATTAAAACACCACAAAAAATAGAAAAAGAAAAAAAAACATCACATTGTACACATTATGTATATACAATTTATATGTCTCAGTTATCCTACCTAATAAAAGAATAATATGCAAAATAACCATCTCTCTGCTATAATCACAAGCCATGCCCACCAGCCCTGCCCACCAACCAATCAGAGCAAGTATGCAAATAAACCCAGCCAAGATGGCTACAGCCACAAGGAGCAGGAGGAAGGCTTGGGTTTCCCAGGCAACAGGAACATCCTCTGGACCCAGGCTGCTCCTTGCCTGTAGGCCCTTAGGCTCTGAGCGGCTGGGTCCCAGAATTCCCCCTGGCCACTCAGAGCCTATGAGTGCAGGTGCCAAGCTGCAGGGGCGGGTCAGGGACATTCTGCCCACCTGCAGCCACTTGGGAATGCTCCAGCAACAAGCGGCCTTTGGGTCCACGCTCCCAGCCTGGGATCTCAGGCTGGATACTCAGCCACTGAGTCACACCAGCCAGGCAGATATGGAGGAATCTTTTTTTTTTTTTTAATATATTTTATTGATTTTTTTTTTTTTTTACAGAGAGGAAGTGAGAGAGATAGAGAGCTAAAAACGTCAATGAGGGAGAAACATCGACAAGCTGCCTCTTGCACACCCCCTACCGGGGATGTGCCCGCAACCAATGTACATGCCCTTGACCGGAATTGAACCTGGGACCTTTCAGTCCACAGACCGATGCTCTACCACTGAGCCAAACCGGCTTCGGCTGGAGGAATCTTAAATATTTCTGTTTTTAATATATATTTTATTGATGTCTTACAGAGAGGAAGGGAAAGGGTAGAGAGCTAGAAACATCTATGAAAGAGAAACAGAAACATTAATCAGTTGCCTTCTCCACAGTCCCCACTGGGTATGTGCCCCCAGCCAAGGTACATGGCCTTGACTGGAATCAAACCTGGGACCCTTGATTCTGCAGGCCATTGCTCCATCCACTGATCCAAGCCAGTTAGGGCTGTCCAATATGTTAAAGAAAAAACCCTACCTAATAAAGAGGGAATATGCAGGGGAGGGCATTTGAGGGTGACAGGGCTGTCAGGAGAGGGCAGTTGGGAACGATCAGGTCTGCAGGCATCAATCAGGCTGGCAAGGGAGTGGTTAGGGGGTGATCATACTGGCAGGCAGAAGCAGTTAGGGGCAATCAGGCAGGCAGACAAGCAGTTGGGAACCAGGATTGTGAGAGGGATGTCCAACTGCCTGTTTAGGCCCGGCAGTCAAACATCCCCCAAGGGGTCCCAGATTGGAGAGGGTGCAGGTTGGGCTGAGGGATACACACCCCTGTGCACGAATTTCATGCCCTATGCCTCTAGTACCTCAATAAAGGGAGGGGAGCTGATAATATGAATTAGAAGGATATTGTTGAAGAAAGACTTTCACTAGTTTGTGAGTATATATATTTAGCAATATCAGTTATCTTAAGTAGTAGTTAGGCCTAAAAATACAGACATATGATTACATTTTTTTATGCTCCCTCCACCCTGAGACACAAAGTAGAATAACAAGTCTAGCAGACTAGAATTCTGTATTTCATTCACAGTGACTTTTGATGATTTGACTCATTCACAACTACAAGACTATATGGTTTCAATAGATAAGAGTTATGATATTAATCCATGAATTTATAATATTAGGAGTCACTGAAAAATTCCTAGTATCTTACATTTAACTATATGCCCTGAATATTTTGTAGTGATGTGACCTATATATGGAGAAAGATAAAGTAGTTCTTAGGAGTCTTTCCTAACTGTTTTTCTGTTTCCCTTCCATATAAAGTTTTCACATATCTGCCCTCTCAAAATGTGTCTGGGAGTATTTTATCTTTTCTCATGACTGAATAGTATTCTGTTGTATTTATGTACCATGTCTTATTTGTGACATCATGCTAAGGGAAATAAGCAGACAGAAAACATCAAGAGCCATGTGATGTCACTCATCTGTGGTATATAGTACAGAAAGCAACAAATGAACAAACAAGAAAACCAAATAAACAAAAACCCAGAGACATAGACACCAGTATGGTGGTTACTAGAGGAATGGGGGAGGGTAGAAAAGGGTGAAGGGGGCCAAATATATGGTGATAAAAGATTTACTTTGGGTGGTCAGGACACAATGCGATATACAATGGTGTATCGTAGGATTATATACTTGAAACCTATATAATTTTATTAACCAATCTTACCCCAATAAAATTTAATTTTTAAAAATGTGTCTTAGATGCTGTGAGCAAGAAGAAACTGGTCTTGCCAAATAAGTTTTGATTCTTTAATTTCTCTAAGTATGTACTAACTTTTTGAAAGTGAATATGACATCAATGTTATTTTAATTTAAAGATTCTAGTCCTTGAATTGCTGAAATGTCTCAATCTAAAGGCATTTTCTAATAAGGAAGCAGTCAGCACTGACCAGGCTGTTCAATAAATGGACCTGCCACTGCCTGATGGGCTGTTGGCATTCACGTGTGATTCCTATTGTCAGAAAGAGGTGAAGCAACAGGGATTTACAGATTTTGCGGTCACCCTCTAAGATGGTCCTGATTTACTTATGCCCACACATACACATCCCAGGGTAATGTGTCTCCTTGATTCATTCATGGTAATGCAGCACTTGGATAGGCTGCATCAGAGGAAGGAGCCAGGGCACATGGCAAACATAAAAACTAAACAAACTCCAGATGTGCTGTGGTGGGTGCCAACCAGTGTGTTCTGATTATAAGTCATGAAGAAGCCCCTACTGTGATTGTCAAGTACCTGCTCTGGATTTAATGTAAACTCGGATAAAACCCTGGAAAGCATTAATCTGTTTAGCCACAGCATTGGTCACAAAATGGCCTTTCACTCAGCATTATTTTCTTCTTTTTACCTCAAGAATTTCAAAGCCTCCATGTTGTATTTGCTGGTAGTGTGAAGCCTGGCTCTCCCCCTGTGTGCTTTGTACACATATGTCATGGGCAGGTTGGGCCTTTCAAGACAGGTTAGGTGATTTCTTTTCTGTTTTTAAAAGTAAAGATAACATTAAATGATAAAGGCTATAAACCAAAATTTATTTGGTTTGAATCTAGACAGTCTCATTTACAACTACAATTTTGTAATTCTTTGCATTAATATTAAATGCCAGACAGTGTACTGTTTTATTTCAACATTTTCTAGGAAGAAGAGAAATAAAGATACAATATTTTCCTTAAAGAGTCTAGTGTTTAAAATACTGGTGGCCCTTAAACATGTGGCAAAGCCATCCTGTAGGCAGTATAGTCCCTGGCCTCCCCATCTTTTTCTGCCGACAGCCTCAGCAAAACATCCTGCATTCTGTGATTTATTTGGCCATTCATTTCATATTTACTGAGCATCTACTATGTATTGTTTCATATTGTATTAATGGAAAACAAATGTCTTTCTTCTTAGTAACAGCCTGTTAACTAATCAGACTTAGGTTATAATTCTAGCTATCCCTTTACCAGTTAGACAAATTACTTCTTTAAGATTCATGTTTCTCATCTTAGAATCTGGACATTACCTATCTACCAGGGTTGGTATGAAATTAAATAAGGTAGCAAACCTAAAGCACTTAGATCCCTCCCCACTTCTCTTCCCTTTCAGAGATAGCCATTCCATAGTGAGAAACATGCTGCAGGTGATGCAGGTTCATCGAGGGAAGTGGCATTTCAGTGACTATGGCTCATGTTTCAGTCATTTCCAACAAGTTCAATTTTCAGCTGACTACTGTGTTCAGAATTACACAGCTAATGCATTCTGTTCTCCTCCTCTGAGGAAGAAAACAGGACAGTTCTACTTTTTTATCCTTTTTCCACCTGTTTTTGTTAAATATATTTTATTGATTTTTTTACAGAGAGAAAGAGAGAGGGACAGAGAGTTAGAAACATCGATGAGTTGCCTCTTGCACACCCCCTACTTGGGATGTGCCTGCAACCAAGGTACATGCCCTTGACCAGAATCGAACCTGGGACCTTTCAGTCTGCAGGCCGACGCTCTATCCACTGAGCCAAACCAGTTTTGGCTGTTTTTTTGTTTGTTTGTTTGTTTGTTTTCATTTTTTTTAAATTAGTCTGTCTTAATTCTTACATTTTGATAGAGCATCATCTAAATGCCCACCTGTCCAAAGTTGTCATCACTAGGAAAATTACAACTCCCAACCATACGTTCTATTTTTCTCACTTTCTAGTTTTGTGACTTTTCCTTTGGCACACATGCCTCTTTTTTAGATCCCTAACTAGTATAACTCTTCAGAATTATGGAATAACTACAAAAATGGCTGCAATGTTTCTTATAATATAGTCTCAGGAGTGACTTATCATCACCTCTGCCTTATCCTATTGATCAACTACTAGACCAACCCTCCACAATATGGGAGGAAACAACACGATGGTTTCGATAACTGGAGATGGGTAACATTGCAGACTGTCTTGAAGGTTGGCTACCACAACAAGTGAATGAAAAACATATCATGGTATATACATACAATGCAATACTATTCAGCACTAAATAGGAATGAACTCCGAATACACACAACAATGTGGATGAGTTTCAAAAACACTGAGCAAGAAAATCCAGATATAGAAAAATGCATACTGTGTGATTCCAGATTTATGTTAAACTCTAGAAAAGACTACTTAAATCTATGACCTCAGAAAGCAGATCAGGCAACAAATCAGAATTCATGTCATTTCTTTTCTACTCAGTTCATGTGAGAGGCCTGCAGCAGGAAAGGGATAAGTTATGTTCTCTTGTCCTCTTGTTTCTTTTGTCTTTGCTGTTGGGGTCCTCTGATACTGTTGCAGTACTCTACTGCTGCTTTTCCAGCCAACGTTGAGCCCATAGGGTCAGAGTAGAACCAAAAGACACAAGCCTGTTTGGTTTCTGTAATGTCACTTGACCCACAGGAAACTCATGTATTCTTGCCAAGCCTCAGTACTCCTCTGTCCATCCTGCCATCTAGCCTCAGTGTATTTTCCTCCTCCGGTAAGCACAGGCACATCAACATGTCTGGTGCCTAATTAGGTACAAAAGGAATGAGATGTCAATCTCCTTTTCTTGCACTCACACCCACACTTTAGGATTGAATACTCTAGGATTTAGGATTGAATTCTCTTTGAGCTCCTCTCACTTAGCTTAGACAAAGGGAGCCCTCTGTGCGTGAATATATACTCTCCGTGACATCAAGATTTCTTCTACCCATCTTAGCATCATCCTCACACCGGACTCAAAACCAAAAAGGCATGTCCTGGCATGTTGGACTGGGGGACAGCAGTACTTTTTCTGCCACCTCTTAGCAAGCTGTCTTTATAATGTGGCTTGCTTAGCTATTCTTTATCTCTAGCTTTGGGCCCAGGTCACCAATTCTGGAACCACTGGAAAAACTCATTTATTATACTATTAAAACTAGTTTAAAAGTGACATCTAAAATTGGAATGAGAACAATAAAACTATTTTCCATTCTGTAAAAGGAGAATAGTAATGAGTACAGCTACAAAGAGCTCCTGAGTTGTTAGTGAACAGAGAGAAAAACAATAACAATAGCGGGGGTTAAAATAGCTGGAGTGCCACAGAAGCTGTTTGTGGAAAGTAAAATGCAGTAGGCATTTACCTATCCCACTAAGCATTTTAAATTCTTGATAATGAGACCAGGCTTTGAGAGCATTCAGGTATCCATTTGTTCATCACACATGTATGATGCCAGCTACCTTTTGCTTGACTGAGCAGAGATTCCTGAGAACACATTGTGTTAGCACTGCCGGAGGAGCCTTTAGGTTGCACTTGGCAGTACCTACTTTCCCTTGTATTTGCTGCATACACTGATGTCACCCTTTCATCTGTCCTCTGTGACATTACCTCTTGATAGTGACTATTGCTTTGTGACCATAGAAGGTAAAAGCCTTTTGTCTAGTTGCAGTAGTTAGAAGGGGACAGAGTAAGATTGCAATTCAATCTGTATTTAGTGACAGCTCTTATTGACTTAGTTAAAAATGTTAATCTCTTTTTAATTATCTTGTCTCCCTTCAAGTCTAGATTTTTATATATTAAAAATCACTATATGTGTATGCTTGTTCCTCTAAACCACTACAAACATTAAGATCAGCTAGATTTTTCCTGCTGATGGTGTCCAGATTTATTTGAAAGGAACAGGATGTTAAGCATTTTCCATTTATTGTCCTCACCTCTGGAATTGCCTTCTTCTTCCTCAGCTCAATCTTTACTTTAATCTTTACTTCAAGACTCATCTTTGTAGTTTGGAATTTTATAGCCATTAAATCAGTTGTTTTTCTTGTCATTAGCAAAACAATTCTGTGCTTTTTTCCCCACTCACACATTCATCCTCTTTTGGGCATAAGTTGAAACATGAGAGGGGAGGAGAAAAGAGGTAAACTATTCACTTACACTACAATTGTTAGTTTTATTTATTCTAAGTCAGATTATTCTCATTGGTGTGTCTGTTTCTTCAGTTATAGGAATCCCCCTCCAATAACTGTTAATGTCTTGTTTTCTTGTTTGTATGAAGCAGTGATACAATATAAATAGCACTAAACTGACAATTGCCCCTGGTCTCATTATCAAGAGCTCTAGCTCCAGTTCTGCTGATAACTTAGTATATAATCTTGAGCAGTAATGTCACCATCAATTAATATACATCACTTCACAGCTTACAAAGTACTATTCAAACCCCTTAGAGCACCTAACCCCAGGGCTATTTGGACCAAGCAGCTCTCTATAATAATAAAAGCATAATATGCAAATAGACTAAACTACCGAACAGCAGAACGAATGCCCGGACAACATTCCGGACTACCACACTATGACACGCACTGGTGCCAGGCCAGCCAAGGCAGTTGTGATGGGATTGGTCTGGGGACCCCACCGTCACCCCACGATCACCCACCGAGGGAGTGCCAGGCCACTGGCCGGTGGGGCAAATGATCAGGGGTAGGGGTGCTCCATGGTCACCTCTTTGGGCGATTGATCTGAGGGCCCCGTGATCAACCTGAGTCCCATGGTCAAATGCCCCACAGAGGGAGGCCCAGGCCAATGGTTAGCTACGCTGTGGCGAGTGTGCAGGGCCAACAGTGATCATCCTGCAGAGGGAGGCCCAGACCAGCCAAGCAATCGCACCCCAAGCCTGTTGCCTGCAGAGGGAGGCAACTGGTGGCAGGGGAGAAGGGGTAGTGCCACACAGATGGCAAGCAGTGGCAGCAGCAGGGGGGAGGGGGGAGCCAGCTGCCAGCAGTGGGGGGAGCCGGGGAAGAAAGCCCAATAGGCCCTGATCACTGGCCAGGCCTAGGGACCCTACCTGAGAGGTCCCGGATTGCGAGAAGGCGCAGGCCGGACTGAGGAGACCCCTCCCCATGCACAGATTTTGTGCACCAGGCCTCTAGTCATAAATAAAAGTGAGTAAAGTGTGTAAGACAATAGGAGAGAGAGAACTGGGATTAAATAGGGGCCACATGCTTTGTGTATAGAGGCAGCCATTGGAATTCCAGCTTGTTGTTATTCAAAATGTGGGCCCTGTGTTACCCAAGCACCCATCTCCCCATACCCCTCCCAAGATTCCAGATGTTTATATTAAATCTTTTTCAGTTGAGGAATAACTGGAATATACCATTATTTTTGTTTTAAGAGTACAACAGCCCTAACCTGTTTGGCTCAATGGATAGAGTGTCAGACTGTAGACTCAAGGGTCCCAGGTTCAATTCCGGTCAAGGGCATGTACCTTGGTTGCGGGCACATCCCCAGTGGGGAGTGTGCAGGAGGCAGCTGATTGATGTTTCTCTTTCATCGATGTTTCTAACTCTCTATTCCTCTCCCTTCCTCTCTGTAAAAAGTCAATAAAATACATATATATATATATATATATATATATATATATATATATATATAAATATCTTTTTTTTTTTTTTTTTTTAAGAGTACAACATATGATTTGGTATCCATATAATAAAAGCCTAAGCGACTGTTAGGGCAGAACGACCGGTCACTATGATGCGAACTGACCACTAGGGGCAGATGCTCAACACAGGAGCTATCCCTTGGTGGTCAGTGCGCTTCCACAAGAGGAGCGCTGCTCAGCCAGAAGCCGGGCTCATGGCTGGCAAGTACAGTGGCAGTGGCGGGAGCCTCTCCTGCCTCTGCAGCAGTGCTAAAAAGCAGCAAGCCGAGTGGTAAGCAGCAGCAAGCAGGCAGGCAGTAAGGAGCAAGGGTCCCAGACTGCGAGAGGGGCAGGCCAGGTTGAGGGACACCCCCCCTCCCACATTCACAAATTTTGTGCATTGGGCCTCTAGTATGTATATATTATGAAATGATTACCACAATAAGTCCAGTTACCATCCATCGCTACACATAATTCACAAAGATTTTTTAAATAATGAGAATATTTAAGATTTATTCACTTAGCAACTTTCAAATATGCAATACAGTGCTATTTCCTATAGTCACTATGCTGTACATTATACCCCCAGGACTTATTTATCTATAACGTTTGTATTTATGACCCCCTTTACCTATAAATCTTTTTATATGAGTGTTGGCAACTAACGTATGTGAGTGTGTGCATGCACGCGCGGGCATATATGCACGCGCACGTGAGTGCACGTGTGTATGTTTAAATATAAACCAGGCCACAAGCTGCCTAACTTATCCTCTCGGGATTTTATCTTCCTCATCTATAACATTAGATGGATAGATAATGTATATTTTAAGGTCTAACATTATTTTTCATGTTTTGACAAATTAGTATATTTACCTATAGTTATATCCTATATAATAAAGAGATAATATGGAAATTGACCCTCACGCCCTCACGTCACAAGATGGCCACCACCACATTGTCACAGATGGCTTGCAGGGGAGGGCAGTTGGAGGTGACCAGGCCTGCAGGGGAGGACAGTTTGGGGCGACCAGCCTGCAGGGGAAGGCCGTTGGGGGTGATTGGGCTGGCAGGCAGAGTCATTAGGGGCAATCAGGCAGCCAGGGAGACAAATGGTTAGGGGCCAGAAGTCCTGGATTGTGAGAGGGATCACAGATTAGAGAAGTTACAGGCTGGGCTGAGGGACATCCTCTCAGTGCATGAATTCCATGCACCGAGCCTCTAGTTATCTAATAATTGCTGACATGAGGAATAGTTTTTAAAAATATATATATATCTTACAGAGAGGAAGGGAGAGGGATAGAGAGTTAGAAACATCGATGAGAAAGAAGCATCAATCAGTTGCCTTCTGCACACCCCCTACTAGGCATGTGCCTGCAACCAAGGTACATGCCCTTGACTGGCATCAAACATGGGACCCTTCAGTCCCCAATCCGACACTCTATCCAGTGAGCCAAACTGGCCAGGGCTAGGAATAGTTTTAAAAGAAGCAATTATAAGCCATAAGAAAACACATTTGTAAGGATTCATTAAATCTGTCTATAGGAATTTACTTATTTTGTGAAAGTAACAAGTATTTCATTTTGAAGCTGCAAAAAGGATTGTAGTTACTCACTATCCCTTTAAACCTTGTTGTATCATACAAAGAAACGTTGTATTTTGATGAGTTCTGCTTCCTTGGAGTTAAGTGAAGTCCAGAGGTTGTTGGGAGGTATGGGGAAATCTGAATTCCTCCCAGTCTTCTTTCATCCATCTGTTCCATCTTTTTTGTCATCAACTCCAGATGTAGGAAAATTATTCCCAAAAATTTGATAAGACTCTTTCTTCCCCTCTTTTCTAGCATCAAATCTAACTTGCCCTTCCTATTGTCAGACTGCTGCCTTTTATGATGCCACAGGGAATTTATCAATCTTTTGAGTTTCCTGATCCTTCTTGAATTGTCTCAATGCAAATAAATCAACCTAGATTTCCTGCCCCTATGCTTGTGCCCCTCCTGTTTCTACTGCTTTTTCTTTTTTCTTCTTGGATTTATTAGAGTTTCAAGTGTACAACTCAATAAGGTATCATCTGCACACTGCATTGTGCATTCCCACCCAAATTCAAGTCTCTTTCCTTCCCATTTATCCCTGCTTTGCCCTCTTCTACCTTCCCCCACCCTCTTTTCCTCTGGCAATTACCATACTATTGTCTGTGTCTGGGTTTTTGTGGTATGTGCTTTTCTGCGTCTTCTAGATCTTTCAGGTGGCATGATTTATAACTGTTTCCTGTGCTTATTGACCTTGGTCTGAGGATCCCATTAAGCATAAATCTACAAAGATTGGTTTCAGGGTGGTTTTACTTTCCCCCACTAAACTTCTCTTGGTGGGAATTAGACAAGTATATTTCACAAAACATACTCTTACAGCTTCCTTTGATTTCTTTTTAACTAATGTGGATACTTATTAAAAGTGAATATGGAATTAAATTATATTTGCTTTCAAGCACAAGAGGAGCAATCCTGTCTAATAAAAGAGTAATGTGCAGATTGACCATCACTCCAACACACAAGATGGCTATCCTCATATGGTCAAAGATCCTGCCCCCATGTGTACAGAAGATGGCTAGCAGGGGAGGGCAGCTGGGAGGGACCAGGCCTGCAAGGAAGGGTAGTTGTGGGTGATCAAGCCTGCAAGGGAGGGCAGTTAGGGGTGACCAAGCCAGCAGAGGAGGGAAGTTGGGGGGGACAAGACCTGCAGGGGAGGGCAGTTGGGGGGGACCAGGCCTGCAGGGAAGGGCATTTAGGGGTGACCATGCCTGCAAGGAAGGGCAGTTAGGGGTGACCAGGCCCGCAAGGGAGGGCAGTTAGGGGCAAACAGGCTGGCAGTGGAGCAGTTAGGCATCAATCAGGCTGGCAGGGGAGTAGTTAGGGAGTGATCAGGCTGGCAGGCAGAAGCGGTTAGGGGCAATCAGGCAGGTAGGCAGGCGAGCAGTTGGGTGTTAGCAGTCCTGGATTGTGAGTCAGACATCCCTCAAGGGGGTCCCAGATTGGAGAGGGTGCAGGCTGGGCTGAGGGACACCACCCCCCTCGTAAACCAGGCCTCTAGCATTAAATAAACTACATTGGCTACTACTGAGTGTTTTTTACATGGGCAATTTACATGACTAAATTGAATCATCTGTACTACTACGTGCCTTTCTAGAAAACAGTATTTAGGACTTCATCTCACAGATGAAAATATCTAACATTTGTTGAGCTAAGCCTTGTTTTTAGTACTTTACTGAATTACTACTCATTTAGTCTTCACAGTAGTCCATTGAAGTATAGTTATCCTCATTTTACAGAGGAGATTCTGAGAGAGTTAATAATTTGCCCAGTCACATTGCTTGTAAGTGACTGAACAATTCATATCACTTCAGTGTTGTCACTGCTAATCACTATACCAAATGTGTTACCATTATTGTGTGCATTTGGTTAGAGATTTCAGCCTTCAGCCATATTATTAATGATCTCATAATTCTCCCATGATAAATAGTACTTTAATCAATCTTTATTTAAAATTATAGTGAAAATATATAGATTACCATAAAGGATTATTCTCAAATTTTTAATTAATTTATAATCTTGACAGATCAAAATCTGTTCCCCATCTTATATGTCTTCTCATTTCAACAATTATATTAGAAATTGTTGATTGGATTAATGAATAGTGGTGTGGCAAAGAGTTCTGATTCAAAGCTCAGTATTTGAAATCAGATAGGCTGATTATTAAGCTACCAAGTTTGAAGATCTATGTGCTAGTAACCCTAAATTACCCTTACAAATAATTCTGGTATTAAAATACTATTACTATTGTATACATACTAGAGGCCGGTGCATGAAATTCATGCATGGGGGTTCCCCTTAGCCCAGCCTGCACCCTCTTCAATCTGGAACCCCTTGGGGAATGTCCCACTGCCGGTTTAGGCTTGAACCCGCAGGGATTGGACCTAAACTGGCAGTCGGACATTGCTCTCACAATCCGAGACTGCTGGCTCCTAACTGCTGCCATCCTGCCAGCCTGGTCACCACTAACTGCTCCCCCTTGCCCACCTGGTCACCCCCAACTGCCCTGCCTACTAACCTGGTCTCCCCCAACTGCCCCCCTGCCGGCCTGGTTGTTCCACGCAGTCTGCTGTTCAGTCATTTGGTCGTCCCTCACTAACCCCTCTGCCCGCCTTGTCGCCCCACGTAGCCTGCTGTTTGGTCATCCATCCAGTTGTTTTGGTCGTGACAGCTCCTGCTTTTTTATATATTAGGATATCTGCCCCCAAAATATTACACAGCATTTAATAAGATAGATTTTGGATACCATAATTTTTTTAATTTAAAAAATAATAAATATGCATTCTCAAGAAGAGTTCATAAAGATAAGAGTCTGAAAAGCTACTAGAAAATAGTAACTGTTGAAAATGAACATCTATTATACCTGAGATCCAAGGGTTTTTTTCCTACCTGTATTTCAAAAGCTTTACAAATTATAAGAATTTAATTAACTACATAAATTGTTGAGCTTCAGTACTAAAACAGTATTCATGGTAGTTGGTTTTCAAAGTTACAGAATGCTTAAAATACAGTTTATGAAATTGCCAATCATATTCCTGAATAGGGTTTTTGGGACTCTGAAACAGTTACAATCCTATCTAATAGGATTGTACTTCCGCTACGCCTACAAGCCATTGTACTGACTGTACTTCCGCTACGTCTACAAGCCATTCCCACCAGCCTTCAGGAGCAAGTATGCAAATTAACCCAACCAAGATGGCAGCAGCCACGGAGCTGGACCAAGCAGGAGGCTTGGGTTTCCCCTGACAATGGAGGACGCCAAGCTTCCCGCTTGCCCTGGCCAGCCCTGGCCTCCACTTAAGGCTGCAAAGTTTCAATTATAGAAGATAAATAAATCCCAGATACTTCCTTCCAGCCAGCCCAAGAAGGAGCTGGGAGCTTGGGTTGCAAGGGGGGGGGGGGGGGGGCATGACCAGCCTGCAAACAGCCTTTAGCCCCTCACCCAGGCTGGCCAAGCACCCCAACAGAACCTCCACCCTGACCCAAGACACCCTTCAGGGCAAACCAGCCAGCCCCCATCCGTACAACAAGCCTCTATCTATACTAATAAAAGGGAAATATGCTAATTAGACTGGAGACCTTCCAGGAGACCTTCCGGACGTTCTTCTGGACAAAGTCATGGTGGCGGGCCTGAGGTAGAGGTGGTTAGAGACCAAGAGGAGAGGGCAGTTGTGGGTGATCAGGCTGGTTGGAGGGTGGGGCCTTGGGGGTAAGCAGACCAGCATGGGTGCCAGTGGGGTAAGCAGGCCTTCAGTGGGGGTCAGTTGGAGGTGATCAGGACAACGGGGAGGGAAGTTTGGAGTGAGAAGGCCCTCAGGGGGACAAGCAGGCCAATGGGGAGGGAAGATGGGGGCAAACAGGCGCGCGCGCACTCACACACACACACACACACTGAGTGACCAGATTATTATGCTTTCAGAGATCATAATAATCTGGTCACTCGGTATAGATAGATATGGAGGGAAGAAGGGAGGGAGGGAGGGAGGAAGAGAGGAAGGAAGGAAGGAAGAAAGATGGGTCTATATATCATGAAGTGAAAAATAGAATTAGAGTCCTATCCTATCTGTAGGATAATATAGGTTTTATTGTAGAAACAAGCATTGCTTAAACTTCTTAATTTGAGATTACCTCCCCCATTCCCAAAAAAAGAAAAGAAAAAATCCTGTACCAATTTATGACCTTGTCTTAGTTTGCTCAGACTGCCATAACAAAATACCATAGAGTTGGTGGCTTACACACAGAATTTATTTTCTCACAATATGGTTGCTAGGAAGTCCAAGATCAAGGTGCCAGCTGATTTAGTTTCTGATGAGAGCTCTCTTTCTGGCTGAAAAAGCCACAATCTTTCTGTGTCCTCACATGGCAGAGAGAAAAAGGCAGTGTGGGGGGAAGGGGTATCTCTGATCTTACAGGGTCACAATTCTGTCCAATTAGGGCCTCACTCCTGTGACCTCATTTAATCTTAAATACCTCCTAAAGATTTGGTCTTCATATACAGGCACATTAGGGGATAGGGTGCTGATGTGAATTTGGGAATGGGGGATACAATGCAGTCGATAGCTATGCCTAAACCTCCCCCATCTATATATATAAAAAGCCAGAGACCATAACGACAGAACAACCAGTTGCTATGACGCCCACTGTGGCCCAGTCGGGGGGTGGGGCTGCCTGGCCAACCTCCCGAGGCCCCTCCCTTAGTCGGCCCCACCAGTGATCGGCCTCTCCCACCCCAATCAAGGGCAGGGCGGCTGGTCAAACCCCCTCCTGTCACCCTTCTGCCCAGCCATCCCCGCCCTGATCAGCTTGTCCCATCTGATCAGCCCACAGCCCCTCCCCCTGGCTGGCACCACCCCAGATTGCTTCCCATTCCCCAATAGGAGCTGGGCCAGCTGGCCAACCTTCTCCAGCCCCTCCTCCTGCCTGGCCCCGCCCCCGATAAGCCCCCTACACACCCCATTTGGGGACAGGCCGGCCGCCCCACTGTCTATAGCCCCCTCCCATGGCTGGCCTGGCTCCCAATTGGCCATCCACTCCAATTGAGGGTTGGGCCCTTGGGCTAATCACCCTCTGCCCCTCTCCTCAGCCGTCCCAGCCCTGATCAAACCCTGATTGGGGTGGGCCAGCCAGCCAACCTCCCGCTGTCTCCTCCTTCTACAGGCCTGGCCCTGATCCACCCTGATTGGGGCTGGACTGGCCAGACCACCCCACCCGTGCATGAATTCATGTACTGGGCCTCTAGTATCCTCAGAAATTCTGTTTATTTTATTTCAGACAGGATTAGTTTTATCCTTTCTTATGATATTCTTAAGACCTTTGTTACTTTACAGTGTCATAGAATTTTTATCTAAATGTAACCTTATAAATCATTTCTTCTTAGACACAAAATCGAATGAAGTTAATGGCCGACAACTATGAGGATGACTACTTCAAATCCTCTCATTCCAATCAAACCAATCATAAACCCTCCCCAGACCAGGTAAGTCTACTCTTGAATGTTTTATTAAAAAAAAGATTGATATGCTTCTATTTTTATGTATTTTGTACTGTTGTGCTACAGATTCTAGGATATAGATTAGAAAAATAATCAGTTTTTAAAAATTCCATCAATTTTTTAAAAACACATTCAATTTCTGTACAGGAAGATAATAGATGATTCTAAATATATTAAGAGGAGGTAGTAAAAAAAATTGAACAGAATAAAGAATCCTTGTATTTGGCTGAGAAAAAAAAAAAACACAACTTAATCTTCTCAAAGGCGCATACTAATTTATAACAGTCCTGCTTTTCTTACTAAAGAAATAATGCCTTATTAGGAAAATAAGAGTCTTGTGAGCTCAATGAGGCACAACTCAGTGCAAAGGAAGCTATTCTTTAATTGCAAATTTTAAAGTCTCTGCTCATCATCTATTAAATATGAAGATTGAAATAGTTTTTTCACTCCATCACCTTGGTGGATCCCTTTAGTATATGTCATTTTCAAAGGAAATTGTTGCCTTCCACTTCTCATCAATGCAAAAGCATTGATGAGTCTGAGGGGAACCATATTCAACTCTATGTAGTTTTTTAAAAAATGGAATTCTCCCAAGATCTTGAAAATGATGGATGGGGGAGAGTGGTGAACAGATTACCTCATGTCCCATTGCCAAAAATCAGATTTCAACATCTCCATCACAATCTTAAAAATAATAGCTGTGGAGGGAGTAAAATAATAGTTAAATAATTATGTCCATATGATCAAAAGTTGAATGAAACTTCTCTACTAAACATCTCTACTAAACAATGGCAATGGTGTTATCTTAGGAGAAGAAGAAGAAATATTGCAGATGAAAGCAGCAATAATATCCAAATTGCTTTTTTTTTTTCTCTAAGATTCAGAAGGTAGATGACATTTACTAAACCAGTTGAGTTGAGTTGAACCTTATATCTTTAATGTAGGCAAAATGTAAAGTTGTCTGCCTGAGGTCAGCAGTCTTGTTCTGGCAAGAAGTCATTTTGCTTTCTCCGCCTGCTCCTGGACACCTGGGATTAAATGTGTGCCAGTGTATACAATATGAGTATTATTAGATCCTTTCCTTAAAACAGGTTTTGCTAATAAATACAAAAGTAATTGTATGCCTGGGAGTAGTGAGAGGCAAACAAAAATGGAGAAAGGTTGAAAAAAGGCAAATAATAAAAGTCTCCAACTTGATAATTTTGCCCAGTCAAGCCCTGGAATGGAGATAACATCTTGGAAAGGTAGGAAGCATAGAAGTGTAACAACAAACGAAAAAACAGTCAAGAAATTAGAGTCCATTTTCTTCTACTACTTATGCTTATGTCTTTGTTTTAAATACTAACCAACTCTTTTTCATTCCCATGCTGCTCTGGGGCATTGTTCCCTTCTTCATCTCTCTCCCCATAGGATGAGGAGGAGGGTATATGGGCATAGCCAATCAGATGATCTTAGTTCAGCCATTTTGTTCAGAACGGTGAGAAACAGCTTTCCTTAACTATAGAAATGTTTTTTGTTTGTTTGTTTGTTTGCTTTCATTGTTTTTTGCACAATCATTCTCACATCATGTTTCTCTGTAATTCATAAAATCATTTGGTGCGCCTACTGGTTTCTCATTTCACAATTCCTGTGTGACTTGCTATGCTTCTGGTATAATGGGGTTTGGGTTTTGTGGATTTTTTTTTTTCCATGTGTGTTAATAGTCACTTTTACTATAATTTTAAAATACATTTTGGGAAAACTTCCAGGGCATATAACTAAATTTCTCCTGCTATGAGTTTATTAATAAAGCATTCTATCTAGAGTGATTTTACAGTGTCCTGGTAAGTTTATAGAGATTTACATAAAATTGGAAATAGAAAATTTGACCAAGAACTCTGTGAATAGATTGGGGATATACATTTTTGTGATAATTAAATATAAATACAATATATAGTTGTGTTTGTTTTTTTAAGCAATTTTTACTGTGAACCACAACCTTTTGTTTCTACTTATAGAAGAACTAAAGGCCTGATGCATGGATTTTTGCACCAATGGCCTGCGTCCTCTCAAAATCTGGATCCCTCGGGGGATGTTGGACTGGTGGTTTCAGCCTAATTCCCACAGGCCAGGCCGAGGGACCCAACTGGTTTTGGCCCAATCCCTACAGGCCAGGCTGAGGGACCCTACCAGTACACGAATCGTGCACCAGGCCTCTAGTATGCATAAAAGATCTTTGGTTAATCTCTTCCCACCCTCCACCCATCCCCCTTCCCTCTGAGAATCATCAATCTGTTCCATGTTTCCATGCCTCTGTATTGAGCAACTGCCCCCCTGGTGGTCAGTGCACGTCTTAGCTACTGGTTAAATGGTCTACAGTTGCTTAGGCTTTTATATATATAGATGCTCTGAATTTTCAGGGTCAGTAATTCTTATAGAGTGCCTACCAACGTTATCCCATAGCATTTTGACATCACTCTCAAACTGTCCTTAAAAATAAGAAGTAAATAAAGCCTTTTAAACAGTTAGTCTGAAGAATTATTTTTCTGTCTGTTATGGATTGCTGCTGAGTCAAACAGTTGCCAGGACACTGTCTAGATTCTCCTTTCTGAGCAATTTGCCTGGAAAACATAGTCCAGCTGCAGCATTATCTCCCTTTGATGTGATGCCCTGGAGGTTTGACTAAGGAAATCCTTTTCTTAGGAAAAATAATAATTATGATTAATAAGTTCACACATATTGGTGGTCTTGCACTCCCTGGATTCACTGCCCATGCTTATTAGTGATTTCACTCCTTTGGAGTTGGTTCTCCTTGGAAAGTCTATGTCTTGGAGTTATACTTCTCAAAATGATGGAGATATGTGTAGACTTCTCACTAGCAAACAGCCAAGAAGGATGATGAGGTAAGTTGGGAAATAGGGTATATACTGTGAAGATGGGAAGCTTTTCAAATTACTTCATTCTGAAAGAAGGTGAAATCACAATACCAACCAAAAAGCCCTTTGGGTTAGAAGGTTGCATGCCCAACAAAGCTAAAGCTTAGAAACCAATGTGCTAATTCTCTTTACCTAGTCTACATCATAGAGGGGTAGTTATTTGTCATCATGAAGCATGTGGGGCCACACCCTGGAGGTTTGACTAAGGAAATCCTAATACCTCAATCAATAAAGAAATTAAAATGCAAAAATAATAAATAAAGCAATCTGATAAGAAAAATAATAATTATTATTATGATTAATAAGTTCACACATATTGGTGGTCTTACACTCCCTGGATTCACCGGATGTAGCTCACCAGTCTCCTCTAAATGAACCTGCCTACTTTATTTTAACAGAACATACAAACTTCTTGGCCTGCCTTAGCAGGAAACAACTCCTGCATATACATGAACATGGACAGGATTATATTTTAGTTGAACACCCTTTTCTAGCCAATCAGAAGAAAATGTTAGTGTTATAGGAAACAAGGCCCATAGGTACCTTTACCTGAAGACTGAAAAATGAACAAACCTTCAAATAGATTTATTCTTGAAGTTTCCCTTTTCTTTTCTCTTTTCCTATAGTAGAATAACTCTTAATCAGAGTTCAGTTGCTACCGATTTTGTTTTTTTAATTATGCACTATTGATCTTACTTCATCAAAATATTAATTGCCATTGGTTTAACACATTGCAGTTATAATTAGTAGGCCATAGTGGTGTTTCTACAATACAGTATTTCAAATTTTCTAAAATGAGCTATAAATATAAGGTTGTACGTAAAGAAGTGTGTGAGTGCTTCCTGCAGAAGTTTTGACTTGGCAGTCTAATTTCCTTCACCTATTTCTTTACTAATTCTACAGAGAACAGATTTTCTCCCAACCAATTAACCAGGCCTGACCCTGCTTAGCTTCCCAGATCAGATGAGATCGGGCACATTCAGGGTAGTATAGCTGTAATGAGAACAGATTTTCTTAACAAAATTATTTACTTTTCAAATTAGTGATTTACTTTATCAAACTTAACATAAAAACATTTCACATGGATTTTCTGTAGGCTGAGGGGAAAGAAGGGCTCACTTTTTCTAGCTTGAAGTAATACTAGCTTCATTCTATGTATCTTAGGAGGGTTGCTTGAAAGTACATTCTTTCAAAGAAAGTTTCAGTGACTAAATTTCTTTATAGGTCATTTCTTTATAAAATTCAAAGTGTTTTTCCAAGGGAAAAAATTCTTCAACATATAAGAGATTAATTTGAATTAAATTGAATGAATGGAGTTTTCTTTTTTCTTGTTTTACCCTTACAAAAGAATGTACGTCCCATGAGGACAGGAACTTAGAAGATTTGCTTTTGTATTCCATCAACTGTAGAGGTGTCGAACTCAATCAGAGAAGGGGCCAAAATCTAAAATCCAGCCTAAATCGCGGGCTGAATGGTTTACTGAACAGTCATAAACTGTCATTGTGATGGAAACGCAGCGGAGTGCAGTGATGACAGTGCGGTGCGGGCCACATTGCAAGGCCTGGCGGGACGGATTTGGCCCGCAGGCCTTGTGTTTGACACATGTGATCTAGAGTCTAGAACAATGCCTAGTAGAGAGCAAGCTCTTATTAAATATATAGATAATTAACTTCTGCATTCATGAAATTTAGATAAGAAACAGTAAAGTTTACATTGAAACCAATAGCATAGACTTAATTAGCTGTTAGCTTAATATCATCATTTCTACTACAAAAAGTTTTGAAAGGGGAGAAGGGAAAAATGTCTAGAAGCAAAAAACCTGTTGAGAAATGTTGAGAATTTTAAAAAAAGTCATAATTAAGTTATAGGATCTGGCTCCTGTAATGTTATGCTAAATAAAAGGGGGCTGAGAATAATTCAGAAATCTTTCCTATCTGCTAATTTAACATCCTTCAGGTAGAAACTTTTCCTTTCGTAACCTGTAGTTTATAGCCATAAAGAGGAGCCTGAAGCATAGTAGCTCTTTCTTGGCTTCATCTTATGGAGACTGAATACACTGGTGCCAGACCACACAAATGAAAGAGGTACCTGCCCAGGGACTTGGCAGTTGGTTTTGGTATAAGACTATTTCACTGACTAAAATCTGGAAATGTGTTGCATTGCTGTTAGCTCAGCACAATAGCATCCCAAAACAAGATTTGGACCAGTATGTTTTGAAACATTTCTTTTTTAATTAGAGGTTATGTAAATATTAATACAAGCTTTTAGGACAAGTGTTTTAAACTAACTCTCTTTTTCTTTGGGCATTTCCTTTTTTTGTCCATCCTAATTGGATTGTCCTTATCAAATTAAAACATCCTGAAATTATCCTATTGCATTAGTACTACAATGGTAGTCTCTTAAGTCTCTAGAGAATATATCTGTAGAAGGGAACTGTTAAGTCATCTTGTACAATTGAATGGGGTAGTGAATTAGAATATTTTACCAGTATGCTCCAAATTGTTTACTAGACCAACAGTTTAAATCATTTGGACCAATACCAGGACTAGTTTTTGACACAATAGGCAAGGAATAATTTGACCTTTTATTTTTTTTTTAATTTCTTTATTTTTTTGCAGGTTAATTTTTTTTTATTGTTTAAAGTATTACATGTAGTGTAATTATATCTCCTTTTCCCCCCATTGACATTCCCCCAGCCTCCTCTACCTCCGTCGCATGCCCTCATTGTATTACATGTGTCCTTATCCCCCCCCCCCCACTCCCCCTTGCCCCCGCTCATGCCCTCACCCTCCTGGTGTCTGTGTCCATTGGTTAGGCTTATATGTATGCATACTAGTCCTTTGATTGATCTCTTCCCCCACCCTCCTCTACCTGCCCTCTGAGGTTTGACGGTCTAATCCACATGTGTCAAACACAAGGCCCGAGGGCCAAATCCGTCCCGCCAGGCCTTGCAATGTGGCCCGCACCGCACTGTCATCACTGCACTCCGCTGCGTTTCCATCACAATAACAGTTTATGACTGTTCAGTAAACCATTCGGCCCGCGATTTAGGCTGGATTTTAGATTTTGGCCCCTTCTCTGATTGATTTCGACACCCCTAGACTCTAATCAATGCTTCTCTGTCTCTGGATCTGTTTTTGTTCATCAGTTTATATTGTTCATTATATTCCATAAATGAGTGAGATCATGTGATATTTATCTTTCTCTGATTGGCTTATTTTGCTTAGCATAATGCTCTTCCATTCCATTCATGCTGTTGCAAATGGTAAGAATTTCTTCTTTTTTACTGCAGCGAGTTTTCCATTGTGTAGATGTACCACAGTTTTTAATCCACTTATCTGCTGATGTGCACTTAGGTTGTTTCCAAATCTTAGCTATGGTGAATTATGCCTCTATGAACATAGGGGTGCATAAATCCTTTTTGATTGGTGTTTCTAGTTTCTTGGGATATATTCCTATAAGTGGGATCACTGGGTCAAATGGGAGTTCAATTTTTAACTTTTTGAGGAAACTCCATACTGTTCTCCACAGTGGCTGCACCAGTCTGCATTCCCACCAGCAGTGCAGGGGGGTTCCTTTTTCTCTGCATCCTTGTCAGCACTTGTTTGTTGATTTGTTGATAGCCATTCTGACAGGTGTGAGATGGTACCTCATTGTTTTGATTTACTGATATTTTTTAAATAAATGCAACTACTTAGGAACCTAGTGAGGAATTTGGAACTTCAGAGATTAGGAAGGGATAGGAAGTGGATCTTGGAGATTAGAGAAAGTTTGGATAAATGGAAGGGAAAAGAAAAATAATATTAGATAGAAACCAACTTGAAAGAAGGCACTAAGGATGAGAATATGACATGTAGGGGCTAATACTCAAACTGGCAAGCTAAAACATACAGTGTCAATGTCCTTTCATTCATTGCATGGTTATGTACCCACCCACACTTCTATTTTAATATAAAATGCATAATTCAAATAGAAAAGCTACAAATGTGAGTGGTTCACAAGAATAGATAGATACATGTTGAGCTTTACAGAATATTAAAAGAGCAATCAGCTTCCCTTGGACATTGTCTGAATCATTGTTCTGAGTTGATTGCCTTCTCATCTCATTCGGATGCTTCAGGGTCCTGATCTGAATGTGGGCTTCAGGACCAGATTACTTAACTTTATTTATTTGTAAAATGGGGATAATAATATACCTACTTCATGGGGTTGTTGAGTGATTAGATGATCTAATATAAAGCCTTTAAAACAGTGCCTTTACAGATCATGGTAACATTCTTGATTAATGTTACTTATTAATGTCTTCAACCCGTAGACATACAGTGACTATTGATAGCACGAAGCCCTTCCTGCTTCTCTCTGCCTCCCTCCCTTCTCTCTTCTTACTTTCTTTTTCTTCCTCTTGCCTCTCTCATTTCATTAAATAAGAGAATGGGGCAAGAGTTTCTTAATTTGAAGCTTTGGATTTAAACTGTTTTTGCACCAAATAAACTCCAGTCTAATGGCATTTCCTGTACACTTCCCACACAAATATCTTTAGTTTCCTCTTTGTCCTAAGTACAGACAATTTTCTGTCTGTTATGCTCCCCTTCCTTCTTTTCTCCATCTCAAACTTAAATTTAAAATCCTCACTTATTTCTGCTTTTCATGATTTTCCAGAAGTTTCTACTCTCTCCACAATTAATATTCCTTTTTTTGAATGCCTTCCTTTTTTTCCTTTTTCTTTTGTTGTTGTTGTTACATATATATTGATTCGAGAAAGAAAGAGAAAGAGAGTAAGGGGGAGGGAGAGAGAGAAACATCATTTGGTTGTTCCAGTAAGCACCTTGACCATGGATCAAACCTGCAACCTAGGTATGTGCCCTGACTGGGAATCAGACCCTCAACCTTTCAGTGTATGGGACAGATGCTCCAACCAACTAAGCCACACCAGCCAGGGCTATCTTTTTTATTTAGTGTTTTCATTTTCTACAAATATCTACTCACAAGTGGAATTCCTGGATCATATAGTAGTTCTAGTTTTAATTTTTTGAGGAACCTCCAAACTAATTTCTATAGTGACTGCACCAGTTTACATTTCCACGAACAGTGGATTTTTTCTCCACATCCTCTCCAACACTTTTATTTCTAGTCGGGTCGATAATGGCCATTCTAACAGGGGTGAGGTGACTCCTCATTGTGGTTTTGATTTGCATTTCCCTGATGATTAGTGATAGAGAACATCTTTTCATATACCTTGTAGCCATCTGTATGTCTTTTTTGAAAAATGTCTATTCAGCCTGGCCAACATAGCTCAGTGGTTGAACATCAACCTATGAACCAAGCAAGAGCTCACAGTTCAATTCCTGATCAGGGCACATGCCCGGGTTGTGGGTTTGATCCATGGTCTAGGTCAGTGGTCTGCAAACTCATTAGTCAGCAGAGCCAAATATCAATAGTACCACGATTGAAATTTCTTTTGAGAGCCTAATTTTTTAAACTTAAACTTTTTCAAAATAGACTCACCTAGGCCATGGTATTTTGTGGAAGAGCCACATTCGGGGGGCCAAAGAGCCGCATGTGGCTCACGAGCCACAGTTTGCCGACCATGGTTCTAGGTGCTTACTGGAAGCAACCAAATGAATTAATCCCCAGTGGGGTGTATAAGAGGCAGCCAGTCAATGATTCTCTCATATCCTTGATATTTCTATCACTCCCTCTCCTTTCCTCTTTAAAATCAATAAAAATATATTTTTTAAAAAGTGTCTATTCAGATCTCCTGCCTACTTTTAAATCAAGTAGTTTGTTTCTTTAGCTAGTGAATTGTATGAGTTTTTAATATATTTTGGATATGAACCCTAACCAGATATTTATTTGCAAATATATTTTCCACTTAGTACGTTACCTTGTCATTTTGTTGATTTTTCATTTGCTGTTCAAAAGCTTTTTAGTTTGTTGTAGTCTCACTTTGTTTTTGCTTATGTTGCCTTTGGTGGGGTTTTTTGTTGTTGTTGTTTGTTTTTTAATCTCACCCAAGAATATTTTCCATTGATTTTTGGAGAAAGTGGAAGGAGTGTGGGGAGGGTGGAGAGAGAAAGAAAGAAACATCAATGTGAGAGAGGCACATGGATCGGTTGCTTCCTGCATGCACCCAATCCAGGCTGGGGATTGAGCCTGCAACCGAGGCATGTGCCTTTGACTGACCAGGAATCAAACCCACAACCTCTTCTTCTGCAGGCCAATGCTCTAACCACTGAGTATTTGTTTTTAGCATCAAATCCAAAAATTACTGCTATGTCAAAGAGCTTACTATCTGTGTTGAGTTTTATTTTGTTTGATTTTTTAGGAATTTTAAGATTTCATGTGTTACATTCAAGCCTTTAATGTATTTTAAGGTGTTTTTTTTGTGTGTGTGTATGGTATAAGATAATGGTCCAGATTCATTATTTTGCTTGTGGCTCTCCAATGTTCTCAACACCATTTATTAAAGAGACTCTTCTTTCCACGTTATATATTCTTGGTTTCTTTGTCAGAATTGACCTTATATGTGTGTGATTATTATTGGGCTCTCTATTTTATTTCATTAATCTGTGTGTCTGTTTTTATGCCAGTACTATACACTGAGTGGCCAGATTATTATGCGTTCAGAGATCATAATAATCTGGCCACTCAGTGTATATCTTATATAATAAAAGGCAAATTGTCCCCTCGACCAGGAGTTTGACCAGCAGGCAGGCCAGTCAACCGCCCATGTTCCCTCCTGGCCAGGCTGGCCAGACCCCACCCATGCACAAATTCATGCACCGGGCTTCTAATACACATACATACACACACACACAACACACATACACACACACACACACACACACACATACACACACACACATTGAATGGCCAGATTATTATTCATTCAGAGATCATAATAATCTGGCCACTCAGTGTATATTTTTAATTACTATAGTTTTATAATATAGTTTAAAATCTGGGAACATCATGCTGGTGACTCAGTTCTTTTTCTCAAGATTACTTTGGCTATTCGGGGTCTTTTATGGTTCCATACAAATTGTAGGGGGGGTTGTTCTATTTCTGGGGAAAATGCCATTAGAATTTTGATAGGATTGCATTGGCTCTATAGATTGCTCTGGGTTATATGGACATTTTAACAATATTAACTTTTCAAATCTGTAAGCACAAAATATCTCCATTTTTGTATGTCTTTCAATTTCTTTTATTAATGACTAGTAGTTGTCAATATATGTCTTTCACTTCCTTGGTTAAATTTTTTTTTAGGTATTTTATTCATTTTGATGTAATTTTAAATGGGATTGTTTTCTTCATTTGGTGCTAATAGTTCATTATTAATGTATAAAAATGCAACAGATGTTTGTGTATTGATTTTGTGTCCTACAACATTACTGAATTTGCATATTATTCTAATTTTTTTAATGAAGTCTTTAGGATTTTCTATATGTAATATGTCATCTACAAATAGTGAAATTTTTACCTCTTTCTTTCCAAGTTGGATACCTTTTATTTCTTTTTCTTGACTAATTCCTCTGGCATGGCTAATACTATCCTATATAATAAAAGGGTAATATGCAAATTTACCCTAACAGCGGAACAACTGGTCACTATGTTGCACACTAACCACCATGAGGCAGACGCTCAACGCAGGAGCTGCCCCCTGGTGGTCTGAGCTCCCACAAGGGGAGTTCACTCAGCCATAGCCAGGCTGACAGCTTCGAGGGCTCTGGGGCTGCCAGAGGGATGTCTGACTGCCAGCGTAGGCCCAATCCCCTGGGGAGCAGGCCTAACCCTGCAAGTAGATATCCCCCTGAGGGGTCCCGGACTGCGAAAGAGCACAAGCCGGGCTGAGGACCCCCCTCCCCCCAACGGAGTGCACAAACTTTCATGCACGGAGCCCCTAGTGTTAAATAAAAGTGGCAACAGTGGGCATCCTTCTCTTATTCCTGATCTGAGCCCAAAAAACTTTGTTTTTCACACCTGTTCACTGTGGGCTTATCTTTATTATGTTGAAGCATTTTTCCTCTATACCTGCTTTGTTAAGAGTTTTTATCATAAATGGATTTTGCATTTTGTCAAATGTCTTTTCTGCATCTGTTGAGATGATCTTATAATTTTATCCTTTATTTTTATGATGTGATGTATTAGATTAACTGATTTGCAGGTGTTAAACCATCTTTGCATCCCTGGAATAAATTCTACTTGATTATGGTGTATGATCCTTTTAATGTATTGTTGAATTTGGTTTGCTAATACTTTACTGATGAATTTTGTATGTATAGTCATCAAGGATATTGGTCTGTACTTTTCTTATGGTGTCTTTGTATGGATTTTGTATTAGGGTAATTTTGTATTTGGAAACAGTCCCTCCTCTTCTATTTTTTGGAAGAGTTTAAGAAGGATTGGTATTACTTCTTTGATTGTTTCGTAGAATCCACCCGTAATGTCTTCTGGCTCTGAACTTATGTTTTTGATTACTGATTCAATCTCCTTACTTGTAATTGGTCTGTTTAGATTTTTCTCTTTCATCATGACTCAGTCTTGGTAGGATGTATGTTTCCAGGAATTTAGCCATTTCTTCTAAGATGCCCAGTTTGTTGGTATATAATTGTTCATAGGAGTCTTTCATTATTCTTTGTATTTCTGTGGTATCAGTTATAAAATCTGTTTTTATTTCTGATTTTATTTGCATCTTTTTTTCTTGGTCAGTCTAGCTAAAGTTTTGTCAATTTATCTTTTCAAAGAACTAGCTTTTAATTTTATTGTTCTTTTCTATTGTCTTTTTAATCTGTTTCATTTATTTTTTATTTAATCTTTGTTATTTCCTTTCTTCTACTACATGTTGGCTTTTTAGTTCTTTTTCTAGTTCCTTGAGTAAGGACATTTATTTGAGACTTTCTTATTTCTTTAGGAGCATTTGTCGCTATGAACTTCCCTTTAGAAGTATTTTTGCTGCATCACATAAATTTTTGTGTGATACATTTCCAGTCTCAGTTGTCTCAGTTTATTTTTTGATTTAGCCATTACCAACACATTTTTAGAACATAGAATACAAATATTCTGTTATCATCTTTTTAAACAATAGTTTATTTATAGGAGAGTTTGAAAAAAATAGTTTTTTTCTGGTTCTAAGAAAACTTCAAGGCAGTTAGAAACCATCCGCCTGGCTGTCATAGGGAGGAAAGTAGGGGAGACCAATGCAGCCTAAAGGGGGCTCACCGTAATGTTCCCTTCTTCCTATCTTACGTTTTCTCCTCAGAAGTAAACAAGCTAATATTGGTATGATTTTGGTAAGGCATTTGTTTTGGATTATATTTAATAGTTAGGAATAAGAGTACTTCTTGGTCATTTTGGAAGCTAGGACCCAAGAGCTCCACTTCTTTACTTAGAAACACAGTTTTCTGCTTTAGAAGTATTATAACTGATGTGATTCCTTTGAAATAGTTTCCTTTGTCCTCCTGATGGCCCACTAAGGCATTTTGGCCCCCTGGGAGGAACAACACAGGGGTATTCCAGGTAAATTTACATATTTCTAACTAACATTTATTTGATGACTGGTCACCAGCTTGGAAGTATCTCAAACGCTCTGTGTTCTCTGTGTTTTAAAGCCCAGCAGAGTCCTGTGTGTGTGTGTGTGTGTGTGTGTGTGTGTGTGATGTGACTGTAGTAGTCTTATGTTTAAACCTCAAAAAGAAGCAACTGCTTTCCAAAGCAGCTAAATCTGCAGGTCCAAAAAAAAAAAAAAATGAAGGTTTTTTTAACTGACACATTCATCAGTACTGCCTGAACAATATCAATACCACTCCAAGGTATCACGGCATGGAAAGTTATCCACAAATATAAAGTCAGACCTAATTACCTTTAAAAAGCACCCATAGTGGCAGTGGACTTTTTCTTCTTGACATGGGGTGATTTTTTTTATATATTTTTTTTATTGATTTTGTACAGAGAGGAAGGGAGAGAGATAGAGAGTTAGAAACATCGGTGAGAGAGTCATCAATCAGCTGCCTCTTGCACAACCCCTACTGGGATATGCCCGCAACCAAGGTACATGCCCTTGACCAGAATCGAACCCGGGACCTTTCAGTCCCCAAGCCGACGCTCTATCCATTGAGCCAAACTGGTCGACATGGGGTGATTTTTAGGCAACAGAAAGAAGCAGAAGCCACCACCTCTGCGCTGTGGTTCTAAGTACTACTTTTTTGTGTGTTTTTTTAAGACAATTTCTATTTTATTTTTAAAATATATTTTATTCATTTTTTACAGAGAAGAAGGGAGAGGGAGAGAGAGTTAGAAACATCGATGAGAGAGAAACATAGATCAGCTGCCTCCTGCACACATCCCACTGGGGATGTGCCTGAAACCAAGGTACATGCCCTTGACCATCGTCGAACCTGGGACCCATCAGTCCGCAGGCTGACACTCTATCCCCTGAGCCAAACCAGTTAGGGCCTAAGTACTTCTTGATAGACTTAGTGATTACCTAAGCTCTGTGAAGGCAAAAACCTCTTGGACCACACGAGTGAGTTGTAATTTGTGAAAGAGACCTTTCTCATTGTATTTTGAAGATCACTTTTATAGTGTTCCACAGGAACAGCCTTTATTTTTGTAGTTTCCGCTGAAAGATTGAAGGTGGCATTGTCCTGTGACTCACTTGATTCATTTTAGACTGAAATTGTGGTGTTGTAAATATCTCTGGAACATATGCTCTCAAATTCATGAGTTTTTTCTTGATGATGAGCACTTAACATGAAGAGCTAGTCCTCTTGCTTATGGTATTATTTATGATTTAGACATTCTTCCTGGACAATAAAAAATATCCTTGCACTCAGTGCAAAAAAAAATTTCATGACAATTTGATTGTTTTTCACAGAGTCTGAAAATATGGGATTTTACAGAGCACAGTGAATATTTATTTATTTATTTATTTATTTATTTATATTTATATTAAGTATAAAAAACTGGTGATTTTTACCCTAAAGAAACTTTCCATGTATTTTGTTTGAAGTGCTATACTTCAATAATACCTGTTTTTAATCTTTTAATTTCCTCTGTACCCTAATAAGGTTATCCCATAATCTGACATCATTCATGTTTATCAATTTCCTAGACTGATCTTAGCTCCAATTAGTATCCAATGCACCTTCTAGAATATATCAAGTTGATTACCTTTAGCCCCCACTAAACATATATGGCAGAACCCCTTTTAATACCAGTTTTGGAAGACAGGCTTAGCACTTGCCTATTATATCACACTTTTATTTTTCAGAGTTCTGTTTTGAAGAATATAATTTGACTCACATTTTATCTGCACTATTAAACAATATTCTTGTTACCATAGAGTTCTATAGTATTCCTTTCATTAACTTGTCCTCAGCTCCTCACTAATTTGTTATTTTCTATACATTTTCTTTGTCTTTAGGATTATTATCTGTTTTGGGTTAAAGGAATATTTTTTTGGACACAAAAATGCATCATCAACCAAAACAAAAGAGTTCTTCTCCCTTGATGTGTCTTCCTTCTTCTTCGTGATCCTGGGATGATGAGGCTGAAGTTTCCAGCTGGATCTGGCAGTCAGCATCTCTGGGATAAATTAAATGAGCGTACTTGATTGAGGTGTAGCTGGACTGTATCACTGTCTTCCTATTATCCTAGGAGATCAAAGCAAAGCACAAATAGAGGCTTAGTCTTTAAAATATTTAAAACAGATGGCTGATTCTTTTTGGTGAAAATTCGGGTTTTAAGGCAAACCACTTGTTAGCAAGATTTCTTTTTATTGATAGTCAATACTGAACAAATACCATCCTTCCTCAATTTCAAGACTAGAATCACAAACTTTGCATGAGGAGGAATTTGGCAAACCTAGAAAGCTCTTAAACTATCTGGGTTCCTTTTCCGGTGAATGTAAAATAAATTATTCAAATTTTCTTTGAACAGTTTTGGTATTAAATGAAAACATCTTAAATGTTTACATACTGATAGTCATTTTGTTGGTGAGTCACTTTTTAAAATCTAGTATTCATATTGTTACATCTTCCATAAATTAAACCAGGATGTTTGTCCCTGAATTTATGTTTTAACAAATTGAGAAATGCATTTTTCACACTCCTTATCATTGACATCTGGGCCCTAAGTTTACATAGAATAATTCCTTTAAGTGGGCTTTTAAGTTTTCTTTTGTTTCTGTTTTTGTTAATCCTCACCTGAGGATATATTTTCCATTGATTTTTTTTAGAAACAGTGAGAGAGAGGATGGGAGGGGGAAAGCTGAAGAGAGAGAGAGGAGAGAGAGAGAGAGAGAGAGAGAGAGAGAGAGAGAGAGAGAGGGAGAGAGGGAGGGAGGGAGGGAGAGAGAGAGAGAGAGAGAGAGAGAGAGAGAGAGACAGACAGACAGACATCTATGTGAGAGACACACACCCATCAATTGCCTCCACATGCACCCTGATTAGAGCCAGGGATTAAACCTGATACTCAGGTATGTGCCCTTGACTGGGAAGTGAACCTGCAACCCTTTGACACTCTAACCACTGAGCAAACCAGCTAAGACTGGTTTGGAGTTTCTTTTGTTTGGTTTAAAATTGACATAAATGAGAAAATTAACTCAAAAATATTTATTGGGCCCTGGGTGGTTTAACTCATTGGATAGTGTCAGCCTTGCAGACTGAAGGGTCCCAGGTTCAATTCCGATCAAGGGCATGTACCTTAGTTGCAGCACATTCCCAGTGGGGGTGTGTATGGGGGTGTAGGAGGCAGCTGATCAATGATTCTCTCTCATCGATGTTTCTAACTCCCTATCCCTCTCCCTTCCTCTCTGTAAAAAAGTCTAGAGTCTACCTCTTACCTATATTGTACTAGATAAATGGTTTAAAATAAATTCCGCAAGACCCCAAAACAAATACTAAACAATAGATGTTCTCCAACAGAAAAAAAACTATACAAGGTGCAATAGAAAATCCCAGTTCTCCACAAGAGACTCAAGCTTCACAAAGGAGGTGACCTGTTAGCTGCCTCTTGTAGGAGCAATAGGCATTCGCCAAGCAGACATAAGTTTAGACAAAGACACAGCACTTACAATGATGCAGAAGCATAAACAGCATAACAAACTTGATATAATCTTAGTAGTTCACCTTGGATAGTGTGTAGGGTATGTACTAATTACTATTTCTACATAGCACATTACCCCAAAACTTGGCAGCATAAAACAAAATTTGGTTGTCTCAATGGTTTCTGTGAGTCAGGATTCCAGGAGCAGCTTAGCAACTAAGTAGCCTTTAGTTCTTACTTCGAGTCTCCTAGGGGTTATAGTCAAGATGTCAGGTGGGAATGGAGTATCTAATTCCAAGATGGCTCTCCCACAGTTCATGCTGGGGATTGGCTGTTGCAATGTCCTTGTGACATGGTGGCTGACTTCCCTCAAAATGAATGATTCAAGAGAACAAGGAGGGAGCCATAATGTCTTTTATGACCTAGAATCAGAAGTGATATATCACTTCTACAGTGTTCTATTCCTGAGAAGCGAGTCACTAAGACCTTCCCACACTTAATGGGGCAGAGTATCTTAGGCTCTACTTTTTGACGGGAGGAATGTCACAACATTTTTGGACTTATTTAAAACCACCACAGTGCAGGGGTTGAGGTAACAAACCATGTGGCTGGTGCAGTGAGCAGCAGGTAATCAGGAAGACCTTAGTTTACCATTGCGGTTTGTAGAGGTTGGACAGCAAGGAGCAAGTCCTGGAAGCAAGGCCAATTAAGATCTTCTTCCTCTGTCCTGGAGAATAATGCCGTGGGCCCAAATGGGTACAATATGTTTATTATCAAGAAGCTTTGGATCCCAAATTGTTTTTAGTCGTCTTTGTTTTAGAAAATGGAGATCACAATCTGAAAGCCCAGTTATAGTTCTAAAAGTTAACTTGCCACAGAACTATTCAGGTAAAAAGCAATTCAACAAAGCCTGTGTGTTATGCAATTGGTCAAGGTGAGAAGCATCAAACTTGATGCAAGGACATTGGCTGAGTAACTTATGTCTGACCATGGTTATAAGTCAGGCTACTTATCTGGGTCTTGAGTTTTCATTTAGAAAGTGGGGCAAGAAGGAAAGGTAGATGACTTAGATGATCTCTAAAATTCCTCCATCTTTTATATCTGTACTCAGAGTGATGATGCTGTTCTGATCCAATTAGCATTTTATACTTGTTTACCTTTAAGGAGCTTGACTCAGTGACTCAGTGTTTACAAACATTTTAATCAAGTTGTACCAATGTGAAGGAATTTTCACTGAATATTTTCTGGAGCTAAAACTAAGTTAACTCAATTTATCAATTTTTCATACATGTAGTTGAAAATGTCCAACTTTTTCAATATTCTTATTTTATGGTATCATTTTAATAGCAATTTTTCATATTTAAATTTTATAAAGATTTTATTTATTAGGGTTTTTGTCTATATGAAATTTTACTAATTATAACTTTCTGCAACTGTGGATTTTCTTTTCATGCCTACTACCAAATCCAATTTTCTATTTAGCCAGTGTTTTATTTTGTATTGATATTGCTGTTCTTGCAAGTCTTATTCATTGTGAATTGAATTCTTATAAAACAGAAAGTATTATTTATTTATGTTAATAATCTGTGAGAAAAATATAAGAATTTCCTCTCTAATATTATAGTTACCCTGTTTCTGGAATCTCTCTAATGTAGGGATTTGCAAACGTTTCTGTAAAGGTCCATATAATAAATACTTTCTACTTTGTGAACTACACACTCTACTAAAGCTATTCCACTCTCAGGGCTGAATTTGGTTCACGGACTGTAATTTAACCACCTCTGGTCTATTGTATTGCTTATCCAACTCTTCTTTTCTCTTCATTACTTCACATGCCATTATGTAGCCCCCACAATCATTGAATCTGAAGCTAAGTGCAAATGACAGCTTAAGATGTCCTCAGGGTCTGAATGTCAGCTAATTTATATTTTACATGTACTCAGTGCCTCACAAGGATGAACATTATTATTATTCTCATTTTACAAATGTGAAACAGATTCTTGGAAATAAAATCCTATATAATAAAAGGCTAATATGCAAATTAACCAAATGGGAGAACGGCAGTTACTATGATGCGCACTGACCACCAGGGGCAGACAATACAGGCTTCCCCCTGGTGGTCAGTGTGCTCACAGCTGGCGAGTGCAGTGGCAGTGGTGGGAGCCTCTCCTGCCTCCATGGCAGTGCTAAGAATCATTTTAATAGCAATTATTTTGATCCAATTAGCATTTTATATTTGTCCAGAGGGAGCGGGCCTAAGCCATCAGTTAGACATCCCCCAGAGTGCAGGAGGGCACAGGCCAGGCTAAGGGACACTCCCCTCCCCTGCCAGTGCATGAATTTCATGCATTGGGCCTCTAGTAGTTAATAATTATTGAAGAAGTTTAGCATGGGCTGGCCAAACTGATTATTATAATTCCATAAAATACACTATCTCAAAAGTAACTCGTCTTGAGTCTCATAGCTGGAATGTTGCAGACCCTGGAATTAATCCATACAGCCTGTCTCCAGAGCCCATGCTCTTAACTAGTACACTGTACTGTGTCACAGAGTCATCAAGGCAGTGGAAAGATTTTATAGCACATAACATAAGTAATACAAATCTGTCTCTTGTGAGAGCAGCCTCTGGGTAAAAAAAAAGCCTTTTATCATCACCGTCTCTCAAACTGGATGCCTAGTAATTAACATGATTACCAGCGAAGGGCCTGTATGCTCATGGCTTACAGTGTTAGAATGGGTTGGTCATGTTTATGATCATGGCCACAGCCAGCCATGTTGCCTTCCCTGGCACTAAAAAATAGAGATCTTTATGTCCATTAAAAATGTAGTGCTATAACTAGTAAATTCTTAGTTAAGATCATGAGATGCAGAGTCCTACCTAAATTATTGAATAATTTAATTCCATGGCTAACTAACAAAACATTTCATGAAGGAAGTAACCAACACAAGAGCACATAAGGCAAGCAGCCAAACAACTATGCTTTCCTAGAAGGTATAAGTTGGAATTGCTCCAAGAGATCCGAAGATGCAAGAGTTCCAGTTTAGAGGACCCTGGCCTCTGCCAAGCAGACCACACTGAGCGCTCGCACGTGTGTGTGTGTGTGTGTGTGTGTGTGTACACGTACACAAACGTGTTTTAAGTAGCATGTGAACCTGATGCTTTATTCTCGAGCACAGTGATATATGTTCATTGAGATGGGTGTATTATTGAAACCTTCAGGTATGTTCAATGTACAACACTGGGCTCACAGCGTAGTCTGAGATGCACATCAGCCATAGGATGGCTTTACAGTGTTCTTTAAAGTAGTACATGTGGGAGTCTCTTTTCCGGTTTTTGCGGCGCGAGGAACCATGAGCAGCAAAGTCTCCCGCGACACCCTTTACGAGGCGGTGCGGGAGGTCCTGCACGGGAACCAGCGCAAGCGCCGGAAGTTTTTGGAGACGGTGGAGCTGCAGATCAGCCTGAAGAACTATGACCCTCAGAAGGACAAACGCTTCTCGGGCACCGTCAGGCTTAAGTCCACGCCCCGCCCCAAGTTCTCCGTGTGTGTGCTGGGGGACCAGCAGCACTGTGACGAGGCCAAGGCCGTGGACATCCCGCACATGGACATCGAGGCGCTGAAGAAACTCAACAAGAATAAGAAACTGGTCAAGAAGCTGGCCAAGAAGTACGATGCCTTTTTGGCCTCAGAGTCTCTGATTAAGCAGATCCCACGAATCCTGGGCCCAGGCCTGAATAAGGCTGGCAAGTTCCCTTCCTTGTTGACCCACAATGAGAACATGGTGGCCAAGGTCGATGAGGTGAAATCCACAATCAAGTTCCAGATGAAGAAGGTGCTGTGTCTGGCAGTGGCTGTTGGCCACGTGAAGATGACAGATGATGAGCTTGTGTACAACATCCACTTAGCTGTCAATTTCCTAGTGTCCTTGCTCAAGAAGAACTGGCAGAATGTTCGGGCTTTGTACATCAAGAGCACCATGGGCAAGCCCCAGCGCCTGTACTAAGGCCCAGCTAATAAACCATGCTGCCACTGTGAAAAAAAAAAAAAATAATAAAATAAAGTAGTACATGTGGGAAGTGATGTGGGGATGATTTATTAGGTAGATGAATAACAGAAGAGTACCAGGCCAAACCACCTGAAATCTTGCTGCTTAGATGAATAAGGTGGCAGAGGCCTTGCTTCCTGTGGATGATCCAAAAAAAGTTTTCTAGTCAGCAGTAGCATCTCATATGTGAGATTATATCTGCTGAAACCCACAAAGCAACTGAATATGAAGAATCCC